>NC_137073.1:96659334-99059334 GCF_951640355.1 Cnephaeus nilssonii
ATGGGACCCCTTGAAGGATGTCCGACTGCCGTTTAGGCCCGATCCCCGGTGGGATCGGGCCTAAACGGGCAGTCGGACATCCCTCTCACAATCCAGGACTGCTGGCTCCCAACTGCTTGCCTGCCTGCCTTCCTGATTTGCCCCTAACCACTTCTGCCTGCCAGCCAATGACCCCCTAACCACTCTGCTGCCAGCCTGTTTGCCCCCAACTTCCCTCCTCTGCTGGCCTGGGTAACCCCTAACTGCCCTCTCCTGCAGGGTTGATCACCTCCAACTGCCCTCCCTTGCAGGCTTGGTCCCTCACAACTGCCCTCCCTTGCAGGCTGGGTGCCTCACAACTGCCCTCTCCTGCTGGCCATCTGGTGGTGGCCATCTTGTGTCCACATGGGGGCAGGATCTTTGACCACATGGGGGCAGCTATATTGTGTGTTGCAGTGATGATCAATCTGCATATGACTCTTTTATTAGATAGGAAAGAGGCCTGGTACAGGGGTGGGGCCAGCTGGTTTGCCCTGAAGGGCATCCCAGATCAGGTGGGGGTTCCCTTGGGGCGTGGGGCGGCCTGACCGAGGGGCCTGTGGTGGTTTGCAGGGCCGGCCACACCCCCTGGCAAACCAAGCGAGGCCCTGGTATCTGGGATTTATTTTCCTTCTACAATTGAAACTTTGTAGCCTGGAGCGGAGCCAAGCCTGGGGCTCCCTCCAAGGCAGGCAGCCATTTGTGTTGGGGTTATAATTGAAACTTTGTTGCCTTAAGCGGGTGGGCCCGGCCAGGGTGTGCGGAAAGCTTTGCTTCCCCTGTTGCCGGCGGCAACCCTGGCCTGCTCTCTCAAGCTCCATTCTGCGCCATTTGTTTGAATTTGTTTACCTTCTATAATTGAAACTTTGTAGCTTGAGTGGAGGCTTAGGCCTGCAAAGGCTGGCAGAAAGCTTGGCTTCCTCTGTTACCTAGGAAACCTTGCTCTCTGTGGCTGTAGCCATCTTGGTTAGGGTTAATTTGCATACTCACTCTGATTGGATGGTGGGTGTGGCTTGTGGGCGTGGCTTGTGGGTGTGTCGGAGGTATGGTCAGTTTGCATATTTGTCTATTATTAAATAGGATTTTAGTATTATAAACATGAAAAAATACTTCTATGGTTTGTTTCTCATATTAAAACAGTCTTCAGCAATGATGCAAGACATTATTACAGGGCTATCAAATTGAGACTGTATCACCCCATGGAAATAAGGATGGAAAATTTGTGGGGTGCTTGTATCTGTCATGACGATGTGAGAGTGCTAATGACATTTAGTGACAATGCCAAAGAACACTAAGCATCCTGCAGTGCC
Source organism: Cnephaeus nilssonii (assembly GCF_951640355.1). Taxonomy (NCBI): domain Eukaryota; kingdom Metazoa; phylum Chordata; class Mammalia; order Chiroptera; family Vespertilionidae; genus Cnephaeus; species Cnephaeus nilssonii. The sequence goes on from NC_137073.1 coordinate 96,660,663, forward strand.
TAGGTCAGCCCTTAACCTACAATTAAGAATTATCCTAACAGTAGCATTCTGTTAAGAAAGACTGTAGGCACCTATAATTATAACTATTAACATATACAAAGCTTTCTTTTAAATGAAAAGAAGATATGCCTAATTTAACTTTGAGGAATATTTTCAAAATCACCAGGTAAATTAAAATATTTCCATACAATAAAGATGGTTGTTTTATAAATCCCAATGATGACATTGTAATAGCCTGGGTATTATTGAATAGGAAAGGAAGAAAAGGAAGGCTAGATAATATCGGCATGCCACTTACACAGCTTTGCCACACTCTCAAAGTCTGTTCCCCAAAAGGACTGGGCAGAGGCCATTTACAGGCATGCCCAGTAAGGGCTGAGCGACGAGGAAGGAGTTTGCATGTCAGTCATAGCTGGAAGAGAGTCAGTAGCAGAATGGGTGTGGATACTGCAAGCCCTGGAAACCTGAATATTTAAATTTCTAAACAAAAAAGCTTGCTCTTTGTTTTTACTCTCTCTCACACTTGCTGGACCCTCTGGGGACTCCTGTGGCAGGGAGCTGGGCCTTGCTTTCGGCTCTACCATATTTTAAAAATAACAGTGTAGTAATAAATTATGTCTAGGAAAACGAAAAGTCTTGATGGACAGAAAAATCCTAAAATAATACTAAAGCGAAGGCTTCATTTTGAGAGAAAAATTCAGATTGCGTAAGTTCTATGCAGAAAACTTTGTATTTGGCATAAAAATATTTTCTTACTTAATTCCATATCTCTTTACCCTTTATCTGTCTCTTTATGAGATATTTTAAACCTGAACACATGTGAGATTATGAATGCTTTTCTTTTGTTTTAGTATTCAGTCTGAGAAGAAAAAGTAAACAAATTATGTTTGCAGGTTTTTTTTTATTTTTCATTTTTGTTTTCTTTTTCTTTTTCTTTTTGGAAGTGTGTGAGTAGCTCTTAGTGTGATTGCATTTATTCGTATTTTGCTAGCAAATCTTCAACAAACATATTTGCAATTTTCTGATGTTCCTTGAAAACTCAATAGGATATTTTGAAGAATTCCCATTTAACTCACAGACTTACACTTTTTTAAAAAGATATGAAAGCAGGATAATTTTATTAGGACTGGTTTTTATTAGGGTTGGAATAGAATAGTACATTTTTCCACTTTTAAAAAACCCACAAAACTAAGCATAGTCAGTAAATTAAAACAACAGGAAGTTTGGCAATGTGTGGAAGATGCCATCTTTGGCCATTACAAGGTAGTCAGCTGTATATAAGGGGTAAGATGCTGAGGAGAAAACAATGAGTGGCCTGTTAATGTGATGCCATAGCAGAAGCACTTCAGGTTAGAGGCAAGGATGAATGTTAGGGCCGGTGAACCAAGTTGGGCAAGTGCCTCTTTCTTTCTGTTTTCATTAACAGTGAGTGGAAATAAGACAGGGGCTCGTGGCATAAAATGTAAAAGAGCAATTACAACCTTAACTTGGAGTAATTAGACCAATTTCTCCCCTGGCAGAAATAGATGATAGGGGATAGGGAAGCACTTAAAGGCCTTTCCTTCAAAGGAATAAAAACCTACTTTGCAGATTTGACACTTCCTAAAAGTCAGGAGCTGGTTAAGCACCAAAGAGAATTCCCGAACAAGCTTTCTTCTAACCAAAATCTCTTAATTGAACAAAAAATAAAATATTCATCGTTAAGGGTTTAAAATAAAACAGGATTCCATGAACAATATTATTTAGATATTTATTTCTCACTAAAGTTCACGTATGAAAAGGTTTAAATTTGTTACTAGTGTTTCTTTCATTCTTTTATTTATTCTTTCAGCATAAATTTATTGATGCATGTATTAGTTTCTATTGCTGCTATAACTAATTACCAGAAACTTTGCATCCTAAAACACCACAAATGCATTAGTTTATAACTCCAACATGGGTCTCATTAGATTAAAATCAAGGTGAGAGCAAGGTGTATTCCTTTTAAGAGGCTCTGGGTGATTATCAGTTTTGTAGCTTATTCAGGTTTTTGGCAGAATTCAGTTCCTGTGGTTGTAGGACTGGAGCCCCCAGTTTTTTTCAGTCTGTCTGCTGAGAGTAGTTACTATCCTCTAGCCTGCCCACATGCCTTCTCTATTGCAGCCTCCCTCTATTTGAAAGCCAGCAAAGGGAGTATGATCTTTTCAAATTGTGGCTATTTTCCTCCTTTTGTTGTCACATCTCTCATCCTTCTGTCTTCCCCTTGAACTTTTAAGAGCTCATGCATTTAAAGTAAGCCCATCATTGTAATCAGGGATAATCACTTGCTTATAATGTTTGTTACCTCCCCTCCCGCCCCCATCTACAAATTACCCGTTACCACTTAAGGTACAGTCACAGATTCCAGACATCTGGATGTGGACATCTTTGAGAAACCATTGTTCTGCTTAATACAAGTCCCTGATACCAGGTGCTTTGCTAGGTATCAAAGATATCATGTGCAGTGAAAATTAAGATTATCCCTGAGATCATAATTAGGTATGGTAGGCAGATAATCAATAATCTGTCACATAATATAAAATGACACCTATAATGTGTCAGGAGGAAAAGGCTATATATTATATTTTTGCCACAATAAACTATCCCAAATATTAGGGGTTCAAAATGACAAATTTATTTTTTACTCATGCCACATATTCTGATTGGTCAACTAAGGGCTCTCCACATAGTTCTCACTCGGAAGTTCATACCAAAGTAGCAGGCACCGTCTGAGCCTGTTGGGAAAGAGAGAGTAGAGAATGGCATATTGGCATTTAAAGCATCTATCTAACGTGATACCTGCACTTCTACTCACTTTTCACTGGTTAACCAAGTCATATATCTATCCCTAGCTTCAACTTGACAGGGAAGATACAGTCCTACTATGTGCCTGGTAGGAGAACCAGGAATATCTGGAGGTCACCATGATTTATTACTAATTAGATGAAATAAATACTCAAGAGGGAAAGTCCATGTTGCTAGGAGAGGATTTTTCCAGGGAGGTTACCTAATTTGAAATGTCAGAGAAGCTTCCCCAGGAGTGATTTTTTGAGCTGGGGCGAAAGGATGAGTAGGAGTTTGGGAAACGAAAGCCTGACAGGGAGAGGAAGAAACTGCCAGTCAAAAAGGATGAGCTCAGAGTTGTAGAGGGTGGTAGAAGGAATCTGGGAAGTTATTCTGGGTGTTGTACATGCAAGCATATTAAACCTGGCATTTTATAGTAAAGTTTGTATTTCTGAGAAATATTACAAACAAGATTCTGTGTTAATGTGTTAATCTAGTTTAAAAAACATGAACCATAAATAAATCTTGATTAAATTAACTCAGTCACCGATCTCCCAATATTTTGGCTAATAATTTGAGATATTTTAAGCAGACTCTAGAGGAACCTTTAAATCAATATATTATCTAGAGTCTCCTTGTTGAATCCTCTACATCAAAATCACCTGGATGCCTATTAAAATGTATAACTTGAGCCAATCAGTATTTAGAGTTAGATTAAAATATCAAATTTTAGGAAGCTTTCTAAGGGATTTGTTTATCTATAAATTTTAGAAACACTGGTGTAAGATAAGGAAGATTTCTGAAATCCACAAAATATTTGCAAGATTGCTTTAATCTTGAGTCCATAGATGTGAAAAGATATGTACTTTTTAATTTATGCTAACGATGGCCTAAAGAAGATTAATGTGACCACATTCCAAAACATCTGAATGATAACTTCAGTGCTAGAACTACCAGTGTTTGTTATGGACTGAATGTTTGCATTGCTGCTAAACTCATCACATATGATAAAGATGCTAGAGTATAATAAATATGTATTAAAACATAGAGGGCTTTTCTACACAATTTTTATGTGCTCACGGATCCCAATTAGACCACTATAGCTCTTCATCCCCACTGCTACTGTCTTAGATTAGAACAAATTTAGATGTAGCCTGAATTACTGCAACAGTCCATTATACTGCTTTTCATGTCTCATCCACTCTTGCCCATAACACTTTTTTCTTTATGTAGTAGTTAAGACAATACTTCAAAAGAACACATTTAATCTTCTCACTTTCTTGCTAAAATTCTTTAATGCTTCCCAATAGGCTCAGAATAAAGTAAAAACTCCTCAGTTTTAAATACATAAGATTATCTGTTATTTGGCTCATACATACCTCTGTAGCTTAACATCTTTAATCTTTAATCTTTGTCAAATATATCTGAGTGTTCCACACATGCTGAAGTCCTTGCAGTTCCCCTGCAGGCCTGGTTGCCCCCAACTGCCCTCCCCTGCTGGCCTGGTCACCCCTACCTGCCCTCCCTTGCCAGCCTGGTCGCCCCTAACTTTCCTCCCCTGCTGGCCTGATTGCCCCTAGCTGCCCTCCCCTGCTGTCCTAGTCATCCCCAACTGCCCTCACCTGCAGGCCTGGTCACCCCCAACTGCCCTCCACTGCAGACCCAGTCACCCCTAACTGCCCTCCCCTGCAGGCCTGGTCACCCCCAACTGCCCTGCCTTGCAGGCCTGGTCCCTCCCAACTGCCCTCCCCTGCTGGCCTGATCGCCCACAACTGCCCTCCCCTGCCAGCCATCTTGTGGCAGCCATCTTGTGTCCACATGGGGGTGGCCAACTTTGACCACATGGGGGTAGCCATCTTGTGTGTTGGAGTGATGGTCAATTTGCATATTACATCTTTATTATATGAGATATATATATATATATATATATATATATATATATATATATATGTGTGTGTGTATATATATATCCCATATAATAAAGATAAGTTTAACACTAAAATGTTATACAAATATAAACACTCAAAAACATTTGGATATATTTAAATTTATGAAATATTTTATTTCCTATATTTTTCATATTTCAATATGAACATTCACAAAGTTTAGGATAGACTTAGAGCAAACAATGAACCTATATTTAAGAATCACTATAAGCATTTTGCAAAAACTGTTTTTTCTGCCTGAATTTTCCTCTTTTCTGATATTACTACAACTGTTAAACATTATATACAAGAACAAGATGTCTTTTCCTTCCATTTGACCATTACATCTTAGTTGCAATTTTTTCTCCACTAAGCTTTTCCTAAACTCTCCTAATGCTTTCTCATTCAATGTTCCATAACACTCAATCTTACACCACTGCAGAACTGACATATTTTCTTGTGCTTTGCCATCTGCGCCCGCTCCTGCCCCCAGTATACTTAAGATTCTGAAGACAAGAACTTCATCACCAAGACAGGCTGGCTGGTATCTATCTTGCTCAGGCCCAGGCACAGTGTGGTCAAAAGGTAATAATGGAATTATCAGAGTCCCTGTCCTCCATCAAACACAAACAAATAATAGCAAAATCCTAGCTGCCAAGGCCTAATGCTTTCTTCCAGTGGTTGATCAATTTCAAGCTCCTAGTACTGGCCAAGTGGGTATTCTACTTGCAAGAGGAATGGAAGCTTAAAACGAGCAAAATGTTTCCTCAATATGCTTGCTTGAAAAGGCTGTGAGCAAATCTTTACTATTTTCTTATAATACTATTTTTTAAAACTACAGCTTATTGTGCATGTGAGTTCTAGCTCCTTTTTTAACCTATCGTTATACAACCTTTTGCTACTGTGCCATGTGCTTGTGACTACTTCTCCAATGTGTAAGTGTCTCTTTGAGTTAGCATCTCTCTGTTTGCAATATGTTTGTCCACTATCAGGACAAAGAAGGAAATAGGTTCAGCAATAAACCCAATTACCTGTGAGTGGAAAAGCCTTGTGCATGGTGGTTCTTAATCATTCAGAATGAAGTATTAATGCATATTTACTGAGACGTTTTAAGTACTCACGTCATAGATATTTGAAAGAGAAGAAGCCATGCTCTATATCCCTAGAGTATTTATAGAAAAAGCAAAATAAAAACTAGCTTTCCTATTCTTTTTTTTTTATATATTTTATTGATTTTTTACAGAGAGGAAGGGAGAGGAATAGAGAGTTAGAAACATCGATGAGAGAGAAACAGTGATCAGCTGCCTCCTGCACATCACCTACTGGGGATGTGCCTGCAACCAAGGTACATGCCCTGGACCAGAATCAAACCCGGGACCCTTCAGTCTGCAGGCCAACGCTCTATCCACTGAGCCAAACCGGTTTCATCAAGCTTTCCTGTTCTAAGATTAGTTTCCTCTAAAAAATATTGCTAGAATCAATTTCTATTTTGTATAGTTATTCATGGTAGAATCATGGCAAATATTTAAAATAATAAAATTGCACTTGTTTACCTAGAATGAGTGGGATTTATTTGTTATATTTTTATTTCTGAAGGAATACATGCTAAACTGAACCAAGGAGTGTAGAACAATCATCATAATCAGAGGTTAAAGTTTGTGGAAGATATTTCTCTTAATTTCCTTTTATTAGGGAGTATACTTTTGAATACATGTAATATTGACCAATAAATAGCCATCTAAAATAGAGACTGTGGTGAGGGTGAAATATATACCTGCATCTCTAGGCAGCGTTCTGTGATAGCCATTCTATTTGAAAGAAACATAAACTCTTTTTGTTCAGGCAAAACTCAGTTTCCATGTCAAAGGCATGAAAGAGTCTGCAGGTTAGGAACTTTATATCCATGATTTGGGAGAAGCAGTGGCAAAATAAGTGAAAACACTGAAGGAGGTATGTGAAAATAATTTGGGGTTTAGCACAAAAATGGTTTTCATAGACATAAATATTGCAAAGAAACTGACATAAAATTGAAAAGATGATTGCCAGACCATCTTGACTCAGTGGATGAGCATCAACCTATGAACTAGGAGGTAATGGTTCGATTCCTGGTCAGGGCACATGCCCAGGTTGCAGGCTCAATCCCCAGTAGGGGGTGTGCAGGAGAAAGCCAATCAATGATTCTCTGTCATCACTGATGTTTCTATTTCTCTCTTCTTCTCCCTTCCTATCTGAAATCAATAAAAATATATTTTGGAAAAAAAACTGAAAAGATTGACATTGAATTGAGAAAATGCTGTTAGAATTATGGTAAAAAAAAAAAACCAGCAAATATATAAAATTTAATCTTCTGAAAATAACATGAACTACAGAATAAAATTTTTAATCAATCATTTTACCTGTTACTCTGTTATAAAACCTATTAAATATCAGTGTAATTGTTTATCTAACATGTTAATGTATATAGAGTTAGAATATTTACTTAACAAGATATATAGAGTTATTTCTATAACAACTTATGTTATATTTTGTGAAGTGATTTTATTTTAGCAAAAAAATTAGGCAGTTTAAACAAATAAAGAACAAAATTCTTGCAGCAAGTAAACCTATATTTCCATGAGTTATTGAGTCTTAGAAAGCCCCCAAAAAAGTTAAATGATATAGCGCTAAGTAGCTTTTTATTCATCAGAAGAAGCGGATACAAATATGATGTTGAAACTATGGAATATGTTTAAGATAGATTGAAGATTTTTAAAAATAATTAACACATACTGCATGTTTACTAAGAAAATTGTGGAATTGGCATATGAAGGTAAAAGTAAAATGATAATACAAATTATAATTATGTAAATATGGAATTGTAATCTAATATTGGTGGCATCATAAACCAATGAGGAAAGCTTGAACTATTTGAAAGAGGGTATAGGGAAAAATGTCATCTGGAGAATGATAATATTGAATCCAACCCCTATACCATACAGAAGGTTGAAATTTCAACTGGATTAAATATTTTCTAAAAAGGTAATTATAATGTTTTTATACATTACATGTTTATATAATTTTAATTATATAAACTATCCTATATAATAAAAGCCTAATATGCTAAGTGTCTTGTTATCCAGTTGGCCATTCAACCAATCAAAGCATAATAAGCTAATGACATGCTAAGACCACTCAACCGCTCCCTATGATATGCACTGACCAACTTGGGACAGACAGTCAACCAGTCGACCCGTCACTATGATGTGCACTGACCACCAGGAGACAGACGTTCAATGCAGAAGCTGCCCCCTGGTGGTCAGTGCATTCCCACAGGGGAAGCACTGCTCAGCCAGAAGCCCTTAGCCGGGCTCATGGCTGGCTAGCGCAGCGGCGGTGGCAGGAGCTTCTCTCACTTCCACAGCAGTGCTACGGATGTCCAACTGATGGCTTAGGCCCACTCCCAGAGGGCTCCCAGACTGCAAGAAGGCACAGGCCAGGCTGAGGGAACACCCCCAAGTGCACAAATTTGTGCACCAGGCCTCTAGTAATGTTAATAAAAATTCGCACCCCATTATAAATAATCCCCCCATTTTCTTCTCATTTCTTATCTACCTAATAAAGAGTAATATGCTAATTGATTATACCTTGCAATGCCCACCAGTCAATCAGGAGTGAGTATGCAAAATAACCCAACAAAGATGGCAGGTTAATTTGCATATGCAGGCGCTGAGTGGCTGGGGTGGGGCGGGACGCTTGCGTTGTCGCCATGGTGACGACACAGGTGTTCCACACCACCCCAGCTGCTCCAGGCCTCTGGGCAGCATGGGAAGGCAGAAAGGGGGCTCTGGCCAGAGCGAAGGTGGTACCGGCAGCCAGGGGAAGGAAGGCCCAGTCTTGCATGAATCTTCATGCATCAGGCCTCTAGTCCAGAGGTCCTCAAACTTTTTAAACAGGGGGCCAGTTCACTGTCCGTCAGACCATTGGAGGGCCGGACTATAGTTTAAAAAAAACTATGAACAAATTCCTATGCACACTGCACATATCTTATTTTGAAGTAAAAAAACAAAACGGCAAAAACACCTGCAGGTGGCCCCTCGGCCGTAGTTTGAGGACGCCTGCTCTAGTCTAATAATAATAATGACAATAACTGATGTCTATTTGGCAATTACTATTTACTGCTATCATTACAAAGCCCAATAACACCACTATGGTTAATAATAATTGATGATATTTGACACTTACTATTCATCTTGCATTTACTAAATCCTTACAGCCAACAAACCAACAGTGCAGTAGATACTATGAGAACTGCGTTTTGAGATAATCAATACTTGTTCAGGGATACAAAACTAATAAATGTTAAACCTTTGAAACTAAAATATTGACTCTGAACTTAATCATGACACACAGTTTATCTCTCACATAATTTTCCTGCAAGGTACAGTATAATACTCCCGGGTTGATTTATTATTTTTTAACCTTGTTATCATGGGTTAAAGATATATTTCTCCTTGGTTTATTTTCTCTTAAAACCTACTCCAAGGAGGAGGTGTTATAGGAGCCTCTCACCAACACCAGAGAGGTGTTATGGACAGCCTCATGAGCCAGTGGGAGAGGGCTTCTCCCAACCTCCATCCTTCTCACATAAAAGAATTGATATGAGAGACCTTGACTGCATTGTGAAAAGCCAATTTATTAAAGCAATTAAAGCATGCACCTTTATTGAAAAAGCAAACCAAAGCCCACAAACCTATACATCTTACTTATGAAGCACAGATGGGCTCTCAGCTAATCTGAAGAGCAGGCTGGGTGGGGATCCAAGGCATTGTGTACCCTCCCATCTATAGACTTCAAAGTTCCTATGCTGAATATTTTGGTACAAATTAATTCTCAAAGTCCACCCCCCCCCCCTTTTTTGTTGTTGTTGTTGTGGCCTTCCCAGAATTCATGAAAAGCACCTGAAAACTTTATCTTGCCAATCCTTGAGATTGCCGGCATCTCTGCTTGGGGAGTAAAGGGCTCTTTTCCCCTTTCCCCTTTCCCCCTTCCTCTGCATTCTCTCTTTAGGGAAGTTTTAAACCATTTGCTCCCTCCCTTTTCCTTGGCTGGGGAAGGTAATGGTTTGTTAGTTACAAGCTGGCTGCAAATTGCCCACACTGTTTGGCCTTGTTTTAACTTTCCCATCATAGTTTCCCTATTTATCCTGCCCTGGAATCCTATAACAGGAGGTACTTAAATGTGTTGGTTTAATTATCATATATTATTTATCTTATTTAGTTAGTTAAAATTTTCTTATTTAACTAATACTTTATGTCAAGTATTCTTAACATCAAACTTGATGACTAGTCAAATTTGATATATGCAGATAAATTCACTAAAAAAAATACATTAATTATATAAAAGTTCTTTCAGTCCCAAATGAACCTCCAAGCTGTAAAAATATTTTAGGTTCTTTGATATTACCGTTGAAGTCTTCACTGTCATATTTATAAATTTTCTACCTAGTTCTGACATCATTCCTGGATTTGAACTAATAGGAGAAAAGTATTTAATTCAGTAGAGGGATCATCATGTGCAATGTAATACTACATAGCCCCACTCCAAATGGCTATAACTTGGAATAAAAATGTGAGTTCACTCTATCACTGCTCATGACTTTAATGATTAGAAGCTTTCATTAGGAGCATATAATGGGCAATAACTCAGACAGTCAAGTGGCATATTTTCTACCATCAATTGCTTTTATTGGAATGTATTTGACCTAAGTTGAGGTTATCCTTAGACTGAATATAGCTCTGCATTTTGGCTGAATGATTTCACGGTTTAGTTTCTGCTAGAAGGAACTTCACAGTTGATTCTTACTGGTGATCCTCAAGGTTTATAGTTTTGATAACTGAAGCTGTGCCACATTTGTGTGCTCCTGGTGTGTCAGGTCGAGCTGGAATGTAACACACTACAGGTTGTTCACTCTTTTTTTGCAGTCACTCATAAGCTTTATATATGGTGTAAGACATTTTTTTCTTTTTATTCTAGTTTCACCTGATTTTTTCATATCAGCCTGCGCCTTCCTTTTCTATTAAGCATAAGTAGTAATGAATGCTTCCTCCAATAATCTCAAATATTCAACTTACTGGGGACAAATTATTATTTTAAAATGTGATTACAGTATTGTGACAAACATATCAAAATTCTTGGACTAATATAGAATTGTATGATATCATATATAACATGATATATCTTTCTTAAAATGGTGCCTGGTGCATAATGTTCAATAATAAATAGCTATGATGATGATGATGATGATGATGTTGATTATATTGGCTCTTATTTGGTATATGTAATCTTATTTGACAAGTAATTATGATTCCCAAGTATTAAAGATTATTCTGAATTGTTTTTTCTTTTAAGGCTGAATTTCTCCTTTGATTTAGTCCTACCTAGAATTTTATGAGTCTATTTGATATTATTTGCAAGTTAGGGAAAGCAATAGGTACAATAACACTTAAATATGTACACTCCTCGAACACAAATCTATATATATATTTTCTCAGATAAACATTAAAGCTCTGAAAGGCTCTCTGATATGTTTATCACCTAATATATTCAAACCAATGTGGACTTACTAAATCTTTTGTGAAATCTCATGGATTTGTTCATACTATTTTGGAGTACAAATAAGCATAATTAGTTCAGACATTAAAATGTAGACATTAAACATTTAGATTGTTATATTTTAAAACAAATTAACATTTAGACAGTTTAGCCATTAAAATATCCAGTTCAATTATGTCACATTTGAGATGAGGAAACTGAGGCTTAGGTAGTTTAATTAACTTGCCTACCATCACATCCTATATAATAAAAGGCTAACATGCAAATAGACCGAATGGTGGAACGACTGCTCACTATGATGAGCACTGACCACCAGGGGGCAGGTGCTCAATATAGGAGTAGCCCCCTGGTGGTCAGTGCGCTCCCACAGAGGGAGCGCCACTCAGCTGGAAGCTGGGCTCATGGCTGGCAAGCACAGTGGCAGTGGCAGGAGCCTCTCCCACCTCCATGGCAGGCGGACATCCCCTTAGAGGTCCTGGACTGGGAGAGGGTGCAGGCCGGGCTGAGGGACCCTCCCCAGTGCACGAATGTCATGCACTGGGCCTCTAGTATGTAATAAGGGGTAAAGTCAGTTCTCCAATTAGAAAAATTTCAAGCTAACTTCACTTTTCTTTCTACACAAAATTGCTTCATCATTGTGTTTGCTTTTTTTCTAGTGAATGTGTGTGTATGATGGTAATGGGGAGTGATACATATTACATAGTTTTTAAAAACTATTTTTTCTAAGATCTCTTTTGATTAGACACCAACAGAGTCAAACTCTTTGTGAGATTTTAAATGTATTTCTGCCTCTTTCCCAAATGCCAAAAATCCCTATCAACTTCATTACATTCAAAGAACACATTTTCTATTATTTTATTATAAAAACCACATTGTCATAAGGTCTTATGATTCCCAGTTTCAACATACAAACTCTTTTGGACTCTGAAAAAAAATATTATTAATGACATTTTAGAAGCTGCAAGCTAACATTAATTCAGTATAAGTACAGACAATAATTTCATGGTTGAAACAATAATAGAATGGCAGTATAAGGGCATAAAAATTTTTCATGACAATAATTTATTTCAAATGAGTATAGATACCAGGAACATTTATTTTTCATAAACATTGCCTGGATATCAATGCTGAGAACTTTGATTATAAGATCTTGGCAATGAAGGCATGCATCCATTAGCCCTAGAATGAGATCAAACAGTACAGAGATCAAATATTCCACAACAGAAGTAATTATCAATGTCACACACTATGTAATTTCAAATTAGCTAACATGTAATATTCTTTTCTTATCCACTTTGACCAAGAAGCTTAAAAGCTGAGTTGAGATTCATTTATAATTAGTAAACAAAATGAAAGTGTCACTGCTTCTATCCTCAAAAAAAAGAAGAATGTGGCAGAGATTATTGGTCACAATTAACTCCCTACAGGTTATGGTTTCATGTCCCAGTGATTAATCTGTCATTATTCTGCATGAGACACTCCTAGAGCCACATATGCTTTCAGCCACAAAGCCAAACAAGACCAAAGGTCAAACTGCTTAATAGCTTGATATTCCCTCACTCTGGCATATGCACTGCTGGCAAAAACTATTGCAATTACATAATTAAAATGTTAACATAGATATATTGGGTTATGCAGTGGAGTTGAAGGTGAAAAATAATAGGCTGAAGTCAAGATATGAAAACACCACTGCCTGTTAAAGCATCCAGCATATCCATGTGATGAATATACGGTTGAGGGTTTGCAAATTAAGTTCTCTAAAACACAAAGAGAAGATTAATTTCCATATTGGAAAATGCCTATAAAGTTAAAATAAATCTGTTCCTAAACTTTTCCAAATTCCCCTAATGGGTTTTCACTAAATATCACTCCATATTGCTCAATATAGGGGTTATGCTTTAAGTACCTATAGCTAAATGTAGCCAGATGTTGATGACACAAGGACTATACAAGTACTTCAAACACTTTGAACAACTTTTCTCATATGCTTTCATTCTTCAAAAAAATATTTTGCTAAAGTTTTTCTACACACGGAAAAGAATATTTGCCTTTTGTTTTATTTTGCTTGTTGGCTTTGGTGCCAGTTTAATTTTAGACAGTCATTATTTGAATTATAAGGCATTTGCTTTTTTATCACTTGCACCTAAACTGTGTTATACATCCTAAGCCCTTAACCCTTGATATTGCAACAATATCTTTTCTATTTCCTTTAGTTGCCCTTTATAGTGTGATTTTATAAAATCATAATTCATAGGAACATATATTTTGTCAAATATTTATAAATTTGTCAAAGTACTGATAATTTATATAGAACAATATGATTTCATTTTATATGTAAAATGTAAATAATCTATAGATTTCAATGCTTTCCACAATAAAAAATAAGTTTTTAAATCTATAGACTTCATTGCTTTCTATAATTCAAAAATCATTTTTAAAGGAATTAATATTATAGTTATAGAAATATACCTCTCTTCTATAACATTATTATATTGTAATCATAAACATTTTGTTGCAACTTAATATAAATGTACACATTTTTGAAAATATAAATAAAGTTTTATTTGACTCTCTATTACTTTATTCCCAAATTTCCTGATAATAAAGAAGCAGGAACTGAGACCTGGAATGATTGAATGATGCATATAATCATTATTTTATCCTGAGGCAGAATTAATGCTTAGAGTATGAATGAAAAGTCAAACTGGAATTTATTGAGAATTTTCAGAGTCTGAATATTTGTGGAAGATTTTACAGTATAATTCCTAAGCTATTCCAAATATCATAGACTTGGCAACAAATATAATCCTATCTAATAAAAGGGTAATATGCAAATTGACCATCACTCCAACACACAAGATGGCCGCCCCCATGTGGTCAAAGATGGCCACCCCCACGTGGTCAAAGATGGCTGCTCCCATGTGGACACAAGTTGGCCACCACAAGATGGCCAGCAGGGGATGGCAGTTGTGGGCAATTAGGCATGCAGAGGAGGGCAGTTGGGTGTGACCAGGCCTGCAGGGGAGGGCAGTTGTGTGTGACCAGGCTGGCAAGGGAGGGCAGTTAGGGGTGACCAGGCCAGCAGGGGAGGGCAGTTGGGAATGATCAGGCCTGCAGGGAAGGGCAGTTAGGGGCAACCAGGCCAGTAGGGGAGGACAGTTAGGGGTGACCAGGCTGGCATGGAAGGGTAGTTAGGGGCAATCGGGCCAGCAGGGGAGTAGTTAGGCATTGATCAGGCTGGCATGGGAGTTGTTAGGGGGTGATCAGGCTGGCAGGCAGAAGCGCTTAGGGGCAATCAGGCAGGCAGGCAGGTGAGCAGTTGGGAGCCAGCAGTTGTGGATTGTGAAAGGGATGTCCGACTGCCCATTTAGGCCCAATCCCACCGGGCAGGGGTCCCTTGAGGGGTCCCAGATTGGAGAGGGTGCAGGCTGGGCTGAGTGACACACACCCCCATGCATGAATTTCGTGCACCAGGCCTCTAGTCTAAATAATAATTCCATAGGGCTTTGCAATTCAAACTGGCCTGAGGTAAATAGTAGGAAAGATCTTAACATAACTACTTGAGCTCAGTAATAGAGCCACTATGGGGCTGATTAAAAAATAGAAAGCAAACATTGATTGCAGAATGGGCCATTTTTTTTTTGTATTCAAGCTTTAAGGGCTTGATTCCATATTTATCAATAGATATTATTAAACATTTTAATTAAATATTTATTGATAGCTGCCCGGTAAATTATGTGTGTATATACACATACGCATATACACACTGTAAAAAAAAAATTACAGCTAAAGAAGTAATTCAAAAGGTTAGTTATGTTAAAGAAATATTTATATCTGATAACTAACTGAAATAGTTACTTGACAATTACTAGTCTCCTGTGAAATACTAGTTGAGTTATAAAGTGAAGAATCTTGAGTATTTTTCAATTCTATTATAAACCTTTGTCTATTGGAGAGAGATATAATTATGATTAAAGTAGGCACACTTTATTTTTATCCCATATTTAAACCCCCTCCATTTTCTGACCAAGAATGGATAAATCTCATGTAATTTATTCTTTTTTTTCCTCCACAATTCATTTATTTCCAATACAAATTTTAGTTTGTTAGCACTTCAAGAGTTGGTTGTACCTATTGTGTCCACAACCATGAGTGAGATGGTGCGTGGCTGGATAAATGGGAGAAGATAGAGTATGAATGCTCCATGGGTAGTAGATGCAAAGGGCAAGGACACAATGAAAATAGGCTAGTGGGGCGTCATTAGCTCATAATCATCAGAAAATAACCTAGGCCTTCTAATACATTGTGTTAGGCAGTAAGATGGAAAAGAAAGCATTGCACCATCTTGTTCTCTTCTGAAAATATATGTGTCAACAAATTAGATATTTTTTTGTAATTATGTATTTCATTTATTCTACTAGAGGCCTGTTGCACGAAGATTCGTGCAATAGATGTTCCTTCCCCTAGCTGCCTGCGCTGGTTTTCCTCCAGCACCCGTGATGTGGGCCGCAGCGGAACCAAGCCTTCAGCCTTCAGCGGAGCCAAGCCTGTAGCCTTCATGCTTGGCTCCGGCCATGGGTGGAGCCTTCAGTCTTCAGTCTTCAGTCTCCGCTCAGGCGGAGCCTTCAGTCTTCCCTCCATCCTGCATATGCAAATTAACCTGCCACCTTTGTTGGGTTAATTTGCATACTCACTCCTGATTGGCTGTGGGCATCATGGAGGTATGGTCAATTTTCATCTTTCTCTTTTATTAGTGTAGATTAGTATATTAACTAGGTCTGTCTCTATATTTTATTTTTTTTCAGTGATTGTTCTAAGCTTAAAATAAGCATCAGTAACATTACCATCTAACTTTGTATATGATGTCACATATATCACATCACATAATATAGTGAACATATTACAGTACATTATACTTTCATTTTACCAATTGTATCCTTTTCACTATTTTTGTCATACATTATACTCTACATGTTATATATCCCACATTATTATTATTATTATTTTAATCACTCAATTATTTTTGTGAGTAAATATAAACTAATATATTTTTTTATTTCAACTTCTTGAAAGATAATTGAGTGATTAAAATTAGACATTTTAAAGCAAAACTATACTTGTACGTAAACAATACTGTTATGGTTTACTCTAAGATTATGTGGGAGAAAGAGAAATCCATGAGATGAGCTAAAGCCCAGTGTACAGCAGATTCTGAAAGAGACTAGCAGCAAGGCAAAGGACAAGAGGGAGATCAGCAAGTCCACAGTCCACCCTCCCACGTACACTGACTGTTCAGAATGGAGAGGTAAGCTGCTCTCCCAATTCAGAGGTGGTTCCTTGCAGATTTGGAGCCATTTAGACCACTCAAGGCTCCAACTCCCTGTTGTATACAGAAGAAAGCTTTTCCATCTTTATGTCCCTGCCCAATAACTTCTATAACTAACAATCAGAAAGACCATCTTCAGTTGAAGCAGAATAAAGGCAGAACCACTAGATCCCCTTGAATTGCCTGCACTAAGTTATAATAACTCAAGTTACTCTCTTACCACTTTGAGGGTTCTGCCCTGTCAACTTCCTCTGAGCTGAAATCCTTCTCTAAAGCATGCTGCCTGCTGTCATAACTTGCAGTGGGATAACTCAACTTTACCAAACCCCTCCTTAACTCCCATTATAACCATTTCCTGCCCGCTCATAAGAAGCACTTTGGAGCACTGGTACTGTCAGTGGTGGGTAGGGTGGCCTCTGGCCAGAGACAGTAATCTGCGTCCTCAGTCCTTGTCGTCTTATGGGAATGAATTCAAACAAGAGACAAGTAGTAGCAAAAACAGGTAATACTCTATTTGCAGAAAAGGAATACACTCAGATCGTGCCCGAGGAGGCAATTCAGCAAGTCAGAATCAATCCAAGGGCCCTGCTTAAATGGGGTTTGGGATATTTCTATCCTTAGGCTGGAGTGCCCATGAGTAAGTCTCCCTCTCCCTTATTTCTAAAATAAATAATTTAAGCCATCAGGCTGGTTTACCTAGTTGTTATACCACCAGTTAGACTATATCCTACGGAGGCTCTGTTTTCTCCTCACATAGGGGTCTGTCACCTCCATTGTCTATTTTTGGTTTGTTACACCTCCATGTAGCCCCTCCAAGCCCTAACTGTACTAGTATTTCCCAGCTCATAGCTTCCTAACTGCCTACTCTAACAGTACTCGTCCCCAGGTACCAAGCAGAAACTGCACATCAGAAACTTAGGAAAGTTTACTCTTTCCCAACACTTCTCTCATTGTATTATTTATCTGTTCACTTGTTGGTACTCACTGAATTCTGAACTCTTTGCAAGAACAGCGAGTAGGTTCATTAAATATTGAATAAGTAGATGGAAGGATTTTGCCTGCAACATTGAGATTTGAAGGAGGGCAGAGAACTAGAGGCACTGAGTTCTTTCTGAGAATGGTTTCTGATGAGTTTTAGTTAATCTTTACTGGAAGGAAAGAAAATGTAGAAATTTGCCAAATATTGTACAGTCAAAAATGTAATATAATATCTGATTTTTTTTGGTGATTTGATTTATTTGTCCATTTTCCTCACTGAAATTTGAGCTTAAAAGAAATTGGTATAATTCATGAAAAGTATATCATTCTAAAAACTAAATATTATTGTGTTTTTTCTTTATTTTTTTCCCCATCAGCATTTATTCCCCTGATACCCTCCTCCATCTCTACCCACCCTCCTTTCTTCCACCATCATCATACTGCTATTGGCATCCATGAGTTCTTATGGAGGGTTTTAAGTAAAAGAATCATGTATATTATAATAAACATATGCTCTTACAAAGGATGTAAGATGTATACTATTTTATAAAATTATAAAATTATAGGAGAAAATAAATCCAATTAGTATTCATGGTCTCTGAAAAAATCAATTTATTCTTTTTTAAAATATATTTTATTGATTTTAGAGAGGAAGGGAGAGGGAGAGAAAGATAGAAACATCAATGATGAGAGAGAATCATTGATTGACTGCCTCCTGCAAGCCCCCTACTGGGGATCAAGCCCACAACCCAGGCATGCGGCCTTGACCAGAATCGAACCTGGGACCCTTCAGTCCGCAGGCCAATGCTCTATCCATTGAGCCAAACCAGCTAAGATTCAATTTATTCCATAAACAATGGCACAATATTTATGAATTCAAGGGTTCACTGTGTGAATAAATCAGACTCATAGATATTGACATTTTTAGATACTAATTGACTTGGATATTTGATTAACTGTAATTTCCTTCTACTCAAGGAGTGTTTTATAACACGGGACATATATTAGTATCATACAGGAAGTTTTCATTTATCTGTTCACATTGTTTATTCTGATTAGATCAAGCATCAGTATTTCTTTAAGATTTGAAGGTAGTTCTAATACACAAGCAGAGTTGAAAAACATTATGTTAGGAGTAAGGCGGTCTCTCTTTGTGAATGATAGAGACAAAATCACCTCTCTAAAATAAATTGGTGGTTAAATTTACTCCTCCAATTGTGAATAATATCTGTGACATTCCCACCATGATTTAGTGCTTAAGAAAAATGTGGAAATGAGTGCTGAGTTATATCCTCCATCAAGAATATTGATGTCTGCTAATCCAGAATCCACCCAATATATCATGTGTATCTATTTAGATACAGGACAGCCATATCTTTTTTTAAAATACAGCATTTTAATTTATAAAAATATAACAGTTCTTCTGAAATAACATGCAAAATCAAAATGGCTCTTATTAATGAAAACATTTCCTACTTAAAATAAAAAAGTGGGTGCCTAGGGATTTTGTATGAGATAATTTCAAACAATATATATTATTTCCTGAAAGAGTTTCAATTAAAAATAATATTTCAAGCCCAGTGGGCATGGCTCAGTGGTTGAGCATCAAACTATGAACCAGGAGATCATATTGCACATGCCCAGGTTGTGGGCTCCATCCCCAGTAGTGAGCATGCAGGAGATAGCCAATCAATTATTATCTCTCATCATTGACATTTCTATCTCTCTCTCCCTCTCTAAAATCAATAAAAATAGATTTAAAATAAAAAAATAATAATATTTCAAGCTACAGAGTTTAAAACCTAAACATTACTGTATACATTCAATATTTGTACAACATTTGAATGAATATTGCCTTTATTCAAAATTGTGATGGGTTTTTATTTTTTCTTACTTGTAATTCAGATCTTTGACATATTTAGTATTGACACCCTCATCATATATTTTCATTAAAAAGGCAGAATTCCATTCAAACTTGAAGCTAATTTTGCCCAAGCCTCATTTTCTCATTTTCTGCCCTCTACACCTGAACTACTATACAATCCTTTAGATTTTGCAATCAATATTAAGAAATCAGGCTAATACAAATCACATTCTCCAACTAATCAATTGGTTATTACATTATAGATGGTATGAAAAAAGCTATAAGAAAAAAATAAAGTTTAATCAACATACATTGAAGGACTTCCGTTCTGCTTATAAAGATTAACTGCTACTAGAATTATCCTCATGTGGTAAAAAATATATAAATAAATACATAAATAAAAGTAGATAAACATGCAGAATATATGAAACAATGGCTTTAGACATTACAGCATAAGCAGCACGGGAAACAATTGAGGTGAGGTCTTTTCTAGGATATACAATGAGTGGCCAGATTATTATGATCTCTGAACGCATAACAATCTGGCCAATCAGTGTATATCCTATATAATAAAAGGCTAATATGCAAATTGTCCCCTCGACCAGGAGTTTGACCAGCAGGCAGGCCGGCCAAACGCCCATGTCCCCTCCCCCTGGCCAGGCTGGCTGGACCCCACCCATGCATGAATTCATGCACCAGGCCACCCCAAACAATCATTCAGGCATGGCAACAGAGGAAGAAGCAGGAGAGATTTGAAACATGATAGGCTTTGACCGGCTATTGATGGCTTTGAAGATGAAACAAGATGACCATTCATGAATCACTCTTTTTATTGTATCAACTGTTACAAGGATTGTGCATACATTCTTTTGAATTAGTCTTTCCAGTTTCTTTGGATATATTTTCAGAAGTAGAATTTCTGGGTTATAAATCAGTTCCATTTTTAATATTTTGAGGTAACTCCATATTACTTTCCACAGTGGCTGCACCAATCTGAATTCCCACTAATAGTGCACAAGTATTCCCTTTTTCTCTGCATCTTCACCAATACTTGTTTGTTGATTTATTGATGACAGCTATTAGTTACCATTTATGACAGTATGGATGGACCTGGAGAGTATTATGCTATGTGAAATAAGCCAATTAGAGGAAGACAAGTACCATATGATTTCACTTATATGTAGAATCAAATAAAAAGATAAGCTAACAAAATGGAGACAGACTCATGGATACAGAGAATAGAGTGACAACTGTCAGAGGGAGGGTCTTGGAGTTAGATGAGGAAGGTGAAGAGATTAAGAAAACAAAGGAAGGAAGGAAGGAAGGAAGGAAGGAAGGAAGGAAGGAAGGAAGGAAGGAAGGAAGGAAGAAGGACTCATGGATACAGACAACAGTATGGTGATAGAGAGAAGGGGGGAGAGAGAATGTAGAAAAAGTTAAAAGGAGAAATACATGGAGATGGAATGAGAGTTGGGTTGGTAAATACACAATACAATATACAGATGATGTACTGTAGAAATGTATCCCTCTCCCTTCCTCTCTCTCTAAAAAAATCAATTTAAAAAAAAGAAATAGCTCTAAGTAAATTGGAGATAAATATGTAAAGAAATATGTTCTCCAAGTTAGAAACTACTGGTCTCCATGATTTTTAAATCATTTGCACAAACACTCATTGATTTTAATATAAATTACTAGTAAAAGTTAAATACAATTATTAATTAATACATTAAGTAAAAATGGTTGCTGCTAGTCCTATATTTGAAAGAACTGATTATAACCAATTTATTTCCTAGATAATTAAATTTTAACAAGATATATCTCTTTCTTTTTCAAAATATTTTTTATTAATTTCAGAGAGAAAGAGAGAGGGAGAGAAAGATAGAAACATCAATGATGAGAATCATTAATCAGCTTCCTCCTACATGCCCCCTGCTTGGAATTGAGCCCCCAATCCAGGCATGTGCCCTGAGCAGGAATTCAATCTTGACCTCCTGATTCATGGGTCTAAGCTCAACCATTGAGCCACACTAGCCACGTAGGTCTACTCTTCCTTAGCCAAGATATATTTTTTAATCTAAATGCCAAATATGCAATTTGCTCAGCATCATTACTATACTGTAGTGAGTAGTAGTGTGTTAAACAGAATTTCTTTATGAGCCTGAATAACATTTTTATAATCAAGTTTTCTCAAATTAATTGCATAGATAAGAAAAGCTAATTTCATATAGGTGCAATAGAGTAATCCTACCTAATAAAAAGGTAATATGCAAATTGACCATACCATCGACACACCCACAAGCCACGCCCACAAGCCAATCAGAGCAAGTATGCAAATTAACCCAATCAAGATGGCTACAGCCACAGAGAGCAAGGTTTCCCAGGTAACAGAGCAAGCCAAGCTTTCCGAGAGCCATTTCAGGCCTAAGCCTCCACTCAAACTACAAAGTTTCCATTATAGACGGTAAACAAATTCAAACAGAAATGGTGGCAGAGCGGAGCTTGAGAGAGCAAGTCAGGGTTGCCGGCGGCAACAGGGGAAGCAAAGCTTTCCGAACACCCTGTCCGGGCCCAGCCTCCACTTAAGGCTACAAAGTTTCAATTATAGAAGGTAAATTAACTGCCACAGAAATGGCTGCTGGTGGCGGAGGGAGCCCCAGGCTTGGCTCCGCTCCAGGCTACAAAGTTTCAATTGTAGAAGGAAAATAAATTCCAGATACCAGGGCCTCCACTTGGGTTGCCAGGGGGCGTGGCCGGCCTGCAAACCACCACAGGCCCCTTGCTCAGGCCGCCCCATGCCCCAAGGGAACCCCCACCCTGATCTGGGACACCCTTCAGGGCAAACCAGCTGGCCCCCACTCCTGCACCAGGCCTCTATCCTATCTAATAAAAAAGTAATATGCAGATTGACCATCACTCCAACACACAAGATGGCTGCCCCCATGTGGTCAAAGATCCTGCCCCCATGTGGACACAAGATGGCCACTACAAGATGGCCAGCAGGAGAGGGCAGTTGTGAGGGACCAGGCCTGCAAGGGAGGGCAGTTGGGAGGCACCCGGCCTGCAAGGGAGGGCAGTTGAGAGGGACCAGGTTTGCAAGGGAGGGCAGTTGGAGGTGATCAACCCTGCAGGAGGAGGGAAGTTGGGGGCAAACAGGGTGGCAGGGGAGCAGTTAAGCATCAACCAGGCTGGCAGCGGAGTGGTTAGGGTGTGATCAGGCTGGCAGGCAGAAGCGGTTAGGGGCAATCAGGAAGGCAGGCAGGCGAGTGGTTGGGAGCCAGCAGTCCTGGATTGTGAGAGGGATGTCCGACTGCCCGTTTAGGCCCGATCCCTGGGATCGGGCCTAAACGGGCAGTCAGACATCCCTCCAGGGGTCCCAGATTGGAGAGGGTACAGGCTGGGCTGAGGGACAACCCCCCTCCGTGCACGAATTTCATGCACCGGGCTTCTAGTCATTTATAAAACTTCAATACAAAGAAGATGAATTCCTAACTAATACTACATACATTTACCTCAATTTATCTAGTTCATACACAAATATTCTCTCTCCCTCTCTCTCCTCCCTCACTCTGTCTCTCTCATATACATGCAAATACCATTTAAAAACTAAGAATATTCATTTTTCCAAAAATTCTGATGTTGTTTGTTATAATAAATTTGTAATATTAATAAATAAGCAAATTTTCATAATTTTTGCATATTAATAATTTCATCAATAAACCTATTCATAATTTAAAAATATATAAGAATATTTAGTATTTAAAAGTTATATCTCCCTATGTTTCCATTATGTTCTATCAAATGAGAAATTATTTTAAATAAATTAATTTTCCCATTGAGATTATATTGAATAGTAAACTGTGCTTCAATTTACCACTATAATAATTCTCATATAAGGATACAAACATGAATTCAGCTAAACTCAGACTTGCCAAAGGTCAGCACGCAGCCAATTACCAGAAAAAAAAGTAACTAAGGACATGCTTATTTGTCAGCCAGCATTTCTTCACAGACTCTCAGACCAATTAAAATATAGATTCAGAGAAAATCAAATACCGTATGATCTCACTAATATGTAAAATCTAATGAACAAAATAAATTGACAAACAAAATGGAACCAGAATCATGGAACAGACTGGAGGGTGCCAGAGGGGTGGCAATAGGGGTGACTGGATAAAGAAGGTGAAGGGAATAGTTAAAGAACAGATATACATACCCATGGACATGGACAAAAGTGTGGTGAGGTTGGGGGAGTGAAGGGCAAAGGGGGGGGACACCTGCAATAATGTCAACATTAAATTTTTTATTAAAAATTATAAATGTAAAAAAGACATCATAAAAGTCATTTTCACAACAAAAAATGAAATGTCAGTTCAGCTGATGGCAAATAATAAGAAGACACTTGCAAAAATAATGCATGAGCAAACCTGCTTTCAGCAAACATTTTTTCTAACATTAGTAAAAATTGGTGTTTTCAGCAACATATCACTTGGAAAGTGATTGAAATGAGATTGCAAAGAATGTGACTCTATCTTGCACAAAGATGCACCACATTAAGCCACTGTGCAGAGAAATGAACTTGAGTGTATTAAAATGAAGAATTTTGAGAACATTCTCAGTTAAATTTCTACATCTTGTGGTTTCATGTCTAGCATGAAAAAAAAGGCAAATTGATACATCAAAGAAGACAAAATGAAAGAACTTTGATTCATTGGTTGTATATGAATAATTATTGAGTTAGAAGTCATACTTAACAGAATTATTTATGTGGCTGTGAGTTATTTGATTTTTATTCCTCAACATGCTTTATGAAATAGTTACAAGGGTGTACACATAATTTACAAATAAGTTTCTTTTAAATCATGACTTATGTTTGTAATGAAATCACTTAATGAAAAATTTTTGACTTACCCGAGAACATCTGTTCAGAGAGGGATTTTTTTAAACATTAATTTATTGGTCCTAAAAGTTTCTGGAGATGGAGAATAAGGTGCTCTCTTGCTTTTAGGGAAGTATATAACATTTCAGATTCATTTTATGCTGTGTCACATTAATATTTTTCAACTTTCAAGTGAAAAATATTCTGTCTGGTTTCCTTTGGATAATCTATATATTGTCCTCACCATCTATCTAGGAGTACCACAGAACAACATTTCTGTATTTTGCTAGTAATTGTCCTTCAAATAAAATAAAGTTCACTGTAGTAAAAATATTTAGAGCATGCTAGGTGAGACCAGTTCATTACTGTAGAACTTCCCAAAGCATATAATGTACTAATATAATTTAATAGAAAATGTTCTCCAGGTATTATAATTATAAATATATTTATAAACTATATAAAGTTTTTTATGCTACATTTAGAGAAAGACCCACACATTGAACTAACTAGCATGTGTTGAATTTCTGAGCCTTATACTCATCAAAATAACAGTGTGTACTGAGAAAGGATTTATTATTCTCACTGAGATGTAGATATGTATAAGTGAACTACATAAAAATAATTACATAGGAATTTTACAGAATTTTGTGATGCCCTCTTTCCCTTTCTAACTTAATTTTTATTCTTTTTTATTTCTTTATTGATTAAGGTATTACATATGTGTCCTCATCCCCCCATTACCTTCCCAACCCCCCCCCCCACTCATGCCCTCACTCCCCTGTTCCATGAGTCCATTGGTTATGCTTATATGCATGCATACAAGTCCTTTGGTTGATCTCTCCCCCTTACCACACCCTCCCTTACCTTCCCTCTGAGGTTTGACAGTCTGATGAATGCTTCCCTGTCTCTGGATCTGTTTTTGTTCAACAGTTTATGTTGTTCATTATTTCCCATAGATGAGTGAGATCATGTGATATTGATCTTTCTCTGACTGGCATTTCACTTAGCATAATGCTCTCCAGTTCCATCCATGCTGTTGCAAATGGTAGGAATTCCTTCTTTTTTTACCGCAGGATAGTATTCCACTGTGTAGATGTACCACAGTTTTTTAATCCATTCATCTGCTAATGGGCACTTAGGCTGTTTCCAAATCTTAACTATGGTAAATTATGCTGCTATGAACATAGGGGTGCATATATCCTTTCTGATTGGTGTTTCTACTTTCTTGGGATATATTCCTAGAAGTGAGATCACTGGGTCAAATGGGAGTTCCAGTTTTAGTTTTTTGAGGAAACTCCATACTGTTTTCCACAGTGGCTGCACCAGTCTGCATTCCTGCCAGCAGTGCAAAATAGTTCTTTTTCCTCTGTATCTTCCCCAACTCTTGTCGTTTGTTGATTTGTTTGATGATAGCCATTCTGACAGGTATGAGATGGTACATCATTGTTGTTTTGATTTGCATCTCTCGGATAATCAGTGACTTTGAGCATGTTTTCGTGTGTCTTTTGGCCTTCCTTCTGTCCTCCTTCAAAAAGTGTCTATTTAGGTCCTTTGCCCATTTTTGATTGGATTGCTTATCTTCCTTTTGTTAAGTTGTATGAGTTCCCTGTAAATGTTGGAGATTAAACGCTTATCGATGATGACATTGGCAAATATGTTCTCCCATGCAGTGTGCTTTCTTGTTGTTTTGTTGATGGTTTCTTTTGCTGTTCAAAAGCTTTTTATTTTGATGTAGTCCCATTTGTTTATTTTCTCTTTAGTTTCCATTGCCCTAGGAGCAGTATCAGTGAAGAAATTGCTTTGGCATATGTCTGAGATTTTGCTGCCTGTGGATTCCTTTAGTATTTTTATGGTTTCCCATCTTATGCTTAAGTCCTTTATCCACTTTGAGTTTATTTTTGTGTATGGTGTAAGTTGGTGGTCTAGTTTCAATTTTTTGCATGTATCTGTCCAATTTTCCCAACACCATTTATTGAAGAGACTGTCTTGACTCCATTGTATGTTCATGCCTCCTTTGTCGAATATCAAATGGGCATAGTGATTTGGGTCGATTTCTGGGTTCTCTATTCTATTCCAGTGATTTATATGTCTGTTCTTGTGCCAGTACCAGGCTGTTTTGAGAACAGTGGCTTTGTAATACAGCTTGATATGTAGTATTGAGATCCCACCTACTTTGTTCTTCTTTCTCAGGATTGCTGCAGCTATTCAGGGTCTTTTTTTATTCCAGATGAATTTTTGGAGAGTTCATTCTAGGTCTGTGAAATATGCCGTTGGTATTTTAATGAGGATTGCATTGAATCTATAGATTGCTTTGGGTAGAATGGACATTTTGATGAATTTGATTCTACCAATCCATGAACATGGTATGTTCTTCCATCTGTTTATATCTTTCTGTATCTTTTTTTTCAGTGTCCTGTAGTTTTTCACATATAGGTCTTTTACCTCCTTAGTTAAGTTTATTCCTAGGTATCTTAATTTTTTTGGTGCAATGGTAAATGGGATTGCTTTTTTAGTCTCTCTTTCTGTAAGTTCACTACTGGTGTATAGAAATGCCATAGATTTCTTGGCATTAATTTTGTATCCTGCAACATTGCCAAATTCATTTATTAAGTCTAATATTTTTTTGATGGAGTCTTTAGAGTTTTCTATGTACAGTACCATGTCATCTGCAAATAAGGACAGTTTTACTTCTTCTTTTCCAATTTGGTTGCCTTTTATTTCTTCTTCTTGTCTGATAGCAATGGCTAGTACTTCCAGTACTATGTCGAACAGGAGTGGTGAGAGTGGGCATCCCTGTCTTGTTCCTGTTCTTAGAGGAAATGGTTTTAGTTTTTGTCCATTGAGTGTGATGCTGGCTGTGGGTTTGTCATATATGGCTTTTATTATGTTGAGGTATGATCCTTCTATTCCCACCTTGCTGAGAGTTTTTATCAAGAAAGGGTGTTGGATTTTGTCAAATGCTTTTTCTGTATCAATTGATATGAGTATATGATTTTTATCCCTCAATTTGTTTATGTGATGTATCATGTTTATTGATTTGTGAATATTGTACCATCCTTGCATCCCCTGGATAAATCCTGCTTGGTCATGGTGTATAATCTTTCTGATGTACTGTTGGATCCGATTTGCTAGAATTTTGTTGAAGATTTTGGCATCTATGTTTATGAGGGATATTGGCCTATAATTCTCTTTCATTGTGTTGTCTTTATCTGGTTTTGGTATTAGAGTGATGCTGGCTTCATAGAATGAGCTTGGAAGTGTTCCTTCCTCTTGAATTTTTTGGAATATTCTGAGGTTTATAGGTTTTAGTTCTTCCTGGAATGTTTGGTATAACTCCCCTGTGAAGCTGTCTGGCTTTTGTTTGATGGAAGCTTTTTAATGACTGCTTCAATTTCTTCCATACTTATCGGCCTATTGAGATTTTTAGAATCTTCCTGATTGAGTTTTGGAAGGTTGTATTTTTCTATGAATATGTCCTTTTCCTCCAGGTTGTCTAGTTTGTTGGAATAGAGTTGTTCATAATATTTTTTAACAATCCTTTGTATTTCTGGGGGGTCTGTTGTTATTTTGCCTCTATCATTTCTGATTTTGTTTATTTGGGTCCTCTCTATTTGCTTCTTGGTGAGCCTGGCTAGAGATTCATCAATCTTGTTTATCCTTTCAAAGAACTAATAAGTTTATCACTACCAAGCCAGCAATGCAATAAATGCTAAAGGGAATACTGTAAAAAGAAGAAATAAAATGGTAAGAAGGAACACAGACTCAAAAAATAGAAATAGCTACTAACAAGTACCTTTGAATAGTAACTTTAAATGTAAATGGACTAAATGCTCCAATCAAAAGACATCAAGTGACTGAATGGATAAAAAAACATGACCCATCTATATGCTATCTACAAGAGACCCACCTCAGAACAAGGGACTCACACAGACTGAAAGTGAAGGGATGGAAAAATATCTTTCAGGTAAATGGAAATGAAAAAAAAGCTGGGGTACCAATACTTATATCTGACAAAATAGACCTCAAAGTGAAGGCCATAACAAGAGATAAGGAAGGCCACTTCATAATACTAAAGGGAATCGATACAACAAGAGGATATAACCCTGATAAACATATATGCACCCAATGCAGGAGCACCCAAATACATAAAAAAAAACTCCTGGAAGATATCAAGGGAGAGATCGACAACAATACAATCATAGTAGGGGACTTTAATACACCACTGACATCACTGGATAAATCCTCTAGACAAAAAATCAGCAAAGAAACAGCAATCCTAAATGACTCACTAGACCAGATGGAATTAATTGACATATTCAGAACATTTCACCCCAAAGCTGTGAAATATACATTCTTCTCAGTTGCACATGGGACATTTTCAAAAATATATCACATATTGGGTCACAAGCAAAGTCTCCCCAAATTCAAGAAGATTGAAATCATACCAAGCATTTTCTCAGACCACAATGGCATAATATTAGAAATAAGCTACAATAAAAACAATCCAAAACACTCAAACACTTGGAAGCTAAACAGCATGCTATTAAATATTGATTGGATTACCAATGAGATCAAAGAAGAAATTAAAAACATCCTGGAAACTAATTACAATAAAAACACAACAATCCAAAATCTATGGGACACAATGAAAGCAGTCCTGATAGGGAATTTTATAGCTCTACAGGACTACCTCAAAAAACAAGAAAAAATGGTAGTAAATCACCTAACTCTACAACTCAAAGAATTAGAAAGAGAGCAACAAGAAAAGCCCAGAGTGAGCAGAAGGAAGGAGATAATAAGATCAGGCATGTGCCCTATCTGAGAACTGAACTGAGACTTTCTGGTTCATAGGTAATGCTCAACCACTGAGTCATGCTGGCCGGGCTAACTGAGTCTATTTTAAAATTTCCCTAGGCAAGTACTCAACATAATTTTATTTATCACATTATTCAATGTTGTATTGTATACAAATATGCCTATGACTTTATGAAAAGTGACTTGTACTTTATAATATCCATATGCTTCATAGGACAGGTTTTTAACTGATTTTTAAAATCACCAAAATGAACAAGAAATCAAAAGACATTT
Source organism: Cnephaeus nilssonii (assembly GCF_951640355.1). Taxonomy (NCBI): domain Eukaryota; kingdom Metazoa; phylum Chordata; class Mammalia; order Chiroptera; family Vespertilionidae; genus Cnephaeus; species Cnephaeus nilssonii. The sequence goes on from NC_137073.1 coordinate 96,690,113, forward strand.
TTTTGTGTGTGTGAAATTTCCAGGTAATAAACCGACTCTAGTTTTGCTTTTTGCTACTTGGCTGAACTAATATTTTGACTTACCACATCTCTGTGAGTAAAATGATATAATCGTTTTCTATATCCAACAATGTTGCTGTAAGAATTCAAAGTTTATCCCATAGTTGGTACTCAATAAATGATAGCTCTTATCATTATTATTTTGAAAGTCAATAATGGAGGAAGAATTGATTTAAACATATAAGATCATCAATCACTTAGTTTTGGGCTTGAATTTCACTTATATATAATATCAATTTGTTAAAATGTCATTGATTCATTGGTGGGAAAAATGTGAAAAAAATGATATGAACGGCTAAGATATTACATGTTTAGAATCCTGAAGTTCCTTACTTCCTTGCTGCTCTTTCAAATATAGATACTACTAAATTGCACTTCTTCCTCACTCAGATTTGATGAATATAAAAGCAAGAGTTGAGAAAGCTGAGAAAAACTTCTCTTTTTGAAGCACTACCTTAACTTTAGATCTCTAATTGGCTTTCTTCCTGTGTATGAATTTCTTTTTTTTCCTTTTCTGAGATCAGGCTAACATTGACCTTTCTCTCATAAAAGTAGAATTTATTCTCATTAAGTTTAATTGTGTAGTTAATGTTTTTATTGAGGTGCCTATTAAGCTCCTCTCTGACATTTCTAAGATTACTTAAGGTTCTGAACTTGTCATGGAAAAATGTCAACCCATCAGAATGCCCAATTCCAGTTTATATATGTACTGTGCCTGAATGATTCTCCTATTTCTTTTACATAATTTGTGAAGCCTATTCCAAAAACCTGCTTCAGTCATTTCCCAAGATTTTTTCAAGGTTCTTTTTGCCTTATCATATACCTTTTATCCTAAGGTATAATTCATAGACATAATTATCACTGAAATTCAGACACATCACAATCATTTGTTTGTTAGCCAATATTTGAATGAGTGTACAGTCACAAAACAAGTTCATCTATGCTTAAAAAAAAAAAGATGTCCATAGGAAGCAAGCATTTATACCAATTCCTTCCTGATAATTATTCTTTTCCCCACTTCATTAATCTACCCATTAAAATGAACTCATTGAAGAATAATGGACTGTGATTTCAACTCTGTCATCTTTGATAGCACTGGGTTTTCTTTAGGCATTAACTAATGGGTAAATAAAAAGTTAAACAATGGGTTTGCTTTTGATTGCTGCTTATAAACCTTGACCTCTGCCGGTGTGTTATACTTTCTTTTGCTCATATTTTTACAAGTTCAATGTGTCATGCATATTCAACTAAAGCATCCATTTTCTTGATTTAGAAAAAGTATTTTACTTAATAATAAAACTAGTCATCCTCAGAATAGTTCTTAACAGGATTATTTGAAATACAGAAAGCAAATACTCATTTTTTAAACATTCTGTCTTTTTTGGGATAAGTAGTCTAATGTGAAACTAGAGTTAGTAATATTGAGGACCACCTGACAAAGATATTTCTGAACAACAATGTCAGAAAGGCTTTTCCTAAATTATATAATCTCTTTTTTTCTATTTTCTTTGCCAAGTTCATTTGAATTTCTAAGTAATGGCAAATATTTATGTTATGATTGAATCCAGTCTTTGTTGTTTCTTGAAATGATATGTATGTGTGTATATAAAGACACATTTTTTATAAAGTAAGCTCAACCTCATGATAGATGGTTAATTCAATATACATTTTAATTGATTGTTCTTTTATCTTTTGTAAATAGGCATAAGTACTATGCCTACGTTAGGCAATTCTTAATCTTTAAAGGGTTATATATCCATATGAATTCTTTTAAAAATATATAATTTTATTGATTTCAGAGAGGAAGGGAGAGGGAGAGAAAGATAGACACATTAATGATGACAGAGAATCATTGATTGGCTGCCTCCTGCAAGCCCCACACTGGGGATCAAGCCCACAACCCAGGCATGTGCCCTGACTGGGAATTGAACTGTGACCTCCTAGTTCATAGGTTGATGCTCATCCACTGAGCTACGCTGGCCAGGCTATCCATATGAATTCTTAAATATTTAGGCTTTGGTGAAATTTGAGGATAAATTGTAGAAATAGTTGAGTATTTAGCTATATATAGAAAAAGCTACAGAGCTGTATCTATCTGTACAATTTCCCAGCTTTCCATTAATATGGCAGATAAGATAAATACACATGAATATTTTCTTTGAACAGTTCTGTGATTTTTTTTTTATATTTGAGAATTTCATTTATTTTCATGCTGGAGAGTATTTTGAGATCATATATAATTCCAAATTTTAAAATATAAAGCTAGGGAAAGAACTCAAAGTTTCTTAGCTAGTAATTGGCAGGATTGACATTTCAGTGTGCTCTATAATGTCAACCCACATTTGAATCAAGTTGCCCAAAGCCTTTAATATTTTTTGTTTCCTTATTGTTGAGTTATTACTCCAGGGACAATTGAGTTTAGTGGTATTAAATTTGGACCACAACATCATTCTTCTTAAATTAAAACAAAAACAGTAAAACTACAAATTATTTTTTAGCCTAGATTCAACAGATTAAATATTAAATATTACTTTCTAATATCAAGATTAATATTTAAGCTATATATGATTAAACTCCATAATGATAATTTGAGTTTATATGTTATGCACTTGTCATATGGATGCCATTGGAATCATGTTCAAATTTCATCTTATAATCTTACCAGGACTGGTATTTTGACACATTTGCTTAGAAGTAGGACCTTCAATTTCATCGCAGTTGTTGCTGTATAGTCAATTTTCCTAACTGTGCTAAAATATTTGCCTAATGATGCTTTAAATCTCATAGGGCATGCCTTCTGAAGGAGCAGCACATGTTCAAAACATATCTAAGTCTCACAATTCTTCACTAATGAATCAGAGCTTTACTCTCCAGACCAGATGCAGGCCACTCTATTTCCCCACGCTGGTGTTCACAGTAATTTAGAGGAGAGATGAGTTGCCCAATTCCCCAGGTGCCTCTACCCAATTTACTCCTATAATTACTGGTATAGTCCAGGGATATCTGGTATATAAGAGATTAGAATTTGTTTCCTTGAAGTTTAGCATTTGTTAGGAGAATGTGCAAATGAAAGGAGCTAAGCCATTGTTAGCCAATCATTTACATATGAGCATCAAAAAGCAGTTTCTATTTTCCTAAAACTCATATCATAATCTACATAATGGATGCTACCACAATTTCTAAAATGCTAATGCAGCTAATAGGAATAATAATATATAAACAGTTAAAATTTTATTGAAATGCACTTTTGTAGACAATAGCAGCATTTTAGTTGAGTGATAACACTGTGGGAAAGAATATTTATAGGCACTTTCTAGCCTTTTATATTAAAACTAGAGGCCCGGTGCACGAAATTCGTGCACGGGGGTGGGGGGGCAGCAGGGAGTGTGTCCCTCAGCCTGGCCTGCACCCTCTCCAATCTGGGACCCCTCATGGGATAACCAGCAGTTGGACATCCCTCTCACAATTCAGAACTGCTGGCTCCTAACTGCTCACCTGCCTGCCTGATTGCCCCTAATTGCTTCTGCCTACCAGCCTGATTGTCCCTAACTGCTCCCCTGCTGGCTTGATTGCCCCTAACTACCTCTGCCTCGGCCCACACCTGGTACCCAGGATTCCCTCCTCCAGCTGACCACAGGCACCGAGGATCCGGGCTTCTCTCCCTCTGGTCAGCCATAGGCGCCCAGGCTGGCTGCAGCCTTAGGGGATGGTGGACAGGGGGCTTCGCCTGTGCTGCAGCTGCAAGTGCTGGCGCCCAGGACTGCAGGGTGGGCGGCTTCTTTGTCTCCCAGGCCACAGCCAGCCACAGTTACTGGTGCCCAGGTCCGCAGGGTGGGTGGCTTCTCTGTCTCCCAGGCCACAGCCAGCCGCAGGTGCTGGTGCCCAGGACTGCAGGGTGGGTGGCTTCTCTGTCTCCCAGGCCACAGCCAGCCACAGGTACTGGTGCCCAGGACCGCAGGGTGGGCGGCTTCTCCATCTCCCGGGCTGCAGCCAGCCACAGGTACTGGTGCCCAGGACCGCAGGGTGGGCGGCTTCTCCATCTCCCGGGCTGCAGCCAGCCACAGGTACTGGTGCCCAGGACCGCAGGGTGGGTGGCTTCTCCATCTCCCGGGCTGCAGCCAGCCTCAGGTACTGGTGCCAGTTTCTCCATCTCTCCCAGGACGTGGGGCGGGTGGACATGGGGTGGGCAGCTTCTCCAGCTGGCTGTAGCCTGGGATCATAGGGCAAGTGGCTTCTTCATCTCCCAGATCGCATCCACCCTCAGGTACTGGCACCCGGTTTCTTGTCTCCCCCAGGACATGGGGAGGGCGGCTTCTCCAGCTGGCTGCGGCTTGGGATCACGGGGCAGGCGGCTTCTTCATCTCCCAGGTCGCAGTCAGCCTCAGGCGCTGAGGCCGGGTTTCTCAGTCTCCCCCAGGAGGTGGGGCAGGCGGACCTGAGGTTTCTGCTGCTGGCTGCAGCCTGGGATCACAGGGCAGGCGGCTTCTTCATCTCCCGGGCTGCAGCCAGCCTCAGGCACTGGCACCTGGTTTCTTGTCTCCCCCAGGACGTGGGGTGAACCGCTTCTCCAGCTGGCTGAGGCCTGAGATCACGGGGCAGGCAGCTTCTTGGTCTCCGTGGCTGCAGCCAGCCTCAGGTGCTGGGGCCCGTTTTTCCGTCTCCCCAGGACGTTGGGCAGGCGGACCTGAGGCTTCTGAGGCTGGCTGCAGCCTGGGATCATGGGACGGGCAGCTTCTTCGTCTCCAGGCCGCACCCAGCCTCAGGCACAGGGCCCGGTTTCTCAGTCTTCCCAGGACGTGGGGCAGGCGGACCTGAGGCTTCTGAGGCTGGCTGCAGCCTGGGATCATGGGACGGGCAGCTTCTTCGTCTCCAGGCCGCACCCAGCCTCAGGCACAGGGCCCGGTTTCTCAGTCTTCCCAGGACGTGGGGCAGGCGGACCTGAGGCTTCTGAGGCTGGCTGCAGCCTGGGATCATGGGGCAGGCGGCTTCTTGGTCTCTGTGGCTGCAGCCAGCCTCAGGTGCTTGTGCCCGGTTTCTCCGTCTCCGCAGGACATGGGGCGGGCGGACCTGAGGCTTCTGAGGCTGGCTGCAGCCTGGGATCATGGGGCAGGGGGCTTCTTGGTCTCTGTGGCTGCAGCCAGCCTCAGGCGCTGGCCCCTGACTTCTCCAACTCCCAGAGACCTGGAGAGGCTGGGGGGCGGGGCTGCCGCCATGTTTTCAGTTTAATTGCATACTCACTCAGATTGAATGGTGGGCGTGGCTGGGGCGTGGCTGGTGGGCGTGGCTTGTGAGTGTAGCGGAGTGATGATTTGCATACTACTCTATTATTAGATAGATGTTTATTATCTGCTCAAAAAAGTCACTGATTAATTTTTTAAACTTCTTATAAAGATTTTACCATGACACATGGTGTAAGGCCAGTATAAGTCTAGAAAATACATATTTCTATCTAACTTTGTATGACAATTTGAAACTCCACATATCCTCATAGAAGTGACATACTTAAAATAACTTACAATATTATTTCTAGTAAACATAAGGGGATAGACATGCTTATAGATTATTGGAAACAGCCGTTGTGCATATAAGTATAAATTTACATACAAGGGTGGGAAAAAGTAGGTTTACAGTTGTAATATAAATAAATGATACCATAATTAATAAATAATGAAGAATAAACTCTGTGTTTCATGTACTTGCAACTATATACCTACTTTTGCCCACCCCTGAACTTTGAGATGGTAGCTTGCTGGTTTATAGAACATTTATATTGTTCAATTTGTTCACCAACTTATCTTTGAGGAGGTATTCTTTCTTGAAGCAAGCAGGCTGAAGCATCATGAAAAGTTTGAAATGCACTCCTACACCAAGAACCTAGAGTACACAATTAACCCAGAAACTGAACTCATGCTTAAGTTCAGTAAAAAAGTCCCACAGATCCATTTACCAACATTTATACCTACTGTAAAGTTATAGCCATTTTATATATAAAAAGAAGAAATGGGAACTTAATATAAACTATGGTTAGTGATTATTTTTTTTCCTTTTTCTAATTTTGAAAGTGTCCAGGAATTCAAATAATTTATTAATTAATTTGATTTAATATTGGTCTAAAGTTTTAAAGTTTATTAAATATTTAGAAATTTAATTTTTGTATGGCATTTAAGATATTCGCAATACCCCTAGCCTGTTTGGCTCAGTGGATAGAGCCTCGGCCAGAGGACCAAAGGGTCCTGGGTTCAATTCAGGTCAAGGGCATGTACCTTGGTTGCAGGCTCCTCCCTGGCCCAGGCCCTGGTCAGGGCTCCTGCAGGAGGCAGCCAATTGATGTGTGTCTCTCACATCAATGTTCTCTCTTTCCTTCCTTTTCTCTCTAAAAATCAATGGAAAAATATCCTCAGGTGATTATTAACAACAGCAACAACAAAAAGATATTCACAATAATAAACATTTTAGAAGATACCCATTATTATCAATTTAGTCAATTAAACCTAATTTGATTTTGTTTGTAATAACCTGTGGAAATAATGTTGATTTACCTTAGAACTTAACTAGTTTAATAATATAAATCATGAGAACCTAAACTGAAATCTTCAAGCTAAAATGTGATAACATTATGTTTATGTGCTATGATTTCTAGAAGTAATATATTTTAATGATTGCCATTAATTTAACTGATTTTTATCATAAAAATCATCTGTGAGGGAATATGCATGTGAGGAATCCAAACTATTATCTATCAAAATAATATTGATATGTCAGTCTTTAGCAATTATTATATCAGGAATAATTCAAAGCTCTCAAAGACAGGTTGAAGCATATAGAAAAAGACCTTAGTAGTTTGTATTTAAAAACATTATTCCAATATTCTTCTTAGACATTTTAGTAAAGTTATATCTATTTGTTGAAAAGATTACATGAATGATATATGCATTTTAAAAAGCCTAAATAAAAGTTAACATTTTCAATTTCCACATTAATCATGGTTTATTTTGTCTTTCATGCTTTTTAGTTAGCTACAGAATTTCACATTGTTTTCAAAACAAATTTCAATGAAATTTCAACCCAGAAGTCTATAATTTCAATTAATTTTGAGAAAAACTGTTATTTTTTTTCTTTTATGTAATCTAAGGCATAATTACAAAATAAGAATCCTAGTCAGAAGGAGTGGGAAAAAAATATATTTTTTAAAATCTTGAACTAGGATATAAGTAGTAATACAGATGTATTACCAACTCTTAGTGATTTACATAAACTAGTTAACAAAGAGGTCACAGAATATTCAGTAATCCAAATTTTGAGCTCCTACAAATAACTATTTTTACAAAGATAGAATTCTGGATGATGCAATTTTTCATCTAAAAGATTTAAGTGATTTTTTTTCTGTTAGCATTTGGAAGTTTTTCACATTCCCTATCAAAATATTACATACCCACTACTAGCCATCTTTTCAGGGCCAATATACTAAAATCTGCCATTCCATCATCTTTAAAAATAAATATAATATTATTTTATAATTATCTGTTTCCATTCCAATGTGGGCACACAATACTATTAGCTAAAAGCGGGAGGGGACTTATTAACCACATTTTGGAGATATGAATTCAGCACTCAGTAATTTGACTTCTCCATTCAAGAGGTAATATTGAGATATAAACATGTAAAACACAGTTTGTCACCAAAATTAATATATGAAAATTTAAACCGCATTTTCTTTGTTACATTACTTTAGCAAGTAGTTGCCACCTAATATTTTCTGTGAGAAGGTATACTTTTAGGTAACATCTTTCTTTTCCTCTAATGTCTTAGATTTGCATAAGTATAAATTTTATTTAGGACTTAAGCACAACTAATTGTATTATCTCTCAAGTAGTAATTTAAATTTGCTAATAAAGCATTTACATATATATACATATATATTTAAACACACACATACATACGCAACATATGTATTACTATTATTCTGTATACCAAAACAGCAACCACAGAAAGAACAACAATAAAAGTATTTAAGTTCTGAATCCATCATAGATGTTGTCTGTTTTAAGTAGTTTGAAGAAGAAATAGCTTTGTGTGAAAAGCCATCACAAAGTTATCTTACAATGGTTTTAATGCCATCTTTTGCACAAAATTTTGAATATTTCCATTATAAAGTGAAATTCAAATCTTTTGCATATCACACATGCTGAATAAAATAGTGTAAGCCTGGCTCACTTTGTCAGAAGAAATGTCTTAAATGAGCCTGGCCGGGTGGCTCAGTGGTTGAGCATATACCTATGGACCAGGAGGTCATGGTTTAATTCCTGGTCAGGGCACATGCCCCAGTTGTGGGCTTGATCCCCAGTGTGGGGCATGCAGGAGGCAACCGATCAATGATTCTCATTATTGATGTTTCTCTCTCTCTCCCTCCCCCTTCCTTTCTGAAATCTATTCTATATATATAACTCTAATGTGCAAATAGACTGAATGGCAGAACCACTGAACAACCAAACAACCGGTCGCTGTGATATGCACTGACCACCAGGGGGCGTGCATGGAACATGGCAAGCGTCTGCCACAGCAGCATGGTGGAGCAGGTGAAGGATCAGGGGCGCCAGACCAAGGTGAGGTGCCAGTCACTGTCATCAGGGCAAGCCTCTGGTGGTTACTGAAAATTCTTTGCTCCCGCACACCACAGTCCTGCCAGGTGCTCACACCTGCTGCTGGTGCTGGTTCTGATTGCTCAGCGATGTCAGCGAGTGCAAGCAGGGCTGGCGCCGCCTTCAGTGCATGGGAACAGCTGAGGCAGGAGTGGTGCTGCTGGCAGATAGGGGACCAGGGGTCATGGTGGGAGGGGCCGGGCAGAGGAGCAGAGGATGGGCTGAGACCTGCCCCTGTGCCCACTGCAGCCTTGCGGTCCACAATTCCTTTCAAGATATATGAATTTGTGCACTGGGCCCCTAGTGTATAATACAAGAATACGTTAAAAAATTTTAATTGCTCCTTCTTGAAGCAAAGCATTTTTAACATAACTGTATCATTGTATATCTGTATATATAGACCTGGTTAAAATACTATTATAAACTTCAAAATTATAGGTGATGCATAGGTATTTATAAATCCACATATTTCCCAGTAGGGGACATGCAGGAGGCGGCTAATCAGTTTCTCTCTCATCAATGCTTCCATCTCTCTATCCCTCTCTTTTCTTCTCTCTCTCTCAAATCAATAAAAACACATTTTTAAAAAATCCATGTTATTTTTAATAACTATCAAACATTTAGAATCCCATTAAAATGTTTTATAACTCTAGATATGTCTTTTAAAATTAAACTAACATGTTGAAATTTGAAAAGGATAAAAATATCCTTTTTTCTGAAACAAAATATATGACATTTTCAGAAGTTCAAGGTGTAAAAAAGAAATGGCATCCATGGAAATGACAGCCAATCAACCCACAAGAGATATGCCATTGCTAACGGCAACTCCAAATCCATTGGACAGCTTGAGTGAACTGCTACAATGTCTCATGTTTAGGTTTGACATTAGAATCTTGAAAAGAAGTTGAAGAAATCCATGAAAATTAAAGATGTTTTATTCAGCTTTATGTCATCAAATTCTAAAATATTGTCATGGAATATTATCTGGAACATTGTCATGTGATTTAGAAAATTGTGTAATGGTTTCCTAAAAAAATAGTACCTATATAAGAGCCTAATATGCAAAGTGTCCCCTCTGGAGTTTGATTGCTCGCTATGACGTGCACTGACCACCAGGGGGCAGCACGGAATGAAGGAAGGCCCAGGCCAGCAGCAGGCAGCCGGGGAAGGAAGGCAAGGCAGCTGGCAGCTGCTAGGGACCCTACCCATGCATGAATTCCATGCACTGGGCCTCTAGTATAATTCATAATTTCATGCTCATACTACCTAATGCATAATTGGGAGTTAAATAATGAACACATTATAAATTTTTCCTTAGTATATCTATTTCCACATTTTGAAATAAGCCTTTTGATATACTGTAACTATATACTGATAATTAGGATGCTCTAGACTTTCAAATGCTGAAATCTTATATTTTATGACCATGGAGAGAGTACAACTATCTATATATCTATATCTATCACTCTATGTCCATACTCTTATCTATATTCATATCCATATTAATTGTATCTGTTTATGTATCAATAGCACTTACATTTCTTATCACCTATAAAAACAATTATGTTTCTTATCACCTATAAAAATGTTATTTATCTAGTCCTATGATGCCAATATTTCTCCCTGACAAAGAGGAAAATTTTGAAACCTATTCATATACATATATGGTTAAAAATGTTTATATCAATCCAGATTCAGTGTAGGAAACAGAAACCTCCAGGTAAAGTGTGCAGCCTGGGCCTCGGCCACAACCTGCCAGGAAGAGCATCTTTCCCTCCTCTCCATCAGTGCAGTTTTTCTGTCAGTGCATGTCATGGACAAAAAAACCCATATCTCATCTAGAATTTGAGGATCAGAATCTGTAAGCAAGACGGTGTTTAGCTTTCCAGCTTCTGAGATACTGAAGTGAGCACAGAGGGATCAATCAGTTTGCCAAAACCTAGTAGACGGCATTTAGTGCAGTCCATCTCTTTACCACTGAATATCGACATACACCTCTCTGCAAACACTGCCACCTTCCTCTCAACAAATGGCAAATGTCCCGAAAATCCACAGGAGCCCTAGCAGGTGCTTTCCCTCATTTGCTCTCTCTCCCTGAGACGTGAAATCTGTCACCACTTCTTTGAGGGCATTATTTCTCTTTCTTTCGTTCTCTGTAGGTCAACTTCTTCATGTCAAAGATGGTTTCTCCAGCCCTATGATTTCCTTGGCTAATATTACTAGTAAGTAAGTTGACTCAATATCCAAGAGCCAATTCCTAAATTCCAGGAGTGAGAACTGATTAGCCAGCATAGGCCAAGTGCAAGGTACCATGGTGCCTTCCCTTTCAGAAAGGCAAAGAGAACTAAATCTCCAAATAATTAGTAAGCAAGAGGAGGGTGTCAGGTCAGAAAACGTGATTGGAATTCCTAGTGGTGGTAAAAATTATTAATGATTGGAGCTGGAAGCATTACTTAGTCCTACTTAGAATCAGCATGTTAGTGCTGGTCTAATACTTCGAAGGTAAAGACATTCCAGTTAGATTGGAGAAATAAAAGCAAAATTCCTAAGAATACTAGAAGGAAATAGTCTTTCAATCTTGTTTTACAAATAAGAATATCTTTCTAGGCATAGAAATAAGACATCAAAATATAAGGCTACATAAAATTCTCAAGTCTACAAAACAACAAAGATGAAAGTAAAAGCACAATGGTATTTTTACAAACTTACAGGATAAAAAGATTCACAAATTATGTGTCAAGTAAAAAGATAATATTCTTACTGTTAAGCAGAATTTACAAATCAATAAGGCAAAGTTTGAGGCAGATAGAAGTAAAGAAGAAATAGCACATTTCAAAAAGCACAAAAAACAAACAACCCCATAGATGGCATATAATCTTATGATGATATTTTCTCTCACTTTTGATCTGATATTGTGATTCTATTACCAAGCATAAAGAAGCACAACTCCACAAAGCAAATAATAATACATAGTTTTGTATTACAAAAATACATAAAGTAAGAAGTCATATACTGTTGTTTAGACTGGTAATACATTTCAGGTAACACTTTAGGAATTTATTTAGAAAGCTATAGAAACATGCATGAACTGATGAAACAATTTTAATAATAGACTAAGTTATTCCACTAACATGATAAGAAATGCAAGTAAACAAAGTTGTAAGTACAAGAAAATTATTAATAATAACTAGCGTTCCCGTTGCAGGAAAAATCCTGCAATAGGGTTTCCTGCTGCACTCTACCCCACCTGCCTGCTCTCCTCCCTTGTCCCCCGCCCCGCGATCTCCGCCAGCCCCCCTGCTTTTCTAACTTCTCCGCCAGCCCGCTCTCCTTCCTTCTTCCCTGGCTCCACCTCCGCTCCTCCCTTCTCCCCCGCCCCGCGATCTCCGCCAGCCCCCCTGCTTTTCTAACTTCTCCGCCAGCCCGCTCTCCTTCCTTCTTCCCCGGCCCCGCCTCCGCTCCTCCCTTCTCCCTCGGCCTGCCTTCTCTGCCAACCCGCCTGTTTTTCCCTTCTCCCCCGGCCCCGCCTCCGCTCTTCCCTTCTCTCCCGGCCCTGCCTCCGCTCCTCCCTTCTCCCCCGCCCCGCCTTCTCCGCCAGCCCGCTCTCCTTCCTTCTCCCCCGGCCCCGCCTCCGCTGCTTCCTTCTCCCCTGGCCCCGCCTCCGCTCCTCCCTTCTCCCCCAGCCCCGCCTCCGCTCCTTCCTTCTCCCCTGGCCCCGCCTCTGCCCCTCCCTTCTCCTCCGGCCCCGCCCCTTCTCCCCTGGCCCCGCCCCTTCTCCTCCGGCCCCGCCTGCTCAACTTCCTTCTCCCCCAGCCCCGCCTCTGCTCCTCCCTTCTCCTCCCCCCCGGCTTGCTTGCTTCTCTGCAGCTTTGCTCCCTTCTGCAGCTCTTGGCTTCTTTCTACGCTGTCGCGATATGCAAATTAGCCGCCATCTTTGTTGGGATAATTTGCATATTCGTCCTGATTGGTTGGTGGGCGTGGCTTGGCTGGTGGGCGTGGCTTGGGCGTAGTGAAGGTGCGGTCAATTTGCATATTTGTCTATTATTAGATTAGATACTTATAGTAAAAAACGTTGTCAAAAACAGGAAATTATTGACGCTATCACACATTCATACAATGGAATGACATAAAAAACAAGAGAAATATCTAATCAGTTTGAAAAATTGAAAATATTCAATTAAGTATAAAAACATGTCACAAAATAATATATACTAGTATTATCACAATATTATAAATTATGTAGTCAAACATAAATTTGGAAAGACATACAGTGAAATGTTAACAGTTTTTTGATTTATTGAGCATGAGTGACTTTGTTTTTTTCAATAAATAACTTCAATACAGTTGTGTTAGGTCTAACAAAAATGTTAAGAACATAGAGACTCTGTGGCATTAGTCTTATGTTTGAATCTCTTCTTTACAACTCATCATATACAGAACCCTGACAGAGTTATTTAATGCTTTAATGCCTACTTTACTGTAAAATTGTAGTATTAATGCCTTCTGATAACTAGTATGAATTATTGTGTGGCTTAAATGGATTAATATATGCTGATTACGATGTTTATAATATAGTACATGTTTAATATATAATACTAGAGGCCCAGTGCATGGATTCATGCACTGGGGTGGGGGGGGGGGGTCCCACAGCCCAGCCTGTGCCCTTTCGCAGTCCAGGGCCCCTCAAGGGATGTCCACCTGCCGTCAGGGTCGGGGGGGGCGGGGGAGAGGGATCGGGCCTAAGCCGGCAGTCAGACATCCCTCTCACAGTCTGGGGCTCTCGCAGTCTGGGACCCCTCGCTCCCTACCACCTGCCTGCAGCAGAGGTGGGAGAGGCTCCCACCACCACCGCTGCGCTCGCCAGCTGTGAGCCTGGCTTCTGGCTGAGCGGTGCTCCCCCTGTGGGAGCGCACTGACCACCAGGGGGCAGCTCCTGCATTGAGTGTCTACCTCCTCGTCGTCAGTCTATGTCATAGTGACTGGTCATTCTGCCATTTGGTCAATTTGCATATTAGGGTTTTATTATATAAGATTACTAATTTAAAAATATCATCTACATTACTTAAAATAAGAATGGTGTTGCCCTAGCTGATTTGGCTCTGTGGATAGAGTGTTGGCCCATGTACTGAAGGGTCCCAGGTTTGATTCTGGTCAAGGGCACATGCCCATGTTGTGGGCTTAATCCCCAGTGGGGAGCATGCAGGAGGCAGCCAATCAATGATTCTCTCTCATCATTGATGTTTCTGTCTCTTCTTTTCCCTTCCTGTCTAAAATCGATTAAAATATATATTTTTTAAAAAGGATAGTGCAGATAGTAAGAGTAGCATGTAAAACTTGGTTCTCCATACTGCATTATATTTGTATATTAAAAAGAGACAGGGACCCTACTTAGAGATGTGTAGTTCATAGAGTCACTGAGTCCAGTGGGCAAGTGGATGCTGTTATTTAGTTTGTACTTATTGTCAGTATTTATACCCTCACCAGAGGGCTGAATCCACTCACAGGAAGAGGAGTCTTTTTCTGTGTATAAGCATCTATACTAATAAAAGAGTAATATGCTAATTAGACCAGGAGACCTTCCAGAGACCTTTCCGACGTCCTTCCAGACAAAGCCAGGGGCTTGGCCAGCCTGCAAACTGCCCCTAAATGGCCCTCATCCCTTTTCCCAAGCCAGCCACACCCCTCAGCGGGGACCCTCACCCCAATGGGGGCATGGCCAGCCTGCAAACGGCCCTCAGCCCCTCACCCAGGCTGTCTACACCCCCAGCAGGGACCTCCACCCTAAAGGGGGTGTGGCCAGCTTGCAAATGGCCCTCCGCCCCTCGCCTACACTGGCCATGGCCCCCAGCAGGGACCCCCATCCTCATGGGGGCATGGCTGGCCTGCAAACTGCCCCAGCCCCTCGCCCAGGCCAGCATTGCCCCCAGTGGGGACCCCCACACGGATGGGGGCATAGCTGGCCTGAAAACTGCGCCAGGCCTCCCGCCCAGGCCGGCCCCACCCCCCAAGGGGACTCCCACCCTGATCCAGGACCCCCTTCAGGGCAGACCAGCCGGCCCTGACCCGTGCACCAGGCCTCTATCTATACTACTAAAAGGGTAATATGCTAGTTAGACTGGGAGACCTTCCGGATGTCCTTCCAGACAAAGCCATGGTGGTGGGGCCAAGGCAGAGGTGGTTAGGGGCAATCAGGCCAGGAGGGGAGGGCAGTTGAGGGTGATCAGGCCAACAGGGGGGGCAGTTGGGGGTGAGCAGACTGGTGGGGGGGCAGTTGGGGGTGAGCAGGCCAGCAGTGGAAGGCAGTTGGGGGCGATCAGGCCAGTGGGTGGGGGTTGGGGGCAAGAAGACCTGCAGGGGGGCAGTTAGGGGCGAGCAGGCCAGCAGGCAGAGTGGTTAGGGGTGATCAGGCAGGCAGGCAGGTGAACGGTTAGGAGCCAGCAGTCCCGGATTTTGAGAGGGATGTCCAACTGGCGGATCGGGCCTAAACTGGCAGTTGGACATCCCCCAAGGGGTCCCAGATTGGAGAGGGTCCAGGCTGGGCAGAGGGACACCCCCCCCCCCCCGTGCACAAATTCCGTGCACCGGGCCACTAGTATTCTATAGATATCAACATTGGTGAGAGGGCTTTGGCAACAGTATATTAGTGGAGAGGTTGGCCTTTGACAAACTAACAGGAGTGAAGGCTGAACATAAATGTTAATAGATACATAGATGTGAAGACAGGTGATTTGACTTCATTTCTTAGTGAATCCAGAAGCCAGTTCATCAGCTAAATGTGAGTCTGAGAGAGGAGATGAAAAGCATTTGTAAAGAGCAGAAAAGATACAGAATAATCGCTTAAAGGAGTAGGAAAAAATATAAAAAATGAAATTTCTTTAAGGTCTAGAGAGAATTTAAAATGAGATCAGGTAGCATGGTTATGTATTTTTCTCGAGTTATGTCACTGCTCAGATTCAGGACTGAATTAGCAAAGAGTTATCTAACTAGGATTAGGGTATAACCAAGTTGTATGTCAAAATTAATGAAGAGTGTTGTAGATAATATACACAAGGGAGTCACTAAAACAATTGACCATGGAATTAGCTTGGTTTTGATGGAAGAAAAAAAAAGGTTGAGGAAAAGTGAAAATATTGTGTGTTTAAAAAATACATATATGCATCCTGGTGGCTATGCTGGCTTGGCAGGCTATTTATAGTTCTTACATTTTCCATTTCATGTTAATACTCTCTTTTTCTTGAAACAAGACAATATTACCTTAATTTACCAACCATCATTTCAGAATATTTATTTAGAAGTTTACTGATTATTTTATGAGAGTTAGGAAAGTAGAAAACATCCCTCTTCACAACTTGTCAGTAAGATTTCAAATTTGCTAAAATAATAAGTCTGTTTCATCATCTGCCTACGAGGACAGAGATGATGAAAGAGCAAAGACGCACATTCCCCTAAAAATTTAAAACTCCATGCCTCACATGGGATGTAATCCAGGAAAATAATTCAATTAAGATCAGAGTGATTGATGATGCATTGCTACCTGTAGCAAAAAGATAACTTATAATAATCAGATTGCCTGTGTAAAGCTAGGACTAGAGAAAAGTAGAATGTGGCCGTTACTCATATTCTCTAAGCGCTTATTACAAAGGCAATTTTAGTGATTGGAGAAGCAATAAAGTTTTGAAGTATATTCTAATTATTAATCCCTAGCCTGTATGTATTTATTCAAAACTACGTAAAATTATTTGTTGGCTCTAAACATTATCTGAGATATAACTTTATGATATCTAATACAGTATTTACATAGCGACAGAGAACTCAGGTTCAAATAGCACTGCAGGTCTGCAAGGTTTTATTGATTTTCTGATAAAGAACTTCCTAAACTCATAGGAAGGTAGAATCATGTACTGCCCATTGCATTTCTGTATTATAAGTTATGGCCTAATAAATCAGTTTACTTTCAGTAATTACCTGGAAATGATCTCCCTATTCTTGACATTCATTAGTCACTAAGAGTGAAAATGCCAAGGAAACCAATAATGCCTAATTTAGAAGATATTTAAATGTTCATAGATTTCTAAGCATGATTAGAAAATGGGAAAGCTGCCTTGCCTTCAGGACGATCAATACTGACATATATTAGAAACCAGAACATCAGACCTCTCAAGGGCTGTGATTTAACACCTCTGTAAGTGTGACTGAAACCACTGCTTTCTCATATCTTTATTAGCAGATGTGGAACCACAATTACAGATTTAAAATTAAAAGTGCATAGTAAAATAGTAAATCACCCGGCCTGCACGATTTGTCACCTTAATTAACAATTGGTATTTCAAATTATTGATTCAAGCTTTAATTCCTCAAGTACATTGTATTCTGCATTTTATTGTAGTTTAGAGACTTGTAAAGACTGTATTTGAATTTACATGAAAGCAACATTGGCACTAAAATTTGATTCAAGACATTAGAAGTTTTATAATAATTTCTCAGAGAAAAAATAATTAATGACCAAAATAACTGTGTTTTATCAGATTGCATAAACATAAAAATATCCATAATTTGGCATGCCGGTCTGGAGAACAATATTAAAATGTTTATTAAAATTAATGACAGAGCCCTTCACAATATTTTATTTAGTTGTAAGAATCTGTAAAACTATTTCTAGAAATGATGCTAATTAATAAAATGATTTATTGCTTTATTCATAATTAAGACAAGTGTTAATATAAAATTTTAAAATGACATTATAGAGATGTCATTTACATTTTAAATTTGAGTTCAATTTTTTTAACAACAGAAGTCTGTGCTAATACAATATTCAAAAATAAAATATTTCTGTATTATTACCTATAGTTGCAATCTTCTATAAGGAAAAGAAAAGGGAACATAAGCCTAATTTTGTTGTTTTTGGGGGTGGTGGTTTTCAAATGACATTCCAGATGTTGATTATGCTATTGTTATTATCAGCAGCTGTTCTGTTTTCTTCTGAATTCTTATTGCCATCCTGTCCCATCTCCAGATTGCACTGATTGACCCTTCTTTATCTTCTGTCTTCCCTTCACTGTTTCTTCCCTTTATGCCTGTAAGTATCTCCTTTGGGTTTAACTTATTTCTGTAAAATGTGGTCCCATTTTCACTGTCTGAGCTAGTTTATATCATCTTGTTCCTTCATGGACTTTTGGAAAGCATAATTGCACTCAGTACCATTTTTGGTCTATTTTCTCATTGTTATTTGCACATCTAAGATTACACTACTCATTTACCACTAGATTGAAACTGCTGTCAAATGTTCACCAACATCCAACTAATTAACAAACCCACTGTCTTCTCTCCCACTCTCACCTTACTTATATTCTTTAGAATATCTGACACCTGACTTTCTTTTCTGAGTTTACTAGCTTTTCTTTTTTTTTTCTCTCTCTCTCTGTCTTCATTCTCTATAAAGGTTTTACTTGTTCATTTTAAAGTTCAATGTAGTTATTTTTCAATGTTTTATTACCATCACTCTTCTTGAATTCTTCTCACTTTCCATAGACCTTCTCAATCATCCATCCTGTTTCAACAGTCATCTGAGTGTTGACCATCTTTAGATATGTCTCCTCTTACCTGGAATCATAAAGCAACCTTATTACTGTCCATCAAAATTTGGCACATGGATGTCCCACAAGGACTTTAAATAAATGCAATATATTCTCATTACCATCATTCTCCTATATGTCTAGTCTCTGCTCTCTGAGTGACTGCATTTTCATCATGTCTTTTTCATCTTTTTTCACTTTTCCATTCAACCACCCATTCCATTTAGCCTTTTTGCATCTTTTATAATCACGTTAAAGAAAATAAAACACAATGACACAGCAGATGGTTTGGTAAAAATCCTCAATGAACTGAGCCTTACTGTTTCAAAGGAACACATGATTGTCTACTTATTGTCCCTCACTGATTATGTTGCACACACTCCACTAACAAACATTCTATCCATCAGCATGCATGTCTTTGAACACAACTACCACTCATTTGCAAAAATGTTTGCACTATGGTTGAATCACAGAGATGGCGCTAGGCAATTCATTCACACTCACATGCAAATTTGGCTCTGTTTCTTTTCCCTTTGGTTTGCTAATATCTCCTTGGTCTGTTGGATACTATTTTTCCTCATAAACTTGGCATTCTTATGTTTCAGGCTCATCAGTTAGGATTCTCTATGGCAAGTTAAGGGAAAACACAACTTGGACTGGATTCAATACTACAAAAATGCTCCTGATTTGTATACATCCAAACCATTCTGGAAAAGAGCATGGTGTTTGTACCAGAGGCTTATGCTAGCCAACCTTCCCTTTGCTCGTATAGTTTTACTCATGTTTGTTCTCCTCCTCTACCAGTTTGTCCTCTACTTGGTATTCTTTATGTAACCAGGTTTTGTGGGTTTTGTTTTGTTCTGTTTGCTATACAATGTGTTCCACAACATATTTGTGACCTGGAAAGTAGTCATTTTGATACCCAAATGGCCAACTGATATTCTTCCCGGGATCCTGTCTCACAAAGTTGAAGAATAAAAATTGCAGACCAGAAGATTTAAGCAAAAACATGAAAATCCTATATCATAAAAGCCTTATATGCTAAGTGTCCAGTCGACCGGTCGGCCATTCAACCAATCAAAGTGTAATATGTTAATGATATGCTAAGGCTGCTCCACTGCTTGCTATGATGTGCACTGACCATGAGGGGGTAGATGCTCCGTCCTGTAGGTTAGCTTGCTGCTGGGGTCTGGCATATTGGGACTGAGCAAGATGGGCCAGACACACCCTGGAGCTCTCCGGCAGTTCCCTCCCTGGCTGGCCAACCTCCCGCATCCCTCCCCAGCCCCAATGTGCACTGGTGGGGTCCCTCAGCCTGGCCTGCACCTTCTCACAATCTGGGGCCCCTCAGGGGATGTCAGAAAGCAGGTTTTGGCCTGATTCCACAGACCAGGCCAAGGGACCCCACTGGTACACAAATTCGTGCACTGGGCCTCTAGTTTATTATAAGTGGATACAAACTCCCTGCATGGGGAGGGGTTCCAATAACGGGTTGTCACTAAGGCTCACTGGTCTAGGGGTTTTATATTTACCCAAAGCCTGTTCTTTGTCTACCAGGGTCACTTTCTGATTGGTTCCTTCTGTCTTCTTTGTCCAGCAACAATTTTAAAATCCACCTGGTGTTCCCCCTTCTCTTCTCCTCTTCCTCCCATATCTCTTGCAACCTTTTGCACATGTAAGATAAGCATTCCTGTGGTTTTGTTATAGGCACCTCTCATGGACACCAGAGAGGTGTTACCAGACAGGACAGCCCCCTGAGCCAGTGGGAGAGGGCTGTCCCCAACCTTGATCCTTGAATTTATAGGAGAGACCCTGACTGCGTTGTGAAAAGCCGATTTATTAAAACAATTAAAGCATGCACCTATATTGAAAAAGCAAAGTAAGCGAACCTATACATCTGGTTTATGAAGCACAGATCGGCTCTCAGCTAATCTGAAGAACAAGTTGAGTGGGGGTCTGAGGCATTATATACCCCCCTGTCTATAGGCTTCAAAATTTCTCTGCTGACTATTTTGGTACAGATTAATACTCAAGGTCCCTTTTTACTTTGTTGTGGCCTTCCCAGGATTCATGAAAAAGTATCTGGCAACTTTATCTTGCCAAGCTTGTGTCTGTTGGCTTCTCTGCTTAGGGAGCAAAACTTTCCTGTTTTCCTTTTCCCCCTTTCCCGCCTTTTCTGCATTCTCTCATCAGGGAGTTTTTTGTTTTTTTTTAACCATTTGCTCCTTTGTCCTTGGCTGGGGCAGATAATGGCTTGTTAGTTACAAGCTGGCTGCAAATTGCCCATGCTGTTTGGCCTTGTTTTAACTTTCCTATCACAATTTCCCTATTTATCCTGCCCTGGAACCCTGGAACAGTTTTAGCTGGCTCCAAAGGTCACGTCTATATTTTCTCCTTCCTTTCACCCCTTGCCCTGTCTGCCTAATCCTGTTTCTAACTCCTCTCAATTTCTTTGTCTATTATGCTTACAAATGTACAGAATCAAATCAGGATGCAACTAAGTAATGCACAAATTGTTCTAGCAAAAGTCAATACTGCAGAAAATAAACTCAAGGTGTTTTTAATTCTGCTATGGTTTAAACACTACCCACCCTCATAGATTTGCTCTAAAGCATGTGACTCCATGGTAAGCTTATCTTTTAGAAATGCAAATGATAATATCCTAAAGTTTCAAGATAGATTTTTGGGCAGAAACAATGTAAGCATAGTCTTTAAAACAACTGAAATGGAACTAGAATGCTTAGTTCAAATTTTGGTTATATATTTTTACTTGTACAAGTCACTTGCCCTCCTGTCTCATGTTTTTTCTGTGCAATATGAATTTGCTGGAAGAGGTAATTGAGAGGATATGACCACCAGTTCACCTGCAAACTGGAGTCAGGCAATAAGATGCTCCTCACCCACCTGCCCCCCCCTCCCCCGCCCCATCCTTGAAATGTACATTCTGCCCAATGTTCCTATAGTGGGAGCTACAGCCTTAAGACAGCAATGTGTTGTTGAGACCTTCTGGATGGTATACGTGACTTAACCCAATTAAGGCCTTTATATAAACAATTAAGATTCTGAAAGGGTAATGCAGATAGCTATTCTGTGGACCCTCAACCAAACCTTGTTTGTTGTAAGTTCTCTTGTGTATTAAACCTGCTACTTAGCAATCTAGAGTAGCCTGCCTCTTTTTCCCATCTCTCCTTATCCTTTATGTATAGGGCCCAGTGTCAGATTTCACCAGGAAAAATCCTAAGATTGCAAACCAATAGGATTATAATAATATATTAAGCATAATATTACTTTGAAGATCAACGAATGCAAACATGACCCTTGAACAGTGACAGACACTTAGTAAGCATTCACAAAAATCGGTGACTATTATTACAATTGTTAATATTCACTCTTGGGAAATACTCCAAAAGCCAAGGTTAATTGATTTGCAAATGCTGAATTGCAAAAGCTAGAATTAAATTTCAAGAATGGAATTTAGAGGTCTGAGCATAAAGGTATACTTAGAATGAATAATCATGTACTATAGTTAATACCCTTCCTCTCACCCAAAAGTAAACAAGAGTTTATCCAGCAAACAGGAAGAAAGGTTTGGGAAGCACAAGAACAGCCTCAGGGTAAGAGAAGAAGCCTGAAAGCCTGTCTTCACCTGCTTCTATCAGAAGATGAACCACGAGAGTGATAGCTTTAAACAGGTTTGGGGCATCTCAGTACATTGCCTCAGAAGATTAGATCTTTCTAGAGATCCTCTCCATCCCATATGGCACTAGTCTTTCATGACAACCAGATTTTAGCATAGCTGAAGCTAAAGAAGATATCTAGAGTGATAGACATGGAGACACTGGGAAATGAAAGCAAATCTTTGCATGATGACAAAAGGAAGTAAAGAACTTCTGAGCTATAACCAGGAAGAGAGCAATACAACATATATGGATCTCATACCAGAATGCCATAGTGAGACATGGCGCAAATATGGCAAGGCATGCCTGTCAAACACCCTAAGCTAAGCCTAACTGCAAAACATAGCAGGGGCCACAGAGAGCAGGTGGTGGTCATGCTGATCCCCCAGTGAACCTCAGAAATACTTAAAGTCCCAAGGCATTCATTTTAACCCAGAGAGAATGGGGAAACTGGCTCCTAAATGTCTGTATTTTAAACTGGAAATGAAGGGTGTCAAATATATTGTGACAGAAGATTTGACTTTGAGTGGTGGGCACACAACACAATATACAGATGATGTATCATAGAACACTTGAAACCTATATAATTTTATTAATCAATGTCACTCAATAAATTTAATTTTATAAGAAACTATTACTGGCAGTAAGAATTTATGTGCTCAGTTATGGAGCTTGGTTCCTTAGAATGTCATCCTGATATTCTAAGGTTGTGGGCTCCATCCCTGGTTAGGGCACATACAAGACTCAACCAATCTTTCTCTCACAAACTCTCTCTGTTTCTCTCTCTCTCTCTCCCTTTCTCTCTCAAAAATAATCAATCTATTAAAAAAATCCAAACGCCCAAATACCCAAATTTGGTAAATCTGGTTGGAATTTAATGGGTGTTTGTATTATTAGTTATTTGAAATATAAAAAAATTGAACATTACCATATGTAATACATGTGCACCAACATTTTGCAGTAGTAACTGCATATTATCTGGTATAAGAAAAAAACATTACAAATAGATTACATTCGAATTTTGCATGAAATTATTTTAATTATTAATGCAAACAAAATCCTTGAGCTGTGACAGGCGCATAATAAGCATTCATAAAAATTATGACTATTACTATGATGATTGTGATGGCATACACTCTTAGGAAATATACTAAAAGGTAGGGCTAATTAATTTGCAAGTGCTACCTGTGTAGCCAGGGGTGAGTTATTTAGTTTAGTTGTGTCTTTTCTCATCTGTGAATTGGGATCCTATCAGGACCAAACTTTTGGCATTTGAGGAACATTAAATAACTGGAAACATGTAAAGGTCTGATAACAGTGCTCAGTTTATAGATAGTATGTAATAAATATCAACTATCATTGTATGTAACTTGAAATTGTCTCCTTTGCAAGTCAAAATTGTTGGATATCAGCAAGTTTATATGGCTTAACATGAAACCTGTTTAATCATCTTTTTAACTTGGTACATTGCCTTGAAGTAGTAAGTAAAATATAATTATGGCGTTTTAAAGGTTGCTTTCTTTTGCTGACTTCTGTTTTGTACATTTCCCATGTACCCTTCCAGATTCGCCATTTTCCTCACTTCTATATTATCTACCCTTGGAAGTCTCCATATATCTTCCTTTTATTTAAAAATAGAGGCCCAGTCCACAAATGGATGCACAGGTGGGGTCCAGCTGGCCCAGCCCCAATTGGGGCGGATTGGGGCTGGGCCTGTCAGGAGGAGAAGATGGTGGGAAGTTGGCCAGCTGGTCCACCCTGATCAGGGCCCAATCAGGGCTGGGCTGGCTGGGGGGAGGGGCTGTGGGCAATTGGCTGGCAGGCCCCAGCTCTGATTGGGGTTGGGGGGCCGATTGGGGTGGGGCCCGCCATGGGGAGGGGCTGTGGGCAGTGGGCCAGCCAGCCCTGCCCATGAATGGGGTTCGGGTGCCGATTGGGGGCCAGTGGCCTGGGGGAGGGGCTATGGGTGGTTGGCCAACCGACCCTGCCCCTGATCAGGGTGGGGGCCAATCTGTGGTGGAGTCATGGGGGAGGGGCTGTGGGCCTATCAGAGTGGTGGGGGCCCATAGGGTGTGGGGCCAGCTGGGGGGAGGAGCTGTAGGAGGTTGGCCAGCCAGCCCCACCCCCTATTGGGTTGGGGGGCGATCAGGTGTGGGGCCAGCCAGGGGGAGGGGCTGCAGGTCAATCAGGGTGGTGGGGGCTGATAGGGGGCGGGACTATCCAGGGGGAGGAGCTGTGGGCCTATCATGGTGGGGCAGGCAGACTGGGGGCAGGGCTGGTGGGGGTGGGGGGGAAAGAGGGGGTACTTTGGCTGGCCAGCCCTGCCCTTGATCAGGGTGGGAGAGTCCAATCAGGGCAGGCCAGCCCGGGGGGAGGGGCCACGGGAGGTTGGCCGGCCAGCCCCACCCACTGATCGGGCCATTTTGCTGGCCACAGTGGGCGTCATAGCAACTGGTCATTATGGTCGTTAGGGCATTACAGTTGCTGGATTTTTATATGTATAGATTAGGTTTGGCCACACAGAAACTCCAAAAGATCAGGAGGGAGGAAAATGAAGTTGACATATTTTTATTGCCTGGAATTTTTTCCCATCCAAGTCACTACTAGCCATGTCCCATAACAGAAAGTGACTACTCCTTGCAATTATCCTTCTCTATATCCAAATCTACTTTCTCGGCCCCAGTAACTATTTCTGCTCCAAGTATGCAGTTAGAATGGTAAAAACTCACTTACTATTAGTTCAAGGATACTATATACCCTTCCTCACACCTTTGTAAATAGTTCTTTTATGAAGTTTATCACCAATTATCCAAATTTGAGTAGGCCATCTGATTCTTATTGAGTCAGAACTCTTACTGATATACTTGTAATGGATGAGTTAATCACTTCTCATAACCTATAAACATGATTCTTTTTTAGTAGTCAGATAGAACAATCATTGAAACTAATTAACCACAATATAAGGACTTATGAGATTTTCATAATTGGAGATTCATTTATTCTTAAGATTATATTTTAGAACTAATACATGCTGAGGCTTATTTTGGTTTGTTTTTCTTTGTTGGTTTCTAAGGATTTGATATCAAAGAATTGAGGGATAAAATATCTCCAAAATTATGTCACTAAAGGAGGTGGTTGTATTCTACAGTAATTCATAACAAAGTATTATTATATAAGGAATACTTAATTTTGAATTAATAATAATAATTTTACTGAATTCTAATGCAACAATGATATAAAAAGAAAACCAGCCTAAATACAGAATAAGCAAAAAACAAGCACACACACACACACACACACAAAAAAAAAAATATTCCTAGATGATAAAAAAATCTATATTTAGCCCATTGCTAACAAATTGCTAGATGAACAGAGAGTTTACAAGTTTATGTGTCCTACCTCAAGACATTGTAGTAGCAAATCTCTTAGGAAAAAGAAAAGAATCAAGTAAAATCTTTGAGATAAATGTGATGGAAATGTAGATAGCTTTATTTAATATGAAGACTATATTGTCTGGCATTTTATACATTTTTGTAATCCCCATAGCTACCTGCTGAGAGTCTAAACATAATTAATTCATAATTATTATATGTGATTTAATTTAGTAGGATAATACCTTTCTTTAAAATATATTATATAATTTAGAAAAATATTAATAATACAATTTGTACCCCAGAGAAATTATTAATAATTATTTCATGTTCTAAGAGAGAAAGTTAATAGATAAATAATTTATGGCTAATTACTGTTCTTATGTATGAGTAAAGTGACTGACTTCAGATTATATAGAATAATAGAGTTTCTTCCTTGTATTTTTTATGTGTGGTCCCACATTACAAGGAAAATAATGTTTGAGCTGGTCATTTAATACAAACAAGATTCGGGGGTGGATGGGGGACATTTGTAATACTGTCAACATTTAAAAAAATAATTCAGTAGTTGGATATGTGCTTGGTTGTTCATCTTAAATGAATATATATATATATATATATATATATATATATTCATTTAAGATGAATTATATTATATATATATCCTCTCTAATAAAATGGTAATATCCAAATTAACCATCAGTCCGCTACATAAGCCACGCCCAGCAGCCAAGCCACACCCACCAGCCAATCAGGGTGAGTATGCAAATTAACCCCAATCCAAGATGGCTACAGCCACAGAGAGCAAGGTTTCCCAGGTAACAGAGGAAGCCAAGCATTACATAGCTGTTGCAGGCCTAAGCCTCCACTCAAGCTACAAAGTTTCAATTATAGAAGGTAAACAAATTCAAACAAATGGCGGCAGAATAGAGCTTGAGAGAGCAGGCCAGGGTTGCCGCCGGCAACAGGGAAAGCAAAGCTTTCCGCACACCCTGGCCGGGCCCACCCGCTTAAGGCTACGAAGTTTCAATTGTAGAAGGTGAATTAACTGCCACCGAAATGGCTGCCACCCCGGAGGGAGCAGCAGGATTGGCTCCGCCCCAGGCTACAAAGTTTCAATTGTAGAAGGAAAATAAATTCCAGATACCAGGACCTCCCCTTGGGTTGCCAGGGGGCATGACCGGCCTGCAAACCACCATAGGCTCCTCGCTCAGGACGCCCCACACCCCAAGGGAACCCCCACCCTTATCTGTGACACCCTTCAGGGCAAACCAGCTGGCCCCCACCCATGCACCAGGCCTCTATCCTATCTAATAAAAGAGTAATATACAGATTGGTCATCACTGCAACACACAATATAGCTGCCCCCATGTGGTCAAAGATCCTGCCCCCATGTGGACACAAGATGGCCACTACAAGATGGCCAGCAGGAGAGGGCAGTTGGGAGGCAACCGGCCTGCAAGGGAGGGCAGTTGTGAGGGACCAGGCTTGCAAGGGAGGGCAGTTGGAGGTGATCAACCCTGCAGGAGAGGGCAGTTAGGGGTGACCAGGCTGACAGAGGAGGGAAGTTGGGGGCAAACAGGCTGGCAGGGGAGCAGTTAAGCATCAACCAGGCTGGCAGCGGAGTGGTTAGGGGGTGATCAGGCTGGCAGGCAGAAGCGGTTAGGGGCAATCAGGAAGGCAGGCAGGCGAGCAGTTGGGAGCCAGCAGTCTTGGATTGTGAGAGGGATGTCTGACTCGAGGATCGGGCCTAAACGGGCAGTCGGACATCCCTCCAGGAGTCCCAGATTGGAGAGGGTACAGGCTGGGCTGAGGGACAACCCCCCGCCGTGCACGAATTTCGTGCACCGGGCTTCTAGTGTATATATATATGTGTGTGTATATGTATATGTATATGTATATATGTGTATATATATACACATACATATGTATATATGTGTATATATATACACATACATATATAGGTAAGATATTATGAATTTACATATGTCTCAAACTCTATGGAGTATTCTTTTCTTTCATATTTTAGTTTATCCCAGCTCAGTAGGTGACACTTCTCCCTGGGTAAACCAGTGCACCCCTCAGGTCCTCGTGCCTGCATCTGATTGCAGAAGAGGACAAACTATTTCCTTTAGAAGTCTTGATTCAGAAATGGATCATATCACTTGTATTCCCATTTGCATGACTACAATCAATGATGTGTATACATGTAATTGAAGAAAAAAACTGGTAAATATTGTCTGGAAAATAAAAAATAATTACAACTGTGAAGAACAGCTAGCAGCTTGCCCTACATGGGAAATGGAAAAAAAGGCATTCCAAGGCAGAGAAATTGGTATTCAAATGAAGGCAGAAAGCATAGCACAGGAGGAAAATAAGAACATGTTTGGTTTTGTTAGAATTTTAGTGGATGACTGTTGATTGAGAGAGATTCAGGGACTGAGAAAGTGCCCTGGGCGATGATGCTACTCTACTGAGAGAGGATGGGCATGATGAACCAGGGCCTGGTTATAGTACTGTGGAGTGTGAGCTTCCTCTCTAAGTGATGGGGGCACACTAAAGATACCTAAGTGAGGTATTTAAGTGAAATAGGAACAACACTAGATTTTGTTGTAGAAAGAAAATTTGTGGCATCTCTAGAATGACCTGGTTTGGAACCATGACTCTTGTTTGAGACAGTAGTTACCCTACAAGTCCAGAAACTTCTTGAAGACAAATTCTGATTAAGATTTTTATTTAATACTAGAGGCCCATTGCATGAATTCATGCACGGTTGGGGTCCGGCCGGCCTGGCCCCAATCGGGGTGAATTGGGGCCAGGCCTGTCGGGAGGAGGAGACGGCAGTAGGTTGGCTACCTGATTGGGGCCCAATCAGGGCTGGGCCAGCTGGGGGGAGGGGCCGTGAGCGATTGGCCGTGCCCTGCCTGTGATTGGGTGTGGGGGGCAAATTGGGGGCCTAGAGCATGGGGGAGGGGCCATGGGTGGTTAGCCGGCCGGCCCTGCTCCTGATGGGGGTGGGGCAATCGGGGGCGGAGTTTGCTGGGGGGAGGGTCTGCAGGCAGTTGGCTGGCCTGCCTACCCCCTAATGGAGTAGTGGGAGGAAGGGGTCAGGGCAGGGGGAGGGGTTGCGGGAGGTTGGCCGGCTGGCCCCACCCTCCCATCAAGCCAGTTCGCTGGCTGCAGTGGGTGTCATAGAGACCAGTTGTTCCAGTTGGTCACTGGCTTTTTATATATATAGATTGAACTTAGCAACTGTTATGAGTTAGTTGTATTGTGTCCTCCCAAATTAATGTGTTGAAGCCCTAAACCCCAGTATCCTCAGAATGTGGCTGTATTTGGAGATTGGGCCTTTAAAGAGGTAATGAAGTTAAAATTGAATCCTTTTGGTGGGCCTCAATCAATCTGACTGGTGTCCTTATAAGAAATGGGGATAAAGACACAGACAATATAGACAGAGGAAAATCCACGAAGACAAAAGGAGAAAGTGGCCAACTGCAAGCCAAGAGACAGGCCTGAGAATGAAACCCGTAGACACCTTGATCTCTGGCTTCTAACCTCCAGAACTGTGAGAAAATACATTTCTGTTATTTAAGCCACTCAGGCAATGGTATCTTTGATGGCAGCTCTAGCAAACTAATACAGTCACATTTACTTACTATGAGTTCAACAGTGGTCATTATAACTGTTTAACCTAAATCCAATCTGCACTAACGAGTTTTCCCTTTGCTCCCATCCCAAGCCATCACCATGGACTCTAACTTTCCTATCTGATTACCAAATTCTCTCTTAGTCTCAAATTCAAATCTGTATTAGAGTCCAAATACTAAGATCAAACACTGGAAAAAATTAATTAGTGGTTTAGGAAATTTGATTGTTGGTAATTAAGGGACTAACGCCTTGACTAATTATCTATAACTTTCCATCTGTTTCTTTTTTTTTTTTTTCAATGTGGTTCAGTAAATGCTCCACTGTCGTGTGTGCTTAAGGAAATTGGAATGTATTCTAAAACAGGGTAATGTCACAGAGAGAATTTTGAGCCAATGTTTCTAGATTTTAGTTAGCTTCTATCATGTAATGGTTACAAGTTATTGAGCTATTTAGTTAACCTTTGGAAGCATCCATTTCCTTTGAATAAACATGATTATTTCACAGGGCTGTTATTAGAATTAAATAATGCAAATTGGTGGAAATTTCTAGCACAGTGCCTGGTACATGAGATGCTTTCTGGCAAACACCCTTTTCTCTTTAAATTGTACCAAACTGGTTTTAAACATTTTTCAATAAGAATTGTTAGAAGTATCTTTAGCTATAAAGTATGAGAAGAAGCATATATATTAATGATCAAATGGCATGTAATTTCTTTTGCAAAACTATAAATGTATCAAGAGAAATGAACACAGACATTTATTGTCAATAAACATTTTTGTAACAGTTAGTGTTTCTTCATCTTGTATTTATAGAAACTTACCATGTGGTATTTCTTATAAGTGAAAGTATTTTGTTATTATCAAATAGGAAACTTTAAAAGTATCAAAATAGTTAGAAACCAAGAGAGAGAGAAAAACAAAGTTACTCGACATGACTGGCATTGTGGAGTTCAACCCCTAGGGTCTCGATTTATAGGTGCTATTTGCCAATTTTATATTCACTTCTGGCTCTCCATCTGTTTAACTTTTTTTGAAATAACATGAATTAATAAAAGGTTACTTATTCCAATTATATTAAGAATTAAATAGTGTCTTGCTTCTTCACAGGCATGTGATATGGATTAAATCTGGGTTATGGGAGATATTTTACACTTGAGGAGCCCAAAGTACATAGATGGCAATCAACTGCATAAGGCCACAGAATGGGTAAATTGAGAAACTTCCCAAGACACATGGGTAATCTCCCCTCAGCCTCACCGTCTTAGCACAATTCACTCTGTTATAAACCCGTGTCTGGAGATGGCAGCCATGTGATAGAGTCTGGAATCAAAGACCCCGGTGCTGCCTGAACACTTGTCCACTTAAGCCATGTAAAATTCACTTTACTCGTTTGTAAATGGCAATGATGTCACTCAGCTCAGGCCATGAAAACTATAACAGTCATGTGGATAATGATACATGTACCACATAAAAAGTGCCCAATAAAGTGAGTCTTTTATAACATAGCAGGGATTAATGACTAGTTTTCTTCATGGGGCACAATCAATGTTTGGTCAATTTTGAGCCAAATTATAAGTTTAAAAAACCCCCACAGATTTCTGATATTACCACCAATTTATTGTGTGCATTCTGTGCACTCTTTGTGTTCTAAAACAAACCAAAAAAAAAAAAAAGTTTGTAAAAATAATTACACATTCATTGTCTCCTTATTTTTGTCCCCTACGTAATGGTTAAATACACTTGAAGTATTCAAACTTTCAATAAAATTATGAGAGGAATGAAGAAATGTCACAATTATTGAGTTCTTTATAATAAATATTTGTATTAACCTGTAAAATAGGGGTTCCTTTGGAATGAGCTTTAAATATGACCAAATTACTTTGCGGATCAACTATATACCACTACTGTCATAAATATTTTACATATTAGCCTATATTTATAACCATAGTTAAACATTTGTTATACAATGTTGCCCAGGGTTATTGAATGTGCTATTTCCTTTCACTGTAATATTTAAATAAATATCACAATTACTGCAAAATTATCCAATTATGTAAAAGTTTATGCAAAAGGCAGTTCCTGTTTGCCCTGAATTAGTTCACTCTGGCTCCCTTCAGCACGTCAGGCCGGTAGAAAGACATGAAAGCTACATCTTCCTTGGTCTACTCACATATTTATGTAAGTTGTAAGATATTTCAAATACAACAAAGAAAAAAGGGCAACATGATAAAACTGAAGTCATTCCGCTTCAACCTGACTACAGATAATTAATAGCTTATCATTTCTATTAGAGGTTTCCTTTGTTGGGTTAAATGATTAAATTGGTCAAATAAATGATTTAGAAAGTGCTTCTCGCACAGTCTGAGAAAGTTGAATGCTGAATGGGTTTATATATCTAAATGAGGGGATGCTGTTAGTCTCCCCCTTTGCTTACTCTTTTCTTAAACTATAATTTAAAGAGCAAAGTGACATCTTTCATCCACCTTCTCCCCCTCTGTAGGAGAGGAACTGGGAAGCCTAGCTCTCCCACCTGGCAGAATTCTACAAGAATTTTGAATGAAAACTGTGCTGAGTGAGAGACTGCAGAGGGAGATATCACAGTCTCCCTTGAGGAGAAAGATTGGATGAGAACAGACTCAGAAAAAAGGAAGCAGAGCCATCCGTGAAGAGATGGAAGAGCATTGGTGTTATTTTACACTCCCCTCTAGAGCATCAATATTTTATAGGCTTCTCCCTTGGGAAATTATAACAGATTCTAGCTCCACTAAGTAAAAATGTGTACAGCTATCTTCAAGGGACTGCCTGTTACCTAGATGGAGAGGAAAATACTAATGCTTACACTTTTCAAGGAGATTCTTTTTTATTACTTGTTCTTGATTTATTTTTCAATACACCTGAAAAACAAGACAGCAAAACAATGACTGGATAATTAATAATATTTGGGCATCACTATGCGTATATGGTCTGTATTATAATACATGGGGTAAAAACGCTGTCGGATAGTTTTCTAATTATAAAAAGTGGCAACTTTCAATTAGTAGATTTAAAACTCCAAAATAATACTATTACATTGGTATACAGTTTTATTCCTGAAAGATTAGAATTGGTTAAATAGTGTTACTAGCTTTGAGTCATGACCTTGTATACCTAACACTAAGCATTTCTTAAAAAGTATTCATATACTTCTTTAAAAGATAATGGTTCAGTGACAGTAATGTGAGAGGAGCAGCAATAAAAAGAAGAGGAGAGAGATAAAGAGAACTAATGTGGATTATGAATTTAAACCATATGAAGTTATAACATCATCTGGCATATCTATAATAATAAAAGCATAATATGCTAATTAGACCAGACAGCCGGATGACCCTCTGGATGAAGCCGGGGCTGTGAGGGCAGATGCAGCCGCCGCGGTTGTGAAGGCTGAGCCCCTTGCACGAATTTCATGCATCGGGCCTCTAGTGAAAATATACTAGTAATATGACAGGATGAGTTCTCCAGTTCAAAATTGCCAAAGGTTTATTTTATGGACTCAAGAAAATGTCATCTCACCGAAACCGGTTTAGCTCAGTGGATAGAGTGTCAGCCTGCAGACTCAAGGGTCCCAGGTTCGATTCCGGTCAAGAGCATGTACCTTGGTTGTGGGCACATCCCCAGTAGGGGGTGTGCAAGAGGCAGCTGATCGATGTTTCTCTCTCATCGATGTTTCTAACTCTCTATCCCCCCTCTTCCTCTCTGTAAAAAATCAATAAAATATATTTTAAAAAAATGTCATCTTCAAGTCATTCTCTAATTTTGTCTTTTCCTACCCTCACTCCACTTACCTGAAATTACATGGAGATAACTTCATGTGTTCAAATTTATAAGAAATGTTGTGAGTTGGTTATTTTTCTAAATTGAAGATAGCCAAAAACAAACATGTATGGATTTTAAAATGTTATAAAATATTAGACAAAATAAACCTACTTCTTTTTTAATGGAATAGTATTATCTGGCCATTTGAGTGGAACATGGCCTATGTTTTATAATTTTAAAGTTAGCTAGGGATTTTTTTGAGAAATTTTAAAAATACAGAAATATAGTAAGACCTCTGTTTAATATTAATCAGGTATTCAAACTTATATTTTTAATAAAAATTACCTTTGGAAAATCGGTGTGTCTATTGTTATGTAGATGTTCAAAAATGAGGATTAAATAGTAATAGAACAAAAAAAGAATTTTTGAAATTTTGATTTCAGTACATTTTTCTTTTAACTTACATAACGGGATAGTCAAAAGAAAATGCAAGGAAATATATGTGCAACTGAGGGATAGTTTTGCCAAGCGATATGCCATCATGTAATTTTTAAAGACAAATTCTTCCTGAATTTCAATATGAAAATCAAAGAGAAATTCAAAATAGACAAAATCTCAGGCTCTCTATAATCATACATTTTTGAAATAATCTCCTACTTTTCCTCCATAGTTTTCTGTCCTCAAAAAAGAAATAAATCCCAGGAAATAAGTCAGCTGGTAGTTCTTGGGATTGGCTGACCTGTTTCCCATGATGACTGAACATAGTCATTCATCCAAAGAGTACTCTTTCTCCTGAAGGTAGATTTGTTCTGTCACAACTGACATTTATAATTATTAGTTTTATTACAACAAAAATAGTATCACTCACTTAAGACCCTTGGTATTCTGTCATAAACATTTCAGTTCCATCTCTGTAAACACTTTTCAATGTTTTATATATATAACAAAAGATCTGAGATGCATAGTACTATTTACACTTCCTGACATGTGTCATGCGTATTTCTAATTGCTGTATCCTTATTTTTGCTCAAGACATCCTTCCCTATCCTACTCCCACATGTAAGTTAATGCTTTAAACCCAATCTAAATTATATTTCTTCTCTGGATATTGTACCCATTAAATTAGTCTGAATTTATCTTTTGTCACTTTGCAAATGACTTATACTTTATTTTAGGCAGTTATCACAATATGTCTTGTATCATATAATCAACTCTATTTTATGAATTTTCCTAAAAAATCCAGGAAAACAATATGCATCAGATTATCAGTATATAATAAATATTATGATTTTTCTTTATTTTATTTACTTAAATATGTCACTGAAAATTTGCTACCATAGATTCATCTTTTGAACTATCTTTTAAACCTAGATGGTAGTTCTTATACTTAGGTCCTTCAACTAGTACCAATTCCATTGTTCCTTAGTTGGTGCCATAGACTAATTTTAATTATTTACATTTTTAAATCAATTATTGAGTTCAGTTCCCTTTTCAATTATCATTTGCATTTAGAGTAGGAACCCAGAACTCTGTGCAAATCTTGTGCTGTTCACAGCCTTTGCTTACCTAAGAAATAAGCATAAATTATTCTTACTTATACATAGGAACTCAGTAGAAAGAGTAAAGTGGAACTATTTCTGGGAAAAATATTGCAGACTTGGAATTTAGAATGATGTGCATTCTATCAGTAATGCATAACCATTGTTACCAATTACTCAATTACTCATATCAGTTCTTCTAAGAAAAAATTACCAAGTATCAGTGATCAAAGAGTGAATATGTGTAACACTAGAGAAGAAAGTCCTAGAATTCTTGTTCAGAGTGTTACAGGCACCTCTCACTGACACTCCTGTCCATAGGCTTCAGCATTCCCCTGCTGACTGTTTTGGTGCAGATCAATTCTCAAGGTCCCTTCTTTTACTTTGTTGTGGCCTTCCCAGAATTCATGAAAAACACCTGGCAACTTTATCTTGCCAAGTCTTGGGACTGCTGGCTTCTCTGCTTAGGGGGTAAAATGGCCCTTTTTCCCTTTCCCTCCCCCCCCCCCCTTTCTGCATTCTCTCATCAGGGAGTCTTTTTTTAACCATTGGCTCTGTCTTTGGCTGGGGCAGATAATGGCTTATTAGTTACAAGCTGGCTGTAAATTGTCTACACTGTTTGGCCTTGTTTTAACGTTCCTGTCTCAGTTTCCCTGTTCCTCCTGCCCTGGTATCCTGGAACATTCTGCACCTGCAAAGATAAACGTCCTTGCGGTTAGGAGCTCAGCCCTGCCGGGCCCTGCAGTTATGCCTGTGCTTTCTTCTTCTTCCACCCCTTACCCTGCCTAACCCTGTTTCTAAATCTTCTCAAGGGTTGAAAATTTTCTTGATTACAGGTTCAATATAATCTATCATATTTGTTTTCATATAAAATGCATTCCTATTTCCCAAATATTTCTTTGTGTAAAATAAACTTTGCAAGATGATGTGCTGTGTTGATTTTAATTGTCCTGCCTGCTTTACGAGAATTTTTGCCTTTATAAAATTAAAAAACGGGATACTATTTGAGGTACTTCATTTTCTCTACTGTGCAGTTATTCTAAATTCTTAGTAAGTCTCTTGAACTTAGTCTAAGTAGAACAAATTTAGAATCATTTTTAGTTATTGTACCATAGAATTTGTAAATGACTTTTAACTTCTGTTCTTGGCTGAATATAAACTTGAATATTAAATGAAAATAATTAAAAACATTCCCAGAGTTTTCATTGCTATAGCTTTGTGATTGCTATACTTTAATCTACCAGTTAATGAACAATTAATATTGTCTGAGCACTATTCTACGCAGTTTTATCACTATCTCATTCAATTACTCTAACAATTCAATGAGATAGAATCAGTGCTAATTTCCATTGTCTAGATCAGGAAGATGAGACTTTGAAAGAGCTAAATAATTTCATGAGATCACTGACCTGAGAGTTTTTCCATGAACACCCACACTCTTTGGAGCTCTGTAAGTTGTTACCAGTTTATCTTTCTACTAGAGGCCTGGTGCACGGATTCATGCACTGGTGGGGTCCCTCGGCCTGGCCTGTGGGGATCGGGCCAAAACCAGCTCTCCTACAGCTCCTGAGGGATCCCGGATTGCGAGAGGGCAGTTCTCTGGTGCCGCAGCCCGGTATTGGGCTCCCTCCTCTCTGGTTCCGGATGTGTCATCAGAGAACCACCACTGCCAAGTCACCACAGCTCTGCAGTTCCTGCATTGAGCGTTTGCCCCCTGGTGGTCATTGTGCATCATAGCTACCAGTCGGACAGTCAAACAGTTGGACAGTTGCTTAGGCTTTTATATAGGTAAGAGGTGAGGAATCTATGATATAAAAAGCTATATTGGCATTTGGTTTTATTTGAAAGTGTTACAATAAAATTCTACATACATCACTTTAAAACAGAAGTGATAGAATGATGGAAATTCTACCAGGAGTTAGAAAGCAACATGCATAGCAGTTGGTACATTTCCTGGAAATGTACTCAGGACTCACTTAATTGACTAAGTAATCCTTCAGAGTGACCTACACTTAGGATGATTTTGACTTTTATGGTTTTAAGTTACTATGAATCCTATCCTATATAATAAAAGCCCAATATGCTAAGTGTCCGGTCGTCTGGTCATCCATTCAACCAATCAAAGCGTAATATACTAATTATATGCTAAGGCCACTCTACCGCTCACTATGATGTGCACTGACCACCAGGGGGCAGACAGTCGACCAGTCAACCAGTTGCTCAATCCCCCCCTAGCCCTGATCATGCACCAGTGGGATCCATCGACCTGGCTTGCGCCCTCTCACAATCCAGGTTGAGGGCTCCCCCGCCACCCCCCCCCCCCCGAGTGCACGAATTTTGTGCACCAGGCCTCTAATAATATATATGTGAATATGTGTGTATATTTAGTACATTATTTACAATTGATTAAACATTTGAGCTCAAGAAAGCCACTCTTCTTTATTTTTAACATTGTTTTATTTTGTTAACAATCTTAATACATATTTATGAAGGAATTGAAGAAGTAAGTAAATATAAAATAATAAAACAGAAATAAAGTAAGAAGGATAAAAAGTATAATAACTTTTCAATTTTCTAAGTTGCTATTTATCAGACTCATAAAATATCTTATCCTGGAAAGGATAATAATATGGTTAATAATCATAAATCTCTTACTATTGCCAAGTGTAGTTCTAAGTTATTAATGTGAATTATTTAATATCATTCCCACAAAAACTATGATTCAGGTCTATTAATTTTGTATTATTAAATATGAGAGGCGTGAGGCACAAAGAGGCCATGTAACTTGGCCAAGGTCACACAGAAAGTGAGGGCACTGGAATCTGATACAAGAGTCTGAGTTCAAAGCAAAGAAAGCTCATCACCAATAAAGTACTTTGCTTAACATGTGATTAAAATTATTGGGTAGCACACTTAGATGTTTTCCAAAAATCAATACAAAAGAGAGAATTATTATAATTACGATTGTATCCAATTTCATTTTTCATGTCTTTGGCATAAAGTCCATACACAACAAAATGTGTTATTTGGAGGAGAGTGCTTGTAAATAGCAGCCTGAAACCATCTGTTTTATCAAACAACTTAAAAATAAAACTTTTAAAAATGAACCACTTGGTTCTTTAGAATATAAAATATTAGTAGTGACAGCCAAATTTCAAGCGAAATATAATGGATTGCATCAGTTTCTCTTTATATCAATGTAATGTAATAATAAACCATGTAAAATGCAGCAGCCAAGTGTTAAGAATTATAATATGAATAGCAAAAATCAGTTTTGTGCTCCATCTCCAGATAGCTGCATATTAAAGGCAACCACTACAATTTTTAAACTACTATATCTATTGATTTGCCAATTTTAGACATTATTTGTCAACTTCTTGTGGTAGGCGGAGATATTGGGTATTTTAACACATATGCTTTTGACTCCCATATCCAACTCATAAATTTTTGGTTAAAACATAGTCAAGGTTTTCATTTACATGACTATATAAAGGTTTAAACTTGTAGCATATTTTATCATTATTTCCCTATAAGTTTTATTGTTTTATTTATATTTTCTGCAAAGAAACAAGATTTTTACAAGATATGGAAAGATTCCAGAGTGTCTTGTAGACTATTTAAATGACATGAGACAAGAAATTTAAAGTAGTTTTTATTTTAGTTTATGTCTAAGACTAAGACATTATACAAACTATTCTATTTATATTTTGTGAAACTGTATTACTACAATTAGTATATTTTACTGAGGAATCATTGCATCTAAAAACTATTTCCTGAGTATTTATCAAGAAATATATTTTTTACAAAAATAGGTCCTGAGGATAAACAAAAACTTAAATTGTCTTATTTTCAGTGCTCTAACATATAACAATTAAATATATAAACAAAATCAAGTTGGACTACGTGGATTTTTCCACTGGTTGACCATTGTTTATTTTTTAATTAACTATGAATATTTTATAAAGAATAAGTCCTAAATTCTTGTCATATCTAGTAGTTGGATTTATCCTTCACAAAAGCAAATACCACAAGTGTGTAAAAGGTTTTGAGATGTTAGTTATCATTTGCTTCTTGTGGGGGCAGGTCAGCAACTTTGGTGTCTTAATAACCAAGGCTATTTAAAAACATCTTCAAAGAAGTAAGTTTACAGTCACTGATTTTATTGTAACCAACATTGTTCTAGGGTTAATTAAACAAATGGTAGATATTGGAGGTAAGAATTCCCAGCTGATATAATTCGCTGTCTTGGATAATGTTCAGTATTCTAAGAGTGCTCAAAAATCATAAGAAAGCAAGTGAAGAGAGGCAGTTATTGCTGCTTGGTGTTAAACAAAAACATAAATAAGAAAATTTCTTATTTAATTATCTCATTTTAGAAAGAAGGCAGACCTGTACCTTTTTTCCTGGACAATCAGTATGTAAATAAAAACAATAAAAGGGGTTAAAATTATGATTTTAAAATATGTCATGAAAGTGGTTGGGTTATTACAAACATATATACATATACACATATGCATGTACATGCACACATATATACACATACACAAGCTTAAGTAAATGTTATGATTAGTTATTATTAGCTGTGCAATATATTGTTGAAATCTTCATTTGTAATGAATAAATCACTTGTGTTTTTGTAGGCTAAATAAAAATAAATAAATAAAAGCATCAAGTGAAAACTCACCTAAAGTCTTTACTCAGAATTTCTATATAAAGAGATAAAGAACTATATTCCAGTGTATTTGCATAAAATGCAGTTTTCCAAATTTGTACACATGTGCAAGTGTTTAACAGAATCCTCCTTTAACCAAATATATAGGAAGAGGCCATGAACATTGTAATATCCTCTCTAATAAAATGGTAATATGCAAATTAACCATCACTCCGCTACATTAGCCACGCCCGTCAGCCAAGCCACGCCCACCAGCCAATCAGGGCGAGTATGCAAATTAACCCCAATCCAAGATGGCTACAGCCACAGGGAGCAAGGTTTCCCAGGTAACAGAGGAAACCAAGCTTTCCATAGCCCTTGCAGGCCTAAGCCTCCACTCAAGCTACAAAGTTTCAATTACAGAAGGTAAACAAATTCAAACAAATGGCGGCAGAATGGAGCTTGAGAGAGCAGGCCAGGGTTGCCGGCGGCAACAGGGGAAGCAAAGCTTTCTGCACACCCTGGCCGGGCTCACCCGCTTAAGGCTACAAAGTTTCAATTGTAGAAGGTGAATTAACTGCCACAGAAATGGCTGCCGCCCCGGAGGGCGCAGCAGGCTTGGCTCCGCTCCAGGCTACAAAGTTTCAATTGTAGAAGGAAAATAAATTCCAGATACCAGGGCCTCTGCTTGGATTGCCAGGGGGTGTGGCCGGCCTGCAAACCACCACAGGCCCCTTGCTCAGGCCGCCCCACACCCCAAGGGAACCCCCACCCTTATCTGTGACACCCTTCAGGGCAAACCAGCTGGCCCCCACCCGTGCACCAGGCCTCTATCCTATCTAATAAAAGAGTAATATACAGATTGATCATCACTGCAACACACAATATAGCTACCCACATGTGGTCAAAGATCCTGCCCTCATGTGGACACAAGATGGCCACTACAAGATGGCCAGCAGGAGAGGGCAGTTGGGAGGCACCCGGCCTGCAAGGAAGGGCAGTTGTGAGAGACCAGGCCTGCAAGGGAGGGCAGTTGAGAGGGACCAGGCTTGCAAGGGAGGGCAGGTGGAGGTGATCAACCCTGCAGGAGAGGGCAGTTAGGGGTGACCAGGCTGGCAGAGGAGGGAAGTTGGGGGCAAACAGGCTGGCAGGGGAGCAGTTAAGCATCAACCAGGCTGACAGCGGAGTGGTTAGGGGGTGATCAGGCTGGCAGGCAGAAGTGGTTAGGGGCAATCAGGAAGGCAGGCAGGCAAGCAGTTGGGAGCCAGCAGTCCTGGATTGTGAGAGGGATGTTTGACTGCCCATTTAGGCCCGATCCTCGGGATCGGGCCTAAACGGGCAGTCGGACATCCCTCCAGGAGTCCCAGATTGGAGAGGGTACAGGCTGGGCTGAGGGACAACCCCCCGCCGTGCACGAATTTCGTGCACCGGGCTTCTAGTTATTTTATAACAAGACTCAAATAAGTGCAGAATTTTTCATACTAATTTTTATACATGGATATTTGTACAATGTGATCTGCTATTATATGTGCCTGTTCTAGGATGTATTTCCATTGAGACAGCCTTTTTCTTTGTATATAATTTAGTGACTAAGTATACTACCAAACTTTGTGATTAATGAACTTGATTCTATTTAATTTATTCAACCTAAATAAAATCCTAATGCCTCTTTTATTCTCTCAGATTGATTTTCATATGTGGTATGACCTTTCTGAATATAGGAACACTCTATTAATTTTACATGCTTTTTTTTCAATTTGCTCTTTTCTTCCAACCTAATTATTAGAACATGTGTTTTCATTAAATTTTTGAAATTTCAGAATCTTAAGATTTCTTAGAAGGAAGGTGAAATTAATCAAATGAGTTCACCATCTGACAAACTCATCTATCTCTCTGGAGATGGATTAGACTGAATTGCCTTCCACTAGTTTAATGACAAATTAAGATTCATTTATGGATTTGTAAATTCAC
Source organism: Cnephaeus nilssonii (assembly GCF_951640355.1). Lineage (NCBI taxonomy): Eukaryota > Metazoa > Chordata > Mammalia > Chiroptera > Vespertilionidae > Cnephaeus > Cnephaeus nilssonii. The sequence continues at coordinate 96,731,030 of NC_137073.1, forward strand.
TTTTTATGATGTCTTTATGATTTACTTTCCTGTAGAAGTTACTATTCACTTCAATAAGATCAAGTCTAACCCGGCTGGCATGGTTCAGTGGTTGGGCATCGACCTATGAACCAGGAGGTCATGGTTTGATTCTTGGTGAGGGCACATGCCCAGGTTGTGGGCTCATTCCCCAGTAGGCATGCCGGAGGCAGCCGATCAATGATTCTCTCTCATCACTGATGTTTTTATCTCTCTTTCCCTCTCCCTTCCTCTCTGAAATCGATAATATTTTAAAAAATTAAAGACACTTCTTTATTGTTGAAAAATAAAGATAAATTTTAAAAAGTATTACAGATGTACTGTTTTTCCATCCATGAAATCCCCACTCCCAGTACCCCCTCCCCCTCAGGCCTACTGCAGTATTGTCTGTATCATGGGTTATGCATATATGCATATATATTCTTTGGTTAATCTGTCCTCCCCTCCCCTCCTGCTTCCCTCTGAGATTTGTTAGTCTGTTCCATGCTTCCATGTCTCTGGATCTATTTTTATTCTTGATTGTTCTTATTATTTTTAAATAACCCATTGCATTATTTATTTTTCTACTTTGCTTCTGACTCATTAAAAACATTTTCTCAGCTAAATGATATAGCAGTTTTGAGGAAACTACTAAACAAAATATTTATTTAAATAGAAATTCTAAATTGCCAGTGTAAGTGACATATCTCATTTGTGACAACATCAATAAAGGGAGAACACAAGATCCTTGATTTTTATTCCAGAACTTATGCTGATTAATTTTTGGGTGCCTTGAGGGCTTTTTTGTTTTGTTCATTGATTGTTTCTCCTTCGTATGAGTTATTTTTCATTATTCTTTGAAAACATAACTTTTCCTTTTAGTGATGTGTTATTTACCAAACAACTCTCTTGAAACTTCTTGTTTTTATCTTTCATATTGCCTTTATTTTATATCAGGCTATATTATAATCATGAATGGGTTAGGGCAGCCTTGTGAGTAACAGATATTTTATTTTAGGATCTATAAAAATAAAACAATTATCTGTGTTGACTGTGAATTTTAAAATTAGGGTCATAATAGCAGTTTTATTAAACACAAGCTCTAAATTTCAATGAAAGGATATATTGAATTTCAAGTCACTGTTCAAAGGGTATATGTTTTTGTGCATGTATGCAGTATTTGGAAATGGTTAATTTAAAAAAATCTCATCAATCTATTTTACAAGATAATAGACGATTATCAATGATAACTGGTATTATTTCAGGAAGTAGAAATACAAATACATGAAAACACATACAATGACAGGCAGTCTTACAACATGATTCCTAGACTGATAATGACACATCAGCATTATTTCTTGTTCTTATATATTTTTTCTACATATTTGGAACTTTATCTCCTTGAAATTAATAACTTACTTTTTGAAATTAGTAACTTACCTGTTTTTACATGTTTTGTCATTGCATATTATCAAATGTTAATTTGTAAACTCACCCAGAAAATATTTTAAGATATTGGGTGAGTTTTAATGAATCAAATAAACACAACTTTCCCTTAAGACTATATTTAGAAAACATATGTCATTGGAATTACTGTAGTATGAATCAGATAGTGGAAAACTGCATGTGACTATTAAGTACTGAACAAAATGCTCATGATTGTCCAAGCATTCATTACTTTCACATGTCCTTGTCCAAACTTTACAAATGTAAGTTTCTTGTTTTGCTATATATGGGATGTTGATTTCAACTACAACATTAAATACAAAATTTTACACCATTAACAAACTATTAATATAAGTTATTTATGACTCTGTTACCCTATTTGAACATATCAAGTAAAAAATATTTCCTGGGTATGAGTGTTATAATTACAATACACTGTATACTTACATTTGTAGCAGTACTTCTGTGGGTAACTTTTTTAGTACATGTAAGTCTTTTCCTGAACAGAAAAATATTATTCTCAGACTAATTTTATCTCTCAACTAATTAATAAGTATTGATATGTAGCCTACTATATGTCAGGCCCTGTTCCAAGTGCCTGTAATGAAGAAGTGAACACTGGGTTCCTCTTCAGGAAAGCAGGAATGTTCCATAAGGAAAAAGGTTATGTTATATAAATTTATAAGAAACTTATGCATATGCAATGCATCTTTTTTACTGCAATTGATGTTACTACATTTGTTTTGGTAAATAGCTCTTGCATGGGTTTTATAACCTTACCTCAGAGACATAATATAATATCTACACTGATATACACAAATATATAGGTGAGTTGATATTATTACTTTATTTTAATTTTATTCATTTTAGGCTATGGTTAAATATTTAATTATTCAATATAAAATTAAACATCCCTCCTGATGTATGAGTATGAATTTGCACTAAATTGCAGTATATTTGAGAGCAGGTGTCCATGTTTGAAGGAAGCCTTGCTGTACAACATTATACTTAGATGATTTTGTTTGGCATTTTCTGTGTCTGAGGGTAGATTTCCTTATCTCAAATGTGGAAAAAGTATTTCAATCTTGTGAGCTATTTGAAAGCACATAATTAAGAATAAATATTCAGAGCTCAATTATTAGACCTAATGTGTTGTTAAACAGATGTACTATTTATTTAATGGCTCTGAATGTACTGCCCTATGTTATTTCTATCTCCAATATACTAACCTTCAACTAATCCCATTTTACAGAAGAGGAAATCGAAGGTCAGAGAGACGGAGTGACTTTCAGTGGCTATATTAAGTAACATTCAAGTCAAAGACTTTGATTGGAATCATAGAATTGTTTTTTCCTCCATGCAATTTAATTTCCTGAAAGTAGTATATTGTTTCACATTTTTATTAATTTTAAGTTTGGCTTGAGTAATACATTCACAATACTTGTTCCAGTAAATTAGTCTTTGTTCTCTTGCATGGCTGTTTCCAACTTCTCTCTTGCTAGTTTTTTTTTTCTTTCTTTCTCTATGTGAAATTAAATTAATTTCATATTTTATCTTCAATTGTGTGTCCTTTGACAAGAACTTATATTGAATTCAGAAAAACAATAATAGAAAGGCAAACAGAAATATTTTAATATTCATTTATTTAATTCTTAATTTTGTTTCCTTGATCTTTTCATTAGTTCTTCCTTCTAGCACAGAGTTCATATCAGATGACTGTATTGTTTGGGTGGAAAGGGGCAGCTGTGATCAGTGAGTTTTGTGTGTTTTGTTTAATTGCTTTTTATGTTAACTGCCAATGCTTTTCCCTTCTGAGAACCTGCTAATCTTATCGTAGACAAAACCAGGCCCTCGGTAATGTTCTCTGCTTCTGTCGCATAGTGGTATTGAAATGCATTTTCTTGTTAATTGAACGTGAACATTTTATAGATTGTATCTCTGAATAGTATTTTATTAATATAATTTAAACTAAATTATTTCAGAGATCATTGAATTAGTCACTTAAAAAATGGCAATTATGTATCTGCATATATTTTAAGAAAGAATGGAAGGCTATGGTGTTATCACAAGAGTACCATTCAGGTTTGTAGTGAATATTAATGCATTTCAGAAACTAGCATTGTAGAAAGACCTTCCTAAATTTACAAATATTACATGTATGGTTGTATTTTATTACAAATTATACACTATTTAAGAAATAGACTCACATCTTTTTAAGTCACTTTAATAAAACTGTACTGTCTAGTATGGTAATACCTAGCACAGTAGTGGGCACATAATTGAAATATAGCTAGTGCAACTGATATGCTGAATTTGTACCTTTACTTAATTTAGATTAATTTAAAATTTAATGTATTAACTGAGGTAACAATATATTTTTTCTGTTAATGCAACTGTATTGTTTTGCTAGGACCTCATTTTACTTTAACTTGAAAATTTAGTGTATTTTCAAAAATATGTATATATATTGTTTATGGATTTCAGAGAGGGAGAGGAAGAGAGATATAGACACATCAATAATGAGAGAGAATCATTGATCTGCTGCCTTCTGCATGTCCCCTGCTGGGGATTGAGCCTGCAACCCTGGTATGTGCCCTTGACCAGAATTGAACCCAGGACCCTTCAGTCCACAGACCAAGGCTCTATCCACTGAGCCCAACTGGCTAAGGTGAAAATTCAGTGTATTTTTAAATGATAAAAATTTGTTATTTTTATAATTAAAAATAAAACACAACTTCCACTTTGGAAAAAATATATTGCACAGATTATGTATATATGAGATATGCATATAGTTCCAGTTTCTGCTACATTTCTATAATTACTTATATTTTTGCAGTTTACAAAATGTCTTTATTTTATACTATGGGAAATAGTTTGTGTATACACACATAAACATATTAGAAAAAGTGGGAGAAAAAATGATTATTTTCTCCACTTTTCTAAAACATCCAACTCTTTATATTTTCAGATGCCACTAGTTTGATCAGGTGATTGTCAGCAGGACAAAAATTTGCAAAGCCCTGCAAGCCATAGGATTTTCCCATCTGTATTACCAGTGAGAGTGGAAACATGAATCATTCTGTTGCTCACTCTGCAAAGCCCAAGATCCTAGTTAGCAACAGGATTCTCCAATGCCTGCCAGCTTGGCCTAAAGAGTTCCCAGGATTCTCATGCTAACACAGTGCTTATTATAAAGGTTTTGGAAATCATTTGACCTTAGTCTTTTGGGAGAGAGAGAGAGGTGGTACTAGAGCTGAAAACTCTTAGATCAGGATTATTCAGAACAAGCAAGAATAGGCTCTTAGGTTTTGAACAAGGGTTGTTGGACTTGTTCCCTCTATAAGGTTTGCTTATTACACACACATCTATGGGAATTTTTAGTCTATAAATGTTAATAGCATGTAATATAGGACCTTTGGTGTTTTCTGAATTTCTTGATTCAATACAATCTGAAAAAGACCTTAATAGAAAAAAATATTAAATTGCATCTAATCAAGAATAATGCCATTTAATATGGTATAAGAAGTAATATAAAAATATGTGCAGCTTATAACAGTTCTCTTCATAAAAGTAGTTATTTTATTTTAAATAATTTTAAAGTTAAAAAATATATATTGCTAAACATTTTCAATCAAAGAATGTATCTCCCAGGTAACTGTTATTTAAATGTTCAACAAAATTTCATTTAAATTTTAGGTCTGTTATCTCATAGGTCAGTCTGTCCAGATGGTTATGCTCTCTGTCACCTACATACTGATTTCTGTGACATAATCCTGTTGATAATGATGGTATTATTCTTGCCCTGTCTGATCATGAAAACTCATTACCCTTTCTACACAATAGTTAAACATTGTCATGCTATCCACTATGCTCACAAGTGCATATCTGGTATTACAAATTACATTCTGTAATTAGGTGGCTTGTCAACATATTTTCAATACCTTGCACTTTTCATTGGTCTCTAGGAAAACAATATATTCAAAGGAGCATTGCAATACAATAGTAAATTAAGAAAGCCTATTACAAGAGTTGATCAGCTAGAAACCATGCTTCAGCCATGCAGAGACCAAAGGCATCTGGAAAATCAGCCAAAACAAAAGGGAACACAAATGCTCGATGTCCCACATTTCAGTAGTTCCAGAGGATCTCTAGCCATTTCCACGTGAAGCAGGATTGTCCGCCTTTGAAAACTCTGAAAAAAAAATCTGAAAAAATTTGATTCTTTGAAGTACACCCAGGATGTTTCCACACATGTATGGGCAGTTACAAGTAATGGTTAAGCTTTAATTCTTAAAGTACTTCAATGACTGAAGTTTAGATATCATTTTGGTTTGAATTGTCTTCTAAATGGACTCAACAGTACTAACTTAAGCAACCAAACATAAAACTATCACAGGTAAAAAATATTTTCTATCATCACTCAACTTTTAAAACCCAAGTCTACCTTAGAATATTGGCTATAATATAGAGAAGAGTGAATGCACAACTAATCGTAGAAAAGGAAATCCTAAAGTTAATAATATTTGGGTGTTTTAAAAGAATTTTTATGAGGCAGGCAAACAATAGCTCATCTAGAATGAAAGGTAGGACAAACACACCTCCTAGTTTGTCTGGAATAGTCCAGTTTATACCTGGTGTTCCAATATAATTATTAATGGTAGAATCTCTGTTTGGATGCAAATTAAATGGTCACAGTAGCATTGATTGTGAAGGAATTGAGTGTCTTGTAGGAGAATGGGAAATAATAGGAAACTGCTAGTCTGTTGACAGTAATGGGGAAAAGATAGTCCAGAGTGTAGTTAGAACACACAGAGTCATGAACATATGACTGGCATTTGATTTAAAAACCAGATGAAATCAGTACTGTTTGTAGTGGTTTATCTTTATTGTTTGATCTTGATTGTATTCACTCCATAGGCCCTCCTGATCTCACCCCTTACGCTCAGTTCCTCCCATTCACTTTTATATGAAGATGATTCCTTTTATTACATGTCTCCTCTATACTAATTCTTCTTATTGCGCAATACTATTATGTTGGTCTTCTTATAATGCATTACAATGATTGGCATCCATTAAATAATATTCTACAATGATAACTACTCTGTACAGTGAAACTTGTGTCTTTTATGAATTGGTCAGTTACTTTCCAGCATTTTATACCCCTCTTCTCCAACAAAAAACCCTTTTAATCCATCTGTCCAGGACATCCTCATCTTTGCTAGTGTAAAAAAACAACACAAAACAAAAAAAACCCACACACATAATTCTCCCTCCTCTGATGAGGCAATTTCTGAAATTTTAAATTGCCTACTGACAGTTCTACATCAGCTAGTAATTGGCTAATTACTTGGTCAGGTTCCAGTGATTTCATGTTTCCTATTTTTTGTCTGAACTAGATTAAATTTAGGGGATGCATAATATTATTTCTGTGCATAGCTTAGGTTTTTAAAATTAAATGCGAAGATGCAAAAATTAGCATAATTATTTCAATTGACATATTTTTATCACATTGTATTTTTTCTTATTTTAAAAATTATTTTAATATAAACTCCTTTATAAATCCTTAAAACCAGAAAAGTAAGAGTTAAATTTCTTTCTGCTAGCTGATCAGTAGAAATATTTTTCAAAATAAGTCTTTACTTCATTCAATACAAGCCATTCTTTGTTATAGTTGCTATCGATTCTACCTTAGTTGGATGGGAAAGGTCTCTCCCAAACTACACAGCACTTTCAATTGGTTTTTACTTTCATGGCCACCCCTGTAGTTGTCTATTGTCTCTGGGCCCTCACATTTATTCTTTCTTTTTTTTTTTTTTAAATCTTCAATTGCATGCCAGTGTGCCATGGAACTATTCTAGGGACTGAACATATATCATTGAAAGGAAGATTAGAAGGAAAGAAAACTTAACATCCAAGCTACTGATGTTATTGGGGGTGTGGATACAATAAAGATACAAATAAACCCTTTATGTAGTACTAGAGGCCTGTTGCACGAAGTTTCGTGCAATAGGCCTTCCTTCCCCTGGCTGCTGGCACTGGTTTTCCTCCAGCACCCAAGACCGAGGCCTTTGCTCTGGCCAGCGCCTTCTGTCTTCGTTCTGGCAGGAGTCTTCACTCCAGCTGGAGCCTTCAGTCTTTGCTCCGGCCAGAGCCTTCAGTCTTCGCTCCAGTCAGAGTGTTGCTTCTGTAGCTCCCTCCGCCACCTGCCCTCCCACTCATAGCAGGCGTCCCGCCCCACCCGGCCACTCCGTGCCTGCATACATGCTGCCCAGAGGCGTGCATCAGCTGGGGTTGGGGTCGCTGCCATCTTTGTCAGGTTAATTTGCATACTCACTCCTGATTGGCTGGCGGGCATTGTGAAGTGATGGTCAATTGGCATATTTCTCTTTTATTAGTGTAGATGTGGTCAATGATGTGAAAAAGCTACAACAGAAAGTGGAGAATTGGAGACAGGAGAGGTACACTTTCCATAGGTTGATTCAATTACCCTTCCTTCTTTAGACCCTATACTCATACCTCCTCCACATCACAGTATTCCTGTTCTTACCAAAAACACAATTTCTGTCCCACCACCTCCCATCTTCTTATCTTAATCTTCTGGTAACATTTGGTTGTGTATTAGTTTGCTTGCCATGCCATAGGGAAATGCCACATTCTGGGTGGCTTAAACAATAAAATTTCATTTCCTTATATTTCTGGAGGCTTGAAGTCCAAGATCAAGGTGTGGGCATGCTGAGTTTCTCCTAAAGCCTCTCTGGTTGGCTTGAAGATGGTCACTCTCTCCCTGTTCTCAAACGACCTTTCCTCTGTGTGTGCATATTCCCAGTGTCTTTTTGTGTGTCTAAGTTTTTGCTTCTTCCCAGAACACCATTCAGCTCGGATTAAGATCCACAATAATGACCTCATTTTAACTCAATCATCTTTTAAAAGGCTCTGTAACCAAACTCAGTCACTTTATATATATATTATGTATTTCAGAGAGGAAGGGAGAGGGAGAGAGATATAGAAACATCAGTGATGAAAATCATTGATTGACTGCCTCTTGCACACCCCACACTGGGGATTGAGCTCGCAACCTGGGTATGTGCCCTGACCAGGAATAGAACCTTGACCTCCTGGTTCATAGATCAATGCTCAACCACTGAGCCATGCTGACTGGGGGAAATGCAGTCACTTCTTGAGGTACTATATGTGTTTGGGCTAAAACATATGACTTTCAGCAAGACACTATTCCGTCTATAACAGGTCCATTCAGTGTGTTAGTCATAAAGAATTTACTTGTCCAGGGTAGAATAATTGGCCTGAGTCAATTATTTACATAAACATTAACATAATCCCTTTGCCTATTTGAGCTAAACTGTTGCTTTTTATTTCATTGTGAGTTTTGTTTAAAATAGTTCATTTCTGTTATCTTACATAGTGGATGGATTTGTTTAAGCACCTATAATTGGGGGGAGGACTAGAAATTTTGTGTATTTACAAAATATAAGCAATGTTATTTTTAAACAGATACCTTAACTTCTCAACTAATTAGTGACTATGTACTGAGTGCATACAATTAACTCACTATGGTTTCTTCCTTTAAGGTTGTTTTCAAGCTTTGGGTGAAAATGATGATGAGTCATTTTATTACCAAGCAATGCAGTGAGATATGTATTATTATTGTAGTTTACAGATGATGGAAGTGAAGTGTAGGGTTTTTTAATACCTCCCAAATCTCAAAACTTTAGAACCTTGGAAATACATTTGAACTCAGGTGAGTCTTCCTTTAGAGTCTCAATACTTAGCTGTGCTGCAGCAATGAGCTCAAAGATTAATTTCTAACACAATTTTGATTCATCCATCAAAACGTTACTAAATTGAAAAATATATTCTTAAGAGATGTTACCACTTAGATTCAGCTATTTTCTCTGTGTTATTTCTTCCCTCATTTTGCAATGATATCCACTTTGTGCCTTTAGCCATCAATCATTAGAAGACACAGTCTATCTTTCACAGAAAGAAAACAATAAAACCCTTGAGATACTTTATGGAATTCAGATATTGGAACATTTTGCAATTGTACCATCGTATTACCTTGCTCTTTTCAGGATCTATCCAGGAGGCCAATTTTGCTCTGGTGATTGGGGTCACCACCTAGGGCTGGCTGGTTCTCCCTGTCTTTTTCTTTCTACTTTTTCATACCAACTCTTCAAAAGCAAGGTTTAATTTAGTATTGATTTTCTGTATTTGTATAAATACTATTAGAAATTTAACTTCTACATTTTTATTCAATGATCTTCAATGGCTATATAAAGGAATTTATTTTTTAAAATAAAATCCCATGTGCAGAAATGTAATTTTAAAGATACATTAAAATATAATCTCTCCAAAGACATAAGTATATGTGACATTAATATTTTCTTAAATTTCCAATTACATGTAAACTGAATATATCTTCTCACATATTTGCTGCATATATCTTTAGTGTTTATGAGTGTCTTAGTATCTAACTTCTAATTGACTAGCATTACCTAAATAAGAAAGGTTTTATAATTTTTTGGTGTGTTCATAAAAATATGTTTATATATATATATATATATATATATATATATATATATATATATATATATATAATTTATCACTATTAGGAATTATTCAATTTAAAATGAACACAATATGGATCTGTAACAAATTTTCTCCTAGACAATAAGTAAGGGATATCTCTGGTTATAGGATCTAGCAATATTGGAAGAAATCTATTTTTGAGAACTATAACAAAAACTATATCCTAATATATAAAAACCCTGGGTCATAATGACCAGTAACGACCAAGGCTCGACCAACCGGAAGTCAGTCCTGCAGTCAGCCAGCTGCAGGTGTGGTGCCCCAGCAATGACTTCTGAGGGGGCTGTGAATCAGGGCCAGAGAGAGGCCTGAAGAGAGAAGCAGGAACTGATCCATTGACCCTGTGGCAGCTTTTGATCAGCACTTGACTCTTCCAGCCAGCCTTTCTGATCAGGCCCTGTTGATAAGCCCAGAGACACTGATTAGCATAGGAACTGACCAATCAGAACCAAATGTGGGTGCTGGGCTGAGGGAACCCCCCTCCATGCATGAATTTTGTGCACTGGGCCTATAGTAATATAATAAAACTAACAGTTTTCCTGGCCAGTATGTCTCAGTTGGTTGGAGCATTTTCCTGTATACCACAAGGTGTCAGGTTCAGTTCCAGGACAGGCACATATCTCTGATATGAGTTAGATCCCAGGTCTGGGCATGTGTAGGAGGCAACTGATCAATGTTTCTCTCTTCGTTCCTCTCTCTAAGATCAATTTAAAACACACACACAAACACACACACACACACACACACACACACACACACACACAAAAGGTGTTTTTTTATTATTATCCTATATTGTAAGATGTTTTATATTTATAGTTTTTTAGTTTTTATTCAATAAATCAACATTGAATATTTTTCAAACAAAATCACTAGGCATGACCCAAGTTAATAGAATTTAATAATAATGCATTGATGTAGAATTCCAAAAGATGTGGAATGGGGAGTATATCAGTACCTATTTTTCTAAATGAACCATTGCTAACACTCAGCCAAGTTGTAGTGTTTACAGAGTCCTGTCTGGAAAGTTCTTAGTAGGATAATATGTCTGGATGCTCTAAGAAAATTAAGTGAAGACAACTTTTCTATTGCTTTTATATGTTTAACAAAATCATCTCAATTCCTTATTGATTGAATTTTTACTAAGACGACCTCAGGCTGAATGAGACACCCAGGCACTGAGAGCATGGTGGTTTCTTCTTGAAGATTTCTAGTGGGCTAGTCTAGCCATGATGGCTGCAGGATCACAGGGCAGTGAACTGCAGAGAAAACCTCACTGTGAGATTATATCGCATATGGGTTCTTATGTTATTAATTTCAGAAAGTATTGAAATTGCACACACCCTTAATCCCAAGTGTTTTTATGGCTTTGCAAAAATTAATGAACGTTGCAAAAAACTGTTTTCTCATATATAGACATTGGTATTCTGACATGACACTGAGACCAGCATAGCTCCCTCCCTGTCTTCCCACCACAGAACAGGGAACCTACAGCTCACTGCTGAACACTTTCTCATGGGGTGTGTCCCCCCTGAAATATAAAAATATCTAGACTGGTTCAATAAAAAAGAATGATTATCTTAATTTATATACAGCAGGGATGAAATTATGATATGTGGACCAAAAAATTAACAAACACTATTGTTGTTGTTTTGTTCTTTTGTTTGTCTCTTTTTTTTTTTAATCTTGGGGAATTGATATGAAGGACATAGTCTCTAGTGAAGGCCAAGGTGATTCTGTTTTTAAAGAATGTTCACATACATGAATAGATCAAAGCATTGGGAAACACATGTATGTGAACACTACAAAAGCTCTAATATGTTGCAATTTTTCTTTCACTTTATAAGTAACTAGGGGCCTGGTGCAGGGAATGTGTGCACTTGTGGGGGGGGTGGGAAGTTGTCCCTCAGCTTGGCCTGTATCCTCTCTCAGTCCCAGAGCCTTCGCGGGACATCCTTAGCGCTGCCACTGAGGCAGGAGAGGCTCCCGCCACCTCCACTGCGCTCGCCAGCCATGAGCCCACCTTCTGGCTGAGCAGTGGTCCCCCTGTGGGAGTGCACTGACCACCAGGGGGAAGCTCCTACAGCTCCTGCATTGAGCGTTTGCCTCGTGGTCAGTGCATGTCATAGTGACTGGTCGTTCCGCCATGAGGCCGAAACCGGCTAACATCCCCTGAGGGGTCCCAGATTGCGAGAGGGCATAGGCCAGGCTGAGAGACCCCACCGGTGCATGATCAGGGCTAGGGAGTGATGTGGGAGGTTGGCCAGCCAGGGAGGGACCGCAGGAGGGCTTCAGGGTGTGTCCGGCCCATCTCGCTCAGTCCCGATTGGCCAGACCCCAGCAGCAAGCTAACCTACCGGTCGGAGTGTCTGCCCCCTCGTGGTCAGTGCACGTCATAGCAACTGGTCGACTGTCGACTGCCTGCCCCCTGGTGGTCAGTGCATGTCATAGCAAGCAGTTAAGCAGCCTTAGCGTATCATTAGCATATTATGCTTTGATTGGTTGAATGGTCAACTGGACAACTGGACACTTAACATATTTTGCTTTTATTATATAGGATACTAGTCTAGAAGAATAATGAAAGTATAGAAATCCTTCAGCTTACTACTATTAGTGTCAGTCTTATTGTCTCATCTCAACTCTGCTTGCCAAACAACATAAGATTAATTCTGACAATCCCCCATGAAGTACGGGAATGCAGGTTTAACAAGAAATACCATTGTCTCAGTGCATAAATTCATGAACAGCAAAAGAAAAAGGTTACAAAACCCAGAACTTTGCACTTCCCACTAATAGTTTTGTCCAGGAAACCATTTAGTTTAATTAGTAAGAGCACAGATTAACCTTAGACACTTTTAAGATATACAGTCCTGTAATCTTACAAAAAAATTACTAGTCAATTCAGTTCCCTGGGCTTCAGTTTCCTTATCTCTAAGGTAGCAATTTTCAACCTTTTTCATCTCATGACACATATAAAGTAAATACTAAAATTCTGCGGGACACCAAAAAATGTATTATGTTTTTTATTGATCTCACAAAACAAAGAATACATTTTATTTATTCTCACCAGATAGCTATTTTGATGGCTGTTGTCTTTTTTTTATTTTTAATTTGAAAACCTAAGGGAAAAGAGGTCAATGCCCTTGATTAAAGAGACAGGTATTGCATGTTTTATAAATTCTTGCATCACAACCGTTGGAAATCACTGTTCTAATGTAATAACAGTAACTATGGCAAAGGTTGATAGAATAATTAAAATAATTAAATGAACAGACAAATCCATTAGAATGATGCTTTTTACATATGATGATGGCAGCAGTGATGCTGCTGCTGATGATCAACCAATTATCTGGAGATGAAACTCTGGAGAGACATCATCAACTACCTACTGAGAAAATATTTTAATCACCTACATCTCCATAAATAAAAGGCATTAATAAAAAGCAGAATTTCCACATTAAAATGATATTTTATGTTTTATTTATTGCTCTAGGACATTTATTTGCTTCTTACTTCTAACACCAAATGATTTCCAAATGAGTGATGACCACCTGGTTTATTAATAGTCAGATAAGCAGGCAGTACAAGAAGGTCTCTGCTACTTATGCAAGGCAGGGAGTGCCCAAGTGTGGCACCGGATGAGATACTATCAACACAGAAGCAAGCATTTTATTTGATTTCCCATCACGCCTCCTAATATCTCTGCATTGGCCTTCTTTTCCCAGTGGAATAGGGCACACTTGGAGTGGTATTTTCCATCAGAAAAGATGACTGGGTAACATAACATTTCACAATAAGTGAAGCAAATGAAAAACCTGGTGCCTGACATTGGAAACTAGCATTTTCTGAGAAAAGAACAACAATTTACCTCTGCAAAGATGTTAAGTGAATTGCCCTTTTCCATTTTATTGGAATAACATCTCTCTAAATTTTATTTTTTCTTGTTGCTGTCTGCAATTAGTGTAGGATATTTATAGTGACATTTGAGAGACAAATGTTGTCAGCTAATCTTTCTTTTCCCCCTGTGTGTAACAGCCAAAATAATTTGGATTCAATTCAATAGAGACTACATTTCCTTTTTTTCTTTTCTTTTTTTTTTTTTTTTTAGCCATTTAAGCCCACATTAGGGTTTAAAAGACCTTCAGTAACTCCCCCCAACCTCCATCCAAGAGAAAAAAAATCAATTTTCCAGGATTTCTATAGCTCCTTTTTGGTTTCCATAGCAGTCAAGGGCAAGCTGAGGAGAGAGAGAGAGAGAAAAAGATTTATTTCCAACTCTAGTGAAAGCTGAGTCCCAAGATAAAAGAAAAAGCCAAGCATAATGAGCAAAAGGGAAAGTAAAAGAAAGCAAACTCCTATAGATCCATGCTGACTATGACCTTTATTCTGAAAACTCAAAGAGTAATAAATTATAAGAGAACCGAGGACATCATCTGTGTCATTGAAGCTCTACCTATGGCTTGACTAGGGAGCTGAGCGGCAATACACAGATGGAGGGCAATGAATTCATGAAGGCGTGTGCCAGCTCCCAGCATCAGGCTTGAAGTGTGCACTTGCTCTTGGCGCCGGAACTGAGGCTTTGTTTGCTCGGATGCCAGAACTGCATGCTCACACTATGCTTTTTGTGCCAAAGTTAGATGCTCAGATTTGAAACCTAAAATTTATCAAGTGTTAGCACTGCCTCTCCAAAGCCAAATGATAATGGTATAAGAAAGGTACATTTTTTTCCCTTCAATTTAAAAAGGACTGCCACATTAAAACAAATTCACTCTCCTTGACAAACTTAGGTATGAGATATTTTCCTGTCAATGAGTTCATCTACAAGATGCTAGAAAGCTTTTTCTGTCTGCTTTGGATTTTCAGCAGGTCATATGGACTTACGCCAATTTCTTCGGGCTTTTAGATTTAGATATATATTTATCCCTATGTCCTAGACATTAGTCACATTCCTTGATCTTAAAAACTGCTATAACACAAATAATAAGTCTTTCAAATAAATTAAGGTGACCATTTTTGATAAAATAGTCTACAACCATTTTTTAAAAAATGTGGTTCTGTTGTAAGCCACAGCCTCACTATTTTTCCTGTTGGCATAAAATTATTTTTTTCATTTTATAATACAGAAGCTCTGACACATGGGCATGTCAGGCTAATAGTATAAAAGACTATAAAATCGTATAATCCTATCTAATAAAAGGGTAATATGCAAATTAACCATCACTCCGTGACAAAAATGGCGGTGCCCATGGCCACAAGATGGCGGTGCCCAGTCCTCTTAGCCCTGAGCCCCAGCAGAGTCCCTAAGTCTGCCCAGCAGTGGCAGTCCAGGGTGTCTAGCTGGGAGGCGCCCACCCCACACACAGCAATTCCTGCCCAGTAGCGGCAGTCTGGGGTGTCCGGCTGGTCGCCTCCGAGCAACGTGTGATCGGGGACAAAGCGGGCCGCAGGGCTTTTGGCCGGTGTGTCAGGCTGGCAGCAACCCGCCCCCCGAGCCACGCGCGATCCCGGTCGAAGCAGGCCGTGGGGCTTTTGGCCGGTGTGTCAGGCCAGCAGCGACCCGCCCCCTGAGCCACGCGTGATCTGGGGCGAAGTGGACAGCGGGGCTTTTGACCGGTGTGTCAGGCCAGCAGCGACCCGCCCCCTGAGCCACACGTGATCTGGGGCGAAGTGGACAGCGGGGCTTTTGACCGGTGTGTCAGGCTGGCAGTGACCCACCCCCAAGCCGTGCGCCCTCTGAGGCGAAGAAGGCCATGGGGCTTGGGGCTGGGGTGTCAGGCCAGCAGCGCAGTGCACCCCCAATTTGCGATCTTCAGGCCAGGGAAGGCACCCACCAGGCTATCTGCAGCCAGGCTGAGATGGGGTGTCATCTGGGTGGGCTGAGGCGGCAGCCTTGGGCTGGGTCTCAGCCTGGCCAGGGCCCGAACCCCTCCAGTGGTGGCAGCCTGGGGTCTCAACCATTGAGTCACACCAGCCAGGCAGATATGGAGGAATATTAAATGTTTCTTTTTTTATAATACATATTTTATTGATTTTTTACAGAGAGGAAGGGAAAGGGATAGAGAGCTAGAAACATCGATGAGAAAGAAACATCGATCAACTGCCTCTTGCAAACTCCCGACTGGGTATGTACCCCCAACCAAGGTACATGCCCTTGACCAGAATCGAACCTAGGACCCTTGAATCTGCAGGCCAGTGCTCCATCCACTGAGCCAAACCAGTTAGGACTGTCCAATATGCTAAAGAAAAAACCCTATCTAATAAAGAGGGAATATGCAAGGGAGGGCATTTGGGGGTGACCGGGGTGTCAGGGGAGGGCAGTTAGGCATCGATCGGACTGGCAGGGGAGTCGTTAGGGGGTGATCAGGCTGGCAGGCAGAGTGGTTAGGAGCAATCAGGAAGGCAAGCAGGCGAGTAGTTGGGAACCAGCAGTCCTAGATTGTGAAAGGGATGTCTGACTGCCTGTTTAGGCCTGATCGTATCAGGCCTAAACAGGCAGTCAGACATCCCCCAAGGGGTCCCAGATTGGAGAGGGTGCAGGTTGGGCTGAAAGACACCCCTCCCCCCGCCCCGTGCACGAATTTCGTGCACCGGGCCTCTAGTATTCTCTATAATAAGCAATATTTATAAAGTGCCCCCGAATGACATTTCTGAAGTTCTAAACTCCACGTAAGCATTTCTCATTCCCTTGTTGCACCATCACCATAGAACCATCTAAGGAACCATGTAAAAAGAACTGTTGCCCTGGCCCACCCCAGACCAATTAAATCAGAATCTCTGAAGGTAGTGCTTAGACATCACTGCTCTCTACAGCTCCCCAGTTGGTTCTAATGTACAGTTGGAGTGGGGAACACTCTTGTAAGTAAAGGTCTATCCTTTGTCCTGTGAAACAAAGCAAGGCTGCATTGAGGAAGCACAACCAAGTAAAGGGTAATCCTAAGTCAGTGGTCCCAAAAGATAAGAATAGACATTGCATTCTATTTATGTTTATTGATTTACTTATTCTTGCTTTCTTTTTATTTATTGGATTTATTGGGGTGACTTGGTTAATAAAATTATGTAGGTTTCGGTGTACACTAGTAATTCTACAATACTTTATCTGTATATTGTATTGTGTGATCACCACCCCAACACAAGTTTCCTTTACCATTTATCCCTCTTTCATCCTTTTCTATATCCCTCAAAATTATCTTTTCAAATAGTATACATTATGGGTAACATTTCTTACTATAGGAATAAGACCTAGATAAATTGATTTTTTAATATGGTATATATTCAGATATAGGATGTTGATGCATAATCATTGTCCAATATTTAGTATTTAAAAGACATTGAGTTGAGAATCTGAAAACATGTGTTCTAATGTCTGGACCTTCAGTTTTAAGTCCCTTAGGGAAAACAACTTCCTCTTCTTTATTTTCAATTCCTGTACAAGCTAAGTCCATATTAATACTAAAGTTGCTCAACAGTTGTCTCAAATATATACCCCCACATAGAAAGTATATATCTTATTTAAAAGTAAATAGCTGAACTAGCTGAGCTATAGAAACCTATCTAGGCCTAATTTTTTAAAATTTCTGTGTGTGTTGGCCTGCAGACTGAAGGGTCCCAGGTTTGATTCCAGTCAAGGGCATGTACCTTGGTTGCGGGCACATCCCCAGTAGCGGGTATGCAAGAGGCAGCTGATTGATGTTTCTAACTCTTTATCCCTCTCCCTTCCTCTCTATAGAAAATCAATAAAATATATTTTAAAAATAAATAAATAAATGAATAAATAAATAAATAAATAAATAAATAAAATTTCTGTGTGTATGCACACACACTCATATAAGCCTGGTGTTTGCTTATTTTCCTACCATGACTAGGTAATTTCAATAATTATTTTTTGAGGTCACAAGTGATAATGATATTAATTTGTGTATCATGAAAAATAATAAGAAACGATGAACGTGTCTCCTGATGTCAATGGTGCCTACCTCTTCATTACCGAAGAAACAAGAGGATGGGATCTTGGAAAGGATGGCTAAAACAGGGTCCTCCCTCAGCCCTATGAAATATGAGCTGCATCACCTTTGTAAAGGTACTTAGGTTTTTGTTTGTTTGTTTGTTTTTAGAATTTGAGTGTCCTTATCTGCAAACTGTACATGCCCCAAGATTCTATCAGAGATTATTTTTCAGGTGCCAGGCCCAGCAGCTGGCACAAAGCAGGTACTCAGTTCTGCTCACCATCATGTTAAAAAATGATCATCGCACAGAGTGATGAATGAAGGGATGTAGGTACATAACAGTGCTTCATAAACTGAAAAGGGAAGCATTTATTTCTGACTAAGATGAAGAAGGATCTGTCTTGCATTAGTCAGAGTTGGGCATACAAAGGAAGGGTAACTTTTTACGCAGAGCTGGCTGCCTGGCCCCAGGATATACAGCGGTAGGAAAGGTTGGGAAGCGGGGACCATGGAAAGAGCAGGGATGATACCAGGAAAGGTAAAGTTGTAGTGTTGCTCTGTAAGATAAGAGACACAATGCAGACTTTTAAGCAGGGCAGTGACTTCATCTGAATGCATTTGAAATTATTTTCACAGCCCTAACCAGTTTGGCTCGGTGGCTGGAGCGTAGGCCTGCAGGGTCCCAGGTTCGATTCCGATCAAGGGCATGTACCTTGGTTGCAGGCACATCCCCAGTAGGGAGTGTGCAGGAGGCAGCTGATTGATGTTTCTCTCTCATCAATGTTTCTGACTCTCTATCCCTCTCCCTTCCTCTCTGTAAAAAATCAATAAAATATATTTTTTTTTAAATTATTTTCACAGTGGCTCTGAGACAAATGAGAAGTGTTCAAATAGAAGGCAGCTGGAATAATCCAGGCCCGGGAGAATGTGGGCCCAAACCATGGGGACAGCATTGGACTAAATGAAAGGCAGACATAGTTGGCAGACAAAATAAAAAGTAAAGCCTCCCTTGGTCACATTTTCACCATAAAACTGCATGGCCCAATATTGTCACTTCTTTCTCAGTACTCTAAGCTCCTTCTCACCCCCTTTTTTGCCTTGTGCATCACACGTAAGTCCAAACTTAATTTATTCCAGCAACTTTTTATGTCTTCCAATTCTATCTAGAGACTTTAGGGTGTCAAGGCATATGTGGGTTTAAGGGAAATTTTTGGACTAAAGATAAAGACTTACAATACTCAATAGAACCATTAGCAAGGGGAAAATATTCTTCTCCAAATCTAGATTTCTTCATTAGATCTATATTTATAATGTCTTTCCAGGAATCACTATAGCCATGTACCTAAAAAGAAAATTATCATTTCTCCCCATACAAATTTTCTCCTTTATAACTTACCAACAATGTATTCATCCACCCTTGTTGAAGGCAACACCGTCATATTCAACATATAACTTACAAATGTAATTTGATGGCCCTGTTAAAATAAGGCCAGAGAAGAGGAAATGTCAAAGGTTTGCTATTTGGGGAAGCTTGAGTAAAAGGAAGGGAGGGGACTATAATTTTGTATTTGAGTATTTACTTCAAATGCTCTCCTGGCAGTGTATCAATGTATGATTGATTATTCTTTCCTCATATTATTTCTCATCTATAAGCTCCTTTTCTTTATCCCCAATCCCATTTAACATTAGAAATGGTACTACAATGTGCTATGTATTCTGTTTTT
The DNA here is from genome assembly GCF_951640355.1 of Cnephaeus nilssonii. Lineage (NCBI taxonomy): Eukaryota > Metazoa > Chordata > Mammalia > Chiroptera > Vespertilionidae > Cnephaeus > Cnephaeus nilssonii. The sequence goes on from NC_137073.1 coordinate 96,750,744, forward strand.
GTTTGTTTATACATGTGTCTTTCTATAAGCATAGTGAATGTTACAAGTTGTATGGATAGCTCTGAAAAGGGAATTGTCTCTAAACTGAACAAGAAAAATTAATGTAAAATAAATGTTTATTATTTCTATATAACTTAATTACATTCCTTGATTTTTTTAAGTTTTTGCTAATATACCTTTTGGAAAGAATACATAGATATAGTTCCCTTATTTACTAGATTATCAAATATCTATAATTGGTATTGGCATGAATGCAAATAGTAATTTATTTCTCTCATATTATTGGTCTACAATCACTTATGATTATCTTTGAGCTACATTTGTATTAAATGAGTTGCTGCTATTTTATTTTTCTAGTTTATTCATGCTTAGTAATATTTATTGAGTGTATACTATAAGCTATATTTATATTTTTAAGTTTAAACTACTTTATCCAATGTAAATAACCTAAAGTAATGCACTTTAAAATAATTTGAAAACAGGCTTGGTTAGATTTAGAAAACTATATATTGGTAATGTTAAAAATAAATTAGAAAATCTACATTTGTATTGAAAACCAAAATATACCAATTTAGATATTTTTTTTCAATATATTTCCTTTTCCAACTAGCTAGTTTTATGAGGGTAATATACAATCAAGGTGATTTAATTATCTGTTCTCTGTATTAAAGATAAAATATTTCCAAATTAAACCACAATTTTACCAAGGATAGGCACCTTCAGTGTATTTATTTATTGTTTTCATGGTTTAAATAAGAACATATATAAAATCTATAAACAAGTAGCTCAATATCTTATCAAGAAGTTACAGCAGTAATCTACTTGAGGACATTAAATTTTCCATTTAATTTTTCATGCAACATGTATATGCTACCATCTTCTTTTGACTTAGAATGACTTCTTATTTATGAGCTGCTCTTTAGTAATTAATTAATATACTGATTTTTTAGTCTAGTTTGATAACATAAAACTCAATGTTTTATATCTTATACTAGCACAAAACACTTTTGGAGTAAGTCCTTCAATTTCTTACTAAATAAATGAATGAACCATTTGCAGTCTAAGTTATACTGATGAAGAGAATTGCAGAACTAAAATTTGATGTAATTTCTCTACTCTCTCTTATTAGTACTGACTTCCAGATCTTTAAATACATATTCTTTCTATATGTGAAATTTAAAGTTTCTTAGTGTTTTGTTCTGTGCTTATGTACTAAAATACATTTATTTTTAATTAGATATTCTATTAGGGTTTAAAAGTATGTCTTTGAATGTGTATAATAGGTTTAAAATCCGTGTGAGTGGCAGGGCAAATGATATTTTTGTGGTTTCTGCTGTATATTTCCTAATTTTAAAAAAGTCCTATAAAGGTCTCTATACAATTTATAGCTATATAAAATGTAAAATAATAACAATGGCAATAACAATAATAATGTAAATCTTGAAGCGATCATCTATAAAAGTGGCAGACTTTGACAAATAGATATTTGATAGCATATTTAATCTGCTAATTGTGTCATCTTGAACACATGCCCAACTGTTGTGATAAAGAAAAAAACAAACAGGCTCTATGTTATTGTTTTGATTCCATTATAACGGATATTTCACCCAGAGCAGGGATACATTATGCACATTGTCTTATTTAAAATCTTGCCATTTGGCATCTAAGCCCTGAGGCAGAATTCCAAGCAAATTGTAAGTAGGAATGATGCCAACCTAACAGATGAGCAGAAGGTGCCAAAGCCACGAGTCCATGTTCACATATCAAATGTGTTTACCTAGGGCAGGATTCCTGGTTATAAATCTTTAAATAAGTTCAGAAAAACTGTGCCAACATAAAGAGGTTTCCCCATCTTTAATCCACCCAGAATAAGGAATAACCTTGAATTTATTTTTAGAGATGCAAATTAGCCACAAAAGTCTGTTATCTTTTTAAATTGGCGAAAAACTAGTTTATATTTTATGCCTTTAATTGCTCAGTCCATTTTTTAAAATATATTTTATTGATTTCAGAGACAGAGTGAGAGATAGAAGCATCAATGATGAGAGAAAAATAATTGATTGGCTGCCTCCTGCACGCCCCCAACTAGGAATGTGCCCAACTAAGAATCGAATCATGATCTCCTGGTTTGTAGGTCAATGCTCAACCACTTAGCTATCCCAGCCAGGCAATTGCTCAATTCTTACTCTGCTGATTATCTAATGGTTTATTATAGTTACAATAATTTAATGCCATGAACCCAAAATTTGGTATTAATTGCATTCATGCTAGACTATTGTTCATCAGTGATAATGTGGCATAACATATAGGACTAACTTGTAAAGGAAGTGATTAGGAATTCCCTAAATATTCCACCAATATTCACCCAAAGTTGTAAGCATGGCTATAATTTCTAACAAACATTTGACTTTACAATAAAGTGAAAATTAATGTTTCATTGGGTCATTTTAGTCATAGATGATTATCAATGAAAAAGTATGAATGGGATAGGTTGCAAATATTTCATTGAGAGACTCAGTACTGTGGTTCTTAACAGATTTGAACTTTTTAAAAACATGTAACTAGGAAATGTTTTAGAAAAAACTATTGGACAAGTACTGTTTTTGCTAAAATGGACTGATATGTATTCCTATTAGAAATTTAATGGATGTATATTAAAACCTGCTGAGATTGAGCCTCACTCACAAATGTAGTAAAAACAGACATTTACTGTTCTCTTCACATAAGTCAGCAAATGACAGGGGCAAATTTCAAAGACTGCTCAGTATTTACTTATCTATTTATAAAAAACTTTTAATGTCCACATAATTGAAGGTGTTCTCTTTCCCCCTGCCCCATTGCCCATGTCCACCCACCCCTATCTCCCACCTCCCTTGGCCTTTACCAAAGTATTGTCCGAGTTCATGGGGTTTGTATATATGTCCTTTAGCAATTTCCTTCACCTTCTTTTTTCAGTCACCGCCATTCTCTCCCCTCAGGAATCCACCAGTCTGCCCCATGTGTCCATGCTTATGATTTCATTTTGTTTGTCAGTTTATTTTGTTCATTAGATTCCACATATCAGGGAGATCATATTGTATTTATCTTTCTCTAACTGGCTTATTTTGCTTAGCATAATCCTCTACAGGTCAATCCATTGCTGTCTCAAAGGGTAAAAGTTTCTTCTTTTTACAGCCATGTAGTTTTCCATTGGGTAAATGTACTTAAAGGTCACAGTTCACAAAGAAAATATGCAAAAAGAGGAAGATCATTCATTTAGCTGTTTCCAGTGTGGGAACAACAAGAACTATCAAAAGGCAAAATGCTATAAAAATAACATTTCCAAAGGGTTTCATATTCTACTAGAGGCCCCTTGCAGAAAGATTCCTGCAATAGGGCTTCATGTGGCATTCTCCACTGCCCCGCCTGCTTCCCTCCCTTCTCTGCCGCCCTGCTTGTTTGCTTCTCTGCAGTTTCGCTCCCTTCTGCAGTGCTTGGCTTCCTTCTATGCCATCTTCAGTCCTCTCTCTGGGCCTGGATATGCAAATTAACCGCCATCTTGGTTGGGTTAATTTGCATACTCACTCCTGATTGGCTGGTGGGTGTGCCTGGTGGGCGTAGCGGAGGTAGGGTCAATTTGTATGTTTCTCTTTTATTAGATAGGATATGAAAGTGAAATTCTAATCTCTAGATTCTTTTACTAGGTTACCCCACCATAAGATATAATTCATATAAAAATATATTATTATTATATCCAATAAGCAAGGTATGCTAATTTTAGAATGGTAGACAATATAAATATTCACAAAGAAAAAGGACTAATAAATTACTTCAACTCTAACATTTGCCTTAAATAAGACAAATATTTTGTGCATATTTGTATATGTGTGTGCATTAAAATGAGATCACACTAGCTGTTTAGTATTGAAATAAATTTTCTTTAAAAATTACAATACATTGGTACCATCTTTTAATTAAAAATAACCATCTGTTGCATCAATGTCAAATAAACAGTATATTTCAAGACATTAGGTTATTTGCAGTTATGTGCCTTAAAAAAAAACACATTGTGACCTCTTTAACATATAGCTTGGAGTATGTCTGAATGCTTTCTTAGTTTCTGACCCTGCAAGTGGCATTAGGTGTCCAAATGTTACGCATTTCTCTCAGTATTTTGAATTTCCCTCTAGAAAGTTTCCTCTAAATAAAAACTCACAGCAACAATGCTTGATGAGGAACTCCTTCACAAACAAAAACACGATAATCAGAAAATGTTATCATTTATCATCCCATAAGAAACAAGTAAAATGCTATTTATAATTTTATTTTTCTGTGATAATAAATGACTTTGAATTATTTGGCCTAGATTTAATTTGCAAATTTTTAATGTGAATTTCCTATTTGGGTGTAAGATTCAAGGTTTATTAGTTTGTTAGAAAGTTTGTTAGTTTGTTCCATTTTTTTCATCAATATCTAAAACAATTTCTGTGACATAGGAGGCACTTATCTTCAACTATTTTGTATAAGTTAATAATTTTTTAATATATTTTGAATTGTTATTTCTGTTCTTTGTATAATTTTTTATCAGAGTATTTGGTGCTTGTGCGTGCATGAGTGTGTGTGTGTGTGTGTGTGTGTGTGTGTGTGTGTGTGTTTGTGTGTGTGTGTTTATGGCATTTTGCCTGCCTCTTTCCTTCCTTCTCCTTCTAATTATATTTTTAATATCCACTGTTAAATAGCTCAATCTGTTTCTTTCTACTTTGGAGTAATACATACCTTTCAGGCAAGGGTATTGTAGTTGAAAGAAAAAATAACCTCCCATTTATGTACAGGGCATGCTGAATTCACACATGAAATGCTGCCTGCAAGTGAGTGTGATATTTTGAGGAAGATAGGTCAAGTTTGGGAAAGCCCAGAGAACAAACATGAAATGATCAAAGGCGTGTACATAGCTGCTTTCATAGGGATGTCACTGGAGTTGCCAGAGGTGTGTTGTGGAGAGAGCCAGACCATCCCCCACCCCCACCCTCCCACACACACACATTTTAACAGACAAATGGCAGTTTCTCAGTCTTTTATGAGGTGCCACATTAACACAACTGCAAAATCTGTCACTTATATTAGTCTGGATTGTCTAAGATGCAGACCTCAATAGGGAATTAGATCTGCAGGACATGTTTTTCAGGGAAGAGGGAAAAGAACTGGAGCAGTCTGGAAGATATTTTAGACCATGGTGGAGCTTTGACCCTTAAAGAAAAAACAGAGGAAGTGCAGTGTGGTTCTTAGAACATTCCAGCAATACTATCAGTCAGTTTTGGGGGAATGGCCCATCTTTTGTAAACCATTCATGATTAGTCATTACCTAGTAGCAGCTGTGGGAAACATATTGTCCATGTGGATGGGTTCAGATCTCACAGGTCAGCAACTGAAACTGGTCATGGATGTAGGCGATCTGATGGGAGAATTGTCATGGCAACCATTTCATTTCACACACTGCTTTTGTCCTTCCAATTATGATACCACCACTATATGCATAATTTCTGATTCCTTACTAAAGGGTAAATTAAAGAGATTAAAGTGAGAATGAATACATGATGTTATATGACTAGAGCTTATCCACAGTGTGGATAATGTAATATGTAGTTTGGATAATGTAATATATATTTATAATAATTTTAACATACATGTGTTTAAAATGTATTCCAAGTAAGAATGATTCCCCCCATTTAAATCAGTTAATGTGAAATTTAAAAGTAAATGCTCTTGCCCAGCCGGGTGTGCTCAGTGGTTGAGCGTCCACCCAGGAACTGAGAGATCACCTGTTGGATTCCCAGTCAGGGCATATCCCTGAGTTGCAGGCTCAGTCCCTAGTGTGGGGCATGCAAAAGGCAGCCAGTCAATGATTCTCTCTCGTCCTTCCTCTCTAAAATCAATAAAAATATATTTTAAAAATAAAATAAAAAAGCTCTTTAACTAGGTAGTAAAGTGCCACTAACCACTTTCATGCTAAAGTTTTAAAAGTTTATTTTACTGTATTATTCAGAATGTTTTGTTTTATTGGGGATTTTAAATAATTGCAAAAGCAATTTTGGAAGCTCTGTGTCCAAAGTAGATGAGCTACTTTAACGTCTGATAAAAAAAATGTATATAGCACACACACACACACTCACACACACATATGCAGACACGTACACACATGCACACACACAATCATACACGTGCACACACACTCACACACATGCACATATTCTTACACACATATGCACACACTCATGTACATGCAAACACATGCACATGATCACACACATACATACACATGCTCTTTTCTGTCAAGCTTCTTTCACTGAGTAAAATGATTTTGAGATTTATTCACTTTATCATGTGTATAAGTAATTCATTATTTATTTTTAGTGCTGAATTGTATTCCATTTTCCATTTTACACATCTACCAAATTGTGTTTATGCACTATTAAATTGTTGGGCAGTTGAGGAATTTTTAGATTTTAGATATTGTGAAGAATTCAACTTTGTAGCTCAAGAAATCAGAACACTAAGCATGTTTCTCCCGAAAAATAATATATTTAAGCAAATTGACCAAGAAACACTTAAGAGCTGGTGAGTTCTAATCATGGTGAGCAGGGAATGCTGTGCTTCCGGCCTAGTAAAGCCTGGCTAGTTTCCATTCATTCTTCAGCCCTGTGGGAGAAGGGATGAAAGGATTCAGGACTCAAGGTGCAGCTGATACAAAGTGCCAGAAAAGACAAATTGTAGCTTTGAAGAGCTGGGAAATAGTCACAGAAATGAACCACCCATGCTAAGGTGGTAAAGGCTGATTGCTGTGCAATAAGCAATTCCAGACAGACTTTGTCACTGAGAGGGTGAAGGTTGGGAACAAAACATTACGACCACTTCTGACTGACAGCTGAATTTCAGGTGTGTCAGAAGAGAACATTCTAATAAAAGACTATTTTTATGATTAAAGTAAATCACACACACACACACACACACACATGATTTAAAGTTAATGTACTCCATATATATTTGTATTTCTTTATGACCTTGTTCTAGGGGGATTATAGTCTCTTTTTATTAATTTTAAGTGTACTTAACTTATTATATATTTTAATTAAAACACAAGAAATGGTTCACAACACCCTGTTAATAACTTAAATTATAATAAGTTCAAATATCCAACTTACTGAAAAACAATCTCTGAAAAGGCTCATGCTACTAACAAGCACGTGTTTGCAAACTGTACTCTTGAACACACACAATTGGGCACCTATAGGAGAGATGCCAAAAGGAAAGGAGAAAAATAAAATTGAAATTGTTTTATAGAGAAACTAGGCAGAGACTGGCTTGTTTAAGTCATGTATGAGGGACAGGAGTATGCATTCCAGTGCAGACATACAAGGCCTGGATAAATCACATGCCTTCTGTGTATAATATTTTTCAATGATCAGGGTAAAAGTAAATGAATTGAAAAGGAAATTTACCTCATTACTATTTGTAGTGCATTTAAAGAAAAAGCCGTGAAGGCTTATAAGAAGTTTCCTCCCCATTATTGCTTATAAGTAGAATTCATTTTCTTTATCCAAATTTGTAAATTCCAGCTTATTATAACAAGAAAAATAACTGAATAGTATAAATGTATAAGTTACATTAATAGCATTGATTTAAATTAGAACATTAGATGTCTATGTATATATAAAATATAATATTAAGATAACTATGCATTTATACACTTAAATGAATGGTTAATGTCAATTTTGACTGCATATTTTTGGTAACAATGCAGTGGAATGTGGTGAAAAGGACATGGTTGTTGAAGTGACATTGATATGGAGTGAAATCTTCTATTTACTGTGTATTCATTTTCCAGATCCTGTCAAAACTCTCTGGTTCTCTAAGATTCTATTTCCCTGTCTCTGCAATGTAGATAATGATAACATTATTGTAAAAATTGGAGGAAAATGTGGATGTCGGTTTCTGAAGACATCAGCAGTCATGCAGTAATTATCCAATAATTGCTTTCCTCTATATTGCTGAAGGAGATTAAGTGCCACTTCATAAGCTTCTTTTAAAGTCGCTCTCTAGTTAAGTTTTGAGCTTCAGATTCATTAAAGAGGTGAGGAGTTTTCCTTGCTTCCTCTCTCACTGCAAGTTTAACTTTTTTAGAAAAGATCCCTTCAGAGAACTTGCTGGACTCCATACATTCCAGTGCTGCATAAAAATTTTTGGAATATCATAGCAAACTGACACCACTAATGGCCATGTAGTGCAGCATAACGAAATGGCAGGCCACAGTCACCGAGCCCCATGTTTCACACGGGACTTTCATGTCATCACCATTATATGTTGACACTACTAAGCCTTATCTTTCATTTGCTGTAATTGGATTTTCACATATCAGCTGGTCCCCTCCCAAATTCTAAGATACCTCCTTACATATTATTCTTCTGTCAGAGTTTAAAATTTCTTCTTCCACAGGGTCCATGAATAATAATACAGATTCTTATAGTGATCTCACATAGGTGAATCCACAAAAGTCATGAAATTTGGCAAAGCCAACTCGTCAGTGCATGAAGAATACCCTTGGTATGAAAGCCTGCATAAGACAATTGACCATGATTGGTTTTATATATATATTGGCAAGCTGGGGATGATATGTTAACAAAATATTAGTACCTTTGTGAAGTGGTATTATAGGTAATAATGTTATTGGCATTGATAATCAGAGAGTAGAATATAGTCTAAATAGGGAAAGGTAATTTTTCTGGTTCTATTATTTACTAACAATGATATTGTTGGAAATAAAGATATTGGGGATTTTGATTTCTCTGGGTTAAATTAAATGAAACATATCAGAAATTGTATGCATTAAAATCTCTGATTTTTATTTTTCACTGATTATACCAATAAAAATCCGGGTGCCTCTAATGTATAACTAGTATAAGGTATTATTATGAGATATTTTTTAGCTTTAAAATAAATTGTTTTCTAATATAAAAATCAATTTTAGAAAAGGTCAGTTAACAAGGAGATCCCTTTATGGGGCCTTGTCTTACCTTTAGAAACCACTTATCTAAATGTGAGAACTCAATGTAAGAGCTCAATTTTTTATTTGGAGCTAGACTTCACTAATTCTTGTCCTGGGCTGGATGAACTATATCAGAAGGATGTACCAGGCTGGCTTGCTTGAACTTAGCTAAATGTGGCACCATGAAACTGCATGCATGATGCTACATGTGAAAATGTGAGAACAGAATTTTCTGTTTCACATTTCAAGCTTTATTATATTGGTTTTAGCTCATTTATTCACAAAGGATCCAATATTGAGTTGAATATATGGTGCATACACTAGTTGTTCTATGTTAAAATTTATCTAATTTGGTTTCATAGCTTTGAGACAATATATTCTGAATTAACTTTGGGAAATTAGACATCTTCAATAGAGTGTTACCTGTGAAAAAAATAAGACCTATTAAATTTATAGATAAGCAGCTAAAACATTGTATCTTGTCATCTTTGTGAATTCCTGAAGCTTCATATACTGATATTACATCCTTTTCATGTCTTTGCTTACTATGAATACATAGCCCAAGAACTTCTCTGCAGTAATCTGTTTTATCTTGTCTCTAATGCCTGCTGGATCAAACACTTTTTTCATCAATAAGATGAAAAGACTTTTTCACGTATTATTCTCAATCTAAAAAAACAAACTAGTATATTCAGAAGATTAGAGGCAAAAGAAAAAAAAAAAAAAAGCAGATACTCCAGAGCATTCAATGAGTTCTGCCTGTTTATCAGGGTATATATCGCACATGAGTTTGAATCCCATCACACTAAAGTTTGATCTTTTGTCTTGAGAAAGGCAGAGTAGCATATAAAAATACTTATCACCAAGGTAGTGATGATTAGTGTAAAATTTCAATGATAATATAGAAGAAAATAAACAAAGATGACATTAAGAAGTTATTTTTGCTCTTCATAACACCATTAAACCCTTCTATTCTTTTATATATGACACTAAGTATAAAAACATAGTATATAAAAATATCAATTTTTAAGTTTTTTTTTTAATTTTTGATTATTGCATGACAGCTAATTTTAGTCACTAAGATTTTTCTTTAAATCTCCAAAATAGAATCTAATATTAGTATAGGTGGAATATCTTCTAAAAAATAACAAATCTATTCACTTGCAGAAAAATATATATGGTTTCTAGACATTCCATCAGTAAAATAGTAAAAGCTCCAGGGTATGTGTCAGTGGTGAGTTTTTGTTTTGTTTCTGTTTGTTTTCTGGGGAGGAAGAGCCAGGAAGAATGGCTTCCATGCTTTCTGCCTCCTGAGAAAAAAGGGCCTGAAAAGTATGTACCATTTTGCGTCCCCTAAAATGTACTTATGCCCAGAGGCTAGCAATGTCCTGTCTCTTTATGTGCTAGTTCCACCCACTTTGTGTTGTCTTGTATTTCATTGTGAATTCTAACCCTTTTTAAAGCAGCTTTTTCAGTATGGTACAGGTTTCATTTCTTCCATCACACTTTGATCATTTGTTCAGTTTCTTCCTGGGCTCATTTTATGTCAGGCTTATCTTTTATTTGCCATAGCAAAAACGGTCTCCTCACACACATATCCAGCCAGCAATCTCTCTCCTAACAACCAACATAAACTGATAAAGAAAATAAATATTTTGCCTTGCTGCTCATGGGCACCAAGACTTCACTGATCTTGTATTAATTGGTTTGATTATTTTATTTCCATGTCATCTTGCCAATCTATATTTTGCATCATTATTTTCTCTTACATTGTAATTGTGTACGAGGCAAACATTTTCCTACATGTTTATCAATTAATTAAATAATTAATTGATGTTTTGTCCTTGAGGAGTTTTTTGCTCCATGTTACGTTATCTCACTTCATATTCAAATGTGCTTGAGAGCTGAGGTTAGATGTAAGAAACCCGGTCCCCATAGTTACACATTTATTAGTATGTCTAGTTTGAATGAAAAGGGGGTTCTTTTTTGTCACACAGCAGCAATACAATCTTATTCAAAGAAACAGTTGGTAATGCATGTGTTTATTCATTATGTTCACCATTATGTTAATATTATATCTTTCTTTTTTTTTTTTTTTTGGCTCTAAAAAGCTCCCATGCCTAATACAGATCTTTGTAAGCACCATGCCTCAGCTTTCTCATTTCTAAGATGGGGATTTGTTAAAAGTACATATAATCACTTTTTAAATATTCATTCATAATATAAAATAATGTAGAAAGGAAAACTGATGTTCATTTCATATTTTGTTTTGGTAAGTCTCTTTTAACCTTTTTCCTACTTGCATTTTAGTAGCTTGGTTACGCATTTTAATTCTTATTTGTTTGCGGAACAAGTATTTACTGATATTCTATTATGTTTCACTCTAGTGGTAAGACTCAGAACAATAATTTAAAAACTAAATTGAAGCATGTCTATATCAGATGATAAGAGAAATAAAGAAAAATAAGGAAGCTATGAGGCTTAGAGACTGATAGGGCAGTGAAAGTGTTTTTCATTTTTAATAAGAAGAAACCAAAGAGGAACAGAGAGGAATCAAGGATACCAGTTTGGAAGCTGCCACCCATTGGCCAAGTGAGACGGAATGATGGAATGGACCAAAATGTCAGGACCAAATGAGAAAGGCTGACTTTCAATGTGTTTTGAAGATAGAGATGACAATATGTGTTGCTGCATTTAAAGTTGGTGAGAGGAAGAGAGAAGCCTAGAATATCTGTAGGTCTTTAGATCTGAAAAAATGGAAGAATGGAGTGGCCCATTATTGAGATACTAGGGGCCCAGTGCACAAATTCGTGTACCTTGAAAATATCTGTGAGCCATGAGGCTGCGGTGGGCACAGGGGCAGTCTCAACCCATCCTCCGCATCCCCACCCGGCCCCTCCCGCAGTGGCCCCCAGTCCCCTGTCTGCTGGCAGCATCACTCCTGCTGCCATCGCTCCCACACGCTGATGGCGCCCTTCCCGCTGGCATCCGTTGACAGCACAGAGTGATTGGGGCTGGTGCCAGGAGTGGGTGCGAGCAGTGGCTCCGGCGTTGGCAGCAGGTGCAAGCGCCCAGTCGGACCGCTGTTCATGGGAGCAAAGAATTTTCAGTAACCACCAGAGGCTCGCCCCAATGACAGCAACCAGCGCCCTGCCTTGGTCTGGCTGCCCCTGATCAGCTGCTCCACCATCCTGTCACAGCCAATGCCCACCATGTTCTGAGCTCTGCCACCTGCTGCTGACACCCACTATATTCCGCATGTGCCCCCTGGTGGTCAGTGCACATCATAGTGACCGGTTGTTTGGTTGTTTGGTTGTTCAGCCGTTCGGTCTTTTTGCATATTATGGTTTAATATATATAGATAGAAGAAGCCAGTTGTGCGTGCGTGTGTGTGTGTGTGTGTGTGTGTGTGTGTGTGTGTGTGTGTGATGATGGTAGTGTGTGTGTCCTGGGGGAGGAGAATTGGTACAGTTTCTTTTAATAATAACTTTAATCTAATTATTAGATATAAAAATCTGAAATCTGTTCTGCTATCTTTCTTTTCCTTATAAACATTGGATTATCAGGCTTTTGATTTTATACTTATATCTCTAAAACCCATGCCTCCTTCCTATTTTTCACTGACCTTACTTGTAATCTTGCTTGCCTGAGTTATTAAAATAGCCTCCTGATCATCTCTTTCCTTCTCATCATTGCTCTATCCAGTGCCTCTTAAAGCACCAAAGTCAATATTAATACTTTTGAAATGCAGTAGTGATTGTGTCACTATTCCTTCCAAAGAAGCACAAAGCTTTTTCTTCCCTTTCCCTACCCATGTTCTATCCTGGAACTCAATATATATCATAATCTGACCCCCACGAGATAAGTCTTTTAAATTCATTTGATAGCCTTGCTCATCACAAATTACAATTCTTTAAGATGAATTGTACCTTATCACAGGAATGGCAACATCATCCTTACCCTTCAATCTATATTCATTTTACCAAACTCATTTTTATTCACGATATAATTCTAATTCTCTCTCCTGAAAGACATTATGTCCATGAGTTTTAAATTTTATCCTTCGTAAAAAGTAATTGTTCCAGAGAAGTTTCTCCTTGGTCAGAAAACTCTCTGGTAAAGATGGATCCTTTAGGGCTGAGATGTACAAATTACTGCACAACGCTGTAGTAGCTAGTGGCCCTTACAGGCCCTTAAATACAACACATTTAAATATTTAAGTATACTTAAATATTTAAATGTGTTACAGAGATGATCAGATGCTTAGGGCCAGTGGAATTAATGCCAAATATATTCTTAAAATATTGAATCCTTTGTCTCTTAATCTCACTTGCCCCATCTGATTTGAAGAAATGAAATAGTACATAATATCAATAAGGCAATATTACTTTTAAAATGTAAAAGGTATTTTGAGCTCATATACCTGTATGTATACTCATAAAACAATACATGTTCTGTTAGTGTTGTTATGGCTAACAACGTATTCTCATACCTACTATATAGAAGAAAAACAATTTTGGTGCTGACTTGTTTTTCTTAGATAATAGGCCTCATAGTCAAAGGAAAGCACAGACTTAAGTGTTTGCCAGGAACAACCGTTCATTACAAGAATTATTTTAAATGTCTATTCTTATCATGAAAGAGTCTAAAAGAGTAAAAATCAATAAACCCATTTAGGGATGGTGAAAAGACAAAGCAGGAAGTACAGTTGGGGAAGATGGAAAGACATTATGTTATTCTGAGAGTAAAAATATCAACTGCCCTGCAGTTTTAAATGTCACTAGGTCCAAACTTGAAGTATATATAACCTTTGAGCAAAATTCAAAGTTATATATTCTAACTTAAAAGTAATATAGTTCTAGAAATGACTGAGATCAAATTTATTGGATAAAAGTCAAATATATAATAATGTTCCTAGATAAACTCAGATAATAAGAATGTCACCTAAGGGTTTGATTAAACAAAAGCAAACGTTACCCATTGCAGACTAGCACTTGTGAGTAGAAGGGTTTGCAGATGCCTGCCATCCTCATTCTCTAGGTCCCCAGGAGGTGCATGCTTTAGCAGAGAGACCTTTCCCATTTTATCTCTATGTATGAGACAATTTCAGAGTGTTCTTAGAAATCAGTCAAAATATGATGAATTTAGGCATCAATAACCAGAAGTGGGGTATAAAATACTTAAAGGTGTTACAGAGGTTATGAGATGCATAGGGCCTTGAGACTGGGGGGAGGTGGGCTCAGCTGCAATTCCTCCGGTAGCAGGGAGGGAGTCCCCAGTCTCAATGATCACATTGTTGGGAAAATACACCTGGAGTCATTCTGGACAACCCGCTTTTCTATCTATTAAGTGCCTTGAAAAATGTCAAAGTCAAAGTTGTGGCTTGTTATCATGACCATGCTGCAAGATAAAGGAGAAAAACATCAGTGTAATGGAATGTTGAATCTTTATTGGCCCAAAGAGGTAAAAAAGCTAGCAAATGGTCATTCAGTGATCAAATCATAGTCAGAAATTTGGCGAGAAGTCAAATTACTTTTCATCTCTATATATAAAATGATAAGTTGACTTGTGCATGCGCGATACATATAAAGCTCTTGCTGACACCAATTGCACATGTGTGTTTCGACATGTCATTGTCAATTGTGAATTTGGTTGACACTTCTATTATAGAGAAGGGTGAATAGCAATATTAAAATATTTCTTCTAATTAATTTGCTTTCAATGTGCATGAATCCATGCACCGGGACACTAGTTATACTATAAAAGAGAGAGATGAGGTGGAAGAAAGAGGAATAAAAAAACTAGCTATTAGAGAAATGCAAATCAAGATTAAAATGAGGTACCACCATAAACCTATTAAAATTGCTATTATCAACAATAAAATTAAACACACGTTTTGGAGAGGTTAGGAAGAAAAATAAACCCTCATTCACTGCTGGTGGGAATGCAAATTGGCACAGCCACTATGGAAAACAGTATGGAGGTTACCATGTGACCCAGCAACACTTCTTCCTGGTACCTACCCAAAAGTTTGAAAACATTTATTTGCAAAGATATAAGCACCCCTATGTTCACTGCAACATTATTCACAGGGGCTGAGACATGGAAACAACCAAGTGTCCTTTGACAGATAATTGGATAAAGAAGATGTAGCACATATATACAAAGACAAGAAAAGAAGAAATACTGCCATTTGTGACAACATGAATGGACCTTAAGAATATCATGGTAAGTGAAATAAGTCAGACAGAAAATATTAAGAACCACATGACATTACTCATATGAGGGATATGAAACTTAAAGCAACAAATGAACAAACATTAAAAAAAGCCCAGCTGGTGTTACTCAATGGTTGAGCATTGACCTATGAACCAGGAGGTCACAGTTTGATTCCCAATCAGGGCATATTCCCAGGTTGTGGGCTTGATCCCCAGCATGGGGTATGTAGAAGGAAGCCAATCAATGATTCTCTCTCATCATTGCTCTTTCTATCTCCCTCTCCCTTCTTTGAAATCAATATATATCAAAACAAAAATTCATAGACAGACAACAGCATGGTGGTTACCAGAGGGAAGGGAGTTACCAGTGATAGTACAGGGTAACTGGAGTCAAATATATAGTGAAAGAAGATGATTTGACTTTGGGTGGTGGGCACACAATGCAATCTGTAGATCATGTATCATAGAAATGTATACTTGAAACCTATATAATCTTATTAACCAATGCTACCCTAATACATTGAATAAAAAAATAATAACCAAAGTCACTCACCATATAGGTACTGTGGGGCTATAAAGTAATTTTCCTTCCACTTTCTAAGTTCTTCTAGCTGGGCTAATCAAATCAATATATATGCATAACAGGAGAAAATGTATAAAGTTTATTATGGATGTACATACTGGAGGTATGATAAAAATGAGACCCGGGTTGCATTGGGCAGTTGAGGTTTATGTTCCATTGTGGACAAAGGAAAAAAGGGTAGAGCTCTGAAATTCTAAAGGGAACTGGCAATTCACAGGTAGCTGAGCAATAACCAAACACATATGGCATGCCAATCCCTTCTAGACCACGAAGAATCGGGTGGGACATAGGGGTGATCTAGTTAACAGGCCCCTGCTTGGAGCCTCGCTGTCTAAGACACTAAAGTGAATATGCTGAGATTCCCTTCCCAGAGCTGGTTTTTCCATCTGAATCTCTTAGGATCAAGTGTTCTTTCTGTGTCTTTTGTTTCTTAGTAACCAGCTTAAAATCAATATCCCAAAATGCACAGTCCTATGGGTGGCAAAACTTTGGTCCCCATCACTATTCTGTTTTAATTATATATTAAAAGGCAAATAAACAAGTGGATTAGACAAATTCTAGAAATCCAATTTTTTTTCTGCTATGCCTGAATTACCCAGAGAGAAGATAAATGTTAAAGGAAAATACTTTCCAGATTGAATCTTTACCTTATCTTTATTCTTGGCTTTAGCCCAAATTTTTGTATCCCTAGGCCAGAGTTTTTCAAAGTATACTTTATAGAATTTGAGCTTTAAGATATGCCAATGTTAATAATACCTTTTCATTAAACACCCTGTGGAGAACTCCGTAGGGAGCTAATATTTTACTTATGAATTGATTCCCCAATTCCACTTCTAAAATATACCGACAAGCCTCAAAAGTTTACTTTTGATTATTTAACTGTACTATCCAAGACAATTCCTTCAACCATAAGTCTTCATTGGAAAATTCTGATAATTAATGTAAGCAATCATTAAATTTATAATTTTATTTACATAGAGGTAATAAAATTCTGATGTAGTATAATACATAAATTTCTTTTATAACAAGATCTATTTTTTTGCTTTATTTAATTTTTTATATTGTGGGGTTGCTAAGAGAAAGCTATTTTTTCATGATTTTAACTGAATTTTAGTTGCAACTTTTCTATTTATGAGAAATGATATTGATGTTAGCAAATATTACTGCACTAAAATATCCAGAATCTGCCTTAGTGTCAATGGCATGTGCTATCTGAAACATGTATATATATTAACATTACGAAGTGCCATTAACTTCACTGTCTCTGGAAACACGAGAGCATATAAGCAGACTGAAATTCAAGGCTTATTCTTTGTCAGTATTTTCCTAGAGATTATTTAGCAGAATGTTTAAGACAATATTTTTTAGTTCGGTATCACTTGTATTTTTTTAGTGCTCTCTGTACTTTATACACATATGTAGTTTGATCAAACAGAAACTTTCATAAGTTGAAAGTTTTAAAATGCAGATATTGGAACTACCTAAAATTCAATATGACTTGAAAAGGAATAGATCAATAATGATCTGTTACCTGTGTGCCTTGTTCATCCACTTTGTTTCTGATGTAAAACCCTCTGTTTTCACGGATGCTGATATGCATTAAGACACACTGCATTCGCAAGTCCTCACTGAAGCCTTTTGGAAAGTTTCCTGGTGAGGAGATCCTACTGCAGAGGGTTGGGGTGGTTATTGAAGTCGTTTATATTTGTAAGGTTAAACTTGATTTAGAGGTTAGAGGAAAGCGCTAATATTGTTAATTTTTGATAGCTATAAAATGTGTTTATTATGACTTATATTTTCCAAAAAATAAAGCATATTAATAACTCTGAATTTTAATTTATAATGTAACTAAAACTATGCATCTGCAAATATAGTATAATTCATTCATATAACTGAGTTTCTAACCCACTTGATCTAGAGTTGTCAATATGGGTTATATTATATTTATTCACCCATTGTTCCAATACTCACGTACAGAGCATAATAGTTACTGTGGTCATACAATTGTTTTTTTAACATGCTTTCATGTTAATTTTTAAAATCCAAATAATGAAATATGTTTTGACTCTATAAAAAAGTGTTTGCATTGTAAGATAATTTAATCCACTCTCTTATGCATTGAGGGGTGATGGGTTTGGTTTCTCCTTTTCAATTAATCTTACCCAATAATAGATAAACATGCAAATTGACCGTACCTCTGCTATGCCCACAGCCAATCACAGCGAGTATGCAAATTAACCCAACAAAGATGGCGGTTAATTTGCATACATAGGCGCCCAGTGGCCTCCGTCTGGGAACATCCTCGGCACCCAGGTCACTCCAAGGTAGGCCCCGTGTGGGCCCTGAGCAGCCTGGGAAGGGGTTGAGCCAGGGGTCTCCTAGGCAGGGCCAAGCCTGTGATTGGAGCTGAGGGGGCAGGGGCAGAGCCAGTCATTGAAGGGAGCTGGGGGGCTCCTGTCCAGGCCTGGGCAGGGGCAGATCCAGTGATCGGAGGGAGCTGGGAGTCCAGGCCCCAGGCCCCAAGGCCAGCGATCGGAGGAAGCCAGCGATCAGAGGGAGAGGGAGCCAGCAATCAGAGGGAGAGGGAGCCAGCGATCAGAGGGAGAGGGAGCCAGCAATCAGAGGGAGAGGGAGCCAGCGATCAGAGGGAGAGGGAGCCAGCCATCGGAGGGAGCTGGAGGGCCCCTGCCCAGGCCCCGAGGCTTTAGGCCTGGGCAGAGGCAGAGCTGGTGATCGGTGTGAACTGAGTTTCTAACCCACTTGATCTAGGTACCTTTTCTGACTGCTCATTGGCTAAGTTCCCTGTATGCCACTGGTAATATTCTTAGCAACTTGGGTAATAAGAATCCAAAAAGGTGATCTAGGGTTTTTCCACCACACTTCTGGAGAAAAAAAATGAAGGTCCACTGCTGGAGGGTTAAGAAATGTCATATCCTGCCTTAGCCGGTTTGACTCAGTGGATAATGCCTCGGCCTGCCGACAGCAGGGTCTGGGTTCGATTCTGATCAAGGGCATGTACCTAGGTTGCAGGCTCCTCCCTGGCTGGGGCCCAAGTCAGGGCTCATGCAGGAGGCAACCAATCAAAGTGTTCCTCTCACTTTGTTGTTTCTCTCTGTCTCTCCCTTTCTCTTCCACATTTTCTAAAAATCAATAGAAACATATCCTCAGGTGAGGATAAAAAAAAAAGAAAGAAAGAAATGTCATATCCTATGAAAGACACATCTTGAAAATGCCTAAAGAAAGTTGTCATTTTTTCATGGTAAAGGGACTGGAGTCCGTGTTGATGAAAACACCTTGGTGGTTGCGATGACTGGCAGTGGCCACAGCAGCAGGGTGATGGGGCTGGTGCCTTCCCCTGATCAGCCTGGTCGCCTCCCATAAAGGGAGCGGGCCTAAGCCATCAGTGGGACATCCCCTGAGGGCTCCCATTATGTGAGAGGGGGAAGGTTGGGCTGAGGGCCCCACCCCCCCAGTGAATGAATTTCATGCACCGGGCCCCTAGTATAATATATTTGAAAAAGAGGTAGTTGGTTTTAAACATCCAAACTTCTAACCATATTATTTTGGCAATGGAAAAGCCAATAGTGTTAAAGCAGGATCAATGCTTCAACCTTATTTCATTAGCATATTGCTTGAAGGGCTTTAATTGACCTACTTTCCATGAGTTTAGCTATATAAGCATTTCTAGTATAGAGTTTGTGCTATGGTTAAATGAATTAAGATATTGAGCACCAAAATTGTAGCTATTGTGAAAGAAAAATAAATTCTTATATTTGTGTTACATTTTCTATCGAGTCTCAAATGCTTGCAAATAATTACAACAGAAAGTGTTTAGAACAGCAATTGCTTGCTATAGTGCTTAGAGAAAAATATAGGAGACATTTCAAACGCATAAATACAAAGGATCTAAGTTGGTCTATTACCATAGTATTCACTGAATTTTGAGGAGAAGGATTTCTCTGCATTTTATGTATACCAAAAAGTCAAAGGATGACAATGTAGTAAATTAGTTATGAATTTTTAATTTAAACCAAGCTGGAAAACATACCTTATTATCTCTGTATCCTACTGAATTTCAAGCACATAAAATAAACACAATACTACTCTTGATAAAAGCAGCCCATACATTGTTTAATGCCAAGTGCATTCTCATGAAACAGAATGGCATCGTTTGTTCTTAAAAATGTATAATATTTTCTCTTAAATGTGGATGATCTGTCATTATAAAAGAAGGACCCAAGTTAAGGAGTAAAGAAAAAATCTTGAAATTGCACACTGCCACGTAATTATTACATTTACAAACAGAGGCCCATTTAACATTGGCACAGTGCTCTGCATGCTATAAAGCTAAGCTTTATTCCAACGAGTGATTCAGGATTTGAGATATGTCATCTTAGTGATTACAGCTAGTCTTAAAATATGTTAATTTTCTCCATGCTAGGCTTGTTTTCAAGTGCCTGATCCTTTTTCTTCACCAGGTGAATTACCTTTCAGTGCTTATGCACATCTGAGAATAAATACAGACTGTCTGACAATGACTTTCTGTGTCATGGCTAATTTCAGTCTACTTTGCTGTTGACCTAGTCCATTAATGGCATACTCCTTGTTGTACCAAAACAATACTCTAACTAGATTTTTATAGTAATTAAAATCAAGATTTACTTGGAATGTTTTGACATGCACGTTAAGAGGAATAAAAGTCATGGGCAAATGTCTCACAAATTGTCTTGATTATTCTATTTACTTTAAATAGTTAGCATAAAACATTTCCTTATGAAGACTGTAATTTCAAAGTGTCACTCTGAAAACCAAAATAGAGCAGTTAGAATTACTCTGTCAAGCTACTCTTTGTCAACTTCTTTTGGTTTTTGAAGGCTTATTTTTGGCTCTGTCTCAGTTTAGAATCTCAAATTAATAACTTAGCTTTACTTTTACAAGGGAGTCCTATTTAAAATAGTTGAAATTGATGGAACATAACTGTGCAGGGCATGGCTTAGCACTTAAAATAAGCAATTCCCTTTAATCCTGACCATGACACTAGGATAGACTGTTAACATGGATATGGAGGAGGAAGAAATTGAGATTTAAGGACATTTCCCAAGGTCATACATATAATTATGAAGTTGAACCTTATTCCTCTCTTTACAAAAAGCAATGTCAATATATTAATTTATATACCACAAGGTATGAACAAGGTACACTTATTTTCTGAGAAACTTCTATTTTACTATGTTTTCCTATTGTGGGCAGCAATAGTTATAACAGTAATTGCTATTTCTACAATAATCAGTGTTTTGAGTGCATTGAGACTTTTCATGTGGACTGAAATCAATGGTTCCTATTTAGTGGTACAAGGAATCCTCAGATTCCAAAGTCTATGTTTACAGTAGGAAGATGGTATCTATTGTTCAAAATGTACTTGTTTTCTGTGGAAAATACTCAGCCATGACAACTTTTGTGCGCACTTTGCAGTTAAAGTCTATAATGCTGCAGACTTCCTCATAAGTCACACATCTTTAAGCACGAGTTAAAAAATAAATTACTCTTAAAAGATAAATGTATGGAATTCATAAGCTTAGGATAAATTTGTGAAATGAACTTGTGCCATTTGAGGAGATAGGAAGAGGGTTGATAATTGGTGTTGCTTAATAAGTAAATATTTTTTGGCCTTTATTAAGTCTTTATTAATGATTTTGAGTGCAAACATCTTCATTCTTTTCTTTGTTTCATTAATGCATAGGAGAGCATGGCTATGATACTTTCAATAACATACCAAAAAGGAACAAATAGAAAAGAAAAAGAAAGGAAATGAAAGATGAGTAGAGGAGAGAAGAGAGAGGGGCGTTAAAGGAAAAAAAGGAACAACATAGTTTCACGGGAAAAGGGGACATTAAAAATAAATTTTTAAAATCACACAAGGGAGGAGAAGAAGGAGGACTGTACTTTTTATATAACAATAAAGGTATTTTTAAATTTGAGATGACATTTCCATCTGAGGGTCTTATGAGTAGAAGTGAAGTTTTTGGGATGCCGAAAGGAAAATAATTTCCAGAGGCCTCCATGGGAGGATGGGGTTTGTGGAAAGCTTTATTGATGATGTAAACTTGAGGGGGTTCCCCTCCAAGGTTCGATCTCCATCCGCCTTGCCATGGAAGAAGTCCAATCTTGTCTTTAGCTGGGCCAGAATTAAGGCCACTGCCCAGAATTTCTGTTGCATGTTAAAGTGCTGATCAGCCCAGCATCTGGCTGGCTATAGTCCATTGCTAGTGGGGCACACCTGACCACACGCCATGCTGCTGCTTAAGGCCACATGGCTATGGAGAGAGAACAGGTGAGCACACATGTAAGTGCAGGTCAAGGAACAAGAGAGTGCAAGAACCAACAAGCGCCAGCAAGAGAACGAGAGGGAACTCTTTGAGGATTTTAACCTTCCAAGATTTTTCATGCTTCTGATGGGGTCCACCACCTAGCCAATCCACTGTTTTCCCCTGCTTTTCCCCAGTGATCTGAAGGGAATGGACAGGTGGGTCTTTGGGGAGCATGAAGCTGTAGTTTCCTGGTGAAGCTGCCCAGATAAGCATGCTTATAATGTTGGGCTTCAGCTTTTCTCTCTTTCTATTATTAATAGTAATAACTAGCTAATTATGCCAATAACAATGGGACACTTTTCTTATCTAAGAGTTTCTGCTTAGCTTTTTTTCCCCCCCTCCCATTTGCCCCAAGCTAAAAGGAAGTGGGAGGCAGTTTACAGCTGAGGACAAGGAAAGCAAACCCCAAGTTTCATCTTGTCCTTGGAGTCAGACAAGTGGATTCCAAGTAGAGTTGCAAAGGAAGTAGACAAGGCAAAGGATCAAAGAGATTTTGAGTCTGGATAAGAAGGAAGTTTGAAGACCAGTGCTTTAGAAGGCACAGTTCCCTCCATCTTTCTTTCCAAGCTGGAGAAAGCTCCAGGGAAAATTTGCTTTAACATTAAATGTGATTCTATGCCCAAGAAATTTAACTATTTGTTGACTATGCTTAGCTATAGAACCTGGAGAATAGGTTTGACATTTCCAGGGCAAAAGACAAAGCCAAGGGGAGAGGGGATAATGGAAAAAGAGAAAATACCGGTCTGGACTTCTATGAAATATACACCAAAAATCACTGAGTTTCACGGTTTGCAAGAAAGCCACAGGTGGCTTCTCATGCATCCCCAAGCAGCTTCCTGAGGCTTCTCAGAGGCCAAAAAGGTTCTCTTCCATGGCAATGTGGAGGCAGCTGTAGACTGATGAACAAGGTGACATTGTTCCCCCTGGTATCATTGGATTGGGGGGAAGGGATAATTTTTCTCCAACCTTTGAAGTTCTAGCTGGGCTAATAATCAAATTAGCAGAGACAGATTAACAGGAGAAGATGTAGAAAGTCTATTATATGAATGCACATTTGGGGTGCCATATAAAAATGAGGCCCAAAAAAACATCAGGCACTTGAGGTTTATGTGCCATTATGGAAGTAGGAAAAAATGGGGGGATTGTAAGGAGTCTGATATTTCAAGTGACATAGGTAATGAATGGGTAGTTGAAGAAGAGCAGAACACATTGGCAGGCACATTCTTGCTGGGCAACCCAGAAACGAAGGGACACCAAGGGTCATCTAGTTAACAGGTCCCCGCTTGGAGCCTTGCTGTGTACCACACTAAGGTGAATATGCTAAGATTCCCTTCCTAGAGCAGGTCTTTCCAGCTGAAGCTCTTAGGCAGGAAAGTGGGCGAGTCTAATATTCTTCCTGAGTCCTTTGTTTCTTAATAACCTACTTAGAATCAATATTCCCAAAGGCAGTGTTAGGATGGCAAAACTGTGGTCCCCTCCAGGATCACAGGACCATGGGATTATGGGATCATGGAATCAGTGGACACAGCCTGAGAGAAAGAATGGGACATGGCTCCCCCTCTGCTCTCCAGCAAACATCTTAGACAGCAAAGGACCCTGGGAAGTGGAGGAATCTCAGGAAGAAATTGTGGACAGTGAGTGAGATGAAGATACTTGAAGTTGACTGATTTTTTTTCCTAATTGAAGCTGTTTTAAATAATGGGAGTGACTAGAATACCTTATAATAACAACATTAATTTTTCCTCTTCCAAACAGAAATGGTTTCCAAAAACAAACTTAGCTTCTGTGAGGGAAACGTAGTTTTTGATTTTACATTTTCTGTTTTTTTACTGTGCAATTCATCTCCGTTACATATAGACACAGCCATTTCTTTTTTGGCTCACCTCAGCAATGCACAACCTAGTACTTTTTGTGTGAAAATGCAGAAATGGTCTTATTCTTTGATTTAAAAAGCGTTGTGCTTTGGGTTAACTTTATCATAGATCACCAAAGATCAAATACTTGAATGTTGGAGAGCTTCATGTGTCAAGTTAAGATATGTACACTTCATCTGGTTAGATGAGAATAATTGATGCATCTCTTGTAGAGGAATGGCATGACAAAGGATGAAGTAAAAAAAGATTGCTAGAATCAGAAAAAAACACACATAGCAGTATCAAAAGAAAGTGGTAAAACAGAGCAGGTTAGTTTTCATGAGGTACAGAAGGATCTAGAATGTGCAATGTTATTCCAAGCAAGGCAGCCTCAAGCACAAGAGAGAATTTCCCAAGGGTGACTGGGCTGTGTGTGGAGCAGGAATCCTGGAGGAAAAAGGTAGAAAATCTGATGGTGCAAAAGTACTTTCAATACATTTTACTGCTTTACATTCTAGTCTGGGACACTTGTACTATTTCATATAGACTTGTATGAATACGTGCCAGTGATTGTGTTGAGAGTTTATAAATAAACTAGAAGCCCAGTGCACGAAATCCACGCATGGGTAGGGTCCCTAGCGGCTGCCGGCCAGGGCCTCCCTTCCTGAGCTGCTGACTGCAGTCTGGGGCCTTCCTTCATTCCGTGTCACTTCCTGGTGATCAGAGCACGTCATAGCAAGCAATCAAACTCCCGGTTGGTCGAACTCCCGAGGGGACACTTTGCATATTAGGCATATATATATATATATATATATATATATATATATATATATATATTTTTTTTTTTTTTTTTTTTTTCCTGTTTTGGGAGAGTGAAAAAAAGTTGAGAAGAAAATAAAGACCTTGCAACTTCTCTTTCTAATGTTGCCCTCTTTTGTGCTTGGTAAGCTTGACTTTTCCATTTTCTCACTTAAAGTTAGACCAGCATTTCCCAGAATTCTACAAGTATCACCAGAAACTAATCAGTTTTACAAAAGAAAACAAATCAAACATAACAATAACTACAATATTGATACCATCCTGACCAATACAATTATAAAAATCAGGGGTTTAAAGCAAAATAGTTTCCATTATTACAGTATTTGCAATGCCTTTAATAAACTAGTTTGCATTTTAAGGTCCAAGCCCAGAATATATCATGATGCATTTTCCAAAATTTCATGAACATAAATATAATTTTTTTTATTTTTAAATAGAATGTTGAATGGGGTTAGAAATTCTCAGAACATATTCTGAAATGCTATAATAGAAACACTGCCATTTTCATCTTCCTTATAGGAATATGCTTACTTATGTAAATAACAAAATGCTTATGAACTAGAAAATTCAGAATGGGCACATGGTCCACCTAATATGTAATAGTTTATTGTAATTAAAGTATATTGGTGTCATCCAAGATTATCTTTTTGATATATTCATATAAGCAAAGATTACACTTGTTTTTTGAAGTTGAATGAGCCTTGTTACTTGAAGCCTATGGTATTTCAATTGGGAAATTGTTTATATAAAACAATGAAGATCATTTTGCCCTGATAGATATTTGTCATAGTAAAGTACATGTAAAAAAAAAAAGTATATGTAATTAGTAAATGTATAATCTCAAATTGTTCCTTTTTAAAAGTCAAAACATAGAAATAGCATGTCTTTTAAAGATAAACAAACAAAAAGTATTATCCTCTAATATAAAATTTTAAATACAGGTGTCCTTATTTTGGAATAATCTGAGTTGTGCCTCCAAGACAAGGGTTATGAAACTGCATTTAAATAAATGCTTCTTTACACAACTGTGAGCAAAGACTTATTCTTCATTTAGAATTTATTCTGCTCTGACATTTGCTGAAATTTAAAGCTGTGCCCAGACATTTATTGATGGTTACATGTCTCTCTGAAAAAGAGGATAAAATTTCCTAAACAAAAACAAAACAAATTAATTTATTTATGATAGCATATCTCAGACAAAAATAGCAGGATAATAATTTATTATTTTCTACTATTAATACAAAGTTAATTTTGCTCTCTAGACATTGGTTTGATTTTCTTTTTATTAAATGTGTGGCTGTATTCTGATGTTTCCTATAAGATATTTATGTCTTTAAAACTTTCTACGATTCATAAAGAAAAGAGCTCCTCAAAATTGTTAATGGAATTATTAATCAATGCACAAATATCCAGCAATGGAAATATAGAATAGCATAAACTTTAAATGTTCTCTTTAAAGCAAAACACAAGTATACAAACTAAAAATGCTAAATATATATATATATATATATATATATATATATATATATATACAAATAAAATGCTAGCCATGCTTCTCTCTCCTTTTTCTTCTTTCTTTCTGCCTCTATTTGTTATCATAGTTCTCTTCTGTCATCTCATTTCTCTTATTTCCTATACAAACTCAAAATAAATGTAAATTTCCAAATTATATTTAGGCTTCAATTAATGCCTTATCTCATTACAAAGTCAAAGAATTTTCAACTTAATTCAAATTTAATAAACTCGACAGCTTCTATTTGCAGAAAGAACTGCCTCATATTACCACCACGTTATTCATTAAATTTAAGTAATTATGTGTGTTGTACAAAATAAAGTTGTTTTTATCTTTAAGGAGATAACAGTAGCCAGCATTAGAATAATCTTAATACTATGATATTACAATATTTATTTAATTACTAGAGGTCCTCAGATTCCTCGACATGGCCTGCAGGGATCAGGCCGAAACCAGCAGTCCAACACCCCCTGCCGCTCCTGCCTGCTGCTCCCGCTCATCCTGGCCCTGCTGCGCCTGCCATGAGCTGGTGCCTAGTCAGCCACGATCGGGACAGGCTCTTGCTGCCACAGCAGCACTTGCCAGCCATGAGCCCTGCATCTTGCCCATTGGTCAGCTGAGCAGCGCTG
Organism: Cnephaeus nilssonii; assembly: GCF_951640355.1. NCBI lineage: Eukaryota > Metazoa > Chordata > Mammalia > Chiroptera > Vespertilionidae > Cnephaeus > Cnephaeus nilssonii. Next base: position 96,777,746 of record NC_137073.1, read on the forward strand.
TGGGAGTGCACTGACCACCAGGGTTGTGAGTCTTCCCCCTGGTGGTCAGTGCACGTCATAGCAACCGGTGGTTCAGCTGTTTGGTCGATTTGCATATTAGCCTTTTATTATATAGGATAGATAGATAACCACAATGTCATTATTAATTAGCTAAAATGTGATAAGAGAAGTAAAATTACTATTTCAGCTGTTTCTTAATTTCATCATTTCCAACATTTTTAAGCACTTTGTAGTGTATTTAATAGAGTTGGAGGGGGAATATGTAAATAAGGCTAAACCAGAAACTGAAACAAATTTTATGGTTAATTTTGTTTTTTATATAGTATTAAAATAATTATGAATATGCACAGTAATACGGTTTCTGTCACATTTTAAAAAAATGATTTCATTAACAAACTGGCTACTTTATAGGCAAACTAGAGGCCCAATGCACGATATTTGTACAAGAGTTGGCCTTCCTTCCCCTGGCTGCCAGCACCGGCAGGCACCCAGGACCCGGGCTCCCCTTGCAGCCCCGGCTTCATCCAGAAGGTCGTCTGGCTGTCTGGTCTAATTAGCATATTACACTTTTATTATTATAGATAACGTTCTATGATTAATGTTAGTTTGTGAAGAGAATAGGCATAGCTCGTGAAGAACATCATTGTGAGATACTGTTATTTTAAAAATACGTTTCTCCATGTTTTTCTATAACTTCATCTAGAAATTATTAAATGGTTTCTGACTGCTGTGTACATGTGTATATTAGTTTATAGAATTCATCTATTCAGATATAATGTTAAAGAGAATTAGCATGTATTTCTTAATATTCCCATCTATCCTAAAAGCTTAATCTCTGTGGAAATGAGTGCTGTACTAAAAAAAAAAGGGGGGGGGGAGGGCTCGCCAGTTTGGTTCAGTGGGTAGAGCATCCGACTGAAGGGTCCTGGTTTGGATTCTGGTCACGGGCACATGCCCAGGTTGTGTGCTCAATCCCCAGTAGGCGGCATGCAGGAGGCAGCCGATCAATGAATCTCTTCCATCGTTAATGTTTCTCTCTCTCTCTCTCCCTCCCTTCCTCTCTGAAATCAATACAAATACATTTTGAAAAAAGTGGTATTAATGTTGGTAGTTCTGATGAAACACAAAACCACAGAACATTTATCAATAACATAGATAGACACATCAATATCCCAAAGTTGGCAGTGCTTTAATTCACTTTTACTAAAAATAATAGATAATCTATAGCTATAATAGGAACTTTGTACTGATGTTTAAGTAGTGTATTCTGATCATTGCATTTTTAGATTAAAAAAAACTAATACAAAAAGACCCAAGACCATACACATTCTTAGTAGCAGATTTAACATGGAATTGTGGAATTCCAAATTCTAAAAATGAAATAATTGCTAAATAAATACATGTTAGATCAATAACTAGTAGGGGTTCTATATATGACACTGATGGTTGAGTTAGAGTACCCAGAAATTCCATGAATTATTTGTGAACGTTTATACACATGTTTTGAAGAGAATTCACATATTTCATCATATTGTCAAATGTAGCCATTACACCAAGGAAGTAAACAATTATCTTAAAGAAAGAAATGGTAGATGCATAACTCATATTTTGGCAGTATACAGGGGTAGCCTTCTTGGAATACTTACTATTATCTAAGAAAATTTGAAAGATAATTGTACATATGAATATATGTATGTATATATATATATATGTCTGTATGTCTATATCTGTATATATCTGCATGTACATACATATAGCTATATATGTGCATATATCTATACACATATATATGTGTGTATAATATATGTATAGATTACACAAATATTCATATATACACATATAGGTATATGAATATATAGATGTTATATCTATATGTGTTTATATATCTATATGTGTTTAATGTATATGTATATATCTATGTATTACACATATATTCATATATATATATATATGCACACATATATATTAAACACACAACAGAAAAACAGAAGTAATAAAGCATATTCTAAACCTTTGTACTATTCCTCCTTCATCTCTTAGGAAGAGGCACTCAGATAAAAGTGTTTCCTGCCAAAAACTTTTTTTAGAATATTCTCTTGGGCAGTTTCACACCATTTTTCTGAAAACATTAAGCAAGCTCTGTTTTATGTAATAAACAATTTTAGCACCAATACAATTTTAATATAATTCAGGACTTCCAGATAGATATGTGCTGGTTGAAGAAAAACATGTATAAACTAATATTTATTAATTTCAGAAAAGATATAAATGTCAAACTTACTTTAGACTAATAAAATGATAGAATAATAGGTTTCTATCATACTCCTGGCATTAGTGTTAGAGTAAAAGGGAGGGGACTAGTAAAAGAGAGATGGCCAAGTGAGAACTATCTTGTGGAAGAAGAAAGCTCTTTTGTTCAGTAAGGCAACATGTCTGGGGTAAATGAATTAATAAATTTAATAGACAACCTTTTTCATACCCAATTAAAGCTCTTAAGTATCTGATAACTGTATTAATTATATAACTTACACTCTAAGTGTTTAAATTGAAAACTTGATCATGCTGTTGAAGTTAAACAGGACATTGTTTTAGCAAAACAAAATTATTGAACAAGAATGTTAATATAATAATGCATATATTATTATTTCCTAAAGCATGGGCCAGATTCATTTCTTTTTTCAACAGTGTTTCAAGCGCCTGCAGTGTATAAAGCATCGTTCTGGCACTGGAGATTGTAATTACCCTTGCTGTAATTGGTGAAATCACAGCTTTCCATTGAAGAAATAAAGAATTTATAAAAAATAAGAGAGTTAAAAATGACATAAAGGATAGCTCAAATTTAGAAATATAGAAAAATGTGAAAAACCCTTAGATTTTGGAAACAGCATGATAAATTTTTTAAAATTAAAATGTGGGTTCTCAGGGTCATCTAGGCCATCTTTCCCACTGTAATAGAAATTATGAGTTTGGGAGTCAAATGATATGAATTTCCATTGGATCATTAAAGGATTAACAGCTACAGAGAAAGGACTTTGACCTTGACATGGCAGACTTTAGAGAGACCTGAAAATTTTCTGAGAAAGGGCTAATAAGGGGTATGAAAGTGTGGCAGCATTAGGGAGAGTAAGATTAGAGCACATAAATTATCAAGTGCTGATTGGCTGCTGCTTGAATGAACAAGTGAGCAAGTTATCATTTCTTCATCAAAATACCAAGAACCTAATAATTAGTAAAAATTCAGAGTCAAATGCTAATTCATGTGCATTTTGTCTCTATTCTTGTCGGCTTTTACTTTTCACTTAAAAAATAAAGATCAGAAATAATGTGGCATCTTGCCAACTTAATTCTAGAAGCTAACCATCAGAGTAGAATGAAAGTGAGGATAGGGTTAGAGTAAGCTAGGTTATGCCACAGAATCAAACAACCTCAAAATGTCAATGGTTTATTACAATAAATGTTTATATGCATGTTGCCTATCGCATGTCCATTGTGTTAGCTGGTAATTTAATCCTTGTGTTCTGCTGTTACCAAGCTAATGGCAGAGCCATCACCTTGTATATTGACAGTTGCAGTAACAGAGGGAAGGAGAATACTGACAATTAAGTATAAAATGTCACATCTACTCAAAACTCAAGGGACATAACTATTTGCATGGTTGCACCCGTACACAAGGGAGTAGGGAAGTATAGTTTTACTGTATACTCAGTAAACAAGGAGCTGAAAATATTTTCTAGGTTTCTACAATGTAATAGAGAAGACTCTTTGAAAGAAATAAGACAGATGGAAGTATTTTATAATTTTCAGGGTGCAGGAATATATAAAGTATTGATTTTGATGTCTAATGAATTTTAGCAACTCTTCTAAAGCGTTCAGGAAGGATGATTTAATGTTGTTATTCATATGGAAATTAGGGAGTTATAAAGGGACTGAGGTGCATATGCGGTTGTCATTGAATATATTTTATAGATTTTAGTTACAAAATGGTAATTTACTAAAGTCATGAGCACCCAGAGAGACCAGCAGAAAAGTCAAGGCCAGATTGTCAATGACCGATACTGAGGGAATGAGGTAGAGGAATGCCAAAAGACAGAAGAGAAGAAAGAGTAGACAGAACAAATGGACAATACATTTAAGAGTATTGTAATTAAAATAAGATTTTCAAGAAGAAGCAGGTATTAGAATGTCAAATACTGAAAATGAAGTAGGACAAAGGAGAAAATGCCATTGGACTCAATAAGATTATAATAATAACTAACATGCAATCAACAATTACTCTGTTCCAGACTGTATGAACTCATCTCATTTTAAAACTCTTTATGACAGATAAGGTACAATGAGTGAGGAGGGGGCCAAAAGCTCAGGGTACCATGACCAGTAAATTGAAGAGATAGGATTTGAACGGGCATTCCAGCTTCAGAATTGTGTTTTTCTCTTGAATCAATTATTTATATCCTACTCTTGGTTGCTAGGCATTTTTTAAAAAATAAAGCTGAGGAATAAAGGCTGGATTACAAACTAGTAATAATGGTAAATGAGGCATGGAAATAGCAAGTACAGTCTATGTGCTTGAGGAGTTTAAAGATGAAAAGCCACAGAGAAGTTTTATGTTATTCAATGAAGGTTATGGTAAGATAAGGTTGAGCTTGTTTGTTTGTTTGTTTTTTGACTAGGTCTATTTTTAGAAAAGAAGATACCTAAACACAATTAACAAAAAATAAAAGAGAAAATTGAGTTAAACTTTGCAGAACACCCATTATTTGTAATGTACTTAATAATTTATATGCATTTCCTTATTCAATCATTGAAATACTAGATATATTCCTCAATTTACAGAGTAATCAATCACAATTCACATTTGTATTCCTTTGACATATATATATATATATATATATATATATATATATATATATATATATATATATATATATTTACACACACATATACACACACACACTAGAGGCCCGGTGCACAGTTGTGGGGGGGGGTCCCTCAGCCTGGCCTACACCCTCTTGCAATCCAGGACCTTTCGGGGGATATGAAACTGCCAGTTTAAGACCGATCTGCCCCTAACCGCTTTGTCTGCCTGCCTAATCGCCCCTAATTGCTCACCTGGCTGCCTGATTTCACCCCTAAAACTCAAGCTTCTTCTTTTTTATTTTTAATATTTATATTTCTTCTTTATTTTTTATTTAAAAAATGAAGCTTCTTGAGAACATGAGGCATTTAACATTATTCCATATTTCTTACAGAGAGTTAAGCATGGTAAACACAGCAAATACTTAATACTTATGGGCTTCTATACAAACACTTTCCAACCAGAATGTTTTAATAGGCAGTTTCCAAAAACTTGAACTGGAAAACCTAAAAGTTGAGTGCTCAGATTTCAGGCATCAGGTGCTATTAGCAGGAGTTCTATCCCAATTAAACTCTAATTCTGAGCTCTCAACAGTCTGGACAAACTGCCCTTCACTGTCCCCAAAGTTTCTTATTTGTCACTATCCCATTTTCCTTTTTTTTTTTTTTTTTTGAGTTCAATGTTTTATATCCACATCAGTATCAATGTACCATATAAAACCCACCTGCCAGCCTAGCTGACAGGAGGGGGGTCCATAGCAGCATAGAAAACTAGGGTTCTTGCCCCAAAAGAAGAGAAACTGGGTTTACAGTCAAGGAAACAAAATGAGAACCCGACATGGTGAAGGAGAAGTCTTGACACTGTGTGGAGTGGAGGTGCTGTGGGCTGCGTGCTTCTCGGCTGGCCCAGCAGGACCTGCAGCAGCCTCGGGTCCTGGGAAGCCTGGGGTCAGATAGGGCCCAGTTCTTAAGGTTATTTTTAATAATTTTGCTTGTGGGGGAGGAGGGCTTCTGGGCAGCAGCTCCAGGTTGGGGTAACTGGTGCAAGTTTTAATTCAGGGTTTGGAGGGGAAGTTGGGTCTGTGGGGCGGGACCCATCTGGCCCCAAATGTCACAGCTGAGGTTCTGGAAGTGGCCCAGCGAAGTTCCTTCCTGCCTTCTTCCTGCCCTGACCCCAGATCTATGGCTTAAAAATCAGGGCACCAGGCTGGGGCTGAGCACCCCAGGGGCCTTTGTAAACATGGCAGGTATAGGCAGGGGGAGCTTGGGGGAACTGTAGAACTTGGGGGCAGCCAGAGCCAGGGGAGGGCAGTGTCCATGGGGAAAGGGGGCATGGGAGGATGTATGCTCCTCTAACAGAGACTTAGAGGTACAGAGACTAAGAGAGACAGAGAGGACAGAAATGGGGATAGAAAGAGTGACAGGAAGAACAAGACGCAGAAAGCAAGAGAGAGATCGAGACAGAGAAAGATTCACAAAGAGAGACAGGCAGACAGACAGAAAAATGGAGTCCTGCTCTGTATGAGTCAGTGGGCTGGGGAGGGGATGGGACGGGGCCCAGGTCTCACTCAGGATGTGCCAGTATGTCAGTAAGTGCATCGCTGTGTTGCACGAGGGGGGTGTGCTGGTCATGCAGCACCAGCTCCTTCAGAGGCCCGTACAGGCTGTAGGGCTCCGCAAAACCCAAGCCAGTGGCTGAGGGGTAGGTGACACAGTGCTTGGTATCGCCATCCGCCACCACGGAGCAGGCATAGCAGCCCCGCTGGCTGCTCTCACGGGTGATGAAGGTGCCATCCCGCTGGCCGCTCAGCATTTCCTCAGCCTGCATGCGGTGATCTTGCCCACATATGAGGTTCGTTCCTCAAGGTGGGGATGGTCATCCTCATCCTCCATCAGTGCATACTGGTCTTCAGGCTCATTTTTGATTCCCAACCACTCATTGATTTTCTTCTGCCAGGCGCCTTTCTGGGTGAGCCACACCGGGCACTGGTCTGGGATCTTGCGCAGCTGCATGAGGTCTGGCTTCAGGCTGTGCATGCGCTTATCGATCTCCCGGTTGCCCAAGGCCTGTGTCCGCAGCTCCTGCTCCAGCTTCCTGCGGCTCTCGTGGATCTCGGCGATGCGAGGCTTGAGCCGTTCTGAGTTCAGCAGGATCCTCTGCATCTCTTGTTCTCGCTCCCACGCAGGAAGCGCTCCAGATACTCCTGGCTGCACTTCTCTGGAGTCTGGCCCTGCTCTTCGAAGATCTTGATGGTTCCATTGAAGGCTTCGATGGCGGTGCGCTTCGTCTGCAGTTCCCGGGAGGTGCGTGTGTACTCCGCGTAGAGCTGGTCATATGCGTGGCTCCTGTCCTCCGCTTCAGACCAAGGGAACAAACAAAACCTTTCATTCTGATCTTCCTCACCGCAAGGGAATAGCAAACCTCAATAGAAATAATTTCCTGCCAGAAGTCACATACAAATACTGCGAGACTGAGGACTCTAGGGCTGACTATGTACAGGCGCAATAACAGGCTCATGCTCTAGCGCTAGGCGCACAGGCGTCCTCCACCATCCCACAACCCTCTGGTCGCACACTTCCCGTTTTTCTAGCTGCTCCTTAAGTGGTGTTTTCTTCAGTCATTTTGCAAGTCCAGGGCCTCTAGTTGGAGAGGGTTTTTCTGTTCTTTGATGTTGATAGCTGTTTACTATTTGGAATCAGTGAGGTTTCGGGAGTGCTGCCGCTGCCATGAACATGTCGGTCCCAAGCAACTCATGAAACAACCGCCCATCCAGTCCACAGCTGGTGCCATCCTGGTTCGCAATGAGAAAGGTACTGTGCTGAGCGGTTTTCCAATCGGATCTTCCTCTTCCTTCCTCAGCACAATCCACACCTACTCCGGGCCAACCACCCCAACCCTGCAGACCCTTAAGACCTTCCCCTCTATTGCTTCGACTTTCCCCATCAAACTTGCACCCTATTGCATTGCCTAGGGGAGCCCCTAACCACACCCTGGGTGGCGGGGCCAGCCTGAGTGAGGGGCCGTGGTGTTCTGGTCTCTGGTCATTCTGGTCATTGCAGTAGCTGGCTTCATGTATACACATATACATATATACAGTAAAGTCATATTAGAATGAACACATGCATGTGTCTAATCTATAATAATAAAAGCCTAATATGCTAATTAAACCGGATATCCTTCCAGACAACCTTCTGGTTGAAGTTGGGGCTGCAAGGGAAGCTGGTGCCGGCAGCCAGGAGAAGGAAGGCCTATTCTTGCATGAATTGTGTGCATCGGGGCTCTAGTAGCGAAATAAAGAAGTAAATAGAAATACTAGAAATCAATACAATGAAATAATTATTTTCATTTTTTTCTGAAACTGAAAGAAATAACACCAAAATTATGGGACTAGTGATATGCTAAAAATAGCAATAATTGTATGTGAGAGGCAAGCTAAATTAATAGCAAAACAAACACCATGCGTTTCTAAACCATTGCAACCTAGCTTTGGTTTTGCGAAGTATATGGGGAAACCTCAATGTAAGTTGAGTAAAATTACTATCAAGAAATGGGAGGAGACATTTCTGCTGTGCTTTAGTCTGTCAAATCACATATGTGGTGACAAGTTAATTTTTTTATACTACAATTTGGTCAGCAATATTACTGTCTTCAGTTATTGTTCTATAGGAAAAAATTATATATATATTTATTTCCAGGAATGATCTTTAAAATTGAATTACTAAGACAAAATTTGATTTTATGTATAATTTTAATATTTTTTAAATGTATATTTTTTGTTGTTAGTATCAAGAACACAAATTTAATTTTCTGATTCTTAGCAAATGTTTTAATTGATGAAACACCATAGAAATAGGGCATAAGTGTTTCTTGCCTATTTAGACAGTTAGTACTCGGACCTAGGCTTGTATAAGGAGGAGGTGCAGAAATGAAGGCAAAGAGGGAGGACATCTCTTTGTCCAGTGCCAGATCCCACATGTCCTTTCCTGCTCCTTCCCTCTTTCAGCACTTAAGACGATTTCCAAATTGCATGCGAGAGAACGTCATCAAGCAATTCAACCTGTCATTACAATCTTTACTTGAAGAGGTTTTGCCCTGAGCAATTACTGTGTGTGTTTGTGCACGTATGTTTAATTTTATTATGAATGTATAGCATTCCCTTTCATTTAACTAAGCATTTTAGATTAGATCTCTCTCCAATGTCAATAAATTAAAATATCACCCAAACTTTATTGTTCCTATGTATGAATGTCATAATAACCTCATACAATTGAAGGGTTACCTGTGATCACTGTGATCTCAGAATATTATATACAACCAAATGCTGGATCATAGAGATAAATGTACATAATTATCTATATCTGAGTACCATTGACTGTGGTTTCCTATACGTGAAGTACAACAGTGCTAACTATTCAAGGCAAAGTGATTTACTACACCAAATTCTTATAATTTTGATTTAGAAAAAAATACAACTTTCTTGGCAACTTCTTTGCTGCTTTCTTCTTCTTTTTTTAATCCTCACCCAAGGATATTTTTCCATTCATTTTTAGAGAGAGTGGAAAGGATGGGGAGAGACAGAGAAAGAAAGATATCAATGTGAGAGTGACACTTTGATTGGTTACCTCCCACACCTGCCCTGACAAGGGACCAAGCCTGCAACCTAGGTACTGCCCTTGACCGGAATCAAACCCGGGGCCCTTCAGTCTGCAGGCCTACGCTCTATCCACTGAGCAAAACTGGCTAGGGTTTTGCCACTTTCTAATGGTTGTTTATTTGTTTTCTTTTATCATATTCTTATTCTTGGTATTTTAAAAGCTTATTAGGTAAATGCAACTATTTTCCCTCCCTGTTTTCATTTTTATACATAACCATACTTTAGAAATAGAACAGAAACTCTCATTTTGACTTTTCAACCTTTCAAATTTAACAGATTTAAACTCTGTAAACAACTTGCTGTGAAATATAGTTTGAAAATCAGTCAAAAAAAAAGCAGCAGTCTTAAAAGATCTAAATATATACAACTCTAGGCATGTGTAATGTATACTGGTTTTAAAGGAAAAACAAGTATTTTCATCCTAATATGCAGTTTTCATCTAAAAACAACAACAATTTAACAAAAGGCAATAAAAACTGTTTTTACCTCCAAATTAAATAAGCCTGACTTTCTATTGATCTTTATATGTGTGAAAAATATGAATATTTAAGGTGAACGTAAAATTGAAACTGATCATTGTGAAAAATAATATTTGACCACATCAGGGAAGATTAACATTGTGAGGAGTATTTAGTGAATATTAGGGAAGGTTTTGAGTAATGGTCATAGTCTATCTATTGCTTCGTTATAGCTTGAGATATCTGTTGCTAATGTAAAAATAAACATCAAGGGGAAGGAAATGTTGTTTAGTTCCTTTTTGGCTTCCATGTCTCAATTTTTACTCTTTAATTGGTAGGCAGTGTGTGTAAATGAAATAGAATGCAAGTATTTTGCCTTAATCTCTTAAGGAACTACTGCTTTTTACCTTAAATATGTGGGAATTGTATAATGTCCCACCTAGTGCTGTCCTATCTTTAATTTGTATGACTATTTAGGGTCTTGTTTACTTTGATTGAGAGAAAAATCTGTAAAAAATATTTTCTATGCTGGATGTCTCTTGTTGAGAAATTATGTGAGGCCAGACAGGCTATTATTATCTATATATATAAAACCCTAAGTGACCAGTCCAATATGCGACCATTCTACCATTCGACTACTTTTTGACCGCCGTTCGACTGTTCAGCCAGTTGCTATGATGTGCACCGACCACCAGGAGGCAGACGCTCAATGAAGAAGCTGTCCCCTGGTGGTCAATGTGCTCCCACAGCAGGAGCACAGCTCAGTTGACCAACCAGCGCCAGACACTGGGCTCATGGCTGGTGAGCACAGCGGAGGTGCAAGCTTCTACTGCTTCAGCGGCAGTGCTATCAAGCAGCAGAGGCAGCAGGCACAGCGGGGCCAGGATAAGTGGGATCCGGCCGAAACCAGCAGTCTGACATCCCCTGAGGGGTCCCAGATTGTGAGAGGGCGCAGGCCAGGCTGAGGGACCCCACCGGTGCATGAATTCATGCACCAGGCCTCTAGTATATTTTATAAATTACTCTATAGGATACTAAGAGATAACTCCCCACCCTCTCTCTGTCCCCTCAGATCTATTCTCAATACTAAATCCCAAAATATTATTTTAAACCAGTGGTTCTCAACCTTTCTAATGCCACAACCCTTTAATACAGTTCCTCATGTTGTGGTGACCCCCAACCATAAAATTATTTTCATTGCTACTTCATAACTGTAATTTTGCTACTGTTATGAATCTTAATGTAAATACCTGTGTTTTCCAATGGTCTTAGGTGACCCTGCTAGCGGTTCTCAAGTTGAGAACCTATGCTGTAGAGCCTAAGACTATTGGAAAACACAGATATTTACATTACAATTCATAACAGAAGCAAAATTACAGTTATGAAGTAGCAACAATATCTGTGTTTTCTGGTGGTCTTAGGTGACCCTGCTAGCAGTTCTCAACCTGTGGGTCGCGACCCACAGGTTGAGAACCGCTGCTGTAGAGCCTAAGACCATCGGAAAACACAGATATTTACATTACGATTCATAACAGTAGCAAAATTACAGTTATGAAGTAGCAATGAAAATAATTTTATGGTTGGGGGTCACCACAACATGAGGAACTGTATTAAAGGGTTGCAGCATTAGAAAGGTTGAGAACCACTGTTTTAAACAGAAATCTCTTGATACCACTCTACTGTCCAAATCTCTGCTATGGATTTTCCATTGCTCTTTGGATGAAAGACTTCACATCATTTCATACTCTCCTAAAACTTGCCCTTCAACCACACTGGCTTACTTCTTTTTGATTTTTTTAAGATGCCAAGCACCTCCTGTTTTCAGAATTATATATATTGTATGATTATTGTAATTTTTAGGGAATTTTTTAAAATCCCAAATACTAGAATTAGACTCCCTCTTATATGTTTTCAACACATCTTGTATTTTCCTCATAACAATCAAAATTGGCAGATACATAGTTGGAGGATGATTTGAATCATTCATATGCTACAGCTGTAAGCTCAATGAGAGTAACCGCTTTATTTTTTCTCATTCTTTTATCCCCAGTGTCAAGCAAATTTACAGACCAACAATAAAGGAATGTTTCTTAAATTAATAAATTTGATATGTGCACATCATGAATCTTATGTTCTCTATTTCTATTTAGATTTATGAAGAATGTATCTCTTGGGGATCGAATTTCTATAACTTTTTCCCAAAAAACATATCTTTTATGAATTTTGCTGTTATCTATTGCTATTATTTTATATGGTCTTTTAAAAAAGCTAAGTGATTCTCAGAGGAATGGAGAATATCAGGACTTGCTGAGACTTTTAGAGAAGGCCAATCAGCTAATGTAAAAAACATAACATGTTGGGAAGAGGAAGCTCCAACTGGATGGGTGGGGGAGTTAGGCACATGATTTGTAAATTTTAAAATTTAGCAATCACATAGAAACTAAGTAATTTAGCATGCTCCACTATAAATTACATTTGCAATTCAGTTTAATAATTGTCTTTTTAAAGATCTGTAATAAATATATTTTAGACATGGAAACATATCAAAACTTCAGAGTTCATTACCAAAATGCAGTTGTTGGTGTTATATTCTTTTAAATCGCTGTCTCCTCTGTCTTGGCTGGGCTTGGACTGTGGTGAACATAGTTGACGTCACTTTATTAAAACTGTGTCATTGTGTGCCAGAGCACACTTTCTCCCCAATTCTCAGATAGAAGTCTGAGAAGAGGCATGGGTCAAAGCCAGGTGGCTCCTACTTCTGTAACGAGTCCTGTACATGTTTAGTGTCTGTAGCGTGTGTGATGCCCTGAAGCTTTATATACGTAGTCTCAAATAATCAGGGAAACTTGGACTTAACTGTGTCACAAAAATATTTGTTCTTATACTGTTCACTAAGTGCTTACATAGCCTCTCCTAGACCAGCACACTATAAAGATAGCACGTTCACAATTCCAGACTTCTCTAGACACCTGGAATACTTAGACCTTAGAATACTAACGCACCTTCATGTTTTTCTTTGAAGAACAAAGAGAGATGGCAGAGATACACTGCCACTTCTATCCCAATGCATGGAAACATTACATTGTTGTTCACACAGAGTCATTATATGTAAAGGAGTCTGACTGGTGAATGATGACGATCTTCCAACAAATTCTCATTTTGGGAGTTTTTCAACCAATTTGACTAGACCAAACCTTGGTAGATGCTTTGAAATATAAACAGTAACATATAAAACCTTGAACTTTATGCTCTATATTCAGGGGAAAATAAGCACATTAATCAGAAGGGGTTTAAGACAGTTTTCTACCTCCTATTAAACACACATCTATGTGGTTCCCCTCAGTCCTTTTAGGCATGTTCTACAAAATCTGTCAAACTAGAAAATGTGAGGGACCCATGGTTTAACTGTCTCCCCAATTGGAATTTCTCTCAATGCAGACATTGTATTTGATTTACTAGAAAGATGCTGTGCCCTGACATTTCAAATCATTCTAGTCGGAAACTAATTTAGTGTTGAGCTAAAGTGCATAGTCTCTAACATAGATAGCAATTAGATGAGGCAAGTCATATCAGCACAGTATCAAAAGCCAAGGGTACATGGAAGGAAGGTAGGGTAGAATAATAGAACTAGCAAAATTGTCTATATGCCAAAAGTTCCTGGCCTTTGATATTTTGCAGGTCAAATAATTTCTAAGGAAACAGTCTTAGCCATTATAATACTACCACTTCTACTCATCAGAATAAGGATACAAACAATTATTTCACTAGAGGAGGGACTGTAAGTATGAAAATAAAATAATTTGCAATAAAATATGACAATGATCTCATAAGTCTGAACATTTTAAATCCCAGGAGTCATAAAGTAACAAATACAAATTAAAAGAGTTCTTTAAATTGAAGCGTGTTCTGCATTTTTCCTTTACTTTTTGATCCCCATGGACCATGGAAAACTGGAGCCAGAATTAGCATTTGTCTAGATAGACTCAGAAAACAAGGCTGCAAGTTGTGGTCTCCAAAACTTCTTGATTGAATTCAGGCTCCTTTAATCAGCAAGAGACTGAAGATCTTATCCCAAATACGAATATTTTGTAATGATAAATTATGCATGTATACTCCTATGCTAACACATTATTCAAATCAATAGCATAGGCCAAAATGGAAAATTTTAAAGAATGAAATAAAATGAATATGTTAAAGTTCTAATATATTTGCAGGCATACCTGTGGGAAATTGTAGCATTCCCTGTTGTCTTCAACCCAAATTGGAAACCTGTCTGTTTGATGACTCTGCCCTTACCTTGTAAAGAAGTATTGTGCTTCCTCAGTAGATGTTCAAGGAAGGAGACACCATTAACAGAAAGTCCACCATCAGGCTGTCAGAACTACGTCAACCTCTCTAATAACCCATTTCTGTGTTTCCCACCTCTCTTTTGGTTACACTCCTAAAAAGGTTTTTTTCTAGTGTAACTCCTTCAGTTTTCTTTGTTAAAATGAAAGATGTGTGCTCATGTTAACCTTATAGGGGTTTCACATTTTACTTGTTCTACAGATTCCATAGAAGCATAAATTGTTTCAGTAGCTCTATGCCTGAGATAGAGATAAAGACATGTTTTGAAATAAATTCACTCGCTTAAAATAATTCATTTTCATAAAGAGGAGTCATATTGAATGTTAGCACATGACATAAATCTAGGACGAGTCAGATGTTAGGAACTAATTGGATTTGGCAAACACCAATACTCTATTTTCTTATATTACCAATTTTATTCGTGGCGCAAATAAATACCTCTGGAAATCATATTTTCTTCTTCATCCTTATCATCACTTTCATAGTTTAGTGCCACATTTTGATTTCTCATGTCTAGTTCAATATCTTCTTTGAATCTAGTCTTGCCTTAAGTTTATCCTACATTCTCCTCATAAAACTAGACTCTTATCAGATTGTCACTGTCTTGAAAGTTTTCAGTGACTCCCATAAGCAACAGAGAATCAAGTTTGGTTTCTTAGGATGACATGCAGTTTAGCACTCTCCTGATCCGGTTCCACATCTCCAATTCCTATCTTGCAATGTTTGCATCTGCTTTTTAGCTTTTGGCTATTGGACTACTACTGCCAGTTTTCCAACATAGTCACACTTCCTCCAGCTGCCATGACTTTGACCATGTTACCACTGCTTGGGCTGGCTTTCCAATGAAGCATCATTCATTAGGTGATCTCCTAAAGCTTGTCAAGTTGCTGCAGTGCTTGTCAAGACGCTGCTCAAATATCACCTTCCTGGGAATTATGAATCCCTCTTTGGTTTGATGAGGCGTCTTGATTTGAGAACCTGCATCATTACAGTTAATTACGTGAGTTATGCAAAGGCAGGCCTTAGGCTTTACTCACTTTTGTGACCTCAGCACTCAGCTCAGGGGCAAGCCCAGAGCAGACATTTAAACGTTCTTTGAATAACAAAGGCCATCTCTGCTCTTCCCCACCTCAGACCTTCATACACATATCAGACTGCAGACCTACATACGCACTATGGGTGCATTTCTTATTGTACCACACAGCAAACCTGGTTTCTTTGACATCAGGTCTGTGTGTTGAGCAGTGATTCTGAAATGTTAGTCTGTATATAGGTATCACCTGGAGACCTTGTTAACACGGTGAACTTGGACTCCTCCCCTGAGCTTTGAATTCAACAGGTTGCAATGGGGCCCGTGGAGTCCCAACATGCTCATAGCAGCTTCTGCTTCTGGTGGTAGCAGTATAACTCTGAGAACCGCTGGTGAAGAGTACATTGAGAGGGAAGGAAGAAGTTATTTTCCTTTGGGGAACTGCCAAGCAGGACATCTGAAATCCTGTTTATACAATTATATTAATTTTTGTCATCTTTGAAATCCCAGAATGAGATATATTTATTCCAATAATCTTATGGGTATAGTGGTGATATTAGCATCAGGGTTGGGTGCTGAGGATATGAAAATAGAAATATCTATCCCTGTATTTTTTTTTCTTTAGGCTTCCCTTTGCCTGTACCTTTTTAAATGCATTATAATTTTTTCCTCTTCTGCTGTTTCTACTTATTGATAGATCTTCATTGAACCTATAGGTTAATGTGTATCTAGTCTACTGAGTTGTCTTTTGTTTTACTGCCACTACAATTTTAAATTTGAATGCATTTTAAAATGTATTTTTTAAAATATTTTTTCTAGGTTTCATTTAATGTTACCACACACTAGTAGGTTTAACAAATTTGACATTTTTTATGGTTATTTCACATATGAGGTAATTGAGATGCATAGCGGCAAAGATGCTGACTGCGGGCCTGGGGTTAGAAAGTGTGGAAGGTGGTACTAAATTAGCAGACTGTCACCTAGTGTAGTCCACAGCTTTTAAGTCCCACTCATCAGACATAATGGGTGTTCACGAACATTTATGTATATCACAGTGGCCACAGCTCAGGCGGACACCGACACCTGAGGTGGCAATATTTCTAGTTGTGGTGTAAAGGGCTTTTCTAGCTAGACTTTGACAACTCAGGTGATAGCTCAACAAATTACTACTAGCTGTATGTCATTAGGAGAGTGAGTTAACATCTCATAAGTATCTAATGATTATCATATCATAACAATCACTTGTAAAATGAAAACAAGGTCTGTTGAGAATATTAATTACTATATAGATACTGTGGAATACAGCTTTTGGGAAGATTAGCCAAGAAATGGGTAATTCTGAGTAGGAAGGAGAATAATTACTTGAGGCCAGGATCTGATGCCACTGTTAAGATAGAATGTTGAAAAAGTTTGACAAGATTCAGGTATCATGAACAGATACACAATGAAATGTTTACAACATCCCTGAAAGTAGTATCAATTGAAAAAATAGGACTACTTAAATATAAAACACCAGAGGACCCGCGCGCAAAATTCATGCACTCGTGGGGTGGGGTGAGGAGGGGGCCCCTCAGCCTGGATTGCAAGAGGGTACAGGACAGGCCGAGGATTGCCACCTTGCACAATCGGGGGTGGGGAGGGATGTGGGAGGTTGGCCAGCCTGGGAGGGACTGAAGGAGGGAGGGCTCCAAGGCACATCTGGCCTGTCTCACTCAGTCCCAATTGGCTAGACCCCAGGAGCAAGCTAACCTACCAGTCAGAGCATTTGGCCCCTGGTGGTCAGTGCACATCATAGCGACTGGTCGACTGGTCGACTGGTCGACTGTTTACCCCCTGGTGGTCAGTGCACATCATAGCGAGCAGTTGAGTGACCTTAGCATATCATTAGCATATTACACTTTGAATGGTTGACCAGACAACTGGACGACCAGACACTTAGCATATTAGGCTTTTATTATATAGGATGGTTAACATCTAGAAAAGTAAAACTGAGTTTAGAAATGAGAAGAATCATTCTTTTAAAATATATCTTATAATTATTTTTAGATATAAAAGTTTCACAAAATTTATTCTGCTGAAGTACAATCCCTATTATTTGTTTTTGCAATGTAAAGAGATATGCCATGAGCATGTATGTAAGGGGTGTGTGTGTGTGTGTGTGTGTGTGTGTGTGTGGCATTAAAGGATCTATTAAGATAAAATTAAATTTTCCCTCTTACTACCCTTTGCTTGTTTGTATTTTATATGTTTAGGTCTCTCATTCTTGACAGCCACATTATTTTGATGTCAAGACACACCAACTTATGTGCCATGAAATTAGGATGCGGTTATGCTGTGCTTAGCATAAAAATAACAAAAGTTCTGATCAGGAGAAGGGGGAAATGGCCCAGTGCCAATTATTTTACACCACTTGTCACATTATTTTTACTCTGAATTTAGAAGGAAATACTTGTATTTATTAAGAAGTTTGATTTCAACTGAATCTTCACTATACTGTATTTTAACCTTGTATATTTACTTTCACAGACACAAACCCTTATGAATGATTTTTATTAGAGTTAAAGATTTCTGTTGTCTGAGAAGATGCAATGCAGTGAGATTCTGCATCTGAATTGGTACAGTTCATTCCTTTTATATTGCAAAGTATATTCTTGCAGAAAGGGAATTCATGCCATCGTTTTCTGTGTGGGTTGCATGGCATTTGATCCATAGTGACAGAAAGAAATGATTACAGAAAATCTGCAGTTTATTTGGCTGAATGTTAACAGCAGGTTCAGATGTGTTTTACTTCTGACCTTGTGAAATGCTTTCTTGCTTATGCAATGCTTTATACATCACATACACAAACTGCTACGCGGGCTCAGCTGCTTGCACACGGATATATTTCTGAAAACAAATATTCAGGTCAGTTTCACAAGTGCCATTTTTCTTCTGTTATTCCATGACATGAGAAATGCATGATGCATTTTCTTCTGTTTTAGATATGGTACAGAGAAGTCGTAACACCGATTTGTTTCATGTGAGTGCTTCTTGTCATATAGTGTTAAGAAAAATATCTTCTAGCAATCAAATCATTTAATATTTCCAATCAGAGTTATAGGATACTGTGTCTATTATTACCTGTGTATTGTAACTCAATATGTGTGTATGAATCTGTGTCTGAGTATGTGTGTTTGCTAATGCTATACTATGTGAATTGAAAATCCCAGTATCTGAACAATGTAAATCTCAGCAAAATTCTGAGGCTTTGAGCTTTTAATATTTGCATATGTTTGTGATATTTGCATTAGTTATGTTGAGAAAATATTTAGGATTCTAATAAAAGCAGAAGAGTTTTAATTTATTTTTAAAACTTACAATAAACAAAAGCAATCATATGTTAGCATCAGAGACACCTGTGGAGAAGGAGACACAGTTTTATTATCCTTGCATTTAAATGTAAGTAAATATTTTTTAGATCTTTCAATATGTCTGAATTCTAAAATGTGTGACTCAAAGACTAATCAGTTTTGATCAGGTGATGATAGATTATAAATAAACTAAGTTGCATTTTATTTTTAAGTACTATTTCAGAGTTAGTAAAAATTTTTACAATTTAAAAAAAATTACATCTCTATGTGCATGTTTTTTGCTAATACAGTTCAGTTGCAGCAACTTCAAGTACATTTTTCAAAAAAAATAGTGAAAATGTAGTCCATAGTTGCAATGAAACATCAAGAAGGGATTTTGTTCATTTAATTTTCAAAGGGACATATTCAACTTAAGTGGAGAAAAAAATATCAAAAGCAATTATTGTCTAGCCTAGTGATTTTCAACCTTTTTCATCTCATGGCACACATACACTAATTACCAAATTTCTGAAGCACACCAAAATTACACTGAGTGGCCAGATTATTATGATCTCTGAATGCATAATAATCTGGCCACTCAGTATATATCCTATATAATAAAAGGCTAATATGCTAATTGTCCCCTCAACCAGGAGTTCAACCAGCAGGCAGGCCAGCCAACCGCTCATGTCCCCTCCCCCTGGCCAGGCTGGCTGGACCCCACCCATGCACAAATTCATGCACCGGACCTCTAATATATATATATATATATATATATACACACATACACACTGAGTGGCCAGATTATTATGCGTTCAGAGATCATAATACTCTGGCAACTCAGTGTATATATTTACTAGAGGCCCGGCGCATAAAATTTGTGCACTGGAGAGGATTCCCTCAACCCAGCCTGCCCTTCTTACAGTCCGGAGCCCTCAGGGGATGTCCTACTGGGACAGTCTGGCCTCCCTCTGTGGGAGGCGACCAGCCAATCAGGGCAAGGCACTGCCCCTATCACTCCCTCACTGCTGCTGCCTCTGGCCTCCCTCTGCAAGAGGCGACCCTGCAATCAGGGGAAGGAGACACCCCTATCACGCTTCTGCTGCTGCCACTGCTGGCCGCGAGGGTGCCTGAGCCTCAGCCATCGCAGCCACTGTAGCTTGCCTGAGCCTCACCCAGCCCTCATTGCCTGAGCCTTGGCCCTTGCAGCAGCCAGCCCTGGGCAAGTGGCAGCAGCCATTGGCCATGAGCTTTCCCGTGCTTAACCAATCAGGTGCGCTCATCCAGTGATGGGCAGACCACATCTTCCAGAGTTCTCCTGGCTGCAGGGGAGAGTGCAAGTCTCCCTCCGGCCCTGGGTCACTGGGTCTGGCTGCTAGAGGAAATTCCCTACATTGGTTGCCCGGACACCTGGAGGCCTCCACCTATTCTCGACCCTGACCCAAGGGGCGTTGAGGAGCGATGGAGGCATACTGGGAGTTCGAGAAACCACAGGAAGGATCTGCCTTTCTCAGAATCCCTGACCCGCGGTGCTGGAGGCCAAGGTGGGGCGTGGCCAGGCCGGGAGCTCTCAGCTGTGGAGCTCAGACTTTCCCTCACCTGCCTTTGCTGCCGGTGCGGAGGTTTCCTGGCACAGTGGCTCTGCTGCCACTTGGCAGAAGGAACCTGTGGTCCTTCTGGGCAAACCGCAGCAGCCATCGGGAGCGCTCGCAGATCCCTCCGCCACCATGTGGGGAGTATAGGCCGCTCTCCACCACCAGGCCCTCCTCCCCCACCCCCATCCCTGACGCTGCAAGTTCACTCCCACCTGTACCAGTTGTTACTGTGATGGCGTCCCAACCAATTTGCATATTACCCTTTTATTAGTATAGATATATATTTTTCCAATCTGGCAAAAAAGTAAAAAAGTCGGTATCATTTTGATTCATTCACACTGGGTAGCTATGTTGTGTTGGCAGTTGTCATTTAAAAATTTGATAACCTAAGGGAAAAGAGGTCAGTGCCACTGACTAAATAGTCGTGTATTGCATGTTTTTAAATTTCTTGCAGCACGCAGGTTGAAAATCGCTGGTCTAGCCTATAGAATCTCTGAAGAATTAGTGCAGACTGCAACTTTTGATGAACATTGTAGTGCAGGTGAATGGTTTTGATTTTATCCAATCAGCATTCTCAATGCTCAGCCACCGCAGTATGTGTTTAGGGAATACCCAATATTCCCTTAGCAGTTTTAATGAGTTGGATCATGAACTTGATCACCAGAGATGAAGGCAGGAAATAAGGAAATATTGTACATGATGGTCTGCTGAGTCACTTTTCCCTCAGGGATCCCATGGCAGTCATTGATATTTAGAATAAAATGCCATAGATCTATACAATTATATTAACACAACACCATTGGGAAATGGTTAATGCACACCAAGATTTTGAATATTATCCCAACTAATCATCCCTAAGAAAATATCTATAATTTTTCTACCAAACAATAGCAAGGTTTATATTTTATGTATCAATTTTTCTCATTTAAATCGCATGTGTGCTTTTTGCAATCGCAATATATAGTATGATAATTTAGAGTACTAGCATCTTTGCACATTTTATCACCATAGAAACCATTATTTTCTATTTAGCACAAGTATACAAATAGTTATTAGCATTTAGCTATTATTGTAATGGCAGCTAAAAGATTTATATATCGTATTGAAAACTATTACTCCTATATGTTTCAGATTATCTAGTTAGATGTTGAGCTGCCTCCATTAATATTATTTTAATTTTTAAAATACTTTATTGACAATAGAGGTGAAGTAAACACAGTTTAAAAACATCACCCAAAAACCATATCTATATTTTATGACAGAATTACTAGTATATACATTACTTATAATTGCTAGATCACTTATCTCTTTTTCATTAGACTTTGGGCTCCCTAGTACAAAGATGACATATAATTAATATTTGTATTTTTAAATATAGGTTTTATTGATTTTAGAGAGAGAAGAAGGAAGCAGCATAGAGAGATAGAAACATAAATTAGAAACATCATCAATCAGCTGTTTCCTACTGGGTACTGAGCCCACAACCCAGGCATGTGCCCTGACTAGGAATCAATCAGTGACTTCTTGGTTCATGGGTCAATGCTCAACCACTGAGCCACATTGCCTGAGAAATATCTATATTTTTAACATTACATACAATATGTGGTATGTAATAGGTAATAAAAAGTAAATATATATGTCAAAAATCTCTGTACAAGGGAAAATGAAATAAATATCTATAATAATAAAAGCATAATATGCTAATTAGATCGTACAGCCAAATGACCTTCTGGACGTCATTCTGGATGAAGCCGCAGTGTCGGGGGCCGAGGCAGAGGCTGTTAGGGGTGATCAGGCAGGCAGGCGAGTGGTTAGGGGCAATCAAGCAGACAGGCAAGTGGTAAGAGGAGATCAGGCAGGCAGGTGGGTGGTTAGTTGGGATCAGGAAGGCAGGTAGGTGAGTGGTTAGGAGCCAGCAGTCCCAGATTGTGAGAGGGATATCTGACTGCTGGTTTAGGCCCGATCCCATAGGGGTCCTGGATTGTGAGAGGGTGCAGGCCGGGCTGAGGGAAACCCCCCACCCCCCGTGCACGAATTTCATGCACTGAGCCTCTAGTATTAATATAATTTCATATATTATTAAAAGCAATACCATTAAGTGTGCTGACTCAGTTGCAGAATTAAAAGACAAAATGCATTTTCTTTATCTTAATGACCTAACTTATTCTTCAGGAAATTCAATTCTCTAGATAAAGTGTGTAATTGAAGGGTCTAGGTTATCATTGAAATTGGTGCACATTAATTATAGCAGAATCTCCATACTGTATTTTATTTGTGCAATAACTACCACTAGAAATCCAAATGTATGCAAAAGTGCTCTTTCTCTATGAGGTCTGTCTGGCTATAGTATAACTGCACAAGATGCAGAAACACTTTGCCTAGAAAGAACGGCCTCTGATGAATTGTCTCTCAAATGTAAAATAACATATACCAATATTCATGCTTTTTTCTGTATGGATTTTTTAAGTAATTCATAAAATTTAATTCTAGTACAACATCACAACCCATGTGCTAGCCTTAAGAATTAACTTTGTACATGATGACTAAGAAACAGAATGCAGTTCACTGGCCCCAAATGCCAGCTGACTTCTAATTCTTACATTGCTCTGTGAGATTCTATAATAATTAGTCTCTGATAATTGAAGTCATAAAGGTGTTAGTTAAAAATGTTAGTTAAAAAAGAGATCTCCCTGGTTAGATCAGCAGGGTCTCAGAGAAAGTCATTAGTCTCAGAGAAAGTCATTAGTCAATGGGGTCAAGTTGGTTTGTAAACTGGGACTAAGTGTTGTAAGTGCAGGACAAAATTTATTTTTTACCACAGAACATAAGTTAATTGGTCTTAAGGGAGTGATTGGCATAACTCATAGAATAGTAAAGCCCAATACAAATGTCAATCCTTCCTGAGGTTTCAGTGGGGGGAATAAATAACTCACAACAGGACCGTGCTATGCATGTTGATTAATCAGCATGTTTTCTGTCTCTTAGAAATCTATTATGATAAACCCAAATTATAGTCTTAATGATTCTTTTATTTAATTGAATTTTAGACAGAGAGGAAAGGAGAGATGATAGATAGATGATAGACGATAGATAGATAGATAGATAGATAGATAGATAGATAGATAAAAACATTGATTTGAGAGAGGACCATTGATTGTTGCCTCCCATATGTGCCCCTACTTGGATGGAGCCCACTAACCTAGGTATGTGCTTAGACTAGGAATCAAACCCACAACATTGAGGTGCATGGAATGACACTCCAACAAAATGAACCACCTGGCCAACGCAGTCTTAATGATTCTTAATTGGCAGAGAATGAGAAAATTAATTGAATGATGTTAATGGAAAATTCCATAAAGGAGTACTTTTCTGATATAATCAAATGGGATATACATTCTGAAGTTTGAACAACATTTCCTAGGAATTTTGCGGAAAAACTAAATTTAAAAAAAAAATCTGCAGAATTTTCTTTTGTTCAGGCTTCATATGGTCTACTATCTGTTAGTAAACCCAATTCTCTTTAGATATTCTAACATTAATAAAGACATATTGGTATCTTCAAATTGTGTTCCTTAGAACATTGTATGGGAAAATGATAACAAGCATGGCAAGAAAATATAATTTATGGTCAAAAGGTTTGAATTAAAATTATTGCAATCTGTACAGTCCTCTTTGAGAATAACAACGCAATATTCAGCCTTGCATTTTAAAAAACAAACAGAAAACATAACATTTAATGTTATTTAATAAAGTGTTTCCAAACATTTTTCTATAAAGTGTGGGACAGTTGTTCCCAGGACACATGGTAACATCCTAAATTGCAATGATTTTAGAATAAAGTTAATATAAGTCACTAAAGCTTTTTTTTTTGCCTTTGCAGGTATTAAAACATCCATATTCTTATCATGTTAGCTTTGATATAGCAAATAAACACATTTGATTTTGTTTGTTAATAGTTTTGTTAAGTGTAAGCAACATTCTATAAACTGCCTATATTTAAGTTTTCAACTTGGTAATTTTTGTGACTTGTACACATCCAAGAAACCATGATCACAATCAGGATAATGAACATATCCATCGCCTCCAAGAACTATCTATGTGCCCCTTTGTAACCTCTACCTTCTGACCTAGGAAAACACACGCAGTAGTTTGATTTGGTGCTGCTGCTGCTGCTGCTGCTGTTTGGGCGGAGCAGAGGCTCTGATTATTTCATTCACTACAATCCTTCTGAGATCAGACCATGCTGTGTATTTGTTTTCATTGCTAGGTTGTGTTCCACGGTATATATAGACATACCATAGACTGTGCATTCATTTGTTTGTGGCCATATGTTTGGTTGGTTGTTCTAGGTTTGGGCTGTTACAAATCAAATTCTTGGACATTTGTTTATGTCTTTGTTTGACATATGCTTTCATCCTCTTGGATTAATGCCTAGGAGTCGAATTGTTGAGTCATACTGTGCAAGTATGATACACTTTCTAAGAAACTATCACAATGTTTTAGGATATGTTTTCACTATTTTATTTTTTATTATTTTGAATTACAATTTTTACTTTTAAATGAATTTAATTTTTAAAATTTCATTAGAATTTATATTCCCTATGTGCTCCTCCACTTCACCCTCCCTACCCCCTGCAATCAACAGTGTTGTCCACGTCCATGACTTTTTTCTCTTTTTTCTTTTTGCTCAATCCCTTCATTTCCCCGTAGCCACCTGCCCCAAGAGCTGTCAGCCTGCTCTCTATCTATGAGTCTGTCTCTATTTGGCTTGCTACTTCAGTTTGTTCATTAGATTCCACATATGAGTGAAATCATATTTCTGTACTCCATTCATTATAGAGATCTACTTGGCTTTCCTACATAAATACCACATTGTCTTGATTACTGTAGCTTTGTAGCACTTGAAACAGATAGTGTTCATATTCCAAATGTGTTATTTTTCAAAGTTGTTTGCTACTAGTGGTCCTTTGCATTTCCAAAAAAGTTTTAGAATATTTTGTCAATTTCTACCAAAAAAAATAGAGAAAAGCCTACTGAATTTTTATTGGAGTTAAATCTATAATCAATTTGAAAAAAGTTGATAGCTTTCAAATTTTGAACCTTCTGCCACATAAATATTGTATCTCCATTTATTTAGGATTTTAATTTCTCACAGCAATGCAGTTTTTATTATAAAAATCATTCACATCTTTGTCATATTTTCCCTAAGTATTTCACATTTATTGCTATATTTAATGGTACTGTGATGTTTTATTTTGATTTTCATTTGTTCACAGTTCGTGTATACCAATATGATTGGTTTTTGTATGTAGATCTTATATGAAGCCTTGCTAAACTCTATGTTTTTATAGCACTCTGTCATTTTTCTACCTAGAAAATTATGCCATTTGCAAATAAAAACAATTCTGCTTCTTTCCTCTATATATTATTTTTTTAAAAATTATTTCCTTATTCTATTAACTATTATAGGCCATGTTTAATAAAAGTGATAATTGTGGACACCTATCTCTTGCATATGATTTTAATGAATGGGAAGGCATTCAGTCTTTTACCATGTTGGGATATAGATATTCATTTCTATTATTCTTATCCCAAATGTACACCTAAGGTCTTCTGGATTGGAGATAGGTATACTAATTTCCTAGCTCTTTCATAATAAAGTACCACAAACTCAGAAGCTTAGAAAAATAGCACAGTTCTGAAAGCTTGAAGTTCAAAATCAAGGTATATAATAGCAGCAGGGCTATTCTCTCTGAAGGCTCTAGGGAAGAATCAGTTCCATGGCTTTTCCCCTTAGCTTTCAGGGTTGCCTAAATGCTTCATGTTCCTTGTGATATAGACACATCACTAAAAAGCCTGCCTCCTTAGTTTAGTCACATGGTGTTACTAATGTGGGTTTACATCTTTGTCTCTCTCTCTCTCTCTTAAAGACATCAGTCACATTGGACTAGAACCCAAGCTAACAAATTCATCATAATTTGGTTAAATCTTCAAAGATCCTATTTTCAGATAAGGTTACATTTGCAGGTATCTGGTGTCAGGATTTCAACTTTTTTTTTTTAAAGACATAGTTCAAGTTATAATAACCTACTTGTGCAGATGCTTAATTTAATCCATTTTATATATAATGTCCTGGTATAACTTTGAGGTTAGCACTATTTTCATTTTTTATAGTCCACCACGGCAGTGACCTATTTACTGACAGCATTAATGATAGACAACTGACACCCCAAATAGATAAGCTAACAAACAGATAACACTAACAATTTATTTGCAATAAAGATAAAATATGTATTTTATTGAACTTACATGGTAACTTTTTAAGTTTTAATTTTTGTCAAGATTTAATAATTCATAATCCTATATAATAAAAGTGTAGTATGCAAATTGTCCCCTTGACTGGGAGTTCATCCGGCAGTTTGACCAGGGAGCGGGGCCGGCCAGGAGAAGGGAGGGAGTACCTAGCTGGCAGCCAGCACCCTCTAGGGACCCTACCAGTGTACAAATTTCATGCACTGGGCCTCTAGTCTTTACATATAAAACTAGTTGTCACATTAAATTTGAAATATCAATGAATGGGCAATAATGGTTCTTTATTTTTTTAATATGTTTTTATTGATTTCAGAGAGGAAGAGAGAGGGAGAAACATCAATGATGAGAATCATTAACAAGCTGCCTCTTGCACGCCCCCTACTGGGGATTGAGCCCATAAACTAGGTATGTGCCCTGACCAGGTATCAAATCATGTTCTCCTGTTTCATGGGTCGAGGCTCAACCACTGGACCACACTAGCCAGGCAATAGTCATTCTTTATTACAGGTTTCCCCTGCTATCTGAAAGTGGAGCATTTCAATGAAGTCTTTTCATAGGAATGGTGTAAAGCAAAAAGGCAATTACCTAAGGACATATTTTGCTAACAGATGCACAAAATAATTCAAGATAAAACACAGATGCTCACAGACACAGTTCAAAGCTATGGTGGATTGATGCTGAGATGCTGAGTGTAGTTTCCGGGGAAGGAGCTTGGCAGGCCGCTCTCCCTGCTCAGAGTGCATGCTGCCTCTAAAACAAACACTGAATGCTATTTTCTCTTTTAGCCATTTTTGTAAAAGTGCAAATCATCAGATTTCTTTGGTTATAGCAAAAACAGGAACTGATGTAGGTCTTTGGTAAAAGTGAAATGGCACAAAGCAAACTCTTGAAAAGCATGGGATGCCTATACCTCATTATATACATCAATTCAAAGTAGTGGTGACTGATACATGCAGTCAGTGATTTGGTCTCCAAATTACTTTTTTTTTCTATTTATTTATATTGCTTCTTAAAACAAATCCACTTCATTTCCCCATATTACCTACCTCAATGTCATAGGCACATGTGCTCTTAACACTAGAGTGTATTAGCCTCTGAGCTATTTAAACATCAGAAACCCACCAGGGCCACAGGCTCTGAATCAGAAAAATCATGTTATATAAATCTTTATAAACAACATGTTGACTAATCATAGAGTCTGATAATTGTTTGTTGACTGGTAGTATCTTTATTTTCTCATAAATAAATAATTAAGTTGTATTGCCTCATATTGTAATTAACAAGCCCTACATTAATTAATAGAGAACAGTTGAAATATAACAATACAGAAGCTGATTTTCATTTTACTCTAATAGTTGCTTTCCAGTTGTATTTTGTACAATCCTAAATGGTTATCTGCATATAGCAAATTGTTTCAATCTAAATGGTTAAATCTATTCATTAGTTTATTCTTACTAGTAGTGTTTGTCTAGGTATATTCACTCTATTGCATTTTCAGTAGAATTTAGCTATCATATTAAAAGAATTTGACATCAGGTACTAGGAACAAAAATGTTTATGACAAAGCATAATAATGGCCATTCATAATTTCTTGGAAATCCTTCCTATATTTATTGCAGTTAAATTATTGTATTTACTTTAATTGTTGTTTACCTCCTACAAACTGGTTAATGTTTTATGTAGGGTACAGAATATTGCAGAGGTAGGATGGTGCAGTGGAAAAAAGAAAAGGGCTTTGGAATAAGACAGACCAAGTACTATTTTCTAGCATGTTGCCTTAATAGAATTACTTTACATTTCAGCTTCTTTTATCTTCTCTATAAAGAAACCAATATTATAGGCTTTTTATTATTATTGTAATATTCCATTTGATTCTCCTCCAGCCAACAGGACTTTGCTGCTCTACTTTCTTTCTTCTCTACTTTCATCCCATAGTTCTACACTATTTCCTTGAAGTATATAAAATGTTTTCTTTTCTCATCTAAAAAAATAAAATTTGAAAACTATATCCGCCGCATCTAGATATTATGTTAAAACCATCCCTTCAAATCAAAGCCATCCTATTTGATACAAAGCAAACAAACAAAAATGTTAGTCATTATCTTAGCCCATTCAGGCTGCTATAATAAAGCACTGAAGACTTGGTAGTTTATAAAGAGTAGAAATGTCTTTCTCACTGTTCTGGAGGCTGAGAGTCCAAAGTCAGGGTCCCAATGTGGTCTGGGTCAGGCCCTTGTCCAGGTTGCAGGCTTCTCCTTCATTCTCCTATGGCAGAAGGGGCAAGGAATGTCTCTGGGTCTCTTTTGTAAAGTCACTAATCCTATTCATGACATCTCAGTCCTCATGACCTAATAACTTCTCAAAGGCCCCACCTCCTAATATCATCACCTTGAGCATTTGGTTTTCAACCAAATGAATTTTGGAAAGACACAAACATTCAGATCGTAGCATTCTGCCCCTGGACACTCCAAATTCACCTGCATGTTGCATGCAAAATACATTGATTCCGTCCAAATAGGCTCAAAAGTCTGAATTCATTCTTGAGTTAAAAAATTTCCCTTAATGTAATCTAAATCAGATGTGGGTGAGATGACTCATCTGAGGCAAATTGTTCTCCAACAGTAAACCTGTGAACCTAAACAAGTTACATGTTTCCAATATGTGATATTGGGATACGCATAAAATTAAAAGGAAAAAAAAAAAAGAACTCCTATTCCAAAAGAAAGAAATGAAGAAAGAAGAAAGGAAGAACAGGTTCTGAGAAAGTTTAACAACTTAAGGTCCACTGGAGTAGAGGTCCCCCTTCCTGGACTGGAAGAATCACTACACCCATGGCTTTGGTGGGGATAGCCCATACAAGCCGCTGGAACAAGGTGGAATTGCACACAGGTGTTTCTACTGGTCTCGATTAAGGGGTGCCCCCACCCCCAATTCCTCCACTAGACATTTTCCTAGCAAAGGCTCTCTGCAGTGGCCTGGCCCTCAAGTCAGCCCTTTGCTTGGTTCATATGCCTGCAGCTCCCAATGGTCCATCCTTAGAAATCAAAGTGGAAGTAACCATGCCCCTAGGCATCTCAGCTGGGGAAAGGTCAGTTTCCCAAGGTTTTGGGTACAAATTATCTGACCTGCCCACAGCCAAGCAAAGGTCCCAACCCCCTTTCTAAGAGTTTTATTTAGACGTAATTCACATACAGCATTGTTTAACGTTAAGGTGTATATATAAGGTATTGATTTGATACATTTATACATTGCAAAATGATTAGCACCATAGCATTAGCATCTCATCACATCTCATAATTATTTCCTTTTTGTACCGAGGACATAGAAGATAAAATCTCTTAGCAACTTTCAAGTTATAATAAAGTATTATAAACTATAACCACCACACTGTGTATTAGATTCCCAGAACTTATTCATCTTATAACTGGAAGTGTTTAGTCTTTTACCAACATTTCCTCCATCCCCTAGTCCCTGATACCTACCACTTATTCTCTATTTCTAAGAGTTCAGCTTTTAAAAATTCCACATATAACTGATATCACAGAGTATTTGTTTTTCTCTGACATTTATTCTCTCAGGTTTCATCCATTCTGTCCCAAATGGCAGGATTGACTTCTTTCTAATGGCTTAATAATATTCCATTGTATGTATATATGGACCATATCTTTTTTATCGATTCATTCCTTGATGGACACTTAGGTTGTTTCCATGGTCTATATAACTCTTCCAGAATCTGTATTCATTTACTTTGCCTATATACCCAGCAGTGGGGTTTATGGGTCATATTGAAACCAAAATGTGGGGTTTGAGTCTGATTTCTTTGACTCGAGAAATCGAAGAATGAAGTCACAGACAAAAACTGTAAACAGAGGTGAATTTTATTGAGATAAGCCAGTCCTGGAAAAGATGCAGCTGGGGTTCCAGGAGCAGGCCAGTGTCCAGAGCTTCATTTCCATGTTGCAGTTGGGGAGTAGTTTAGTATCCAAGCTAATTAAAGTCTAATAGTCCATGTGTGGAGGCCCACATGGCCATAAGCCACGTGGGCATAGGGGAGTGTATCTCCTGCCATCAACCCAAGAATCTAGCGTGCTGGGGAGAGAGAAGAGGAAGCGGGCACACTTTTTTTGTATTTATGCTCGTGAGTTCTTGATTGGTCCTTTCAAAGAATTTTGCCTTAGCAACATCTTTGGGATTGGTTTATATGTCTTACTACCTTGTGATTGTTTATCTGTAAGCTGCCTCTCTTAGCAACATTAATACACTAGAGTCTTGGTGCATGAAATTCATGCACAGAGGAGGGGTGTCCCTCAGCCCAGCCTGCACCCTCTCCAATCTGGGACCCCTCGAGGGATGTCCAACTGCCCGTTTAGGCCCGATCCCAGTAGGATTGGGCCTAAACGGGCAATTGGACACCCTTTCAGAATTCAGGACTGCTGGCTCCCAACTGCTCACCTGCCTGCTTTCCTGATTGCCCCTAACTGCTTATGCCTGCCAGCCTGATCACCCCCTAACCACTCCCCTGCCAGTCTGATTGCCCCTAACTGCCCTCCCCTGCAGGCCTGGTCACCCCTAACTGCCCTCCCCTGCAGGCCTGGTCCCCCCCCAACTGCTCTTCCCTGCAGGCCCGGTTGCCCCCAACTTTCCTCCTCAGCCAACCTGGTCACCCCTAACTGCCCTCCCCTGCTGGCCTGATCGCCCACAACTGCCCTCCCTTGCAGACCTGGTCCCTCCCAACTGTCCTCCCCTGCTGGCCATCTTGTGGCAGCCATCTTGTGTCCACCTGGGGGCAGCCATCTTTGACCACATGGGGGCAGCCATCTTGTGTGCTGGAGTGATGGTCAATTTGCATATTACTTTTTATTAGATAGGATTGTAAAGCTCATGCCTCTCTTGTGTGCCCTTCCTTCTCTACCCAGCTGGGGTACCTTGGTAACACCACCTAGTTGGGTTCCCGGTTCTATTCCCCACACCCATGGTCCCAGCCCCTGTCTATCTAGCTTCCCTCTGTCTCCTCAATATAGTAGTTGCATTTTTAACTTTTTTTTTACAATTTTTTTCTCATTTTTTTTATTAAGGTATTATATGTGTACATATCTTACCATTGCCCCCCCCACACCCCACTCCCATACATGTCCTCACTCCCCAGAGTTTTGCATCCATTGGTTATGCTTATATGCATGCATACAAGTCCTTCGGTTGATCTCTTATCTCCCCGACCTCTCACTAACCTTCCCGCTGTAACTTGAAATTCTGTTTGATGCTTTACTGTCTCTGTATCTATCTTTTTGTTCAACAGTTTATAATGTTTGTTATTATCCATAAATGAGTGAGATCATGTGGTATTTTTCTTTCATTGACTGGCTTTTTTCACTTAGCATAATGTTCTCCAATTGAGTTGTATCAGTTCTTTATAGATTTTATATTAACCCCTTGCCAGCTATATGACATGCAAATATCTTCTCCCATTCCATTGGTTGCCTTTTTATTGTTATTATTATTTTGCTCTGCAGAATCTTTTGAAACTGAAGAGGTGGCCTGATGATCACTGAATCATCTTTGGGGTCCTTCTTATATTGTCTTGAAAAATAGTACACATTTGCAGCCAAGAAACTTTGTGGTTCCTTCCTGCAAAATCTAAGTGGAACATTTCTGTCTCCTTCCCGTTTAACTCAAAGTGGTTATTTTTCTGCTGAAGTGTCTGATTAAGTTTTATGTTCACACCCAAATTAATATCCTTATCAAATGTTCACTTGGCCACACCCTTAGGATTCTCTTTCTGATATACTTTCTCTTATATTCCAAATTTTAAAATTCTGCTTACCTTTTGATTAACAATTCCATTTTTAAACCTTTTATCTATTCTGTGATTTTAAAAAGCTTTCAAGAGAATCCAACCACACTTTTAATGCTTTGCTTAGATAGTTCCTCAGCCAAAATCCAAATTCTTGACTCACAAGTTGTATCTCTCACAAAAAACTAGGACATAAACACAATTTAATCAAGTTCTCTGCCACTTAATAACAATAATGCCTTTTCCTCCATTGTCCAAATTATCTATCAGTATACTTATTTTCTTCTTTTAAGTTTTATTAATGTAATATAAATGTAACCTTAACTTTCTTAAAAACTTTAAAAAATCTTCTATAAATTTACCAAAGTTTTGACACTCTCCCACTCAATTTTGGATTAAGTCCATTTTTTTTTCCTTTCTGCAATCTCTTGTATCCCTCCTACACTTTATTTCCTTGACCATTTTAAACTGGTATTTTCATTCTCAATGCTTCTCTGTCAAATTGAAATAGGATATATCAAGTTAATTACAAAACTGCACAGCTGTTCTTAAAGGTATATTTTTCTCAAGGGTGTTTGGTTTTTCCTCCCGCAAAAGGCAAAACACAATTACCATTCAAAAAGGAAGGAAAGATGGCATTTCTTCTATTTTTCTTGGACCTTTTTCTCTTGACTTAATATATCCTGATATGAATCTTCCTTCCTTCATATCTTTCTTCTTATCACTAGGAAATCATTCTTGGGAGAACTAGACATCCCAATAGATTTGTCAATTGGTGAAATGAAGAATTTAGACTCTGCCTGATGAATATCTCAACTCACATTCAGGTTGTGCATAGAAATATCCTCCCGCCTGTCAAAGATGCACTTGTCATGTGTCATTGTAAAGCCACACATTTTTAATGTCAAATATTTTAAATTTTAAAAATATAAGACTTATGCTATTATGTATGAGTTTTTTAGAATAGTTCATTGTTGAATACTCAATCCGGTCACTCAGGAAAGGTTATCTAGCTAACAAGATTTCCCTATTTTATCAAATTTCTTGTTCTTATGTCTAATTTTTAATATATTACAGAAACAAGTAAAACAGGCATATTATCAATTACCAAGTTTAAGTGATTTAAGGGAGATCAAGATCTTCCTTTGAGAACCAGCATAATAAAAGGTGGTAATAATTTTGATATTATAGTAATACTTACACTATTAAATACTTTAATATTTAATTAATATTTACATTTCTTTTTAGAGACTAGTAGTCACAACCAAAAATTATCTGCTGAACAGGTTGTATCATAATTATGTTAATATTTATAATTTTTACTCCTCGAGGTAATTTTAAAGCACTTTTTGATTAAGGACTCAATGTGTAAACTAAAAAATAGGTCAAGGAAATCAGTATTATCGTTGGCAACATTCATTATTTCACTGAATGTTTGTTGATGATTTGGTTGTAGCATTTAATCTTGAGGATTATCACATCTGGATTAGCATTAAATCTTTTAAATAGCCCAGGCAAAATATTATATTAAATTAAAATAATATCCCTAACTGGTTTGGCTCAGTGGATGGAGCATTGGCCTGTGGAGTGAAGGATCACATGTTCGATTCCGGTCAAGGGCATGTACCTTGGTTTAGGGCACATCCCCAGTAGGGGGTGTGCAGGAGGCAGCTAATCGATGTTTCTCTCTCATCGATGTTTCTAACTCTCTATCC
Source organism: Cnephaeus nilssonii (assembly GCF_951640355.1). Lineage (NCBI taxonomy): Eukaryota > Metazoa > Chordata > Mammalia > Chiroptera > Vespertilionidae > Cnephaeus > Cnephaeus nilssonii. Next base: position 96,811,832 of record NC_137073.1, read on the forward strand.
CTCTCTCTTCCTCTCTGTAAAAAATCAATAAAAATATATGAAAAAAAGAAAAGAATTTTTAAAAAATAATAATAATAATGAGACATTTATAAAGCATTAGTTAAATTTATTGCCTTTTGAGCATTTTGCTTTGTTATTATTGTTTTAAAAATATTTACATTAAAAAAGGCAGGTTATAATGACATGCTTTTGAAGAAGTATGATTAATATACAATTGATTCTACATATGATATGTGTTTATATTTTTATAATCAAGTAAATAAAATTAAACAAATTATGACCTTTTCCTTGGGCAGTAGTAAACAGTAAAATAACTCAAATATGATGAAAATTATCAAATCCCATTCTCCAGCATATGGACAAACAGATGGATGGTTTTTGATCCAGTAGAAACATGAAAAATATCCAAAAAAAAATGAGTAACACTTGTAGTAACACTGGGATTAAATTTCAAATATAACTGGTATATTTATAAAATAACTGAGAAAATAAGAGGAAGTAACTAAGGGAATGAGGAGTACTTTTTTTCTTTTTTTAAAATTATTAATTTGGGAAACATTTTTTGGCAATTAAATTTTTAATAATAAAGATCACATCTTTATATTATGTGATTAATAGACCAAGAAAATAAACACATAAATCTTCTTCTTTGAGGTCTTTTTTTTTTTTTTTAACTGGGACTATAGTTTTCATACATAAGGTCTTATTGTCTGAATGTCAGTGAAAAAAAATGTGACTAATGCTTAAATGTGACAGAAGAGGAGAAATTTAATGGAGAATACTTTTAACGTCTTTCTGTGTCCTTCACTTAAGACTCACGCAGAAAGTTAAAAAATGAATTTAAAAGTGACTTTTGTGAACATTACAAATGTATTTTTCTACCTAATGGTATAAAAGTTTCCTTATTTTCCCAGCTTTAAAATTCATTATCAAAATTACCTTATCTCTTCACCTAAAAATGAGATTCAGTTTGACTAAAATATTTTAGAATTAAAATAAGTTTTAAGATTTGGGAAAATTTACATGGAGAACATTGTGAACTGATTCTGTACATACTTATGTCATCCTTTTTGAACAATGTAATTTTAAAACATTACTTTTTTTTTTTTTTTTGCTATTAGACAGAATATTACCTTTAAAGGTTATAAAAACTCAGTAAGAAAGAAAAAAGCAAAAGAAAAACTATTGGCTGTACTTTTCTTCCAGATAGAAAATAGAATCTACACAGTGTTCCCTGCTAAGGAAAGGACATGCAATTCTGGAGATGAAGAACAGTGGCCCATTATACTCTACGACGCTTTGTTATCATTTCTAGGGCATCTTATACCCGTAGCCAGAGAGCGGCCATTGTATCATGTATAACATCATTAGACATTATTCATGCAGAACATGCATATCCATATTTAAACCACATCATTTATTCACTCCGTTATTAACTTTTAAATAAAATATTTAATACCTAAAATGAATACTTTAAAAACTGTAATGAATAAAGAAGAGCAAAATTGTAATTTCTTTATCCACTGAGCTGCTGAAATCTCTATAGGTCACTCTGCAATTTCCTTTGCATTTCTCTTCAACAGAGTAATCAGTAAGCTGAATTATGTGTCAAAATGTCTTTGAGCCCAGCCGGTGTTGTTCAGTGGTTGAGCATCAACCCATGAACTAGGAGATCATGGTTCAGTTCCTGGTCAGGACACAGGCCTGGGTTAAAGGCTTGATCCCCAGAAGGGGGCATGCAGGAGACAGCTGATCAATGATTCTCTCTCAGCAGTGATGTTTTTATCCCTATCTCCCTCTCCCCTCCTCTCTCTAAAATCAATAAAAACATATTTTGTAAAATGTATGTGCTATTCCCTGTAGGTTTACAAAACTATATATGAAACTTACATATTTTTATCTTTTATACATATTTTCTTTATGTATAAAATCAGGACTTATCCTGATATTATTACAGTTGACATATGTAGCAATGTTTCTTAAACTTTCACTGCTTTATAGATTACATTGCACAACTCTGCCACATTAAAAATTACATTCCATAGTATGAATATATGTGTGGTTTCTAACCAACTGAGCCCTGATCTTTCTCTATTGGTGGACTTGTAGGGGTCTTTTTGCCTACCATTATTATTATTATTTTTTTACTATCAGTGCCACTGAAAACAGTTAAGTGCAACATTTAATTAATATGAAAAGAGTTTTGACCTCACACACCTACTGATAGGATCCCAGGGATTTCCAGGAGTCTAGTGACCACTCTTCAAGAAGCATGTCTTGCCTTAGGCAGTTTGGCTCAGTGGATAGAGCCTCAGTCCGTGGACTGAAGGTCCCAGGTTCGATTCTGGTAAAGGGCATGTATCTCAGTTGCAGGGTGATCCCCACAGCAGGGTCGATCCCCGGATCCCAGTCCAGGCTTGTCCAAGGGGCAACCAATGGATGTCTCTCTCACATTGATGTTTCTCTCTGTCTCTCCCCCTCCCTTCCACTCTCTCTAAAATTCAATGGTAAAATATCCTTGGATGAGGATTAACAAAACAAACAAAAAAAAAAAAGAAAAAAGTACAGTCTTTATGAAATTGTCTTTTCACATTCTCAATACCCTAAATTCTATGCAAATAGATCATATGGAAAAACAACATAAATTTGGCATAACATAGGTAGACATTTTAATGAATAATATTATACATAACATAATTATTACTCTCAGTAATTATGTCTCTTCCAACATTGCAAAAACACATTGAAGGGAATCTGCCTAGTTATTGCTTGGTGAGCCCTTATGCCAAGGCTACTAAATCATTGTCATTTAAGAATATAATTAGCACATCTCATTAGCTAATGAAGATAATGACCATTAAAATTCCCAATTTATGGTTTCCCCTTTATCACAATTTAACAACAATGTTCTTTCAGGGTAATAACAAAATTGGCTGACAAATGACCCTTATGCTAATGAACAAGTGGCACCTTGTATCAAGGAGCAAAGGATTATTTATTCATTTCACCAGTAATTTTATTATGTAGTGAGGTTCTGTTGCCGATGACTTTCCAATGTGAGTAAGAATATTCTTTTTAAACATTATTATGTTGCAAGTGCAAAGCCAAGCCACACAGAGTATGGCTATTTTCTCTTAGCAACCCTTATTTATGAAATAAAGCTGAATTCTAAATTCTAAGTGTTAAAGGATGAATTATAATTCTCAATGCAAATAGTGTTCCATAAGTAATATGATCTTATTTTAAATTCAAATGATTTATTTGTTCAAACTTTTTATTATGTTTCTCTAAACCTTTAATTTTCCTGTCTATTTTTTAATGAAACATTTAAGATACCTAACTTAAAAAAAAAAGAAAAAAAGAAAGAAACAAACAGTTCTACTGACAGTTATTAACATTCTACAAAGGATAATACAGGAAGAAAAAAGACCTTTTGAGGTCGGTGAAATAAATGCATTTACACTTAGCAATATAAATAAAAAAGCTGAATCAGAAATTGACTGATTCCTAATATCACTTTGAGGGTGGTTTATCAGTTTTCTATTGCTGTGTAATAAATTACCACAGACTTAGTAGATTAAACTATCTATTTGTTATCTCATAGTTTTAGTGTATCAGGGGCGCAGGCCTGGGTTAGCTGGCTCTCAAAAGGCTGAACAATGAGTTGGTGGGGACTATGCCCCCCACCCCACCTATTTTTTTTTTTAGTTCCTTTAAATTGTAGGACTGGAATTTTCATCTTCTTGCTGATTGTCAGCCAGGTATCTTCCTCCGTTTCTAAAGGTGATACTCATGTTCTAACGAAACATGGTGAGGAGTACAGACTTTGACACAACAAAATATGCTTTTGGGGGATATTAATTCTTTTAAGCTGGCTATTTTTAAGAAGCGAAAACTAAACAAGGTCCTTTTACCTTCCCCTTACCTGCCTAAAGGAATGTGGATAGGAAAGGCTGCTTGCGAAAGGGAGCTATCGCCTTACTATAATAAGGACTATGTGTGGGAGAGAGAAGGGGACCTAGCCAAGTCTCTCAGTTAGACTCTCCACTGTTTCTGGCTGTCACTGCAAGAATTTCTGTACCACATGTTTGCTCTTTCTCCTCTGAATTGTCTACTTTTTCTTTGAAGTCCTATACTTCTGCCTCTCTCTCCTTAGTCCAGAAATATAAATAACATACTCAACTACCTGGCTTGTACTATGTCTCATATTCTTATGGAACCCTCATGTGTGCATACAGAATAAGTTTGGTTATGTCACCGTGTAAGAGGGACCTCCTGCTATCTAGTTTTTAGTAATATGTTCCTCGCTTTCTTCTGAATCCTTCCTGGTGGCATCTTCCAAATCTGGATATCTAACAGTTCATGGGGATTTAGGCTTTCTTTCTCATATTTCTTAAAATTATTTTATTCTCCACCAACTTCCTAGTTTCAAAGCCACTCACATATTTTTTTCAAGTAATTTTTGTTGTTGTTGTAGCACCTCATTTCCAAGTACCAAATCTCAATTTGTTTATTATATGTAATAAATTATCTCAAAGCTTCATGGATCAGTTTCTGGGCATAGTTTGACTGTATTCTTTCCGCAGGCAACCATGGAATACCATACAGAGGACCTGAGGACCAAAGAGTCCCAGATCCCATTCCGGGCAAAGGCATGTGCCCTTGACCGAGGTTTGATTGCAGGCTTCTCCCAGATTTCCCTAGTTAACATCAAGGTTTCAACTGGGGCTTGACCTCAGGATCAAAATACCTGGATTTTACTTTGATGACTAGTGTAAGCTTTTTCTGAGACCTTTAGACCCCAAACCAGCCAACAGCCATCTCTTGGATATTCTAGTATTTAGGGCTCTGTTTCTGTGAAATAGTTATGATATTGGGCATAAGTATGATAATAATAATAACCAACATTCACATCAAAGAGCCTACTCAGGCTCTTTGATGTGAATGTTATGCATTGAAATATAATTAAAAGCTACTATAACCATGATTACCACAATTAATTTGTTTATGAATCACTTAGTGGATTATTGCAGATTCAACATAATATTTGAATTATTCATTTAGAAGTTAAATACAGCATTAATTTATTCACATTTATGTGCAGTTTTAACATTACAAACACAACTTTCCACTTGGCAGATTTGCCCATTCTGCTATTTAAACAGTTATTGAAATGCTGGCTGAAACCAATAAAGATGGTTCACAAATGAAATGAGAGAGTAATGAGGAAATAGTTTTACCTCTACCTTTTTCTCCTCTGTTGAAAAAATATGGATGAAAAATATTTCTCTTATATATGTGCTTTCGTATTATGAAAACTCCTCACCCATCTGGTAAGTCGCCTTTCTATGGGAAACAGGTCCATGAAGCATTCCCTAACATTTCCTCCTCCAGCTATTTATACATTGTACTTTGTGGTTTGCTGCTTTATCACCATGACACTGATACCCTTGAGGATGAATGCTATCTTAACTTCCTTGTATATACAGGTCAACTCGTCGTGGCTGGTACATATTAAGTCAACCATAAATATTTATTGAGCATACATATGAATGAACTAAAATATATACAAGTAAATGATTTTTAGTGTTTAGAATTCAGTGTATTGATAAAGTACAGGGTGCTATAAATCTAGGGTAGCATCTGACCTACTTGAGTTCTCAAGTGGACTAGTTACTTTGACTCTCAGGTTTGCTTTCCTAGAGATAAATGTGCTTATTTTATTCTCAGATTTACCATTCTATCTTCTGCCTTCCTTTAAAGGGGAATTTCACTTAAAAAAATCCTACTAACCTCTATTCTTACTCTCTCAGACTTTCACCCATTTCTATGGCTGTCTTAGTATTTTTAATTTGATGCACCTCTATATTTATACCTATGTCAGCATCTACCAATGCACTAGTTCTCTTCATATGTCTGCATAGAGATACTTTTGTCTTGAAAAATATTAATTTTTCTCTGTCTCTGTCTGTCTCTGTACACACACACACACACACACACACACATTGTATTCCCAATTCTCCTAACTAATGAACTGCTTTATTTCATGGAATTAATTTTTTTTTCCATTTTCAGTCTCCCTTGCCTACCAAACAACTATGTAATAGAGAACCTTTGTTAACAGAGTGATACTTATTCCTCAAAGTGTTGTTTGCTATCACCATAATTAACATAGCCATTTGTTCTTACATTTATAGTAATAATGATACATATAATAATGATTTTTTCTAACTCTTTATGCTACCTCTTCCTTCAATTCATACTGAGTGTCACCTTCCCATTGATATTTATATATATTTGGTAAATTAATACATCAGAATATTTTACCCCAGAACTAAATTATTTGATCAGAGACATAATACAGTTTATAAATTATCCTTATATGTAATTAGGTACTAAGAGCTAAAACAATAATTTAACCTAGAAAACAAATGATGAAAAAAATCTTTCAGAAAGAATAATCTTAAATTAGTGACCTGGTTTTAGAGTAAAAAACAATCCTCTTTTCACTTTGCCAGTTTTCCAACATTATTTCTCATTTCTCTTTTCTTTGATGCTTCATCCATTTTTTTCCCCCTGACATTTCGGGAGCATTTTCCTCCTTCTATAAATAATATATATTTGTATGGTTTCACTATGTAATATTTATCTATACTTTCTTCATATTATATCACACATATTTTCCCCATGTCCTCAAAAAATCATCACAGATATAATTTTATTGGCTACATATGACCATGCTTTAAGTTTGAGCATTTTATATATTTTTAAGTTTTCTCTTTATCACAAAGTATTCTCTAATGGATATTTCTGTGATGAATTTTTCTGTTGGTAAATCTTTGCCTGAATTTTAAATTATTACTCTGGGAATTCCCTCATTAATTAACACCAGAACATATCAATGTTTCACTTTTTTTTTGTTGTTTTGTTTTAAATATATTTTATTGATTTTTTTACAGAGAGGAAGGGAGAGGGACAGAGAGCCAGAAACATTGATGAGAGAGAAACATCGACCAGCCGCCTCCCGCACACCCCCCACAGGGGACGTGCCCGCAACCAAGGCACATGCCCCCGACCGGAATCGAACCTGGGACCCTTCAGTCCACAGGCCTACGCTCTATCCACTGAGCCAAACCGTTTTCGGCAATGTTTCACATTTTTACTTATGTCCATGACTCAACAGGCTCATATAGTTGATTAGATTAAGATCATTCAATATAGCCTCTAGGTCAAAGAATCAGGGTTTACCGCCCTAACTGGTTTGCTCAGTGGATAGAGCCTCAGCCTGGGGCCCGAAGTGGCCCGAGTTTGATTCCGGTCAAGGGCACATACTGCAGTTTGGTTGCAGGCTCCTCCCTGGTCAGGGCACCTCATGCAGGAGGCAACCAATCAGTAATCCGGAGGCAACTAATCGATGTGTTTTTCTCACATTGATATTTCTCTCTCTCTCTCTCTCTCTCTCTCTCTCTCTCTCTAAAAATCAATGGAAAAATATCCTTGGGTGAGGATTTAAAAATGAATCGGAGTTTACCAAAACAGAAAAGGTAACTAACTTGCTGAAAGTCATTGAATTAGTATGTGCATAAATTAAGTTCTTATGCAAGTGATCTGACTTCAGAAACTATTGTCTACCTATCATATGTGCAGTAGCAGAATATTCAAATTACCCAACTCTTAAGAATTACCCCTGGGAACTTCTTGCTGCTCCTCAGCTCAAATCATGCAAATGAGTAGCAGGAGTGCCATGCATCATGCACAAAAATGAGTCATTCTAGTTCCTATAACAGGACACCTAAACACCCTAATACCGCTCGTTCCTAAAATCACATGTAGAAATTGGTTACATCTGGTTCTGTTTACCTCTTATTTTAGAAAATGCCATATTGAAAAGGTCAGAATTCCAAAAATAACCATGAGAAAACACTCATGTAGGGAGCCTGTGCTTCTGAGTAGCATGTATTCTAAAGGAATCTGAGATTTTTGCTGAGATAGATAGATGATAGATAGATAGATGATAGTGATACAGAATTTTTGGACGGGAATACGCGGTGTTCCTCTGGACTGGAACCCATATTCTTTGCCCGCTGGAGTTGAAGAATGAATCCACAGACAGAAGGTGATATAGCAAAGGTGGAAATTTATTAAAGAATAAGTACAGACTCCCACGTGGGGAGGGGGAAAGAGTTCCACTGAGATCTTTTTCCCTATGGCTTATAAAGGCTGCAGATCCTGGTGCCTTGATATCCCCTCTGATTGGTCACTATTCCTTTGGACTGGTTATAGTAACTCCTGGGCTCCAAGGTGAAACCTCACATGGGAACCTCCCCACTTCCTTCCTTATTGTTTTCCTATTCCCTTTGGGCTTTCTTCTTCACCTTCTGGATGAAGGGCTTCCTTCTCTTTATTTTGTAAATATAGACCCTTTGCTGTTCCCAGCTCCTGCATTCTATGGCAATGTACCTGTTGCAACTCTTCAGCTCCCCTATTCTATGGAAATACACCTTCTGTTGCTCTGCAGCCCTGTGCTTCCTCCATGGTCCTCTTAATTCCAAAATTTCTAAAATTTCCTAAAACTTGTCTTTTTCATCCCCCCAAAATTCCTGTTTTGATAGATAGATAGATAGATGATAGATAGATAGATAGATAGATAGATAGATAGATAGATAGATAGATGATAGATGATAGATAGATAGATAGATAGATAGATAGATAGATAGATAGATAGATAGATGATAGATAGATAGATGATAGATAGATAGATAGATAGATAGATAGATAGATAGATAGATAGATGATAGATAGATAGATGATAGATATCTCCAAACTAGTTAATCTCTTTCTCTTCACAGTGCTTCCAGAAACATCACACGACATATTCCTAGATTTCCTTTTTCAGTAATTTCTCATTCTCATACTCCTGATCGTAAAAGGCTTACTTCTTAACTTCCACTTTTTTATACCCCATCCAGTGTTTATCCTTTTCAGACTCACTGTACATTGCCAAATATTTTCCATCAGCTCCAGTTTTTCTCCTGGATGACATTGACATCTATCTTGATATTTTACAACATCTTGGATAAATATAAAAATTATTAATCCTTTTCTGTCTTTATTTTCATAGCGTTTATGATGACATACAATAAATATTCACTCATTTGGGCCTTTATTTTTGTCTGTTCATCCCTCTGATCCTCCAAAATGTAAGCACCAGGAGGGCAGGACTTTCATCTCTTTTGTTCTCTGCTGTAACCCCAGGACAAATAATAGATGAGCACATAATAGGTACTCAGCACGTAATTGCTGAGTCAATAACTTGTCTCTATTATCTTTCTAACATATTTGAGACATCTGTTTGGACCATATACATGTCATTTTCATCAATTAAAAAAATTGTCAGCTAAAGATTTGTTAAGCTGATTTTAGCTAAGAATAAGAATAAATCTTATGCCATTTGCTTTTAGGTTCTGAAAAGCCTTCATTACTTTCTGAGATCACACATTTATCTTTTATTTGGCTTCTTTCAATATTGCCTTTTCAATGTTAAATCTTCAATAGGGCTGAAGTTATGTTGTTCACATTATAAAATATAAAAAAGTTTTATTAGTTTATTCAAATATCCAAATTATCACAATTCTAGGACTATATACTTCTTAATTGAAACATATTATTTTATTTCCATTTAAAATTACTACTAATACTTTATATTTTAATATTAACTGTGTATTAGGCTCAATGCTAAATACTTTAAGTGGACTATAACATTCAATACTCAGACTTAGTATATTAAGGGCATATTATATTTCTTAGTCAGTTGAAGTAACAATAGTTCAGAGAACATAACTAAGTTGTCTAAAGTTGCACAGGTAACAACTGAAAGAGTTGAGATTCCATTGGGGCTTCTGTTTTAAAAGACAATGCCCTAAAACAGTGGTCGGCAAACTCATTAGCCAACAGAGCGGCAAACCGCGGCTCGAGAGCCACATGTGGCTCGCAAGCCGCAGTTTGCCGACCACTGCCCTAAAATAAAAATATTGAGTTCAAGCCACTCAATATTTTCCTCTTCAGAAAGTGTATTTGCTATTCATCTCCCATTATATTTTTATGAGTAGGATTCTTGAGTGATATAGAAAAATTTATATTAACTATGTTTTATATTATTTATAACTATGCATATATTTATATGATATGAATGATGAAATTTTTTCATATTTTTTCTGCTTCAGAATCCAATCTCAGCAATATATAAGAAGAAAATAGATCACCAATCAAAAAGCAAATTATAAGGTAAAAGTTTCTGTGCAATTTTTATATTAAAATGTCTTACTATATATTAAATATATATTATATATTATATATCATGGTCACCTGGTTTCTCTTAATATTTTTTATAGCTTTACTGAGATATTTTGAGGTTTGGCAGATCAATTTTCTTCTGTATTTTGAAATCTTTGTTTTTTAATATCACTATCCCATTATTTTCCCTAGTACATTTTGGAGTTCTTTCTTATAGGCACACTATTCATATGTCCTAGAACTAGCAAAGGTGCATTTATATTAAGCTGATTTTTATAGTTGTTTCTAAATTTTCTTTAAAAAAAATAAGAAAGCTCAAGAAAGTGGCTTGGATCCCCTGTTATAGAGAAAAAGAACCACAACTTTTTCATTGCATCTGGTGCCATTTGTTAGGAAGTTAGAGTCCATGGCAAGGAAAGTGTGTGCTATGTCTCTAGGATGAATTTGTTCTCTTGTCGCAGCCTTCGTAGACTTCTGAGCACTTTCTTTCCTCTGGGAGACAGAATCAAGTTGGCAGTTTATGAGGAAGAATGTGATTATGTGCTTTAAAGTTTCTTTCACATTTGTTGATAAACAGCATTATTCATGTTGCTTAAAATTAAATGTTTATTCCTATTGATCCCTCAACAGTATCATTAACTAAAACATTGAAAGGAAGAAGAAAGCTTTCTTCCATTCTGCATTAAAGCTATCACTTTAATATTTTATCTCACCAAATGCTTGAACTTCTTTAAAAAAAAATAACCTCAGAAGACAGATTTTCAATTCAGTGATCACACGCTTGAAGTTTAATTTATATAAATCCAAGAAAAGCATTTAGTGTATGTTTATAAATACATAATTATACTTTCTTGGGGGATAAAGTAAAAGAATTATTTCAAAAATGAGTGAATCTTTTGAAGCATAATGTCTTATTTAAGATAACTGCACATTTCCTTAAACTTTTTCTTTTCTAAATATTCTACTTTCCATTTTAATTAATTTTTGCTTTTATAATTATTGACACTGTAACCTAAACCACCAGAAGTTTTCTTTTCAAAAAAAAAAAAAAAACCTTATTTCACTCACCTCTTATAAAAACCCTTATTACCAAGTCCTTTATGTTCCGAACTATAGTTAACTGATTGTATTCAGGAGAGAGGCCTTACCGTATTTGTGTTTATATTTCACCTTTCTGCCTCCAGTCTGAGTAAAGCACATTAAATACTAGGGATAAAACAGGTTAGTTGATGTTTGTTGAATTGAACTGAGGGATGAAAGTGGTGAAGAGCTCATGTAATAGAATATGTCTCCTCAAAGGCACAAAGAAGTATCAGAGAGCAGAGGTTTGGTGATAGCTGAGGGAGAAACAGCTTGACTTTTGACTCATTAGCAAAACTAGCTTATTAGATTAACAAATTGTGAGGCCAGATGGTTGGGAAGGCATTGACTGTGAAGGAATGAACTTTGATTGACATGGCTTCACTGGATGAGAGGATGGGGAGAATACCAGCAGGATGTCAGGGGAGGCTGACCTGAGCTCCAGGAGCAGAGCTGAGCTTTCAGGTGTCAAGTAGCTGGTTATCCTACCATATGATATTTGCTTAATTAAAGAAAAAGTTTCCAAATGCTGGATACTTTCACTTTATGCATATAAATTATTTGATATCTACTCTAAGCCAGATACTAAATGATTGAGATGCAATTTCATTTAATATTCAGAATAACCCAATTTTATTTTCTCCATTTTATTGATGAGGCAGCTAAACCTGGATAGATTGTGAGTACTTCTAGCACAAACTCTTTGCTGTTAACCATCATCAATGTTGGGGTATATATAATTTATTCATGCAGATATGTAGCATCGTCAAGGCACTCTTGTATTTAGAATCATTGTAGGGTTTTTTTTCTAATTCTGAATTCATTATTATCTTCTACATATTTAAAAACTATTGAATATATTGGGATGATATTGGTTAATAAAATCATATAGGTTTCAGGTATGCAATTCTATAACACATCATCTGTATATTGTATTGTGTGTTCACCACCCCAAGTCTCCTTATGTCACCATATATCCCCCTTTTATCCTCTCTACCTAAACCCCTTCTCTCTGATGATCCTAATACCAATGTCTGTTTATGAGTTGTTGTTGTTGTTTTTTGCTTAAACTCTTCACCTTTTTCACCGAGTTCCCCAACCGTTCCCCTCTGACAGCTGTCAGTCTGTTCTCTGAATCTATGAGTTTGTTTCTATTTTGTTTATTAGGTTATTTTGTTCATTAGATTCCACAGATGAGGCAACTCATATGGTGCTTGTCTTTCTTTGACTGGCTTATTTCACTTAGCATAATGCTCTCCAGGTCTTTGCTTCCTACTTCCTTTCAAGTAAAATCCTAGAACTTTAATAGCAAATCCCTTCAGAATATGAGCAAAATGTTGTTCCTTTATGCATTTTTTATGCCTAGAGTTTGCATATCTTTCATGAAATTTTCAATAGATCTGTGACTAAAAAGGGCTTTATGTAAATAAAAACAACAAAAAGATAGAAAAAATCTCACTCCTATATAGATCAGTAGGAAAACACATCTGCAATTGTAAGTGGTTTCCTAATTACAGTATGTAGTCATTGATATGCACAATAACGAATAGTCACCTGAATCAAGTTTGTAAAATCTGAGAGGGAATTTTTATGGCAGTGTTATAAAAGTATAATACATCTTCTGTTTTAAATGCTATGTGTTTAATTATATATTTTATAGAATTAATTCAAAGCCAAACTATAGTAAGCATCTGTAGTATGGAAATACCAATTTTTATATTTAGCATCACTTTATGAATCTATGGATATATGCATAATCCCATATACTGCTGCCCAACCTTAACCTTCCAAACATTTTGACAATTATCCTCCAGCTCACCACTCAGCCACACATCCCAGCACATCACAGAAGCTCAATATTGCTGTGTCCTCTTTTCTTAAGGTTTTGTTTCTGTGAACCCCAATGGTTATTAGCTATCTGTTACTGCCTTCTGAAATTTAATTCTGTATTGCAGTTAAGATTCAGAGCTCTCTAAGTGTAATTGCCAAGAAATGACTCAAATGCTAAGAATTTATCTTCTACAGCAGACCTGTGATGTTTTTTATTGTGCTTTATATGTGTACTAGAGGCCCAGTGCACGAAATTTGTGTACTCAAAGGGGGGGGGGGCGTCCCTCAGCCTGGACTGCACCCTCTCGCAGTCTGGGAGCACTCAGGGGATGTCTGACTGATGGCTTAGGCCCGCTCCCCGGAGGGAGCGGGCCTAAGCCATCAGTCGGACATCCTTAGCGCTGCCGCAGAGGTGGGAGAGGCTCTCACCACTGCTGCTACACTAGCCAGCCATGAGCCTGGCTTCTGGCCGAGCAGCACTCCCGCTGAGGGAGCACACTGACCACCAGGGGACAGCTCCTGCATTGAGCATCTTCCCCCTGATGGTTGGTGCATGTCATAGCAACCGGTCTTTCTGCTGTTCGGTCAATTTGCATATTAGCCTTTTATTATATAGGATGTGTTTTTGTGTGTGTGGTTTGGTATTTTTAAAGAGGGGCCATGACTTATCTCATCACATTATTCAACCTTATAGGTTATTGCATAATTAAGTCATGCACTGTGACAGACACTGCAATGTAGGTTAGTTATCTCTCTGAATATTCACCATAATCTAATAAGGTAGATATTAATATCACCATTTCTTCATAGAAGAACTTATTGAACAATTCAATCTAGATCAAGTGGGCATTTGCACTTAGGTTTTCTGGCTATAATATTAGAACTTTCTCTTATATCGCCACTGGCCAAGTTTGGAACCTATTATTTTTACTTTCTTTCCCCATTGCTGTGCTCTTTATTTTATCTCAGAAAAATAAATCATTTTTTAGTAACATTTCTTTTGAGATTCAAATACAGACATATTTATAGGGACATAAAACCATTTGGGACCTCTTTTGATATAGCTTCCCTTATTTTAAACTAGAATATACTGCAACATAATGCTATCTATTGCAACATTATTGCAGAAATGGTGTATCCATATTGTTTTGTAAAATGGTAAAATAAAGTCTGGGGCCAATTTTAGCATGAGTGCGAGTTGTATTTATTAAGCCTGCTGTGCAAGGACAACAAAAGCCTTTGTGCCGAGCTGAAGACAGCTCTACTAATAAACGGCTATTTAGTTCTGGTTTAATGTCAATCATAAGCCCCAGTGAGATACTGAGACGGGACATAAGACCTTTAAGTTTTGAGGTTTCCTGTCAAACTGTTGCTGTACGCAGTTAGACTCAGACATTAAATCTGTTGCTTAAAGGCTGAATAAATTAAAGAAATAGAAGATGACTTTTTTTTTTTTTACTTTGATTAGCCTTCATTTGGGAGATTACCTAGATGCTGCATTTTTTCCACTGATATTTGATTTTCAAAGTTGGGTGACAAAATATACTTGATAACATTATAATACCATGTCAACTCAATGAAATTCAATGAACTTTTCTTATTTCAGAAGTTTTGAAAACCATAAAGTATCAAGAAACATATAACCTTTGCATCTATTTATCATAAGCAAATTTTATTATGTTTATTTTTACCCAGTACAAATCATGAATTTATTTCAATTTCATATACTTAATTTCTTGAATATTTAAAACTATAAAAAATAGAGATTTTCTTATTGTAGTAGAAGTAGGCAACTTATCTGAATGTCTTTTGGTTATTCTTTTGCACTCTTAAAATCATGAATGCCCTAACCGGTTTGGCTCAGTGGCTAGACCGTCGGCCTGCAGACTGCAAGGTCCCAAGTTCGATTCCGGTCAAGGGCATGTACTTGGTTGCGGGCACATCCCCGGCAGAAGGTGTGCAGGAGGCAGCTGATTGATGTTTCTCTCTCATCAATGTTTCTAACTCTCTCCCTTCCTTTCTGTAAAAAATCAATAAAATATATTTTAAAAAATAAAATAAAATCATGAAGATGATACCGTATGTGTCTTTGGAGCCAGTACACCGCTTGCAAATGACAAATCTGATAGGCACCCAGCAATACTTATTATCATATTGGATATACTTTTTTGAACAGAAACAATATTTAGTGTATGCCTATGTTCATCTCTTTGACTGACAGTTTGATTTTGAAAACTCCACTGATTTTATTAGGTTAGATAATATGGAATGAAATTTCAAACCTAAGATTCAGTCCCCCTCAATAGAGTTTATTAGATATTTAGATATTTCATAGCTGGTAATTTATGGTAAATTATATTTACTTGCTTTTGTCAATCATATGTTGAAATGGTCATATTAGAAAAAGTATTTATATCCTGAACAAAACACCCAAACACTATATAATGCTCACTATTTTTAAAGACTGGCCATACTGACAGCATACTGACAGCTCTTCTTCTTGACTCTCTTTATCAGTGTGATCCTGAGTAACTAACACACCCTGTCTTTCCTCAGGCTCATTACTTGATGACTATTGGTGGAGTGGAGTGGAGGTTCCCAAGTGCCAATCCTTGGATCGGGCCATTTCTTTACAAAGTTTCACTGGTCCAGGTTACAGTGCTAAGCATAATCATTAGGTATAGTGCAATGATATATTTATTTCATGTAAGAATTTCACCCTATTAGGATTTAATATTAAATCATATTTTCTTAAAAGTTTAAGAGACCATCTCAATCAAGTTCAGTTTGGGGACTCTGCATTCTGATTGGAGTAACAAAAATGTAAAAATACATTTAGAGACATATTTCTATTTAGAGTGTTAGATGGTCAAGAATGACTAATAATTTATACTTGTAAGAAAATATCTTTAGTTTTTAGAGGTTTATGCTAAACTGTTTAGTGGGGAATTTCATCATACTTGGGATTTTCTATAAAAGTGTTTATCAAAATATGTAGATAAAATATATATGCCAAAATGTTCATAATTGTTAAATCTGGATTATGGATTTTACACCAACTAGCAGCCCATTTGCACGAAGATTCGTGCAATAGAACTTCATTCACCTGGCTGCCTGCACCAGTTTTCTGCCGGCACTGGGGACCCAGGCCTTGGCTGTGGCACCGCCTTCTGCCTTCTTTCAGGGTCGGGGCTTGGCCCCGGGCGGCGGCCTTGGCTCTGCTGCACCCCAGCCTCCCTGCTACGGATGGTAAGAGCCGAGCCCCTGGTGTTGCCTGTGATCCGTGCAGGCTCCCCGCTGGTGCCCAAGGCTGGGAAAGCCTCCGCCCGAGGCTTTCCCCACCTTGGGCTCCGCCACACCCCAACGTCCCTGCAAGGGTTTCCTGGTGGGTGTGGTTGGTGGGCGTGGCTTTTGGGCGTAGTGAAGGTACGGTCAATTTGCATATTACTCTATTATTGTTCCTTAATGAAGTTTGAATGCTAAAAATGGGCCCAAACAGGGACTAGACATAGTAGACACCTTTGTAGTCAGGGATTGCACTGAGACAGAGTCTAGCACATGCAATGTATCCTATGTAGTCCCATGAGTAAAGCTGTACTTTTCATCATCCCAACTTCTTGATGACTAATTTTTCAGAAATCAGATTTAGGTAACAAAAATGTATTGAGAATTTCAATGGTGCCTTTAAAAACACAGGATATATATATATATATATATATATATATATATATATATATATAATTTTATTTTTTAATATATTTTTATTGATTTCAAAGAGGAAGGGAGAAGGAGAGAGAGATAGCAGCATCAATGATGAGAGAATCATTGATCAGCTGCCTCCTGCACACCCCCCATTTGGGATTGAGCCTGCAACCTGGGCATGTGCCCCCAACTGAAATCAAACCCTGGACCCTTCTGTCTGCAGGCCAATGCTCTATCCACTGAGCCAAACCAGCTAGGGCAAGATTTATATATTTTAAAATGTAAAAACTTGTCTCTGGGGAACTAGGAATGATACTTTTATGCAGGTAGGACCTCATTTTTGCCATCAAAGTGTCTATAAGGCTTCATCCCTAAATTATCGCTCAGCCAGGAGAATAAGCATGTAACACATTTACTCACACCATGAGAAGACACTCCATCAAGCTTCTCATCAGCTTTTAGGGCAAATATAATGCAAAAATGATATGCTTCAATATGGGCTTTGGTGTCAGAGAGACATGAGATCCGGGTTCAGATCTCTGTACTGGAACTTGTTAGCTACTAAGATTTAGAAAAGTGTGGCCCAGCTGTCATGGCTCAGTGGTTGAGCATCAATCTATGAACCAGGAGGTCACTGGAGACTGAGCCCACAACCAGGACATGTGCCCCGACCAGGAATGCAACTGTCACATCCTGGTTCATAGTTTGATGCTCAACCACTGAGGCATGCAGGCCAGGCTACATGAATGTGTTTATTGAAGTTCAACTAATTTCCCCAGGACTACCTGCGGCAGATTTCTGAGGTACTGCTTTTGTGTAGCTCTCTCCTCAACAGTATGCTGGTCTTCAATGTCTAGCCACTTTGTTCTCCCTGATTTCTTAAATCTATGTTCTTCTTTCAGAAAACTTCCCGGACTTCTCCCGCTTTCCCTCTCCTTGAACTCCTTGAGCTGTTGCTTTAGAATTCTCTCAAGACCATTTCAGTGCTTACCTTGTTTATTTCCATTATGTGAGGGATCACTGTGGTTGATTGGTGATGTCTACTATTTTGAAAACGATTGCTTCATAATTTTTCTGTATTTTTGGTTGTTTCAAAGTGGAAGGAAAATCAAGTCACTGTTTTTCCATTTTTCCTGGATTTTAAATCCTGGAAAAGAAACTTTCAAAAGTTAACCCTTTTAGAATTTTTAAAGTGGTTTGCTATTTATTAGAGGTTTGAAGAAAATATTGTCAAAATTCAATGAATACCTTAAAATGTAGGATTGGAAGAGTGAATTTCTCTTCTGGTTGCTAATTTAAAACAATGTGCATTTTATATCAAGTTCATATATAACTAGAGATTCATATTCAGAAAACATCCTCAGTTCCTTGTATTTTATTCTTTGACTTAGATTCTGCCAATATAGGGTTCATTATTTTCTCCTTATTTTTATTTCTTTCTTCTTTTTCTTTGATAGTTTTGAATTTCAAATAAGAATAATAGGAATACCTCTAACCGGTTTGGCTCAGTGGATAGAGCATCAGCCTGCAGACTGAAGGATCCCAGGTTCAATGCCTGTCAAGGGCATGTACCTTGGTTGCAGGCACATCCTCTGTAGGGGGTGTGCAGGAGGCAGCTGATCAATGTTTCTCTCTCATTGATATTTCTAACTCTCTATCCTTCTCCCTTCCTCCTTGTTAAAAAAAAATCAATAAAATATATTTTAAAAAGAATAATAGGAATAATGTAAATAAATTTTAATTAAACATACTTTACGTGGGAACTCATGATCAAAAATATAGGAACAGTAAATTACTCTGAATGTATCATTTAGAGACAAAATGATGGACAGTGTGAAAAACTGGTTAAGATAAATGGAGAATTTGGAGAAAAAAATATAGATTTATAATGAATAGGAAAGCCAAAAGAGGAATTAGAGAAAATGTAGTAGAAAATATATTCAAAGAGAAAATGAATAAGGATTTTGCAGATGTTTATGAGTGCTTGGATATTCCTTTAAACTTGAACCTGGATCACCTTATTTTATCTGGGCTCATTCATCGATCTGTGATCAGTTGATTGGTTGGCTGAGGGTTGGCTGTTGTAAAATTGGCTCACCTAAGACTCATTTCTGATCAGAAAAAAAAAAGAGAGAAAGCAAGACAATAGAAGAGTTTTTAATAGGCATTATCTGTCGATATAGAATATCTAACTAGTTAAACAATCATTAAAAGAGAGAAATAAAAGTTCAGCAAAAGATAGTATTTTGCTGTGTATACTCACTAAAAAAAACTACAGAAAAACAAATAGAACAAAAGCAGTACAACATACAAAGGCATTAATCTGGTAAACCTGTGAATATGCATAGGTTATAAAATTATTATACATATAAACATGTTTCACTAATATATAATAAATGTATACTATCACATATAAACTAATATTATATATATATGTGTGTATATATATATGTATATGTATATATATATGTATATGTGTGTGTATATATATATATATATATATATACACACACACACACACTGAGTGGCCAGATTATTATGATCTCTGAACGCAGAATAATCTGGCCACTCAGTATATATATATACTGGTGCATGAATTTGTGCATGGGTGGGGTCTGGCCAGCCTGGCCAGGGGGAGGGGACATGGGCAGTTGGCCGGCCTGCCTGGTGTTCGAACTCCTGGTTGAGGGGACAATTTGCATATTAGCCTTTTATTATATAGGATATACACTGAGTGACCAGATTATTCTGTGTTCAGAGATCATAATAATCTGGCCACTCAGTGTATATATACACACATACACACTTGGATGAGGAAACTAGACAGAACTAAAATATTATTCATCATGAATTGAAAGACTAATGTCTTAGCTTGGCCTTTCAAAACAAACTACCATAGACTAGGTAGCTTAAACAACAGAAATTTACTTTGTCACAGTTCTAAAGGCTAGAACTCCAAGGTCAAGATGCTTTATGGTTAGTTTCTGGGGAAGGCTCTCTCATTGAATTTCAGATGACCACCTTCTTGCTGTGTCCTCACAGGGCAAGAAGAAAGAGAGAGGGCACACTCTGATGTCTCTTCTCACAGGGCACTAATCTTATCCTATGGGCCCCACCTTCTTTACCTCATCTAAACCTAACTACCTTCCAAAGACCCTATTTCCAATACGACTATCCCATTGTGGGTTGGGGCTTCTACATATGAATTTTGAGAATATGCAATTTAGTTCATAGCCATTAGTAAGGATGATTTAAGGTAAATGTTCTATATCTTAGAGAGGGTAGAAATATTGATGAACTTTATGATTTTTAAAGTCAATTTGACTAACTTGATTTCAGTTGGTTTTCTTTTTTATTGTTATCTATAAGATATACATTTATTTTTACTGAAGAAACTGGTTGACTATTGATTACCTGTAAAA
This sequence comes from Cnephaeus nilssonii, assembly GCF_951640355.1. NCBI lineage: Eukaryota > Metazoa > Chordata > Mammalia > Chiroptera > Vespertilionidae > Cnephaeus > Cnephaeus nilssonii. The sequence continues at coordinate 96,832,159 of NC_137073.1, forward strand.
TATGACCTTCCTCAATTAAAATACAGTACTCTTTATAAAAAACAAAACTACAAATATAGTCATCTCATATTCCCCATTCAAAGTATTTTGTTGTCCTTAGAGTGAATGCTTTATCTAATGCAGCATATGTTGCTGAAGAGCACTTATGAATTACATAAATAAAATAAAATGCCTTGAAATAATGGTTTTAGTTTTGCTACCTTTTCTTAAAAATATTAGTCTTCATATCCTTATAAACTATATCAATGCGATGTATCTTTTTCTCAATATAGCTCTTATAAACAGGTAAAAGGCAAATTACATTATATTTGTCAAGGTGACTATTATAAAGGGAAAAATAGAGTCTTGATGGTAAAAACTGCAATGGGTTCATAACTATTGAAATTGGTTAAAGTATACACAACTTCAAAATAAATTTGGGCACACATTCTAAACTAACAGAAAAGAAGTCTAATGACATTCTAACAAAACCCAGTAACTATGATTTACAGTTAACTAGACACTGATTTTGTTTCATTTTTTAACATATCATACTTACATCTGTAATATAGTTATGTTTATTTCATATATAAAGATTTAATTTATACCATCTTCAAGAATCTATTGCCTGAGGATTTAGGTTTATAAACTAATGAAACATATAGATCATTTGTGACAGTAAGGAAGATTATCAAATTCAGTCCTCAAATTGCCTTCTTATTCTAGGCTCAGCCTGCAAGCAAAGGGCACCAATACAAATGTCTTTATTAAAAAGAGAGAGAGAGAGAGATGACTCTTTCAAGTATTTTAATAAAATCATTTTAGAATTGCTTTGTTTGTTTTGCTATCTAATCTTAATGACAATGAACTTCTTGTGTTCATGTTTGACAAAAATTCTTGGAAGAGTTACTGTTGTTTTTTATTAAATTAACATTATTATTTTACACTTTACATTTTGGTACCCATTCTTCCATAACAGTAGACATCTACTGATGCAGCTTAAAAATTACTACTATTACTATAACTTAAGTTTTTATTATATACTCATAAATATATTACAGTTAGGATATTAAAAATGGTTTTTGTCTTAATCTGAAGTAAACAAAGAAACCAATATATTTTATTTATCTGGAAATCATAACAGCTTTCTTTGCTTTTATGCAGCTTTTTAATATTTTCATAATGCCTCTAGGCCCAGTGTCAACATTTGTAAATTGATGGGATTATCATGTATTTCTAAGTAGCTTGAGACTACTTTTATAGAACCCTTTTTATGAATCTCATTGAATTTTGATTGGCTACCACTAGGGGGAACTAAACCTCCTAAAGTTCTATATATTTGTTACTTCATTTAAAAATCACATTATACAATTACAGAATTTTGATTTTAGGTTTTTGTATACAGGTGAGATTTTATCTATAAAAGTACTTCAACAAGTTACTGCAGTGGCCATGAAGGAGTGGGACTCACTATCACACCTACCAATGCCAAGAAATAATGAATACAAACCCTAGTCACTTGTTGGGCCCTCTGTTATAGATCTCTTGCTAAGTGTATTGAACAATCATTTTACCAGTGACAGTGTTTTAATACCCATACTTTTTCTTATCTCTTTTTTCTTTGTCTGTGTACATTTTTATCACACTTGTAGTATCTTCAGGATAATTTTTCCAAAAATGCTTTAGGCTGGTAAGACTTTCTAATGATATTTTCCCTCTATTTTATGAGAGGAACAAGATGAATAAAAAAATAAAAAATAAATAAACTGCTACCCTAACTGGTTTGGCTCAGTGGATAGAGTGTCGGCCTATGGACTGAAAGGTCCCAGGTTTGATTCTGGTCAAGGGCATGTACCTTGGTTATGGGTACATCCCCCGTAGGAGGTGTGCAGGAGGAAGCTGATCAATGTTTCTCTCTCATTGATGTTCCTAACTCTCTATCCCTCTCCCTTCCTCTCTGTAAAAAATCAATAAAATATAAAATAAAAAAAAACTGCTCTGCTAGATTCTAGATTAACAGTATATAATATAAAATAAAGCAACCAATCCCAAAAGACTTGGAATGATCAAAATCAATGTATTAAATTGTGTAAACCTGAAGAATCAGGTAAAACACAGTTAAAATATAATATCACAAATAAAATGATAATAATTCATTCATATATGAAATGAAGGCATATGTAGGACATGTGAGCATACCAAAACCTTCTAGTAAAGCTAAGTCGATTATTGGGTTAAACAAGATGGTCATCAATCAGCAATGGAAAACTAGAGTTTACTTTTGTTTATAACCAATAAGATGATTTAGACAGTAATAAATTTCTATATTAGGAAGCCAAGTTTCCCTAGTCTCTGTAATAAAAAAAAAAAAAGCAGATCATTTGGGGGTTGAATGTCAAAGGAATAGGGAACTTTGATTTTGAAAATGATTTTAAAATGTTGCCAGTAATTTATAGGCCCAGCCTCCTTGATGAAATTTCTCTAAGTCCTTCAGTACCTTAAGGGTAATGCAGAGCAGTGTCTCTGATGCCCTGATTCATAGTATAGTGGACCTCTAGGTGTCCTACACTGATCCGCGAGGCTTTCTCTTATGCACATACAATTATTAGCAAAGATGTAAATGGAAAGTATTATTTCTAATGGATGGGATGTCATACAACCTGGATCATAAACAGCTGCACTGCCTAATGAATCTAGAAAAACTCACCTGTTCCATTTTATATTCCTAAAAGATATAATGGGTATGCCTAATATACTAAAGAAAAAGAAATAGTTGCGTGTAACTGCAATGTCTGAAAACTAACAAAACTCTATCCTTATTCACAGCTAAGTACTCTGAATAATATAGCTTAATGTGCTGGGTTCTACAGAAAATAAATAATGGAGGTAACACTATAATCATATTATTAATTTACAGTGATTCTCTCAAAGCGGAATCTGGGACACTGTACAAGGAACAAACAAAAATTATATCAGTCTGGGCTCCTTGCCCAGGAACACAACCACACACACACACACACACACACACACACACACACACACACACACAAACAGATAAATAAGAGAGAAAACAAATTGGTCCAAAGAAAAGACAGTTGGAGGGAAAAAAAAAGACAAAAAAATGTACAGAATTAAAACTGAAAATGCTATCATTGTAACTATTGATGATTATAATGATCCCATCAGACTTACTAACAGTAACTATTAAAGTAACTATTTTAATGATAAATGATATTTTTAAGGGCTTTGTGGAGACTGAGAACATTCAGTGAGAGAGAATATTACATCACCTAGATAAGGTTTACGTGATATCTGCAATCCAATAATAATAATCTTTCTGTGACTTAAGCAAACAACTTGTGATTCTAAAATCTGGGCTAACTTTTTAACCAGTAATCTGATTCTATCTACTTGAAAATAAAATTAAAGTGTCATGGTCTTGACAGCCTTTTAATATATTCCAGGTTTATTTTCTCCCATAGTCCATCCTTATATGAAAAATAAAATGAAATAATAAAGGCCTCTGTTTTTTTAAACAATGAATATTGATGAACTGTCAATCAGATAATTTATCAGTGTATGATTGGAACCCTACTGTACATGAATTGACTTCTATGAAGCTACCTAAGTACATGTCCTTTATCAGAAACTATGACTGTACAGCTGATGAGAAAGATGGATGTCCATTCTGCTACTGTCAGGAAGCAACCAAAGCCATTAAACTCACTGCTAGCCACACAGCATTTCTCTTCTATTTCAAGATAAAATTTTCTAGACAAAATAAATATTCTGGGAGAATGGGCCAGGTAGTGTTACATTATGACAATTGGAAATAAAATTAGCAAAAAGACAAATACAAGACATCAATAAGAAATGACCAAACAAAACACAACTATTGATATTGAAGCCAAAGACTGAATATTTCCAAACCGAAGATGGTCTACTGTTAATAACTGTAAAAAAACTGAGATATGATTTCACTTATATGTGGGGTTTAATGAATTAAATGAAGTAACATCCAAAATAGTCACAGACTCATAGTTAGACAGCAGGTTGAAAGCTGGGGGCAGGTGGGATGAAGCAAAAAATAATAAAAAAAGAGTAAAACCTCATGGACAACAGTGTGGAGATTGCTGGGGGAAGGGAAGGTGGAGCGGGATAGAGGAAAATATAGGAGCATAAATGGTGAAGGACAGGGAGTTGACTTGGGGTGGTGAATACACAATACAGTGAACAGATGATGCATTGTGGAATTGTGCACCTGTATAATTTTGTTAACCATAGTCACCCCAATAAATTGAATAAAAAAGAAAAAAATCATGTCTTGATACAAACTGGATTTAATGTGGGAAATTACTTGATCTTAGAAAAGCAGTATCAGCTGGATGATGAGAAATTTAGTCAGCTTGCAGTGTGCTGATGTGGGAAGTGGAATGGAAGAGTGATGCTTGTGCAGAGGAAAATATGACTGGCTATTTTCTGTTTGCTTGTAGGTTAGATGAAAAAGATCTGAATATGTTTATAGACTGAGAGGAAGAAGCTAGTGTAGGAGCGGTTGTTCCCATAGAAAAGGAAGAAAATAATTTCTCTTTAAAAGTGTTCTGAGAGAGGCTGGAGTAGCCATGGAGAGGTCAATGGGGAAAAAGGAGACATATGTAATACTTTGAACAATATAGAATTTAAATTAAAAAACAAAACAAAACAGATCTGAGATGTAAATAAAAATGATTCAAATTATAGAAGAGAGGATATGGAGTGGAGGAAACTAAGATGATGATAAACATGGTTGGGCAAGGGTTGGTTCACAGAACTTAATGACTTCTAACGTCCTTATGAAATAGGAATTTAGTCATATGCTGGTCATGTGTGAGTGCATGCCAGATTCAGACATTTGTGGAGAAAATAATTCTGTAATAAACATTTAGAAAACTTTGTCAGAAAGCTGTCTAGAAAAATTGAAGGTTTCAGTACAGTTTTGTAAGCCAAGTTGATATTGGAAAATATAATTATTAAATGGCCCCTAATTTGTGTGGCTTTTATAAATTATGATAGAAAGCTCAGATACGTAGGAGCTATATAAATAAAATTTTTATTATATCAAGTGTCATGCAAAGAAAGGGAAGTACAAAATAGAAACAATATGTTTATGACATTGGCAAGAGTGAGTTTGGCTCTCATTAATTATAGTTTATGATTTGGAAAAAGGAGAGTTGGCATAAACGGAGAAAGTATGTGGGTCAAGAGATTAGGAAATGAGCAAGAAAACAATTGTACTGTGAGGAGCAGAGTGAGTGAGACCTTGACAATTGTTATGTCTAGCCAGTGATTTGCATGTACTAATTTAAAGGTCTTAGAGGAGGTTAATGAAAAAAGTGTGTTCATGTGTGTGTGGTAGAGGTAATTGAGGTATATCAGCAGAGTTACTGAGAGTGGATCAATCAGAGAACATTGAAGAATAATGAATTAAAGTAGGAGAGAATATGAGGACATCAAGTTTTAAAGTGCCAGGTTTATGATGTGAGTAGTAAATTTATATAGATCAATTTCTGTGGGTTCTAAGGCAGGAACCAGCATAGTTAAATAGTAAATGGAGAGATATAGTTATATATAAAACACTCCTTGAGAAGAAAAGACAAGATAGATGATGATGGCTAGAGAGAGTTCAGAATGAAGAAACAATTTGTTTTATTTATTTACTAGAGGCCTGGTGCACGAATTCATGCATGGGTGGAGTCTTTCAGCCTGGCTGGCGATCAGGGCTGATCGGGCCTGGCCAGCTGAGGGAAGGACAGCAGGAGGTTGGCTGTGGGAGCACACTGACCACCAGGGGGCAGCTCCTGTATTAAATTATACTTCCATCTATAGAAGTATAATTTCCTAAAACTCATTATAAAATTTATGAAAAATGTAAATATAGGTAGGGATACATATTCACAGAGATCATTTTCTAATCATTAAACTTAATAAATGTATTTCAACACATATTCTTAATATATTTTATAAGAACATAATTAACCAATTCTTTAACTATAGTTTTGTAAAACTCATATTTAAAATCTGTCTCTTCTGCTGACATACCATATTAATTTAGATATGTTCAGTAGCTTGAGTCTATTTTTAGAATATGGTAGTAAATAATTCTTTCAATTTATAATAAGTGGTTTGCTATAGTTATTTAAGGAGCTATAAATAGCTCTATGTTTGATATTAATTTCTTAGCTTACTACAGTCTAGTTTAAGCAATGAGAAAATATCTGATATTATTTTAAGAAGTGATGGCTTTATTTCTTCTATGATTTTAAACTGACAATTTCCTTTAAAATGATAATGACTTCATGGCTGAAAAGTCTTCCATCAACTGTATCCAGAATTAAATGGTATAATTTCAGTGTATCTATGGCGTAAGTCACATCAATATAGAAGTAACTTATTTGAACAAACAATATATTAGTGAAGTTAACATACTGTTCATTTGCTTTTAATTATAGTAATCACCAAATATCACTTTACAGCTAAAACTTTGATTGTCAAATATAATTTGGTTCTTATTCATGACAGTGACAGCTAATTTCAACTGCTGTTTTTATACACTTTCACTTAAAATAGTTTAGTGAGCAGCATGACTAAATCTAAAAGTATTCTCTTAAAGATCAGATATCTGCTTTCTAAAGGCCATTGTGTTTGTTTGTGTATAAGTGGATCTTCCTGTTTTCTTAAACATTTTCTTTGTCTTGCCTTTTAAAAAACAAATTTCAGACTCAAATGTTTTTATGCAAGGTATATAACATATATATAAGAGTTTATTGAATATGTTTAATCTAGAAGACTCAATGCTTTGTTTTTCTCTCATCACTTTCTGCAACATTTTCTGTGATAGCATTGATGCTTCCCCAGGCAGAACCATGGACAGATCCCATAACTTCATTCACAATTAGAATTTTCTGTATGGCAATAACAACTTACTTTCGGATATTTCCAAGAGCACTTGACTCCCATTTAAAATAATTCATTCCCCATCTAATTCATACTCTCTTTCCTGTTGCACACATTTCTTCCAAGGTGTTTTAGGCCATGCCACCTTCTGTAGGCATCCAGTTTGCTCACAGGAACTTTCTTCATTCTTCCCACAGCAAAAGCATGCTGTCCTATAGCCACAGCTTTTCTGCCACTGGACGTCACAGCAACTCAATTGAACTTGTACTGCCTTCAGAATTCTTGCAAGCACTCCACTTCAAGTTTCTATCTTGCACATCATTCTTTATGAAAAACCCATACCAAGCCCTTTCCAATATCTTGTGTTCTCCAATGTTAGGTACTGTAGTGAACGTACAAGTCTCTACAATTCAGCAAATACTCAATGTGTGTCTGTGTGTGTGTGTTTAGGGAGTATGTGATGATGGTTGGGGTGGTTGTGTTGGTGATATTTAAAAACTATAGCTGAGATAATATGCTAATTTTAACTTTTTATCTAGTATTTTCTGGATACATAAAGCAGATTACTCACCATGCATTTATTTACTTAACAGATATTTATTAAGAGTCTACTTACTGTATTCCAGACATTTTCCTTGGCATGGGTACTGTATATACCAATGAACAAACCAGAGTCGATATTGTTCTACAATAAAGATGTTCTAGTTGTGGAAAACAATTAAGTCAGAGGTGGTGACATAAGTTGTTGATGAAAAATAACATAAGGTGAGAAGGTAGACAGTGATTTCATAGTATTTTCAGGGATGATTTCACTGATGGGGTGGCATTTAAACAATTACCTGAGGAAGTAAGGGATGGAGCTATCCAAATAGGATATTTTTATGAATATAAAGAGGTTTCTTCTTAATATAAAAGCTTTATTTTGCATGTTTAAGAAGTTGCTACAAGAACATTGTGGAGCTGAGGCCAGGAAGCAAGGGGAAGAGTGAGAGGGTATGAAATCAGAGAGCAACAGAATATATATGACTATATGCTTATATTAAGAGTGAATGTTTGTGACACAATTGAATATTCAAAACATTGCCTTTTTTCAGTAAGTGCTGTATAATCATTTTGAAACAACCTCTTGCAAATTAGAAAAAATAAACTTACAATGGAAAATGTTTGGCAAGCTTTTATAACATAATTTGAAGCATTCATCAAATCAGTAAAAAGAGAAACATTGTTTGTTCTTTAATTAAGAAGAATGCATTTCATTATGTCAGCAAAGTTTTAACCAAAAGGCATGCATATAGAATATATTTAGTACACAATAGCAAATCAATATTAATGACAGCTTATACAGTACAAATTGATTTTGTAGTAAATAAAAGCTTGAAATAAAAAAAGGGAAAAGCTTAGTGGCACATACTCATATAACCTTTAACAATATATTCATGTTATGAATGAGATTTAAAATATAAAAAATAACAATAAAGGTATTCAGACATAAGGGTCCCCTCCCCAACAATAATTCAAATATTTTAAATAAAATAACACTTCACAATTTTTTGAACTAGAAATAATATAACCTCTACTACAAAATAAACCTAGGGTTTTCTATTATCATGAAAAATGTGAACCTGTTAAAGACCCGTGGTTGTTTGATGATTAAATACTTGACCTATATTTCTAGAAACAAGAGTGGGGCAACTATCTGCCAAAGTAATTTTATATGTTCAAACTCAGAACTAGATTTTAGAGAATCTAAAAGTCATAAGGGCCTACTTAACAGATACCTCCATTTATCTCCTGTGACAGTGAAACTCCTGCAATTTTGAAACCGAAGCAGGTATGGAAAATGTGCATGGTGTTAGAAACACTTAATATGAAAAGAGAAACAAACCCATCTCTGGAATAATGATTTTTATTATTCAAATAAAAGTGTGGATAATTCTCTTTCTCATTGAGGAGTCACAAGAAAAAGATTTGTAATATACAACATGCAGCCTTAATAAAAAGGCAATCAAAGGAGTTTGATTAAAGCTTAAGTTTGTTCAGATGAATTATTTAGATAACCAGAATAAATCAGGGAGGAAATATTTTTATTATTATTATTATTATTATTATTACTAGAGGCCCAGTGCACAAAATTCATGCACTCCTGGAGGTCCCTCAGCCCAGCGTGCTCCCACTCACAGTCCAGGACCCCTTGGGGGATGTCCGACTGATGGGGAGTGGGCCTAAGCCGGCAGTTGTACATCCTTAGCGCTGTTGCGGAGGTGGGAGAGGCTCCCACCACCGCCCCTGCACACCCCCTGTGGGAGCGCACTGACAACCAGGGGGCAGCTCCTGCATTGAGTGTCTGCCCCCTGGTGGTCAGTGCACGTCATAGCAACCGGTCCTTCCGCTGTCAGGCCAAAACCGGCTCTCTGACATCCCCTGAGGGGTCCCGATTGCAAGAGGGTACAGGCCAGGCCAAGGGACCCCACCGGTGCATGATCGGGGCCAGTGAGGGATGCAGGAGATTGGCCATCTAGGGAGTGACTGTGGGAGGGCTCCAGGGCATGTCCGGCCCATCTCGTTCAGTCCCAATTGGCCAGACCCCAGCAGCAAGCTAACCTACCAGTCGGAGCGTCTGCCCCCTGGTGGTCAGTGCACGTCACAGTGAGCGGTTGACCGGCCTTATCATATCATTAGTTTTGATTGGTTGCACGACCGACCAGACGACCAGGCACTTAGTATATTAGGCTTTAAATGTACAGGATTATTATTATTTTGATAAAAGTGGAAAGCTTCCATGATATATTTCAGTTACTTTTATGTAATTTTATTTTACCTGTGAGATTTTATAAAAGTCAAACTTGAGAATAGATGATTATAAGGAAATCAGACTGCTGAAAGAGATGTCAGAAAAATGTACAATGCTAGTTACTTCTAGGTCACATCATTAAAGAAATAAACCTGGAGGCAATGTCTTTTTTTTTTTTTTCTTTCCTTAAACCATACTCTTAATTATATAGTAAGAAATAACATTATTTCAAAAAGACTGCCTGGATTCTTAGAAACCCAAATAGGCATGTTTAATCTTCGTTCTGGAAAATGTAGTGTTTGTACTCCTTCCCTTATCGTGATCTCATTTATTTTCCTTACATTTGTCCTGCTACTGTACGCTCCAGCTAAGTAAAGAAACAGATCTCCATTTCTATTTTTCTAAGTCTTATTTCTAGAGACCATATTGCCTGGGTGAAAATTCAAGTTCTCCTGTACATACAACATGTACAGGATGTGGCAAAAGTATGGAATATGATACAATAATTCATACATAATAATAGAAAAGTAAACTGTGTTTTGTGTACTCACAACTGCAAACCTACTTTATTTCCCACTCTGTTGCCTTTGTCATGTTTTTATAAAACATGGTGTTTTCTTTCCTTTTAAAAATATTTTTATTGATTTGAGAGAGGCAGGAAGAGGGAGAGAGAAATAGAAACATCAATAATGAGGGAGAATAATTGATTGGCTGCCTCGTGCACGCTCTTCACAGGGAATCAAGCCGGCAATCTGGGCGTGCCCTGACCAGGAATCAAACCGAGACCTCCTGGTTCATAGGTCAATGTTCAACCACTGAGACACACCAGCCGGGCAAAACTTTGGGTTTTCCAACTTTTCTGTACCATGAAGGTAATCCTTGTGCCTAAAGCACAAAGGTGTTGTGAGGATTGAATGTGTTTTTATGGACAGTGTAATAATATTTGTTCTCTTCCCCTGTGAAATGTAATCAGAATTTTTATTTAAACAGAGTTTAGTGACCTTCTCTTTAGCAAAATCGTTGGACTTGAGTTTATTGTCATCCTTTCTATTGTGCTGTTAGCATGTGTATGATCTAGATGTAGAGCACATCTCTTTACCTTCATGGATCTGTTATCCTTGAGAAGTGCTGCCCCACAGAGGGCCAACTGGTCCCTGGAAAATTAGTGAGTTCAGGGTAGCGCTCCTGTGGCCCAGGTGCAAGGCTCGCCCTGGTGAAGGTGGCTTTAGCTGAGCATTGACTACAGGAGGGGCAGGGAGGAAATAGTGAGCAGTGTAAAGGGAAGTACAACTAATGAGGGCATGTGCGGGAAAGGATAAATACTTGCATGTTATTTTAGTTTGAGCTCCATCTATGGTAGGATATGTGGAAAATGCTAGTAAGGCATATTGGGAGAAGATTACAATAAAACTATAGATATCTGTTATCGTTTTTATTATTGTTGATGATTCTGCTGTTATGGTTGTTTCCTCTGATGGCAAGAGGAAGTTTATACATAAACTTCCATTTATCATATGTACTTTCATTATTAACATGGGTCTGTGCGTTAGTATTGACCCAGGAGTCAATTAAATCAGATAACCACATGTAATATGTATAATAAGAAAATTGAGAGCTAAATGTAACATAAATAGTATTGGAAATGGTCTCTGCAAAGTGCAAAAACAAAACAAAACAAAACTACCTGAAGGCAGGAGCATGACGTTTATTAAAGAAGAACTAGATATGACTGCATTTTGGACAGAATGCAGTACTTTCCCTAGTTTTTGCAGCCAGACACAACTGGGGGAAAAAAAGCAAGGGGTTTGACTTGATTCAGACCAATGCAACATAAAAAAATGTGGGTTTTTAATTAAGCATAACTCAAATAAAGAAGATAAGGAAGATACTGAGAGCATATAAAATTATAGGAGCTACACATCAAAAAGTAAAACTATATTCTTTAGATTAATTACTATGCTAAAGATTCCTGAACTGTTTTGGTCCATGGGTATGTTAGTGTTTCAGTACTTTATAAAATCAGTCCTAGGCCAAAAATCTTTGTTCATTAAAGAAATGGGGCTGAACATCCAAAGAGTAGTAGACCATTGGGTTCCTAACACATGTCCCTGTGCTTATCTTGAAATTAAAAATATCTGTAGCCCCTCATGCACCTCAGCACACAGTGGGCGGGCATACGCTATCACCAGAATCCTGTAGAACTGCATTCATGCAATAGCCCCCTCACTGCGCTTTCTGTCCTTGAGTTTTAACTTCTGATTCATGCTTACATCCAATGCCCTCACAAATATCTGTGCATCATGCTACTGTCCCGCAGTAATATCTATAATGGTTTCCCAAGTGCTTCTGGAATTCAGTTAAATTTTTCCCATTTCATTGCATTGCCTCTAACCTACCTACATGTATTTCTGATGCTTATTTTTTAAATATCTACTTATGAGTCAGGCTAGCACCATAATTTTCCCTGAAACACTTTATTTTATTATCTGCACTTTTCCTCTCTCACAAAATGTTCTTCTCTGTGTGTTCTTCCTAGTAAAATTATAGCAAATCTAATGTCAAAGTCTAGTTGTACTTGACCCATTCTGTTATTTATTCTCTGTAATAGAAAAACACACACACACACAGAGACACACACACACACACATTCTAACTTCCATTAATGTATGATATATTTCTTTTTAAATTCTATAATACTTATTTAAAAGTAATGTTGTATGTACAGAGTTAGCCCGTATGCATATGCAAGCCTGTTTTGAATTCACTAGTGTTAAAGATTGAATTGAGTTCAGCAAAATGTTTATTGAAATCTTAACCCCTATAACTGAATGTGACCATATTTAAAAATAGGGTCTTTGCAGATATAATAAAATTAAGATGAGGTCATTGGAGTGGGTCCCAATCCAACATGACTGGTGTCTTTATAAGAAGAGGAGTAAAACACTATGTGAGGAGAGAGCCACATAGGAAGAAGATGGCCAGGTGATGATGGAGGGGGAGTCTGTGGTGATGCACCTACAAACCAAGGGGTGCCAAAGATTGCTGGCAAGCAGCAGCAGCCAGAAGGAGGGAGTATGGCTCTGCTGATATCTTGATTTCAGCTTTCTAGTCTCCAGAACTGCGAGACAATAAATTTCAGTGTTAAGTAAACCTCCCAGTTTGTGGCGCTTTGTTACAGCAGCCCTGGGAAACTAATACAATTAAGATAGAGGTAAACAATGCAAATAAATCCACTACATTTCAAAGCATGAAAAAAAGGGTGCTTTTATACTTTAACTAGAGACCCAGCGCACGAAATTAGTGCACAGGTAGGGTCCCTAGCGGCTGCCGGTTGGGGACGCCTCCCTTTCCCCAGCCACCTACCACTGCCACCGCTGCTGGCCCCGCTGCCTGGTCGAACTTCTGGTCAAACTCCTGGTAGAGAGTACAATTTGCATATTAGGCTTTTATTATAGAGGATGGGGCCATTGGAAATATGATTTTCTTTTTTGACACAAAATATCACAACTGAATACCTGATTCTGTATAGCACTTATTAGTTTACAAAGCACTTTCAATTACCATGTTTTCTGAGATGCTGAGTATCACATGGCATGTCACATGCAGCGAGTATTATCATGGCTTTGGCATGTGAGCATAGCCCTGTGGAATTGTAATATCCCATCACAGATACATATATACAGGCCACTTATTCTTTCAGAAACTCTCAATTTGTAAGCAAAAGAGCCAGCGATTATATTCTGATTGCTGATTCAAAGCTTGATAGTTGATCTACTATGCCTCAAAATCTGATGTTTACTAAGGATACATTTCATCTTCTTCATTCCTGCTCATTTAAAACAGGTCAAAAGATAATGTGTTTAACTGTATTCAAGTAGGTCTGTGTGCCTGAAAAAAAATTCTGATTGAATGAAATGTTTGGTATCATGTTTATAAAAAGAAAGCATTTTTTATTAGAATATATGAATAAGTCATCAGCCCTAGGATCCTGGTGCTGAATTTCGAATCTTACTTTACAACATCCCCTTTATACGTTTATATCACACCTAAACATTTTGCTTTCTAAGTAGTCATACCGTTTCCCAGCTTTAATATTTGCCAGAAGTAAATGTCGCACCAAACTTTTAGGATGCAGCTATAGCAAATAGCAAGGGTGGCTAGATGCCCTAGGACAAAATCATGATCATTGCTACTGTGATGGTATTTGTGCAAAGACATTTTCTGTCTCCCAAATCCAATTTCTTGAGTCTATTAATTTTCATGAAGAGGGTATTTAGGAAGGTTGAACTACTTATGAGTATTCATTTAACACAAAATTTAAACTAATGGAAATTATTATTTTCTATTTAGAAATATAATTATTTCCTTGAGATAGTTTGATTTATTGTCTAGAAGGTTGTATTCATTTATTTGGATTGTAGATATAAAAAATGTTAGACAATGCAGGAGAAGTGCAAAGGGAAGAAATGAAACTTGTACTTTACTGTTTCAGTTTATGCTGTTAAACCATCATCTCCCTGCACCAACACTGCTCACTTCAAATACACAAAGTGGGGAGCTGCAGAGCTCCTCTGTGGCTGTTTGCAATTCTTCAGGTGACTATATAGGTATAGAACTTGCATCTAAGAGGATTTGTGGGTGACTTCCCTGTGAACTAATTAAACAATTAACCACGTTCAGATCATGAAAGAATGTGATTCCAACTACCTGTGTTTACATGCTGAGAAAGTACATGATCCCACTGGAAATTTTCTTATAAAGATATTGTCTTCCGTTCAGATCTATTTCATATGAATTGAGGCATACAAAAATAGCACGTTGAAACCTAGTTATTGGTATATTGCTATTTTTCAGTATGTAAAATTGGATTTAAATAATTGACTTAAATTTTCCAGGAGTGCACAGTTAGCATTCATTGAGAGACAGAGCCATGTAATGTTGGAAGGCAGAGATTCCAGAATCAGATTACCTGCATTCTATTTCTGGATCTCCCTTAGATATGCTGTGTAATCTTGGGCAATAACTTCACATATCTGTGCCTCCATTTTTATTTGTTTGTTTGTTTGTTTTGTTTTGTTTTTAAGCAGGAATAAGGACAATTGCTGTCTAATAATTACTTGTGATAAAGAACTTAATGTATGTAAAGAATACTGAAATTGTGGGGTAGATTAGTTAGCACTGTAACTATGGCCTATTGTGAAAATATATGCTGGAATCTATCAAAATAATGTTGAACTAAATATTAGAAAAGAAAATTATAATAAACAAATAAAACAAACCCCAGAAACTGCTTATCAGACTCTCACATTTTATGCAAGCACTTATATTCATCTTTCATTCATCGACTTGGAAGATAAACAATAGTACAGATCTTCCTGGAAGGAAGTTAACTTTCCATTCTGTTCCATGTGGTTAAACGTGTATTATATACTGTTTCAACATATTTCTAATCATTTGGTTTCAGCCTGCTTTTGATTTTGTAAAATTATTGCAAGTGTGGAATCTCCTATATTTTTTAGTTTCAGGAATTGGCAAACCACCCTTTAAATGGTTAAATAAGAGTGATTCAATATCTACAGTCACCATGATCAATTATAAATTAAATATCAAAGGATAAAACGTATGTATGAAATGAACCCCTTGAGACTATGTCCTATTTAACATGTCAAATTTCTATACAAATATGTATATATATTTAGAATTTTCTTCCATCAGAATTTAAAAGCATGTAACATTTTGATATTTTGTTATTCTTTAATTATTTTGAAGAATATTTTATTGAAGATAATATATTTATTTATTGGCTAAAATATACTAACATATTGCAATGTACTCAACCAAAGATTATAAGGAGAGTAGCTACACAGACAAGAAATTTGGCCCTTATCATGATTTTCTATAATTATTTTACTGACACTGATTTTATTTCACAAATTTTGCTCCCCGGGGATATAATATATAATCTTACAAATAACTTTTTTTAGATTATATTTAATAAAATATTAGAACATGATATAATCAATTACTCTGCAATGATAGTCATCATTGAGGAGAAGAAAGAAATAATGTTTTTACTAGGTGGTTATAGATATCCTAGAGAGATGATGTGAATAAATATAGATACTATAAATGCATTCAAATAATGCACACATTTGTGTGCTCTACAATACTAAAATTCCTTTTGTATAATAAGAGTAAACAGTAGGTAATAGCAAGTACTGAATTTTGTGGTTCACTGAATGGTAGGTTGTTTATGAAATACAATGCTCGGGATATAATGATAATTGTGTACTCCTGAGTTAGATGTAGGCATCTGTAGGCTTCTGTGCATTACTTACTTCAGACTTTCCTTTTGGCATTGCAGTTATACTTTTGGATCTCTCTATTTTCCAATTTAATATAGTAGTTTACATTCACAACTATTAAATTTATTAACCATACCAACTCTAGACTTTGAAACCAGCATAACAAAAATAAAAAGTTGAAACTGAATCTGACAATCTTAAGTAAGGATAACAAACCTAGAGGGAAATAATTAAATCAGGCTTAAAGTTATGGTGATGAAATGCAAATCTGAAATTGCCTTTTGGTCTCTTAGGAGAACAGATCCAGGTAGGGGTGATGAGGGAGGAAGAAAATTCCCTCCTAGCAACTCAAATGAGCTGCATCAACACTAGTGACCAGGGAGGTGTGAAGTGTTGCAGAAGTTGCATCTAAGATGATCAAAGTGTACAGATGGGAAATCTTACAAAATGGGAAAGGTAATAGGTTCCATTCACAGTTTTGCACACTCACTCTTCTGGCCCTCAGCCCACTAAGATTTATAATGCTCTGTATCAGTTCAGAATCTCTGACTCTTTAGCCAACTAACTGATCCTTCAGCAACTTAAGATTTTCACATGTAAATTTAAATGCTGCTTTCTTAAAGATTTAATTTCCCTATGACATTCTATGCCTATAGTATCATTTTGGTAATTTTAACCATTGGGTTAAGCCAATTCAATTCAAGGCAGAGGTAACAATCTCCAAAAAGACAGAAAGATGAGATAAATATAATATAAGCAAGACATTTTATATTATTTTATTAGTGCAAAGGTTGTGTGTCTAAAAGTCCTGAGTTACCAAGTGGAAAATACTGGACAGGATAGCATTTTAACATTTTCCAGGCATCATTGGTTGCTCATTTTTTGAAAAAGTATTTAATAGGAATAGATGAACTTCAGAGTACATAAACCAAGCCAGTACATCACAGATTTTTCTCATTTTATTCTTTACTAGAGGCCTGATACACGAAATTCATGCAAGAGTAGGCCTTCCTTCCCCTGGCTGCCGGCACTGGCTTCCCTCTGGCACCTGGGACCCGGGCTTCCCTCACAGCCCCAACTTCATCCGGAAGGTTGTCCGGAAGGACGTCGTCTAATTAGCATATGACGCTTTTATTATTATAGATTCTTTTTATTCATGATTAACTAATATAAGAAAACATTCAAAAGCATTAAATTATTCAATAAACACATTTTAGTACTTAAAATGTACAATGAAGTTTCAGGCTTACAATATGTGAGCTATCCCTGCCATGTATAGTAGTGAAATTGGGTTGAAAGATGCAAAAGTAATAACTGCAAAGGTAGATAGATGTGTGGTGCTGTGGAAGCAGAGAGAATCCTGCAAATTACTCTTCTGGTGGAGCATTTCTCCTAGATCTCCAAAGATTACTGTATAGACTAACCAAAAATAAAAGGAAATTTTAGAGAATGCTAGCATAGATGGCACATATATCAGGGCATAAGGATAGCAGATGTAGCTGGTGGCAAAAGACCTCCAATTCCTATTAAGATGATTAAATTTTATGGTGTGGATCAGGAGGAGTCAATGGTAATTATGGCTTCATCAATTTTTATTTTTTTTTTAGCAATATGGAAATAAATGTGAAGCATATTCTTAAGTAAGGTGAGGATAGTGCTTAGGAAATCTCCAGTTAGAAGATTTATACAAGCTAGGGAATTGATAAAAAATAACATGACCTGAGGCACTGACCGAGATTAGAGGGTGGGACATTTGAAGAGATACCATCCAGGTTTAGTTGATGGCACTTGGTTGATATACTGCGGGGACAGCAAGAATGAGGAAGAGCCTGAGGCTGTGCCACTGTTTGTCTCTCAGTCAGGGTTTAGTTAGAAAAAAAGAAAACATGCTAAATATTTCAAGCCAAGGGAAATTGAGGCTGACCACTGATAATTCAGGTCTGTAGACTATAAAAGTAAAAAGAGTACAATGAAGTAAACTCAGGAATAAATACCTGCAGGGAGCAGTTTTCACCTCAATGGCTGAAGAGTAGAATAATTAAACCCAATGATTTTGAGTATAAGCACTACAGGGCTGGTGTTCATTCTTTTAGGACAGATTTCAGCATTATTTGTACTTGGAACTCTAGGAGTCACCCATCCTACCCTGATTGTCCCTGGTCTTTCTGAGGGGGTTTAGAAAATTTAATACAGAGAGTGCCTGAAAAAGGTAGGGGCTGAGTCTACTCTAACCTACACTGAAGTGATGCCAACATGAACTCAAAGAAGCCTCTTCTCCCCATCTAACACATTCTATCCATACTCTGTGCTTCCATGTGGCCAAACCTAATAAAACATCAGAGGATAAAGGAGTGTGAGAATTTCCCTGTGGAGAGGCCCAGCCCCAGCAACCAAGACAAGTAAACAGAGGGCATGAGTGGAGCTGAGAGACAACAAATAAATAACTGGACTGGGCATTTCAGGGTAAAGCAAAGCACTGAGGTAAATATGAGTTTATAGTCTTAGAATAACTAATTTAAGGTGAAGGAGAGGCAGAAATTGGGCTTAGAAAAAGATAATCTTTGTTTGGGTTTTTTTCATTCAGTTTATAACTCTCCTTGATTCTACCAGTCTAACTAGTGTTTGACATTATGCCAATAACTTATTCTCTCTATGCCTTGGCTTTCTCATTTACAACATCGAGACAATAATATCATCTCCTTCATATAAATTTCTACAGGGAAGTTAACTTTGTTATCATCTGGATGGAAGCAATATAATAATAAAGGATTTTAAAGACTTTGAGAATGGATGATAAGTCCATGTAGGGCATGCAGATAATGAATGGAAGGTCACACTATCCACCAACAGTTAAACTGTTGGTGTAAAAGAAAAAAAAAGTATTATTAAATATCAAGAAAATTAAAGGTGATTGTATTGAGGGAAGTCAGAAGTATATGTTAAGAGGACAGTGATTATTAAACTCCAATGATCAAGGATAGTGATATGACAATTCAAAAACAGCCAATGTGCCTTCAAAGATATGAAATTATTTATGATATTTTTGTAAAGCTCTATAGGGGGGATAGAGAGGAAAGTGTTTGTAATCGGCTGAATGAGAAATTCTGGCAGTGAGATATCACTCAGGAGACTGGCCCTTCTCAGGAACAAAGAAACATACCAGTGAAAAGCAAGCAGCTGATGACGCAGGAATGGAGTCAATGAAGCAATTACCCGAGGACATGGAAAGGAGGTGACTAAGAACTCACTTGGAGAGATTAGCTTTTCAAAGTTGCAAGTACATATACTACAAGGACATTGGGATGTGTTTAGCATAGAAAGAATATAAGTCA
Source organism: Cnephaeus nilssonii (assembly GCF_951640355.1). NCBI lineage: Eukaryota > Metazoa > Chordata > Mammalia > Chiroptera > Vespertilionidae > Cnephaeus > Cnephaeus nilssonii. The sequence goes on from NC_137073.1 coordinate 96,851,499, forward strand.
AGGCTTTAAAAAAAATATTGTTATTGATTTCAGAGAGGACTGGAGAAGGAGAGAGGATAGAAACATCAATGATGGGAGAGAATCTTTGATTGGTTGCTTCCTGTATGCAACCCATTGGGAATCAAACCCACAACCTGAGTGTGTGCCCTGACCGAGAATTGAACCCTGACATCTTTATTTATCGGTAGACACTCAACCACTGAGATACACCAGCTGGGCATCCAGGCTTTTTTAAAATTGGTGTCAAATAAGGAGAAAAGCCGAGAAATAAAATGGCTGCAATTGCCTAGGTTGTAAATTGGTTCTGTACTTGGGTCAGATCCGTAAGGAAGGAAATGAATGAATGGAAGTTTCTGAGGGGAACATTATAATTAATCAGTGAGAACTGGATTTAAAGCATCAGTCCCACTATTTACCATCTGCCTAATTTCAAACAAGGTATTTAAGCTCTCTGTGACAGTAAAAAGGAAATGTTATTTTTTTCTCAGATGAGTATATAGAGTACTTAGTACAGTACTTAAAGCATAGTAAATGGTTCATTTTGAAAAAGATGAAGAAGAAAAAGATGATGATGATGATGATGTTGATGATGACGATGATGATGAAAAAACTGTTGATTAAGAAATTGAAGTGGTTAACCATGGTGCCAATGTGACTAAAGAGAATGTAGATCTGGAGTGAGAATGATTAACACAAATAATTGGGAGTGCTCAGGGAAGTAAGACCTTTCATATGTTGAAGTCACTTTCTAACATCTAAATACCACTCAGATGTCTCCATCTTCTGAACCACATTGGTTCTCTGTGGCTGTCACCTGGGGGTTCTTAATTCATTCCATGGCAAGATAATTATAATATTTAATTAATTGGACATTTTTCAAAATAAAGGCATAATAGGGATGACAGTGTACAAAAAAAGGCATGCACTGTACAATGAATAACATTTCAGTCAACGATAAACTGTGTGTATGATGGTGGTCCCATAAGATTATAATGGAGCTGAAAATTTCCTATTGCCTAGTGGCATTATAGCCAACTTAATGTAGTTCAACGTATTACTCAGGCTTTTGTGGTGATGCAGGTGTGAAAACAAACCTATTACACAGTCGCACAAAAGTATAGCACATATAATGATGTACAGTATTTAATACTATGAATATTAATATAGTATCTAATACTATAAAATGACTATGTTACTGGTTTATGAGTTACTATACTATACTTTATGTTTTAATAAAGTGTACTTACTTTTTCTACTTACACAAAAAACTTTTCTGTAAAGCAGTATGCCGAGTTACACTGGTAGCAGCCTCATATATCTGTTTACTGCATCATACAATTACATCATTTTCTCTTGTGCTTGATGTAATCTCATGTTGTTTTGTTCAGTAAAATGCTGTACAAGTTTATAGTCTTGGAACAATAGGCTATAGTATATAGCATAAGTGTGTAGTGGGCTGTACCAACTAGGTTCTTATAAGTGCACTCAATGATGTTCACACAATGATAAGATCACTTAATGATGCATTTCTCAGGATGTATCTCTGTTATTAAGCAGCACATAACTACATTAAATTAAATATTATAGATAATTCAGTTACTTCAATATGTGAAATGTAACTAGTTCCTATTTTTAATTTGCATGCTCTATATATAACATTTATAACACTGAGAAAATAAGCTAAGTGCTTTAGAATTTATTTAAAATTTCAAACTTCCCCAAAAAGTTTGCTGTTTTCTTGGATCTTCCACTTTAGGAATGCTTCCTGATTTTTGGTTAACATATTCTTGATGTCACATACATTGGAGAGGTTATGTAATCTCTCAGTGTTGTCATCTATGTTAAAATGCAGTAATGGCATATTTGTTGCCAAATCATTTTTAGAACTAGCAGAAATTCCTGGAAGATTCCTCTGAGTTAGCATGTGTTCAGTAAATGTAGGCTCTTGCTATCACAGTTGTTAATATTATTTTTTTTCATTAACATACTTTTTGAAATGCCCTTTCCTTTAGAGTACATGCAATTCAGGGCCTCTTTGCATGACATACAACTCACCCAGCCATCCATTTTTTATGCAGCTATTAGTTTCTCTAAGTTATAGCATCATTCTTGCCTTCTGGAGCAGAAATCCACTAGGTCTTATTTGTCCTTTCTCTTTGGATTGACTGTCAACTCCTTCTTGAAAGATATAATTAATGTAGCTCTGTCCACAAGCAGAGTCATTTCGTTGTAAAAACACTTGATTTATTGTCAGAAGCCCAGGTGGAAAATTTAGTTCTGCCACTTACTTTTTCTCTTCAATGCCTCCATTCTCTCATCCGTAAAAGATAAAAATATCTACGCTCCTACTCTCTAGTTTTTTGTATGATTTGTGTTATTCAAATCTATGTGGAAATGCTTTGAGAACTACGAATTACCATGTATGGGGAAGGTATCATTATTATTGCCTGCACATGCCTGCTGTTTTTAAATATTTTTCACTCACAATCTGCCACCCAGTACATGAAAAAGGTGGAACGTATTTCTTTAGAAGAGAGAGAGAGAGAGAGAGAGAGAGAGAGAGAGAGAGAGAGAGAAACTCTACAGTAATTATTGAAGAAAGGTTTACTCTCACATCTGCTCTAGGTGTTTCATGATTTTGTTTTTCTAAGTAGAACTTAAAAGAAACTACTTTATTTATCTTTAATTAGCTAACAGAGGCAAAGAAAATGGAAAGACTGTTGTATTAGTCAGGGTTCTCTGGTGAAACAGAAACAATGGAATAAGGGGTTGGGTCATGTAATAATGGAGGCTAAGCAGTCCTAGGGTTTGTAGTAGATAAGCTAGAGATCCAAGAGATGCAGATGGTATAGTTCTAGTCCAAGCCCAAAGACGCAGAACCAGGGCAGATGGTGTAGTTCTAGTCCAAGCCTGAAGACTACGAACTAGGAGATCTAGGAGAGCTGATAGTGGCATTACAGTCTGAAAGTCTATAGGCTTGAGACCCAAGAAGAGCCAATTTTTCAGATTGGCTCTGAAGGCAGGAAAAAAATATTATCCCAGACTTCTGGTTTCCAATTCCTCATAAGGGAGCTTGGAATTTGCCACACTGTCTTAACAAACAAGTAAAAAACTGAACAGACTGAAAATCAACAACTCTTCTTGGATTTGTAAGAAAGTGGAGAACACAGAGTAAGCCACTGCCCCCAATATCGGAGGGACAGACAAATAAATACAGATACTTACCAATGGAAAATGCCATGGGAACCAGTGCCAGAGTAGTAAAACATAAACCATAATTGACAAAATGCTGGAGCCTCAATCAGGACAAGTTTGAGAATTAAAACTTCGAGATACCAACTCATAAGGGGTCCACAGAATATTGTGAGGTATACCAGGTCCACACAGAAAATAATGAAGAAAAATTCCCTTATGCTTCCCATAGGGGAGAACTTTTTTTTTTTTTTAATACAGGAGTTCTCATTTATCTGTAGTTTTGCTTTCTGTGGTTTCAGGTACCTGTATAGTCAACCACAATCCAAAAAATATTAAATGGTACATTCCAGAAATAAACAGTTCATAGGCTTTACATGCTCTTTTGAGTAGCATGATGAAATCTTGCACTATCCTGCTCGGTCTCGTGTGGGACAGAAATCACCCCTTGGTCTAAGATTTTCATGCTATACATGTTACCTGCCTGTTAGTAACTTAGGAGCTATTTCAGTTAGCAAATGGATTGGTTCTGTATCAGTGTTTGTGTTGAAGTAACCCTTATTTTACCAAATAATGGTCCCAGAGTGCAAGAGTAGTGATGCTGACAATTCTGATGTACCAAAAGAGAAGCCACAAAGTGTTTCCTTTAAGTGAAAAACTACATATGTATAAGAAAAAACATTGTGTGCATGGGGTTCAGCAATATCCTAGCTTTCAGGCATTTACTGGGAGTCTTAGAACATATCCCCTGTGGATAAGTAGGCATGGGGGTGGGAGAGGAGTCTACTGTTCTGTCAGAGCACTCTGTACTTCTTAATAGGGCCTGCCCTCAGGGGATGCTAATTAACAGAAGCCTAATTTCTGAGGGTATTATTAGAGTCTGACCTGGCGAAGGAAGCTGCCTAGCTTTTGCTGGCTCTAGTCATCTTGCCCCACCCAAGGGAGAGAAAAACTCAGAAACACTTGTTCTCAGTATAATATCATTACACCGGCACCCAAAAACAAAATGAACAAACAAAAAACATGACATTCTTAGGTATTAATCTAAGAAAGTATGTTGGAGATCTATGTGAAGAAAGCTAGAAAACTCTGATGCACAAAATCAAAGAAATAATTAAGTGGAGGGATATTCCATGTTCATGGATAGGAATGCCTATCGTTAAGCTATCAGTTCTTCTCAAGTTGATCTATAAATGTAGTGCCAGCTTACCCCAAATCCTAGTAAGTTATTTGTGAATATCGACAGGCTCTTTCTAGAGTGTATTTGGAGAGGCAAAAGACCCAGTATAGCTAACATAATATTAATGTATAACAATATAGCCATGAAAATATGTGCAAGAACCTTAAATTCACATTACTAGGTAAAAGAAGCCAAACCAAAATTCTATATACAATATGGTTTTAACTACATGACATTCTGAAATAGGCAAAACTCTTGAGACAGTAGGAAAATCAGTGGTTGTCAGGATTTGCAGGTGGGACGGGGGATGATTAGATTGAGCATACAAGATCTTTAGGGAAGTGAAAATACTCTGTTTGACACCATATGGTAAATTTATATATTTGTCTGAACCCACTGAATGTACAACATGAAGAGTGAAATGTAATGTCAAGTGATTTTAATGTGTCAGTGTAGGTTCATCAGTTGTAGCAAATGTGGAAGGTATTGATAATGTACGAGGCTATGCTTATGTGGGGCAGAGTACATAGGAAACCTTTCTACCCTTTCCTCAGTTATGTTCAGAACCTAAAACTTTTCTCTAAAAAAAAAAAAAAAAAAAAGTCTTATTTTTAAAAAAGGCTATGTAAAGCACAGTTACAGTTCCATAGTCAGGCAGGAGGAGTTCCCCTCTATTTGGGGAAGGGCCAGCTCCCCCCCTTTTTTTCTATTTAGGTTTCAATTGATTGGGTATGGGCTTCCCCCATTGGCGAGACTACTCTGTTTTACTCATTCTACCTATTCAAATGTTAATCTCATCCGGAAACATCCTCACAGATATACCCAAAACATGTTCGTTACAATATCTGGGCAAGTTGAAACATAAAATTAACCATCATAACTGGTGAGGAAATAAAGAAATTGCAGTTGTTTTTTCTTTATTGAAATTGCAGTTGTTTACATATAATAGTAGGCTCTAATATTTTCAAGTTAATAATTTGTTCTAAATTGGATTTATGTAAGAAACAATTGGATAAAAACCCTAAGTTACAAACCAAATTTCCTGGTTTCCTCTAATTTCCAGCATCCTGTTTCTGGGACTCTGTGATAGAAGGACTGTGATATGTATTTCTGTTATTACAAATACAGAGCAGTTGTGCCATATGTATTTCTCCTTTACCTATTAATGTGGCCACTGTATTTCTGCGGGTGCTACCCTCTCTAGGAAAATTGTGTCAATGTTAATAGAATTCTGAAACTGAATTTAAGCAAATAAAATCATACAGCAGGCCAAACTCATGTTATATACATGATGCTTTTCATAAGTCCAATGTTATCATATAAGGGATTTTTTTTCTTTTAATTTTCAATGTGTTTATTTATTTAAAAAAGACATGGAGAGAAAACTCAAAATTCAAAAGTGAAATGCCAAAATAAATGTATTCTAAAATGACTTACTTGGAATGATTCTTAGTAGGATAGGAGAGAAAATACATTTCTGTTTATTTTTATTATAAATTGATATTTTTCTGGAGCACAGCCAACTCGTTGCAAATCAACTTACCAGCACCTTTTAAGCTGAAATGTTAATTTCCTTTAAAAAAAAATAAGGCAAGCTGATTTTTAGATAGCAGAGATAGAGTCCTTTGAAACTAAAGAACTTTCAAGTCACCATTTTAATCACTGAATTAAAATATCCACATGGAGCAAGATAGGCCTCATCCATCTTATAAATTTATATAACGCATAGACTGAATTTAAATGTCTTCCAAGTACTTTTAACAGTATTTTTACCCTTCTTCTATTAAATTAAAGGTGAAAAATTTGTGTAGAATGTACTGAAAGACTCAAAGGTACAAATTCACAGTTTTATTGTAACCCTAGGGGAACATTAAAAAAGTAACTTTGGCCCGGCAGGTGTGGTACAGTGGTTGAGCACATTCCTATGTTACTGGCCAATCCCCTGTAGGGGGCATTCAGGAGGCAGCCTAGCAATGATTCTCTCTCTTCATTGATGTTTCTATCTCTCTCTCCTTTCCCTTCCTCTCTCTGAAATCAATAAAAATATATTCTAAAAAAATGTAATTCAACTATACATTTTATTTAGTAGTTGTGTCATTTAAAAGTAGGCTAGAATATCCTTATCCTTGAAAGCAAAGTGTGGACAGAAAGATACCAGAGCCACTCTACTGTATATTGTAATATCCTACTTGCACAGTAGTTTCTGTAACTTGAAATATCATCTTCTGCAGGTGTTTGATTACGTGCATTGAATTCATCCAGTGATATCTGCCTCTCACTAATAAATGACACTATTTATCCAAAGGTAAATTTGAGAATTTTGTATCATTCTAAACAATAATGATTTTTTATTTCACATTAATTTACAAATAAACATTTCTTTCCTTGATTGGTTCATTTTGAGCCTTGTTAAATTATGGTTCTAATTAGCTATGTATTAAAGTAGGCTATGCATCAGCAAGTAAGAAATATTATCAAGCCCAGCATAAACAAATTATTAAACTTTTATAAAACATTTGAAAAACACATCATTGATTTTTAATTTTAGAAGTAACATTGTTCATTGATTAGCATCCCTAAAATTATCTCTAATTAGTGTTGCCATGATAAAGATTCTTGCTTTGTGAAGCAATTTTACTATTATTGTCATGAAACAGCATGTGAAGAGCCTCATCACTTAGTCAAGGAAATTGGAAAGAAAAAAAAAAGAAATAGCCTACAAACTTTCTTACAAAAAAGTATATATAATATATATAACAGGGTAGAATAAAAGTAGGTTTACAGATGTAAGTACACAAAACAGAGTTTATTCTTGTATTATTATTTATTATCATATTTTTCCATATAAACAGATGTAAAGCTACTTTTACCCCACCCTGTATAATATGCTATATATTATATTATATAGAATACTAGAGGCCCAGCGCATGAAATTCGTGCATGGGTAGGGTCCCTAGACCTGGCCAGTGATCAGGGCCCATCTGTGGGGTAACTGGCGAGGCAATGAGCGGGGCCCCCGCTTGCACCCATCTTAGCTGGTGGCCTGGGGCCTGCAAGCTGGGGACAGATCCTGAGTTGAGAGTCTTCCCCCTGGTGGTCAGTGCGCATCATAGCAACTGGTCGTTCTGCTGGTCATTCTGCTGTTTGGTCGATTTGAATATTAGGCTTTTATTATGTAGGATAACATATATGCATATATGTATGTAATATAACCCTATATAATAAAAGGACAATATGCAAATTGACCCTAACGGCAGAACAACCAGAACAATCGCTCGACCAATCACTACAAGACGCAGTGACCACCTCTCAGTCCCTTCCCACAGCCAGCAGGCTCCGCTCACCCCATGGCGAACGGGGAAACGAGAGTGGGTGGCGACAGGGGGCGGGGTCAGCTGCTGGCAGCCAGGGAAGATGGCCCTGATCGCAGGCCAGGCCTAGGGACCATACTCACACACAAATTTCATGTGCCAGGCCTCTAGTGTATTCTATTATACTTGAAATGGTAGTGCCACTTAATTGTAATTTTGTCTAACAAAGTTATCTTAAAAGACATATACCTTCCTTAAAGGAAGCCTTACTGTGGTTTGCCTTCCTCTATATCAGTGATGGTGAACCTATGACACGCGTGTCAGCACTGAAAGGTCCCAGGTTCAATTCTGAGGCAGCTGCATGCCTAGGATGAGACATTTGCTGCTCCTGAGGATGAAACATTTGCGAAATAATGTTTTTTCCTCAAAGTGACACACTACCTGAGTTATGCTCAGTTTTTTGGCGAAGTTTGACACACCAAGCTCAAAAGGTTGCCCATCACTGCTCTATATAGTACCTTTGTTATTCAAATGTTATTTTGAGGTTTCCTCCTTTTTCTGGATAAAATTGTCAAAGATGTAAATCACTAATTAATCATTTGCTTTCTCTCTGACTGTCTCTCTCTTTCTTATATAGTATGGATTTAAATTACTTGTCAAAAACTTGATTTCTGCCCAGCCAGTGTTGCTCAGTGATTGAGCATCAACCTATGAACCAGGAGGTCATGGTCGGATTCCTGTTTAGGGCACATGCCTGCGTATCAGGCTTGATCTCCAGTAGGCAGCCAATAGTTGTTTATCCCTCATCAGTGGTTCTATCTCTCTCTCCCTTTCCATTCCTCTTTCTCTAAACATCAATAAAAATACAGTAAAAATAAAAACTCTATTGCTCAAATTAGGAAAGAGGTTCAACAGATACATAGGCAGTTACACTATGAGCAGTCATTATTGTATTCTATTTTCCTTTACCCACACACTGGGGAAAAATCCGGTGGAAGAAAGGCAACTACAGATTAAAGAATGGAACACACAAAGCTTATGTTGTGTTCATAAATTTAACAACAAAATGAGACAATATATGAGGAATAAGATTTTTATTTTTTAGTTCTATTAGGAATAAAACTTATAAATGTAAATAGTTAAAAATTTGGACTCATTTCTTTGTGAGATAATTACATTTAGTGTTATTGAAGAATCACATCTAAATAAACATTGTTCTGCAGTATCTCTGTACTCTAAGAATAATGCTGCTCTCAAGCTAACTTACTCAAATCTTACTAGATCTTACTCAAAATCTTGCTATTTTATCTGCCAGAATGCAGAATTGATATCAGAAGATAAAAAATACTTAATTTCAGTAACCATTTTATAAACATTGGGTAAATTAGAAAAAAGCTTTTGGAAATTAGCTCTTATTTAAAAAAATAAGAAAAATATCTGTTCTATATTGCAAGGGATCATTGGTATATATTTTAAAATTGGAATGCTTCTGTAAAGTAAAGAACATGGTCCTCAACAAGTAGTAAAGACATACTCTCTGCAATCCAGTCAGGGTTTAAATGCTATGTTTACCACTCAATAACTTATGTAACTATCTATATATTCATTAACATTTTGGACCTCAATATGGAGAAAATAATTATTATATTATTGGATTCCTAATCAATATATGTGAATCTGTTAGTAGTTTTCAATAAATGATGAGTATGATGACTTCTATCATCATCAGTATGAAGTATTATGCATTGAATAAACCTTTTATAAATACTACAGATAAATTAATCAATACCAGTGCTTCGCAATTAGGTATGAAGAAGGTAATTTTCAAAGATGATCAGATTTTTTATATGAAAATATACATTTACATTTATTTCATGGTGTATTATATGTTTTCACAGCAATCTTTATAGTTGAGAGAACTTTAGTCTATTGTCATTGTTTTCTACTTTGTCTTAATACTCACTTCATGTACTTCCCTCAGTATTAGTTTCCTTTACTGGGTAACAGAAGAAATTGCAGACAGGTTATTAGTAACTAGAGGCCCGGTGCATGAATTCATGCACCAGTGGGGTACCTGGGCCTGGACTGTGGGATCGGGCCGAAACTGGCTCTCTGACATCCCCAAGGGGTCCTGGATTGCAAGAGGGTGCAGGCTAGGCTGAGGGACCCCATCGGTGTATGATCAGGGCCAGGGAGGGATGTGAGAGTTTGGCCAGCTGAGGAGGGACCATGGGAGGGCTCCAGGGCATATCCAGCCCATCTCGCTCAGTCCCTATAGGCCGGACCTCAGCAGCAAGCTAACCTACCGGTCAGAGTGTCTGCCCCCTGGTGGTCAGTGCAAATCATAGTGAGTGGTTGAGCGGCCTTAGCATATCATTAGCATACTATAGGCCTGGTACACAAAATTTGTGCACTGGGAGGGGGTTCCCTCAGCCTAGCCTGCACCCTCTTGCAATCCAGGAACCCTCGGGCAGGCAGGCAGGCAGAGTGGTTAGGGGCAATCAGGCAGCAGAGTGGTTAAGGGTGATCAGGCCGCAGGCTCCCTCCTCCCCACAGTGGATTCTAAGAGGAATGGGTCTCCCTCTTCCCTCTTGTCACAGTCCAGTTTGAAGGCTGGCCACACCCCCGAAAGCAGGAGACCCAGAGTTCCTCAGCACCCTGGAGGCCCGGGGTCCACAGACCCTTCTCACTGCCATGCCTCGGCAGCCCAGGGTTAAAGACCCTCCTCACCACCAATGCAACTCGGAGGCCCAGGCTCACAGATCTCTCCCACTGTCATGTCCCAGAGGCCCAGGGCCCACAGACCCTTCCCGCCTGTGCCTCAGCAGCCCGGGGCCCACACATCTCTCCCACCACCACGCCCCAGAGGCCCAGAGCTCACAGACCCTTCCTGCCTGCGTGCCTTGGTGGCCTAGGGCCCACACAACTCTCCCACCACCATGTCCCAGAGGCCCAGAGCCCACAGACCCTTCCCACCTGCGTGCCTCGGCTGCCCGGAGTTAAAGACCATTCTCGCCCCTGCCGCCACAGCCGCCACCAACACCACCGTGCCTCGGATGCCCAGGGCTCATAGACCCTTTCCACCTGCATGCCTTGGCGGCCAGGGGCCCACTGTTCGGTCGTCCGTCCTGGTCGTGACAGCCCTAGGCTATTATTAGTATAGATTACGCTTTGATTGGTTGAATGGCTGAATGGCCGACTGGTCAACTGGACACTTAGCATATTAGGCTTTTATTATATAGGATAATGCTCCTAATGTCACTATTAAATATTCGCATAAGATAGGCAACAGGTAGGTTAGTGTGTTGCTCTTTGTAAGAATACATGAGGAATTCAAGTCACATCCTTGATTTTCTACTGTTTAACTTCAAAAGAATGACTTCTTATTAAAATCTGTTCATGTGTTCAAGCCTAAGGGAATTTTTTAATTAAATAAATCAAACTGATACATTACCATCCTGGGTACCTTTTTAGTTGATCTCCAAGAAAGTGCTGTAACTCTTCAATAACCCTTGTGATATTTTTAAAATAAATAATATGAATTGACTTGCTTTTTTCTATACATAAAAATAAAACTACCACAAACTTAATAGAATAGGTGTTCTAATTTTGTTTTTATCTTTGTTTCCTCTATTGAGTGTTTTTTGGGGGGCTGTTTTACTCTGAAGCTTAAACTGCAGACAGCCTATAGATGGACTCTAGAGTTATATGGCTTTTGTGAAATTGCATGCATTATTTAATATGTTAACGTTTTAGGCAGAGGACCACAACACTTTTCAGTTCATAATTTGACATCTATAATCCCATAATATTTAAAATTGAGGGATTTATACAAATCTATAAAAAAGTTTTCCCTGTTGTTTGCAACATAATTTTGCAATTGTTGTCTATATGGAAGTCAGTTAACAGAAAATAACTTTTCTCTAATAAAAATTAATTAATCCTTGGAGAACTAAAACTGTGTATGATCTTAGCCTCACAAATGACATTCTCCAACTGAGTTAACTGGCGCATCATGGTGATCTCAATTTAGTACTAATCTCTGTAAAACTATCTTGTATTTATTAAGTGCATTTTTACATTTAATTTCAGTAGAGTAATATTTTTTCCCCCAGAAACTCAGAATTAGCCCTCAGCAAGGAGATAACTGCTATCCTCTTTTAACAAGCTTTTTATTTTTTGTGGGAATTGAGATGGGGCAATAGATTATAAGGATTAACCAGCTGAAAATGCAATACTCACTGTGCAGCCATAAGAGAGAAATTTAATCTTTAAGTCTACAAGTGAAGTGTTTCAGACTCGACACAGTTGACTTTATTTCTGATATTAGACTCTGTAAACAAATGTTCACTATAATACAGACAGTAAAGACGTCCAATGAATACCAAATTGAGAATAAAATGTCTTAGAGGAATTTATCTGTTCATAGTGTCTTAATTTGCTATTGAAGCTTCTCACTTACTCAGAAGGGTCCTTAGCACTAACATTCATTTGATCTAATCTCCCCTAACTTCTAGTTCCACACACTTCTAACATTTTATGAATAAATTTCTAAGAGTAAATATAATTTAATTACTAGTCTGAATATGTCTCATAGAGTCAATGGCTATTAATAAAATTTCTAATTGCTGACATATATGAAAATATCTACTATTGATATTGAATTCACATGTAACCTTATATTTCCTGTGATGATTCTACTAAGACCATCTCCTTATTGGTTTATAATGTTAATGTCTTGTATAAAGTATTAATATCTTCATTCATATATTCATAAAGTATTAAAATTATGAGGCAACTTATCTATATCTTCTTTATTAGGACCTCTTCACTTTGAATATAGGATGCAGTAATAAAAAAATAAATAAACCTACATGTAGAAAAATAAAACTTTAAAAAATTACAACCTCACCAGAACTAAAAACACAACCAAATTACAATCTATTGGGGTCTTATATCTTCAGTCAATATAGTTATTTTAAGTAAATTACAATTTGGGAAAAACAGCCAAACTGCAAAGCTTTAAGTATGCATTTGATTATCAGGATGACAACCTTCCTGTTAGATGTTTCCTTTGAGATAAATCATAGCTCTCTCTACTGCAGCTCTTACCAATGGATGATCATTCAGTCTTTATAAATATTTTTAATATGCACACAATGACATAAAACACATATAAAATGAAAATAATATTTTATAGGAAAAAACAAAAATGGTTATCTTTGTAACCACAACTTAGATAAAAAAAATAAACCATAACAGACAACTCCAAATCTGTTGTATGAGCCCATCTAAATCATAGCATCTCTCCTTTCTCCAAATGCAAACACTTCCTTGATTTGGCTTCCTTTTGCTTTTTTATGCTCACCCAATTTATTATAGTTAAATGTATCTCTATTGTTTAAAGAACCCATCATCAATGTTTTATAACTCTGATCTTAGAAGTCTCTTTCATATAATAATCTCAAGTAACCTGTACATCACTGCTAAGATTTGCTCTAGTATCCTAGAGATTCACAATGAAGCTATTATTCTTTCTATAACACAGACTGTCAAGTACTTGAGGAGGTATCATAATGTTCTAATAATCTTCTTCTGCAGATTAAATATGTAATTTTAACTCAGTTCTTCTCCAATTAGTCCCCGAATCATTGTCATGAAAATCACCCACAGAACTCGTTAAAAATATTTATTTTTAGACCTTATTTCAAATCCATTGAATAAAAAAAAACCTCTAATTTAGGGTACAGTCATCATCTTTTCTTAGCCTGTTTCACAGGTAGTTACATACTCACTTCTAAAACACTATGGGTAGGCATCTCTGAACTATATTAAAGAGCAGTGATGAACAGAAAATCTATTTAGGAACTTAAGCTTATTTTTTCCTAATGACATGTTCTTACCTTCCTTTTTCCATTCTTTTATTTTTGCAATAGTTAAAGACTAAGTGTCCTAGATGACAAAGAAATAACTATGAAAATGTGAATGGCTCAGATGACATTATCTTGGTTAAAGTTTGCAGAATAGATTTTTTTTAAATAGAAAGGATAATTTTCCACTTTTCCCAACTCATTAATTAATATCCATCAAAAAAGTGTCTTTCTCACCAAGTACTCAAAAAGGGAAACCATGGCTTTCTTGGAGAATTCTGTGTAGACTGAGATTTAAATGTTATGAATAGGTAATTCTCCCTTTGTTTTTCATCCTTATTTCTAGACAATACTTTGCTTGGAAGAGAAGTGACTAACAACGGATGCAGGATCAGTCATACCCTCTGTCACTTAGGTGCACATCTGCCCTCCTCATCTAATATCCCTCCTCAGGGTCAGTCAGATGAGGAAAATGCATAAAACCGTCAGAGTATAGTGTCAAACAAAATGAGTATCCAGAGTCTTTCTAAAAGAACAATGGCAGTTTCAAATGCTGCTGAGAAATCAAATAACAAAAAAAGATACAAAATTCTATTGGTTTTGTTGACATAGACATTATGGATGCCCTCATCAAGATCTGTATTCATATATCGAAGAGGACAGGAACCACCTTAGAAATGATGCATGAGTGAATGGGAGGTAAAAGCATTATAAGACATTTCAATGTAGACAATTATTTTTAAATGTTTTCTGTGAAGATGAAGGAACAAACAGTAATGCTGGATAAAAAATAGATTTGCTGATGATTTTATTGTTTTGTTGCCATCCTTGCTATAGCTACATTGAGAAGTATTTAATCCTGTTCAGATTTTTTTTGATTATGTAGCAAATAACCATTTGAAGGTAGGAGAAGAGATCATGGATTGTAGAAGGATCTTTGTAGAAGTGAGGAATGGGGAAATTTACATTATTGAAACTGGAGAATCTAGGAGAAATGAAAATTCAGATGGATATCTGTTCTTGAAAACAGCGAAAAATAAACATTCCCAGCTTTAAAAAAATATTATTACTTTCTCTGTTAATTCGTAGGTGAGAGTGATTTTTTAAAGTGAGGAGATATTGAGGAGGTTGGAGAAAGTTTGAAATTCTTGTTGCAGTTGAAAAGAGATCTTCAGACTTTATTTGGAACAGAGTTGAAATTAGTAAATTTATAGTAACAGTAATTAGTCCCGTATGATTATTTTATGGCAGTTTTACCATAAAGAAAGACACTATGTGGATTATATAGATTTAGAGTTTGGATGGAGTGAAAAACCACAAAATGATGAAAACAACAAAATACTAGGCAAGCCAGGGGTTTTGACCTCCTATTTGTTTGTTTTCAGCTTTTGGCAACAATAGCAAAAGCAAATGTAGATTCCTCATTTTAATATCTAGTTACACATACTTGGAAAAGTCTTCTTGACCCTGTTCCAAGTAGAGAAGAAAGTTCTAAGAGTAAATGACAAAAGCATTTTGTACTCTGGGGCAAAATGCAGAAAAATGGCCTATATAAAGGGAGGAGAAAATGAAAACAATAACAAAGAAAAGCAAATTTTTAAAAAAACATGTTTTTGAAATTTATACATTGCTAAAATTTATATTTTTATTATATCTAGATTATTTCTAACTTTAGGCTACATGATCGACATGAAAGGAAAAAGAAGATTTTCAGAGATTAATGAGTTTTGCAATTTTTAAATTTTCTCTTACACCATGTTTCCTTCTTTTTATGAATCAATATATCTTAACACTGCAATCTAACACTACTGGCTGAGCTGGAGGGCATAAAAATGCAATCAATTTATTTCTGCTTAATAACTATTACAGAGCCTTGGTGTAAACATTGCTTATAATTATTTGTATACTTACGTTAAAAATTCTAAGCATAAAATAAGCAATCTTTGTAATTCCAAATCCGTAAGTAATATTCCTTTCAATCATCCTTATTAAATATAAAACATATGCAAATTAAACCCAAACAATAAGAATTTGCAACTATAATGTAATCATTTCTATATCTTAAAATTGAAAATGAGTCAGAGGAATTCTCCCTTTGGCAATGCTTCCAAAGTCAGGTTTTTTTGTGTGTGTGTGTGTGTGTGTTTTTTTTTTTTAATTTTAATCTGCAAATGCTTTAAACTTTAACAAACCTCACAATGAATGCCTCTTACAAGTAAGCCTTTTAGAAATGTGTGCATACTTCAGAACTATATATAAATGCATAAACAAATAAAACAATAGGCTCTTACTTTTCGACTTTTCCTCATAAAGGTCAACAACAGTAATAATAAGTTAACAGTAAATGCCTAAGATATAGATATGAGTTAATCTGTATCAAAAGTTGAAAAAAATCATTGCTCCTGACTATATTATTTTCAAGGGTACATTATTACTTATTTGAAATAAATTATTAAAAAGAAAACTGCCTTCAGAATATGGTACTGTTAGTTAATACATATTTAATTAACTATAGTTTAAGTCAGGGGTCCTCAAACTTTTTAAACAGGGGGCCAGTTCACTGTCCCTCAGACCGTTGGAGGGCTGTACTATAGTTTAAAAAAAAAACTATGAACAAATTCCTATGCACACTGCACATATCTTATTTTGAAGTAAAAAAAAAAAAACGGCAAAAACACCCGCATGTGGCCCGCAGGCCATAGTTTGAGGACGCCTGGTTTAAGTAGCTTACCATTTTATTTCTACCATGAACTAAAACTTCCTATACACATTGTTTAAATTTTAGCTTTACTAAGTTGTGGTAAATAAAACAACTTTATTTGACTGTATTAAATTTTTTTCATTTCTAATACAGGCATTCATTTATGTATTTGTTCAACAAAATTTTTACTACTTACATATTTTAAGCGCTATTTAAAATATTGCAGATAGAGAACAGAACATGTTTGAAGAAGCCTTTGTCTTCATAGACTTCTAATGGTAACTATTGTCATAATGATGTTTCAGTCAATGACGACCACGTATTTGAACGTGATCCCAGAAGATTATAATGGAGTTGACTTTCCTGTAAGAAAGGGAAGAATACATGGTTCAGGAGGAATTTTGTTCTTTTTTTCTGACAGGAGCAATATCTGTGGAGCTTGGCAATAGATGCCCTCTCTCTCACAACACCTCAATTTTGAGTGCACAGATTATAGCTCTGTCAGTCAGCCTCTGACCTGACTCAGCACACTCAGAGAAGCCCCCGCCCCCACCCCAACTACACATTCAGAGGGCACTTCAGCCCTCCCAGATACAGCTTGATGGTCTGCAGAGTACATCGCTATAAGTTCCTTGTTGAGGATTCAAGATCCTGTACAAGGACATGGGGCCACAGGAGCTACCTTAATACATATCAAGTGCCACTGCCACTTTAGTGAAAGCTATCTGTGGTTTGGAGCCAGTCTGTCCCTATACTTTGGAAATGTTTTCATGTTGCAATGATATAAAGTATAGATACATTTTATTTGTTCCATCAACTCAATGCCAGCGGGTGCACATTTTTGTCACATAGTGTCAATGGGACCAAAATTAAATTTCCAAAGTCAAAATATTGAGTCCTCAGTTCTATACACTCTCCATGTTAAACACCTTTTTCTTTTTTTAATGAATGCCATAGAGTTTTTAAACCTGATCACTGCTCCAACATGCAATAGCCGAAACCTCATTACTAAGGCAAAATCCTGTGTTCCTTTATCATTCCACTAGAGGCTCGGTGCACGAAATTCGTGCACGGAGGGGGGTTGTCCCTCAGCCCAGCCTGTACCCTCGCCAATATGGGACACCTCAAGGGATGTCCGACTGCCCGTTTAGGCCCGATCCTGGTGGGATTGGGCCTAAACGGGCAGTTGGACATCCCTCTCACAATCCAGGACTGCTGGCTCCCAACTGCTTGCCTGCCTGCCTTCCTGATTGCCCCGAACCGCTTCTGCCTGCCGCCTGATCACCCCCTAACCACTTTTCTGCCAGCCTGTTTGCCCCCAACTTCCCTCCTCTGCCGGCCTGGTCACCCCTAACTGCCCTCTCCTGCAGGGTTGATCACCTCCAACTGCCCTCCCTTGCAGGCTTGGTCCCTCTCAACTGCCCTCCCTTGCTGGCCGGGTGCCTCCCAACTGCCCTCCCTTGCAGGCTGGGTGCCTCCCAACTGCCCTCTCCTGCTGGCCATCTTGTGGTGGCCATCTTGTGTCCACATGGCGGCAGGATCTTTGACCACATGGGGGCAGCTATATTGTGTGTTGCAGTGATGATCAATCTGTATATTACTCTTTTATTAGATAGGATAGAGGCCTGGTACAGGGGTGGGGGCCAGCTGGTTTGCCCTGAAGGGTGTCCCAGATCAGGTGGGGGTTCCCTTGGGGTGTGGGGCGGCCTGAGCGAGGGGCCTGTGGTGGTTTGCAGGCCGGCCACACCCCCTGGCAATCCAAGTGGAGGCCCTGGTATCTGGAATTTATTTTCCTTCCACAATTGAAACTTTGTAGCCTGGAGCGGAGCCAAGCCTGGGGCTCCCTCCGAGGCCCGCCAGCCATTTGTGTTGGGGTTATAATTGAAACTTTGTTGCCTTAAGTGGGTGGGCCTGGCCAGGGTGTGCGGAAAGCTTTGCTTCCCCTGTTGCCGGCGGCAACCCTGGCCTGCTCTCTCAAGCTCCATTCTGCCGCCATTTGTTTGAATTTGTTTACCTTCTGTAATTGAAACTTTGTAGCTTTAGTGGAGGCTTAGGCCTGGCAAGGGCAGGCGGAAAGCTTGGCTTGCTCTGTTACCTGGGAAACCTTGCTCTCTGTGGCTGTAGCCATCTTGGTTTGGGTTAATTTGCATGCTTGCTCTGATTGGATGGTGGGCGTGGCTTGTGGGTGTGTCGGAGGTATGGTCAATTTGCATATTTGTCTATTATTAGATAGGATCTTGATTTCTTATTCCTCCTGATTCCTCAGGCCACCTTTAACTCCCTGCTGAAGTCACTGTTATAGTGATCTATGCCTTATCCAGCCACTGTCTCCTCCATATTTCCAATCAATCCAGCCCACATTTCTGTTCCTGGAGCAGCGTGGGCAGTTTTAGTGTTCTGTTTCTGACCTGTTGGAAAGTGGCAGGGGGAGGGCTTGTGGCACAACATTTATTAAGTCTACTAGAGTGTACATAATGTCCTAGGCCTTCACATTCACTCACCACTCACTCAGTGACTCATGCAAAGGAACTTCCAGCCCTGCACGCTCCATTCATGGTAAGTGTCCTATACGCATGTACCGTTTTTTTAATGTTCTATACTGTATTTTTACTGTACCTTTTCTTTAAACATGTTAAATATGTTAGAGACACAAATATTATTCAGTACAGGAACATTATTCAGTACAGTGACATGCTGCACAGGTTTGTAGCCTAGGAATAATAGGCTATACCGTATAGCCAGGGTGTGCAGGAGGCTATAACGTCCAGGTTTGTGTAACTACACTCTATGATGTTCATACAGTGATGAAATCACCAAACAACACATTTCTCGGAATATATCCCCATTGTTAAGTGACACATAATTGTAATTGATAAAACACAACACAAATTCCAGGTAGAGGAGTACATTAAGAGTGACTGAATTGAGCCTGGCTGGCATGGCTCAGTGGTTGAGTGCCGACCTATGAACCAGGAGGTCATGGTACGATTCCTGGTCAGGGTACATGCCAGGGTTGCAGGCTCAATCCCTAAGAGGAGTCATGCAAGAGGCAGTGACCAATGATTCTCTCTCATCATTGATGTTCGGTCTCTCTTTCTTTCCCTTCATTTTTCTGAAATCAATAAAAATAAATCTATACTAATAAAGTGGTAATATGCTAATTAGACCAGATAGACCGGACATCTTCCCGACAAAGCCGCAGTGGCTGTGAGGGCCTAGGAGGGCAGGCACCTGCAGTGGCCATCAGAGGCAATAGCCAGCAGTGGCAGCAGCAATGGGGTGATGGGAGCAGTGCCTTCCCCTGATCGGCCCGGTTGCCTCCCGCAGAGGGTGGCTAGCCTGTGGCTTAGGCCTCCAGTAGGACATCCCCTGAGTGCTCCTGGACTGTGAGAAGGAGCAAGCTGGGCTGAGAGATCCCCCACCCCCAGTGCACAAATTTTCATTCACCGGGCCTCTAGTAAATAATTAAAAAGAGTGACTTCATTGAGAGGATGGAGCTACCTTTTTAAGGAAGTCAGGGAAAGCTCTTCACTTGGAAAAATTCAAGAAACATTCTATGTCTTTATAGCCTGCCCCAAATATTTCAAAGTTGCCATCCCCACAATTACATGAGGCAATCCTTTAAAATAAACTATCTTGGCCTGCTGGTGTGGCTCGGTGGTTGAGCGCCCACACATAAACCAGGAGGTCACTGTTTCAATTCCAGGTCAGGGGACATCTGGCTTTTGGGCTTGAATTCTACTAGGGGGCATACAGGAGACAGCCGATCAATGATGCTTCTCTCTTATTGATGGTTTTATCTCTCTGTCCTTCTCCCTTTATTACTTTCTAAAATCAATAAAAACATTTAAAAATAATTCTCTTTCTATCCCCCCCCAACTACTGATTTCTACTCCTTTATTCATTCATATAATGGAGCAATACTGGATAACAGCTCTCTCATATTCATATCAATATCGCTTTAAGACACATGCAGGATAATTTCTAAATTCCAAATTCAGATATTCAGATTTTTAGGACCGAGGATCTTACTGTTTTAGCATTTCTCAAGAGTCCACTCTTGGTCTAATCAACTTTGACCAGGTTATTATTTCCAAACATGACTGCTAGACTGTTTTCCTTATAGAAGGCTAATTCTGAAAAAGAGTTAAAGGTCATCAAGTTGGACAAGCATCCTGAAAAGTGTCTACTACGTTGTTACTGATTATGGTGCTCCAGTGTAAATGCTGCTGTTTCCCACAAATCTTTTAAAAAGGCTTCATGTTTATTTTCCAAGGTTTCATACTTTC
Organism: Cnephaeus nilssonii; assembly: GCF_951640355.1. Lineage (NCBI taxonomy): Eukaryota > Metazoa > Chordata > Mammalia > Chiroptera > Vespertilionidae > Cnephaeus > Cnephaeus nilssonii. The sequence goes on from NC_137073.1 coordinate 96,872,042, forward strand.
CTTAGATTTTCTTTAAGTCAAAACAATAAATGTACTAGCAATCACTAAGAAAACTTCATAATACTGTTTTTGTTGAGTTGCTAGTTGCAAGCTCACATTTTGTTCTTACATGTTAGTAAAGTGATAAGCTAACAAACTCAGCATTCTTTAAGTAGAGCATTTTGATTCACATTAGGAACAGAGAAGTGGATGGCAGTGAAGTTCCCCTTTAGGTGTGTGAAAAGACATGATTCATCAATATATGATGGTCTGTACGTTGATTTATATCAAAGATACATATCAGAATACTGTAGCACTCTAAAACTAAGCTCAGTAATAACCCAAATTTAGATGAACTATTTTACATGTCACAGAAATACTCTATTTTAAACTTTCACCCTGTATATCTTATTTCTGATAAAAGAATTCCTTTATAGTTCAGAGACATTTTGGCTAGGTTTTCTTAAAAATAATAACACTACTTCTTTATATAGTCTTCAAAGAACTTTTCTTCAGATTATCTTTTCTTTATTTTCTTTATTTTCACATTATCTTTGTGAGATGGATAGGAGAGTTATTATTATTACAGATGAAGGACTTTGAGGCTCAGAAAGATGAAAGTCTGTTTAGTGACATACTTAAAAGTATCTTTACTCAAAGAAGACTTTTGTTAAGTAAATGGAGTGATGCTGGAATGTATCTCTAGGGATGCCCCTTGGAGAGAATACAGTGAATCACTAAGAAAACTGCCATCTGTTGGAGGCCATGATTGCCTGGGTAGATAAGGAAAATCTCTTCTTCCCAGGAGAAGACTAAATATCCATAAATCAATTTTGGGACAGGGTGGCAATGTCACAGCTGACCTGGGCCATAGTCATGGTGCAGGAGTCTTGGGGACTGGAGAAGATGAACGTAATTAACTGGAGTGGTCTTTGTGAAGCCAGTCCAGGACCATGCTCAATGAGAAGTTCCTGGCCCCACAACAACAAAAGTTTTGTAGATTATAACAAACTTCTATCTGTGGCATTTGTGTTTATGCAGCAATCTTTCTCATCTAAAGAAAAGGCTGTGTAGAAATCGTAAGTGAAAACAGTAATTACAGGATAAAACAGATGTAAGGTATGAGAACTTATTTTTTAATTTTTCCTTCTAAATATAATGTGAGTATATAAAATTTAAATTGTGAAAAGAGCAAGGAGAGCCCACTCAAACATAAATTCTCTCTATATATAATATGAATATATTATAGTGTATAAACGTTTATTTTAAATAAAATATCATGTAGAAAATAGAAAATTGCCTAGACAACTTCAAAAAAAATGTTAACACAATTTTAAGAAAGCTATATCTACATAAACATACACAGAGGAGTTGTAGAGATGAGCCAAGATTTCATTTTCAGTTATATTTAATCTTAGAGTTTTTCTTGAACAAAAAATTTCCCCTTCATAGCAATAAAAAAAACAACTATCTGGCACACTCCTATATTGTACACAGGTGTATTACTTATTGGCATGTGTGTGTAGGGGTGGGGGAGGTAATTCTTATTTATTTATTTTGTATGTATGGAAACACTACTAATAGCCTACTGTTTACCAGAAGCCCTACTTATAACACAGTCAACTAACACATATTTTGTGTTATATGCACTATAAATTGTATTCTTACAATAAAGTGAGCTAGAGAAAAGAAAATATTTTTAATAAAATCATAAGGAAGATAAAATACATTTACCGTATTTACTGAAAAATCTTCATATAAGTGGAGGGGTGTGGGAGAGTCATTAGTCTAGGACACAGGTTGAACCTTGTGAGAGTAAGGGAAGGAAGGTCATAAACTAAATTTCAGGGAGGTTGTCAGGAAGCCAGTTTCCCTCATAGCAGTATGTCTCAGTACCTGGGCTGTCCCCAAGAATTGCTAGAAGTGGACCAAAGGAAATCTCTTCTCCAGCATTTTCATGGGGTGAGTCTCAGAGTGCAGCAGCTGGGCTGTGGTCCATTACATTCCTCACAGTAGGAGATCTGGGCGACACTTGTCCAGACAGATGCAAGATCTGTGACAGTATGTAACCCTATACTGTGTATGTTTGCATATCTTATATACATTCAATACACTTACCTATTTTATGGCAGTAAAATAGGCTGTTGTTCCACATATTTTATAGAAAAATATTCAAATCCTATGCATATATAAATATGAATACAAAATGTAATTTATATATCTGATTATATAAACAGATACATATATATATAAATTTAATTACAGTTAAATTATAATCCTATATAATAAAAAGGTAATATGCAAATTAACCATCACTCCATCACAAAGATGGCGGTGCCCATAGCCACAAGATGGAGGCACCCAGTCCCCTCAGCCTCGCTGGAGTCCCCCAGTCCTGGGGGGCTGCCGCTAAGAGCGGGCAGCGTGAGTGGCCTGGTGGAATGCTTGCTTCATCGCCACGGCAACGGAGGGCCTCTGGGCAGCGGCGTGGACCAGCTGGGGCGGGACACTTGCTTCATCGCCGTGGTGATGCCCCGGCCATGGAGGGCCTCTGGGGGACAAGGGGGCCGGCCTGCAGCCTCCATGGCCGAGCGCAGGCCTGGAGAGGAGACAGCGGGCCCACCTCCCACAAAGCAGCGCTGGTGGGGTGATGGGCCAGAGGCAGCAGGCACCCGGGACCCGGGCTTCCCTCCCTCTGGAAGCTTCCACCTCCCATGGAAGCAACACAGCTCCCGGCTCCTGTAGAAGCAGTGCGGCTCCCGTGGAAGCAGCATGGCTTCCGGCGGCGCGCTCGGTTCCCAGCCTACTGCGCGCGATATCGCACAATGGGCTACTAGTAGTTCATAATTATAAAATATTAAAGAATAATATGAAATGCTCTATAATGATTAGAGAGTAGCGTATTTAATAATTTCCACAATAATACTCTATGGTATGGGGATAAATTCCTTTCAGATGTACTGTAGGGAATAAATACCTTTTATTCACGTAGGATTAGGGACATGTTTTTACATAGTCACAAGGCATATTGTGACTTAATAATAGCCTAACATTTGTATTTAGTATATACTTTGTATGTGATATCGTTTGGTAATTTCAGTAGAATCACCTAAAACAGTCCTAATAGTAGTAGGGAGTTAGTTTAGTGAAATTCAGTATAAATTGATGCATCTATATATATAAAAGCCTAAGTGTCAGTCTGACTGTCTGACAGGTAGCTATGACGTGCACTGACCACCAGGGGGCAGACGCTCAATGCAGGAGCTTCCATGACGTGTACTGGCCATTTAAAAAGAAATGGCATCATGGACCTGGCACCGACAAATCAACACTCAGCTTCCCCCAAGTGGGACACAGGCCCTGAGCGACATCCCACCAAATCGCAGCCAATGCTGCCAAGACCCCATGACGCAAAATGCGGCCCACAGCCCAGCCCAGCCCGGCAACGGTCGCTGTGGGCACCGGGTAATGATGTCAAGTAGCAATGCCCAGCTTTCTCTTCCTAGCGACTAGCCTCCTTGCAGTTTCCTCAGCCCAGGAACACAACTTTATTTATAGCCAGGTCCAAACATTTTACAGTTCAACCAAATGTCTGTGAAGTGTTTTCCCATGACTCATCTCATTTGATCCTCACAGAAGTCCTGGAGTAGGTAAATAGGAGACTTGGTGAAATCCTATTTTCTTTTCATTAGCCAGAAAACAGAGATTTAGAAAGTTTAGAAACTTGACCCAACTGAAAAGAAGTAAGAAATGGTGGAACTTGAAAATGATTTCAGGTTTTTTCACTGCGCAGAATGCAGTCAAACACTGCTACAGTTAAATATTTTACCCTTTGTTCTCCCTGCATGATCTACAATAATAATCTGCTTCATGTTGATATTTACTGCTGTGTTGGTTACAATTACCTGAAAGAGAAGTTGTGGTACTTCACTGGGCTTGAAAAAGTTTAGTTAAATCAGAAAGCAGGTCTGATTAAGCAATTTAATAATATTGTTAAGTTGACTCACGCATGCTATGATACATTAAAGCTCTCGCTAGCGCCAATCACACACGTGTTTCGATCTGTCATTGTCGATATGTCAATATCATGAATTTGGTTGACACATCTTTTATAGAGAAAGGGTAAATAGCAATATCAAAATATTTCTTCTAATTAATTTCCTTTCAATGTGCACAAATCTGTGCACCGGGACACTAGTTTAATAATAATCCTTAAGCAAATAGCAATTCAATATTAAGCAGCCACATAGAGAAAAGATGACCATCAAATAAACACATATCTGAAACTCAAAAATTCTTTTGACTTTTAGGAATTAATAGTTTCTGTACATTTAGGTGAAGTCCCTGTTTCATTTTTTATTGGCTACCTGATGATATTCACTGGCATCTGACACTTTCTAATCTAGACCATTACTAAAGATTTTCTATTTTTCTGTGAATTGCATTCACGCAGTATTCTCCAAATTCTTCACAAAGAGCCGCAGAGAAACAGCAAGGCAGGCTAAAGAAAAGTAATTTCTTAAACTTTCAAAGGCATACATCTAATGACTCTGTTGAAAACAGCAGAGTGTAGGTGTTATATTTGCTGGTGACAAACTGCATATTTATGGGTAGTGTTCCCTGAAGCTATGAAACCAGGAACCCGTGGAGGAAAATTGCTTTGAGATTCATATACAATATGGAGAAAAATACAAGAAATTATTTTACTCTTTCCGCTTTTGCTTTTTCCTAATGAAATCTCCTTCTCTACATGCTTTCCAGTAGGAGGGGTGAGGGATAAACGATGCTGTTTCTACACTTTCTGGTAACAGCGCAGTTACAGTAATGCCTGCAGACCCAATTTTTAGCTTGTATTTGGGGTTTTTAGTGTATACCATGATAATACTGATCTTAGCAAAATATTTTGAACCTTCAGTTTTGTTGTTTTATTTTGAATTCCACTTTCAAGAACCTTCCGCAGCAGCTTACTAATAGAAAACAAGCGGAAATTCAGCCTTGCTCTTCAGCTTGAACTTTTCAATGAGTCTGTTTTCTGTGTGATCATCGGAATTTTCCTCTCAGAGCTGGAGACCTGCTGAGATGTGTTTTTAAGTGCAAAAGTGCAATATTAGCCTCGTGTAGCAGGGAGGGAAAACTGTAGCTTTTTATGTTTTTAGAGTCTTTTCTTCTAGAATGCTGATTGCAAGCTAACGGGTAATAATTTCCATCTGGTTGTCTCGCACCTGCTTTACTCCCCCATTCGCATCTTTCGCTTGGAGTAGGAACATTTTTCGCTGTTTCTTACAAGAGTGATTAATATCTACTGTATGAATACAAATAATTGCAAACATTGTGTCTCACATTGTTTTCAATGAAAGCAGGCTTTGGTTACAAAGCATCTGAAGTTACAAATTTATAAGCAAAGTATAGTATATTTAAACAAATATGAAGAATTCCTCTGAGTTAATTCTATATTATTTAATCCTTCCTAAAGCATCAGTACCTTGTAAACTCTTGAGAAGATTTTTGACATAAATTGCAAATTAAATTAAGTTATAGACAATTTTCTTGCAAATAAATACTTTTGGAAGCATTATTTAAACACCTGGGAGAAAAATACAAAGTCTCACAAATAAAACATTTTCATTGTTGTATGTACAATGTGCTTTGCACAAATTAAACATTAAAAATTCCCTCTTGACCTTGCATATTACACTGAATGAGGTTGTGGAGGTGATGGGAGAGTATTTCTGGTTTTCCATTCATGAATGCACAAACGTTACTATTCAGACAAATCTTATGATAATATATCAACTACCTCCTTGTTTGATGGGCAGTGACACTCTACAGTAATTCAAAATACTTGTCAACTTTTTATATGAAAATCCAAATTTGTTATATGAATGCCAATTCATAAGGACAATGAATATAGCAGATAAATGTTGATCTTTTAAAAATTGATAGTGAAATCCCCAGAAAACAAATATTGCAACGTTGTTGAATGAAATTGCTGTCTTCAATTGCAAAGTCTATGTATCTAACTGTTTTCAAGAAAAATTTAGGATCCATTCAGACTATTCTCCCTTATGTGAAATAATCTCTCACACACACACACACACACACACACACACACACAGAGAAAAAACAACAAACAAACACACAATAGGTCCTGCCCAAGAGGACCTACATGTATTGTGTAGTAATAAAGACATATGAAAATTACTAGCTACTATCACATGTGCAATTACATGATCAATAATGGTATTTTCTCATATTATATGAGCTTTTTTCCTGCTTTGTTTCCAGAATATAGCTCATTGCCAGACATAGTAGTAGTTGTGAAATAAATATTCAGTGAAAAGAATGAAAGTGCACTTAACATGCATTCCTTGGCTTACTATAAGTTATACTAAGTTTGCAGACAGACCATTTGTATTAACATGTATTGCCCTAGAAACGTTAATATATACTCTTGTGCTCTTAACAATTATTTTATATTTTATCTCTGATTTTCTATCCATTTTTCATTTACTCATTCATTAATTTATTCATTGGTTCTTTCAAGAAAGAAAGGTAAGTGGTATATAGGTGATAGATATGATAGATGATGATGATAGATAGATAGATAGGTAGGTAGATAGATAGATTAGATAAATAAATAGATAAATGTATGGAATATTTCTATGGGCTATGAAAGAGCCCAAACTCAAGTTAGACAGATAAGACACATAATCAGATACTTATACTGTAGGAGGACACCTTATAGGAAAACCTATTACAGACATAGTTAAGGTATTTTTAAGAAGGGCCTAGATTTATATAAAGAAGATAGATATGTGTTGAAGAACGCAGTGGAACACGTTGCAAAATCTTGTCTCTCATTTTGTTCCAGAGGGAAGTAGAATCAAAAGCAAAATGATTTGAGCAAATGAAAGTTCTGCCTGATAACTAAATTGGTTCAACAATACAAGGCAGTGCTTCAGGTTTTTATGGACTCTGCCAGAAATTTTATAGGATCAGAATTGGGAGGCCACATAAAATGAATGAAGGTGGATGAATTCAATCCTCTTTAACTCAATTTGAGACCATTTTGTAGAGCATAGCGGTGAGAAATATTCATATGGAATATGTTCAAGACCTCTACTGATAATTTGTTGAGTAACTTGTTCATTCAATAAATATACATTTTTATCATGTGAGTGAGGGGAATTGTTATTACTATTATTATAACCCAAATAATTGTCAATGCACTGATGTGCCTGGTACATTTACTCAGTTCACGGTGATATAATATAGAGAATAATTAATTCTGACTAGGTTGCTATAGAAACATTTGCTTTTAATATTGAAAGATGGACATTAGGAAATCTGGGCCATTGGCAAATTGGTGGTAGAGGGAAGGTCAGGGGGAAACACTTGTTTAAAGATAGGTTTTTCTTTTTAGCTTTATATGTTTAAACCATACTAATACCTTAATCAATACAATAGTACTACTTGCAAATTATGGATGTCTGTAAAGATGCACAAAGCCCTTGAATGACATACCAAATAGTTTATATCGTATTCTAAAGTTGGCATGGACTTACTTTAGGTTCCCAAAAATAGTTAAAATTATATTATTATAACAGCTATATTTATTAAATATTTCAAAGCAACAGAGGAACTATTTTTTACATTGAAATTGTAGTGTCCACAAAACAATCTTTCTATAATCATTGTTTTTCTTTACAATTTGTAATGAACAGTACAAGGAAAGCTATTTGAAGAACAATTATGAATAGATCCTTATATATTACTTGATGTGAACACCTCTGTTCATTGTATCTCAAACAAGAATCTGAATACCATTAGATAATCACTTTAGTGTCTTGCCATTATTTTTCTAAAAATATAGTTTACAACTAAATAAAAACAACCAAGAAGTTGAAAACTTTCCTATGACTTTCTTTTTAATTTAGTGTATTTTTCAACTCTATACAGGTGGCATTCATGTTTTATAATTCTTAATAAGTTGATCCATTCCAGGAATTATTTGCATAAGATAATGAAGTAGGATTACAGAGGAATCAGGAGCAGTGCTATTAACATACTCCCACAAACACACACCAGCAGGGGAAAAAATTGTGATGGCTCCAGTTATTTTATAAAGAAATTATAATACCTGTGTCTTAAATATTTTTATCTGTTAAACCAAAAATCCCTTAATATATTTAATGAAATGCCTAAAATTGTTGTTGGATATGTATTCCAGAGCATAATCACCTGCTATTCAAAAGGAATTAGAAATATTTAGAAATTCTTAATAGTATCATATCTTTTAAATCTGTTCATTGCATTTCTAAGATTTCTCCCATTTTAATTTGCATTCTCTTCTCCTAAGTCACCATGTTTTGAACTTGTGGTAAATGTTGTTTATAACCTGAATGTGATTATAAAACTACATCCTACTTATTGCTTAATAGATCTTCAATTTAGAATCAGTGCACTCAATTTATCTCTACTGCATTTAAACAAATACTGCATTATAAAGTTTAGACCTGACTGGCACAAGTAAACAAGTAATCTTGATAAAGTCTCATTAAGGAGAAGCATTTTTTCTACCTTCAGTAAAGTTGCTCTTCAGAAATAATTGAACAATAATTAGTCATATTTAATTTTCCTTGGTATGTGTTATTTATTAATGCAAAATAATTTGTTTAGAATGAGGTCAAATTAGATTACCATGTTTTCCTTGAAGTCTAGCATATGTATAGGTTTAGGTGCTTTTAATTTGAAAGCCTATATAGAAGAACTATGAACCAATGGCTCTAGAGGTAGATATGAGTATAAAACAGTTGTTAGTTATGGTTGAATATTGAACATATACACTACGTGTAAAACACATTTGATTAGATGATAAACTTGAAATAAAATCAAATACCCATCATCAGTACCATGTTAAGAAACTAGCCACTATTTTGTTTTTTCAAGTGAAAATATTCTAGTAAAATCTAGTAAAATCTGTTTAAAAGGTTTTATTTTCAGGTACAATTCAATAGTGGTTAAACATAGTTTTCCATTTTGTACTTTTATACACAAGTATAACTTTCCTTCTGGGAAAGTTGATTGCCCTGCCAAATATGGTTTTTCAGATCTACAGCAAAAACAGCTTATTCCCTCTATTAAATTCCAGTTGCTATCTGTGGCCTTCATGAAACTGCAGACATCACTGTATCTTCTCCGATGTGTCATGCCATGATAAATGTACGCTTCCTTGTTCTGCTACTTTTCCGCTAAGTTTTAGGCAATTAATTTCCTGGGACATTAGAGAAGTAATTTCAAAAGATAAAATTAAAATTAGCAAATTGTGCTGTTATTAGCAAAATTTAAAGTGTTTTGGTTCCTTTGAGGTTTTAATATCATAATTCTATTTAAAAATAACAGTTTAGCCCTAGCCAGCTTTGCTCAGTGGATAGACCATCTGCCTATGCGGTGAAGGGTCCGGGTTCATTTCTGGTCAAGGGCACATACCTAGGTTGCAGGCTCTTCCTAGATATGGGCCCTGGTCAGGGCTCATACAGGAGGCAACCAATTGATGTGTTTCTCTCACATCGATATTTCTCTCTGTCTTTCCCTCTCTCTTCCATTCTCTCTAAAAATCAATGGGAAAATGTCCTTAGGTGAGGATTTTTAAAAATAAATAAAAAATAACAGTTTAACTGTGGTGCATAAAGATGTGGGAGATGAGGACTTCTGTCCTACTCACCAGGGTACACTGTACATCCTGAAATTTCTGAAATAACTGAGTGGGTGTGTTAAAAATAATGCCTACACTTAGGGCTGCCCAAAATTCATAAAACTAAATCTGTAGTAATCATTGATGAAGAATCCAGCATTTTTTCTGAAGGACAGAGAGAATACTACTTGTTGGATTCGGCACTGGGAGAAGATGGGAAAGTTGGGAAATTTTCCCCAGAGACTTCCAAACCCACCTCTTACCTCCTCCTAAAGAATCTAGCAGGGAATAAGAGTGTTTGGCCATGATGTGAATATGATTCGACCACTTAATTCAGCAGCATCATGGTGTTTTGTTTTGTTTTTTGTTTGTTTGTTTGTTTGTTTGTTTGTTTTTCTCTTCTAGACCAAAATAAGAATCAATGGAGATTTATAAGAATACAGTCTAAACATTTACATCGTTGTACATTGTGTAGCACAAGAATGATTCCTTGACTCTTTGACTCTCCAATACTCCTCATTTCCTTTCACTTCATATTCTATAACCCCCTTATCTAGAGACCCACCCCTCTCCCAGTATGCAACATAGCTCTGCCCTCCTCTGCTTCAAATGTGTCCCTTAACAAACCTTAATGGGGTTTTCATAGTTTTAGGTTACAGCAGGTCCTAAGGTTGGGGGAGAATCCTGGTGCTCCATGTGCAGAGAGAGGAAGAAAAGTGGGCTATGGAAGCTGCTGGACCCCAGTTCTTCCTCCCAGTGATGACTGATGGTTTACTCTTAAATTCCCTAAGGACTGGCACAGCCTGCCATCTGGGATACAAATTTGCTTTTGTATAACTTAGAATATGCTCACATAAGGAACAATATTTTACCTGTTAACATGATTTTTTTCTCCCATTTCTAGCAAAAAGGATTATTGAATATTATTAAAACAAATACATGGCATTTAAAAATGTCTTATGTTCCTGACAAAAACAATAGTTGCTTCATCTTTCTGGGCCTTCCCATGCTTCTAGAACACAGCTCCCTCTTGGTCTTCTTAGTTATAACAGTAATTTCTTCTCAATCACTTCTAGTAATTTTTTTTTCTCATTTTCTCAAATGTGAACATTATAGGTCAAGGTCAGGATTCTGAATTTTTTTTAATCTCTCACCTTTTTAGAGACTTCATATAGATAGATTTATATACCTTCTTTGTGCTGATAAATATCAGATTATCTTTGCAAAACTGACTCATGTAACATCCCAGTAAGCATCTCTAATATGGTGTCTAATTGGAATGTCAAATGTAAACTGACTGCCCTGCACAAATATAAACACACACACACACACACACACACACACACACACACACACACACACACACACAAGGAAAATTTTCAGAAAACCCTTTTTAAAAAGATCTCTTTTTTTCTGAAAGTTCTTATTAACCCTGTCCTCCATCGTCTTCATGCTTCCCTGTGTCTCCTTTCTCTATGCGTTCTCAACTTCTCTCTGGAGTGACCGACTGTTCTAGTGTACTGTCTGCAATATTTCCCTCAAAACTGATGTTATGATTATTGACATTTTTACTTAAGTTCTTTCCTCTCTTACTATTTTTTTTCAGTTCCTTTACATTTATTTATTTTTATCTTTATTGTTGAAAGCATTACATATGTCCCCTTTCCCCCCTCATGGGCCCCTTTAGCCCTCCCCATCCCCTATCCATGGGTTATGCATATATGCATACATGTTCTTTGGTTAATCTCTTCCAATCCACCCACCTCTCTCAGCATTGCCTTACCTCTGAGATAATAAACCTTCAGGAAAACTTTTGCATTGACCTTATTCTTTTCTAGCTAACCCATGAAGTTGCCATTGCTAATAACACTTTTGAAATGTCTTTTATTGAAATACTCTGATCAAGAGCTACATTAGAAAACCAGTTTCATTACTTTATCACCTTGCCTTTGTATCACAGCTAAATTCTGAAATCAGACTCTTGGCATCAATCAGAATGCAATCAGTCTGCCAGATACAGAATTGTGAAGTGCTTTGTTGTTTTTGTTTAGGCCAAGAGAGAGGTATTGCATGTTTTGAATACGAAATGCTTTGAATAAAGTTGCAAACTGAAAGTATAGCTTCCTTAGACGAAGAACAAGAAGAAAAATACTAAGGACTCAAATGTTGACTTAGAATAAGAGCATCCAGTGTGGGGAAAAAATATATATTGTTGTGGGGTCGAACCCTGGAGTCAAAAATAAGACCACCGGAGGCTGCTAATTGATTAAACAAAGCAGGCAAGGATTTATGGAAAACTGGCCAGGACGGCCGCGAGGGCACCACACGCAGGTGGCCACCCTCACGACCGTGCCATCCTAGGTGTAGGCAGTCCTTTTAAAGGTCTAAACCAGCCGAAACCGGTTTGGCTCAGTGGATAGAGCGTCGGCCTGCGGACTGAAGGGTCCCAGGTTCGATTCCGGTCAAGGGCATGTACCTTGGTTGCGGGCACATCCCCAGTAGGGGGTGTGCAAGAGGCAGCTGATCGATGTTTCTCTCTCATCGATGTTTCTAGCTCTCTATCCCTCTCTCTTCCTCTCTGTAAAAAATCAATAAAATATATTAAAAAAAATAAATAAATAAAAATAAAGGTCTAAACCACAAGAATTTCCCTTTGTTCTAAATTCTAAATACATTGGAATGTGGATCTATCTTGCAAAAGCAGATTGTACAAAAGCAGGACTGAGCAGGGTTAATAATCTCTAAAGGTAGTCAACTCCTGGAGCCACTGAGTCAGTGGGCATCAATCTTCTGTGGTTCTGGTCCACAGGCACAGGAAAATGACCTTTGTGAGTTTCCAGGTCTCAGTCTGGAAGCTGAGGTAACCACCCTATTGTCCAAGCAAGCAAGTGTGTACAGAAGCCAGAATAGCAGGGTTAAAATTCAAACAGCAGTTTTTACCTAAGTATGGTTGCTACCATACTTCAATATAATTCGTCTTTCAATAATTGGGAACATTGTGGCATTCCACCCCTGAAAGCAGATGCCAGCAGTTTATCTTCTAAATGTTCCAATGTGGTGAATTTTGACTCAGTATTTCTCAGCATGAAATTCTTTGAAAAATATGACTATGTACTAAAGTGAAGAATTTGTTAAGGTATCATTAGCATATTAGAAACATTTGTGTTCACCTTAGCTGTCAGAACAAAAGAGTGGGTTCACCAAGAACAGGGAAGAAACAAGTCCCTACTGATTATGTTGTGTCTTATTTTAAGCCAAAGCAGCCTGAATTTTATGAAAATGTTATTTTTTTTAAAAATCAATAGAAATATTCTACGCACATTAGGGTCTCAGTCTCAAAGCAACATTTCAAATTGTGCTAAAAATAATATTTGTAGTATCTGCTCCACAATTAAGTTTAAAATTCTCCCACAAATATAATTTTACATTTTTAAAATTTCAGCCAATGACAAGGATATTCGTGGGTATATGTTTGTTTAAACAGAGAATAGATGAATCATTTGCATCATGAAGAGTGATTATATTGTTTTTAGTGTTAATTAACAATCTAATTAAATTACACATATTTATTTACCAATTACCATAATTATACTTGTCAGTAAAGCAAAATTCTTCATACATTTGACTAATTATATGACAGTGTTTGATGGCATACTACTATGTCAATGAATAGTGTCAGACCTTAAGAGAAAATGTCGTTAGGTAAAAATTAAAGCAAATATGAAAGGTTGTAAAGTTTGCATATCTATTAAAATTTTAAGTATACATTTCACATAAAATATATTTCCTTAGCTAAGATGATTTCAGTGACCCTAATGTATATCTGAAATCCTCACTTCTCAGAGCAAGAACTCAGTATTAGTTAATAACTTTTCATGCAACCCCAAGTAATCATTTCTGACTTCACGCTGTTATATATGTTATCTATGTTACTTTACTATGATCTCTACTGCTAATGGTAACAGAGGAACAGAATCCTGCCTTATGAATCTGCTAATTATTTATAATGGATGCACTTTTTAAAGCAAGGGGCACTATATAATTCAGGTTCAGATATTAGATTGCTATTTCTGTACACTTGGCAATTATAGTTTTTGCCATGTGTGGATATAAAGTTCTTTAAAAGGTGGCTGGCCCTTGCCAGGTGCTTTATTAGTTAGAAGAATTCTCACTAGCTATTTAAAATAATAAATACATCCCCATATCTCCTTGGCTTAGCCCATTTTAAATGTATTCCTTGCTCACCTTTGATGGTACTGTACATGAACCTTTCTCCCAGACAGCTCTTCTCCACGGGGTGACTCAGACAGCCGGGCTGCTTTCGTTGGTCAGTTTTTCTTTTGCTTTCAGAATTTGAGTAGACACAGAGTGCACAAAGCAATGCTAAGGGTCAGGCTTAGAGGAACTTTGTATCTCTTCTGCTCACATCACTTTGACCCGTCCCACCCTAACTGCAAAAGGGGCTTGCAAATATAAGTTTTCTATGCTCTTGAGGAAAGGAAACTAGACTGAAATGCATCTGCCTAGTTCCATCCAAGTAAAAGAAAAAAAAATGTTGGCAGGTGAATGAGTCTTTCTCCCAAACCTGTTTCTATACAAAATGCCTATATATACATATATATATATATATATATATATATATATATATATATATATATATGATAGGAGTTCCTCTGAACCTTTAACTCAAGCAGAAAGAGAACTTAGGAGGAGAAAAAAAATCTTATATGCAAAGGTAACAAATTTGTTCTACTTTGATGGACCCCTCCCCTTCTTAAAGAAGGAAAGATGGTATTTAGGGATTAATACAATAGAGGGAATTTTTAAAAATCATTATTATAAAAACTATACTTGTTTAGTAATATTCTCACTCAAAAATTAACCTTTTTTTTCTAGTATTTGAGCAGTTGAAAGCAATGACCAAAAAAATATTTTAAAAAAAGAAAAAGAAAAAGGCTTACCAAATCCTATAGCTAATGGCTAATTAATATAAACAGGAATTTTTTCTCCTTAATTATGAGACAGTGTCAGGTAGGGGAAAATTTTCACTTATCCCTCTTGGATATTCTAGTCATTAAACTGACATAAGACAGATTAACAGGAGGAAGCCAGTGTTGATTTTTGTATGTGTAGAAGCCCATAGAAATATGAGACACGAAAGTGACCAAAGCAGGCAGCTTTTATACCTGTTAGACAAAGAACAATACATTGTGAAGAACGGACGAGACAAAGGAACTTAGGCATGGTGACTAATTAGGGAAGGAACGAGGCAGCGCTTGTTGACCCAGCCTGTCTGCCCTGAATTCCCTATCTCTGGCAACAAGGGTGTCTCGCTACCTCTGGGTTCAAGGAGGTTACCTTTCACGTGAAAGATTTATTTCCTGCTTTCAGGGGGCCAGAAAGGAGGGTCAAGCTGTTTCTCCAGTAACTTTAATACAAAATAATTAATATGCCAAAGTGTCACATCTTGCGGTGGCCTGCCCAGCACTCCATCAACATCAAAGTACTAAGACAATCAGCAGACTAATCTGCATGCAATTTAGGCTTTTATTCCAAGGAACCTAATTTTTCTTTTTTTTTAAATATATTTTATTGATTTTTTACAGAGAGAAAGGGAGAGGGATAGAGCGTTAGAAACATTGATGAGAGAGAAACATCCATCAGCTGCCTCCTGCACACTCCCCACTGGGTATGTGCCCACAACCAAGGTACATGCCCTTAACCAGAATCGAACCGGGGACCCTTGAGTCCTCAGGCCGATGCTCTATCTATCCACTGAGCCAAACCGGTCAGGGTCATAATTTTCTTTAAACATTTTTGTTTGTTTGTTTGTTTGTTTGCTCTGCTATGAATAATAGATTTCATTAGAGAAAAGTACAAATGCATTTTCAGTAGTCCAGGTTTTCAACTCTTTTTCGTTATTCCACCATTACCTTGGATGAGAAGTTGATATAAATATTAGGGAAGGTAATGGGTCTTCATATTCCATACACAAAATCCTAAGGGTCTTTGAAGTAACGTTTGAAAAATATTGTCACTAAAATGGAGTAATCCTGAAAGCATGAGCTGAGTAGTTAAAAGCACACACTCTATGATTTGGTAGATTTTGTTAAGTGGAAGCTCTGATTAAACTATGTATCTGTTACCCTTGTAATTAGCTAGTTATTAATAATAGGAAAGGAGCACATGGGAGGCCAGCCATTATAGGTATGTCATTTGGGCAGCTTCGGGAAGCTGCAATTTCCCCAGGGAACCACTGGCCCATTCCCCACAGAATCATTGTGGGTAAAGGGTCCAACAAAGAAGAGATAGACATGTGTGCAGTGAAGTTGGGGTGACATAGGGAAGGTGCTTATAGTCAATCAAACCTAGGAACAGAGATCATTGGTCAGAGTAGGCAGGGCCACCGCAAGCCCACAAAATTTGTGGATACATAATCCCCCCAAACAGAGGAATTATCTCTCTCTCGTGGTTCTTGGTTCACTGTTGGCTCTCCCATTATTTTGGCTCTGCTCCTGCTCATATTCCTCCATAGCCACATGCCCCATAGCCATGAGGACCCCAGTTGCAATGGACTAATGGACTGCAGCTAGGAACACAATCTAAGCTAGCTTGATGCCGGATTGGATTGCTCCAAAATGGACCAGAAACTCTGGACACTGGCTTTGATTCTAGTCCTATTGAAGTCACAGCCACACTGCTTCCTGTGGGGTATACAAAGGGAAATGGAACCTTGGAAATTCAGGGTGTAATTCCACAGAAATAACGGTTTCTCCCACATCTCATCCTCCTGTGCAAGTCTCAGAAAATTATTTTTCTCAGGACATCACAAGACCACCCTCATGAGCAATAGGTGGGGATTAGAACCTCTTCCCACCCACTGATAAAATATCTATAGGTGATCCAAGGTTAACAACAACAAAGCGAGCAGTAATTTCAGTGCATGATATACTTTGGTAGACAGATATTCAAATGTGGGTTCATGGAGGGGAAGAACTGGCAGTTATCAACTTCAGGGCTGGGAAATACATTATTTTCTGTATGTTTTCCAAGTACATTATTTCCTTTATGTTTCTACATGGCAACCCCAGATGGAGAAAGTGTGAATGCTGAGAGGTAACATGAATGCTTCTTGCCATGATCTCTCCCTCCCTCTCTCTCTAGATTATATAATAACATTAGGAACTGTAGGGGAGGAAAAATAATTTCCCATTACCATTCTAGGTTCTTAACTGAGACTTCCATGTAGGAAAAGGCAGATTAACAGGAAAAAAAAAATCCACAGAAGTTTAATAACATGTATGCCTCCCACACACATGGGAGATATCCAGGAAACTGAATAACTCACTGAAATGTTGGAAGAAATCAATTTAAATACCATCTCCAGCTAAAGAGAAAGATGTTGTAGGGTGTGGGAGCCAGTTATAGAAGAAGATCAGGGAAAGAACAGCAGATAGAATATAACTTCTATAAAAAATTAAGTCAGTTGACTTCTCCATTAATAAAAGTTTCAAGTGATTTATGTACTCATCTTTCTCTTCTTGGTATAGAGAGGCACGCATCCTAACAAATGAAGTTTGCTCTTATCAATGTAAATTTCTCTTACAAAAAAAGGTAACTTCTACTTGGTTTTCAGAGCTTTTGCTAAAGAGGCATATTTTGGGAGTGGTAAATTTTGGTCCCTTTTAAAAACATACAAAAATGTTGCTGCACCTTCTAACAAAAGTATCTAGTTTCAAGGGACTTAACTTACTTTGCATTTCTGTATTTCTAAAAAAAAAAAAAAAACACCACACACACACACACACACACACACACACACACACACACACAACTTAACCATATGTCTTTCTTGTTTTCCAAAAAATGTTTCTTTATTATTCAAAAATCTTTTGAAGTTGGAAAGGAACAAGCAGTAGGGGGAAAATCAAGTCTTCAAGAAAATCTTCTGTTGTTGCAAAAATGAAACAAAACACTAAAGTAACTACCTCCTAAATTATCATACTAAGAAAAAAAGAAAAGAGCCCGGCAAGTGTTGCTCAGTGGTTGAGCGTCCACAGATGAACCACGAGGTCATGGGTTCAATTCCTGGTCAGGGCACATGACTGATTGCAGGTTCAATCTCTAAGTAGGGGGGGTGTGTAGTAGGCAGTTGATCAATGATGTTTCTCTCCCAAGGATGTTTCTGTCTCTCTATTCCTCTCCCTCTCTCTCTCTAAAAATAATTTTTAAAAAATAAAAATAATAAAAGAAACTCAAAATGGTTATACATCCTAGCTGTCAAAAACAGTATGGACTTAGAAGGAGCCTGCCTTGAGGGGGTCTGCAGGGAAGCTACCAGTTAAGTGGGCATTTGCCAAGCCTGCCAGCTGCTTTTGGCTGCTGGCTCAGCACTACCAGTCATACCCTTCCTTCATCCCTACTTTACTGCTTTTCTGCATACAGTGTGGACATTGCAGTCTTTGTTTTAAATGTATAGCCTTTCCTTTATCAATTCAGTTCTTTTTTTCTACTTAAGTCTTTCCTGTTCTTGCCAGTGTGTCTACTGGAGCTGGGTTGAAAATAAAAAACACACACACATTTTTTTTTGGTTTGGTTTAGTTTGGTTTTTTAAATATAGTTGCTATGTCTGACTGCCCCCTTGAGAGCATTTCTCTGTAGGAGCCCTCTCTAGTCAAAAGATGTCTACTTCTAACCTGCAACCCTGAACTCTTTCTTCAAAATTCTTTTCAGGACTAATCTTAATTAGTATTTCCAGTCCAATTATAAAAGGCCAGACTGTTCTATGTCTTTGCCATTATTCAATGCAACCATATGTATGGAAAACGTGTTGCATGTAAGCCCTGTACAGGGCATTAGGATCTAGCAGTGAGCACACCAAACTTGCTTCTGGGCTTTATGAAGGCCACAGTCTACGGGGGTAGATGGAAGATTAAATAAATGAGTCCAATGAGTTAACACTTGTTCACAACTTACTAAGTGCCAGACACAGTTCTAAGTAATTTAATATGGCTTATCTAATTTAAGTTTCACTGCATACAAAAATAAAATATATATATATTTTTTTTCCTCCTACCACTTTTAAGGTTTACTGGCTAGACTAATAATCAAATAAACATAAGAGATAAACAGAAGAAAGTTCCCAAATTTATTATGTATTTATTTACCTTGGGGGGTTCCATAAGAATATGGGACTTGAGCACAGATCAGACAGGTAAGGCTTTCATGCCCTCATCTTGACCTAAGGATGGAGGTGATGGTTGAAAACTCAAAGGGCAGAAATGTGTGGGGGCTCAGAAGGAGACACCCCAAGATGTGCCTTGGCGGTATGCAGATGACTTTGAGCTATAGGCAATGTTAGCTTCAGGTTCCAGAGAAACCTCTGCCCCTCTCTTCACCTAGAAGAACTGAATTAGGGGCCTGGGTGCAAAATAAAGAGATTATCAGAGATGACCTTTTTTACTTATCTCTAGGGCAGGACAAACTTCTGTTTACTGAAGGTTTGTTCTTATCATCCTGCAGTGACTCTTTGAAGCTCCTGAGGCACATACCCCGTCCCTAGCTCGGATGTCTTATATACCTCCATCCCCCTTTCTACCTCTGCACCTCTCCAGCCATGGCGTCTCTGACTCTCTCCTGTATGCAGGGTTCCCATACATATGTATGTACTAAATTTAGATATTTTTTCTTGCTAATCTGCCACATGATTCTTTAATTATTAGACCAGCCAGAAACACCTTGAGGGTGGAGAGGAAGGTTTGTTTCTCCCCCCAAAGGCAGTTCACTTGGAGATAGAAAACCAGATGTTTGGTGAATAAATGCTTGCTAGGCCAACTTTAACACTGGGACAGTGAGAGGACCTTGATCACACAAGCATTGCTGGGTTTCTCCCAGTTTGTCACACTAGTGGATATTAAACGATATATCTCCTTTCTTGGAGCATGTTCTCTATCTAAATTATTGTAAGCAGTTGTGAGAAGGTCAAAGTTTCTTGCTGGGACTTTGATTTTTTTAAAATAACCATCCTATCTATAAAACAGTAATATGCAAATCATCACTCCGCTACACTCACAAGCCACGCCCACCGGCCATGCCCACTGGCCAATCAGAAAGGGAATATGCAAATACACCTAACCAAGATGGCTGCAGCCTCGGAGAGCAGTTGTTGGAACTGGGATATTGGAGCCGAAGATCAGAGGGGAAGATCAGAGCCAGCAGGGGTCCCCCACAGGTGATCAGAGCCAGCTGGGGTCCCCTGCAGGCGATCAGAGCCAGCTGGGGGTCCCTGCCCAGGGCCCGAGCCTCAGCCAGAGGCTTGCGGCATTGGCTGGGGGTGGAGCTGGGCCACTGGAACCAGCTTGGGTCCCCTGCGGTGATTGGAGCCAGCTGGGGGTCCCTGACCAGGGCCCAAGCCTCAAACAGAAGCTTGAGGCCTTGGCCTTGGATGGAGCGGGGGATAGAGCCATGTGGGGGTCCCTGCCCAGGGGCCGAGCCTCAAACAGAGGCTTGCGGCATTGGATGGGGGCGGAGCGGGGAGATCAGAGCCAGCTGGGGGTCCTGCCCAGAGCCCAAGCCTTGGCCAGAGGCTTGCAGCCTTGGCCGTTGGGGCGGAGCCTGGTGATCGGAGCCTGGCGATCGGAGCCAGCTGGGGGTCCTGCCCAGAGCCCAAGCCTCTGCCAGAGGCTTGCGGCCTTGGCCGCTGGGGCGGAGCCTGGCAATCAGAGCAAGCTGGGGTCCCCTGTGGGCGATCGGAGCCAGCTGGGGGTCCCTGCCCAGAGCCCAAGCCTAGAGGCTTGCATCCTTGGCCGTGGGTGGAGCCGGGCGATAGAGCCAGCTGTGGGTGTCTGTGGGCAATTGGAACCAGCTGGGGGTCCCTGCCCAGGGCCTGAGCCTCAAACAGAGGCTTGCGGCCTTGGCTAGGGGTAGAGCAGGGCGATCAGAGCCAGCTAGGGGTCCCTGCCCAGGGCTGGAGGCTTTAGGCCCTGGCAGGGGTGGAGCCGGAGATCACAGGAGATAGGTGTGAACTACAGAGGAAATACCTTTTCTGACCACTCATTGGCTAAGCTCCCTGTATGCCACTGGTAATATTCTTAGTAACTTGGGTATAAGAATCCAAAAAAGTGATCTAGGGCTTTTCCACCACACTCCTGGAGAAAAAAATGAAGGTCCGCTGCTGGAGGGCTAAGAAATGTCATAACCTGCCCTACACGGTTTGGCTCAGTGGATAATGTCTAGGTTTGCCAACCGCAGAGTCCAGGTTAGATTCTGATCAAGGGCATGTACCTAAGTTGCAGGCTCCTCCCTGGCTGGGGCCCAGGTCAGGGCTCAGGAAGGAGGCAAGCAATCTAAGTAAGTATTCCTCTCACTTTCTTTCTCTCTGTCTTTCCCTTTCTCTTTCACATTCTCTAAAAGTCAATGGAAACATATACTCAGGTGAGGATAAAAAAAAAAAAAAAAGAAAGAAATGTCATCCTATCTAATAAAAGAGTACTATGCAGATTGATCATCACTGCAACACACAATATAGCTGCCCCCATGTGGTCAAAGATCCTGCCCCCATGTGGACACAAGATGGCCACCACAAGATGGCCAGCAGGAGAGGGCAGTTGGGAGGCACCCGGCCTGCAAGGGAGGGCAGTTGAGAAGGACCAGGCCTGCAAGGGAGGGCAGTTGGAGGTGATCAACCCTGCAGGAGAGGGCAGTTAGGGGTAACCAGGCCGGCAGAGGAGGGAAGTTGGGGGAAAACAGGCTGGCAGTAGAGTGGTTAGGGGGTGATCAGGCTGGCAGGCAGAAGCGGTTAGGGGCAATCAGGAAGGCAGGCAGGCAAGCAGTTGGGAGCCAGCAGTCCTGGATTGTGAGAGGGATGTCCAGGGATCGGGCCTAAACGGGCAGTCGGACATCCCTTGAGGGGGCCCAGATTGCAGAGGGTACAGGCTGGGCTGAGGGACAACCCCCCTCCGTGCACGAATTTCGTGCACTGGGCCTCTAGTCTTAAAATAATCACTACCCCCTAAAAAATACCCTAGGGTGTCAAACTCTGCCTCCCCTCACATTTGAGATTAATTCCCTTTACAAATAGGAAAACTGAGGCATAGAGAGTTTGAGTAACTTTCCTGAGGTTTGATATGTAGTGAGGGGTTTTGAACTCTAGCAGTATGAGTCCACTATATATGTGTGTGCATATGTATGTATGTAATCCACATACACATAATATGGGCATGCATTGTATTTGCATATTTTGTATAGATACATATTTGTATATATAAACAAATTATAAGTATGTATATAGAAAATATTAGGAGATATATTTTGTGGACGGAAGGGGCCACATGCTAACTTGACAAGCTCAGGGGAGGCCTGCATGGCAGTCTTGCAAACTCAGAGACCTAAAGTAACCACAAAAGATGGTCTGAAATGAAACTTTAACTGAAAGCAGTTATGGTGGGCAGTTATGTCCTAAGCCAGTATCTTCACTGACAAGGTCAGCCTTGACCTTAACTGAGCCTTTCTGTCTTTTTGCATCTATGATAACATACCCTTGAAGTTTCTGGGTAACTTGTAATTCCCCTTTTTTCTGGACCCCCTGGGCACAACCAAATGTGCTGGGTGCCAGGACAGATACACAAATTCCTTCATTGTTATCATGTTAATTGTTCCTGCACCCACCTAAGTATGTGTTCATCATTTTACCTTTTATCCAATCCAGGGATTTCTCCTGCTTTGCTTTATTCTACGTCCTTAATCTATCACCAATGAATTTCATATAACCCACCTATGTCCCTCCTTTGGTTGCAATGTATAAATACATATGTAACCTGCTATTCTCCGGAGCATTATCTTAATTTGTTGAGGTTCTACTTCCCGGCATAGGTAGACAGTTTGGATCAAATAAACTCACAAAAATTCTTTACAGGTTTCAAAGTTGTTTTTTTTTTTTTTTTTTTTTTTTATGTTAACATTACAATATAAAATATTAATTAACACCACATTGGTGTATATATCTGTGTGTATTATACTTACAGACTTACCTGTATATGCATATACTAAAGGCCCGGTGCATGAAATTCATGCGGGGGGGGTATCCCTCAGCCCAGCCTGCACCCTCTCCAATCTGGGACCCCTCGAGGGATGTCCAATTGTCCGTTTAGGCCCAATCGTGGTGGGATCGGGCCTAAACGGACAGTCGGACATACCTCTCACAATCCAGGACTGCTGGCTCCCAACTGCTTGCCTGCCTGCCTTCCTGATTGCCCCTAACCACTTCTGCCTGCCAGCCTGATCACCCCTTAACCACTCCCCTGCGAGCCTGATTGATGTCTAACTGCTCCCCTACCAGCCTGTTTGCCCCCAACTTCCCTCCTCTGCTGGCCTGGTCACCCCCTAACTGCCCTCCCCTGTAGGCTTGATCACCCCCAACTGCCCTCCCTTGCAGGCCTGGTCCCTCCCAACTGCCCTGCCCTGCTTGCCTGATCGCCCACAACTGCCCTCTTTTACAGGCCTGGTCCCTCCCAATTGCCCTCCCCTGCTGGCCATCTTGTGCCAACAATCTTGTGTCCACATGGGGGCAGGCATCTTTGACCACATGGGGGCAGCCATCTTGTGTGTTGGAGTGATGGTCAATCTGCATATTACTCTTTTATTAGATAGGATAGAGGCCTGGTGCATGGGTGGGGGCCAGCTGGTTTGCCCTGAAGGGTGTCCCAAATCAGGGTGGGGGTTCCCTTGGGGCATGGGGCAGCCTGGGTAAGGAGCCTGTGGTGGTTTTCAGGCCAGCCATGCTCCCTGGCGACTCAAGTGGAGGCCCTGGTATCTGGGATTTATTTATCTTCTACAATTGAAACTTTGTAGCCTTAGTGGAGGCCAAAGCAGGCCAGAGTGTGTGGAAAACTTGGCTTCCTTCATCGCCAGGGAAACCCAAGCCTCCCTCCTGCTCTCTCTGGCCGCAGCCATCTTGGTTGGGTTAATTTGCATACTTGCTACTGATTGGCTGGTGGGTGTGGCTTGTAGGCATGGCTTGTGGGTGTAGTGGAGTGATGGTTAATTTGCATATTACTCTTTTATTAGATAGGATATGAATATTACCTAAGTGTGGGATCTGAGAACAGTCTGTTTTAAGGTGAGTTACAATCTAATTGTTAGATCATTCTAATTTGTCCCCAAGTGATAAATGCTTTTTCTTGGGAGAAAAAAGAAAGAAGAATAAAGGCCATAGGCTGAGGCTTTGGGAACCAAAACAGAGATAACTGTATACAACTTAAAGTTCAGTCTCCAAAGAAAATAAATGTTTATTTATCCAAGTTTTCTGTCTTAGGACTCATATGTACATAGTTGCCACATTATAAGCTAGGGGAAATAAATCTCAGTTGAAGGTGTGATCCTTTATCTACTTCCTATGTGTGTGTGTGTGTTCTCCATTCAAAATGCAATCACAAATGTTGCTTTTATAAATCCTTTAGGCCAATGATATGTGAGTCTGAATTACTTTTCAAGAGGATATTTGAAAGTATTTCAGGCAAATTGTCAGTTTTGAAGAGCACTGCAATCAACTACTGCAAAAACAGAGAAGACTAAAAGGATACATGTTTCAGTACATTTCTTAAAAAACAATTTGACCATGGCTGTTACAAGAATTCTTGTCTGTACTGAATGGACACATGACACAGCAACACAGAAATATAATTAGTTTCAAAAGGCATTTTCTAAGGCTTTGAGTTCCTGGAATGCTCAGTCTGGGTTCTAGAATTTTGACTGAAACTATTACTTTGGAACAGTTACTTGAGACAGTTTGTAGACACATGCAGGATTTTGTTTTTGTGCTGATGTGTGTTCTATTCCACAACCCTATAAGATAATAAATAAATAAATAAATAAATAAATAAATAAATAAATAAATACAAACTTATTAAGGAGCAAAGAACTGGTGCTTTTTGTAGAAAGGTGTTCTTAACCTTTCCCCTTTTTATTTTTCTAGTCACAGGTGGTTTATATTATCTTTTCTTTCTGCTAATTTAAATGGTTTGTGAAATTCTTCACAAACCGTTTCCCATTTTCACAGCTTTCCCAAGCGCCCTGACTTCCATCCTCCCTTGTTCTAGTTTTGATTTTACTAGTTTCTGAAAATCCACAAATTTGTGTCTGCAGAGCCCAATTAAGTTGATTATCAAGAGAAATGGGAGATGCATTCTCAACCTCAATGCGATCCAGGTGCCGGGCAGTTGCAGCTGACCCATATGTTAGATAGTCCTGTTTCTGCACGAGTCCCACACATGTTCTAACTTATGGGTCTTCTGGCCCCCAGGCCCGCAGCTCAGCACATCACTGTCCAACGCACGGAAGACACCGCATTCCCTTTTGCTGAACCCCAGCGAGTGAGGACACCGTACTCTCTGCTGAGGTGTCCAGTCCATTGATTTCGCTGAAAAGCCCCTTAGCGGTCAGGAAAGAAGGTAAGGCCTTGGGGATCACAGTACAGGGGCTTCAAGAGGAATCAGAGCAAATATTCAGTGTCTTCAGTTATTTTCTCACTTCAGCTTAATGATAAACACACACACACACACACACACACACACACACACACACACACTCACACACACTCTCTCTCCCTCTCTCCCCCTCCTTCACTCTCTAACCCTTTCTTCCCCTCTCTCTCTCCTTCCCTCTCTTCCCCTCTCTTTCTCCCTCCCCGCTCCTCTCTCTCTCTCTTTCCAGAAAATGCCTGATACAATTCCAGCATAGTTATTAGGTTTACTTGTCAAACATTTGGAAATGACAACGGTCAATCCAATGAATCGCCGGAGTAGTAATCAGTAAAATTCTATCGTGCACATACCAAAACCAGGAGCACTCAGACCAAAGCCTGGGCTGATGACCGGGAGTGCATTGTTTTAAAGCAGCTTATACAGTGAGGAGGCAGTGACAGCTTATTCTTCAGAGGAATTGGTTATAATGTTAGTATTTTCTTAAAGCAGAGGGAATTGGTTAGTAGTTACCTCAAATCACTTCCGGGAAGCAACTTAATTTTCTTTAATGATTTCCAGAGGCATAAACAAGAATTAACCCGGGCCAAGTTATCTTGCAAAATAATCTCAATTGAGCTGTGGTTGCATGAGCAGACTGGTTTTGTGTGCTCTGGGAACTTTAAGGCTGCTGTGTGTTTGTTGTCTGTTTTACTAACTTCTATGTAAGTCGTTCAATTTAAAAGATTGATGTAAAATGTTATCCGTACAAAATGAGTATCAGCTTTGTTTGTAATCTCAGCATATTGGCTCATTGTCTATTCCTTCTGTGATCCTCACTTGTGTCTTAAATTGCAACCAGCTCTGCTGTTTTGTCTGTCTGGCCACTGGTATATGAATTGCAGGAACTTCTCAGTCTTGTTTTCATTGATTACAATTCCACACTCATAACAGTCATTATGACCTGTATTTCCATGGTTTTAGTTTATGATTTTCCTAGTTTGATGCTTTATGGGTCCTAACAACAGTGGAGATTAGCAGGGTCTCATATGTCCATTTCGAGTTGGTTTGTGGCAGGAGCCTGGATCTGCTGGTGGATTTATTTATTTTTAAAATTTTAATCAGTTGGTGCTCTGGAAGGTTTGTCAAATACCAGCAGGTTTACTAAATGAGAGTGTCTTTCCTGTTACCCAAAATGATTATCTCTTACTCCTTCCTGAATTGCCTTGTCAACAATTCCTATTGGTTGCAGATATCTGGAATTTTATTCTTTTTTTTAAAATATATTTTATTGATTTTTTACAGAGAGGAAGGGAGAGGGATAGAAAGCTAGAAACATCGACGAGAGAGAAACGTCGACCAGCTGCCTCCTGCACATCCCCCACTGGGAACGACCAGCTGCCTCCTGCACATCCCCCATTGGGAACGTGCCCGCAGCCAATGTACATGCCCTTGACCGGAATCGAACCTGGGACCTTTCAGTCCGCAGACCGACGCTCTATCCACTGAGCCAAACCGGTTTCGGCTGGAATTTTATTCTTTAATGACACCAACCATATTACAGGCAGAAAAATTCTCAGATTTATAAAAGCAGTCATATAAACATTATTTATATTTACTCACTTGATTAGAATTATAATTAAATAAGTGATTATTTCTAAATGTATTAAAGTACAGAATAAAATCCATACTAACAAGTAAGGGGACAGATATGCACACACATTTCTTTTACTCAGTGTAAATATTTGTGGTGGTATGAGGGGAATACGATGCACATTAGTATAGTAAGTATCCTTGAAAACACTTGGAAAAAGGGATGAGAAAATGCAGGCCAGGTGTACAGAACCGAGGGCTAATTTTAGATGCTATAAAATTATGTTCTGACATAAACACCTAAGTAAAACTCAGCATCTAACATGTGAGGTAACAGTGTTTACTAAAATCAGTATACACAATGGTGACAAACAATAAACTCCCAGGAGGAAAATCTTTTGTAAACACAGTTATACAGGTATTAGGAAAGGAGATTAAAATAGATATCCAGCTTTCTCTATGTATTTTAATTTCCTATAAACTATAATTTCCCTGATATTAGAAAAATACTGTTTAAACAAGGTTAATAGTACTTCAAAGTAGATATATGATTTATGTGGATAGAAAAATAAAAATGTTTGATAATAATTCCTTCCTGAAAATAACTTAAAATTCATTTTAAAAGAGTACCTTCTTATCAGAAGTAGAAAAGCCCAAAGTAGATTGTTATCCTTAATTTGGGTCATATCAAAATTATCATAGCAACAGGCACACTTTTGCTGTCACCTAATTCAGACTTTTCTAAAATGGCATGGGCACTGAAATGATTAATAAATACACTGTCATAGTCTTTTCTTAGAAATCAGGATTGTTAATTGCTACAACCATCCAACCTGTGATTATACTCTCTCTTTAAAAAAATTGAAAATCAGAGGAAAAATGGCATTTTGATGTAATTGAGATTATGTTTATTCATAGAGTATTTTGTTTTCTTTAGAGCTGCCACACATCTGGATAAGACTGAAAAATTTAGCAAAATATTAACATCTTTCCAAGTGTGTAAATGTTGATTGCATTTTATGTTTCACTCTAAATGTTTGGTAAACTATAGTTTTAGCTACAAAATATATATTATGTCGCCTTATTATCTTTGAAGTCATTTTTGACTCTAGCATTCCAAAGCTAGAATATTGTATCTTTTGAAGAGAAAGAATAAATATAGTAAGGAATTTTAGAATTGGAAGAAATTAAAATAAGGTTAGCCAACATTAATATTTGTGGCTAATAATTTTATGAATTAAAAATTTACTTTTATAGATCATATGTGGTATTTATAGTATAACAAGTACCTTTGCCTTATGTAATAAATGCTATTTAATTTTCTCTCAATTAAACAGCCTTAAACTCTAAAATCATTAAAATTAAAATGAGAAACTTTACAAGGGATTACCTGTTAGTCTCATTACTGGGTAGCACATTTTTTGAAGTTCTCCTGATTGGAATCATAAAATAAAATAAATTACTTAATAAAATTTTTAAAATAATTCAAAACATTATTTTTGCTGAAAAATATTATGTAGATCCACTAAAACACTTTTGTAAGCTTAGAAAAATATAATGGGTAAGTTGTATGAAATAATTTTACTCTGTATTCTAATTCTACCTAAAAATGAAAATGGGAAATATATCCCATCTTCCTTAATGTAGAAATAAATAAAATAAAGTTAAAGATAACAAGTTGGCAGAGAATCCATGTCAGGAAATTATATAATTTAATGGAAGAATATAAAATTTTATCAGAATAAGTGGAAAGTAACTCCATAATATCAAGAAATATAAAGCTTACTGTCATAAAAGTCTATTTCTCCAATTTAATATAGTATAAGCTAAATACATTTTCAATAAAATTAAAACAGTAATTTTTATCTTTAAACAAAATAATATTAAATATATGTTAAATGATAGTTATTTAAAAGCAACCCAGAAAACTTAAAAAGAAGCATATCAGGAGTATTGTTTATTAGTCATTTATGACATTTTTTAAATCACCCTATATATTTTCAATTGATCTATTTTTCCAGTTCATTGTTTCTCTCCTCCCCCCCCCCAATCCATTAAATAATCAATTATCTCAATTTGGATTACTTTATTTTTTTTAGTTCAAGAATTTCCATTTAGTTTCTTTGACTAGATTACAGTTTTGTGGTAAACGTCTACATTCTTTTAATGATTTTTGAACATATTAGGCACAGTTAAAGTTTATTACTGATAACTTTAATATTACAGTTCTGTGTAGATCTGATCCTGTTGTCTTTATATCCTCCTGTTCCAGCATTTTAAAAAAATTATATAAGTCATGAAAATTACTTCTTTCTAGTGAATATTTACCAACCTGTCCTTTATTGTAGCTAAACTGGAGACACATTACACAACCTGGTACTGACTAAACAGATTCCACACTGGGTTATAGTTCTTATAATACTCAATTTATATCTCAGCTTGCTTATTGCTAGTCTGAAGATCTCTCAGAGTCTCAATTGAGAGCATGGAATATTTATTGGGTTACTACTTAGAACTTCATGGGTAAATAGGATTGCTTTATCAGTTCCAAGGGGGAGCATAGTGTTATGTATATTTTATCACAATAAAAAATTTACAGATTTAAGTTGGTAGTCAATAAATTATATTTAAAATGATATTCTTTACATACTTAGTATTGAATCTCCTTTAAGAATGTTCCCACAGTGAATGCAATCTAAATCACATTTAACATCTGTGAACATATTATATTCGTCATTCTTTCCATTTCAATGTCATAGTTATTCATATTTTTCTTTCACGCATTTGGACTCAGATATTAAAAAATGCTATCCAATGCATTGAGAAGGGCCAAAAATAAATTAAGTTATATGTTATTTGCCTAATACAGTAAGCAAAATAATAATTATTATAAAGAAGTGCAAGAAAGTATCTGTGGAGGAGGTCCTAGATGAGATGGACCTGGAAAGAAAACAGAAATGTTTCCGTGCTTATTCAAAATTTTAAACAGAGAGCACAGTTTACCTTCACTAATGGGGTGAAATTGTGTGAATCATTTTATTAAGTGCTCAAACATTTAAAAACATATTTAGAGATATCTTCAAAGCGACTATTTCAAAATTCAAAATGTTTTCTTTATAGGCCATTCTTGCCAATTCACAATCTTAGCTAAAATGTTGTAAGACTGTTCCCTTCATTTATTCGGCAATGATAATGCCATTAGGTCTATTTTCCTGGTTCAACAAAATACAAATTCCAAAGTCTGTAAAACAACAAGGAAAATAATTGTATATCAGTCTCAAATGGATCATTATTTTTTCCACTGTAGGGGAAAGCTTATTTTGCATCCAGTGGAGTCATGGAGAGTAACAATCTACAATACAAGGGAAGATGGGCAACATGTTTTTCAGCAATCTGAACATTGCTCTGTTCTTTACGCCCTGATGTCATCTTTCTGTGGTATTTTACATGGATGCAGCACCTTGCACTGAAAGAAAAATGCCACCAGCTTAATAATGAAATCCCTTAACAGTATTTCAATCAAGTGTAGTAGCAGAAAGAATCAATATCCTTCTTTAACTATAGTTCCAAAATTGCATGGTTTGGCAGCAAAACAAAACCTCTTGATTTGACATATCCTTTCCCATAATCATTGAAACTTCAGCTCTCGCTATGCCTAATCTAAAGGTACTGTGATATTTGAATGTCATTTCTATTGAGCAGTTTTACTTTTTTTTAAAGAATCACCTCCTGTCTTCATTTTAAGCAAAAACAAACAGTGTATAAGCCTTACAAAACTAAAAAATAGGGGATTGTTACTGACTTATAAGATGAATCTAACAAAATATTTAATAAATGAGTAAAGAAGTCACTGGTAGTCTAGTATCTCCAATAAATTAGCAATTACAAAAACCCCAGGAGATCCAGAATTAAGGGGGGGAAAATCTCTCAGAGATTATTAGCTAAACTGTAATTATTTTAAATAGTCATATTGAAGTTCTTACTTTACATGCTTTTTGCATATTATAATCTAACTTTTAAAAAGCCATTTTACCTTCACCTTTGCATTTCTATTATCATTCCTGAATTGTTGAAGGTCATGAATATCTTTCAGTTTTCTAATTTAGAATTGGCGCCATGGCACAGGTTCATGTGTTTGAAAGAGAAATTCATTCATTTTTGGTCTGCATGCATCTTTTTGAAATTACTCTCCTTAAACAATTTCAAATACACATGGGTTTCAGTCCATTGACAGTTTATCATGGTATACCACTTTTATTATTTTCTATAGTCACCACAGTTCTTTGTATCTACTCTCCAAAGACAATCATTTAATAGACACAAATATTTTTTTCCCAAAGATCTAAATGAAGTCTGTCGAAACCAGTTTGGCTCAGTGGATAGAGTGTAGGTCTGCGGACTGAAAGGTCCCAGGTTCGATTCCGGTCAAGGGCATGTACATTGGTTGCGGGCACACCCCCGGTAGGGGGTGTGCAGGAGGCAGCTGATCAATGTTTCTCTCTCATCGATGTTTCTAGCTCTCTGTCCCTCTTTCTCTCCCTTCCTTTCTGTAAAAAAATCAATAAAATATATTAAAAATAAATAAATAAATAAATAAATAAATAAATAAATGAAGTCAACATGTTTGTACCTTTTTATCACACATCCCGTTAATTTTTTTATTTCCTGTTTTCATTTATAGACCTTTACAAATTGCCATAATCACTTAATTTCACCAACAGATATAATTGTACCTAAGAACTGCATTTAATCTATTGACAATACGAATATTTTAAGTATATATTTCAAAAGATTATTATTTACCAGTTATAAAAACTTTGACACTATCAAGGTCACTTTGTGTAAATATTCAAAGGAACATTAGAAAAATAATATATTTTGCTGATTGTTAACTACTCCAAGTCATGATGCAACTAGTAACAAGTAGTGTGGCAAGACTGAGCTAACTTTTTTAAAATATGTTTTTATTTATTTCAGAGAGAGGAAGGAGAGGGAGAGAGAGATAAAAACATCAATGATGAGAGAGAATCATCAATCAGTTGCCCCCTTCATAACCCCTACAGGGGCTTGAGTCAACAACCAGGCATGTGCCCTGACCAGGAATCAAGCCAGTGACCTGGTTCCTGGGTTGATGTTCAACTGCTGAGCCACGCTGGCTGGGCTGAACTAACTTTTTAAAATGATAATCAAATAAAGTATTTTACAGGAAGAAAGTTTTATTACACCAAGTACTTAGGATCCAACTATGGATATTTGGCCACTGCTCTGCTCTAGGGAAGTTTTATAATAACAATAATATTGCCATAAAATAATATAATGGCAGACAAAGTGGTAATTCTCTGTATTGCTTGTGCCAAATTCTTGATAATTTTAAAAAGAAGAAGAGATTGAAATGAGATACCCCTCTGGGGTTTTCACTTTAACACTTTTCTATGTAAATGGCACTTATCCCAAATGAAATATTTACTCTAAATCAAAATGCAACAATTGAAAACTAAAATGCATAATTTTCTTGGCATTTGATGTGTTGATCTTGAAAACACTAGAAATAGTTATATTGAAGAAGCTAATTATTCATATTAGAAAAGGATCAACTATTAATATATAGTTTAAGATATAATAAATATTTATATAGGTTTATTTTACTAACTAGGATAAGAACCAAACTGAGAAGAAAATGTGTAAGATCATTTTTCAAGTTTTCCTTCCACAAATAGTCTAAATATTTTTTTTCAATTTGCCATTAGACAAATGTGTGGTTAATGTGTAATTTTAAAAATAAGATAAGGAAATTCAGGAAAGTCTACAAAGACAATTCAAATGTTCTATTCTACCACGGTACCATATTGTATTTTACACTAGATATTTTTTAAAACTTACTGTTGGGTTTGTTTTGCCTGGTATATTCAAAACCAAATGATTACTCAGTTATATTCCTCATTAATTCATGGTGGCAAAATTTAAGGTTTAAAAAAATCATAATAGGTTGGGGCTTTTTTTTTTTTTCAAAATATCTCTATAATCTTCAGAAATATATGGCAGTTTCTCTCTTCTATGTTCTTATATTACCAACTTTCCAGAAAAGACAACAATATAAGCTGATTTTGTCAAGCATTGTTTTACTCAAAAGCCATGAAGGGCACCAAATCATAATAAATCTAAATGTCTCAGTGTTAGATACAAGACACCTTTGAGATCATTTTAGAAAGGAATGAAGAGTACGTAGTGAGCCATGGAGACTGGAATTAAAGACAGTAGACCGACGTTTAGCATTATGATCATGGGCAATTGAACTCACTATTGGAATTTGCTTTGCTCCTGTATAAAATTGAAATAGTTCTATTTGTTAGCATGCTTTCAGGGACAAGTTATATAAAAGCCAACTGAAAAAAACTTTAACAGTAAGGAACTTTATTAACCCGTAAAGGAGGGAGTTTAGGGATATTTCTTGGTCAGAGCCAGTCTGTGTTCTGACCCTGTTTCTCTCCTACGGTCCTGTCTGCATGTTCTTCCATATGCTGGCCATGTCTCTCAGTCTGGCTGCCCTCAAGGACAGAAGTTCCTGTCCAGAAACCTTCAGGACCAAATGTTTCCTTTGTCACATCAGCAGGAAGAAAACAATACATATTTTTATGAGTTTTCTCTTTAAGATTGAGAAAGTATAGGGTGTCCCCAAAAATGTATACACACTTTAACAGGTGATAGCTCAATTTTGAAAATGAAATGTATTTTAATAAACACTGCCTTTATAGTTATTCAAAGTGTGTGTATACATTTTGGGGGGACACCCTATATATTTTAGGAAATCTCTAGCAACACAGTGGACTAATTGATAGCAGCAGGGAAACGCAAGCTAAACTAGCCTGATGGTGGACTGGACCCAGCTCCCACATGGAAAGGAAACTCTGGACATAGGCTCTAATTTTAGCTCTACTGAAGCCCCAGCTACACTTCTTCTCTGACTGGACTAAGAGAAATGGGACTTTGGAAACCAAGGAATATAATTGCATGGAAATAAAGCTTTCTACTATACCTCATCCTCCCCTGGGGACCTCTGAAAATGCTTATCCCACCAGTACCCCAAGGACCCCACTTCCACTTGCAACCAGCAGAGACTGGCCCCTCTATCTCTATCATCTCTATCTCTATCTCTATCTCTATCTCTATCTCTATCTCTATCTCTATCTCTATATCTCTATACTCTTTATTTCTCATAATTATATTTAGGACACCTTGAGTCTATGAACTTTGATGAAAGGGACCAGTATGCTGGTTGCAGGAGTCTGTACTTCACTCTAAGATATTCATGGCCAATAAGGGCTTTACTCTCTAAAAAAGCTTAATTAACCCTTATATACATTATTGCTTTCCCCTCTCAGTAAGTCTGTTCTTTCCTTTAAATTCCCACCCAAAACTGGAGCAGCCTCTAATTGGACAATTCCATTTCTAAGTGCTCATTGGGCACCCACTTTAAATCCTTGTTTAAATATCATGTGCAATGGCCTTTTTGGTTCATTAACTGCTTTATAATTATATCTATTTGTTGGAAATTAGGTTAAAAGCAATTGACTTATTTACCAAATCCTGAGAAATTAGGTAAATTAGTTTCCTAGAAATGCTGCATGAAGTACCAAAAGTTGGGTGCCTAAAACAACAGAAATTTATTGCCCCGCATTTCTGGAGGCTGTAAATCCAAAATCAAGGTTTTGTCAGGGTTAGTTCCTTTTTTTTAATTTTTGTTTTTGTTAATACTCATTTGAGGATTAACAAAAATAAAATTTCCATTGATTTTTTTTTTTTTTAGGGAGTGGAAGGGAGGGATGGAGAGGGAGAGGGAGAGGGAGAGGGGGAGGGGGAGGGAGAGGGAGAGGGAGAGGGAGGGAGAGGGAGAGGGAGAGGGAGAGGGAGAGGGAGAGGGAGAGGGAGAGGGAGAGGGACAGGGAGAGGGAGAGGGAGAGGGAGAGGGAGAGGGAGAGGGAGAGGGAGAGGTATTGATGGGTTGAGACACATTGATTGGTTGCCCCCTGCATGCATCTCACACTCACACAAACCGGGGCAGGAATCAAACCAGTGACCCTTTGGTGCATGGGCTGATGAAATATCCAGCCAGGGCAGGGTTAGTTCCTTCTGAGGGCTGGGAAGCAGAATCTATGATTTTCTCCTATCTTCTGGTAGCTTCTGGCCTTCCCAGGCTGATAAGATGGTGTTTTCCCTCTGTCTGCACATTGTCTTTCCTCTGTATGAATCTTTCTTTGCATTCTTTATTTTATTTTATTTTATTTTATTTTAAAGACATTAACCATATTTCACTAGGACTATCCCTCATAACCTCATCTTAACTGAATTATTTCTGTAAAAACCCTATTTCAAAATAATATCACATTATGAAATACGGGGGTTAGATTCAAGATGATATATTTTTCTTTAAATAATTTTTAAATGTATTTTTCAATTGACATACAATATTATATTGTATTATACAACATAGTGATTAGACATTTATTTACCTTATGAAATGATCACTCTTATAAGTCTAGCATACATACATACATAGTTATTACAGTATTATTGACTATATTCCCTGTGCAATACTTTCCAAGCTCATGACTATTTTAATAACTGGCAATTTGTTTTTCTTTAATCTCTTTCACCCTCCCCATAACTATGCTCCCATCTGGAAATTATCAATTTGTTCTCTGTATCTATATAGAGTTTTTCAAGAGCAGGTTTTGGTTCACAGCAAAATTGAGTTGAACATGCAGAGATTTTTCCATACACCCCCTTTCCCAACATGCATAGATTTCCCCATTAGCAACATCCCCCTCCAGAGTGGTACATTTTCTAAAATTTATGAACCTATATTATTGACTCATCATTATTACCCCAAATCCATAGTTTACATTGCGGGTCTGCCTTGGTGATGCACATCCTATGGATTTGGAAAAATTTGAACAAATTACATGTGTCCACCATTATAGTATCATACAGAGTATTTTCAGTGCTTTAAAAACCCTTTATATTCTGCCTATTTATCTCTTCCTCACCATAAGTATATCTTTATTTTAAGGATAGAATTCAACTCATAATAGGGGAAAAACTTTTAATCAAAGGATCAAAAAATTTAACTGCTAAAATTGACTTATTGCATATTATCTTACAGCATAGGTTTATGAAAAACTAGAGGTCCAGTGCACGGATTCATTCACATTGAAAGGAAATTAATTAGAAGAAATATTGTAGAGGCCAGGGAGGGACTGCAGAGGGCTCTAGGGCATGTCCAGCCCGTCTCACCCAGTCCTGATTGGCTGGACCCCAGCAGCAAGCTAACCTACCAGTACCCCCTGGTGGTCAGTGCACGTCATAGTGACTGGTCGAATGGTCGAATGAACGGTCGGACACTTAGCATATTAGGCTTTTATTACATAGGATAGATAATAACATGAAGTAGCCTTAAATTTGAGAAAAATAATATTAGAAACTACTATATGCATTTATCTTCTTTAAATGAAACTCTATACTTGAAGTATGATGATAAAATGTAACATTATTAATTAAATGTCCCAAATAAAATACAATCCCATTTCATAAGAGCTTTTGCAAACAAAATTTTATTTTGTACTTTGAAAAGGCTGCCATGATCTAATTTTTTCTTCCAGATTTTTAAAAACAACCCACCCTTCTCACCAACCAGTAGTCACATAAACTAAATTTGGAAGAAAAGTCTTTTGTTTTTTTTTTCCTGACACACTCTTTCATGTTTGGAATTTTGTCTTTGGTATTTCACAGCCTATAAATCAAAATCCTTGAGGGACTACTGCTATTCCAGCCCAGGGACCTGATTTGGAATGACCCCACGTTCATTGATGGGGTATATTCTCCTAAACTCTGCATTGGCAGTTTGCTGTGTCATCAATCTTGTTCAGCTGAACAGCACAACAATTTGTCAGGATTGTACCACATAAATGATAGCAAAAGGTTACTGTTAGGTTATGAAGTTTTCTGACAAATGCAACATGCCAAGGTTTATATAAGTGTAAAACAAACCTTAAACTCAAGAAGTGCTTTGTAAAGGAGACTTCTGCCTCTGTTTTATAGAGATATTTTGAAGTCCAAGTTTATATACTTCAGGTTTCAGGGATGCAACCTGAACCATAGCAGTTGACTACATTATATCTTTTATAAGATCATCTAATACTAGAGGCCCGGTGCACAAAATTTGTGCACTCAGAGGGGGGGTCCCCCAGCCTGGCCTGTGCCCTGTCACAGTGTGGGAGCCCCGCAATCGATCGCCCCAAAGAGGTAGGCCTGCCCACCCATCCGACATTCCTCGATGGATTGCCCCAAAGGGATAGGCTGGAGCCAGGGTCCCACCTCTGCACTGTGTGGAGCAGGGACGAGGGACCCCCAGGACCCTCAGGCCTCCCAGGCAGGCCTCGCCATGCAGAGCTGGGGGACTCCCAGGCAGGCCCACCGCATGGAGCCGGGACCCCCATGCAGGCTTCACTGCACTGAGCTGGGGGACTGCCAGATAGGCCTCACTGGACCCCCAGGCAGGCCTCACTGCAAGGAGCTGGGAGGAAGCGGGACTCCCAGACAGGCTCTGTGCCATTCACACAGTGTCAAGCCCAACCCCGCCCACCTGTGCACACAGTTATCTTGTGACGGCATGAGGGCATCACGGCATGACGACCACTTAGGCTTTTATTAGTAAGGATTCTTTTGCTGAACTAGGTGATGCAAGAGTTTTGATATCAACCTCAATGTCAAAGGCACAGGAATATGGTTCCATTATTCTTAGGAGTAAAGACCTATGATAATTCAAACCAATTGGATTATCATGTATTTGGCATTCTTTGCTAACCAGTACAAATGATTTACAAAGATGTGTAGCATATCTTTTTAAGTTGAGGATGAGAATATGTTGAAAGACTGCTAATCCATATATTTTGTTATTTTTATAATGTACTTATACTATCCAGAAAATAAAAATTTGTCAATTCTCACAAAATAAGTTGATAATGGAAAAGTTGATAAAGCCTCAGTATTTTCATTCTAAACTTTTGATATGTAAATATTTTAAAATATTCTCTTAAAACATTTACCTCAAATCAATGCAGATTTGCGAGATTTCTTAAATACATTGGGAAATCAAATACTCATATAGTTGAGGAAGCCTGAAACTCATGTTCATATGTATTACTTATCTTTAATTAATCACAGTACTTAGTCATTGTACTTGCTTTTATAACTTGGTCCTGTTCATTTTGGGGAGGGGGAATCTATTTAAAGATATTAATTTATTTTATTGCCTACTAATGTAATTTTAATGACACATTATATAAAAGGTAAAATGTTTAATGTAAAATTAATAGTTGATTTTTCTATTATGGTTTCACCCGAATTGTCATCAACAAAGGGAAATTTTACATTAGAAAGATCCCAGACGTCAGATACAGATATAGGACGGGGTTCTGTTGTCCCACCTTAAATTTTGTGCAAACTTCTTAGCCTTCTCTTCATGTGAAAAATAAAAGATTGAAAGTTGCATTTAATTTTCTTTTAGTTTTAAATTTGTATCCAGACCTAAATGTTAAGGCCCTATCTCATGGTCAGACTCTGTTATTACAGAGGTATAGCACTCTCCAGGGTTTAATGTCATTTTCATTCAATGAGGTCCAAGGACCTCAGAAATTAACGGGAAATTGGTCATATGTCATATGTGACCTTTCTTGGCTTGACCCACAAAATTCTAGTCATGATCAAGACAGGCCTAAAGGAAGGAAAAGTCAGTGATATGCATACTATACAGGCTGGCGTGATGATTTAGTTCACCAACCCATTTTCCGTCCTTCAATTTTTCATCCCAAGAGACACCAGTCTGCATAGGTTCAGGATGCTCTGTATGAATAAGTGAAATTTCAAGTCAACATATCACTTTACTAATAATGAAAATAAGTACATAAGTACAGACAACTATTGTTACATATAAAACACGTATAGCTCTACTATTTCAATGTTGAGGCAACTATAGCATTCAGAGTATTTCACTGCAGAAATTGCACTTAAAAATAGTAAGAAATTAACAACCTTATAGATGCAAAAGCATTGCATTAAAACTCATTAAGCCATTCTCATGTAGTGTTGTGCATTGCCTCTTCTGATTGTAGGGTCATTCTTATCCCTACCTAATTTTGAAAGCACAAATATAATCACCATTTATTATCCAAAGTTAAATAAGAATATGCATCTTTATTGGTTTTTATTCTGCAGGTCTCTCCTGTCATCTAAATGCAAATATGTTATTTTGTAACTGTTAATTTGGCATTATATAACTAACTTATTTCAAGGAGTATTTAGAAATTTTATTTAGCTATTTTGTCCCCAAAGCCCAAAGCAGTTATTTTCAAATCTATGCACAAGACATTATTTTCAAGAGTTAGTTATTATTGGGTCAACAGTCAATTTGAAACCTATCTTGTGCATAAGAGCTATGCTCAGTTATTAAAGAATAAAAGCAAAAGCACTCACAAATAAATGCAAAATACAGAACATATGATAACTGTGCACATGTCAGATATTACGGTAGCAGAGACATCCAAATGTGTGACCCATATTCCCAGCTGTATGTGTGTATATACATGAATAATTGCCATTATTATTATCATTATATTTGTCATTACTTGAAAAAAGGACCTGATAAGTTTATAGACATTTACGAGATTTTGACTATTTTAATACAATTAGCTCAAACGAAAAAGACTGTAGTATTTGGGGCAGAATTTATGTGTCTGAGAATCTCTGATTTCTTAAAGGCAAATTCAGCCCAACATCACTGGTCAATACAGAAAATAAGTTCTTCAAAAGGATGTCCCTTCTAAAGAAATTGGATTTACATGAGGTGGTACTTTTTCTTGTGTAAATGATAGGATTACCTAAGTATTCACTGAATCTCAGAATAAGTACCATTTCAGTTGGCATATAGATGTGCCTGAAAATAATGCGAAAAGCAAATTCATTGATACTATTATTTTTTCTCAACATCCTTTCATTTTCTTACCTTATTCTTTTTGTATTTCCTTACTTTTCTGTTTGCAATAGATGTATATTAGAAACCTGGTTACTCTGATGCAAGGGTTTCTGTGGTAAATGTAGCTCTTATACTAGCATATACTGGCTTCTCTCTCCTATTCTGGACATTTCTAAATGTTATATTTAATCAACGAAAATTAAATAACCAATACTAAGCATGATTCCTATGGCTCAGCAACATAAGAAAAATTCCATTTATCTAATAAAATGAATTTTGCTTCAAGATGCAGTGAAAGTTTGCATTGGGATATACACTGAATTGTCCTCAAGGGGGAAATACCGGTAAAATAAAATTTATATGAGGACTTTTTTGGTATGCAGAGTTGAGTATGGTACTGAATCCCTGCCCCCAGTATAAAAAAAGAGGGGACAAAGAAAAGAATTATTTTCAGAGATGTGAAAGTGAAATATTAGGTCAGGTCACAAAATCTGTTTTGCAATCAGCAAAATTTTTTAAATGTTACTTCTATCTCGGAATTTTTATTTTTTTTAATTTCAGATGGCTGTGAGTGTAAATTTGATGCTAGGATAGATTTAAGAAAAGTTTCAACTGACATTTCAAAATGAGGACACACTGCAAATGCAACTGCATTGAAATGAAATTACATGTATTCAATAGTGCCAGAACCCACAGCGGAAGAACTATATAGGCTATGGGTTAGTAGACATTGACATTTGTATCAAGTCCCATCTGAAAATTTTTAATTCAAATAATAAATTTGCTAGTTGTTCTTAATTTTTAGAGCATTCTGAAGTTGATATCTAATGATTCTAAAGACTTTTGATGTATATTTTCCCCAATAGCCTCAATAATGAGAAAAACATTGAAACCATATGCTTAAGAGCTAATGACCCAATTTCTGTCATCCTCATATTAACAAAAGGGTAAAAACATCATTTCCTGATCCATCATCTGTAAAACAAGCATCCAGATGATTTCTAATGATCTCTCAGCCATAAATGTCTACAGATATATGAAAATATTTTAAACCCATTCCACCAAAATTTCGTAGAAATAAGTATTTCAGTCAAAATACTAAGTTATATTCATTTTAAAAACCATGGATTAATTTGCCAAATTTCCCATTTGCTATAAAAATGATACTATTTAAATTTGTAAAGTATTTTGAATTCTCTGGAGCTCCAGATGTTTTCAAAACAATTAGTTACTGATACCATAGCCCATGCAATGGATCTTCATGGGAGAATTTGTGAGGGATGTTTTCTTTTGGTTAAAGATCATTGATTTGTATTAAAGTATCACTTCTCTATAATCACACCATTCTCTCTTCTTTTCTAAATGTTTCTGAGACCTCTGCATTCTTGTAAAATCCATTTTAGTTTTCTCCACAGTTAGAGTAGTCCCAAGGAGTATCTGAAAGGTGTGAAGGTTTAATCCTCCACTCTATTAAAAGTTCCATGCAGTCACTGTCAACATAATTGAATGTATCAAGCAATTTAAATCCCACATACATGGTGGAGTACAATAATTCCCTTTTAACTGGGGAAAAACAACACAGGAGGAGAAATTCATGGAGCAGATCATGCAGTGTGCCTCAGGCTTCCTATTGTTCCACGTAGTTTCCTGGTATACAGGTCTCAACTCAGCTTTCAGTTAATGTGTGGTTTTCCTCAAAGACCTTCTTGTTGCTTCATTGTCCTGTTCATGTTAAGATCTAAAATGGGACCGAGTACTTGAGGTAAAATTGAGAGAAACAACAGTTGTGAGAATTGTGAAACCTATTACGTCCCAAGTTAGGTATCCAGCATTAGTTTTGTGAAAAAATACCAATTCATTAAGGAGACATAAGATGGCACTTTATTTTCTAAGGCTACTCTCAGCTAAGGTGTGGTCCTCAAGTTGGCTGTTGACTTCTCTTTAACTTACAATGGGAAGAAAGGTAGTATCTAAATTCTGGGAGGGTGAAAGGCAGACCTGAGAATCGTAGAAGTATATTGCAGAAAACAGCACGTGAAACTTGAAAATGTGTCTGTGTATGAGAGAAAAAGATTTCGAAGGAATGTATGGCCTGTGTGTTCAACTTACAAAATCAGTTTATAACACTCAAATTTTCCAAATAATTATTAAAGAGTACAGGAACAGGGCAGAATATTTTATTCCCCTTGCAGTTTACATATTAATAGTTATCAGACACTCAGATTTCTAATATTAAAATATTAGAAAAAGGTAATATATTTTATTTTGTTGTATATCATGTGTTAATAATTAAAGGAAAAAATAGCAATTCAATCATATAGCTATTGCCTTATATTTAAAAAATTCTAAATAAATAAATTTTTACAAATTTTTAGTGTCCTAAATCATGGGTGATTTAAAAATGTGGTGGGGTGCCCCAAATACAATCATTTTGGAGAGTTGTATCAAAATTATAAAAATGGAGTGATAGATTTTGTCTCAGTATCCTTCGTTTAGCTTATATCATTTTAATATTTCTCTTGCTAATTTAGGAGAAATTATAACACTCTCAACCACCCTAAGGAAGGATACAGAGCAATGTTTCTTGGGATTTAAATCTTTAACTAAATCTTAGCAAGATTTTAAATATTATTTCAGTAGCAACAGAGAAGGAAAGATAATCTACTACAAGAAGCTTAAAGATATTTTTCAGATCTGAAATTCTGATTTGTCTGTAACTCCTCATTCTATCATATTTCATCAGATACATTCAAATGACCGAGACCAGTTATTTGCACTTTAATTTCAAATCTCAATTTCATTTGAATGTGTTTACATAGCCTCAAAAATTATAATACCTTTATTCTCTAGACGAATCAGGATGAATAAGTCCATTAAATGTATTCACTAAGATTGTAGAAAATGGGGTAAAAGATCTCTTTAATACAGGCGTTTTAAAACTTTTTCATCTCATATCAACTAATTATGTACTGAAATTCTGTGGCACACCAAAAATATATTTTTTGCCGATCTGACAAAAAAATTAGACATGATTTTGTTTCATTCACATCAGATGGCTATTGTGTAGGCTGCTGTCATTTTTTTATTTGACAACTTCAGAGAAAAAGGTCAGTGCCCCTGACTAAGTAGTCAGGTATGTCATGTTTATAAAATTCTCTCAGCACACCAGTGTGCCTGCTGAGGCACACTGGTTGAAAATCGCTGCTTTAATACCATTATATGAGCTGGTGAGTGATGTTTTATTAGAAGTTAGTACTAACTACTAGACCAAGAATTGATTAAATAATTATTTTCTGTTGAGTTTACCACAATTACCTTCTTTCTGTTTTCCTTTTTTTTTTTTTTTTTGCTGTATTTCTTCTATTCTAAAAACATTGCTTGAGGTTAGCAGCCTTTACTTCATTGAACAGATTTTATTCTTCACCAACTTCTATATATCGTACCTAGTTCTAGAATGCTGAAATACATTTGGAAACAAAAAAAGATAAGCTTCCTTCTCCTATTGATTTTAATTTCTAACAAGGGAGGTATAAGTTACAACACACATAAATATACACTTAATTTAAAATAAGAAATTCTCTGAAGATAATGAAACAAGGTAGTGGGTAGAGTGTGAGTAAGCAAGAGGTCTTTCTGAGAAAGTCACACTTAAAACTCAGATATTAGCAAGATCTATCCAATAGTAGATAGAGTCTGAGGAAAGGAATCTTAGAAGCATAGCATGTAC
This sequence comes from Cnephaeus nilssonii, assembly GCF_951640355.1. NCBI lineage: Eukaryota > Metazoa > Chordata > Mammalia > Chiroptera > Vespertilionidae > Cnephaeus > Cnephaeus nilssonii. The sequence continues at coordinate 96,915,517 of NC_137073.1, forward strand.
AAAGGTCCTGAGGTGCGGTCAAGCTTGGCATGTTTGGAAATGTTGACATATTACAACATGGATGTAATTTAAAGACATTATGCTAAGTGAAAAAAAGCCAGTCACTAAAAGATAAATACTGTCTGACTCCACTATGTAAGTTGCATAGACTAGTCAAACTGATAGGGGCAGAAAGTATAATGGTGGTTTCAAGGAGCTAGAGAGAAAGAGTGAATGGGAAGTAAGTTTTTTAATGGGCGTAGAGTTTCAATTTCATAAGTTGAAAGAAAGTTCTGAAGATTGTTGATGGTAATGGTAGCACAATGATATGCATGTATTTAGTACCATTGAACACTACACTTAAAAGCATTTGAAGTGTTAAATGTTATGTGTACTAGTATTGTACCTAAAATAATGTTGGGAAAAGAAAGCACTACTTTTATGCTGTGGCAGCTTTTCTTGCTTACCTTATTTTTATCAATACATTTTCTAAGAGAATACAAGCGAGAACTTAACTTAGAATCTACTTTGAAAGTGTGTATGTGGCGGGGGTTAATATTATAATAATACACGGTTTTCAAACCAGATAAACAAAATGAGAGGGACGATGCTCCTATTTTGTTAGAGTCACAGTGCAATCCTAGAAATAAAGCCACAGTTCATTTTATTCGGTTTCGAATGATAGCAAAAAGACAGAAATATCAGAAAAGAAAGAAAAATAGCAGATAACATTTCTGGTTCATTTCTTATTTACTTAGAAACAAAATGCATAATATATATGAGTGTCTATATAATGATAAAATATGGGAATATTAATCATTAATGAGCAACTTTCTTTAATTTATAGTTGGGTTAAAAATTAATTAGCCCTTCCTTGGTCACTGGAAGACCTTCATTTAATTAAAATCACTAATGGCCTGAGGAGCAATGCTATAGTACACTGCAAGACTGAATTCATAATTAGTTTGATGCTGAAAACAAGTATAAACTATCAATATAGTAACAGGTTTGCTTAAGTGAGGTTTATGTGTGATTATCTGATTCTTACAACAAAGGCCACAGATAAGTATATTTATTCTATTATGCCACATGGACAGTGTTAAGAATTTTTTTATAGTGGTTATAATTTTTAATGTTATTTTTAAATTACAGTTGAAATTTAATATTATTTGAATTAGTTTCAGATGTACAGCACAGTGGTTAGACAATCATATAATTTACCATGTAATTTCTGTGTTATTTCAAGTACCCACCTGCCACCATTCATATCTATTACAACATTATTGACTATATTCCCTATGTTGTACTTTATATGCTGTGACTATATAGTAACTTCCAATTTGTACTTCTTAATTCCTTCACTTTTTCACCCATCCCCCAAACCCTCCTCTCTTTTGTCAATTATTAGTTTGTTCTTTGTATCTAGGAGTCTGTTTCTTCTTTGTTTGTTTGATTTCTTCTTTAGATTCCACTTATATGTGAAATCATGTGGTATTTGTCTTTCTCTGTCTGACTTATTGCACTTAGCATAATATCCTGTAGATTCATTCATGCTGTTGCAAATGATAAAAATCCCATTCTTTTTCATGACCAAGTAATATTCTATTGTATTTATGTACCACATCTTTTTTATCCATTTGTCTATTGATGGTTTGAGTCCCTGTCTTGGCTTTTGTAAATAACATAGCAATTAAGATAAGGATGCATATATCTATCCAAAATAGTGTTTGGGGTTTCTTTGGGTGTATACCCAGAAATGGGATTGCTGACTCATTAGTCCATTTTTAATATTTTAAGGAACCTCCGTACTGTTTTCCATAATGGCTGCACCAATTTGCCTTGCCACCAAAAGTTTCCTTTTTTCAAACTATATTACAAGACTATAGTAATCAAAACAGCATGGTAGTTGCATAAAAACAGACACATAGATCAATCCACCAGATTAGAGAGCCCAGAAATTAACCCACATCTATATGGTCAATAAATATATGACAAAGAAGGCAAGAACATACAATCGTGTAAAGACAGTCTAGTCAATAAATGGTGTTGGGGAAATTGGACTGATACATGCCATAAAAACTGAAACTAGACCATTTTCTTATACAATATTAAAAAATTAAACTAAAAATGGATTAATGAGTGGGAAGGTAGATTGAAACCATAAAATTCCTAGAAGAAAATATTGGTAGTAAACTCTCTGACATTTCTCTTAATAATAATTTTTTTTTATATCTTCTTGGGCACAAATTGTTTTTGATGGTGAGATTTTTCCTTTTATTTTTGTTATAATTGTTTTTAATGATACCTTCAAAATACTCTAGGTCAGTAAACAAACAAAAAAAAATCTAAATAACTATTGGGGAAGTCTAAAATGCCTGAAGAATTTGTAATATAAATTCAGAAAGTTTGATTTAATTAGGTATCACATTAAAAATAATGGTCAAATGGTAAGAACTCCTTTTTTACCACAGCTTAGTATTCCATTGTGTAGATGTATAACAGTTTTTGAGTTCTTACCATTTGCAACAACATGGATGGAGCTGGAGAGCATTATGCTAAGTAAAATAAGCCAGGCAGAGAAAGATAAATATCACATGATCTCACTCATTTATGGAATATAATGAACAACATAAACTAATGAACAAAATCAATCCAGAGATAGACACATCAATCAGAACGTCAAACCTCAGGGAAGGTAGGGGACGGTGGGGGTAAGAGGGAGAGATCAACCAAAGGACTTATATGCATGCATATAAGCCTAACCAATGGACACAGACAACAGGGGGGTAAGGGCATAAATGGGGGGGTTGGAGGTAATGGGGGAATAAGGACACATATTTAATACCTTAATCAATAAAGAAATTTTAAAAATGGTCAAATATTTAATTAGATATAATGTTCAAAATACTATTGCTATTTAACTGTATCTAAAAATGCTTCTGAATATATTAGTGCACAATTACATGTAAATTGAGCCCATTTTTTCCTGATGGACAATGTTAGTATAAACTGCTAAATTTAATTTGGGGGTGTCAAAGTTTATAATATTTTTCATATTTGACTGTTAATATTGTCATATTTTTCATACCAGTAAAATCAGGAAACTTCTGAGAACCTTAAATATTATCTTACTTTCCTCATTCACTAGGTCTATTTAGTTACTTTTTTTTTTTTCTGTTGGCTTTTAAAGAAAGAGAAATATAATATCACTAGAGGCCCGGTGCACGAAATTCGTGCACTTGAGGGGGGGTCCCTCAGCCTGGCCTGCACCCTCTCGCAGTCTGGGAGCCCTGAGGGGATGTCCTACTGACAGCTTAGTGGGCCTAAGCCGTCAGTCAGACCTTCTTATCACTGCCACGGAGGCGGGAGAGTCTCCCACCACTGCCACTGTGCTCGCCAGCCGTGAGCCCGGCTTTTGGCTGAGCAGCGCACCCACTGTGGGAGCGCACTGACCACCAGGGGGCAGCTCCTGCATTGAGTGTCTGCCCCTTGGTTTTCAGTGCACATCATAATGACCAGTCATTTCACCATTCAGTCATTTGCATATTAGCCTTTTATAATATAGGATACGCTGTAGATGAGGCCCCCTAGAACCATAATAAATGCAAAAAATTCACTGTTAACTCATTCTCGAATTGCCCCCACTTAAAATCAAATTGCTCCCCTGTGGGGTGTGTGCTGCACCTTGGAAACCACTGGGCTTGACACTTTTCCTCTCTGAGCTTCATTTCTGAATACATACACATATACCATGGGAATTGCAATCTCTTCTCTGCCTACCTGGGTTGTCATGAGGAGGTTCTAAGCAAATAAATCTAGAAATGTTTCATCAAGTAAGTGATGTCTAAACAGGAAGAGATTGTTATTTTTAAGCTCATGGGTACCCTCGTAGGTAGCAGGTGCTGATTAGGGGAAGAGGGCAACCCAGCAGTGACTGCAGGACTGACTTCCAGTCAGTCGAGCCTTCAGTCATTTTGGATGTTATGGACCCTGTGTTTTAATATATTAGGATAATATATTTAGTTTAAGTAGATTACCAGAAAACTATTTTTAAATTACATAGCTAAATAATTTACAATCTTATTCTTGATTTTATACTGGAATTTATAGACCAAGTCAATTGTATCTGTTTAACATAAATAGAAATGAGAAACCTCACAAATTATACTCCCCAGGTGAAACTTTATATGTATCGTTTTAAAAACTCATTTTTAACTTAGTAAAAAGACAACAACAAACAAATGTGAAATCAACTCAAATATTGAAGAGTGTAAGATTCCCCAATATTTTGATAAAAACATGGAAATCATAAACCTTTAGGAAGAGAAGATCATAGGAATAGCTAGGACAATAAACTATGTCATTTCCTTGATAACATTCAGTGTATTGAAGCAAGGCAAAGCAATTTGGATAGGATCACAATGCAGGGACATGGCCTCAACATGGAAGAGCAAACTACGTTATTAATCTGCAGAGCCTTATTTCAAGGCCTTCAGGGAAACTTTAATTATAAGAACCAACAAGTACACAACTGTTACATGAAAATCCTACTCCTGGTCATAAATTAAATATGTACCCAAACTAGTTACACAAACATATAATATTAAAAACTGTGTATTGTATTTATAAGGGAGTTTACGAGCACTGTAAGGTCAGGGGTTCAATTTCTGGTAGGGGCACATACCTAGGTTGCAGTTTGATCCCAGGTATGGGCACATATTGGAGGCAAGCAATCAATGTGTCTCTTCCATTTCTCTCTGTCTCTCTCATTCCTTTCCTCCATCTCTAAAAAAATGACTAATAATTAAAAATATATTTATAGGGGGATTTATTTTGTGTTATTATACCTTATGTGGGCAGAAGATTTTATAAATTTACAAAGATGTTTTCCTAGGAATTATCTCATTTCATCCTCACAACAGTCGTATGTATTAAGCTGAGCAGATAAAGGGTCTATCCAAAAGCTCTGCCAAAAACTGATGATCAGAGTTTAAATGGCTTTTGTAAGGTCACATGCCTATAAGCCTCAGTCAGCAAAAGAAGCAGGGTCTTTGGTTAAGTACTATTTTGCCAATAGTTCACTAAAAAAAATCAAATAATAGAAATGATAATTTTAAAAAATTTCTCAAGTAGACTGCATCTATAAATACATAAAGTCACATGGAAATTTAAAAGAAGATAACATTTATTTCCTAATCATGATAAATGGAATTTGAGTTGTTGACATGTAATTTCATATAGAAGTGAAAGCTTACCCTTTAAAACAAAAGCCCTTGATTAAGAACAAGAAACACAAGAATCAAGATAAAAAGCAGTGCCAAAGCATTTCATTTGTCCATTTTTCTTGACAAATTGTCATTTTATTTGTCAATTCATCTTTTGCTCTTCAGTTTATCCAGATAGGAAATGGGGGGGAAATGATCACCAGGCTTTTTTGTTATATCCTAAACCCAATAGCTAACTTTCAATCGTGTGTTTTCAATTTGTAAAGTCTAGAAATTGTCACCGCCACCCTTTGTGCAGTGTAGTTCGGAGGCTATAGACAAGGGTTTAACTGATGACAAATAGTGATTGTTTTCACAAAACACAGGAAAGCTGTGCTTAAGCTGTAAATATGTTATTGTAAGTTTTTTTATTCTGGACACTGAATTTTATGCTAAGTACCAGACTCACCCATGAAGAGCACCAAGTCTAGTTTTAGAGACGCACAAGTGTACAGGTAAGATGTAATATGTGTTCAGTGCTGATTTGGGACCAGCTTTGTGCTAGTTGAGGGATATATATATATATGAAATATATCATGGGAAATATGTGGTATTTGTAACTAAAGATATTTAGGAGGCAGAATGTCTAATTCTTGTGGAGAAAAGGAGATTTAGTATCTTGTTTGGTATGTAGCCTCCACCCTGTCTGGTACACAGAATTAGGCAATGCAGTTACATTATTTGAAAGACATATCAAACAATGGCCAAAGAGACTTTTCAGCTAAGTAGGACATTAGACTAGTTATTAAAATTCACTACCAAAATGTTGTATTTGTCATTGTCATGTGGCTCAAGCAAAATATTTTCTTCTCTATGGCTCACATTAGAATTCCGGTTCTTTGGAATTCCTATTATTGTATGTAATAGTAACAAATAATTGGAGATGCAGATAATTACCGCTTACTCCACAAAGGCCCGCTTACAATCTCTCAACACCATAGCTAATTCCTGATATGTGGAGCTCATGAAATTTATTGTTGAAAGACAATAAATGATTTGCAGAATCATTTAATAAGGTGAAAATTATTATAAAAAAGTAAAGCACTGTGGCTTCTGTTTTTATTTTTATAAGTGAATAATATTTTTCTGATATAATTGTATAAACATTTTATGGAAATATTGATCCACCATGTTTATAAGCTGATCAATAATGTTTTGGTAAAAGATGGCAAATAAAAAGTTCTCATTTGATGTAGTATTAGATCAAATTCAATGTGCATTATACTAAAAAATACCAATTTAGAATGAGATTTACATGAAGAAGGATTTAAAATAATAAATTGAGAACATTGATCAGTTGTGTCTGATCTTTTGCAAAATAATATTTTGTTTAGCTGTTAGACTGTTGTTTGAAGGGTTTGACTTGAGCATTCTATCTAATATCACTGTATTTGAGAGGATTTGGAATGCGTATACTAGTATATGCATAGTTTTGTAATAAATATTTTTAAGAGAAAAGGAGCACAGTTCTGTCTTACTCTTGACAGTGTTCCCATGGCATTAAAGGCTCATTTGGTGAAATCTAAAAACAAATCCAGGCTCTTTTCATTAGTTTATAAGCCAGGAAGATAGAGACATTTTCTCATATGTTGATTATTTAATGTAATAAAATACCTTCATATATTGTGTAAGTAAACATGGTTTCAGCATGTCACATTCTGAACACACAAGTCTTTATTGTTTAAAGAAAGCTAAGGAAAGAATATCTTCTACGCAGAATTGCTGAAACAAATCAGGAAGATAAAAAGAGTTCAGTTCCATATTCTCAAAGAATAGAAGAGTAGATAGAGTTGACCTCTCTGTTTCTTTATGTAGACTTAAGATGCCACCCATATATAAACAAAAGCCATATTATTAAAAAGTAATTAAAAGTGACAAATAATTTAAAATATAGTGAAGTTAGAGGTGCTCAATATCATGAGAGCAGTTTTTGTCCAGGGTTTTGTAACCCCAGTGCCTAGAACAGTATCTGGCACAGTATCTAGAACAAAGATATTGTTAATTTAATAAATATAGTTTTAAATAAATGAGTGATGGGTGAATAAATTAGTATGTAATTAAAGAGGGTGTATATTGATTCTTATATAAATTCATAATTTTGTTGCAGTAGGTTAAAAGAAGAAATCTATCTAAATTATAGAATAAAATTGCCTTTAATTATTCCTAATAGTCAATTCAAAAGTATATGAAGAAAAAAATTTAAGCTCCTTCCAAACATTGGAATATATTCATAATCTTCCTCTTTTCGTTATTAAGATTATATGTGGGCCAAGTGTTCATGATAGGAATTAATAAAGGGTATGGTCATAAGTTATAATTTAACTCACATGCTGAATAAATATTTTGTTGCTTTTGCTGTCTGAAGGACTCTGTGCTAAACGCTGGGATATAGCCATTAATAAGCAATCTGTGCTTTTGTCTTCAAGAAATCAACATTTTAGTCCAGTGGCTGTCATTTATTTGGGGATGACATCTTAGGTCTACACAAAGAAACAAGGAACACAATTATAGACACTACCTTTTTGTTTGAGAATATGGAGCTCAACTATCATCTTCCTGATTTCTGGGTAGATCATATTTTTTCCTTAACTTCCTTCCAAATCCAAAAGAAGACTACCTATATGGGATTACAATCTGATACTACATTTACTTAGACAAACAAACTGAGACTCATAAAACAAAACAACAACAAAGAGATAAATAAAGTGGAAATTTATATAGAGGGTAAAGATTTATTTTTTAAGAAGCATCACATTCCTGCATATGAAAGTGCATATTTATAAATTTAGAACAACTAGAAACCTTTTGGACCCTAATTTTAGCAATAAGCCAATGTGTCAATGTGCATGTCATATTTAATATTGGCAAAGAGTCAGTCACTTTCTTCCACAGACAGCAGTGGCTATTGCTCATAATGATCTTAAAGCAGGTGCTGGTGCATTTCTGTCATTAGTATAAAGGACATTCTATATCAAGTCAGATGATAAAAATTAAAGTCTAAAAAGTGATTCCAGTATCTCCAGATTCCTTCAAAAAGTCAACTGTATGTTAAACTTATTAGGAGATGATTCCAAACTGTTCTATGTGTTCACTTCATTCATTTCCTTCAGACAGAGGAGCTTCATCTCTGAAACAGCAGTAACTGAAGTAAAGCAGGTTTTCCTGAAAGCCAATTCTTGGACTATTTTACTTACTAATTTTATAAATGCACATTTTGTCAGACTCCGTGAGTACGGGTGAAGAATATAAAGGCTCAGACCAAGAAAATTATACCATACTTGCAGCCTTTTTGTAGGGATTCTGTCTTTTCTGAAGTTCTGACTTCAGATGAAGAGTTAGTCTGTTTTATCATATGACTAGAGACCCGGTGCATGAAATTCATGCACGGGGTGTGTGGTGTGTGTCCCTTAGCCCAGCCTGTAGCCTCTCAAATCTGGGACCCCTCGAGTGATGTCCAAATGCCTGTTTAGGCCCAATCCTACATAGGATCGGGCCTAAACTGGCAATCAGACATCCCTCTTACAATCCAGGACTGCTGGCTCTCAACTGCTCGCCTGCCTGCTGTCCTGATTGCCCCTAACCACTTCTGCCTGCCAGCCTGATCACCCTAACCACTCCCCTGCCAGCCTGATTGATGCCTAACTGCTCCCCTGCCAGCCTGTTTGCCCCTAACTGCCCTCCCCTGCAGGCCTGGTCACCACTAACTGCCCTCCCCTGCAGGCTTGATTGCCCCCAACTGCCCTCCCTTGCAGGCCTGGTCCCTCCCAACTGGCCTCCCCTGCTGGCCATCTTGTGGCAGCCAACTTGTGTCCACATGGGGGTAGCCATCTTTGACCACATGAAGCAGCCATCTTGTGTGTTGGAGTGATGGTCAATTTGCATATTATTCTTTTATTAGATAGGATTTTGCTCCCTCTGGCCAAGGTTGATTAGATTCCAATAAGTACATGTCTCAAAGCAGCAGTCAATCCATAGCTAATTGATAAAATATGAAAAAGGACCAGATTAACTTATTTTTTTCCCCAAGGAATCTGAGAAATTCATAAATTGAGATAATCTGGTCATAGTAAATGCTGTATTTCAAAGTATGTACACGGTTATAGGAGGTTCATGAACAACCACGGATAAGCCTTGCTATGTGTAAATGCAATACCCTTCTAAGGGGGTACAGAAACTACGAGGCAGCAATAATTATATGGGAGAGGAGAGATAGGAAGTAGAAGAAAAAGTTGTTTAATTGGTAAGATAAAAAGATCCTAAGCACATAAATAAACACAGTCCTAATGCAGAAGTTTCTCACAAGGAAATAACATTTCCTTGGCCTAATATAATGTTCAGGCATCTGAGACCAGCCTGGCCATACAAATGATTGTTTTTCACACACACACACACACACACACACACACACACACATACATGCACACACAAAACAAGTTATAAAAAAAGACAATGCTATATAGTAAATGCCACCTACTAGCCATTTTTTGTTGAAAACGTGAATCTTTAATTTAATCCTTTTTGCCAAATATTTTCATTATTTTATTTAGCTCATATTTTGAGCACGCCTATGTGACAGCCATTTATTGAGCATCTATGTTTCAATTATTTGGGGATGTAACCTCCTGCCCTTATGGAGCAGAGTTTTAGGGGTGCATGATGCATAATGAGCAATCAAGATGTTAATAAAGTATATTGTAAATATCTTAATTTCAGTTTTCTGGGGAACAGTTTCTAATATGGAAAATTAGCTTCTGAAAGTTTATTTGTGTTCCCATGGGCTCAAAACCAATGGAGGAAGGAAGAAAGCAGGATTGGACAAATAGAGGAGTTGAATTGCATCACAGTCTCACAGGAGCTTTTGGCTTGAATATCTTTTTTTTTTTATAAATATATTTTATTGATTTTTTTTTTACAGAGAGAAAGGGAGAGATAGAGAGTTAGAAACATCAATGAGAGAGAAACATCGATCAGCTGCCTCCTGCACATCGCAACCAAGCTACATGCCCTTGACTGGAATTGAACCTGGGACCCTTCAGTCCACAGGCCATTGCTCTATCCACTGAGCCAAACCTGTTAGGGCTTGACTATCTTTTGAACATTGTTCCACCAGAAGCAAGTGCCCAAATTTTTATTCCTCACTCAACTCATGGCCATCCATAGAATTTGGGCTGCCTCCTGGGAGGAAGAATGATCTTGAGCACGAATATTCTCCTCAACTCAAGACTATTTCTGGAAAAGAACTCATCAGAGGGCTATTGCTAGCCCAGGAGCTGGTGAATGAATCCTGGATACCATGCTATAGAATCCTATACAGTACATTGAAACCTGACAGGTGCTATAAAAATAGATTTGGGTAAGAGAAATACAGATTATTGGGAGGTTATTTACAATTTAAATATTGAGAAGAGAGTAAGAGATGTTTGAGCAAAGAGTTGAATCAGATGAGATTGTTATGTGGACTGCTACCTGGAGTTCCATGCAGAAAGGACAGATAAAGCAAATACACACCTGACATGTTCAAGCAATGTCTATGCAGTTTGACTAGAATAAGATAAAGGTCGAGTATTAGGAGATGAATTCAAGATGAAATCTGGGGCTATTCTTTTGGGATCTGTAGGTCATGGAAAAAATTGTCTGTAATAGAAATGTAGACTGAATAAGATTATTGTAGTTTTTTTGAGAAGCAAAGTGAAATGGTTTAATCTATTTTAATAGCATCACTTTGCTATAGTATAGAGAAGGAAATAGGTGGGGATGAAATACAGGTGAAGAGTGAAAACCAAAGACCTATTAGGACAATAAGAATTGATGAGAGTTGATGGTGAGATTGGGTGAGAGTTGATGGTGTCTTGAACTAGATCTATACCTTTGAAGTTAGTACAAAGTGGTCAAAATGTGTATGTATTCTGAAGTACAGGTAATGAGATTCATTTAGTATTTGTGAGAAAAAAAAGAAAAAGAAAGGCTCAAGGATGCCTCCAAGAAATTCAATTTGATCAACCGGAACTATGCAATTAGTATTAACTAAGATAGAGAGGGGATGAAGATGATGTTGATTTTCCTGTAGATGGTATTTCAATCATCAGATTGAATGACCTCACCAAGGAATTATGGAATAATGTATGAGAGAGAGGGGGCGACCAGAAAAAGAGCCTCAAGAGTGATCAATGAGAAATACAGATTTTTCCCATTTTAAAAATGTTTCAGAAACTTGAAAAGAACAGTTTTAAAGTAACCATGTGGCCTTAAATCCTTTTCTGGCTGGCCAAATCACCTTACTATTTTCACAAGCTTTTTTTCTTAGAAACAATGGGAGCCTGCAATGTACAGATTTAGAAACCCCATATACAAGGCACTCTTCTTAAGGACAAAACATCATGTATTATTAGTAAATCCATTCATAGATTATATGTGTTTCCCCCTCACCACCACCCCCAAAAAATATTAGCTAGAGTGTTCCCTTCATACGGGAAACTTTTCTTTTTTTAATTTTATTTTTATAAATGTTACGCCTGAGTTACACAATAAGAGATACTGTTGACTTACAATGAAAGTCATCAGGCAAGAGATATTAAGAGCTGTATATATGATCACCTCAATAGTTTTTGCTATGGTTTGGATAGTAATAAACCCCTCCCCTAATTACCAATAATGAATTTTGTGAGGGCTTTTAGAAATAAAGAAACATAACACAGTACAGGAATACAGACACCTATGTTGCTATCATTATTTATATTTAACATAAATGTTATGATATTTGAAACACTGAACAAAGACTCCTGGATACACCCAAACAACATCCTATGGATATCACTTATGTCATATATTTTGGAACTGATAACCTACGTGTAGGGGTCACAATAAGACTGAATTGTAGAAGTAACATTTAGCCTTTGATGGACACTGTATGTCTCCTGTTGCACTGCAGTCCTGACATACCATTTCTCTATAGTTGCAGGTAAAATTTGGAAGCTAGGCAAGTCCTCTTTAATGTTTTAATCCCTGTAGACTTCAGTCACTGTTCCAAATGCAAGCCTATTTAGCTCTCTCCTTTTTTTTAATTCTTTTTTTTAAATTTCTTTATTGATTAAAGTATCACATATTTGTCCTCATCCCCCCATCCCATCCCAAACCCCTCCCCACTAATGCCCCCACACCCCTGTTGTCCGTGACCACTGGTTAGGCTCATATGGATGCACAGAAGTCCTTTGGTTGATCTCTCCCCCTTATCCCCACCCTCCCCTACCTTCCCTCTGAGGTCCGACAATCTGATCTATGCTTCCTTGTCTCCAGGTCTGTTCTTGTTCATCAGTCTATGTTGTTCATCATTTCTCCTAGATCAGTGAGATCATGTGCTACTAGAAATACACTTAAAAGAACCGAAAATGAGACAAGCAATAGTCTAATGATTATGTTGAAAGGCAAATGAATCAGTCTGTAGTGAGTTTCTTTCTAGGCCAATAGTTCTTTTGAGTCCCAATTTCAATGTCAAACAGTTCCTTATGTGTACATGTCAGCAATGATATTTCAGTTCTGGATGGTGGACAAATGGTGGTAATGCAGTCCGACCCTCTCTAGTTTGGTCCTGGGCAACCTGCAGTGACGCAAAGCTGCTGACTGCTAGTATGGCAAGGAGTCGTCAGCGTCTTCCATCTCTGGACTGCTTCTCTTCTGTCTTCATGGCTGGAGTAGTCCTGTCAATTCCTCTCTGTTGCAGGAATCCACATGGTCTCGGAGTTGTTTTCTGAAAATATACAAAGATATTCTCGACCAAAAGTTAATAAAGGAATCTTTTCTATAAATTTGACTTGCGATCCTTTTTCATTTTTTGCCCAAATGATTTTCCTTTGGCTTGTTTTGACCCTATGTATGTTTTACATGGGTGTCTTGCAGTTAGCATTACAAATGAAAGTTAATTTTCTAAAGTAAAATTTTTCTAGATGTAATTTACTTACAGGATATATTTCCTTACATGATATTCTTCTACTATCCCCCGTTTTTGATTTAAGTATTAGGAGGCTTTTGAAAATTTTATAATGTAGTCTTGAAAGCTTTTAAGTTTTAATTTTTTGCACTATAATATGACTGCTTTAGGTTCATTACATGTTACACAATTTTACCATGAGATGAACTACCAATAAAAATTTTAGTTAACACTTCTCTCCTGTGTCACCCTCTCAGAAACTGAGGCATGGCCTTTTGGACTAAGGTACTTTATAATTTAATCATTTTAAACCTGGGAACTTTTAGTTATGTGCACAGTCAACAGAAACATTCTTTTTGTTAATGGCCCACCCAACTGAAAATCCAGGAGTAAGAGCTGAGTGAGGCCATGGTAAACCAAAGAGCCTAAACAGTGATATCTGGAATATCTCTTCAGCCCATTTACTTGTGTTTTCCCCTGCATTGGAGTGATGTTTCTTACCTGACACATTCTCTGTCAGAAACAAATCAGGCCCACACTTTCTACTTCTGTGATAAAAGAATATTTTCCAAAGCTGTTGATTATTCCTATTTCTCCAATACTAATTATTTTAATCCATACACATTTCTATGTATTCTCTGCTATATCTGCATCTATGTACCTCATAGGCTTCCTATCATAATCCCCCTCTCCCCAAACCTGGTCTGTATGGTTGACTTGCACAACTGCACATCCATGTGTTTGAGTCATAAACTTCTAGTTCATGTCAGTCACAAATTATTTTTATTATTAAAACATTAAAATATTTTAAAGAAATAAAATAAACCTTAAAAGATTTCAGAATTAATTTTTCATTAGAAATATTATCTTTATCTTAACATAGTATAATTATAACTCAAGGCATTTACAATTATCTAGAAAAATATTAGGAAAAATTACAGTGGTAGAACTACTGTAGAAGAAATATCACACAAACTGACTCTGCTCTCATCAGAATTACAGTGAAGAACATATTATAGAAAAATGAGTAAGAATGCATGTGTATTTCAGATTTTGAGTTTTCAGTGTACACAAAACCTTCATTACTAAAACACTGGCTTTTGCCTTAAGCCCTCAAATAGGAAGCCAATTTTATTCCCTATTGTATTAAGAAAATATTTACCCTTCTGCAATTAATTATAAATCACACTTGTCACAATTAATAGAAGACATGTACTACATTTTGATCCTATCTTTCTTTTCTGGATAATAAGCAAGTGTGGTAAAGTGAAAGTGCATTTTTATTGCCTTTTTCTGACTCCAGCTCTTTTAAAATTATATAGAGCACTGTAAATTGCAAGAGAGTGAGCTGTAGAGAGCAAAAGCCTCACCCGTGATACTGCTACCAAAAAAAGAAAAACAAAGGCACAGTTTCCAAAGAGCTAAATGCCAGACTGTGTCCTGACATTCACAGGTTAAAAATAAGGCTGCCTGGGTTAGAATCAGTCATTATTTTGTGTTATTTTGGTTACTAAGGGCTGTCATTATTCTGCTTAACTGACATTTCAGCCATACTTAAACTGACTATGGCTAAGCATTACCCTTCTCATGACCTCAGTAGAAAAATATAGTAATATGAAGAAGCTTGAAGTATCTTATTATGTCTGTGCAAAAAAAAATTATTATCCTGTCAAATTAAGCAATATTTGTATTATAACATATTTAGCTCATAAAGGTTTATAAATGTCTTTAAAAATTCATTTAAAGCACTACATTTACCCATTTACATTTCAGAAATACAATATGAACTAAAATATTTGTAAATCAATGGGTTTTTATCCTCTCCTAACACAGACTGACTAGAGTCCTCGGATCAGGAACACAGGGCATGTGTACAGTTTGGAGAAAACTGACACTAATATTCCGCCTCCCTCCTGTGGTGTCCATGCTCTTCAAGTTACAATGGCCACAAATGGCACAGTTATTTAGCCTTAGCATAATGAGACCAAGAAGAGTGATACAACAGAATAACCATTTAGCATTAAAAATCAAAATAATAAATGTTAAATACAAACTGCAATAGAAACTCTTATAAGGAAGAGGTCCCCTAGCATCAAGTTGCCCAGAGTTAAAACTAATAATATGTTTGTCTATCATGAGGGTTAGGGGTGGGATACCTTTACATCCATGAATAAGACATTTTATGATACTATTATTTTTTTTCTTTAAATATATTTTTATTGATTTCAGAGAGGAAGGGAGAGGGAGAGGGAGATAGAAACATTAATGATAAGAGAGAATCATTGATCAGCTGCCTCCTGCATGACTCCTCCTGGGGATCAAGCCCGCAACCCCAGGCATGTGCCCTGACTGGGAATCGAACTGGTGACCTCTTAGTTCCTGGGTCAACATTCAACTGCTGAGCCACACCGACTGGGCCATGATACCATTTTTTAGTTAATCCACTTTACTCATTATTTATTTAGTTCCTATTTTTAGTTCCTATTTGGCTTATACTCCATATTCACTTTTCCTCAATTTAATAGTTTTAATTGGTGTGGCAACAATTTTTGGTCTCTTCTCAGTTTTTTTTTTCAACTTTAATGAATATAATTAAATTTGTTTATCTTATTTCTAATGTTTCAACAGTATCTCTTCTCTTGATGCCATTTGACATGTGAGTCAGTGCTCCTGATTTTCTGTCCAATTCTGTTCTTTTTCCTGATTATTTTTAGTTACCTTACAAGCTGTTTCTTTTCTATTACAATGTTAAGGTTGATAACATGGCCATTTTTCCTGAATTAAGTTTCATGCATGATTTATAGTGGTTTGGATGAAATCTATTTAGGTCAGTTAGTATGACTATAAAAATATCACAAGGAGCCAAAAAGTAGACATGTGCTGCTCAAAGGAGATTCCTCTCAGGTCAACATGGGATGTGTTATTTTTTAACATTCATCACTTACTCTAAAATGTGACATATTTTAGCATTTCTTCTTATGTTTGAATCATTTATTTAATTTATTTATTTATATTTTTTTGCAAGGCTTTTTGGTGGTTCTCAGCGGTTCTTATTACCTTATTGTCTTGTTGAGATTCCAGGGCAACATTAACGGTCATTAGCTTTTGATGCCCTGGTTTCCAGCAGGCATTTTAGGAACTCTCTGATCCATGCTATTTTGTGACTGCCTTTTAGCTATCTCTATACTTTGATTTTATCTATTTTTCCTTCATAATATGAGATATCACTTAGTAAATATATGTAGTAGATATGTATCAACTACATATGAAATAAATACTTTTCAGCGATGCATTGAGTACTTCACACTTTACTGGCAAATAAATGGTATGACATATTTTCTTTAAAACAATATGAATACCTTGCACTAAAATGCAGATATTTCAGGCAATATTTTATTTTGAAATCAATTCTGCTTTGGAATTTTGTCCTAGTGGTAACCATGCTGTATTTAACAGGAACTGGTGAAAAAGGGAAACTAAATACTTACAACTGTAATAAAGAACTTGCAGGAGCATAAACATGCCACCATTTATGTAGAGGGGACTGCTAAGTATTTGATGAAAATAAATCGGAAATTTTATTTAACTTTTATAGACTGACCAGCGGTAAGGACTGGAAATGTGTGATTCTGTATAGTCCTTATCAGCTAATCACCTTTGAGTAACCAGGGGGACTTCCGTAAGAAGAAGAGCCAACAGAAGTTCAGATCCTCAGTCATTTAATTACTGCCTGGCAGTTCTTGCTGAGTTACTTTACAAACTCTCCGTGATTCAGGTTACACTTATAAAAATGGGTGTAAGAATGCCTATACTTTAGCTTATATTGAAATCTAAATGTGATAAGGCATAAATGGTCAAATAAAAGGATAGGTGCATAGTTGGAACTCAAAAAAAAATTAATCTTCACCTGAGGATATTTTTCTATTGAATTTTAAAGAGAGTGGAAGAGAGGGGGAAAGACAGAGAAACCACATCGATTGGCTGCCTCCTGCAGGAACCCAGACCAGGACCCATTCTGGGAGGAGCCTGCAACCAGGGTACGTGCCCTTGCCCAGAATCAAACCTGGGACCCGTGGATCTGTAGGCCAATATTCTATCCACTGAGCAAAACCAGCTAGGGCTGGAACTCAAAATTTATGTTGAGTACTATTATTACCTAAAGAAGATAGTATCTATCTTCTACCATCGTACCAAATATTTTTTTTTTAAAAACGTAGGCATTTTATGAGGCAGTATTCCTCAGACTGGTTTTATGACATACTAATTCATGTGTAAGCATTTTGAGTGGATCAAGAAAGAAAGCATTAATTCATTTGACTGGTTCCTTCTTCAGCAACTAATGTACTAAAAATATAGCATAGTTCCAAATGCTATAAAGAATATAAATTTATACCTTATTATTTATTTTTGTCACACCCAATTTTATCAGCCTACTTAAAAAGTAAAAATTTAATAAAACATCTGATTAAATCTCAATAGTGACTAAAAACATTAAAATTATATGAAATTCCTTTTAAATATAGTAAAAACCATACTATACACATGTAAGCTCTGGCTATCCACAGTTTTGAAACATGTTTCATAAATTATGCATTGAAATCAATACTGCAAGGGACCCTGGAACAAAGTTTTCCTAAACATTCTATTAGTTTTACATAATTAGTGCCCTAAACTGCATATTAATGATTTTTAAAGCTAAAAGAAATAATATGGCACTGCAGTTTGTTCAAAGAATATCAAAGATTTAATAGAATACTTAGAAAGCCATTTAAATCCAATTAGAACTGTATGTAGAAATGGGACTTTTCACATCTGTAAGGTTGATGGTAAATATTTATTTTCTGAGTGATAATTGCTAATACTCTGCTTCCTAATTGCTTTTCTGTATTGAGTAGCAGACTCAAAAGCAGTTTGAAGAGATTGCACTTTTCAAACTTTAATAACAGACTATCTAAAAACAAACATTTGCTCACTGGAGTGCTATGGTTCTATTTTAAGTTACTTTGAAATTGGGTTAATAAGACTGCAAACCTTTGTTTCCAACATGTTGCAGTTAGCAGCAATTTAAAAGGGTAATATTTCCCTCGCCTCTTTCAAGGATTTCCGAACTATCTCTCAGGTATAGTATTTTCTATTCTTGTATTTAAAAAATGAAAACAGTATTAAGGTGCTTTAAAGTTTAAACAAAAATGTACATGTAATATCCATTGGCTATTTATCGTTTCCTATGAAAAACAGACATTTCTGCGGAACTATTTTCCCTTCGGGATTATAGACCTTCACCTGATAATTTTTGCCACAAAATCTACCAGCGTAAACACATGCGCTAATATGCCCTCTGACATTTTCTGTTTGTTACATTAGTTGAACACAATTCTATCTAATCCCAAGCCCTTCTAACTTTGGTCCTTCTTGCTTTTTTATCTTTGCCTGTATAGTATATTATTCTCCTCAACATGTAAACATGCTGTCGTGTCTACCACTTTAAAACTTTACTTTTTTTCATAACCCACCCCACTTTGGATTCCCTTTTCCTCCTATCCTTCCTCATAGCAAAATTTCTTGAAAGAGTTGCTCCTCATTGTCACCTTTCTCTATCTGGAAAGAGTTGCTCCTCATTGTCATCAATCTGTATCTACTCCTTTTTGAACAAACAGCACTCAGGTTTTCTTTCCCAGAAATATACCAAAACTACCCTTGGAAAGCATTGTGAAATTCACCAGTCAAGTCTTCATCAGCACCATCTTGACCTATTCGTGACATTTGGCCTATGTGTTGCTTCCTCCTCCTTTAATTTTTATTTTGTTTGTCCTCTGGGACATTCTCCTCTCACATCACTGGCTAATTCTCTCAGTCTCTTTTACATATCGTATTTGAAAATCATCTGTATAAATGTTTGGTGTCCAAATACATGGTGATGTTTATCTTTGACCCAAATACCACTTCTAGGCTCACATGCACCTATCATCTTAGAGATCTCCACTGGGAATACAAAATTAATACATCGAAAACTTAATTCTTTTTCTGCGCCCCTGCCTGATAGGCTTCTCTCCAGGTGTTCCTCATCTCAGTAAATGTGGTAGGTTTATAATACTCTACACTTAGGATAATATTGGAGCATGATGTTGAGAATCTTTATGGCAGTGGGCATGGTAATTTTTATAGAGAAAACTCCATCTTTTCCAGTTACTAAAGACAAAGAGATGTGGTGTTATCATGAACTTCTGTATTTCTTTCAATCCTCACGATCTATCAGTCAGTCCCATCTTCAAAATATTTTCAGATTCTGATTGCTTTTTACTATCATCACAGCTATCCCCTAAGTTCAAGTTCCTATACTTTCTACCAGGGATCTTTCAAATAGCATCCTTTCTACTTTTTCCATTTTCTCTCCGAAGTGGTCTACTATCCACACATCAAATCCAGTGTCTGTAAGTAGCCTACAGTGGCTTACAACCGACCTTCTGTCTTGTACTCTCACTGCTCAGGGTACACTTCCCTGGCCGCACGGGCTCCCTTCATTTTCCCTTGAGTTTCCAAGGGTGTCTCTACCTCAGGGCCTTACATTCTATTTACTGTGGCTTAATTGTTCTTTCCCACATAGTTGGCTCCTTCGCTTTTTTACAGCTCTCTGTTCAAATCTCTTTTCCTCTGGTGAGATGATCTTGACAACACTATCTAAAAAAAAACCACACACACACTATTCTTAGCTAGATCTCTGGCTCTCTATTTCCTTAGCCTCTCTTTATTTACACTTAAAAATCATTGTCCAGTAATGTTCTTATGGTTACATCTGGTTTAAAGGGAGAGTGGGAAATACCTGTATTCTTAGGAGCCATCTATTTAGCTGATAAATAGTAAAAGAAAAAGACAGTAGATGTAGCTATAAGGAGATAATAGGCAATATGGCAATCTTTACCATGCACTCTTTTTATAAAAATAAAGGAATAAATCTGTCTAGGAAAATACATTTTTCTTTTCTTTTTTAATATTTTTTATTTATTTCAGAGAGGAAGGGAGAGGGAGAGAGAGATAGAAATACCAATGATGAGAGAGAATCATTGATTGGCTGCCTCCTGCACTGCCCACACTGGGGATCAAGCCTACAACCTGGGCATGTGCCCACACTGGGGATCGAGCCTACAACCTGGGCATGTGCCCTGACTGGGAATCCAACTGTGTCCTCCTGGTTCATAGGTTGACGTTCAACCACTGAGCCATGCTGGATGGACTAAATTTTTCTTAATGTTAAAGAAAGTGTCAGGATTTGGTGAGTTCACCAATTTTTGAACATTTCAAAAAAACAACAACAACCAAACAAACAAAAAAACTTGATTCTATTATACTTGCTTCCTGCAAAAATAATAGAAAAGAAAAAAAAAAGACATTAGATAGTATTGAGTTACAGGGATGGAGACATAAATCCAAGAGAAGGTTTTCTTCTGACTCAATCATGAGAGTTTTCAAGGCAGAGATAACATAACGTCTTCACCATAACATAATGCCTGGAAGACTTTTTATAATTTAGAAAGGGTTAACAAGTGAATATAATGATTAAATGCTTCATTGCTCTTTGGTTAAATTAATCTTCTCAATTATGATTTTGCATAATTACATATTATAACTAAATACATGGGTGAACAGTACATAATTAGGTCAGTCACACTTACAATGTCTATAGGAGGTGACAAAGCTATACATAACTATTCATGCCTTTTGCAATTATTCACAGGGAATATCTTAATAAAGAACCTTCTCCAACCTATTATATTCCTACTAGTGTAGTTATTTCTCTCAATCCTCCTCCAGATTTAAAAACTCTAAAGGGCCCAGCCAGCATCACTCAGAGGTTGAATGTCGACCTACGAACCAGGAGGTCACGGTTCAATTACTGGTCAGGGCACATGCCCAGGTTGTGGGCTCAATCCCCAATAGGGGGCATGCAGGAGGCAGCTGATTGATGATTCTCTCTCATCATTGATGTTTCTATCTCTCTCTGCCTTTCCCTTCCTCTCTGAAATCAATATAAAAATATTAAAAAAAAAAAAATTCCAAAGAGCATGAATCATGTCTTGATCACTTGTGTGGTCGTTACTGCAGCTGGTATATTGACTTTCATCCAAATAGGCTTTTTTTTTAAATAATCAAATAGGTCTTTTTTTCTTTATTGATTAAGGTATTACATATGTGTCCTTATTCCCCCATTGCCTCCCCACCCCTCCACCCCTTCTTATGCCCTCATCCCCCTGGTGTTTGTGTCCATTGCTTATGCTTATGTGCATGCATACAAGTTCTTTGGTTGATCTCTCCCTCTTATCCCCACCCTCCCCTACTTAATGTATTACTCTGTGTTGTTGTTGTTGTTTTTAAAGACAGTAAGACAGAATCTTAGGTTATAAAAATCACCCCTTTGAAATACAAATGATTGTAAAAGTATGAAGTCAACAACCACACATCTTCTCTAATAAAATGGTAATATGCAAATTAACCATCACTCCGCTACATAAGCCACGCCCACCAGCCAAGCCACACACACCAGCCAATCAGGGCGAGTATGCAAATTAACCCAAACCAAGATGGCTACAGCCACAGAGAGCAAGGTTTCCCAGGTAACAGAGCAAGCCAAGCTTTCTGATAGCCGTTGCAGGCCTAAGGCTCCACTCAAGCTACAAAGTTTCAATTATAGAAGGTAAACAAATTCAAACAAATGGCGGCAGAATGGAGCTTGAGAGAGAAGGCCAGGGTTGCCGGCGGCAACAGGGGAAGCAAAGCTTTCTGCACACCCTGGCCGGGCCCACCTGCTTAAGGCTACAAAGTTTCAATTGTAGAAGGTGAATTAACTGCCACAGAAATGGCTGCCACCCCGGAGTGAACAGCAGGCTTGGCTCCGCTCCAGGCTACAAAGTTTCAATTGTAGAAGGAAAATAAATCCCAGATACCTGGGCCTCTGCTTGGGTTGCCAGGGGGCGTGGCCGGCCTGCAAACCACTACAGGCCCCTCTCTCAGGCCGCCCCACGCCCCAAGGGAACCCCACCCTGATCCAGGACACCCTTCAGGGCAAACCAGCTGGCACCCACCCGTGCACCAGGCCTCTATCTTATCTAATAAAAGAGTAATATGCAGATTGATCATCACTGCAACACACAATATAGCTGCCCCCATGTGGTCAAAGATCCTGCCCCCATGTGGACACAAGATGGCCACCACAAGATGGCCAGCAGGGGAGGGCAGTTGGGAGGCACCCGGCCTGCAAGGGAGGGCAGTTGAGAGGGACCAGGCCTGCAAGGGAGGGCAGTTGGAGGTGATCAACCCTGCAGGAGAGGGCAGTTAGGGGTGACCAGGCCGGCAGAGGAGGGCAGTTGGAGGTGATCAACCCTGCAGGAGAGGGCAGTTAGGGGTGACCAGGCTGGCAGAGGAGGGAAGTTGGGGGCAAACAGGCTGGCAGGGGAGCAGTTAAGCATCAACCAGGCTGGCAGCGGAGTGGTTAGGGGGTGATCAGGCTGGCAGGCAGAAGTGGTTAGGGGCAATCAGGAAGGCAGGCAGGCAAGCAGTTGGGAGCCAGCAGTCCTGGATTGTGAGAGGGATGTCCGACTGCATGTTTAGGCCCGATCCCACCAGGATCGGGCCTAAACGGGCAGTTCGACATCCCTCCAGGAGTCCCAGATTGGAGAGGGTACAGGCTGGGCTGAGGGACAACCCCCCGCCGTGCACGAATTTCGTGCACCGGGCTTCTAGTCTATTTATATATTAATTAATTAATAGTTAGTGTTTACAGGGAATAGCAGTCCATATATCACTCTATTCACTTGCTGTCATTTTTTTTTCAAATTTCATGTTTCTAAAGGAACATATGCTTTCATGTGTGAAGAATAAGCATGAGATAACTATAAGGAACTTTTATAAATATAAGTTCTGAGAAATTGACAAGCTGGCATAGATAAACTGAGACATTTTGATTTAAATATTTTAAAATTTATTTATTTATTTGAGAGAGCGAGCATTGGTTTGTTGTTCTACCCATCCACACATTCACTGGTTGATTCCTTCATGTGGCCTGAACAGGTATTGAATCCACAGCCTTGGCACACAGGAATTACACCCCAACCAACTGAGAAACTCAACTAGGGTGCCATTATTATATCCTATATAATAAAAGCCTAATGTGCTAAGTGTCTGGTCATCTGTTCAACCAATCAAATGTAATACGTAATACACTAACAATATGCTAAGGCTGCTCAACCGCTCTCTATCATGTGCACTGACCACCAGGGGCGGAGGCTCCAACTGGTATGTTAGCTTGCTGCTGGGGTTTGGCCAATCGGGACTGAACGAGAGGACACGCCCTGGAACCCTCCCTCAGTCCCTCCCCAGCTAGCCAACCTCTCGCATCCTTCGCCGGCCCCAATCATGCACCGGTGGGGTGCCTCGGCCTGGCCTGCACCCTCTCACAATCTGGGACCCCTTGGGGAATGTTGGAGATCCAGTTTCAGCCCGATCTCACTCAACCCAGGAGCTGCCCCCTGGTGGTCAGTGTGCTGCTCAGCCGGAAGCTGGGCTCATGGCTGGCGAGAGCAACAGCGGTGGCAGTGGCGGGGGGAGCCTCTCCAGCCTCCGCAGCAGTCGGACTCCCCCAAGGGCTCCCAGACTGTGAGATGGTGCAGGCTGGGCTGAGGGGACCCCCTCCCCTGTGCACAAATTTCATGCACCGGGCCTCTAGTAATAATAATAATAATAAAACAACCAACGACAGCAATAAAACACAGGTCTCCGGGTTCCAAACATTTTTCTTTCTCAAAAAGTATCAGATTGTGTCTGTTTTGTAGTATGCCACTTTCTAAGATTGCTGTGCAAATAAGAACTCTAAATTTCAGGAGAATTTCCCCTTGCTATCTTGATCCATTCATTTTTATATAGAATTGTTACTGGAAACTCTTTACTGAAGTTTAAAATATGGAAGTCGGAGGATGCTCTGCAAAGATATTCAGTCTCAGCTAAAAACACACAATAAATGCTAAAATAGAAATTATGTGGGAAATAAGTTTAATTCATTCAGGTTGATTCCAGATTTTATTCACAGTTAAAAGTATACTCCTCATCCTGTATCATTAAGCAAAATCTTGGCTGGATGAAGCATCATTTTGCTTTAGAACAGGGAAGTGTGAGAAGTGTTTCTCAGCCTTGAACTTTGGCTGACACGGCTCACAACTACACTCATATGTAAACACAGGTGATACACCCATGCATGTGTACTCCAAGTAGTTCTAAGTATCTGTACTTGTATTTCCATAAAGCATAGTATATTTCTTGCTTTTTAAATAGCAAAGATGTATGGTATTACAGTTTTAAAATCCTCAATTCTAAATAATAGGAAGGATCTGTTACGAGTATTGTTTACTTGGTTATGTTCAACAGAATTATTATTCTGACTCTTTTTGTCTGCAAAGTGCTGTTTAATACACTGGCATTGCAATTGCTAACTCATCACAAAGGATATGAAGGCATTATGCTGGCAGTTAAGAGAGATTTGCTGTTTAAAGCAAAATAATTCATTCTTCTGAACATTTAAAAGCACATTTGGACAGTACAAAAGTGCCAAGATCATCACTGGAACTACCTGGCCATCACTCTCCCTTTCACCTTATGCCTTTCCATGTGAATATCACTACATTGTTTTATCACATAAGCCAAACAGCTTAAATATAAGGGGAAGGAAAACCACATTTTATATCATCAAGTCATTTAATGAGAGGATGAAAGGTGAAACACAACTAATAACATTTAAAAGAAAATGCCCTAAACCCTAGGCCTCATTTGTAAATCAGTTTTCCATACTGAAGTTCATAAAGATGAAAATAAAGACAATAAAATAAGAACTAAGCTACACTGAATCAAAGATGTGTCTTATGTCTTAATGCATAGAATGAGGACTCAAAAAATAGAATGCAGTGTCATTGTATTATGATTCTACAAACAATGCACAGCATCATGAGAAACACTGTTTACAGTTTAGAAGGAAAAGAATTGGAAAATCCAAATTTTAGAATCTTTTTGCTGGGCTTCTTATACCATTTAGTTAGTAGCTTGTGATGGTGCACACACTATTTAACTTCTTTATCCTTCACAGGCCTCATGTGTTGTTGTTGTTGTTTAAAGATAATGTTACCTTTCTCATAAGTTAAATGAAGTGATGAATGTGTGTCACCAGCTCATAGTGCCATTGCCGTTGTAAATGCTGAATAAATACTTGAAGAATCTCTGAGTAATGCTGAACAGAGATACATAGAAGGGTAATCTTCTTATTTCATAGTGTGAAGGATCCTTTAAGATCAACTGGCCAGTCTCCCCATGAATGCTGTTCTCTCCTTTGGCTCTCACAAGAGGGCAGAATAGCAACTGCTGACCTGTCTTTGACACAGGATTTACTACTCCAGGATACACATATGTCATGATGACTAGTTCCTAGGATCCTATTTAGATAACTCTAACATTTAAGAAATGTTTTCTTTGAATGAGCAATAAATAACACTCTCTAAATTGTTTGTTTATTGAAGCCGAAAACAGGGCCTTGTCTCTGGGATCCTTTTCATTTTCTGGAAGCCGACACTCATGCCCACTCGGAAGCTTGTCTTTATTTTGAAATGAAACATTTCTGGTTTCCTTTTCATGACAAATTCCAAAATGCTTTGTACCTGGCTTGCTTTCAGATTCAAAGCCTTTTCAAACACAACATGCTTCAGTAGACACAGTGTTTTTGTTGTTTGTTTTAAGCCCAATATAAGTGCCCTTTGTTTTTTAGCTTCTGGGGATACTCAGTGCTTTTCAACCTGCATTTATTTAATTGTTGTTTTCATTTGATTTTGTTATAATTTGGTTTTGTTTGTTTATCTGAGCCACATCCCCCTTTTTGAGCCATGTTAAACAGAATACTTAAAGAATGTATTATTTCATTTATTTATATTTTTTTATTGTTATTGTTGACACTATTGTGGATATCCTTCCTGCCCACCCACCCCCACCCCCGCCTTTGCCTGTCTCCACACAGCCCTGGACCCCCCTTCCCTCTGGCCACCACAACACTGTTGTCTGTGTCTATGTGTTGTACATGTATGTTCTTTGGCCAATCCTTCACCTTGTTTCATCCAAACCGCCCCCCCTACCCCCCACCAGCCCTACTCTCCCATCTGACAGCTGTCAGTTTCCATGTATTCATGCTTCTGTTTATTTTGTTCATCAGTTTATTTTTGTTTATTAGTTTCCAAATATAAATAGTGAGATCATATGATATTTGTCTTTCTCTGACTGGTTTATTTCACTTAGCATAATAATCTCCAGGTCCATCCATGCTGTCACAAACGGTAAGATTTCCTCCTTTTTTATGGCGGTAGAATATTCCACATGTGCATATTTGTGAATCATCCAAAATCAATGTGCTACACCTTCAGGGTTCTTTCTGGTCATTTAAAAGCTTTGAATAAGGCAGCCTTGAAGACTGAGTTTTGGTTCCTCTTCCTCCTGTTCCAACTTTTTCTCTTCCTCCTTCTCCTTCTTTTTCCTTCTTGTTATCTTTTTAAAAAATTATTGAGGGTGTATTATTTGCCAGACTGAAAAATTTAACTACATTATTTTATTTTAAATTCTTACAACCAGTAGACAAGGAAGTTACTATTTTTTATTGTTCAAAAAGTAAATAAATAAAAACTGATATACAAACAGGTTGTCACTTTCTCAGTCCCAGGCTGCTTGATATTGAAACTCAGGAACTTTACCAGGGAGGAAATTGTGGACAAGCAACTTTGTAGCATACCTTGGTAAACAGTTGTGCATTTAGTTTATTGCACTTTTAAAAATATATTTTTATTGATTTCAGAGAGGAAGGGAGAGGGAGAGAGAGATAGAAATATCAAGAGGAAAGAGAAACATTGATTGGCTGCTTCCTGCATGCTCCCCACCTGAGCATGTGCCATCACTGGAAATTGAACTATGACCTCCTGGTTCATAGATCAACACTCAACCACTGATCCATGCCATTTAGACTATTGTACTTTTTTAGTCTATATTTTAGATACTGTATTCACAACAATTTTATGAATGACTTTGTCAAATATCTTAATGACTTTTCAATATCCTTTCCCGAGGGTCAAGTGACTAAATATTATTCACCTCTCAAACCTCAACAAAAAATAACTGCAATCACAACAATAAAATATTCAACCACAAGCCCGTGTCTTTCCTGTTATAAAGTGAAACCAGAAGCAAGAACAAAAACAGCAAATAGTGACTAGGGCAAATTAGAAAGGGCATTGGACACATCTGACTTTGGTGTCAGGCTTTTTACCTTCAATAAGTCATTTAATATTTCGAAGGTTCATTTGCTTAAAAAATATTTTATGTGTTCTACAGTCTGCAAAACTATTAGAAATACAGTACCTGGCACATTATTATTAAAGTAAGCAATGCTAAAATTCAGCACGTGGTAGATTGCATAAGCATGGTAGGGGTGTAACAGTCGGCATAGGCTAGTCCAGTGGTCGGCAAACTCATTAGTCAACAGAGCCAAATATCAACAGTACAACGATTGAAATTTCTTCTGAGAGCCAAATTTTTTAAACTTAAACTTCTTATAACGCCACTTCTTCAAAATAGACTTGCCCAGGCCGTGGCATTTTGTGGAAGAGCCACACTCAAGGTGCCAAAGAGCCGCATGTGGCTCGCGAGCCGCAGTTTGCCGACCACCGGGCTAGTCTATGCAGTGGTAACAAATCTCCCAAATTCGGTGACTGATGCGATGCAAGTTTATGCCTAACTAACCCTGTGTGTCCAATGTGTAATGACGGGGACGGCGGGGCTGGGGGTGGGGGGCGGGGATTGCTCACTGGAATCACTGACAAACCTAGGATGACAGAGGTTCTTCCAACATCCTTGCCCCATTGCTGACACAGAAAAAAGAAAGGAGCTACGGCCAATAATATGATGACTTTTAAAGTTTCCGTGTGGATACAATTAGTACACTTACAATCACTGGCCATTCAAATCTTATATACCGTATTTTCCGGCGTATAAGATGACTGGGCATATAGAAGATTTTCCTGGGTTAAAAAGTCATCTTATAGCCGGAAAATACAGTACTTTGTGTGATTTACTAAGCAGTCCATGGAGGGAGGAGAAGGACATGAATGCTTGTTGAACTGTGTATTAGTTGGGGCTCTTCAGAGAAACAGAACCAATAGGATGTCTGTGTATACACATATATTCACATGTGTGTGCAAAACGATTTGTTATATGAAACTATATCACATGATTATGAAGGCAGAGAAGTCCAGACCCAGGAGAGCTGATGATCTAGTTCCAGCAAACAGCCTGGTCTGAAGGCAGCAGGAGATCAATATCCTAACTCAAAGAGATTAGGCAGAGAGAAGGAAACATTCTTCCTTACTCTGTCTATTCTATTCAGGCCTTCAGTGGGGTGGCCGGCCCACCCACATTGGGGAGGGCAGTCTGTTTTACTCAGTCTGCCAATTCAAGTGTTAACCTCATCTAGAAACATCCTCACAGGCACATCGAGAAATGATACCGTAAGCCAATATCTGGGCACCCCGTGGCCCTGTCAAGTTTAACACATAAAATTAACCATCACGAACTGTGAATCCAAAAGACTGTAGATATAAAATATCTGTAAGAATTTTCAGAAAAATAATCCAGACAAATGATTTTAAATAAATAGGAAAAGGAAAGTTACTACTGTGAATTTTTAAAACTCATTTACATAAGAGGAACCTTCCCCCTTCTATTTGTTGTTAGGAAAGTACTCAATGTAAATGAATAGGGTCCTTGTGTTTTAATCTCATGGTAGAGAGGCCTGGACTCCATCAATTGCTTATTTTCATGTGCAGTCACAGTTCTTACCCCTACACACTCCATATTCCTAACTGCATATGTGTCTAACACACATCAGAAATTAAACCACACAGCTGCTTCTGTAGCCATCTGTTTTAATGTAAGTTCTTCTTTTCAATATTATGTTATTTCTGAGAATTGTGTCATTCTTGTGTGAGGTTCCTCTTTTATAGTGTGCCACTTCAGGATCAGAGGATTTTAAATAAACATGCATAAAATTTTATGTTGCATTTATGTGCTTATATTTTCATTAGAATAACATTTAATCACCATGAAGTGCTTAGAATTTCATAGCCAATAATTGATGCTCGCTCATAGAAAGTAATTTCTATAAACCAAGGACAAACTACACACAACTATATTTTGGTTGTCTAAACATTATTAACATTAATGGAATAGATTAGTCTTTATGTGAACTGAAATGCTCATATACATGGTTTGCCAATGGCATAGCAGAATATAAAGAATCTCATTGTTGGTAGAAACAGATATATTGAAAAAATAAAAGTTTTGCTTTTTGACTTGATAAGTGGTTCCACCATTCCGAAATAAGAAATTTAAGTTTTCAAATCAAACAGAAGAAATAAATACTTGTAGCCACATTAGGAATAAACAACTCTAGAATCTAAGTGTTGAAGTCATTTTATTCCAAAGGTTGAAACACTGGGATTATGGATTTCAGACAGTCTGCTTTCTTCCTGGTGAGCCATTCATTCCTTCTCATTTGATCCTCCTACATCTGTTTTGTAGTGATCTGGATATTCTGGCTAGCTAAACACAGTTGTTATTCCTGGTCTGGTTGATCAGAGACACACCTGCCCTTCAGATGTTTCAATATCCTCTGATAGTTGTGGTGCACAATACAAAGGCATTTTAGATGACAAAACGTTTTAGAAATTACCTAGCATGACCTCATCGCTTTGTAGAAGAGGAAACATTTTTATAAAAGGGACAGATGCAGCTTCTGTCACTAACAGAAGTATCATTAATAGCTCCTTCTTTCTTAACATCTTACTGAGCATGCATTGCATTTGAATGAAGACTGCTTTAGAGATGTGGAAAGGTGACAGGTTTGTTCTACAATATCTTATGCAAGGAAAAGATCAAGGGAAAATGTCATTTGTGTTCCCTTTGCTTTCCAACCTTTCAACCTTGGTACTTTCAGAGACCTAACTTGATGTATTAGATCTCAGCATACTGACACCACAAATCAAGAGACCACCAAGGATGATTTGGGGAGTCCTGGGTCTTTTACAAATATACTACTAATATGTCACTTGACTTGGGACACATTGATCCGGCTCTCATCTGATAAAGGAAAAGTTGTTATATCCTAATTTTTAAACCTTTTAAAACACAGAAGTCTTTTAAGATTCCAGTGAAATGAGCAAAACCACTTTTCAGAGAAAGGACCGTCGTCCACATCTTATATATCAAATTAGATTGTCAAATTGAAGAGTGGAATTCTCTCATAGGGAAAACAGCCTCTGACAGCAAATGAATCACATGTTGCTGGAAATTATATAACTCTAAACAGCCAATATCATTCAAATATCTAATCCAGGGCCTGGCACATTCAGTTAAAGGCAATAAGGCAGCAAAATATTAAGATTGAAGACATACACTTAGGTTCAAATATTGACTTAGACCCTTATAAGATAATAAACTGTCCAAACCTTGATTCTGTGTCTATTATTTTCATCTGTCCATGGAGGTAAGCAATCACATATCTAAGCAAATGATGACAGTACAGTATTACACTCAACATAAACATTTGAATTATAACTGTGAGGTTAGGATATGGAAATTCTGGGGAGGTCATTATTCTTCTGTTCACCACACTAATAATTTCTTCTATCTCTGCTTATTGGAGTTTTCTATCCTCTCTTAAAGGCTAGTTTTACACCTACCTTCTCTGTAACATCAATTTTGTTCATTCCTACTTCAAAAGAGCTTGCTGTTTTGAGATTTTTTTTAAATATATTTTTATTGATTTTTTTACAGAGAGGAAGGGAGAGGGATAGAGTTAGAAACATCAATGAGAGAGAAACATGGATCAGCTGCCTCCTGCACACCCCCTACTGGGGATGTGCCCACATCCAAGGTACATGCCCTTGACTGGTATCAAACCTGGGATGCTCTATCCACTGAGCCAAACCGGTTAGGGCTGTTTTGAGATCTTATTAGATCCTATTATCTGGGTCATTCATTGGCTTCCTCTGTACTCTGAACTTTGTTTGTATGTATACATCTAAACCAATTTTGATTTATTATATTTTATTAGGCATTGCATTCACATTTTCTTCCTTAAGAATCCAGACGTGACAGTCATCTCAAAAAAATCTTCAAAAGAGGGAAAGGGCCATATTCTCAGGCCTGTACTTAGGAAAATGGCTTCCACTGCATGAAATGATAGGTTGGTCTTGTCATTGTGTTTCTTTCTGTCTCCTAATAACAGCCACCCGCACTCCCCAGATGCCATGTTTTCTTATTACAGATGTTGGACCTTCTATTTGCTATGAAATAGATAAACTCTGCCTATTTTTTGGTGAAAAGTGAATTTACTCCATCTCTCTTTTATAGTGTCTTAACATATGTTTCCATAGCACATCCTTGTGTCCCTCACTTCTCTGCAAGGATATTTGGAAATTGTGGAATTTGAAATATCTATTATCTGCCTTAAATAATTATCCTAATCCTGTTTCTTCACAAACATCAAGCAAAGGTTACAGATTCTCAAGAGCTGTTGCTCTGGGAACACAAAGTAGTTTATGCATGAGCATCGTGGATTTCCTCCACAATCCGTGTCACTACTTGACTTCCCAATTAAAGAAAATAGAAACAGGAGCAGAAGAATCAGCAGGGGTGAAACTGAGGTCTCCCTTTATGAGGTGTAAGTGAAGTAGTTAGCCAACTCTCTAGTGCTCTGAGAAATTGCATGAGGTCACTGGGGAACTGTTACATCTTTTGTTACCTGCCAATTTAAATTTGTTAATCTGTTACGCCCGATACCATACCCAGACATCTGTGATGCCACCAGCCCCGTCTAAAGCTTGCTAATACACCAACATTTTAAACAATTAATTTTCCAAGTCCTTCTTCTCTTTCTATTATATATAGGTTAAGGAATCCTAGGTCTTTCTGGTGATCATGATAATAGTAATTCAGCTATAGCAACCCTTCTTTTATAGATAAAATTAAGTCCAACGTAAACATGAATGAATAAGATCAGAGCAGCTTACAGAATTGTAGAATTATTCCATCCATAAATCCCCTTTGAATAAAGTCAGGCAGTTCATGCACAGGTATAAATAATGATAGAATCAAGATATTTCATGACTTTCTTGGACTTCTGTGAATTTTTGAAAAAATAAAGGAAATGTATATAGACACTTGAGTCCTCTGCAATGAGGAGATGGACTATTTAACTATTTAAGTATTTCTTCTGACTGCTAGCAAAACTCCCTCTGACAGAGCAAACATGATTATATTAGATCAGCCCCATCATTTCACAGTATTTACACAACCTTTTTGTAACTTTAAAATTATATATCTTTTTTATTGATTTCAGAGAAGGGAAGGAAGAAGGAGAAAAGAGATAGAAACATCAATGATGAGAGAGAATCATTGATTGGCTTCCTCCTGCTTGTCCCCCGCTGGAGATTGAGCCAGTAACCTGGGCATGTGTCTTGACTGGGAATCGAACTGTGACCTCATAGGAGGTCACCACTGGGTCACCCCAGCTGGGCTGCACAACTTTTTTTATAACTCTACTTTTCCTTGTGTTTCTGCAGGTGTAGCTAGTACATAAAAGTTAAATTTGTTCAGATCATTTAGGATCCTTTGTGAGGTTTACTTACTAATTCCTGATTAGACAACTTTCATTGGCATGTGAATAATTTTCTCTATCTCTTCTATTGACCAAATTACATCTCAGTATTTCCAAATTCTTTATAGTCTTAACCAATATTTATTACCCACATCAATATAACTCAAACATTCTTTTTCTTCTTTTTTTTTTTGATCCACTACTACTTTTTACTTTCTTCAAAATGTAACATGGCCAATCATTGCAGCTTACTTTTAATAAATAACAATGATGATTTTCAGTTGATCCTGAAGCAAATATGTATTGGTACATACTAGAAAATCTACAGTAATCACATATATGTATACTTATGATATGTCAGTATCTTGACAGACATTTCATAACATTTTTGTCCATGTGCTTCTCTGGAGAGAGCCTCGGGGTAAACGCTACATGGAAGTGAGAGTCTTTCTTCTACTCATATAGCTCATACTGAGATGTCCTCTCAGACTTCTTTTCAGGGAGTAGGGTTAGCTGACATCCTCTGGCCATTCACAACTAAAGAGTCCATCTCATCTTTTGATGCCCTTCTTGAATGCCCCTCTGCTAACGACAGAACAAGGTGCTTATACAGGGTCTAGACATTTCTGCCTAACACAAGACTTCTTTAGTGGCCACTTTTGCCTGAAGCTCCTGGTTGATGTGGAAGAGCTTGACCCAAAAGTTTACCATGGATCCTGATAGAGTAAGGACTTATTAAGTTAGAGAATACATGGATTTTAAAGTCAAACAAAAATCAATCAATCAATAATGGTTTGAAGAAACGAGTACAAAATCCATATTTTATTTATTTCTAGAATCACATAAACTCTTAGGGGAGAAAAAAATCTACCAGACTGAAAACAGAAGAAAAAGTTATAAGTTTTTGTTTGTTTTAATTTTACTCAGACACTCAGTTACAAGACAAAACAAATGTAAACTTTGTGTTTTTGTTATTTTTAATCACCTGCTTCTTTTGCATGGTGATTAAAAATTCACATAAAACTATCAGTATATATATACACATTATCTCCATTTGAAATGTCAAGAGTTCTAAAACGGATACATTATATGAATGGTTCACACTACTATTTATCTTTACAATGGCATCATTACAAAGATCATTTTTGAGCAGCTATAGAGTTTGAGAGCCCTAGAAGCTCCATGACTCACTCTCAGTGTTAGAATTCTAAGATGCCTTTAAGATTTCTATCCCTTTGTTGTACTGGTACAATGCAATACCCAAGGCTGTAGAAATGATGGATTTTATTCCCATGAATAGGTTACTTTATAAGGCACATTTGACCTTAAGATAGGGAAGTAATCCAGGTGGGCCTGACCTAATTACATGAGCCCTTGAAACAAAAAACAAAAAAAGCAAAAACACAAGAGTAAAGAGTTTTCTTAGGCTAGGAACAGAAAGGAAGTCTTAAATTTGAAGCAAACAAAGGATTCAAAGTACCATTGCTGGCTTGAATATAGAAAAAGCCATGTAGCGAAAAATGGAGTCAGCTTTGAGGAGTTGAGAGTAGCCCCCAATAAACCAATCTCAAAGGTAAAGGGACCTTAATACTGTAACTATAGGGCACTAAATTCTGACAATGACTACAATGAAGTTAGGAGCAGATTTTTCCCCACTCCTCCAGTTGAGAACTTAAACTAGCATATACCTTGATTTCAGCCTTGAGATACCTTGAGTAGAGAACTCAGTAATGCCATCAATTTGATTCTTACCTACAGAACCATATTGTTATACAGTGTTTTGTCCACCGGGGGGTGGGGGTGTCCCTCAGCCCTGACCTGCACCCTCTCCAATCTGGGAGCCCTCAAGGGATGTCCAACCAGGACCTCTGGCTCCTAACTGCTCACCTGCCTGCCTGCCCTAACCACTCTGCCTGCCTGCCTGATCCCCCTAACTGCCCTCCCCTGCTGGTCTGATCCCCCTAACTGCCTTCCCCTGCTGGTCTGTTCCCCCTAACTGTCCTCCCCTGCTGGCCTGATCCCCCTAACTTCCCTCCCCTGCCAGCCTGGTCACCCCTAACTGCCCTCCCCTGCCGGCCTGGTTGCCTCTATTAACTTCTTTTTTTTTTTTTTTTTAATCTTATCCCCTTCACACACAATTGTATTTGGCTTCCTTATTGGCTTCTCCCTGTCACACAATTTTTCTCTCTCCTTTATGTAACACTTTTTTCTACTGACTCAACATTTATAAACTTTTCTTTCCTCCTTATGTCCTACTTCTGTTCCATCATCCTTTTTCCATCTTTCTCTTCCCCTCCCTCCCTCCCCACATTCCTTCTTTCCTTTATCTTGACCCCTGCCCTCCCTCCACTTTTTCTTCCTTCCCACCTTAATTTTTTTCACTTCCTCCCTCGGACCTGCTTTGCTCCCTCCCCCATTTCTTCCTTCTTCCCATTCTCCTTTTAAGCTCTACTGGCTCCCCTTTAAAACTTTCTTCCCTCCCTCTTTCTCTCTCATCCACATTCTTCTCTACTTACTTCCACTGTTTTATTAGCTATCTACCTGCCTAATTATTCACTATCATTTATCTTTTTTCTTTTCTGACTCCTACTTTTAAAATCTGTCCCCAGTACACAACTATACTTGATTTTCATTATAGATCCTACGGCTCACTCACACATCCTCTTTCCTTCTTTAACTCTGCTCTCTGCTGACTCCTTTATAAAGTTCTTCCCTCCCTCCTTCCCTTTGTAAAGCTTCCGTTGGGGCGGGGCGTTAACCCCCAGCCCAGGGCTCAGCCCGGGCCAGGAGTGCACCGGCCCCCCTTCCCCAGCCTCCCCCGCAGCTGTCCTGCTCCCATTCCCTGCCCAGGATGCCCGGCCAAGCGAGGGTGGCGGAGGCCCGTGTGGTCCAGGTGCTGCTGCAGAGAAGCAGGAGTGCCTCCACCCAGAAGGCCTCAGACCTTCCACCACTCCATCCAGGACCCGTGGGCGCCTCCCGCCAACTGCCGCCACTGCCCTCCTCCTGCATCTGGGCGGGGCTCCCTGCTCGGTGCTGCCTGAGCCCCACCCCTCACCAGGTGCACCTGTGCCACCCCCTGCACGGTGCAGTTTCCTTTCCTTTTTCATTCCTGCGTCTTCTTCTTGTTCCCTTTCTGTATTTCTGTTTCTCGTCTCGGCCTGTCTGCATGCAGGCTTGCCTTCCTCTCCCTCTCCTTTCTATCCCCTCCTATCGTATCCTATCCTACCCCAGGCCTTGCAGCTGCCTGAGCAGAGGGCAGGGACGCAGCCTGCTGATCTGGTCCTGATGTGACACTGTAATGAACAAATCTGCATATTCCTCTATAATTAGATTAGATATAAATTACAGTTATATTAGTTTATGCTTTGGAAATAATTAGAAAAAATTGCACTCTCCAAAAATAAATTGTATAATTCACTATTTTGTTTCATAGAGAAAGAATTTTAAAAATTAGCCATTTTTCAATAAATAATTAGCACTGATAATCTCATAACCAAATGGAAACATTTTTATTTACAACTTGATAGTAGAAATTCAGTAACTTTTCTGTAAACTTTGCAAGAAACTATTTTTCATTTATGTTATGTCCAAATAAGGTAAATGACTTTTTCTAGAAAGATGACCAATCATTTTATATGTTCTAATGAGAGTGTAACAGAAAGATTTATTGGTGAAATTATAAAAATGCACGGATATTCAATTCATAATATGACATAGCATACCATTTCTGACCCTAAGTCTTTAAGGGTAGGCTTTTCTGTAGGCCTCTACCTGCTTCTGACCATGAAGATTCTCTTTGGGCTTTGAGATAATTGCCTCGCATAAACAATAGTAATATGCACTAATACAACATATTGTTTATACCACAAAGTAATGGAAGAAGTATGTAAAGAAAGTTGTAATAGGAGAAGAATTTGCTGAGTGGCTATCTGAGAAAACATATTTGAACATTATAATTTTGAATTTGTATTTAAAATAGGGAATGTCTACTGATTACAGGAAAATGAGGCTTAGGACAAAAAAACTGATAAAGAAGAAATTTTAGTACTTAATAATGACATGGGCCTTCACCACACATTATTCTGTTAAAATAAAAGAAAATCATATTTTGGAAATTAAACTGGCAATGTTTGGCCAAAGACTGAAATAAAATGTTGATTGGCCTTCGCTAATTAACCAAATGATTAAACTGTGGTTCACTAGCTTGAAAGTATTTGAATTTATTTTATATGTTTGTAGTATTCCCAAATGGGAAACATGTCTAATTAAGTATAAAAAGAGGATGGAGAAGTTGAAAACATTCTGACATGTTAATTATCTTGGTATTTTTTCATAGGCTTCCCTCTGTATCCCAGAAAAGTTTGTACACTTTTCATTAATTTATATACATTTTCTGTGTTTTCTCTCCAAATCTGCTCCAGTCTACAAGTTAAGACATAACCTGCACTCCTCAGAAGCTCATAGCCAAGCAGGAATGTAGACCACACACGAATTCTTACAGTGAAGAAGATCTGTAGTTTTACTTAGGAAAGAAGACAGACTCCTTCATGCACTGAAGAGGCACGTCCATCACTGAGTCCGAGTGTGAAGAAAGATTTACAAAGCAAAGCCCTTTGAGCTGGATCTTGTTAGAAAACTGAGCAGAGAAGAGCGATAGGTTATTCCAGGCAGAGAGAAAGGAATGTACAGAGACATGAAACAAATGCTGTGGCCCAGAATGCTGATTAATTCAGAATCACTGGAGAGGGATATGGGAAATGATCAGTAAATACGCCACAATATTGAAGACCATCCAAATAGAGAGATGCTATTACTAGATCCTCATTTGTTTATAATGAATTAGCTTCTTCCAATAATCAAAACCACAGTGTGAATTTGAATTTAACCTTAGAATAATTGCTTCAAGGAGTACTACATGGTTTTAGCCTTACCAGTTTTCAGTCTGTGTTCCTAGTACTCACAGAAAGAACTTCACATTCATCTCTTTGTTTAAACCCCTTCAGTGGTGTTCACCCACTCACACGACACCCTTTTGTAGAAGAGATGAATTTTTCTTTGTCTGCTTAGAGCCTCATCGTGTCAATATATAAAACCAAATTTTTAGTCATTTCTAAGATCATTAAGAGCAAAGATGTATCGCCCTAGCTGGTTTGGCTCAGTGGATAGAGCTTCAGCCTGCATATTTCAGGGTCCTGGGTTCAGTTTGGGTTAAGGGAACATACCTGGGCTGCCAGCTCCATCACCAGTAGGGGGTGTGCAGGAGGCAGCCAATCAAAGATTCTCTCTGATCATTGATGTTTCTCTCTCTCTCTCCCTTCCTCTCTGAAATCAATATATATATTATTTTTTTAAAGAAAAGAGTAAAGATGTATCACTAGAGACTAAGGCTAAATTATCTATATCCTCATATTCCCATTTATTGTATACCGATGCAAAAATTAGAGAAGGCTGATAGGAAAAACAAAACACTGGTTCACTTAAAATACAGTGTTGGAGGGTGCTCTATGGATAGTCTGACTTGCCAGAAAGACAAACAAGTGGGTTCTGGAACAAATTAAGCCTAAAACATCACTGAAATCCAAAAATGATAAAACCAAAGTTTCCTACTTCAGGCACATCATAAAAATGCAGGTTCTTTACAAAAGACAATAATGCTGAAAAAAATAGAAGAAAAATGGAGAAGAGTATTACCAAATATTAGATGGGATAACTCCATAAAAGAAGCTGAGCAAGGCTGTTGAGGACAAGACTTTGTGGACATCATTCGGTCACCAGGAGTTTGGGGCTGAATCAACAGCATGGAACACATACACAAGGACTTACTTCTTTGACTTTTCCACATTTTTGTATCTTTACACAAGCCTATAAATTCTGCTTTTCTCTGTCTCTCTATACTGTGTTAAAAGGCAATCAGGCCAACACATGTTTATGGTTCAAAAACTTGCAGGCTCTTTGAATAATTTCTTCACCTCTGCCTTTTTAAGCTCAGATTACCCCTTTTAGGTCTTATAGGACAATTTATGTAACTTTATTATATCATTCCAGCTTGCTTTGCCTGTTACTTATTTTACATAGTGCCCTACCTACAGTCTAAATTATTTGATAGCAGGGAAACATATCTTATTTCATAGAATACGAGTATAGAAAAATACTAAGCAAAATTGGAATCTAAAAAAAAAGTTTCTGAGCAAATAAATGGTTATATAAAGTATTCATAAAAAAGTTTGGATTTTAAACTGTAGGCAATGGTCAATTAAGACATTTTGCCAGAAGAATGGAAGAATAGTAGTTTCACAATGAGATTAGGATTTTTGCAATATAATCTTGTTTGCAATATGTGATATTGTGAATTCACTTTTCAATACTCCTTCTAGTATCCCCTCTTGTACTGCCTTCGATGGAAAGCAAAATATTGCATTTCCCAGAATCCACTGCAACAAGAAATCCAGGTGGAATTTCAATTTCTCTAATCAGTACACTAATGGGAGGGAGGCTGTGAAGATCTGTTATTGGTTTGGGAGAGAGACAGAGTGATTTGTTGTCTTAGGTTAGATCATTAGCAGTATTATTCTGGAGTACTTTACTATCATGGTCATGGCTAAAGTTGCTCATTTAGTGGCCCCACTTCTGTGATGAAGTTTTGGAAAATTTTCCTAGAAGTGTAGCCTACAATCTATTTTTTTAGCTCCATTAAAGATTCTGTGAGTTATCTATAAGACTTAATAAATCTTTTTTTCTTTAGCTAGAATAGATTATTTTTTCTATAACCAGGGACCCTGGCCAATGAAGCATGTAAAGAATTTAATAAGAGAAATGAAGAAAGGAGACAGCAGGTACAGTTGCAACAGTTGAGACATAATGAGTGCCTTACAAAGGGAAAGCTGAGGCCTGTGGATACTGAATTTCAGAATATGACTTGAGAGGCATCTCTGAAATAGATATACAGGTTACAAATTAATTGAATGGAGAAGAAATGATCTTTAACAGAGGTTAGCAAAATTTTACTATAAAGATCTATATATGATCTCTGTTGCAATTATCTATAAAAATAAAAGGATAATATGCTAACTAGACCGGACGTCATTCCGGTTGTCCTTCCCGGCGAAGCCAGGGTGGGAGGGAAGCCGGCCCAGGTCCCATGTGCTTGCGGGTGGCCCAAGGGAAGCCGGCTCGCATCTAGGTTGCCCGTGGGTAGCCAGAAGAGGGAAGCAGCCCAGGTCCCGGGTGCTGGAGGGAAGCCGGAGACGGTGCTGGTGCCGGCAGCCAGAGGAAGGAAGGCCTGCTCTTGCATGAATTTTCATGCATCGGGCCTCTAGTTACCTATATAAATGTAAAACCTATTCTTAGCTCTTGACCTGTAGAAATACAGAAAGGGGGTGGTGCTGCTGCTTTTGGTTGAGGGCATAGTTTTCTGACTTCTGATCTAGAAGGGCACTGGGAGGAAAAAAGATGTGATATCAGAATATCATTGATACTAGAGGCTGGAGGCATGAAATTAGTGCAAGCATAGGCCTTCCTTTCTCTGGCTGCCGGCACCGGCTTTCTTCTTGCACCTGGGACCTGGGCTTCCCTGTGGCTTCCCTATGGCTGCCAGCAGGCACCCGGGACCTGGGCTTCCCTCCAGCCACTGTCAGGCACCCAGGATCCGGGCTTCCCTCGAAGCCCCAGCTTCATCCAGAAGGTTGTCCAGAAGGACGTCCGGAAGGATGTCCAGTCTAATTAGCATATTATACTTTTATTATTATAGATAAAAAGGAATTCCAAGGGGGAGCAGATATTTGGGGAAAAAGGAACTCTATTAGTTTGAGTATATATATATATATGTTTTTTAGTATCAAGAAATGAGTAACAGATATTAAAGATAGATTCTGTGGAAGAAAATATGAATATTTTTATAGACATTGAAACTGATCCTTCACCTATCTGATATAAACTTGTAAACTACAAATATTACTGCATTGAAAGTTCTATAAAAGATGCTAGCCAAAACCGGTTTGGTTCAGTGGATAGAGCGTCGGCCTGCGGACTGAAAGGTCCCAGGTTCGATTCCGGTCAACGGCATGTACCTTGGTTGCGGGCACATCACCAATAGGGGGTGTGCAGGAGGCAGCTGATTGATGTTTCTCTCTCATCAATGTTTCTAACTCTCTATCCCTCTCCCTTCCTCTCTGTAAAAAATCAATAAAATATATGTTTTTTAAAAAGATGCTAAAATGTGACAGTTTATAGACCTTGGTAGAAGTATAGACCAGTGGAAAATCAAGTCAATTATATATGCATGATATTTTTCCCCTTCCTAATTTCAAAATATCATTGGATTGAGTTCCATTAGATTAGTAAACTACTTAAAATTATATGAAACATAAATTAACTCTGGTATAAACTTTGGAGTCCTACCCAGCAGGTATTGCTTAGTCGTTGAGCATCAACCCATGACCCAGGAGGTCACGGTTCGATTCTGGGTCAGGGCACATGCCCGACTGCAGGCTCCTCCCCTATAGGGGGCGTGTAGGAGACAGCTGATCCTTTTTTCTCTCTCACCATTGATGTTTCTAACTCTGTCCCTCTCTTTTCCTCTCTCTGGAAAAAAAAAAAAAGTCAAGTCTGAAAAAACAACAACTTTGGAGTCCTTTGATTTTTATTCTAATTTTCATATCTCAACCTTTTTTGAGGGGAAGGGGTTTGCTTAAATTGTCAAAATCTTTTCAAAATGAGCAATTAAGGAAACTATTTAGAGGGGGTCAGCTAGCTAATTGACTCTTTATATTAAAGTTGTCGATCTTGTTAAAATATGTAGCAAAGAATGTCTTTTTGTATCTGTCCCATGTTTATTGCCAAATCTTGAATATTTATTTAAGGTCTTGATTAAATGCTTTTTAAAGATATTATTCCTAGGGTCCCCTCAAGAAGAGATAGTGGTATTAATCATCTAAATTTTGGAGTAGAAACAGGATCAATTTTATTAGATTTTATAGAATCAATGTATTATATAATCCTTATACTGGCAAATCATCTCCCAATTCTTACTACTTATTATTATTTTCTTTAAATCATTTCACTAAAACCAGCTCAAGAAAAGCAAATAGCAACAATGAAACAAGAGGTCCTTACTAAATAAAAAAATCAATGTAGTAGTCAATATCCAGGGTGTTTTGTGGATAAGTTATAAAAATGGGGTTTTAGTGAAATACAGACTACTAGAGCAGAGTAGAGGAGGACATAAATAATAAAAACTAGAAAAAGGAATCTATATAAAACAGAATATCTATGTGATCTGTTGAAAAGTCAATTGCTTTGTGATATCCTTAAAATGGTTATTTTCTGGGGATAAAATTCCCTTAACCACACTATTTTTATTAAGTAAGTATTTATCAACTGCTGCGTTTATGGCTTCTGCTTGTTGAGAGAAGGAAAAAAAAAAAAGTGGTCCCAAATGTCTGTGAGTAATAGTATGTTATTCTCTACTGTTCTCATTTAATTAAAATGCTTATGGGAAAAATATCAAATAAAAATTTTATAATGATCATGTGCCATTTTATAATGACTATATTACTACATATCATTGGTAAAAAAGTATGTAAACTTGTTTATTTAGTAGTATGTCACTTTTAAGCCAACATTTCTTAACTTTAGCTACTCTATTTTCTGCTTCAAATGGCATAATCATTCTCATTTTATTGTCTAGGTATAAACAATACAATAATCGCCCCTTGTTTAGTGATATTTTCTTGGTGCTTAATACCATGAAAATAACAGGGCATTGCTCACCTCCTCAAGTTCATTAACAATGCCTATCCTGAGATGACTCCGTTAATGGTCTTGTATCTAGCATGGCAAACTTTGCTTTTGCCCCATCTGAATGTTCTAATTATTCATTTTTATTCCATTGGAGAAAACACTTGGATCTCCTCACTTTCAGTGTTTTATTAATTGCATCTATTACCTTATAATATAGCTTTAGGAAACCTATAGAAAAACATAGTATACCATAAATATCTCCTGTCTCTTTTATT
This sequence comes from Cnephaeus nilssonii, assembly GCF_951640355.1. Taxonomy (NCBI): domain Eukaryota; kingdom Metazoa; phylum Chordata; class Mammalia; order Chiroptera; family Vespertilionidae; genus Cnephaeus; species Cnephaeus nilssonii. Next base: position 96,958,420 of record NC_137073.1, read on the forward strand.
TTCTTAAAATTCCTTGCACCCAAATAGTAAATAATCTTTATGATACAAAATGGTTTACTTTATGTACATAAACTCTATATTATACTTACTTATAAGCAAAACTCAAAAATGAAAAATTATCCAAATGATAATGCTTTGTATGTGTATTCTATTCTAGACAGCAAAATCTTGTTTCAAAAAATCACGCCTTGGATCCTGGTAGCTCCACACATACCTAAAATTATCTCTACCTGTTTCATTTTAATATGGGCCAAATAAGAGAGTGTTTAAGAGACTCTGGATCTAGGATGCCTGAATTGGCCTCCCAGGTCCACATCTTTATGTCATGAGCAAGTTATTTAACCTCTTAGTGCCTCAGTTACAGCCGTGAAATAGAGAATAATAGTAATAATAACATCAATGTTATTAAAATCAAATGATAAATACTCTAAAGTGTTTAGGTATATTCTGACAGATTGAACACACACACACACACACACACACACACACACACACACACACACACACACGTCTATTACCTATTCTTTCTTTCTTACTCCCAGTGTCCCAAATTTTTCTCCTTCTCTCCTGACTTAGAATGAATCCTTGTGTCAAAATCTCATTGAGCCTGGCCGGAGTGGCTCAGTGGTTGAGTGTTGACCTATGAAATAGGAAGTCACAGTTCAATTCCTGGTCAGGGAATATGCCCGGGTTGTAGGCTCCATCCCCAGTGTGGGGCATGCAGTTGGTGGCCGATCAATGACTCTCTCAGCATTGATGTTTCTACCTCTCTCACCCTCTCCCTTCCTCTCTGAAATCAATAAAAATATGGTGTTTTTTTTAAATCTCATTGAGAATGTAGAACTCATACAGTGTATAGAGACCTATACATTCATTTAATATATGTACTCTTATATAACTAACCGTAAAACATAAGGCATGGAACCCAGTTTGGATTCACTGTGGGAAGTGGTTATCCTTAACACTGTGGCTAAGAAAAAGTTTCAGTCCACTAGGTATCCTATTCTGCTCTATTTTTTTTTCTTTTTAACATTCTAAGGCCTACTAAGAGATGCCTGCTTCTTTCTTCAAGACTCAAGAATCTTATGCCTTGTTTTGTTTGTTTGTTTGTTTGTTTTGTTTTTTGCTTATCCACTTTCTCCAAACTATATTTCTTAAGTATGGTATCTTTGCCAATGTTTTCTAGAAAAAGAAAAAGAACTAGTTCTTCCATATGCTGTACCAATTGTTGGCCACTGGTTTGACAACAGAGTTCTCCCTACAGTTGTCAGATGAATTTTAAAAAATTCAGCCAGTCAAAAATGTATGTGATATGGGAAGTTTAGTGATTTTTTTTTTTAAATTTCAAAGGACATTTTAGTGTATTGCCAATGTTAGTTTTTTTGCAACATTTTTTTTCTTTCTACCATGAGATGTTCAGCTTTTAATGATTTTGTATGTTGTTTGTTAAGACAGCAGTTTAATGTTATCTATGAAAAGTAGCATTTCTTTCCTCAAAGGACAAAAGGAAGGGAAACAAGATATCTAACAAAAAATAGCAAATTTGACTTTTTCTTTTTTCTGGATTTGAAAATGTTCTTATAAATAGAATTTGGAGAAGACTTTTATTTTCCTCCCAGACTGGCATATAGAGACATGAATTTCAGAAAAAGAAGATCCTCTCAATTAGTCAAAGCCAATTTTCTAAGTACAAGACTTTCTTAAGTATTTGAGGGTTTTCCAGTACCTATCTATTTCCCTTATAAGTAAATATACTGAACATACTTGTTGAAAATGATTTGTTATTTTAAGGCAGAACTTTATTTTTAAAAATCTTCAACATCTTTCCCTGAGGAATTTTGCATTTAAGGATATTTTTACAATGTAGACAGTCTTCTATTGATAATGCCATTTACTTAAAAAAAAGACAAGGAGGCATGAGGTAACCGAATGAAGGGCATTAGTATTAAAAATGTACATTTATAATACACATAAATTATTAATTGTTGTTTTCTCTTTACCAGTAGGCAATTCTAATATGACTTGGAAACTACAAACAACTGGCCCCAGGGCTGTGGTCTAGAGAGGCAGACCTGCATTTATGCACAGTAGAACTTATGAATTAAAGGAGAAGCCTGCAATCCCTGCCTAGAGATTTATAAAAAGTGAAAGATAAAAATGTTTTTATACATTCCTTCTGGAACAAAGGCTAAATACTATACTGTATTCTTAAAGTTGGAAAATAAAATCTGCCTCTCTACCTCTTTCATGCCTCTTTCACAACCAGCACTCTAACTGCCTGCCACTGTGTAAGCATTGAGTTTCTGTTGATGTAAAGAATGTCCATTTTTGGAAAAATCACAGATGAAAAGGTAGTGTTTAGTATCTTTTTTAAAATATATATTTTTATTGCTTTTTAGAGAGAGAGGAGGAAGAGGGGGAGAGAGAGAGAGAGAGAGAGAGAGAGAGAGAGAGAGAGAGAGACATTGATGTGAGAGGGAAACATCAATGGTCTGCCCCCTGCATGTTCCCCATTGGGAATCGTGCTGGAAACCCAGACCCCGTGGGAAATCAAACCAGCAACCCTGCAGATGCATGGGTCAACACCCAGTCAACTGAGCCAAACCAGCCAGGACAGTATCTTCTTGTTTTACTTCTACACTGGTTGTTCCTACACATTTTCCATCATCCCAAACCTTCAATCCCTTGATTTAATTGTTTTGCCTCTTATCTTCATTCCTTCCCAATAGAGTGAAGACCTCATTCATCTATTATCCCATTACATCTTACCAAAGCAAAATTCTTTGCTCTCTTGTTTTTTACCACACCAAATGGACAACACGTTGATTAACCAAACTCTTAACCATTCTGCTGATAAATACAAACTTATTCTCTACAGTTCAGACTGGGCACACTCAATAATCCCTGGAAATCTTTCATAATTATTTTATTTAGTTGTTTCATTATCCATTCAGCTCTCTGTCCTGTTCGCTACAACAGAGTGGTAACTGACATGAATTTCTCAAATACAATTCAGTAAGCATAAAATAGTAGATGTTCACATTAATTTCACTCTAAATTTACATTGTTTGCCACATGTGTAAACCTGGTATTAATCTTCACATATTGTCATAGACCAAGTACCCTTATAGTTGATCAGGTTCTGCTTTGACTTTCATATATGACTACTTCTATGAGATGTAGGTGCTCTCTGCTCTTAATCCTTAGTATATGCTGTTTGTACCACATCCTTCAGCTGGCGGTCTATGCTCATCAATTTTGCCTTCCGGGAGACATGCCAAGCTCTGTTTCTCTCTTATTTGTCTAGGCCCAGGCACCCTTTTAATCAAATTGGAAACTATGGGAAACTTGACCCAAGGAAGGCAGTCCATTGTCTTATGGCTTAATATGCACCATCTCCATTTCTGAGCCAGAGTGCATAGTCAACATGAAGTGCAATTCTACCATTCATGAAAATCCCTAGAAATTCCATCCAGAACCCTGGTTAATTCTACTATTGTCCCCACTCTGCAAGATTCTCTCCTTATTGATATAGACTTTTTTGATCCAGGATATATGTATTCTTTCCTTTCATCTCATCTCCAACTCTGGAGAAGTCCAGAGCTCCTCTCTCCACTTTAGAGGAATATATGTGCCCTGGGTTGTTGAGGGGTAATCTCTATATGAAAGGTGACATCAGAGGTCAGACAAAATTTTTCTCCTGACCAAATGATCAACAGTTGAACAATTTACTATCATCAAATACTTGTCCAGTCGGCAAGAAAACAGATATTGTTATGCTGACACACATGCCTGCTTCTAACTCAGTGGCACTATTTCTTAATGGTGCTTCCTTAGATGAGGCTCCAACTTCCTGGATTCCCACTCTTGCTTCCACTTCACTTCCCCATCTATACCATTTTTAATCTTGTCTGCTGTTAGAGGAAAAATGACTGTAAAAAGAAGACTGAACCTTTCTTTTGTTTGCCTTTGGCTTTTAAACTACATATACAAGTATTTGTATCTTTTGCTTTCTTATTTACTCAGCTGAAACCTTAGACAAAGCTGCTTGCCTTGGAAGGTCCTGGCTGCCTCATGCCCTTATTACATGATTATCTCTTGTATACGCTTCAGGTATCAGCATAATACATCTTCTCTGGGAAGATGTTTCCATTCCTCTCAGACTGGATTAGATGCCATTTGGGAAAGTGTTTTCATCCTGATATTATCCCTTCATAGTAATACTTATCAAATGGGCCAGCATATGTTTCTCTTTCTCTCTGTTCGACGCACTGTAGGTGGCTTGCAAACAGAAGCTGGGTTTTTCTTTCTCGTATCCTAAAGTTAGAGGCAGGGCTTAGCACAGAGCCTTCCCTTGTAAACATTTGAAATGAAATGTGGTAGCTCTCTGCCTCTCTCTGGCATATTTGGAGAACCTCTATCCTTATCCTCTCTGAGTATTAGAACAATGTTGTGAATATTCTGCCATTGGCATTTTTGTACCACTGCAGTCTTGTATGTCCTCTAAAATGGCACATTAAGCGGCAGGGTATCTATTGACTTAAATAAGTAATCTAAAAATATTTTAGACCTCACCATAAACAACTTTCCTTACTGTTAACAGCATTTGGGGAAAGCACATCAGAAATACACTTGACTGCATAAAACAAAGTGACAGTCTAATTTTAGGTCTCAAAATACAGTTATAATAATGTATCTACAAAAGAATTTTTGGTTCCCTTAATTTTTAGTATGTAAAAATAAGTCGATAGTTGTGAATTTAAGTATCCATGTTGTACCCTGAAGCTTGTTTGTAACATCTATGTTAAAATGTGTAAGTGTAAATAGAGGAAATGATGAAATCGAATCCTTAACTATTGGTATCTAAAAATAAAATTCAATAAGATATTAGCTAATCAATCTAAATATATAAATAGAGTCAGATACTAAGAGGCATTGAAAATAATCTTTCCTTTCCCTAGACAAAAATAGTTCAAAGGCATTCTAAATTAATTTGTCTTCAATCTAATAAATGAACATATTTTTGTGCTGCAACGCAGAATTTATCAGGGTCATAATGGTCTGCCCATTAATACAGACTGTCCTTGGAACTATAAAGTGGGCCCAGTAAGAAAGGGACCCAAGGAGAGAGGAACCCAATGAGATGTGGGCCCAGTGATGGCATTCCACATATTGAAACAGGGACCCTCTTGACATTATTCTTCTGCATTTGAATTGCAAGTGCCCCTCCATGTTGATTGTTTTTACAATAGCAACAGTATTATATTTTATAAAATACAAGTTCATGTACATACAATATAAATGCTTATAGGGAAGAATCCAACATGTGAAAGTTAATAAATTATTAAAGTTTTCTATTTTTAGATGCATTTATTAAAACTATAATGATTTCTTATTATTAAAAGTATTAATAATATTCTAGCATCATTCCAGATTATTGTGATCATAAAACTTTTTTTTCCCAAAAGCCTATTTAGCATCAGTAATCTTGTCATTCAGATAAAAAAAAATGTAAAAAAAACTTTGAATACTATGAAAGTAGTTTCAGATGATTATCATTTGCTAGTTTTGAAAAACATTCAGTTCATAAAAAATCTTTATGGGAAAAATATTAATGACATTGTCAATTAAAAACAAAATAACTAAACTCATGTAGACATTGTTTGAGAAAATAGGGGTGATCTAGGTGATTCTTCAGTAATGTTTATTGCCCCCAGATAATACATCTCAACTTCTTATAAAGGACTTACAAAATATAAAACAAAAAATACACAGACACATTGGAAAACATACAACTCATAGTATATCTTTGTCAAAGGTGCTCATGAGTTAGCATTTTTAAATAACATTAGTCCCAGTGACTTTATTTTAAATTCTCCTGACTTTTAAGTAACTCATAATGAGTTCCAATATACACTGTATGTATTTAGGGAAGTGAAACCTTAACTTCTAAAAATAAAAAAGCAGAATCTTAAAAAACTAAAAATCTCTTTCATATCATTTTTTCTCCACATATGGATGGTGCCTTAAACATTGAAATTTCAATGTGTCTTACACACATGTTCAGATTTCATAGGAATCACAATTATTTTTTCTTGAATTATTACTTCACTGATATTGGCAAGAAATGTAGAGCGTACTTAAGGTAGCACAAATATATTTTTGACTGTAGGATATTTGTTACAACTACCAAAATTATTTAGTACTGATTTTGACATTGTCTTAGTATTTACTCAAGTATTTTTATCTACTTTAATATTACATAAGATTTATTTTATTTTTAAAATATATTTTTATTGATTTCAAATAGGAAGGGAGAGGGAGAGAGAGATAGAAACATCAATGATGAGAGAGAATCATTGATTGGCCGCCTCCTGCATCCCCCTACTGGGGATCAAGCCTGTAACCTGCGACGTGCCCTAGACCAGAATTGAACCTGGGACCCTACAGTCTGCAGGCCGATGCTCTACCCACTGAGCTAAACTAGTCAGGGCCATAAGAGTTATTTTAAATATTCTTACATGCGAGTAAACGAATTGAAAATTAGGAATTGATTTGGCTCTTCTTGGGAATCTTCTTGATTTTTCCTCTAAGTAAGAAAAGGAAGTAATGTCTCTTTTTATTTTGGCCCACTTTTTCTGGGATCTCAGTAGAGGAGTTTTGTTATATCTTTACAAAGCAGCAAAAAGAACTTACTTCAGGGAGAGTGCTTTGGTGACAAGCATGAAACTGTTTAGATAAGAACCCTACAAATGTGACTCTTCTGGTGTCACGCCCAATTTTGATCCCTCCTAGTCCAAATAAAATATTTTGCAATGCTAACTACTTTTGTTCATGTTCCTCCTTGGACTAAAATGTCCTCTCCAACTTCTTGTCATAACAAATATCTCCTTATCCTTCCTATGCAAACTAGTTAGGAAGCTATTTCTGTTAGGAAAGCTGGTGATAAACAGAAAGATGTCTGTTGAAATGGAAAGCAGTGAATGGAATTGACATGTTACTTTGCAGTGGTTCTCAACCTTTCTAATGCCGCGACCCTTTAATACAGCTCCTCATGTTGTGGTGACCCCCAACCATAAAATTATTTTTGTTGCTACTTCATAACTGTAATTTTGCTACTGTTATGAATCGTAATGTAAATATCTGTGTTTTCCGATGGTCTTAGGTGACCCTGCTAGCGGTTCTCAATATATATATATATATATATATATATATATATATATATATATAGAGAGAGAGAGAGAGAGAGAGAGAGAGAGAGAGAGAGAGATGGCTAATATACAAAGTGTCCCCACAGGAGTTTGACCGGGAGTTCTATCACTTGCTATGATGTGCACTGACCACCAGGGGGCAGTGTGAAACAAAGGAGGCCCCAGCCGGCAGCCAGGGAAGGGAGGCCCTGGATGGCAGCTGGAACACCCCGACTGGCTCTGATTGCTGGCCAGGCCTAGGGACCCTACCCATGCACAAATTTCATGCACCAGGACTTTAGTACTAATATAAGAACTTGCTATTTTGATCTCTTTAGCTGCTATAGGTATCTACATAGATTAACCCCTCACCATTTTGATTTTATGCATCAGGCTTTTGAGCTTGGTTAATGGCAGTTTGTTCTTGAGCAATGAACTTAGTCTTAGCAGAATCAGATTTCTGAGTATACAGTCCTAAGGGCAGATACTGAAATCTGGTTAATATATCACGGTTTAGGCCTCCAGGTGAACTGATGGTAGAAAACTATTTTATGCATATTCTGCTTATATCTGATGTCAGATATAAAATTTTCCTATTTCCATTTTCATGTTTACAAGTCTGTATCTCGTGTATTGTTACAAGTACTTTGTGGGCAGATAACATTATTTTTTCCACAGCACCTAGCAAATTGCTCTATACATATTGACTGCTGAAAATAACAGAAATTTTAAGTGTTTGTATAATTTAATCGTTATGACTTGAGCATAGGAAAGGCATTATTTGCTTGGTCACAAACTCTGTATTTGATACATATTATTAAATTACCTATTAAATGCTCTCAAAGTGGAAATTAAAACCCTGAGAAGCAGGGTATTATTGTGAATATGACATGTTTTCGAGATCTTGGGCTTTAACTGATAGATAATAATTAAACATGAAAAAGTTGAATGCTTTAGTGGAATTAACATTCTTATGAGGGATGGTGGTTATGTACCCTCAAAGAACAGATTGCCCATAACATGCTCTGTTTGTGATGAGATATTAAAGACCAGCTCTCATAATTTTTCACTCCACATTTATAGATTTGTTTCTGCTGACAGAATACTGGAAATGTAATTAAATGTGCAGTTTAATTAAAATGGAAAATAAAGCAGTGTTTCTCAGAAATTCAGTAGAGCCCAAAGTATAGCAAATGTGAGTGATTATGTATCTCAATAGCATGTAAACTGATTTTTTACATACATATATTTTTCTAATACTCAAATATAATTACTTATATATTGCATGATCCCCCAAACAACTGTGCAGTGTTATCACAAAAAATGATGTACTTCCAGAATTAATATAGAGTAACATTTATATATGAATATTTATCACGTTTTGCTTATCAAGTTGATGGGATGTTGTATGGATTGAGAAACTCACAAAAGATATGTCTACACTAGATATCAACCCTTTATTTATTTATTTATTTATTTATTTATTTATTTATTTATTTAATAAAGGGCCAGATAGTAAATGTTTTCAGCTTTGTGGGCCATATGGCCTCTGTCAAAACTACTTTATTCTGTTATTGTAACATGAAAGCAGCCACAAACTATAATCAAATGGGCATGACTGTGTTCCAATCAGTCTTTATTTATGGACACTGAAATTTTAATTTCATATAATCCCTTTTAGCTAGTCTTATTACTTTTATTTTTAACCATTTAAAAAACGTAAAAACTCATTCTTAGCTTACATTACATACAAAAACAGGTGGCAGTCCTAATATTCTCATAAGTCTTTGCAGATGTATGGTTTACAATTACCATCATCCTCTTGCAGGCCAAGGCCCTTGCGCCCACACACAAAACACCACTATTTCTACTTCAGACTATTAAATAAACATCTATAACTTCAGTTCCTGCTATTCTCTGCTTTGCTCATTCTATTTATTCTAGTTTACTCTGGTGTGTGTGTGTGTGTGTGTTTTCTGATTCCTCTTAATCTATTGTTTCTGTATTTTCAATCATGCTTAAAAATTTCTTCCACATTCACCTATTATTTTATAGGCATTTAACAAATTTTTTCTCAACATTTTTATGTGTTAATTTTTTCGTGAAATTATTCATTATTCAACAAATTAGTCATGCGTAAATCAGCTCAATACTTTGTTTTTTATGTACATTTATCTAAATTAACACTCTAGTTTTTAAGTATTTGTTCTTGGAATGTGTTGTCATATGTATCAGTTCAGAATTGGGATTTATTTTTTTGTTCCAAATGGTTATCCAGTTGACCCTCTATAGTTAATTGAATAATCCATCCTTCAGTTTTCTAATTTTATTTGGCACTTTGCTATCTTCTGGTATCTATTTCAGAATTGATTTTGATTTCATCAAATCATTTCTTTACTTATGTATAATCTACATATTTGAGAATTTACATTCAATGTATATTTGAAGTTTATATGTCAATTCAATATGACTTCCTTTTCAAAATTGTCTTGGTACCTCCAGTGAATTAATCTTTAAATAAAAATTGATAACAGCTTTCAAGTAAAAAACATTTCATTCAAATGTTGATTGTATAAATCTCTTAAAATATTTACCTGAAAATTGACATACTTAATTTTTCAACAAAAGAAAAAAATATATCTTTCTTTTAAATTCTTAAAAAAAGTTACAAACTCTAATGTCAGTCAGTTTTCTTTTATTTCCTAGTAGATCACCTACTTTATTTTTTTTTTCTATTTGAATATAGATTTTTCTATATAGTTCTGGTATTTTAGAATTTCACCAGAATTTTTTTTTTCATTTTTCTCTTTTTTTTTTTCAATTACAATTTACTTTCAATATTATTTTGTATTGGTCTCAGGTGTGCAGCATAGACACTAGGAAACCATCCATATACTCTACAAAGTGTTTCTCCCAACATTTCTAATACCCACCTGGCACCATATACAGTTATCACAATGTTATTGACTATTTTCCCTACGCTGTACATTCCCAACATTTATAGCTCCATCTGTACCTCTCAATCCCTTCACCACTTTCATCTAGTCCCCCAACCTCACTCCAGTTTGGCAATCACTAGTCTATTCTCTGTCTATGAGAACAGTATAATTCTGTTTGTTCATTTATTTTATTCTGTAGATTTCACATATAAGTGAAATCATATATTATTTGTCTTTCTCTGACTGACTTATTTCAGTTAGCATCATACCCTCAAGATGCATCGATGCTGTTGCAAATAGACAAGACTTCATTCTTTTTTATGGTCGAATATTCTATCAAATATATGTACCGCAGTTTTCTTATCCACTCATCTATTGATAGACCCTTGGGCTGCTTCCATATCTGGCTATTGTAAATAGCAATGCAGTGAACATAAGAGTGCATATATTATTTTGAATTAGTGTTTTGGGTTTCTTCAAATAAATACCCAGAAGTAGCTTTGCTGGGTCATAATGAATTATCACTTCATACCTATAAAAATGGCTTTCATCAATAAATCTACAAAAGACAAGTGTTGGTGAAGATTTGGAGAAAAGGGAACCATTGTGCACTATTGATAGGAATGAAAATTGGTGCAGCTACCATGTGTATATTTTTTCATTTATAATTTCATGGTCTAGTTCAATTTAAAGATTTATAATATCGCTGAATCTAGGGAATTTGTATTTTATTTACCCTTCAAATTTATTTTTAATTTCCTTGATTTTTAAAATTTTTTAGTTAGATAGCTGAATTTAATACACTACCTGTTTATCTTCTTACTCATATGGTTTGTCTCTTCATATAACATTCTTATATGTAATAAATTTCTCATTTTTTTCTTCTGGATGAATAATGTATTGTTTGTATGGCCATTCTATTTCCTAGCCCATGTATTGAATTTTTAAATTTATAAGTGCTTTCTATTCCAGAGTGGTATCTATTTATTTCTAAGGTTACCACTTTTTCACATCTTGGATTTCTCATTTTTGTTTTTAGTTTTCCTCAAATGCTCCCTGATCCTCGGTTCATATTTATGGAAAATAAAGTTGATTAATGAATGTAGAAAACATTAGGTTGCCCTACAATTGGGCAAAGCATTCTCTCCAATATACCTCTCACTTCAAAGAAAGGACTACTCTCAGTAATTATATAATTTAAAGAAGATAGGTATTTATATCTCCCTTTACATTTCATGTACAGAAAACAAGGTCGGGAACATGCTCAATTGCCACAATACAAAATTTTATTCTAATGTAAATGTCACTCTTCTTTCTGTATGAGAAATGGGAGATACCTTAGGAAGCTATTGCTGGAGTTCTGGAGAGACAGGATAGTGGCTTAGGCCAGGGGAGATAGTGGGAAGCAGTCTGGCCAGATTCAGAACATGTTGAAGACTTGTGGTAGATTAGAAGATTAAAAGTGAGATATCTAGAGCAATTACTAGCACATTGGATCAAGAGCAAAAGTTAAGCAGTTGAGGTTAGCTAAAGTAGACCTATGATTATAAAATGACAAGATTAAGAATTTATACTAATAAAAGGGTAATATGCTAATTAGATTGGATAGACCAAACATCTTCCAGACGTCATTCAGATGTCCTTCCTGACAAACCTGGAGCCAAGCCCAGGGGAAGCCAGCAGGGGTCCCGGGTGCCTGTGGCCGGCCAGAGGGAGGGAAGTCCTGGTCCCAGGTGCCAGAGGGAAGGAAGCCTGTGCCAGCAGCCTGGGGAAGGAAGGCCTACTCTTGCATGAATTTTCGTGCATCAGGCCTCTAGTATGAGTATAATATATTATATGCAAATAATTTTCCAGATTTTCTGACAAGAGGGAAATTATTTATTTATTTATTTATTTATTTATTTATTTATTTATTTATTTATCTAATGATTTCAGAGATGAAGAAAGAGGGAAAAAGAGATAGAAACATCAATGATGACAGAGAATCATTGATTGGCTGCCTCCTGCATGCTTCCTACTGGGGATTGAACCCACAATCCCGGGCATGTGCCCTGACTGGTAATTGAACCATGACCTCCTGTTTCATGGGCCATTGATCAATCACTGAGTCCATGGTCCAGGCAGTAGTTATTTTGTGGTCATTTCTATTTTGTCAATGGAATTGATATAAGTTCACTCACTGACAGAAGAAAAATAAAATTGTAGGATAGAGATAAGAAGTTGAGAAATGGTCATTTTGGGAAATTTAGTTGGGAAATACACAGGATGGGGCAAAAGTTGGTTTCTAGTTGTGCGTACATGAAATACAGAGTTTATTTCTGTAATAAATATTACTATTTATTTATTATTGCATTATTTTCCATCTGAAAACCTAGAAACCTACTTTGGCTCAGCCTATAGTACAATTACTAGGAAAAAAAATCATCATTTGCATTCTGTGTTTTAAATTTAAAGACAATAACTTATAGGGTATTATGATATTTCTTTAGCAACCTAAATCTTTAATAGAAAGTGTTAATTTTTATCTTCCATCTATAAATTTCCTACCCCTTCCCTCTCTCTCACACACACACATACATACACACATACACATACACACACAGATATTTATGTGTTGTCATTTTCTGAAAAGTTTAAATATTGACATGACTTTTGTGGTCTTTTCAGCTCCTTTTCAACTTTCTAAAAATGGAGAAACATTGTTTGACTCCTTTAAAATGGTGTTAAAGCACAACTGTCTTTCTTTCCACATCCTAATGCATAGTTTTCTGATTTGATGTAAAATCAGACAAAATTTGGTAGAAGCAACACTGATAATGTCCTAAAACAATTAAGTTCATGGTAATGAATTTAAATATAAATAGCAACAACTTTGCAGGAAATACATCCAATAGGTGAGTAGTTTCTTTTTGCTCAGGTTCCTATTCTGACTTTTTCTCTGTTTCACTTACTTACTCACTGTTGTGCTCTGTAGGTTCTGTGATTGGCAAACCAATCCTCTTTATCTCTGAGCTCTGATTTTTGTCCTCTGGAACTCTGAAAGAGAGAAAACCTGTATCTTCCCTGAACAGCGTGTGCATGGCAGCAGATCCCTTCTTTAGTTTTGCCTTTCACTTTTCAGAGAAATTGGTAATCGCGATAGCACAAGTGTCAACAAATGAACCATATCACTATCACCCCAAATCATAACCTGTTTTTCTCTTGTAATGTGTTCTCTTCTTTTGTGAACTCACTTTTAACTTAGTAACATCTAGGAAGAGGCCATTTATATGAATACTAGAGGCCCAGTACACGAATTCGTGCATGGGTGGGGTCTGGCTGGTCTGCCCCAATGGGGGCCCATTGGGCTGGGCTGGTGGAAGGGAGGAGCTGTGGGTGGTTGACTGGGTCAGACCTACCCCCAGTTGGGATGTTGGGGGCTGACTCGGGGCCAGGCCAGCCTCGGGGGCTGATCAGGCCCAGATCAGGCCCGTTGGTTGCCACAGTGTCATAGCTACCAGTCATTCCTGCTCATTCCAACATTATGGTTGCTGGACTTTTATATATATAGATATTTTCATAAAATCATAATTGTAACTTGAGAGTTCATGACTAGTTTTTATCACTGCTATTTACTGAGTGTATATTGTGAACCAGATACTGTGAGAGTGAATTATATAAATTATCTCCTTCATTATATGTAATCACCACAACCTCTCCTCCAGAAATATACAATTATACTACCAAAGATAAGCAAGCTGAGAGCCATTGCTCATCAATATCAACACACCAAATAAGTGGCAATGCCAGTATTAGACCCAAAGTGGTCTCTACCAAAGTCTAAACATTTTTTTTTTTCAATTTCCTGGGGTGGGGGGTGGGGGAGAAGGGGAATGACATAAGGATTTTACAGTAAAGACTTCCATTATACAATATATTCAGTAAATTTCTAATGAAAATTCAGAAATCAGTAACTAAATGGGCTCAACACTTTTAATATGAAAGTCATACTATTGGATTCCTGTTATGTAAGAAGTAAAATTCAGAACAGTAGAAATGTACTAACTGGAAAGATTGATGCAACTTTAGAAAGAAAAGATTCTGGTTTGAAGAATGTAATGAGAAAATCATCAATGCCAGTAATGAGTAGTTAGTAATGATGGGCAGAACATATGGCTACTGACAATATGTGTTAAACTGTGATATATGAATACTGGAAGCTTGAGGAATCTTTAGATCAGCGTAGAAGGACAATGAGACAGTTCTTTCCTTGCAATGATTTGAGTACTACATACGTGATTCAGTAGGACTGCGATATTCTGGGAATAACCTAACCCTACCTACAGTTTATGTTGTCACTCTCAGCACCAAATATTGAGCAGGGCAATGAATGAAGAGTCTGAATTCTTACTGGTCTCCTGAGTCCATTATGAAATTCTTCCAGCTTACAGTGACCAAAAGATGGGCTTACACAGCATATGAGCCCAACAGAGAAATTATTTTAGCACAACACATGCACTTGAGGTGCAGTAAAAAAGGAAAAGAATAATAACCTAAGTCATCCAGAGATATAGGTATTTAAAATACCTTTAGATTTAACAAATCATTCCAGAGTCCCAAATTACCATTGGCAATATGAAATTTAGTTTGAACGCACTTTCTAGACAATACTTAAGAGACACTGTTCTCTTTCTAGCTTCTTGTGTTTTTTAAGGGGTGGATGGCCTCTATAAAATTTTCTCTCAGTTAAATGTAACCAAGCTTTCTGTAATAATCCAAGTTTTCTTTTAATGTATCAATATAAATAACCTTTTATATAGAAGAGCTATGCTTAGAATAGTGCATTCAAACACATATACTTCTATACTTTCAGGGTAATAGAAAGTGATTGTGTTCATATTTCAATTTCTTGCTTTAAATACAACCTTTCATTTATTTTATGAGTAATTATATATCCTTGTAGCTGGGAAATCATTTTATTAAGCAACTCTGAATAAGCTAGGAAATTGTCAAGCATAGCTAACAACACCTTCTTAAAGATCAAGCTTCTCATGCATTAACATAAAAAGAAAGTATAGATTTCATTTGTCAATTTTGTATGCTATAGATGCAAATCTCTACCATAGTAAGACTTAATTTGATCTATTTTTAGTTAGACATTATTTTCCACAGTGATTGAACTTTTATTGAGGTGCCACATTTTTATATTGCCAACTTTTGCAAATATGAGAAAAGTTCCGTTTACTAATCAGTAATATCAAGTTCATATTACCAAAATGACTTTTTAAATCACATCAACTTAAGATTTTTTTCTAGTGTTTTCTGTTCATATCTTCTGACTTTTAATTATAATCTCTATCCTTTCATTTCCGATCTCTTCTTCTCTCTTTCCCTCTCTCTTTTGTCATCTAGTATGTCTTTATCATTCATCCAATAGAACATTTTATTCTGTCCTTTAGGGGCAATAACATATTTTATCATTAGTATTATTATTTGTGGATGACTCATACAATTATGTCTCCCACTCAAAACTATTTCCCAAGCTGCAGTCTTATATTTCCAGGTGACTCTCATGTAATACCTGGCAATGTCTATCTAAAACCTCAACATCAACATATTCCAATCTGAATCTATTATATTTCCTAACCAGATATTACTATTTCCTCCCCTATTTCTAATAGTGACAGCATCATCTTTTCCTGGACCACACTTAAAAACTCTGACCCATTCTTAGTTCCATTATGTTATGGTTTATTATTTCATTAAATAACTAGGATAAATGTACCTTTCCTTTCTCTTTTGTGCTAAGTTGAAGGCATTCATTAGATTTTTCCAGAATTTAACTATCAATTTGCCACAGCTTTTTTATCCTGCAGTTCAGCATGCAAAGTGATAATCAACCATCATGTATTCCATCAATGTATTTTGGTTATCTATTAAGTCTTAGTGTGGACAGTGTTTTCACACTTTCTTACACTGGGCTCTTGTTCTGATTTCTACACTCTTATATCTAAAGTTCAAAAACCACTAAAAATGTTTTCCTCATACCTTTTACCCCACACTATATGGTTTGGTAGCATCACAATGGCATGAAGTTAAGCAGTCATCCTGCCTGCCTAATTAGCAAATATTTAGCTAAGTACTAATGTTGGAATGTGGTAGACTGGATGAAGATGGGAAAATTGAAATAGGACTCAATGAATGATTTCAGGATTATCAATAAAGAAAGGTGAGTTGCATCTGATTTATTGGACTGATGTAGTGGAGAGTAGAGCTGGTTCATGAGTATGCAATCTGCATAGTCTCATAAGGCTTCACATTCAAGAAGGTCCCATGCTTTGCTTAACGCTGTGGCCATCTTAAAACCCATGATAATTTTTGTACAAGAGTCCCCATGTTTCATTTTTCACTCTCGATCCAATTGTACAACTGGTCCTGGTATCATGGCAAGAAAAGTATCAAAGCTAATGTCAGGATTTTGTATAGACCATTGTGTGTGTGTGTGTGTGTATGTGTGTATGCTTTATCAACTCCATTCTCCCACCTTATCTCAAACAAGGTGTTATTAAAAGTAACTTCTTAATATGTGAAAAACATTGTCTATATACAGATACTAGAGGCCCAATGCATGAAATTCATGCAAGAGTAGGCCTTCCTTCCCCTGTCTGCCAGCACCGGCTTCCCTCTGGCACCCGGGATCCTGGTTTCCCTCGCAGCCGCAGCCCCAGTTTTGTCCAGAAGGATGTCAGGAAGGATGTCTGGTCTAATTAGCATATTATGCTTTTATTATAATAGATAGAATATATAGTGTTGCATTGCATTTTAGTATTTTATTTATTTATTCATATCTTAAATCTAGAGAAAATGCCTTACTTCGCTTTTTATTCCTCAATGGAAACTATATCAGTGCTTTCAATATGGTGCTATGCATTTTCTGAATACATCTATTCATGCACATATGCATACCAAAATATGTATACATATGAACATATATAAAATTGTAAAAATGTATACAATTAAAGCATATACATATACACAATATTTTTTGCTAAATATGAAAATAAAATGTAGAAACTTTTGTTGAACTTCATTTTCTAACTGTCTTCCATTGAGCATTAAAACAATGTAAGTCTGTTATATTTCTCAATTAGCAATAACATGTTGGGGAAATGAATATGGACAGAAAATTACAAGAGAAAAACAAGGACATAGTCAATAAATATTTCAGTAATCACATGAATAGAAACTAAAAGAATGAGATATTCATTTTCAGCTATTGAATAAGCAAATTGAAAAAAATCCTCTTGCTCAGGAGCAGTGAGGGGTCAATTCATCTTTTCTCTAATGGTGTTGAGGAGCAATAGGGTTATCATGTGTTTTGAAAAATGTTCATATATTTTGCTTAGTAGCTCCGCTTCCAACAGTCTATCCAAATGCAATAGTCAGTGATTCAGGAAAAGATTTATAAACAGATGTTCATACAAGCATTATTTATATCAAAATCTCAGACACATCATTAATGTGTAGCACGGAGAGAAAGATTAAATTAAATATATTACACATATGCTGTACATTTTTTTCTTTATTTAGATTTGAAAACGTTGCATAGCCTCCTGAATTCCCAGGGTCAAATTCAGCATGAGATGTCATCTAGAGAGGGAATTGGCCGAGTCTGTCTCTCAGGGAACTATCAGAGTCTAGCATTACATTTTTATCTTCCTAGTTTCTATAGCCGGACCAGCATCAATCGTATGTTGGATGCTTCTCTGTCACCAGTGAAAATGATCCTTATAACTCTTCCAGGGAAACATAAGAGGGAACTCAGGATCAGAAGTGTCCAAGCTTTCAGTTTCAGAGATTACCTCTGTAATAAATTCTGCTGACTGATACATTGTTCAGTTTTCTGAAGTCATCTTTGACATAAAGAGAAAAGCACAAAACAAAACCCAAAGCCACCTGCCTTCGCCTGGCTTTCCCCAAGCAGCATGTTCCGCGTTGGCTCACTTACTTTCTTCTTTTGAACCTGCAAACACAAGAGACACACTAAGTGGATGGCAGCTTCACCTTTGTGTGGCTAGGGCAAGTTGGCGTGGTTTCAGAATAGCAAACTTCAGAAGCCGTTTAAAACCAGTGTACATTGCATCATTGGTTTTGTGGAGAATCTAGAGCCCTTAACCTGAGTACAGTCTCATAGGCACAAATCCCCTTTGGTGAATGGATTCTTTTTCTAGAAATGGATTATATTGCTCGGTGATGCTGACAAATCCCTCTGCGTGTCATCCAAGTAAGGAGCATGTGCCTGTTGAGTTCCACTGTGACTGTCCACTGGATGTGCTTACCATGGTCTTATCCAGGGACAGTCCCCAAGAAG
Organism: Cnephaeus nilssonii; assembly: GCF_951640355.1. Classification (NCBI taxonomy): domain Eukaryota; kingdom Metazoa; phylum Chordata; class Mammalia; order Chiroptera; family Vespertilionidae; genus Cnephaeus; species Cnephaeus nilssonii. The sequence goes on from NC_137073.1 coordinate 96,976,899, forward strand.
GCCAGCAGAAACACATTTTGCTTTCAAGTTTGTCCCTAGGATGCTCATTGCTGGTGTCTCAGCAAAAGCTTCAGGTTTATTTTATGTCATTCAACTAGAGGAAGCCAAATAAACAGTCTTCTCTAGAAAATGCCATAATGTGAAGTTTTAAAATTAAATTACATGACCACTTACAGATCAAAAGTTCTTCTTTATATCCTTTTTCCCCTCATAACTAATCCTTCCTTTGAGTTCTCAGGGCTTCATCAACGCAGAAAGATTCAAAATTCTTTCTTTTCAATCACCAAAAACAAATAAGAACTTATTTCTGGATACTATGCAAGGAAAATCTCATTTAAATCAGAAGGGCATGAGGGAGAATATAAAAAATATAATACAACATCGGCTCATTATTCTGATGCTATTGTTTTGCTCTGCTTTTCCCTGAGACTTTAGGTTTTTGGAGACTTCCAAATTCTAATTGACTTCTAACAACTTCTTTAGGAGTAACTATGCATTTAACTGCGCAATTCCTTCACACTTAAAAAAAAAAAAATCAAGTAAAGTGCTTCTTTCATTGTTTCTATTGGTTTGTTTAATCATACCAAAACCCCAAACCAATTAAATCCCTCCACATTTTGCATCACTCAAGCTAAATAAAGGTAGTCAAATATAGCCCCATTGTATTAAAAACATTCCCTCCTAGGCCCTTTAAGTTTGTTTTTTTAAAATATTTTATTGATTTTTACAGAGAGGAAGGGAGAGGGATAGAGAGTTAGAAACATCAATGAGATAAGAGAGAAACATCGATCAGCTGCCTCTTGCACACCCCCTACTGGGGATGTGCCCGCAACCAAGGTACATGCTCTTGACTGGAATCGAACCTGGAACCCTTGAGTCCGCAGGCCGACGCTCTATCCACTGAGCCAAACCAGTTAGGGCTAAGTTTTGTGTTTTTTGGTTTTTTTAATAGACATACCTTTTGACTCACGTTGCCGAGGGTCCTGTCCTCTCACTCTCTTTGACCTTTCTTGAAGCAGGAGAAGAGGGAAGGATGATTAGAAATAAACTAACATTTATTGAAAGTTTACTACAGTTGCACCGGTTTTTGTTATTATTCACAGAAACCTTCCGAAGTGAGGATTACCTCCTTGATTTTAAAGAGAAGCCTCCTGAGGCTCAGAGAAGTGAAACAGCTCACATGGGTTCAGGCAAAGGGGAGATTCAGCCAGGATTTTGCATCCATGTCTCCTGGCCTAAGAGAATTTGCCCCCTCTCTCATAGCAACAGACCTGTTAAGGGTAGGTCTTATTGTTCCTTTGAACCTCTGGACATGAGCATTTTTAGTACCAACTCACCAGAGCACATAACGCTGCTCTCTCAGTGGCTGCAATGATTTAGGGTCTTACATGATTCTAAATATATCTGCCAGTGATCCTTGGAATAGCCATCCCATTGACATTAACTCCTACTCATGTTTACTACACTGCTTTAAATGGGGCTGCGCCAGGATGCAGTTAATGAGTGAATGAGGGCTGACTTTGTGTTGGGGGAAAGTGCTGAAGTTATTTCAACTGTTCACATCAATTCCATGTACAGCTAATCAGTCCCGGAATCCCTGTTATCCAAAGCTATATGCAATACAAATTGTTTTAATTTATTCCAGAGTGATAAGAGGGGGAGATGTGTGTGTGTTACAATGTTCCTGGCACAAGCCAAGATGGGTAGGAGAGGCATTGCAGTTCCTATTCATCTTCACAAATACAGGGCTGACCTCCAAGGCAAAGCTCGGTCTCACAGAAACCCCCCATGCCTTGAGTACTTTGGGGTGAGGCATTAAAGGGCATCACTCAAGTTCAATCTCATGGCTACCCCCCCGGACTGTGGATCACTGAGGAGTGAGCCAGCAGTTAAATGTTTAGCAGGCTGTGACGACTTCGCAGGGAAATAGAAACATTTATTACCAGCCTGCCACATCTGTGCCTGCCCAGCCTGCTTTTACTCAGGTCCCCCCCACCCCCCTCACCCCCCCACGTCTACTCCCACTCCCTCTGACAGTCAAACGCTTTTCTGGCTCCCCAGTTTTCCCTCCCTCCTCCGCAGACACTGACAGTCTAAACTGTCAACGGAGTCCTGGGCGTCATATTTCAAGAGCTTTGGTACTAAAGAGGATGCCGTGGGTCCAGGGTTTTTATTTTATTTTTTGTTTGTTATTATTATTGATGGCATTGCTTTCCCCATGACCTTGCTCAAGGGGCTAAAGGGTGTCCGATCTGCATACTATAGAATCTGTGCAGCCCTGGAATATGTACGATGGGGGAGAAGGAAGGGAAAAAAAAAAAAAAAAGGGAGGCAGTGGGAACGACAGGACCTGAGAGCCAGGGAGGAGAGGAAGGAGGAGAGACTGAGAGGAGAGGATCAGGCGGACAGGCTGCGCCAGCCAATCAGAGGCGCGCTCGGAGCTGCAGGAGCCGGAGCCGCGAGCGGGCTCGCAGGAGCGGGGAGCCCAGTCCGGGGCTCTGGGAGGACGGAGCTGCCCCGCTGCTGTGCCTGAGCCCGGGGAAAGTCCCCTCCGCTTCTCCCGCATTAAGTTCCTTTCCACCACTTAGGGCAAGCCCGCCAAGGTAAGGCTTCAATAAATGCCACTTTGCTATGTGGTGACATGACTATCTTTGTACAGCGGGGCTGCTGGTGCAGTTCTGAGTCAAAATGTGTATGTATCTATTTGGGGGGATCGTCCTCTGGGCTTGGTTTCACAGGGTCTGGTGCCATGGGAAAGTTGTAGCTGATGTTCCCTAAGCCTTAGCGCTAGCGTACATTTTTTTTTTTTTTAAATTTTGCTCACCCAGGAATGTTGCTATCGAGCCTATGGAATGTGAGCCTAATAGCCCAGCTGGTCTCTGTTTATGTTTGCCTGTGGTTGTGCCCTGCCCCTGAAGAAGTTGGAAGGATACCCCGCCAGGCACATCTGAATAGTGAAGGCATCAGAATCAGCTGTCATGTCTGTCTGTGAAAGTGAGGGAAATCATGGTCAGAATGGAAACGGAGATGCTGAAATTGAAATTTCGATAGTGCTCTTTAATTATTGCCTTTCCAGTATCCTCTAAAATTACATGCTATCTGAGCACCGAAGCTGCAGCAAAGGAAGGAAGGCTCATTTTCTCTTTTCATTCTTTTTTTTTTTTTTTTGCACAAATCACTTCCATAAATGCTTATTAAAGCTTAAGATGAAACTTTTACTTCTTTTAAAGGGCACTATAAATGATGCATGAAAAGGAATTAGGTAGGCTCCTGTGATCTGTAACGTACTTTATTTAGTACATGTACTTATGTATGTTAACTCTGATTCATTCCCCTTTCTTAACTTCCTCAACCTGATTTGTCTGGGTATGGAAATAACAATTATTTTGTCTTCATTTTCATGCCTTACAAACAAGGTAAAATTATGCTCTACGCATGTTTATATGCCGTGTGTGTGTGTGTGTGTGTGTGTGTGTGTGTGTGTGTGTTGTGCGTACAGATGCAGAACTAGGAAAACCTCTCCTATGTAACAGGTGAAAAAATAGAATTTTATTAGCTAGTTATTAAAGTATTACCTTATATTAATACCTAGTGTATGTAATGAACTTTTAGGTTAATCAATAGCAAATGCTCCTTGCTATTTCCCTGCTGGAAGTTAAGAAATACTAAAATGAAAATCTTACCTAAAATTATTATGGTCTTCCGTTTGCTCAGGTGATGGCATCAGTGCTTTGAGCCGAGAGAGACAGATCAGAGAAAGGTTTTATTATGCAGCCCCCCAAAACACCAAAAAACAAAATCTGCAGGCTCTGACCGTGTTTTTGGAACCTTTATTTTCCACTCTAGGATCACCCACAGATTTTTCAAAGCAGGGGCCTTTCCTTCTGCAGTAATTGCTCGCTCTGTTTTAGTGGACTTGTCTTATCAGAGAAATATTTATTTCTACATCAAGAGTTTGAAGTCCTGACTAGATCTCATACGCACCTTGTTGTCTGTGGGAGGAGAAGGGAGGAAGGGTTTGATGCTAGTAGGAATTAGTTCTGTAGTCTTAGCCCTCTGGTCCAAGCACCAGTCATCGTTTCAGTTTCTTTCAAGCCTCCTGTTATCTATGCAATTTCGGATTTCCTGATTATAAATTAACCTAGTGCAGGGCAAGCCATTCATTTACTTCATTCAATGGGCCTTGGTGGTAAGTATTTTATAAACCACAGTGCTGATGCTTTTTCACAGAGTTAGCCAACTTAAGGGGAGGTGGAAACAAATGTATACTAATGGTTAAGTTGGAGCTCCTATCCTGACAACATTGGGAGGTAGCACATGAGGATTTCCTATTTCCGATTCAGCAGAAATGTCCAAATGAAGATAACCCAATAGCAATAAGGAAAATAATAGTAGAATGAAGATAAATGAAAAGAAACTCTAGCTTTAACTCTCTTTCCAGTGAATGTTGAATATAATTAGTTATAGTGGTTGCAAGCTTGGTGAATAGCAACCAATGCTTGAATACAGGCTATACTAGTACATTGAGCAAATTGGAAATTATTATTCCTCCTGATGACCTGTTTCAGATGGTATAGTGGAATCATGAGAATGAATGAGTCATTTAGTCTAAGGTTATAAATTCTTTATATGAAGGATGCTATATAAAGTAAATATAAAGTGCCTTTTCCATTTGGCTCATATAAATAGCAATCTTACCCTTCTTTTTATTTTTATGTTTGTGGTCTATTGAATACAGACCACAGGTTTAAAAGTGTGTGTGTCCCACTTCTCCTGTATGTGACTTGCTGGTGATTAGAAGAATGCAGCACACCATATATATTTGCAACCTGATGCAATTGTCCTTTGGAATCTACACATGCATGTGCACTTCAACAGGTCAAGGATAAAGCATATTTAACTTACTGACCTGGAATAATTTACTTTTCCTGAATGAATACATCAGTTGTAGTGGAGTCCAGTGAAAAGTAAGAGAAAGTGATCAAGAGATTAAAGATAGCAAGGGTGAAAGGTGTTATTTTGCTTTTCTTAATAAGGACTTGAAAATCTTTGATTTCATTAATAAAATACCGTCCTTATAGTTGTATTAGACATGCCATTAAACTATATTCTGTATTAGAGCTGCTTGGCTTTGGTACCATTGACATTTTGGGTTGTATAATGCTCATGCTAGGGTGACTGTACTGTGCTTTATAGGATTCCTAGCAGAATCCTTTTTCTAACTACTAGGTAACAATAGCAACACCCCCAAATTGTAGCAACCCCAAATATTTTAAGACATTGTTAACTATTCCTCATGGAGGGGGGCAAAATTGTGCCCTTCTTCTATTGGAAACTACTGCTCTTGGACAAATAATGTGCATGCCACAAACTGAGTCAGCAACTGCCTATGTATATAGTTCAGTTTGGGTGTTCTATGATAATCCTTCTTCTCTTGCTGTGAATGAATTTCAACTTTAAGGTGGTTCATTAGGTCACTAATGAAAACGCATGGAAGAGCTTTTCTATATATAATTTTCTTGTAAGCTGAGAGACTTGTCTGTATATTGTCATATACAATATATGTTTATATTATAATATATATATATATATATATATATATATATATATATATATTATCATATACTAACTTTTATGGGAACAAGAGGAAATAAAAACTGGGAAAAGGAAAGTGTAGAGATGTTGAGTCTGAAGACAAATTTCACTTGTATTTGTTATTTCAGATGAGTCTTTATTATTAATGATCAATGGAAGACACTGATTCTCTCTATGATTGTTTTCATTTGTGGTTGTTGTTTTTTAGTGTGTATATGTTTGGGGTCTCAGAAGATATCTTCACTCTGGATATCCTATGAGCTTGGAATAGTTTATGATGTTCAAAGATTCTAGAAATAACAGTAAAACATTTTGGTTTCAAAAGCCCAGTTCATAACTGGTAGTGATGTTAAGCATAATGGAATAAAATACCAAGCTTAATGATTTTTAAACATGGCAGAACTTAGATCCTGCCATGGGTTACTTGTATCACATATCACTTGTATATATAAGCTGTTTTTCCTCATCTGCAAAAGGAAATAAGAATTGGCATGGGAACCAAATAACAAAAAGTGTTGTAATGGGTTGTAATTTATAAAAATCTATACCAATGCTTGTCAAGTATCACAGATTCAATGTCTTAGGTGGCTTATTTTATGAGAATTGACTTAACATGATAAATCTTCCATCTATTTTGGGGAAGGGGAGGTAAAATCATCTCTAATAAATGGTAATATTAACTCTTAAATGCTTTTTCATTGGTGAAGTAATACGTCATCATTTTGAAATATGTGATTTAAATTATGGATAAACCTCAATTTACTCACATATTTCCATCCTTTCTCATAGTATTCACATTTATAATTTGTTTAAAAATATAGAAATGTAAAATATGGAATGCACCTTGTAATACTCTCTTCAAGAAAAGCCACTATTACCAATTTGGTATATTTTTAAATGATTTTTTTAATATGGGCAGCTACATTTAATTATGAAAAGAATATAGATTTAAAGTAAAAGTTATATAGAGATGTATGCATCAAATAGTATATGTAAACAAACATATATTAAGATAAAATAAGCACAATTTGATATGATACCCAACTAATTTTATAGCATGTTTACTCTTCCATGTAAACATGGAATTATATCGAGAAATTATGAACATTTAAGAAGAATCCAGTACGCCTTTATGCACAGAACTGATATTTAACTCTGGTTCAGTGTTATGGACACACATTTGTTTACAACTTTCTCTGCTCATTAGGTCCAATTTTAGATTGGACATATGATTTTATAGGTATACTATCACTCATTTAATTAATCTCCTATATATTTTATTATTAAATTAAGAGTAAGAGAAAGCCAACACAAATTAAATAATTTAGAATATATTATTGCTGACAGTGTTTTGACTTTTAAGTGTGGTATGAGTTCCAGGGAAATTATGGACAGTGGGGGATGTAGGAGCAGGTGCAAGAGGAATATTCGCTTTAGAGTACCCTGACATGCCCTGGTGTTGCTTCTGTAGATACCAGAAATTCTGATATGCAAACTTCTACATTGATGAGCTACATCAATTTAGGAAACTTTTTGGTAAGCTGAGAGTAAAATTAACAAAGTATGATCCCTAAAAGTATTTGAGTGAAATATATGAATAAAGGACATATTTCACTTATCTGAGCTCTGAAGGACTATGTCTTATTCAGTATTTTACTTGCACCGTGTGGATATGATAGATTGTCAGTAAACTGAATGTGGGTATCACAGATGCCTTCACTGAAAAGAGGAATTGAACTATCATTTCCATTTCATTTTATCTTTAGGTGACCATAGTATCTTACAATAAATATTGTCATTATCTGTAGGCCTTTAGGGCCAATATATGTGACTGATGTATAACTATGCACAATGTGATGTGACTGGCAAGTTCACTTAATCCCATTATTTTTACTCATTATAACTGCTACCAAAAGTTTTAAAAATAAAATATTTCTATTTGGGTTCAACTCACAGTTACCAGTAGGATTTAAATGAAGACAGGATGTCATCGAATCTATTCAATGATAATTTATTGAGTCATCATATGACTAAGAATTTTTGAAACCAATATTGGCATTAGCAAAAGTGTGACAAAACTCTTATTTACCATTACTCCAGATGGAAGTGAAAATTAGTATACCAGGTACGAAAAACAATTTGCAATCCACTGCCAGAGACAGGAAAAGGCAAATTCACTTTCATGCAACTTCTGGGAATAAATCACTAGGAAGTAATCCAAAATTAAAAAAAAAAATGAAGAAATCCCTCAAAAGTTAAAATTAAGAATATGAATCAACATAAATAATGATAAATTTATGGAAATTTAGTGTAACATATTAAACTTGATACAGAAATTTATATGTACTGTGATTTCAAAGAATTCTATTTAGTCCAATAGTGTATTGGGACAGGAATGTGTATCCTCCCCAATTTCTCTATATGCATATTATCTATATATATTTTAAACATGTAATTAGTACATTCTAGCTCTACTGTGCAATATGATGTAAATGAGTTATGAAAATATAAACAAAAATTGTTTTAGTGGTATGCAATTTTCATGCTTTATGGAGAGCATGCTTGTTGGCTGATTCAATTTAACTTAGTAATAGATAAGAAAGCTTTGTGTTATTGATTGTACAGTAAACCAGTGCCAAAAGACTGTTCAGTAGGATTATTCAATTCTGGTGATTGAAATTCTACTGTTGGAAAGGGTGAGAATTCCTCCCTTCTACCTTTCTTTAGTTCTTAAAACGGGGCTAATAACATTGACACAAGACTGGATTAATGGAGGAAAAAACAATTTAATGGATGTGCATGGGAGAAACAATATGATGTTCAGATCATAAAATGTGGCTCAAATAATGATGAAACTAGGCACTTTTTTATATTGTTTAAACAAAGAAAGTTCTCAGTAGAAAGAAGTCAAAGCAATGTTTGAACTTGAGTAATAAATTAGCAAAGGTTTTTTTTTTTATATACAGGTTTTTCAGACTCTGGATTTTATAACTCTTGTGATAAAGTTATCTTGATGTTGTATAGAACATAGAGATGGTGGGGAAAGTGAGGGTAAAGGACACATCGTGTTTTATGTAGGATAGAGTTCCTAGGCCGCATGAAGGGAAATGATTGCAGAAAAGGAAGTATAGAGGTAGATAGGAAGAAATTAGTTTTGTACATTTTTAGATACAGGTGTCCAAATGGGGATGGAATGGAATTAGTTGAATACGTAAGTGGGGAGTTCAGAGGAGAGCTATCTGTTGGATGTAGGAAATCAATTCATCACACATAGACTGCATTTTAAAGTAAAGAGATTGAATGAGAATGAAAGATGAAAAAACAAAAGGGACAAAACCTGCAGCAATCAGACACCTATCAGCTGGGAAAATTAAGAAAAAAAAATCACAAACAGTTAAGCAGTAGCTGGAGAGGAAGCAGGGAACCCCACAAGTAAAGTATCTTGAAAGACAGGGAGCCCTCGCTGGCTTGGCTCAGTGGATAGAGTGTAGTTCTGCCGACTAAAGGGTCCTGGGTTCAATTCCAGTCAAGGGCACATGCCAGGATTGCAAGCTCGATCCCCAGTAGGGGGCGTGCAGGAGGCAGCCCATCAATGATTCTCTCTCATCATTGATGTTTCTATCTCTCTCCCTCTCCCTTCCTCTCTGAAATCAATAAAAATATATTTTTTAAAAAGCCAGAGGAAGATGGATTTCAAGGAAGATGCTGTTTATTGAAATGAAACTTCCAAGCAAAGATTCTGGACATTTTCATTTTCTGTATAAAAATTTCACTTAATGGTATTTTTAAAAAGTTCACCTTCAAAGGACTTTATTATAGCTGCTTACTTTTTTAAGACTTATCTCTCTATTTATAGTAATAATTTTCAAGTCGATATGAGCCTGACATTAGAAGCAACTGGAAAGTTTCTTGATGTCATAAAAGCAAATATTGACACAAAATTATTGGTGTAATTATCTATGGATTTTATACATTAATATAGATCTTGTCTGCTAATGTTTTTATTGACTTGATATAAGGTTTGATGTTATAATTATTGCTTTTCACATCTGAAAAGTTAGCAAAAAATGTGTTTCTTTATTGATAACTCTGAACATGCTGTTTCTTACCAACTCAAAATTATGCTACAAGTAATTATAAAAAAATAAGAGTATATATGAAAACTTTCCTGTAACCAATATTACAATTAAGGGACTGTATGTTTTGACTCCACTGTCCTACAAGTGAATTATGTCCAGCCTTTGAAGTGTGGGGCGAAAAAACATTAAAAACACAAATATAAATCTATAGTTTCAACTGCAGTTTTGAGATGATTATGACGTTGTGAAACTGATCTGTAAACACATTTTATTTTAGTGATTCTCACATCAATTAAAGTGTTCTTTTCATACAAGTATTCTAACACACATACAAAGAGAGAGAGAGAGCCGAGACCGGTTTGGCTCAGTGGATAGAGCGTCGGCCTGTGGACTGAAGGGTCCCAGGTTCGATTCCGGTCAAGGGCATGTACCTTGGTTGCGGGCGCATCCCCAGTGGGGGGTGTGCAGGAGGCAGCTGATCGATGATTCTCTCTCATCGATGTTTCTAACTCTCTATCCCTCTCTCTTCCTCTCTGTAAAAAATCAATAAAATATATTTTTAAAAAAAGAGAGAGAGAGAGAGAGAGAGAGAGAGAGAGAGAGAGAGAGAAAACCTCTTTCTTAATCTAAACAGACAATAATCAATTTTATTAACTAATAACTTATCAATCAAGCTTCACTGAAAATATTCATATTCTCTGATATATTAAGTGATGTTACTTCTGAAGCTCAGTTTTATGAAAGGAGTCACAATACTTTGAACAATTTAAATAGATAAGTGCTTTATATGACTACATTGAAAACTAATGTGGTAGGCAAAACAGTGGCCCTCAAAGATACCCAAATCCTAATTCCTGGAAGCTGTAACATGTTACGTTCCATGGCAAAGGAGGGTTAAGAATGAAGAAGGAATTGACGTTGCTAATCAGTTGAACTAAAACAGGGAGATGGAAGATAGAGGCAGGCAGGAGGGCAGTGTGAAAACACGTGACAGGGACTCCATCTGACTTTGTTGGGTTGGAATATGGATGAAGAGTGCCAAGCACCTCATGCTTTGGGCATCCTCTAGAAACTGGAAAAGGTATGGAAATGGACTCTGCCCTAAACCTCCAGAGGGAAATGCAGCCATGCTGATACCTGATGTTAGTCTGTTGTGACTCATTTCAGATTCTAACCTGCCCCTGGTTGGACTTCTGACTTCAGGAACTGTAAGATAATAACTTTGTAATGTTGGAAGCCACTAAGTTTGTGGTACTTGGTTATAGTAGCAATAGGAAATTAATATAGCTAGCATAAGGAGGTATATTAAGTTCTGCCTTTTTAATAAGCAATGCATCATGTGAGTGTTCTGAGAATGAAGATGTAACAATTATATCATTAACCTGATAAAGTTATTTGTTATTAAATTGATGAAACATTCATTCTGTGAACCTGAAGGATGTTTTCTAAAAGAGATTATAAGTGCCCTGGCTGGGCAGGTCAGTTGGGTAGAGCATTGTCCCAAAGTTGTAGGTTCAGACCACAGTCAGATTACATACAAGAATCAACTAATGAATGCATCAATAAGTGAAACAACAAATCAATGTTCCTCTCTCTCTCTCTCTCTCTCTATTTTTCTACCTTCTTCACTCTAAAATCAATCATTAATAAAAAAAGATAACATAAAGTACATTTTTCCTAATGAAAGAAAATAATGGCTCCTACCTAATATGTACTCTCTTGTCCTCAATAAGTATATTGTACTGTTATTTATATGAGTTTACTAAACTTCTGGCTCCCATGTTCAACTGTGGTTTAAAATGTCTTTGAATTATTTTATACAGCTATTTTAGATAGATTATTTATGTCATAATGCAAATGTTGAGACACAAATAGAGTAAAATATAGAATGTACAACCTAATAAACAAATAACCCTCTCCTCGTTACGTGCTAGCAGTGTAGGACATATTTATTCAAATTTGAGCAATTTCACTTTTATAAAAGCAAAATTACCATAGAACATTCTATAGCTTGCAAAGTACAAAAGATATAACCCAGTGTGATTAATAAAGATGGATTTAAAATGAGGATGTAGAAATCTGTGTTCTTTTTATGATGTGACTACTTTTCAAGTAAGTGCCTGGGATGCTGCTTAACCTCAAAATTCTTAAATGGGGAAAAGGTTATTTATTCTCCTAGCTTGAATGGCTTTTTCTTATGTTTAAAGCATAACATTTATGAGAATGTTTACAGAAAAATATTAAGCACAATGTAGATGTATAAAAAAATAAAAGAATGGAGTAAGGCAAATTATCTAGGAATGTTTGGCTAATTACACTTTTAATTCAATCTTTAAAAGGTTCCATGGATAGTGTTTGCTCACAACTGGTGACAAAACCCTATTTTGCACGTGATCCTAACAATGGCAGTATATCCTGCCCACCCCACATGAGCTAACCTATGACAGGAGGGAGAACCCAAAATAGTCATGCAGACCAGTCTTCCCCACTCAGGCAGGTGGGTGATGTTAGAGGCACTGGGACAAATTCCCCATCTGAGCTTCACGTTCTTGGTGAGCGTGGTGATCTGCTTCCAAAGGCCCAACTAGTCACCCAGAGGCAGACCAACTATAAGTCACATGTTCATCCCTGGTGCATGATAAAGTATTATTTTATTTCCTCTTAAGTGCTTTGCTTTTATGATCTGTTGTATTCATTCTATTAATTTCTTAAGTGGTAGATGTGCAGTATAACAAGCCAAATAATGAGAATAGTCTCTGTTTCTCTTTCTTCAATCCCTTCTCAGCTGAAATCTTTAAAAAATTATAATTTTTATACAACTATGCCTTTCTCTATACACCTATAAAACATGTATGTGTAAACATATCCTATATAATAAAAGTGTAGTATGCAAATTGTCCCCTCGACAGAGAGGTTTTCTGGGAGTTTGGCCAGGGGAAGGGAGGGAAGCCCTGGCCGGCATCCGGCAGCCACTAAGGACTCTATCAGTGCACAAATGTCGTGTACTGGGCCTCTAGTGTATGTATATTTACATACATAGAGATAGAAATATGTCCATATGGATTTTTCAACATTTTAAAATAATCTTCACCCTTGTTTTCAGCCTTGTTTCTAGTCTTTATGTCCTGCCACACCACATCTTATCCTCCTAATTTTTGTGTTCCTGTATTAACTCAGGCAACAATAAAAAACGCCATAGACTGGATGGCTCAAACATCAGGAATTTATTTCTCACAGTCCTAGAGTTTGGAAAGTCCAAGATTAAGGTGCCAGGCAATTTGGTTCCCTTGTGAGAGCTCTCTTCCTGGCTTATAAGATGGCCCCTTCTTGCTGTGTCCTCAAGCAGCAGAGAGGCAGAGAGCAAGCACCCTGGTGTGTATTCAATAAGGGCACTAATCCCATCATGAGGGGCCCATCTAAACCAAATTACCTTACTAAGGCCCATCTCTAAGTACTATCACATTGGGGGATAGAGCTTCAACATAGGAATATTCTCTTTTTTCAATTATTTCTAAACATCCTATTTCTCCCTGCTGCCATTTGTGATTGTACCAAGCATTCTAACCTCTTCAGTCAGCTCCAGTCCTCATTCACTTTGTTTTCCAAAGTCACCCTGAAGAATATGTGACTCCTAAAGAATATACCTGGATATTAGTTATAGTCAGCTATTCTTCTGAAACCTTTCAATTGTAAAGACTAGTCCACACTCCTTCTCTGTACTGTTTCAAGTAAAATCATCAGGTAGGTCATTCTTCAAGACAGTTTAAAGGTCATGAACACTTGACTACTGTACTCACTCTATACTGTAAAGTGATGTATATTCAACTCTTTTCCCTGTATAAAATTATATAGTAGATTGCTAAAATCTTTGATACTTTGTATGTCAACTATATCTACAGGTACCCCCATCCCCGGGTTTATTGGATGTATTATGCAAAGTAAAGTTCAAAATTATTGTCTGAGAGTTTTTAAACAGAATTTCTGGTACTTTCACTAAGGAAATTTTACTTTGAGCATTTAGCACTCACTTGAGTAATAAAAAGAAAAACTCCTGAAATGGCTAGGATTGGTAGCATTTGAATATCAGTGGTTTGAAATTGCCAAGGCATGAATCACCTTTTCCGATGAGATGCTCTCACCAGCTTCAAAGGCAGCTCTTGTGTGACTCAGGAGATATGTAACAGCGAAGAAGAGCTTGCTTCTCTGATTAGGCATCCCACTCCTTCCCAGTTCAGTGCTAAGAAGATTTCATGTGTATGCAAAAAAGTATTTTTAACACAAATTAAGTATTAGCATGCTGGAAATGCTGACTCTTAGAAGTGTAAAATTGTGGCTTTCAGAGAGAAGTAAAGAGGACACTCTGTCAGCATCCTGGAAATGATACTCTTTCACTAAAGGAAATGCCAAACGTTTAGAATGAAAAAGCAACACATTAGCTCAATGAAAAGGCTAGATTGCCCTAATCAATAAACTCAACAAGAATAGTTTATTCTTAGCTAATATGTGTTTATGTCTCCAATGTATTAACAACAAAAAGCATTCTTTGTAAAAAATCTGATTCTCTAAGAGATATAAAATATTTAAAATAACAATTGCTTCCAATCAGATTGTGTTTAATTGTTATTGATCTTTCTGCTGTAGCTAAACGTTCAACTCAAAGTCTGCCCTTCAGATCTTTATCAAAGTATACATTTTTCTAAGGAACACTGCTGTTCACTTTTGTGTGTATTAAGTTTACATGTAATACCATTACATTTACCCAGTTTATTTCATTAAATTTGCTGCATAAAAAAATAACATACTTATGAAATATAAAAGTTGAACATTTGGGCAAAACATGTTTCAATGGACCAAAATTGTGAATTTAGGTGTAATTTTTTGTTGTTAAACCTCGCCAGAGGATATTTTTCTATTGATTTTTAGAGATTGGAAGGGAGAGATAGAGACAGAGAGAGAGAAACATGGATGTGAGAGAGAACATTGAATAGGGCTAAGGATTGTGCCTGCAACTGAACTATGCGCCATTGACCGAAATCAAACCCACAACCATTCAGTCCACAAGCGGGCATTCTATCCACTGAGCCAAACTGGCTAGGGCTAGGTATAATTTTTATAGAGTATAGAAACTTAATATACTGGGAACATTTTAGGCAAATTATCTAATTGTACTTTGAACTCAGATTTAACTAACTTATTGTATAGTTAGCCTTGTTAACTTAAGTCCTTTCTGGAACCTCTGAAGGTGGGGCAGGTATCATTAACTTCATTTAGTGTAAGAGTAAACTAAAGCCATAGAAGTTAGATGCATAGACTTGCTTAGAGGAGCACACTTCCTAGTAGCTGAATCAGAATGGAGCTGGCCCTGCCTCTTCTATCTTCATGCCCCTCAAACACCACTCCCGAACCCTTGACACTGGTTCTCAGCTGATGGGCTGCCTCATGTTACCGTTATAAAATTTCTAAAATCAATAGGACAGTTACTGTCTCATGTCACCTCCACCAAATCTGTCCATGCAATGGTACCTATACTTCCACCCCTTGTCTCTGCTCAAATTATAGTGTTACAGAAGACCAAAGAAATACCAAACACACTTCCTAGAGAAAGGGAGGGACCCCGTTTATTAACACCAGTGGACTCCCGGAATAATTTCCAAATCAGAGTGAAGCAATGTGCAGAGAGCCTGTCTATATATATCCCGCTGGGGTCTTTGTCTTGCAGATATGCCCCCTGCCCCCTTCGTGGCCCTGCAGGAAGGCCCCAGGTGTCAGGCCACATCCAATGGTCCATCCTGGCACCAGCATAACAACCCTCCCCCCACCCCCATGGCCTCTGCATTTACATAACAAGTTCTGCAAGACCAGTTTCCTCCTCAATAGTAAAGGAAGATCTCTGCTAATAGCCACACCCTGTTCTCAGGGTTCCCTCTCCAGACCCTCCCTAAATCCTCCCCTTAACTGACTGCATCATCAAGCTATCCCTCCTTAATGGATCATTCCCTTAAGTGTGCTTGGATAACTCCATCTTAAAAAAAAAAAAAAAAAAATCTCAGGACCCCAACACTCATTTACTTTGCTCTGATTTAACATAGTTCAGTCATCTCAGCAAAGGATACACCATTTGCACAAATCAGAAAAGTAAGAGATCTCCTTTATGCCTTTCTCATCCTCGTTCCTCACGTAATTATCAAGTCCTAAATATTCTACCCCTAAACTGTATTTAATATATATATTCACTACCTTCATTTCTCCTGCCACCTCACTAGTTCACATCACCGTGACCTTTTCTACCATGTTTCTTCTATTCTGCTTGTACCAGCAAATGTCCTTCAAATTGTTTACTATATACTGCCAGCAGAATCTTCTTCTATGTCAATATAAGCCCTTAAATAAACCCCTATTTTATGGATAAGAAAAGGTAAAATTCTTGCTATTGCCCCTAAAACCCTATGAACTCGCCCAGCATTCCTCTCCAACTTGACTTCCAATTTTACCCACTAAGCTATACTTTCCTGCTTTCTCCTCCTCAAATATGCTAAGCCTGCCTTGAGGCATTTGAACTAAATTGCTGTTCTTTTGTCTGAAATATCCTTCCCTCATATTTTTCTAAGGCTAGCTCTTTATCTTCTGTGCTTAATCTAATCCTTTAAAAAATAATGCCCTCTTCCCTAAAGTAACTATTTATCATTCCAGCTTATTTTCTCATGCTCTTCAATGATACTTTTTATTTATTAGTTTATTCACTTCTGTATTTCTCACCTCCAAGCACAATGTAAACCCTACTTGAGCCAGGTTCTTGTAAGTTCATTTACCTTTGGATCCCCAGTGTTATTGTCTGGCAGGTAGCCCAGAATATATTCCAGAAAAAAATATAAGACAAATATATTTATAGACTAAAATGAAAACATCAAGGGAAGTTTTCAAAAAATTGAAGAATGCCACACATAGACATAGTACACAAATCATAGTATAAAAATAAATAACTACCACAGACTGAACATACCCAGGTATCTACCACTTATATAAAATAAAATATTACCTTCATTCCAACAGCCTTTTGCATGTGTCTTCACCATTCCTTCCTCTCCCCTACATATTGTGTTTTTCCTGACTTCTTACAATATAGATTTTTTTAATGTTGTATTTTATATAGTGGAGTTATACAGTATTTTTTCATTGGGTGTCTTCTCAATATTATTTTTATAAAATTCATTTTGTTGAGTGAATCAATAGCTTAATCAGTTTACTGCTCTTAATTATTTTATTGTATGAATATAGTAAAGTTATTTATTTTACTGTTGAAGGACATCTAGGCTGTTTCAGTTATTAACTATTATGAAAAATAAAGCACATACTTGTGCTTAAATTCTGGAGAACATATATGTGCCATTTTATTGAGTATCTACTGGGTTGGAATGCTGTGTTATAGGGTATGCATATGTTCAACATTAATAGATATATCCAAATGCTTTTCCAAAATTGTTGTACTAATTTACACTCCCACATCATCATATGAGCATCATTGTTATTAGTTTCAATCTTGTTCTTTTAGTCATTCTGGCAGGATCAGAACACAATACTTCATTGAGTTCCTCCCCAAACTGTACTTTTAATCTTCAAAGCTACAGTAAAATGAAACTAATAATGCACTAACATTTGTGTCCTGCAACTGGATTTATCATTTGCCTTTTTTGCAATTTTTTACCTTAGTGATAAGTAACCATATTTATTTTTCTGAATATTGCAAACAATTTTTAAACATTAGATACTGACTTTCAACGATTGGAAACTGAAAGACTTTCTGAATTTAGAGATTGGGCAATTTTGACATTTATTGAACATTTTCTTGATTTACTTTGACAGTTTTTCAAGTAGAATGGTAAGATGCAATATAATTACACTGTACTAAGTATATTTATTTCAGATACTAGAGAAACAAATTATGCTTTGCAACTTGTGAGGATAACATATAAATGAGAAAAAACAAAGCCGTGCTAAAAAGAAACAAGCTGATTCATTTTGTGCATCATATTTAAAACCTGAATCAGGCTTGAAATACCATTTGGAGAATATTCCACCCTACGGACAAAAAAGAATACCACTTTTTTTTTTTTTTGGTATAATCCCTCATTAAATAATACAAAGGTAGTTATTAACCACCAAAAAATAGTAGTAGGGTCTTCAGGAAGCAAAATGGGACAACCAAATAGACGTGTCAGGGGCACTGGTGATCAGCAAGATCAGATTCTTGCCTCTTGGAGGAAAGAATTCAACACAAGAGACAGAATATTGCAGCAAGAGGCAAAGTTTTATATAGAAGTGAAATGTACATCTGAGAGACATTCAAATGAATCTCAAGCGAGGTTCCAGTGTCCTGAATGGGTCTAGTTCCTGGCTCTTTATCTTACTCTCGTCCCTCCCATGTTCTGTGCTTTTAAAAAAATATATATTTATCATTATTATTGAAAATATTACAGATGTCCCCCCCTTTTTTTTGTCCTCATTGACCCTCTCCACTCTACATCCACTTCCCACAGGCCTTCACCACACTATTGTCCATGAACATGGGCCATGAATATATACATACTAGAGGCCTGGTGCACAAAATTCATGCACGAGGGTGTATGTGTCCCTCAGCCCAGCCTGCACCCTCTCCAATCTCGGACATCCCTCTCACAATCCAGGACTGCTGGCTCCCAACTGCTCACCTTCCTGCCTTCCTGATTGCCCCTAACCGCTTCTGCCTGTGAGCCTGATCACCCCCTAACCACTCCCCTGCTAGCCTGATCAACACTTAACTACTCCCCTGCCAGCCTGATTGCCCCTAATTGCCCTCCCCTGCCAGCCCGATTGCCCCTAACTGCCCTCCCCTGCCAGCCTGGTTGCCCCTAACTGTCCTCCCCTGTAGGTCTGGTTGCCCCAACTGCCCTCCGCTGCTGGCCCAGTCACCCCTATCTGCCCTCCCCTGCAGGCCTGGTCACCCTTAACTGCCCTCCCTTGCCAGCCTGGTCACCCCTAACTGCCTTCCCCTGCCAGCCTGGTCACCCTCAACCGCCCTCCCCTGCAGGCCTGGTCCCTCCTAACTGCTTTCCTCTGCTGGCCTGATCGCCCACAACTGCCCTCCCTTTCAGGCCTGGTCCCTCCCAACTGCCTTCCCCTGCTGGCCTCATCTCCCACAACTGCTGCCCCCTGCTGGCCATCTTGTGGTGGCCAGCTTTGATCACATGGGGTGGCCATCTTGTGTTGGAGTGATGGTCAATTTGCATATTACCTCTTTATTATATAGGATACGTTATTTGTTTAATCTCTTCCCACCCACTACCTTCCCTCTGAGATTCATCAGTCTGTTCCATGCTTCTATGTTCCTCTGTTTTGTTCATCAATTTATTTTATTCATTAGGCTTCATAGTGAGATCATGTGATATTTGTCTTTATCCACCTAGCTTTTTTTACTTAGCATAATACTCTCCAAGTCCCTCCATACTGTCTCAAATGGTAAGAGATCTTTTTTTATAGCTGCATAATATTCCATTATGTAAATTTACCATTTTTTTTTTTATCCACTCATTTACTGATGGGCACGTGGGCTGTTTCCAGATCTTAGTTCTTATAAATAGTGCTGCTATGAGCATAGGGGCACATATAGGATTTTTAGGGTATATTCCTAGAAGTGGGATTGCTGGGTCAAATGGCAATTCCATTTTTAATTATTTGAGGAATCTACATACTGTTTTCCATAATGGCTGCATCAGTCTGCACTCCCACCAGCAGTGTGCTAGGGTTCCCTTTTTTCTACATCCTCACCAGCACTTGTCATTTGTTGATTTTTTTAAGGTAACCATTTTGATAGCTGTGAGGTGATACCTTAGTGTCATTTTAATTTGCATCTCTCTGATGGTTAGTGACTTTGAGCATTTTTCATATCTCTCTTGGACATCTATATATCCCATGAACTTTGTAATCTTAGCATTTCAATTTTTATTCTGTTAGATCTTTTACAGTGGCATCATTTTATTCACAAACTATATAGCCTCCTTTCTTTCTTCTCTTCACCACATTGTTGTCTGTGTCCATGTGCTATCAACATATTCATATAAATTCTTTGGTTAATCTTTTCCCATACCCCTCCGAAACCCCTTTTCTCAGACAGCTGTCAGTCTGTTCCATGTATCCATGCCTCTGGTCCTATTTTGTTCATCATTTGATTCTGTTCATTAGATGCACACATTAGTGAGATCACATGGTATTTGTCTTTTTCTGGCTTATTTCACTTAGCACAATAATCTTCCGGCCATCCGTGCTGTCACAAAGGGTAAGTGTTCCTTCTTTTTTAGTATTCCATTGTGTAAATATACCACATCTCTTTAAATATGTAGATGGTCCCCAACTTATAGTAGTTTGACTTATGATTTTTCTTTTACTTTACAATGCTGTGAAAGTGATACACATTCAGCAGTTACTATACTTCAGATTTTGCATTTTGATCTTTTCTCAGGCTGGCGATATGCCGTATGATACTCTGATTATTCTGGGCAGTGGAAGCAGGCTAAAGTTCTGTTAGCAATGCTATCATTAGGGTAAAAATCTGATACTCTACAGTATATCCATTGTGGCAGACGATTGTGCCAAACTAGGCTAATGTAAGTGTTCTGAGCACATTTAAGGTAGGCTAAGCTAAGCTATGATGTTTGGTAGTTTAGATATATTAAATGCATTTTTTACTTATGATATTTACAATTTATGGTGGATTAATAGGGATGTAAGTTAAGAGCATGTGTAAGTAAAGAGCATTTGTAAGAAAAATGTGCTCTACCTTCCTTTATTTTTACTGAGACCAATAGGTTGTAGTATAGAAAGAGTAAGCTTTGTAATCAGTCAGACATTTTTTAAAAATATATTTTATTGATTTCAGAGAGGAAAGGAGAGAGAGAGAGATAGAAACACCAATGATGAGAGAGAATCATTGATCAGCTGCCTCCTGCATGCCCTGCACTGGGGTCAAGCCTGCAACCTGGGCATGTGTCCTGACTGGGAATCTAACCGTTACCTCCTGGTTAACACATCGTTGCTCAACCACTGAGCCATGCCAGCTGGGCCACATTTTCCTTTCTTTTCCAGATTTATGAGCTCTTAATCTTTTCTCAGACTTGCATGTTTTTAGTTATTAAAGATTAGAAGTCCAACTAATATCCCTAAAATAATGACCTTTTAGTTCTGAGCAAGAGCATTATCGAATTTGTTATTTGTGTGTCATCATATTTGAATTAAATAATCTAAACAGAACAGTTGCCCAGACTTAAGCATACAGTATGTTTTAATGACCATTAACCTCTACTTATGTACCAAGTTTCAAGTGTTCTTTCTATTGTCTTTCTTTTTCATCTAAATCAAATTAGAATGTATAGCAGTCAGTTCAAACTCCCAATATATATTTTTTACTTCCTGAAACACATTGCTTTTTTTATGATAGACACCTACCATCTGTTCAGTATTTATAATAGACTAGAGGCCCAGTGCATGATTGAATCATGCACGTGTAGGGTCCCCTACACGCTTTCGCTTTCGATCACTGGGGAGCTGGGTGCCTGTCCGCTCGTGCACCAGGCCTTTCAGAAGCGGCGAAGGCTTCTGAAAGGCCTGGTGCCTGAGCGGACAGGCACCCAGCTCCCACGCTTTTGCTTTTGATCGCTGGTGCACCAGGCCTATCAGAAGCCTCCGGCGCGGCGAAGGCTTCTGAAAGGCCTGGTGCCTGAGCAGACAGGCACCCAGCTCCCCCACTTTTGATGGTATGTGGTGGGACGTGAGCTCGCTGCCCCAGAGGCCCCTTCTGTGCCGCAGCACAGCCATGGCACAGACGCTGAGCTCGAGCCGCCGCTGGTGACTCGAGCTCAGCGTCCCGCGGGCCCAATTGGCCCCCCCGGCCACCCCGAGTCCCGCCCCCCCGTGCCTCCTGGCCAATCGCGGGCATAGCGAAGGTATGGTCAATTTGCATATTTGTCTATTATTAGGTAGGATTATTGTCATGTGCCATTGTACTGCATCACACCTTCTCCATTGTGGAAGTGTAGCTGAGATGGATAGAGCTGTTTATTGCCATTGCATTTCTGTTCTCTGTATGGTCAAACTCTCTCTTCCCAACAATGTAAGAACCCTCTCTTTTTCTAGTCTTACTCTCTTTTTCCCCTCTCTCCTTAAACCTAACCACATGGGAAAATACAACCTACAGGGCAGTGAAACTGGTGATATCCTATACAGTTTTTGTACTGCCCCTCACTAATTAGCAGAGTGAAAAAAATAAAATAAAATGTAATCCCATAATTCTAGCTCATGGATTCAACTTTAATAGGTACTTTGCTAATATATATTGCTATTTATTTACCTACTTATTAAAATTATTTTGTCGGTGTTCATCTTTATCAGGATAGTTTGCTTCAAAATTTTTAAATTATCCTAATTTTGTTTACACATGGTTCATTTTAGAGTTTCTCAAATGTTCGCTAGAATTTGCAAGGGAAGCAAATTGGTCCTGGGATTTTCTGTTGGGAGTTTTTGATTACTGATTCAATCCCTTTACCCATTAATCGTCAGTCAGATTTTCTATTTCTTCCTTTCTCAGTCTTGGGAGATTGTGTGTCTAGAACTGTATCCATTTTTTCTACTGTGTACCATTTCATTGGCATATAGTTGTTTATATTACTTCCTTATCCAATGTATTTTCTGTGGAATCAGCTGTAATGTCATCTCTTTCACTTCTAATTTTATTTATTTGAGACTTCTCTCTTTATATCTTAGCATAGTTAAAGGTTTGTCAATTTTATTCCTTTAAAAAGGTCTGGGAAGGGATGGGGGAGGGGGTCAATTGGGGAAAAAGGAGACATATGTAAAACTTTAGACAATAAAAAAAGTATATACAAAAAAATAAATAAAATAAAAAATCAGCTTAGTTTTGTTGATCCTTTCTATTGTTTTCCTGGTTTCCATTTCATTAATTTCCACTCTGATCTGTATTATTTCCTCCCTTCTGCTGATATGCTTAATTTGTTCTTCTTCTAGTTCTTTGAGTTGTAAAGTTAGTTTGTTTATCTGAAACATTTCTTATTTCTTAATAGTTTCTGTTGCTTTTCAGAATTGTGGAGAAACTATTATGTTGTGCCCCTCCCTGTATATTGCCACATAATAATATTATACTTATTCACTTATATTCAAATAGGACTTATTATGTCTTATAAATTTCTAGAGGATTAGAGCTTTAATTTTTATAGAATAGGTTATAGCACTAAGATACAGTTGCATTGTTTATTTTTATTTAACTATATGTAAAGTAATAAAGATTTATTTTTAAAAGTCAGATGTAGAAAATGCATAAAGTATAAAATAAAGTCCCCCTGTAAGCTCATTTTTCAAAGATAATCTTTGAAATTGTGAATATTCTTCAAAGCACATGTAAGTACTAGAGGCCTGGTGCACAAATTTGTGCATGGGTTGGGCCGGGCTGGGGGGGGAGGGGCGGTGGGCAGTTGGCTGGCAAGCCCCACCCATGATCGGGGTGGGGGGGCCAATCGGGGCAGGGTCACCTGGGGGAGGGGCCACAGTGAGTTGGCCAGTCAGTTCCACCCACGATCGGGGTTGGGGGGCCTGATTGGGGATGGGGCCGCCAGGGGGAGGAATCATGTGCAGTTGGCCCCGCCCCCTGGTCAAACTTTCGGTTGAATTCCCGATCAAAGGGACAATTTTCATATTAGTCTTTTATTATATAGGATAGGATAATCACTTTATTAAGTTATATATTGCATATATACCACTTTTAAATACTTTTGTGCCAAATAATGCACAGTTGAATGTTCCAATAGCCTTAACTATTTCAATGTTATTTAATTTAATGTTTTTATCCATTGAATGGATATATCAAAATGCATTTATCCAAACCATTATGTCTTTCTCTTTATTTTATTTCTGCCAACATTTCTGCATTATTTTTGTTCATATATTTTTGCATTTCTAATTATTTTTCTTAGCTTAGTTCTTATAGTGGAATTACCCAACACATGAATATTTTTACAGATTCTAAATTATAGTTCCATATAATACTTTAAAACATATGAAAATTGAGGACATTTCTTTGTGTCTTTGTCTTTCACACTACCTTTATTACTTTTCAACAGCATCTTAATTCTATACATTCAAATGAAAAAATAGATTGGAATGAAAATCACTTAATAATTTTCATCCTTTATAGAAATCTTTGGAAAATACATAAAATAATGCATGAAAATATATTGTGGAAGCTCAAAAAATAAAGTTTTCTCACAAGTGTTATCAAGATGTCATGAATAGGAATAATGTAAACATAATTTTATAAGAGGAATTATGTGATTTTAATGAATGAATAGTCCATGTAACATATGCTTATTAGTTATGTTGTTGCTGTTTCTGTTTTTCCTTCAGATCTCTTTAAAGCAATAATCTGGGCCAATTTTAAACTTGACATAAAAAATAAATTTTAAAAATCTAATATCCAAGGATATACAATGACTTCCTTTGTCATTACATAGTGTCAG
The DNA here is from genome assembly GCF_951640355.1 of Cnephaeus nilssonii. Taxonomy (NCBI): domain Eukaryota; kingdom Metazoa; phylum Chordata; class Mammalia; order Chiroptera; family Vespertilionidae; genus Cnephaeus; species Cnephaeus nilssonii. The sequence continues at coordinate 97,001,128 of NC_137073.1, forward strand.
TGAGCCATAAAGAGAGATAATAATAAGCTCAATAATATCTTTTCTGCCTTGGTGAATTACATGGAAAGTCATATAATTTTAAATGGATTATGTATAATGAATACTTTAAATAGTATTTTCTGAGACTAAAGGATTATACAAAATCTCTCCAAAAAAATTTTTTTGCAAAGTACAGGATAATACCATCTGACATGAAGTTTGATAACAGACCTAAATATGTCACATAATCAGAAAGGAAATGAACTTATTGATTATTTTATCTTGTGGATATATTACTTTGTGAACTTATCATTAGTTACAGATAATTATAAATCCACTAAACATGGATTTATTACTGGGTCTGTTACTTATCTTTTCAAGTTTACTTATTAAATGTTTGTAAGTAATAAATATGACTTGCAAATATATCTTTTAATCATTATAAACTAGAATCTGACACTAATATAAGTAGGACAGAAGAGACAAATCAAGGTAACAATATTCTCTAAATAAATAATTTTACACATAAGCATTTATCAGGCAATCATGGAGATGCCACACTCAAAGTTAAAAAGAAATCATACAATAAATTATGGCAATATTAGAGAAACCAATTAAAATCTTACCTTTTCAAAAAAAAAGTACTGATATACTGGGAATTGATTATAAACAGTAAGATCATAGAAAACTAGAAGTAATTATGATGGAATATGTATAATACCTGTGGGAGGGATGATTAGCATACACTTAAAACTTGTAGAAAAAGATGTTGCAGATGAAACGTGGTTATGTTTAAAAATATATGTCTTAAAACTCTAAAGAATAAACTTTATGAGGCTAATATATTTACTGCTATCTTGATAAAGGACCAAAAATTTTATTATGTGATAATAATAAAAATTTAGAAACCTCATGATCCATAGTCATAATTATAAAGTAACATTATTATATAAATAATACATAAAATATGAAAATAAAAATAGGCAACAGACAAAAAAATAATGCAATCACAAAGAATGTAATCACTATGAACTCCAGCCTTATATGTAATCAATACCAGTAACATTATGTCAAGATATTATTTTTCCAAGTTTAACTTTGAAACAAATAGAAAGTACAGTGCTAGTGACATTGTGTTGAAGTGACCGCCCTCCTACATTGCCTAAGACACTCTGTTTTAAGCACTTGGAAGGCAATCCAACAACTGATATTGAAAGCAATACAATGCCTAAATACTTTTGCTCACTCTTTCCACTTTCAGAAACTCATCTCCAAGCAACAGCCTTAAATATGAAAAATATATGTGTAAGGCACCTGCTTTTATAATAATAAACAATGGAAATAATCTAACTGTTTAACAAAACCTGGGACCCTTCAGTCAAAGTTCTGTCCAAACTGGCTAGGGAAAGAAAATATTTTTTTAATTACATGCATTACACACATCATCCCTTCCTCTCTGAAATAAATGAAAAACAAATAAAATATTTTCACATATGTTGCATATATGTTTTATATTTCCAGAGGTCTGAAATCACTATGAATGTACAAAATGATTCTCAATGGTTCTCTTGCCCATGCTTCATCAGATTAAATACAGATGCCTCAGGATTGCTATCTCTTTAAAATGATCAATGAAAGGATCAGAGATAATCAATATCTATAGCATGAGAATCATCAAAAGAGACTTCTCAACACTTAACAAAAAAGGAATAAATTTTCTTTCCCCATAATTTCCCTTTACTAGGGCAAAAATAGTGAGACCCTAATTTAAAGGAGCAATATATATATATATATATAAATTTTTAAATATTTTTATTTTATAAATCCGATTTATATTTACCTTTACTACTTGAGAGTTTACTAAAGTATTCTTAGTTTACAGTTTTGTGCTCTTGAGATTCATCTATGAATTATGTATGACAATTGAAACAAGAAGAGTTGAAGTGTGAAAATCTGTGAGAAGGATTAACACCCATGAACAGTCTTAAGGTTAAAGCTGCATATGATTCTCTACTCTACATCAATATTTATCATATTGTTAAGGTTATGAAACTTTATGATATTTAATGACAAATGTGTTTCATTTCAAAATATAGCAGGCATATGAAAAACTGGCCTGATAGCTTGTCAGTGCTGATCTCTATTGCACTGGAAATGAAATAGAAGGGACCGACAAACTGCCATCTTTTAAAGAGAGACTAACCTATCTGAGGCCGGGGATTAGGTCTTGAATCTTACTCTTGTGCCCTTTGTGCTTACCACATGCCAAAAGTTCAGTAGGCACCAAGTAGTATTGGCAAAACAAATACATAAAAAACAAAAATGTAAAAAAGCGCACATAAAATAGTCCCTATAACATCCTAAAAGCTTGTAAGGATGATCCTAAAAATCCCCAGGTAAAAGACAGTCATCCTTTCAACTCTAAATAGAGTTTTCCCTAGCCAGTTTGTTAAAGTTTGGGGACACAGGGGATAACAAATAAGACATAAACACATGTATGATGCTGTATGTTTAACCATTTCTGGTGTTATATTTTATGCAGAATGTTTAAACTTCCAAAACTGTGTGATGTGGCATCATTTTGTCAGGTCATTTGCAACAATGTCCTTGAAGAATGTTGCTGACTATTCTATTATATGTCCTACTGCTATGACTTCCTGGTGTACTATGAAATAATTTACCTAGTTTGATTAACTCAATAATAAGCTCATGTTATTATATAATGTATATATAAATTCTATTTGATATCTAGAACTCTGTTCAGATTGATCATCTTGATTTCTTCTTCCTGCTGTGTGTTTTCTTTAGATGCGTGGAGATTTTTATTGTTCCAGCGTATTTATGAATTAAGGACATGTTTACTATAATCTCCATAGGGTTATATCTATAGTTGTGCTGGGCTGATTCCAAAATATGATAGCCCAATGTGGCATCTTTTTAATTGTACTAAATAAGAACTTTGTCATATTTCAAATATCTATACTAATAAAAGGATAACATGCTAATTAGACAGGGAGACCTTCCAGATGTCCTTCCGGACAAAGCCATGGTGGTGGGGCCGAGGCAGAGGCAGTTAGGGGAAATCAGGCCAGGAGGGGAGGGCAGTTGGGAGTGATCAGCCCAGCAGGGAGGCAGTTGGGGGTGAGCAGGCCGGCAGGAGGGGGCAGTTGGGGGTGAGCAGGTCAGCAGGAGGGGGCAGTTGGGGGTGAGCAGGCTGGCAGTGGGAGGCAGTTGGGGGTGATCAGGCCATCAGGGGGGTTGGGGTTGAGCAGGCCGGCAGGGGGGAGCAGTTGGGGGTGAGCAGGACGGCAGTGGGGGGCAGTTGGGAGCAATCAGGCTGGCAGTAGGGCAGTTGGGGACAAGAAGGCCGAAGTGGGAAGCAGTTGCTGGTGAGCAGGCTGGCAAGCAGGTGAGCGGTTAGGAGCCAGTGGTCCCAGACTGTGAAAGGGATGTCCGACAGCCAGTTTAGGCCCAATCCCTGATCGGGGACACCTCCCAAGAGGTCCCAGATTGGAGAGGGTGCAGGCCAGGCTGAGGGACACTCCCCCACCCTGCACGAATTTCGTGCACCAGGCCACTAGTCTATAATAATAAAAGCGTAATATGCTAATTAGACTGGATATCCTTCCGGATGAAGCCAGGGCTGCAAGGGAAGCCAGGTCCCAGGTGCTGGAGGAAAGCCGGTGCCGGCAGTGGGGGGAAGGAAGGCCTACTCTTGCACAAATTTCATGCATCAGGCCTGTAGTAGATTGATATGTCTAGACTTTTTCTCAATTTTAATAGTGAATATACATTTAATAGTGAATGTACAGTTATAGGATGTAAATCTTAATTGCTGTTTCTTGGCACGAGATTAATGTATACATGTATAAAACAAAACAAACAAAAAATCAAGTCAATGCTGTTTCCAACTTTTTCACCTATTCTTTTTCTAAGGTTAAATTTGTTATATTAACAAATGTCAGCATGCAGTTAATAGTAGCTCTTTAGAAAAGCAACATTTATTTGTGGATATCAGTTCAAAATCATAAATGATCCAAGTGCTAGATTTAGTTGGTATTTTTAGAGTAATTACTAAGTACAGATAACATAATAGAGTCTGAAATGAATACAAAGACATGGTAGAATCAAACTTTATAAATTTATTGATTATGGTTTCCTGAAAATAGATACTTAAGTGATAGCTATGGCTTTAATATCTTTCATTTAAAAATCCTCTTCAACTATTTTGTTTAAAATATTTCCCTTTTCCTAGAAGCAACTGAAATGCCATAACTAAATTGATTAATTTTTTTTTTTCCTTTTACTTTCCCGCCCCACTCATCCAGATACTCATTACACACAGACTGAGGCACTCACACTTTCCCATATTTTGACAAGACTCCAATATTCCAACTCTGCTTTGATGTGAAGACAGAAAGCTATGTCAGGATGATATAGAGCAACATCCTAATTTTCTGTACTGTTTTCTAGTCTGCAAACTATTCTACACCCTTAAATCTACTTCAGGAAACAAACTATGTATCACTATATCAAAGCTAAAGATGAGCAAATGGATTTATTTTTCTCTCAGTGAAGAATACACATGTTATTCATTAGTTGTGGTGTTGTCTGTTTTTAAAACTCTAATCATTTGATATTTTTATTTGAATGGAACTATTGTTCCTACTAATAAGGCCTACCAATAAACTAAAAAAATATTAACAAGTATAATTAATAAACCAGAGAAATTCTAAGGAATACTTATTGTTACCATTCATTGCATTGAGTCAAAATAATGTAACCAATAGCAAAACTATAAACTGTATGCCAATTAATTCATTCATTGAGTTTTTCCTTTTGTGGGTATTAAACTCATCTATTTTTTTTTTTTTGGCTTAATATACTCAGTATTGATTCTGAACACACACTTCATGTATTTTTATTTTTAACTCTACTCTATAAATAATTTATAGGATATTTGTGAATATGTGTTTATTAACAAATATTTTAGGATTTTAGGATACTGCTGAGATTTTATGTTCCTTCAAAGTAATCTGTATTGTGCAAACATTTCTGCCTTGGATCTTTACATAAAATAGATATTTGTGATTCAATTTTATAAATTTATTTTCTGTTTTAGAGCTTCTAGTTTCAAGCAGTTGAACAACCTTAAAATTAAATTTTACGGTTGGAATAAAATTTCATTTTTCTATGACATTACTCCCCTCCATATTATTCCCATATAGGTAAATATATTAATGGGGTTTGAATATATATTGAATATTTGAAGCTATGGAATTGCTAAGATTGCTATGTAATGGCCAATTGTATGTATCATAAAAATGCTGACAGCTTAAAAGTGAAATACACTATATATTGAAATACAGTTTTACAAGTTACTTAAGTAAAATACTTCTTTTTTTTTGAAGTACATAAATGTTTGCTTATTCTATGAAATAAACCAAAGAGATTGCATGTGCTAGTAATGAATGACGGAATGCCATGGAGAGAGCCACATCACCAACAGGCATGATTTGTGTTTATTCGTCTTCTGTGTATTTTGTCTTCAGATCCTCAAAAGGTAGTGGAGACACAGAAACAGATGAGTAAATCAGAAGTCTTGGAACACTGATCGTGGAAGTAGAGCTAATAGGTTACAGTTCAGCCTCTGTTGTAGTTTGAAATTAGAACAGAATAATCAGGATGATCATACATAATAGCAAAAAATCCTTTTAGATTCATAAATATATATGTGTGTGTGTGTGTGTGTATATATATATATATATATATATATATATATATATATTTACTTATATCTTTCATATATATGAAATCTGAAGTGTATATATATATATGTGTATATATATATATATGTATATATATATATATACACACATATATATATATTCCCAAAAATATATACACAAACTTTGAATAATTATAAAGGCAGTGCTTATTAAAATATATTTCATTTTTATTTAACAGCTATCAGTTGTTAAAGAATGTATATTTTTTGGGACCCCCTGTATATTGCTTCTGTGGTTCTTTTTTTAACTTTTTTATTGAATTTATTATGGTGACACTGGTTAACAAAATTATACAGGTTTCAGGTGCATAGACCCACATCATCTGTACACTGTATTGTGTGTTCTCTACCCCAAGTTAAGACTCCTTTCATCACCATTTATCCACTCTATACTCTCATCCTCTACCTTCCTCCACCTCTCCCCCGAGAAATCACCACACTGTTGTCAGTGTCCATGAGTTTTTCTCTTATTTTTGCTCAATCCTCTACCCCCAATCTGGATTTTCAAATAAATGAGTTGAGAATTACTGAGTTGTATTTGTATTTAGAATCAACAGATTCCATGACTCTGAAATGCTTCAGATTCCTAAATATTTATAACCATCTGGATACCTCTGAATGGTGAGAAGTCAAAAGCAAAGTAGGAAAATGATAACAAACAGCTACAACCTTGCCTCACACTCGCCCATACTCACTATATAATTGAAAAATAGTGAGGATCCAAATATACTAGTTTGTATTCTTATGTAAAGTGTCAAAATGTCCTTACAATACAATAATTTCAGCACTTTTAGAAGACATATATGTATTACTTCAGAGTTATATGCATCATAATATAGAGTATCATAATTAACGCAGTTTTATGATATCATATCCGCAATTAAGTCTGTTTAGGTTTCTCAGGTACAACATAAGCAGGCTCCAAATTAGACTACATTCCCCACACTTACCATATTCTTGAGGATAACTTTAAACATAAAGCACCCCATGTCAAATACTAAGTGTTGTCAATTACTGATATATTTTTAAGAAATAAAAAACTATGAATAAATACCAGAGAAAACACAAACACAAAAGCTTGTGGATTCATAATCCTTTAAAAGATTTTATTGCATTCAGCTTAAGATTTCTGTTAAGTAAAATGAAGTTTGTTTTGTCACAGACATACAAGCTTTCATCCTCATTTATATTTATGGTATTTAAATGTCTCATCAATCAGGAAAAAAGTACTTAGCTAGTTTGCCATGACAGGCAGGGTCTCATACTTGGAATACATCTCTAATCTTCTCTACTGAACCTTGGATTTCTTCTCAAAATTGCACTCAAGGCTGCTACAGCCAATTGAATGGAGCAAACAGTGAAGTTGAAACCTCTTCACCCCAATTCTAATGATCATTCATTCTTAAAATAGCCAATCACTGTCACTGAACCAAAGCAACCAATAATCTAATCCAAGTGAAGGAAAGTTATCCTGCTCATTTTATTTGGTACATTGTAATGTGATTTTAATAGAGAAATGTGTTATAAGTATTTCTGTAAACTGACAAACTTGGTAAGTATTTTTAAACCTTATAGTAAATGTAGCATTTACTTGTCATTAAATTAATATTTATATGCAATATAAAACAATGCATTAAATACTTGTTATTTTCAATAACTATTTGCAGTAGAGTTCTTTTTTTAATTTTTTTTAATTGATTTCAGAGAGGAAGGGAGAGGAAGAGAGAGACAGAAACACCAACGATGAGAGAGAATCATTGATCGGCTGCCTCCTGCACACCCCCACTGAGGATCGAGCCCACAACCTGGGCATGTGCCCTTGACTGGAATCGAACCCCGGACCCTTCAGTCCACAGGCCGATGCTCTATCCACTGAGCCAAACCAGCTAGGGCTGCATTAGGGTTCTTGATTTATGATTTAATGCACCAAATTGTTTCTTGAAATCAACTTTATATAATTTATCTACTAACTTAAATTCCAGACAGTGATTAACAGATTATTGGTAAGAAGAAAAGTTTTGGTCACAAAATATTTTCATGGTTGTAGTTAATATTTTCCATATGTCATGAAACTGAGTTATCTTCATAGTAACTTTTTGAAAAATATTATAAACCAAGGTTTGTTTGTGTTTTTTTTAACTGTAGGACTTTGGTAGACAAAAAGTGACCAAATAATTTGTAACCATATTTTATCTAAGCAAAGTAGATATATTCTGGTTTAGACAAAAATTATAATAACCTTTTCTTACTTCCCAGCAAAATTGCAACAAAGGAATTCAATTTGAAAAAGAATAATGTAGTCATTTAAGATATTTTCTTCCCAGCCTCAAATATAAAAAGAAAGATACATTGATTTGCTTTATATTCTCTTTTGAATCTGGAGGGGATATTATTTAAATTCAAAACTTCCATATGGTTTCTAAATGGAGGAGATGGCCTTGAGAGTGCAAATCTAGCCTATATATTGTTAAGCTCTTCAAACAGGAGTGAGATATCCCATCGATATGCCTCTATGTCAAAGACTATGCCAGGAAGTAGGAAGTGGCTGTGAAGTCCAATCTGTCAAACACTTTAATGGGTTTCTCTCATGAAGCCTTGAACTGGGGAAAATTCACACACCTCAACACTTTTTTTTTTTCTCCTTTTTCTAAATACAAGGCTCAGATCTCAGTGCGAGCCCAAGGAAAACTCATTTTGAGGTAGAGTCTTTTGGGAAATATTAAGAGTAGACTTAGTGTTATTTCTTTTATGCCTAGGGAAGAAAGGTCCTGAGGAAATACAATTTGGTGATTATAGCTAATGTAATCTTTGATTCCACATGTGTAGCTGTTCTACCTTTATTTGTAAAACATATCTTTCTTATGGTTATGAAGTAGGTTAACATTTCAGACATATTAAAGATGGAAAGCTTGAATTAATGTATTGCTTAGTCATAAGTACTATGGAGAAGAGCAGTCTTGACCACTTTGAACATTAAACTTTCAATAGTTTGCTAGTTTTCTTTTATGTGCATGAGTTCTTGAGCAGTCTTTGGGCACATGTAATGCATTTTCCTTACACATTTGTTTTTTAAACATATAGTTTTATTGATTTCAGAGAAGAAGGGAGAGGGAGAAAGAGAGAGAAACATCAATGATGAGAGAGAATCATTTATCAGCTACCTCCTGCATGCCCAACACTGGGGATCGAGCCCAGAACCCAGGCATGTGCCCTGCCTGAGAATCAAAACTTGACATCTTAATTCATATGTTGATGCTCAACCATTGAGCCACGCCAACTGAGCCACATTTATTTTGAAATTGTAGATTCACAGAAAGTTTTAAAATGTAGAAGGAACCCAGCCAGCATGGCTCAGTGGTTGAGCATGGAACTATGAGCCGGGTTGGGGGCTCGATCCCCAGTATAGGACATGCAGGAGGCAGCCAATCAATGATTCTCTCTCATCCTTGATGTTTCAATCTCTTTCCCTCTCCCTTCCTCTCTGAAATAAATAAAAAAATATTTTTAAAAAATGTAGAAGGAAACCCCGTGCATTCTTTATCCTTCCTACCCAAACATTAACATCTTGCATAAGTATAGAATTCGTATTTGTACAATCCACAAAGACAATTGTATATGCACTCATTGGTGTATGTCTGTATGCATAGTCTTTGCAATTTTGTCACATGTGTAGTTTATATAACTACAACAGCAATCAAAATGCAGAATTGTTCTTTCATCCAGACTCCCTACTGCTACCCTTTATAGCCACTTCCCAAATTTAAACCCATGCACATGGCAACCACTAATATGTTTTCCAACTCTATAATTACTTTATTTCTAGGATGTTATATAATTCCCTTGAGGTCTTTCAAAGCTGTTGCATTTGTCAATATAGCATTTCCTTTTATTGTGAGTAGTATTCCATGGTATGAATGACTCAAGTTTGTTTAATCATTTACCCATCAAAAGGTGTTATTTTTCACTAGAGGCCCGGTGCACGAAATTCATGCATGGGGAGGGGGGTGTCCCTCAGCCCAGCCTGCACCCTCTCCAATCTGGGACCCCTCGAAGGATGTCCGACTGCCCTCTCACAATCCAGGACTGCTGGCTCCCAACTGCTCGCCTGCCTGCCTTCCTGATTGCCCCTAACCGCTTCTGCCTGCCAGCCTGATCACCCTCTAATCACTCCCCTGCCAGCCTGATTGATGCCTAACTGCTCCCCTGCCAGCCTGTTTGCCCCTAACTGCCCTCCCCAGCAGGCCTGGTTCCCCCCAACTGCTCTCCCCTGCAGGCCTGGGTCCCTCCCAACTGCCCTTCCCTGCAGGCCTGGTCGCCCCCAACTTCCCTCCCCTGCAGGCTTGATCGCCCCCAACTGCCCTCCCTTGCAGGCCTGGCCCCTCCCATCTGCCCTCTCCTGCTGGCCTGATCACCCACAACTGCCCTCCCTTGTAGGCCTGGTCCCTCCCAACTGCCCTCCCCTGCTGGCCATCTTGTGGCAGCCATCTTGTGTCCACATGTGGGCAGCCATCTTGTGTATTGGAGTGATGGTCAATCTGCATATTACACTTTTATTAAATAGGATAAAGGTGTGGTGCACAGGTGGGGGCCAGCTGGTTTGCCTGAAGGGTGTCCCGGATCAGGGTGGGGGTTCCCTTGGGGCATGGGGTGGCCTGGGCAAGTGGCCTGTGGCGATTTGCAGGCTGGCCACGCCCACTGGCGACCCAAGCAGAGACCCTGGTATCTGGGGTTTATTTATCTTCTACAATTGAAACTTTGTAGCTTGGAATGGAGCCAAGCCTTCTGCTTGCTCCGAGGCGACAGCAATTTCTGTTGGGGTTTATGTATCTTCTATAATTGAAACTTTGTAGCCTTAAGAGGAGGCCTGGGCTGGCCAGGGTGTTCGGAAAGCTTGGCTTCCTCTATTGCTGGGGGCAACCCTAGGCTCCTGCTCTTTCCATCTCCATGGCTGCCACCATTTCTGTTTGGATTTATGTATCTTCTATCATTGAATCTTTGTAGCCTTGAGTGGAGTCCTAGGCCGGCAAGGGCAGGCGAAAAGCTTGGCTTCCTCGATTGCCGGGGAAACCCAAGCCTCCTTCCTGCTCTCTGTGGCCGTAGCCATCTTGGTTGGGTTTATTTGCTTCTGATTGGCTGGTGGGTGTGGTTTGTGGGTATAGTGGAGTGATGGCTAATTTGCATATTACTCTTTTATTAGATAGGATTTTTTATTATCAAATGTTAAAAGATTTCAAATTCTTATCATATAATTTTAAGATCTGATTCATGTCTGTATTGGTGTTAGTCAAATAGTCTTTTCTCATCAGATAGTGAATGTTTTCATTCTTGTTATAACTAGAGATTTTTTCATTTATCCTGGATATTTGAATAGTATGTTAGGAGACTCGATTCTGTTTAAATCTGCTATCTGAGCAATGACCCTTTCAAGCTTATGGTGTATGTTCTGGCTTTCTTTGTGGGCTGTGGTTCCAATTTAATTTTCAGAATCTTCGTGATGTTTTCTTATCTGCATTTTTACTGGTACTCCTGGGTCTCTGGCTTGATCACGGATGGTGGGGCAGAGGCCATGTGGGGGAAAGCCACCAGGCTTCTTTTGCTCCCTTGCACTGATGGGGCGCTGGCTGATTTGAGACTGGGTCTCCTCATGCCACTGGTGGGAGCCTTGAGACACCAGGCTTTGCTGCCACAGTGAAAGGATCAGCCCATCACTGCCCTGGATGTGGATTGGGGGAGGGGGATGGAGGTCTCCTACATGGTGTCTCTTGGGCTTTTATTCTGGTCATTTGGTCAGAGGGCAGGCTCCTAATGGTTTGTTATTGTTGGTTGCTGGTTGTCGGTCTCTCTGGTGCCTGAGCCAAGATTAATGGTAAATAAAAAGAAAGCCCAGGCAATTCACTATGATTCTCTTCCTTGAGTCTTGAAGTCCTTAGCCAGTCACCCTTTGTCCAGCTTTCCGAGCCTTCTTATAGTTATCTTCTGGATTATTTCCAGGATGTTTGGTTTTATTTAGAATGGAAAATAGGGGGGAAAAACTGAATCTACATAATCTCATCTGGGTATATGTAATACTTACGAAGAAATGGATATAGCATGTGTTTATCCAGATCAGTAAACATACTAGCTTTATATGCAGCTGTTAATTAAGTAGGTAGTTCACTTTCAACAAAGATATTGAGTGAAATGGGGAGAGAACAGAAAGATGAACTCCACAAATGGAGGCTACCTTCACAAAGCACAGTGCATTCCCCAGGTGTGTACAAAATTGAAAGAACTTGGGGATTCATTTGTTCCTATCTTTAAATCCATCTTAACAAATAGTGACCACCAAAAGCAAAATTTTAGTATGAGAAATGATAAATATAGTGCCATTATCAAATTATATGCAGGATTTAGTGATATCGGTTTTCCTGCAATTGATATATTGTCTATTAAGCACAGGATTTTGTTTTATTTTATTTTTTTACCTAATCCTAAATTAATGTTGAATAGGTGGACTTTTGCTTTTTTTATTTCTTGTAAAATATCATGCTCTTAAAAGACATAGGACAGTTAGATTTTTAGTTATAAATAAATCAAAAGCTTGATAGTAAAGGTATTGAAAATTACTTATTAGGAGGTTTAGTGTGAGACCAGAACAATCATCTGGAGAGTCTAAGAAATATATTAAAATGGAAAAGGAAAAATAAAAGATGTCAAGAGGTACTTTCATCCCCACATCTTCAACTCATATAGATCTTTAAGTTATAAGTATTATTTTGTTTTACTGGTTGAAATAGTTAACTTGGTGTTTGTGGTAGTGGTGTTTGGAATGTCTGCAGTCAGAATGGATATAAGTAATTACTGATTTTGTTAGCAATACAAAATGATTATTGAGAAAAGAAAACCCTGCCTATATCTCATTTCTTGCAATTTCTTTTTTATGAATCAACGAAAAATAGGTGTAGAAATAGCACAGCATTGGATTTTTTTTTTCTTTAAGGAAAATGTTTAAATATTTTACTAGTTTTTCCTGTTAATATATAATTAAAAATAGAACACTGTAATTGTCTAAGTGGTAAGGAATCAGGAAATGGACATGTCTTAAAAAGTACTCACTGGGTTCTTTCAGGTTCATAGGCTATTACAGAAAATTTATATGTTGGCTTGGAAAAGGGTTAACTTGTTTGTTTTCATTTTCTGTAAAATGAGATCTTCAAATGTATGACAGATGATGGATCAGAGGACTGTTATTCAAATATGACATTTAAATTACATCTCAGTTTAGAGCTTGGAATGGCTTTCATATCTTGACAAGATTGGTTATTTACAACCTGAGCTCTATCTCAGGATTCATATGTTTGGATTCATTCTATCTCTCTTTGAAATATTGCATTTAGCTTCATGTTTCCTTTCAATTCACTTGGAGAACTGAATTACTTAGACTAATATGGGATAGTGGAATGAAAATGACATTGGCATTCAGGAGACCACATGTGAATTCCAACTTAACCACATAGCAACCGCATACGCTTGCCAAAAGCTTTTAACCTCTCTGCTTCTTACATTCCTTACTGAAAAATGAGGATTACAGGTATTTCTGCCCTTTGTACTTTGAGGTCTTGTTAGGAGGATTGAGATGAAATAAACACACTGTATAAATTATTGTGTTATCACTATGGTTTCTAAAATAGTCTCTTTACAACAAAGTCATGGTTTTATAAAATTAAGCTTAAAGAGGCAGCGTGCTTTCTTTAGGCATAAGGGTCAGCCAGCAGAGAGTATGTCAGAAGGCAGTCTTACCATCTTTGCTATGGGTCACCCAGTCCCATCTCCAAATCCTGTTTGGTTGGTCCAGTAATCAAGTCCTATCAGTGACAAGACGTGCAGTCTACTTGCTGCCTAGACTGCTTTTCACTGAGTGTCAGGGCTTTGCACATGGTGCTGGCTGTGTACTGAGGTTTGCCACCTGCTTCTGCCTTGACCTCTACTTTGTTCTCAAACCTTCCTCTGGCTTTTGGCCTGATATCAAATCAAAGTCTCATAACTTACTCTGTTTGCAGCAAACATTCAATGCGGAAGGTCAAAAGGGGGCAAGGAGTGTGGCATCTGCCAGCCTTTTGGGATCCATTTGGAAAAGGATTCAGCCTGTGGGTTGACTTGTTTTATGAAAATATTAGTAAAGTAGCAGATTGAATCCCGAGGTCAAGGATCAAATAACACTGTAGAGTATTTCAGAACGGACATATTTTCCTTTGCAAATTCAATACTTTATGGAAACACAGCTCCCCTGTTCAAATAAAGAGGGATTTTATATGTGTATATGAACCCAGGGCCAGAGAGTCACTTCTCCATGGCAGTGCTCTTTATTTGGCTGTCAGTGATTCAGTGGCTGAAGTAAATTGCACTTCGTTTCAAGGGCCAAGGCTGTAAGCAGTTCGAGGCTGATTTAGCTTACTCTAGGTAAGGAGAGAATCTCTTGAAGAGAAATCATGTCTGACTCAAGTCAGGAAAAATGGCCTAAGTGAAGGCTGCAAATTCTTCTTCCAAAATGGGGTTTGTATGCTCCTGAAAGTTCATTGCTGTTTGAATAAGGAAGCACAGATCATAATAATCTCCATCCCCGGCTTAATATACTTCTCAGTGCTGAGTCATTATTATTTTTCCCCCCATTTGCCCCAGGTAATATTACCGTACAGCTGATGACTGCTAGCATGGCAAGAAAGACATTCTCAGACGTTCTTGGGGTTCTGTTGATCTCACAATTTCTTTTCTCTGAGTCATTATTTAACTGCCTTCTTTGTATCAGTGCCTATTTGAAATCCACTTTGCTGATCATGTCTTCATGGCCTGGACTTAAACTCAACTGCCGTCCTTTGGTTCACATGAAACTCCAGGAGTGTGGCTTGAAAGGAAACAGAGTGAAATGAAATGAGCAGGATTGGAAAGACAGGACATTCACCCCAGTCAGGTTCTCAGCTAGCTTGATACATGTTCTTAGGAAAATGTGTTAATGATGCATCTGCCTTTCTCTCTTGTAAAACAAGGAGTTAGACAGGATGTTTGAGGAAGTTGTTAAATATAAAAGGGGATGGTCTAGAGCAGGTATTCAGGTCATGGGCAGTGAAGTAAGACCACCCGTGTTCAATCCTGTCTTAACCAGATTCATATTTTGTGATCTTTGTCAAGTCGATTACCTACCCTAAATCTTTTTTATACCCTCTTTTTATTATGAGGATGATAGAGGAGATTGTATTGATTCCTGCAATTGGAAATATGAAAGTAGACAAGAAAAATATAGCCCCCGTGTTGTAGAACTTGCATTCTATTTGGGGTAAATAAGCAAACAAACAAGATAATGGGTGAATATTTTTTGCCTGTGTTGGTAAATGCTATGAAAAAAATAGGTGCTTAGAGAAAATATACTGGGTGAGGGACCTCATTTTAAGCAGGATAGTTGGAGAATCCCTCTTTGAGGTGATGCTGTTGCAGGGTACCATGAAAAGTGAGAAGGAACTAGCAAAAGAATTTTCTAGATCCATAGGCCAGTAAGTGCAGATTTCGTTAAGGGTCTTGAGTGGTTGAAGCAAATGAAAAGAAAAAAAGTGCTTGAGTGAACAATATTTTCTTATTTTATTCTGTGTTAAATAATATATATTAGTCATGTGGCATTTTCCCATTTCCATGCCTGAAAAGTTTACCAATTCTTAGGCACTTGCCCCATAAACAAATATTTAAAAGATGACTTTTACATCATTAACATATTTTAGACATTTTTATTTTAAAATGCTTAGTTCCTGAAAACTTAAAGGAGCCAGGACTATATTTAAAGTAGAAATATTGTTATTAGGGAGTAACAACTATAGCCCTAAGATCTCGGTCTCAATTTTAATCATATTTATGGGAAGAATATTCATCACAATTTTTACTGCACATGTTAATTTCAGAGGAAAATAGAATTTTTTTCTAAATCAAGTATTTTTTTTCTATTTAAGACTATAACACTGAGAGAGAAAATTTAGCTGTAGATATGTGTTAGCATTTTAACTAAATTGAAGTTATTTTAATAGATGAAATCCCAGCTGATGTTAGATTGGGAAGACAAACAATTATCATTGAAGAATCCTGTATCAGAACTAAGAAACAAAGAGGAATGATTTTAATAATAAAATATGTGAAGGATTATGATGTTCTCAAATAATAAGATATGACAAAATTAGCAAAGCAGTTTACCTAAATGCTATACCTCATGTGAGTTCATTGGCATTGTATGCATAGTTCTAGTTGTCTAATATGTCTAACATATTTGTGTACATAGTGAAGCGACACATGACTGCAGTGTATATTTTGAGTAGTCTAGATAATAAAAGGTGTTGAGAAAATTAGACAGATGCATGCAAAAAAACTGAAACTAGACCACCTTCTTACACCATACACAAGAAGAAACTAAAAATAGACTTAAGACTTAAATGTTAGACTCAAAAGCATAAAAATTCTTGAAGAAACCAAATGCAGTAAAATCTCAGACATTTCTCTTAGCAGTAGTTTTTCTGATATATTGCTTCAGGCAAGGAAAACAAAAAAAAAATTTTAAAGGAAACCATCAACAAAATGAAAAGACAGTCCACTAAATGGAATAGCATATTTGGCAATGATACATCTGATAAAGGGGTTGATGTCCAAATAAAAAAGTTGCAAAACTCAACACACACACACACACATAAAAGCAAGCCACCCAATTTGAAAAATAGACAAAGGACCTGAATAGACACTTCTCCAAAGAAGACATACAGATGGCCAATAGACATAAGAAAAGATGCTCAATGTCTCTAATCATCAGAGAAATAGAAATTAAAACTATAATGAGATATCACCTCACATGTGTCATAATAGCTGTCATCAATAAAAAACAGGTGTTGAGTATTGACCTATGAACCAAGAGGTCATGTTTTGATTCCCGGTTAAGACACAAGCCCAGGTTCTGGGCTCGATCCCCAGTGGGGGACGTTCGGGAAGCAGCCAATCAATGATTCTCTCTCATCATTGATGTTTCTATCTCTCTTTCCCTCTTCTCCCTTCCTCTCTGAAATATATAAAAAATATTTAAAGAAAAAAAACAACAACAGGTATTGGTGATGATGTTGAGAAAAGGGAACACTCATGCATTATGTGTGAAATGCAGATTGGTGCAGCCATTGTGGAAAGCATCATGGAGTTACCTCAAAAAATTAAAAATGAAGCTGCCTTATGGCCCAGTGTTTCCACTTCTGGGAATATATCCAAAGAAACTTGAAATACAAATTAAAAATAATATATGTACCCCCATGTTCATTGCAGCATTATTTACAATAGCCAAGATTTGTAAGCAGCCCAGTGTCCATCAGTAAATGAGTGGATAAAACAGCTTTGGTTCATTTACACAATGGAATACTACTTGGCCACAAAAAAGAAAAGAGAAGGAAATCTTACCCTTTGCAACAGCATGGATGGACCTGGATAGCATTATACTAAGTGAAATGAGCCAGTCAGAGAAAGACGGGTACCATATGAACAAAATGAACTAACAAAACAGAAACAGACTCATAGAGAACAAACTGGCACTGTCAAAGGAGAGGGGGTTTACAGGGCTGGGTGAAAAAGGTGAAGGGATTTATATATAAAAAAAACACACAAAAAACTCATAGACACAGATAGCAGTATGGTGATTATCAGAGGAAAAGGAGATGTGGGGGACATAGAAGAAGGTATAGGTGGATAAATGGTCATGGAAGGAGATTTGACTTGGGGTCGTGAACACACAGTACAATATACAGATGATATATTGTAGCATTGTACAACTGAAACCTATATAATTTTATTAACCTATGTCACTCCAATAAATTCAATAAAAAAATGAATAAATTATATCTCTCAAGATATCATCATGACAAAGACTTGATCACCTTTCCGTTTCAGGTTTATTTTTTTATTCTTAGATTTAATTTCCTTCTCAGATTTTTCCCCCTTTTGTATTTTTCTGTATTAAATTTCAGAAATATCTTAGGACATAGATTTTAAAATTTGTTTTAATTTTGAATTTTTTTACTTTGTAAGCAATGATGTCCAAGATCTCTTTTAAATATATGAGGGATCTTATGTGATACAAGCAAGGCCTGTTTTATAAGCTTAGCTGTAGATTTATGGTTGGCTTGCATCCAGCTTGTTCCCTTAGCAGCATACTAGGCGTCTTGTTATCGAACCACTCTGAAGTCTTTGCACTGACTATCTTACCTTTTTATGTCTTCTCACGTACCAGTATCCCTTGGAGCTTTAGGGAGCCTCTTAGATGGTAACCACATGATCAATATTTCTTCCTTGATTGATAGGTCATAGAAAACAAATTGCTACAGAAAATGTAGGAGGACCTTCAGTATCATGTTTCAGTTTTCATAGGATGGGGGGATTTATTTCTTTTTAATATGGGTTATCTCTCACCCCCAACTTTTCTTTCTCTTTTCATCTTTTCTTTACTCCTATGTTGTGACTCTGCTTCTTCAGTGTATACACATGTGTGTTTCTCCTTTCTTTTTTTTCCCAATATGTTTTTATTGATTTTTAGAGAGAAAGGAAGGAAGAGGACTAGAGAGATAGAAACATCCATGAGAGAGAAATATCATCAATTGTTTGCCTTCTGCATCCTCCTTACTGGGGATCGAGCTGCAACCTGGGTATGTGCCTCCACCGGGAATTGAACCCGTGACCTCTTGGTTCATGGGTTGATGCTCAACCATTGAACATCACTGGCCTGACATCTTCTATCTTGATCTACATTTAGCTTCTTAACACATCCCATTGGTGATATTTGACAGTAATTAAGATTGTACACTTTAGCACCAGGTTCCCTGAGTTGGAATCCCAGAATTACTCATTATTAGGGGTGTGTGTATGTGACCTTGTTAAATTACTTATCTTCTCTGTGATCCATTCTTAGTGTCCATTTAGGATGTGGCCCTTAAGGCTCTTTTAAGGCCAAATGAGCTAATCCTTGAAAGATCTTTGAACATTGCCTGCATGCACTACCAGCCTCTTCTAAGTGGGTGTTAGTCACCATTCTTGTCTTTTACTCTGCCCTCTCATTATGCATTTGAAACTATTTCTCCCATTTAAGTTTCTATTTCAGCTACTATTCACTGTGAATGCAGATCCTAACCAACAATATCCCTGCCATAGAAAGCCATTGTGCTTTTATTTCCAGTAAATCACTGGAAATATGGGCATGCTGAGATGAACATTTATGGTTATAATAGGAAAATTCAACCTATATAAATAAGTTTGAATGATTCCAAACTTAAAGAAGCAGTGCAATAAGAAGTGAGGCCTAGGTTACAAAACTTGGCTTATGGTGATCACATTAACACACCAAGATGTAAAGCTCTGATATATCAGGATCTTGCTTGATTTAAATGTCCTATTTTTTAAATTATTTTATTTATTTATTTTTTGTTATCTAGTACTGATGAGAAGGAACAATTGGTGACTCATCATTATGACAGTGTTTGTCCCAAAGATGGGTCAGGGACTTTTTCTTTTCATTGATCATAGAAAACATAAGCAGATGTGTACATGGCAGGCTTGATGAATCCCACTGATTAAAATGTTAGAAAACATTTTTTATAGTACTAAATGTTCCAAGGAATTTTATGGAAGATTACTTCTACTACACAACGAGGGATAGAAACCATTTGTGAGGCTGAAACCTGAAAACAATAGAACAAAAAATACTCTATGTTTCTTTCAACCCAGTTTCTGGAATTTTCTCTGACTACATTTCTCCAGCTATAAAATGGATGGTGAGGATTAAACAAGGGAACATATGAAAAGAGCTTAGCAGAGCCTGACACTGAGTAAGGAGTTAACAAGTTTATTAACAGACTAGTAGCCCTGCGCACGAATCCGTGCGCCAGTAGCTCTCTGCGGGGCCTAGCCACTCCATGCCTGCTGCCCAGAGGCTCTCTGCAGCCCAGAGGCCCATCCGCAGCCGGGTGCGGAACGCTGCCCACTCTCAGCGGCCACCCCCCCCGGGACTGGGGGACTCCGGCGGGGCTGAGAGGACTGGACACCGCCATCTTGTGGCTATGGGTGCCACCATCTTTGTGACGGAGCGACGGTTAATTTGTATATTACCCTTTTATTAGATAGGATATTGAGGTTTAAGGTTTGCATTCAGCTGAGAGATGATTCATTGTAATACCAGCTTTAGACTCTTATCTTCCCAGGGCCAGTT
This sequence comes from Cnephaeus nilssonii, assembly GCF_951640355.1. Lineage (NCBI taxonomy): Eukaryota > Metazoa > Chordata > Mammalia > Chiroptera > Vespertilionidae > Cnephaeus > Cnephaeus nilssonii. Next base: position 97,021,134 of record NC_137073.1, read on the forward strand.
TTGCATCTCTTCCTAATACTTTGAAATGATGAGCCAGAGAACCTGCAAAGTCCCCCAGTACTTTGCCCTCTTTTTCTATTCTTAGTCATTGTTCATTTTCTTCTTTAAACATGTTCTATTGCTTGCATGCAAGTATCATGTATTCAGGTATACTGCATTCTATGTTTTATAGGGCATTTAGGAAAATAGTTTATTTTTTCCATGTGGAATTTATATAATGTTTGGCAGTTTCTAAACCAAATACAAAAGTAAATAGCCTTGAATGTATCTGGATTCCCCATCTTTTATTTTGTTTAACCAATTCATATAGTTTTTATATCAAGCTGTCTATGCCAAGCAATGCTCTAAGTGTATACAGACATTAATTTATTTATATTCAGAGTTTCTAATACTGAAAAAAATAATAACACATCGGTGAGTAGCATATTTAATAAAAACCTGCTTCAATAGTATTTATATTAAGTATCTGCATGCAGTTTAATCTGGTTTAAGTATCTTTGGACTGCAGCCATTGAAAGCCGTGAGGGTTCTCACATGTAATCTGGGGAAGCTTTTGTCCTCCTTGCAGAGTTTGGGGATTACTGGGCTTCTCCATGGCAATTAATCATGCAGCATAGGGCCTGGTGTGCTGTGTTTTTAGGAGCTCTGTGTGATCAAAGAGCAAGTTGTGTAAATAAATAGATTTATCTCAAATAAACACAGCAAAATAGAATGAATTTCATAGACGCAATATCTCTTGTAGGCTCAGTGGCCAAATCCTCTGTTTAAAGGCTCAGAATTACAATAAAGCAGAATTTGGAAAAGGCATGCCAACTCCTGGGTCACAGACAGAGCAGAGACTTGCAATTTATTTACACGCTCAATAGATAAATGTGCGCATCATATAAATTGTTCTGTATGCTAGGGATAAATTGAAACTGACATTCTCAAACATTTTCTTGCCCATGTCAAATTTGTAATTTTTTTCCATAAAAAGAACTTTTTCATACATTGTGTTGACAACATCGCATTCCTTCATCAGAAGGTATTTAAGCTACAAGTCATCAAAATATGATTTCACCAAAACCATATATATCATAATAATTTTTAATGTGTTCATATTGTCTAAGAACTATGTATCTTTAATATTAAAGGACATTTTTAAAATTATTACTGCTAGTTTGCTGGATACTTTAAATAGTCAATGCAGTGTAATGTTTAAGAGTTCAGTATCCATAATTAGAGAATTCCTGAGATCAGTTCAAGCTCCACCACTGTACAACATTTTGACTTGGGCAAGTTACTTAATCTCCTCTACAAAGTTAGTACAAGATTCAAAACTATCTCATAGAGTCTTGTGAGGATGAACCAAGTTATTGCATGCAAACTAGTTAGCAGGGTACCTGGAATATGCTTGGGGAAAGAATCCTATATAATAAAAGCCTAATATGCTAAGTGCCCAGCCGATCAAAGCATAATATGCTAATGATATGCTAAGGCCGCTGAACCACTCCCTATGACGTGCACTGACCACCAGGGGGCAGACAGTCGACCAGTTGACCAGTTGACCAGTTGCTATGACATGCACTGACCACAGGGGGGAGACGCTCCAACTGGTAGATTAGCTTGCTGCTGGGGTATGGCCAATTAGGACTGAGCAAGACATCTAGACACTCCCTGGAACCCTCCCACAGCCCTCCCCAGTTGGCCAACCTCCTGTGTCCCTCCCCGGCTCCAACCATGCACTGGTGAGGTCCCTCGGCCTGGCCTGTGCCCTCTCGCAATCCAGGACCACTCAGGGGATGTCAGAGAGCCGGTTTCAGTCCAATACTGCAAGCCAGGCTGAGGGACCCCACTGGTGCATGAATTTGTGCACTGGGCCTCTAGTTCTATAATAAGTCTCCCGGGTTTCTGCACATCTTCTGAGCAAGAGGGATTGACATCCTTTTATAAACCATAGACCAGAGGTAGAATAAAGATAGGTAGAACCATAGATCATAGTGATCAATAGTTCTTCAAGGAAAAGGTAAGATTTCTTTCCTCACCAGTGTAATAAAGATGATGTCTCTGTGGAAAGATTGAGCTTGCAGCTAGGAGCTTGCTTGAAAAGACCAGGGTTTTCTAAACTTAGGGTTCCTTAATATGTATATGCATGTACAGTATACACATGAGCTGTTTCACATGGTCCCGTGTCACTTGTGAGGCAAGGATAGCTAATGTGAACATGCAGCCCACGTTTCCTGCTGTGTCCTGAGTAGTGATGTCCTTTTACTCTGAGTTAAGAAACCCATGTTGTATGCCACCATTTATAAAACTGGTAAGCAGGTTAACTTAGAATACAAGTGGGTAAAATCTTAAACCCTTCACAGTTATTGATTACATGTTTAGCACTCAATAAACATTAGTTATAATAATAATAATTAGTAGCAGTGTTTATTATATAAGGAGATCATAACATAAGTACTTAGTGTTAAATTTCCCAAAGCATCATGACCAATAGTGTGCCAACTGATTAAAACAGTCCTGCAACAATCCATTTAATGTTGGTTTTCCTTTTTCTCTTTTTCTTTTTTAATGAATGACAACTTGTTTCAGTTAATTAGACTAAGGTCTAGCTATTTTGTTTCTTCCTTTAAATAATGCCTTACTTGTGCAAATGTTTTCAGTATTGAAAATAAAGATTATTATTATACTAGTGGCCTGGTGCACGAAATTTGTGCACAGAGAGGGGGGTTCCCTCAGCCCAGCCTGCACCCTCTCCAATAGGAACAAAGATTGATTGAATTTCTAAAGCTTCTCCAAATTTCAGCAGAATATTTTTAAAAGCCACTGTGCCACCGGGCCCTGGCTTAGTGCTTGAGTGTTGAACTATGAACCAGGAGGTCATGGTTTGATTCCATTCAGGGCACATTCCCAGCTTGCTTTTGGGCTCAATCCCCAGTAGGGGGTGTGCAGGAGACAGACAATCAATGATTCTCCGTCATCATTGATGTTTCTATCTCTCTCTCCTTCTCCTTTCCTCTCTGAAATCAATAAAAGTATTTTTTTAAATAAAAATAAGATAAAAGCCACTGTGCCAAATAGGTAGTGTACAGGCAGTATTCAAAATGTATTCACTGTAGGAGTTGTTTGACTTGCATGTGTTATTTTCTTCACGGGTTCCTGTTCTCTTCAGTCATCTCCTCCCTGTGATCTTATGCTCACCAGCTGCCTTCATCTGATAACCTCTTTGTTTCCTTTACTTACCTGAATTTTAGCCTGGTATTAGATGATTCCTAATATCCTATCAAAATTTAAAGTGCTATAATTTTAGGAATTTGAAAACAGGGGCAAAGAAAAATAGAAAACAATACAAGGAGATATTTCTAAAATGGAGAGTGAATCTGAGTAGGGGGAAGAGGAAGGAATATATATGCTGGATTGTTGATCTAGGAAAAAGAATTCAGTGTCAAAAAAGCATAACTCTGGAAGTTTATCCTATAGTTGTCCCTCTCATCGAGTAAAGACAATGGTTTTTCTGTTAATAAGTGTTTGTTATAAATTAACGATTGAAAAAGCATTATATTTATAGCTTTTCTCAGTGTATGTTAGCTGCATTGCAAGATATAAAATGTTAATGAACTATGGCCATGCCCCCAAGAAAATCATTATGTTGCAGCTTCACTGTACAATACACTCTTCTTGCCTGTTCATCACTTGGCGCAACTCAGACCTTATCTTACTGGGGGATGATGTGGCACTAGCTTGGCAGCCACTTTTGCACAAGAGAACAACTGCTTTAGGTGGCTGCAGAATTCCTCCAGTCTAAGCATGAATCTTTTGGAATCTATCCATTTGAGAAGAATATGTTATGATATAATGGGAAATCCTTTAAGTATGGTTTCAGATTTTTAAAGGGTTTTGAGCATGATCTTTAGGTTTTATTAATAACTGCATTGTCAGTTTAACCCTTTGCACTCTGATGTCGAGTGTGACTCGACACGGTTAGCAGTAGAATAAAGGAATCGAGAAAAAAGCAAGCGAGTGCAAAGGGTTAAGATACTATCTAGTATATTCATATTTAACACTAGAGGCCTGGTTCAGGAGATTCATGCACTGGGTGGGGGGAATTCCTCAGCCCAGCCTGCAACTTTTTCACAACTTACTTTTTGAGGATGTATTTTTATATGCCTGCGCCCTCTTGCAGTCCGGGACCCCCTGGGGATTGGGTCTAAGCTGGCAGTCAGACATCCCTCTTGCAGTCCGGGATCCCTTATTCCTTATTGCCCTTCTGCAGCAGAGGCGGGAGAGGCTCCCACCACAGCTGCTGCGCTCGCCAACCATGAGCCTGGCCTTTGGCTGAGTGGCACTCCCCCTGTGGGAGTGCACTGACCACCAGGGGCAGCTCCTGCATTGAGAGTCTGCCCCCTGGAGGTCAGTGTGCATCATAGTGACTGATCCTTCAGCCGTTCGTTTGATTTGCATATTAGGCTTTTATTATATAGGATACTATCCAGTATACTATCAGTTCTTTGGCTTGAAGTAGAGATATGGTGATAAGAAGTATAGGAAGCTGAGACTAGCCAACTTTTTCACAACTTACTTTTTGAGGATGTATTTTTATATTCTTAATAGAATCTAGAGTCTAGAATCATAGGCTTGAATTTTTCTGCTGTATGTGTGATGTTGGAGATGCAGTAACAAAGGGAACACAAATTCAACCTATCCATAGTGACAAAAATATTTAAGAGCAATAGTCTTCCAGATATCTATCTATGTGTAACAAAATGAACCATACTTACTGCTATAGGGCAACAACCTTTGTTTTTATGCTCACAGTTTCTGTGGATCAGGGAATCAAATAGTGCACAAAGGGCATGACTTGTCTCTGCTGTGCTTGTTTCTGGAACCTCATAAGCAAAGACTTGAATGGCTTGAGGTTACCTAACTACTTGGCGGCTGAAATCTGAAGACTTCTTCGCTCACATTTCTGGGGTTGAGGTTGAGACAACTTGAAGGCTGGGGTCTTATGGTCCTGTCAGTTGGAGTGCCAAAACATAGCCTCTTCATGTGACTTGGGCTTCCTTGCAATATGGCATCCTAAGGATGGTGGCTCAGAGCTCAAATTGCTGAGAGGCAGTTGCAGAGCCTTCTGAGGCCTAGCCTTGCAAGTCACAGGTGTCACTTCAGCTTACACTATTGCTCAGAGCAACCACAAGTCTGCCCCGATCCAAAAGGAGGTACGGAGGTGCCACTTTACTGTTGGAGGACTTACAGAGTTCACATTAAAAGTGTCACCTAATCTAAATTTTTTTTAAAAGGAGAAAAGGGATATCTTATCAATTGCTTAAGAATATTGAAATCTATAATTAGAGGATAAGTCAATTTTTTTTCCTTTTCCTCCAAAATATCTCATAAAGTGGGAGCATCTTGGTCATTTTTAATGGTACAAGAAGGTGTATAAGAATATTTAGGTTCAATTTTTTAACTCCTTTTTACTTATGCATGTATTCTTCGGGAGAATCATGGCAAGATAAGTGTTTCAAAGGCTAGTCAAATTAAACAAAGGGAGTTTAAACAAATCTCCAAGGATGAAAGAGTAATTCCCAGGTAGAGAAGTAAGATTAAAAGTAAATTCACTAAATTGCATGACATCCCAGTGTGTTTTCTGTTTTTTGTTTTTTTTCTTTTCATTTTTCTGTAACAAGTCCACGGGGTATTGTTAATAACAGACTAGGGGAGGAGGTTTGGCTTGATTTTTATGTCAAAAACTTAGATCTGACAGGATAAAAGTATAATATTAAGCTGCATGATATCATTTGATGCTTATAGGTATGACTGGCTTGATCTCCTGTAAAATCCACAAATTTCTTTAACTAAAGAAAGTTTGATGCTTCTATATTTAGCATTTGTGAACATTTCAGTGCTTTTTTAAAACCACCATTTTGTAGTAATTTCAAGCTCGTTTAACCATATCACAACCTGATGGAGAGAGGTATTAATATTGCTTCAGGTGACTGACTAAAGCAGATTACCGGTGAAACATGAGTAGAACGAGAATTGTTTTGGTTTGTAGTCCTCTAACAACTACTTCCATTGACAGTTTATTTTATGTTAGAGGGATGAAATGAATTACTCTGAATGAAAAAAAAAATATTCTCTCATTTCAAACTTAGATTACTAGTTGTGACAATTCACTGAGAGAAAAATAGTTCATCTGTAAAACAGTTTAAGTTAGAAATATGCTCCATCTTCCAACCCTTCAACCTGACATTCCTAGAATGACCTGATGTTGATGTTATCTTTCTCCACAACCAAAGGCAGAGATTAATGGGATGGACCTTTACTCTAGCCAGTGGTTTTCAAACATTTTGTTTTCAGGACCTTTTTATACTTTCAAAAATTATCGAAGACCCTAAGGAGCCATTTTTTTTATATGAGATTTGTCTATTGTTGTGTATTATATTAAATTTTAAACAGGAATTCTTATGAGAATGTCTCTCTTCATACTTCACTACCAACATAGTTTTTAAAAAACTGTTTTTGCCAGTTTAAGAAGTAAAAAAATATCTGCAGTTTTAAAAAAATCTTTATTGTTGAGAGTAGTATAGATGCCCCTTATTCCCCCCCCCCCATTATCTCCCTCCACCCGGTTCCTGCCCACCCCAGGCCTTCACTGCACTATTCAAGTTTTCCTAATTATGACTGAGGTTGCATCACTTTTAATAAAATTTAGTTTTTGTGGTTAAACTTATAAATACACAATTACATATTGAGGTTTCAAATTTTCTTTACTTTTTAAAGAACTTATATATTTCAAGAAATTAAGTTTATTCATGAGATTAACTAAAAATGTTTATCCAGTTTGTTTTTTACTTTCTGTCATTATTGTTGCTTTCTGTGGATATTTATATTTTTTGTTTATATATCAGTATTTTCATTTGTGTTTTCTAGTTTATAATTACAATGTTATTTTGACTTCATGTCACAAAAGTTTCTCCTAATGGTCCTTTTAGTGCAGTTTTTATTTGTGTCTAAGTTTTTGGTATCTCCAGAATTTAGTTTTGCATCATGTTTGAGGTAGTAATCAAATTTCATTTTTTATAGATGACTAACCAATTGCTAATTTGAAATAATTTCTTTTTCCCATTGCTTTTAAATGATATTACCATGCACTAAATCCCCCTGTGGTTGTGTGTGTGAATGTGTGTGTGTCTACTTTGTTCTCTGTTCTGTAATTTCAGAGTAGAAAGAAGTAAGGTTTTATACATATATATATAGTCTAATATGTATTATTTGATGAAAAGAAAGTCATGTGAATATACCCTTGACAAATGGTGATTTTAGATGAGGCAAACCACCACAGGCCCCTCGCCCAGGCCGTCCCACGCCTCAAGGGAACCCCCACCCTGATCCAGGATACCCTTCAGGGCAAACCAGCTGGCCCCCACCCATGCACCAAGACTCTATCCTATCTAATAAAAGAGTAATATGCAAATTGACTGTCACTCCAACACACAAGATGGCTGCCCCCATGTGGTCAAAGATGGCTGCCCCCATGTGGACACAAGATGGCTGCCACAAGATGGCCAGCAGGGGAGGGCAGTTGGGAGGAATCAGGCCAGCAGGGGAGGGCAGTTGGGAGGGACCAGGCCGGCAGAGGAGGGAAGTTGGGGGCGACCGGGCCTGCAGGGGAGGGCAGTTAGGGGCAATCAGGGTGGCAGGAGAGCAGTTAGGCATCAATCAGTCTGGCAGGGGAGTGGTTAGGGGGTGATCAGGCTCGCAGGCAGAAGCGGTTAGGGGCAATCAGGAAGGCAAGGAGGCGAGCAGTTGGGAGCCAGCAGTTCTGGATTGTGAGAGGGATGTCCGACTGCCCGTTTAGGCAGTCGAGGGGTCCCAGATTGGAGAGAGTGCAGGCTGGGATGAGGGACACCCCTCCCCCCCCCCCCCCCCCCCCCCCGTTCATGAATTTCGTGTACTGGGCCTCTAGTAGTATAGAAATGACTATTCTCCATTATAATGTAAGAAGGAAGAGAATCAGCATACAGACACTTTAATACACTTGGTTTTTATAGGCCTATTTCTTCTTTCATTTTTTTTTTTGTTCTGATTTGTGAACAGAAAACATAACCCAGAAAGCCTTTGTAATTCATACTTTGTAATCATATCCTCATCTTTGTATTCATACTACCATTTTTTTTTTTTGCTCATATTAGATCAGAACTTCAATCAGATATTCAAAATAGAATCGAATATTCTTCCTTCCATGAAAACATTTGAAATGTTTTACAAAACATTTGACATATTGTAAAAATTTAAATACAATAACTGGTCCACCACCTGAAAAACTTCAATTTTAACTTTAATTACATGGTGATTTTGAGATCTCTTTATATTTTTTCAAGGAATATTGATAAAGTAGTTGTACAAAATATTATAACCTCTCACCTTATTTATTTACTAGTATAAGATTTTTCTACAATAATCTTTTGTAGTTGATTTTGGTGGAGGACATGGATAGTGCAGCTATTAGTGCACTACCAAACAAAAAAATATATAATCTTTGTGTTAATCTATGTCTATGAGTCTTTTTTTTTAAATTTCTTTATTGATTAAGGTGTCACATATTTGTCCTCATCCCCCCATTCCCATCCCACTATGTCTATGAGTCTTGATACATTAGGGCAATACCTAAGCATATATCATGACGGATTATGTTTACTAACAGAGAAATTATTAAGGCATATTGTATGTTGCCCAAATTTTAAAGCCTTATTTCTCATGTATGAAAATTCTGATGATGAGTGCAATAAAATCAAATCAGTAGATGCTAAATGATTTTTTAATGTGGATTAATATTATCTTAGAGTGTATAAAATTTCTACAGTTAAATTTTCATATTGGAAGTTATTCATTTTCTGAAATCATCCCATTTTAATAAGAGATTTAGGTTGACATTGACGTATTTTGACAGTATATCTGTGCCCTAGTAAATGTGCAAGTTTTCATAAGTACATAAAATTCTCCTTATTTAAAAAAAATGATACTAAAACATTTAGGCAAATAGCATTTTGAAGAATTATAATACTGCTTACTTCCCTATAGAATTATGAGCTTCTGGAGACAGGATTTCCCTTACTGTTGCTTTCTTCCACCTCCCCCTTCTCTCTTTCACTATCTAAGGGTTAACACCTATTGGTACTTGCCTATATAAAGGCTTTATTCAAATTTGTTGAGTTGCATCAAAGATCTAAATAAAACAAATGGATTTTTTGCCCCCCAGTGTGTAAAGCATTATAGTTCAGCACACATCATTAGAGTATCAACATGTATACTCTTTCAAGTTTTGAGGAAATGTGACAATAAATAATGTAGTGCTCTTCTTTCAAAGAGCTTACAATATAAGGTCTTACCTTAGTATGATGTGTATTAATGTGCATCAGCATCCATTAGTTCTTGTTGACTTGTGAGATACGCTGAATGAATATTTCTTGCTGCCTTTATATAGAAGAAGACATTGCACCTCAGAGACATTATCCAAGTCTCAGGACCATTACCTGGGGACACATGGATGGATGTAAAACCAGGCTTTTAAAATCTTAACCTAAAGTCTTTCCTAGTATTCTAAAGTAGCTCACAGCTGGGAAGCTGAGCCCTTTAGCTGCTTAAATTAGTTTAAATCATGAGGACCAAGATTTTAAAAGAACACGCAAATATGATTTTTAAATCCTCACTGTTATCCCCCCAATGAGAAATATGGAAGAATAAAAAGGCCTGAATATATTTGATACAAAACATTTCCCATTTTTAAAGCACATAAGAAGTAAATTCTGATCACTGTATGCCAATGTGTTTTTTAAATTCACAGATAATTTGTGAATACTTATAATAGGAAATGAAAACTGTTGGATGTCATCATGTGCAGTTATGTTAAACTGGGGGGAAATGGTATTGTGGAAAGAGTAAAATAAAGTTAAAATGTAGGCATGTTATATGTGAAATATGTCATACAGCTGATACATTTTCCAAAATAGTTCAGGAACACTTTTAGGAAATGAGGATTGCACTGATTACTAATGTGTATACTATTTTAATAGAATGAAAAAGAGCTTCTAGTGAGAGTGCCATCTTGGTTAACATGTGCATGTTGCACTGCTATATCCTTGGCCTTGCCTGTAAGAAACATAAATTCTTAGCAGCAAATTCTGTTGAAATCATATATATAAAATACCCAAGTTCACCAAAGTTGCTAGGTTTTTATTTTTTGCATTCTCTATTGTCTTACTAGGTATCCATTCACATCTGTAACCACTTTTGCCAACAACAATCACACACAAAAAGCTAAAATATTTACTAGCACGTGTGTAGATATATTCAGGTGGATGGATATATCCAGATATTAAAATAAGCACGTATTTGATTTCTTAACCTATCAATGTCTTGCTAACTGCATGTTCTGACAGGGAGCATGGGGTGAGGGGAGAGGGGGCTTACAAGACTGGGTAGAATATATACTTTATATAATTGATTTGGGCCCAGACATTTTACATTGCTGTAAAACTGATATGATGGGATGATTTTCTATTTTCCTGTAGTAAAAGATACTGGAGGTCATGGTATTTTTTTTTGCACTGCAGGACACTATTGGATTTTGTTTCTAATATAACAAATGTATCATAACATTTCTTCCCTTTTTTTTTTTTTTTAGATGGGACATAATGTTTAATCTAATTATGTATAAACTAGAGGCCCGGTGCACAAATTTGTTCATGGGTGGGGTCCCACAGGGTGGCCTGTGGGGATCGGGCCCCAGCTCATGCCTCCAGCCTTGCATCCCTATAGCCCTGCCTGGCACCCTGCCATGGCCTGGTGCCGCCCCCTCATTTGCTCCACCATCCCGCCTGTGGGGCAATCGATTGGGGCCGGGCCCACCACTGCCACTGCTGGTCACCATCTGCGAGGCGATCGGGCCCCTGCTCACATCTTCCTTGGCCTGGCATCGCCCACTCACCTGCTTCACCATCCCAGTGGGGTCCCGCTCTCGTCGGGGTCATTGGGGCTGGTAGCACCTCCACTGCTGCCTGCTGCCAGTGCTGGCGTTGCCGATGCCCGCCATGTCCCATGCTGCCCCCTCGTGGTCAGCGCATGTCATAGCGAGCTGTCAAACTCCCGGTTGAACAATGTGCATATTAGGCTTTTATTATATAGAATGCTTCTGAAGAGTCAGTTTCTGACCTTACAGGCACATAGCCATACATCCTCATAGCTTCTTGCACTGCCATTGACACATACCAGTTCTCTAATTTCAGACCCACGTTGAAACCATGAAAGAAAAAAAAATTCTTTGTTTTACTGACCAAATATCTAGGCAAAATTAAGGTCAGTGAAAATCCAGAATCTAGAATTCATTTGCATTTTCAATATAAGTCTCTTTCTAATTCCTCTTACAAGTTTAATATTTCTCACTCCATCCCTTTCTCTCTTGATTCCTTCTAAAAAGCTTAGGAATAACTATGATTTCAGTTGATACATTAGTATGTTTTCTATTTCTAGAATCAGAAATTTCATAAGAGAAGGAGTATGGCAAGCATTGCATGTTCTTTACTTTATTATCTGACTTAAATTATTCATTATTTTAGATACTCTTATAATAATGCTAATATGATGACAGCCCATTTTTTCTAGTACAAAATATAGAGTATTGTATACATACTTAATGCACCAAATTCTGCTTTTAAAATATCACTACCCCTTCTGTCTTTTTACTTGATTTTTCCACAGTGATAGACAAAGGAAATGATTTTCTTTAAAATACTCATATTCTTCCTACCACTTTCCTGACCAAATGTTTCAAAGGTGGCTCACTATCTCCAGGAAATGTCTAAAACCTGTGGCTGGCTCTTAAGCTTCTTGAGAATCATTGAGATGCAGCATTTTCTCAGGATCAGGGTCCAATCTTCCCTTTGAGGTACCCTCATGGCTCAGTATCTTCTCACTGATAGAAACTTCCACTCCATTTGGACTTTTGACACTGAGCACTTCTCGCATTTCCTATTACCCAGGGCATTTTACGTGGTGCCATTCATTCTTTGGCTAAGCTCCAGCACATCTCTGTCACTATGCAGTTTTTCATCATTCTTCCATGCACACATCATCCTTCCCACAGCATGTGCCACCTATGCATTCACAGCACCGACTCGGTTGTTAGCAAACTAATTCAACTCATCTTTCCTTACTCACAAGTGGACCATTTCTGGGAGACAGGGAAGTGTTGACACGAAGAAACGATGAGATGATCTCTAAAATTAGTTTCCCTGAGAAAACTGTTTGATTTTATTCTCTAAGTGGGACACTATTCCCAACCTAGTACGTGGCCTCATTGCTTCACGATAATGATTCCGCACAAGGTGGCCATGTTCCCCAGGTGACTAAATCCATGGATTCTCACAGTTTTCACCTCCCTTAATCTCTTAGAGGCCCAGGCACTGATTTGTCTGCCTTGTTCATGAGAACTCCCAGTGAAGTCATTGGATACACCTCCTCCTTTGCCTCTCCCTCTGCGGCTGCTCTTTTAATCAGCTTTGCTTTTACAAAGCCTTTTAATGCTGTAGGTTGTTAATAGACAATCCTCGATCTCGTGCCTTTCATTATTATCTGGAACTGATGACTCCCAAAGAGTATCTGTAACCCAGACTCATTCTCTCATTTTCCAGAGCTGCTAGCTGCTTAGCTGGCACCACATCTTAAAATCGCAAAGGCAGCTCAGGTTCCACCACATCTGAAGGTGTGCCTATCACCCCTCAGCCACCACCCTCAATGTAGGCTGTCCCGTGGCTCCTTTTCTCTATGGTTGTTATTGCTCAAGCCCTTTATCCAAAAAAGAACCCTCAGCAACTCACTCCTTACTCCTGTATTCAGTTTATTTCTTCTATGGCATTGTTTAATCAGTTCATTGGTATAACAAAATATTATAGACTAGAGGCCCCTTGCAGGAAGATTCCTGCAATAGGGCTTCCTGCTGCGGTCTCAGCTGCCCCACCTGCTTCTCTCCCTTCTCCCCTGCCCCACCTGCTTCCCTTCCTTCTCCCCTGTCCGGCTTGCTTGCTTCTCTGCAGCTTCACTTCCTTCTGCAGCATTTGGCTTCTTTCTACGCTGTCTTCAGTCTTCACTCTGGCCTGGATATGCAAATTAACCGCCATCTTGGTTGGGTTAATTTGCATACTCACCCTGATTGGCTGGTGGGCGTGGCTTGTGGGTGTAGCAAAGGTACGGTCAATTTGCATGTTTCTCTTTCATTAAAGAGGATGAGGTGGCTTCCAGAACAGACATTTATTTCTCATAGTCCTGAAGACTGGGAAGGCCACCGTAAGGGTCTTCACCTGGCCCGTAGAGTGAGCACTGATATTCCTTTTTATTTATAAGGAGACTAATCTCATTGTGGGGGCCCCATCCTTATGATCTCCCAAAGGTCCTCATTATCTCCCAAAGGTCCTACTTCTAAATATTATCATGTTAGAGGTTAATGCTTCAATACATGAATTTGTGAATACACAAACATTCAGTCTATGACAGATCTTATCGTCTAATGATCTCTGGGATCTAGAAGAATAACCCCTTCTCTCCATCTTCACCATCAGCATTCTTTTTTATATCACTATCCTATTTTATCTAGACTCAATCCTCCTTCCCCTCCCTTGCTACAAAAAAAAAACAGGTGTTTTAATAGGAATGTGAATCTAATCATGACGCTGAGATACCAGTAAGTTTCCATGGCGTCTCACTGTGTGAGCATAACCTGAGCATAACCTGAAAGATTGCCTGGAGCTGCCACTCAGATCTCAGCTTCTGTTCACACCTGATTCCCCCACCTGCCAATCTTTTGTTCTATCAAGAGGCAGACACAACAGCCTTTTTTTTTTTTTTCCCCGTTCCTTAATATTTGCAGACATTTGAAAATGCTCTGTTCTCTCCCTAACTGGTTTGGCTCAGTGGATATAGCGTCGGCCTGTGGACTGAAAGGTCCCAGGTTCAATTCCGGTCAAGGGCATGTACCTTGGTTGTGGGCACATCCCCTGTGGGAGGTGTGCAGGAGACAGCTGATCTATGTTTCTCTCTCATCGATGTTTCTAACTCTCTAGCCCTCTCCCTTCCTCTCTGTAAAAAATCAATTATATATATATGGTCACCATCTGCGAGGCGATATATATATGAAAGAAAATGCTCTGTTCTCTGCCTGGAATTTTCTCCCTGCTTCTAATCTGTTTACTTGGTAAGTACGAACTTCTTTTTAAAAATTTTTTCTATATTGATTAAGTATTACTATTGTGTCTTTATCGCTCCATTGCACCCCCCCACCCCCCCACTCATGCCCTCACCCCCCTTATCTTTAACACATCAGCTCAGCTGTCACTTCTGCTCATGGATAGATACATCCCCCTTTATATGTGTTACTAGATATTTCTTCCCCACAATTTGAAATATTTTAAAATGATAATTGTTTACATGGTTATTGCCTTAATATCTATCTTCACCCCCACACAGACCCTAAGATCCAACAGAATAGGGTCTTTTTCTAGTTAGCTTACCTTTTACCTCCATTTCCTGGGACACATAGTGGGCCTTACTTAAATACTTCTGACTAGATGAGTCTAGCAAGTATTGCCTTTAGATACGCTTGTATTTTTATTTGACTTTTGAAGTACAATCCATTCTTAGAATACATACTTTGTCTCCAAGTTTCCGTCCCATCATGCCTATAAAGTTTATTAATTATTAATATAAGTAAAGGACTATTGATTGATTGCCTAGAAATATCTTTGACCAGATCCATTTGTGAAGCCATAATAAGTGAATTTATATATGAATGCAACTGTGATAGACAAATTCTGCAGACAGAAAAAGCAAATAAATCCCCACAAATTCAGTTCATAATACTAGAGATTAATGCAGCACAGGCTACTGCTGCTGACGCCTTAAGGAAATTATGCTTGTTTGCACTCTGGAGGAATCTAAACCTGTATAGAGTTGTTTTTATTTAGGTAGCTGAGCTACTTTAAAAGAATGATTGTGGTGTTGCTGACTAACTTGGGTTCCAGTTCATTAGGATATATTTCATAATATATTGTATTTCCTCAATAAATGTAAATAATACCAATTTGCAAGCAGCACTTTTTACATTTCCTCATTATATCCCATTTTGGCCACAGTTATTGAGCAGCACTGGGACTGATTTATTTTCTGAGAAGAAAATAAACTATCCAAGATTTGGAGGTTAACTGATACATTAGTTGAAGAGAAAATCTATGTAATGGACCCCTACAGGATGTTTGCCACAGCAAGGACGAACGCGCAGACAGAAACAAAGTCCGTCTCTGTAGGAAAGAGAAGAGAGAAATGGCATACCATTCAGCACACATATTTTGAGTTTTAAAGTGTGGTAATTATTCCTGAAAGAAAAACAAAAGCAGGCACTAGGATTCTCACACCATACTTACTTTATTTAGATTACTAAGTCCCTTATATATTTACTGTCACCTGATATTTGGGGAGAGGACATGTGTATCTGCTAGGAGTTGTATAGAGTGAGAATAGTTGGAGATGGCGTTCCTCTCCTGTTACAATGATCATTTAAGTGAAGGCAAATTCAAAACACACACCAAATAGGTTTACTTTTTTTTTAATTGTAACATTTCCTGCAAACTTGAAGTAAATGATAATGCAAAATAAGAATAACTACATGCAGATATTCACATGTGTATTTTTTTTTTCCATTTCCCCTACTGGGTATCTTTGGCATCAGATTTCTAATGCAATAATAATCATTACAATAATAATAACTTTCACCAATGAGTTCCAACTGAACGGAAATGTAGGAAACCACTTTACTTGCATCGTTTCATTTAACCTCACAACCACTCTGTAGAGTTATTGTTATTTCCGTGGCTGAGACACATTAAGAAAAGCTTGTGAAGTTGCTAACTAATTTAGGTTCCAGTTCACTAGGATAGATGTCAACGTGTGTTGTATTTTCTCAATAAATGTAGCAAACACCGATTTCTCTTCCCTGCACCACCAAGATTCTCATTTTGTAGTCAATAAAGCTGATGTTTCTGAGGTGAGGAGAATGCCCAAAATAACAACATGGAGCTAATAGGCGGCTGAGTCAGACTATGGATCTAAGTCTGACCAACTGAATCTGCTCTTACCCACTGGCCTGATATGACTTTTAGCATAAATGTTCAACCTAATGACCAGACATGAATCTTTTTATTCCATTTGGCATTTAGGGAAACCAGCTCTCTAGCAAGCAGATTTAATTATTAGATTTTGTGTTAGCATTCATGATAAAATATAATTTACCACTGTAAACAGTAGTCCTTATACTACTGTTTACTTAGAAGAATTGGAAATCTCAGCTCAGATGAACATTGATCATGGAACTGGCCACTGGTAGCCAATGTCTTTGGCATTTACAGCACTCTCAGGAAGGGCTGTCAACAACCTGGAAAGATGTGAATAAATTCTAGAATTTTTGTTTTAACTTTTCAATACCCTCCAACGGTCAGAAAGCAAAGTTTGTAAAATTACACAAATTCTTTTAGAAGAATAAAATTTTACTGTAGCAAATATTAATTTTGTTTTTAACTGTTTTAGAATCAAGTATAATTATATTTTTCTTTATATGTAATTATTATTTACTAGAGGCCCGTTGCATGAAGATTCGTGCAAGAATAGGCCTTCATTCCCCTGGCTTCGCTCCTGGCCGCACGGGAGCCTGCAAGTCCTCGCTCCCTGCAGAGCACCGCTCCTGTAGCTCCCTCCGCCCTCCCCGCCCTCCCCCTCATAGCAGGTGTCCTGCCCCACCCGGCCGCTCCGCGCCTGTGTATGCAAATTAACCTGCCATATTTGTTGGGTTAATTTGAATACTCACTCCTGGTGGCTGACGGGCGTATGGTAAATTTGCATCTTTCTCTTTTATTAGTGTAGATAATAGATATAATTTTTTCTCCTGACTGTCATTGTACACCTATAATTTTAGGCTAGGATTGTGCTAGATATGCATAGCATAAAAAAGAACATTTTTAATTAAATGAGATTAAAGTTTCCATGTTTATCAATATTGGAACTCATCAAAACAACCTTGCTTTGAAACACATGAGTAGTTGGATTCCCCTTTATATCGGACATTTAATCATATTAGTTCTGTTGGCCTTTTTTCCCATCAAAAAAATGTTAAATGTTAAATGAATGATTAGGTATTTCTGACAATTTTCATAATGATAGTAAGTAGGCTTTCTAAGACAAGGTTTTTATTTCCTTACCAACTAGAGCAGAAAGCAAAGCAGAGACTAGCCTTTCATTGTTGCTGGGATACATCATTGAGAAATATTAAAGGAAATTATATATGAGCCTGATTAGTGCTTCCTTATCTGCAATCAAAGACTTAAAAGCTTACATATTAGGTTGCTAATTATAAAATGTTATTTTATTTTGAGTCAAAAATTTTAAAAATTGCTCCTAAATATTGAATGAGTAATTGGTTAAAAAAAATGATAGTTCAAGAAAGTAATAAAATCCTTGAACTTGGCAAATTATCTAAGTAAATTAAGTGAAGCAAAGTACAATGATATAATTTTATACTGATTCATTTTGTAAATATGTTGTTTCTAATTTTTTAAATCAGCTTTTTGTGGTAAAGACACACACAAAATAATCAGAAATTATAGGAGGGAAACGTCTATAAAATATCCTACCTAATAAAATGGTAATATGTAAATTACCATCACTCCGCTATGCCCATGATTGGGCCAGTGGGAGACGCAGGGGGCGGGACTCGGGGTGGCTGGGGTAGCCGATTGGGCCAGCGGCGGCATGAGATCAGAGTCTGCGCCATGGCTGTGCTGCGGCACAGAAGGGGCCTCTGGGGCAGCGAGCTCACGTCCCGCCGCGGACCATCAAAAGCGGGGGAGCTGGGTGCCTGCCTGCTCCGGCACCAGGCCTTTCAGAAGCCTCCGCCGAGCCGGAGGCTTCTGAAAGGCCTGGTGCACCAGCAGACAGGCACCCAGCTCCCCCATGATCAAAAGTGAAAACGTGTAGGGGACCCTACATGTGCATGATTCAATCATGCACTGGGACTGTAGTGTCTATCATAATTTCTTTAGCTTTATATAGTTATTTAAATATTTATAATGCTATATTTCCAACCAAATACAAACTATATTGTCTGTCAATCTACAAAAGTGGGTTTAGCAGGCAGCCTTTCTCAAACGTATATACATAACCATAGATTTTCTTAAATGAAGATATCTTGCTACAATCCTATCTAATAATAGACAAATATGCAAATTGACCATACCTCCGACACACCCACAAGCCACGCCCACCATCCAATCAGAGTGAGTATGCAAATTAACCCAAACCAAGATGGCTACAGCCACAGAGAGCAAGGTTTCCTAGGTAACAGAGGAAGCCAAGCTTTCTGCCTGCCCTTGCCAGGCCTAAGCCTCCACTCAAGCTACAAAGTTTCAATTATAGAAGGTAAACAAATTCAAACAAATGGCGGCAGAATGGAGCTTGAGAGAGCAGGCCAGGGTTGCCGGCGGCAACAGGGGAAGCAAAGCTTTCCGCACACCCTGGCCGGGCTCACCCGCTTAAGGCTACAAAGTTTCAATTGTAGAAGGTGAATTAACTGCCACAGAAATGGCTGCCACCCCAGAGGGAGCAGCAGGCTTGGCTCCGCTCCAGGCTACAAAGTTTCAATTGTAGAAGGAAAATAAATTCCAGATACCAGGGCCTCCTCTTGGGTCGCCAGGGGGCGTGGCCGGCCTGCAAACCACCACAGGCCCCTCGCTCAGGCTGCCCCATGCCCCAAGGGAACCCCACCCTGATCAGGGACACCCTTTAGGGCAAACCAGCTGGCCCCCACCCATGCACCAGGCCTCTATCCTATCTAATAAAAGAGTAATATGCAGGTTGATCATCACTGCAACACACAATATAGCTGCCCCCATGTGGTCAAAGATCCTGCCCCCATGTGGACACAAGATGGCCATCACAAGATGGCCAGCAGGAGAGGGCAGTTGGGTGGCACCCGGCCTGCAAGGGAGGGCAGTTGTGAGGGACCAGGCCTCCAAGGGAGGGCAGTTGAGAGGGACCAGGCTTGCAAGGGAGGGCAGTTGGAGGTGATCAACCCTGCAGGAGAGGGCAGTTAGGGGTGACCAGGCTGGCAGAGGAGGGAAGTTGGGGGCAAACAGGCTGGCAGGGGGGCAGTTAAGCATCAACCAGGCTGGCAGCGGAGTGGTTAGGGGGTGATCAGGCTGGCAGGCAGAAGCGGTTAGGGGCAATCAGGAAGGCAGGCAGGCAAGCAGTTGGGAGCCAGCAGTCCTGGATTGTGAAAGGGATGTCCGATTGCCCGTTTAGGCCCGATCCCACCACGATCGGGCCTAAACGGGCAGTCAGACATACCTCCAGGAGTCCCAGATTGGAGAGGGTACAGGCTGGGCTGAGGGACAACCCCCCTCCGTGCACAAATTTCGTGCACCGGGCTTCTAGTGGTATTTATAAGAGCCTATTAAGGGAAATGTCAAAAAGGCAAACATAAAATAAAAATCTTTCTTTTGAATTTGTTGACAATTTTGAGCAATTATTATGTTCTCTTTGAATTGTAGGCATCTTCTGATAGACAAACCGCTATAATTTTATAATGAGTCACTAAATATTTCTCACTGACCTTTATCCATAAAGTTATCTATTATTGTGTTTTAGTTACCAACCTCTGACATCTGATATATATGATAACATAGAGAGAAAGACAGACTGGGCATGTGATTATTAATCATATTGATTGGTTATTGGTTTATTTGTCATTCCTTGGTCCAATCATGGATATAATTATATATTCTCAAGCATTCAGTCTTTAATAATTGATATTAGAACAATGAAGAGTTTACCTTATTTTCTATTTACGTAGTATCCATGCTTTTCTGAATATGCTTTTTCAAATGAGTTTGAGTAAAAATCAGAACTCTATGGTTCAAAGTCTTGGAATCTTGGATATTTTGGGTGGTACAATACTAAATTTACAATAAAAAGAAGTCTAGGATTAAAAGTTGCAATGACACAGATATAGATATATATAATTTAATAAGTTGCACCTTTCCATTAGGTATTTTGCATGAAACTTTAAACAGATATTGCACATTTCAACTTAATGGGAAAGATCAATGGTAGACAATGTTTATTTGAAGTTTTTTTTAATTATTAGGAAATTATAGTCAATACATATGGATTACATTAATCCTATGAAATCTCTGCTGTCATATAATTTTTACCAAGTTTCATTAATTAATTTTAAGTCTTTTACTAGATATGAAAACTACTAACATATGGTTTTCATTTTTCAGATGATTTTCTGTTCATTAATTAATGAAGTATTTTTTCCCTACTATCTTTAGGGACTATTATAGTGAAGTTTAATTTCTAAAAACACACATTGTTGAGGAGTATGTTAATGGCTAGAGGAAGAAAATAGTTTGTTAATTCTTATAAGCAAGTGTACTCCATAATGTAATTTTTATTAAATTTATTGGAGTGACATTGCTTAATAAGATTATATATTTCAAGTATATATTTCTATGATACATGATCTGTATATTACATTGAGTTCCCACCACCCAAAGCCAAATAATCTTTTTAAAAAATAGAAGTGGTGTTATTAAGGATAACTAGTCTTAGTGCTTACATCTATATTTTCGCAATAAGAAACTTTGTAAAAATAATACCAATTGTAGTAAACACTATACAAATCTAACTGCTACTTCTCAGGTTCTTTCTGGATTCTCTGCCAGTCTTCGTTTTTAATAATTCACAAGTACTGTTGATTTGAATGTAGCTCTTTTTATAACCTGAGGCCTACTTAGTCTGTATCAAGCTCCCCCAACTCACACTTCCCATCACCCGCCATACTTTTCTAAAGGGTTAAAAAGAAGTACATGCTATAGGTATAAATATATTATAACTAATTACTTTTTCCTTTCTAGTATTTTTAATGAACTATTACTAAAAATAAAGAATTGCTAGTCATTCCCAAATCGCAAACAGCTTGTACTCTGCAAGTTCATTTGTAAGCTACTGTTAGAATTTGAAACCTATGTCCCCATAAAGCCTGAGTGATGAATGTGGTTGGGACACAAAGCCAACCTGAAAGATTCTATCTAAATCAAAATGTAATTAAAATGTAACACCAGTATTATTATAGAACCTGGCCATTATTTATCCAGCTCTTCTTTGAGAAGCACTTTCCAATTTTAAAATTGGAACACTTGAACTTCATCTTTCTGTTCCATATCTCCTATTGTTCGCAGACTCTCTCCTCCCTTTCTTCAGCCCCACATTTCAGAAGCTCCCACGTTGATAATATAAATTGAGGTACTTTATCAGTATGGAGAAAGCGTCTCTTGGCAAGAAACCATTTGAAGTTACAAGGTCTTCATAAATCCTATGGTTATCTTTCACTCTTGCCTTTATGACTATATTCTGTTTTGTGATCATTTTTGCATATCTACATTTTTCAGGAAAGCAGATCCACAATTGCCATTATATTTTACATTTTTATAAATTCAGGAAACTAATACATAGCACAGCTACATCATAATCAAATTAAATCTGTATCACTACACAACATAATTTATCATAAGAAGAAGATTGTAAATCCAACACTTACTTTTGAGATGACAAAAGCCAAAGCCAAAGGCGGTACTCATTTAACCAAGCGTATGTATCTAGCTAATTTACACAGCTGAGTTCAAACACAGAGCAGTGATGTTGGATCATGTTATATGAATATGCATGTATAAAATATTTGTGTGTTTTTTCCTCTGGTAATATTTTCCTAAATTCACTTGGTCCTTGAATAACATGGAGTTTAAGGGCCCTGATACCCCTCCACCCCCATACAGTTCAAAATCCACATATAGCACTTCATTCCCCCAAAACTTAAGTTGTTTCTCAGAATCTGTGGGAGATTAGTTCCAGGACTCCTGAGGATGCCCATATGTGTGGATGCTTAAGTCCTTTATATAAAACTAGAAGCCCAGTGCACGGGTTGGGTCCCTAGGCCTGGCTGGTGACCAGGGTGGATTGGAGCCTCCCTACTGCCAGCTGGGGCCTTCCTTCATTCCACGCTGCACCCTGGTAGTTTGTGCTCATCATAGCGAGTGATAGAACTCCCGGTCTCCCAGTAAAACTCCTGCGGGAACACTTTGCATATTAGCCTTTTATAAATATAGACTAGAGGCCTCATGCACAAAAATCGTGCAAGAGTAGGCCTTCCTTCCCCTGGCTGTCAGCACTGGCTTCCCTCTGGCACCTGGGACCCAGACTTCCCTGTGGCTGCCAGCAGGCACCTGGGACCCAGGCTTCCCTCACAGCCCCGGCTTCGTCAAGAAGGAAAGAAGGACGTCTGGAAGGATGTCCAGTCTAATTAGCATATTACAATTTTATTATTATAGATTGTATATATCAATGCATATAGTCATTCTTCTGTATCTGTGGACTCCCAACCTCGGCTAAAAAAATAAGTACAGCCCTAACTGGTTTGGCTCAGTGGATAGAGCATTGGCCTGTGGACTGAATGGTCCCAGGTTCAATTCTGGTCAAGGGCATGTACCTTGGTTGCAGGCACATCCCCAGTAGGGGGTGTGCAGGAGGCAGCTGATCAATGTTTCTCTCTCATCGATGTTTCTAACTCTCTATCCCTCTCCCTTCCTCTCTGTAAAAAAATCAATAAAAAATATATATTTTTAAAAAGTACAAGTATTTATTGGGGAAAAAATGTTTATGTGTGGACCTGCCTGTATGTTGTCCAAAAGTCCATGGTATATATTTATCTTATATCCTCAAGTGCTTCCCCAGATTCCCAATGCTAACAAGTTCTGACAACTTGTGGTCACACGTATAAACCCCTCTGCTTTTGTATATGCTATTAGATTATGTCCTTTATGGGATGCATCCTCTTTAAAATAGAACCATTAAATTTGCCCACAAAGGTGCCAAGTATCATGCATTTCAGTTGTCATATCAGCAAATGACAAAGAGATTGTTAGGAAGCTTTTAACTTCCTAGAGCACAGCCCTTTTGGTGAGCATTCACCTGGAAGAAACCCGCTGTATCCTCTGAAGTAGTGGGAGGAATGGGGACATTTTTTCTCTCTTAGAGATAAGCAGAATCTTCTTCAGATACTTGTCTAAATTCTGTGCACATATTGCAAACTTCTGTTCATCTGATTTAAATGCACAGCCCTTCGGAAAATTAAACAACAAAACAAAATCAACTTTGCTTGCATTACAGAAAAACTAGAATGAGAGCTGAAGCTCATGATTACATCTTTAAACATTTTCCTAATGTGTTGTTATTTTGAGTGGTAACTGTCAAAATAGTGTTACTAGGTTGCTCTGTTTATAATAAGACACTTAACTCTTTTTTCACCTACCTTTTCAAAACCACTTAGAAGCTAGAAGATAACAAAATGTACTCTCTTCTCAGAATTGTTTGGGAAGGAGAGGAGAGAGGGTGCTCTTCCTAGTGGTAAGGTCAATCACCTACAAAAACAAAGTTCTAACCCTCTGCTATTAGAAATCCCAAACCTAAAAATGTTAAGATGACACTTTTCCTTTTAATTTTCAACTTAACAATGTCTAATGCTTTCTTATGATATTGAGATGGTTTACCTTTTGTGGTGGTATTATAGTTCTTTCTTATCTTATCTAAATTTTTTACAGGTTTGGAACATATATGAAGATTATCCAAACCAAACCCTGGTTAGAAAACACTGTTGTGTAGAGATATCATGGAATTATTTTAATTATTTTTATTCTTCTGTTTTGAATAGTTTAACATAAAAATAAAATGTTTGAAATAATCTATATATATAAAAGCCTAAGCAACCCCCCGACAGACTGTTCAACCGGTGGCTATGACATGCACTGACCACTAAGGGGCAGACACTCAACATGCAGGCATGGAAACATGGAACACACTGATGAATCTCAGAGGGAAGCGGGGAGAGGGGATGGTAGGAAGAGATTAACCAAAGATCTTATATGCATACTAGAGGCCTAGGCCACAGATTCGTGCACTGGTGGGGTCCCTTGGTCTGGCCTGTGGGGATTGGGATGAAACCGACAGTCCGACATCCTTCATGGGGTCCTGGATTGTGAGAGGGTGTAGTCCAGGCTGAGGGACCCCATTAGTGCACAAATCCATGAACCGGGCCTCTAGTACTCAATAAATCATAATATATACCACTCCATAATATATATCAAATTATAATATATACCACTTATTGATTTCTTTTTACATGCCCATTTGTTTGATAAAATATTGGATACTTGAGAAGATTTAAACATCAGAATTACTCTGCAAGATATAGATAAATAAGACTTGTTTTTGAGAATGGGAAACAAAGTCTAAAAGGTAAAGTGACATATACCATAGCCCTTGGGCATCCGAAGTTATATTAACAAATTCTATATTTTCCTACCTGCATCAGTTTTCGCCAAACTTCATGGCTTAAAACATTATTTATTATCTCACACAATTTCTGAAGATTTGGAGTCTAGGAGTGGCTTAGTTGTGTGGTTTGTACTCTGGGCCTCTCACAACAGCTCAGTTGCCTGCATTCATCCTGAGGCTTAGTTAGGACTGGAAAATCGACTCCCAAGCTCACACATAGTTGTCTGTAGACTCAGTGCCTCTCTGATTATTGGACTTAGGTTCCCAGCTCTTCAACACGTGGGTGGGGTTTTCTGTAAGGCAGCAGCTGACTTCTCTAAGAATGATTGATCTAAGAGGGAAGGAGGAAGAAAGGGAAAGACACCCAAGATGAAAACTGCAGACTTCTTGTAACAATCTAGGAAGGGATATGCCCTCTGTTCTGCTATATTGTTATTAGAAATCAGCCACTAAGTCTAGCACACACCCTCAGGGTAGGATTAAAAAGTGTATAGTTTTATTTTCAAGATCGCACACTAGTACTATAGATTGCTTCCATATATGTTTTGTCACATTTAAATTACCATATTTAAAACTGAAGTTAGTATTGCCCTCATCTATCCTATATAATAAAGAGCTAATATGCTAATTAGATTGAACAGCAGAATGACCATCCAGACAACCTTCCAGACGACCATCTGGATGACCTTCTGGACAAAATCAGGGTTGCGAGGGCCAAGAAAGCCGTGGCTGCGAGGGCCAATCCCCTTGCACAGATTTTGTGCATCAGGCCTCTAGTATATATATAAAAGGCTAATATGCTAAGTGTCCCTCCGCCCATCCGACTGGTTGTTCTGATGCGCACTGACCACAGGGGCAGACGCTCAATGCAGGAGCTGCTGTGACATGCACTGGCCATTTACAGAGAAACAGCAGCATGGACTTGGCGCTGACAAAGCATCACTCGGCTTCCCCCAATTGTGACACAGGCCCCTGGAGCGACAGCCCACCAAATCACAGCTGATGCTGCCAAGACCCCATGGCACAAAATGCAGCCCAACCCAGCCCGGAAACGGTTGCTGTCGGTGCTGGGTAATGATATCATGTAGCAACACCCAGCTTCCTCTCCCTAGCAACTAGCCTCCTTGCAGTTTCTTCAGCCCAGGAACATGACTTGCTTTATAGCCAGGTAGAAACATTTCACACTTTAACCAAATGTCTGTGAAGCCTTTTCCCATGCCTCATCTCATTTGATCCTCACAGAAGTACTGGAGTAGGTAGATAGGAGACTCAATGGAGTACTATTTTATTTTCATTAGCTAGAAAATGGAGACTTAGAAAGCTGAGAAACTTGACCCGACTGAAAAGACGTAAAAAATGGTGGACTTTGGAAATGACTTCAGGTTTTCTTACTGTGCAGAATATAGTCAAATGATTCTGCAGTTAAATATTTTACCCTTTGTTCTCCCTGTGTGATCTACAATAATAATCTGCTTAGTGTTGATATTTACTGCTGTGTTGCTGTCAATTTCCTGAAATAGAAGTTGGGGTGCTTCACTGGGCTGGAAAAAGTTTAGCTAAATCAGAAAGCAGGTCTAATTAAGCAAGTTTATATATATATATATATATATACCATATTTTCCAGCGTATAAGACGACTTTCTAACCCAGGAAAATCTTCTATACGCCCAGTCGTCTTATACGCCGGAAAATACGGTGTGTATATATTCGTCTTATACGCCGGAAAATACGGTGTGTATATATATATGGCTAAGTTGACTCGTACATGCGAGATACATATAAAGCTCTCGCTGGCGTCAATCACATATGTATGTTTCAATCTGTCACTGTCGATCGTGAATTTGGTTGACACTTCTATTATAGAGAAAGGAAGAATAGTGATATTAAAATATTTCTTCTAATTAATTTCCTTTCAATGTGCATGAACTCGTGCACTGGGCCACTAGTATTATTATAAGAGTAAAAGTGAATTAACACAGTGTTGACTTAATGTATTTTGTTTGAATAAAGAAAAAGTAGGGCTATGAAAGGCAATGGTACTTGTGAATGTTTATTTAGAGTATCATGATGTAATTCTGAAACAAAGATTAATTATTCCTTTATGTTAAAATTCACATGCTACTTATTTGGCTTTTGATTTAGATACTGGAATGTATACCTCAATCATTTTGAATGTGAAAAAGAACATTTATTCAATGATTGAGTGATAATGGCCAGTTATTGTTTATTTCACAAAATGTCATATTTACTACAGAAAATGCCAGTGTTAACTTTCTTCTTGGTCTAACATTTTATTTATAAAGTATTTGTGTCTAATATTTCCAATTTTATCTAGCAGTATAATCTGAGTTTCTGTTTTAAAGATATTTTAATACTTTTTATGTGAACATTTATTTTGTAAGTAATTTTAAATATATTTCAAACATATACCACTTTATACCTGAAACGTTTCATATTCAGTGAGAAATCCAGAACTTCTAAAACTTGCAATTATCCATAGCAAATGTAAGGCTTATTCTCCAGTTTATTTTGTTTCCATTGCAATTAATTCAAGGGATTCAAATGTAAGTAGATAAATTGAAGGATAATTAGTTTGGCTCATTTTAAGATGAAGAAGGATTTTTTTGGAAAGAGTGAACAAAAATGATAATGAAGTAATAAAAATGGAAATGCATGATGATATATACTTATCTGTGATAACTATTAAATTTAAAAATTATTTAGTTTCTTCTTTCTTCAATAATAAAGGGCATTTAAAAGTGTTATGTCAGAGTGAAGTAAAATATCTACTTAGATATATAATGTGTTGATTTGTACTTAGAGAAGGTGGTCATTAACATATTAAAACATAATTCCTAAGGGCTTCTCCAGTATATTACTAATAATGACAATAGTCAAAATATAAACTAGAGTTTATTTAATACCAGACAATAATACACTGACCAAATCTTATGTGATTACTTTATTTGTTTTCAAATTTTAGAGAGGAGCATATAAAGGGTCACAGAAGTTACTAGTAAATAAATCCCCCAAGGTACAAATAAGAGCCAAACTAGGATTTGCATTTCATCTGCATGATTTCAAAGTCTGGTTTTGATTCTGCCTCTTACTTGGATGACGTTTTAGGAAGGCTCCTCTCATACAAAGGCTTGATGGATATGTTACCATTGTCAATAATAAGTACTAGTATGTATCCATTCAGATTTTTTTCACTTATGGATTTTTAAATGGATTTAACGGATACATTGGCAAAATTGTTCCACTTAGCAATGATTTATCCTTATTTTCCACATAATTAGGTGTTCATACACCATGTTATTTTTTAAAATATTTCTCTCATTTTAAATTTTTTTTTAATTGATTTCAAAAAGAATCGATTGGCTGACTCCTGCATGCCCCCACACTGGGGATCGAGCCCACAACCCAGGCATGTGCCTTGACCGGGAATTGAACAATGACCTCCTGGTTCATAATTCGATACTCAACCACTAAGCCATGCTGGCTGGGCACATCATCTCATTTTTACTGGCTCATTATTCCTTTACATGCTTGTACCCATTTTATTTAAGCAATATTTTATGAGTAAAAATTTTTCCACTGGGATGAATCTCCATAAAGTTCTAAATTTTTACACATCCATGATTATTTTTTATAGAAAGCATTTTGGAATTTGAAAGATATTTTCTATACATCTTTATTAACCAATTAGAAAATGTGATAAATTGAAATGTTTCCAACCCATTCTTCACCCTGAAAAAGTAAAATGAAATTTTATTATTATATTGATATGTCAGAAAGGAATGGCTAGTATATGTCACAGCATTTTTTTTTCTTACTAAAGATAAACTCCTATTAACTAAAAGACTTTAAAGATAGCATTGTACTTTGTCTAATAAGCAAGTAGAATTCTAGCTGTATGGTTATTTTAGCTGTCCGGCACTGTCATTGAACTTTTGTTTTGAATAGAGTTAATCACTTATTATTTCTAATATTACTTATTGTATCAAATGTGCAAATTACATCTAGTTTTAATTTTGCTTTCTTATCCTCTCTGGTAGCCACAAAATTTTGCATTTACTACTGACACTCACATCTCCCTAAGTGCTAGGACTAAGAGAACGGAGAAGTTAGCTAACAACACAGCCAATTGAAATGTTGGCCAGGCAATGCCCTTTAAGGCATTTCATATGTGAAAAGTCTTCAAGTTATCTTTCTTTCCTTTTATTAAGACTCCCTCTCTTCTACTTTGCTCAAAATGCTTTTACAAATAAAATGTGTAATTATATTCCATTCTCTTGGTGAATGTGTGACTCAGTTAGAAATCGAGTTTAAATATAACGCGGAGATCAACTCTGCCCAGGCTGGAGTTTGTATCTTTTCTAAAGCTGATGTTTCTATTCTAAAAACAGAATATCTCAGCTTTGGGAGAAATTCAAAGGTTATAGGGACCTCACATGAATCTGAAGCTAGAAGCTTCTCTGCCAAAGATAATTCAGTTAATGTTTGAGGCCTTTTAGTCATAGGGAACTCAATTATATCCTGAAGAAACCTCCGTCAGTTTGGGGCTAGTGTAAGTTGTTCTGTGAGTGCTTCCTTTTACTGAGTCAAAAATTAGACTGTTTTTCAGTGTGATCATTTTTCATTTTTGTGTAAAGCACATCATAAATGAGTGCCCATGCAGATGTAATATCTCTACTTTCCACACTGTTTTTCATGAGAAGTCAGGGCCATGCTCATGGTCATGAACCATTGACTCAGATGTGATTCCTGCTTGCACTTCATCCCAACCCCATTTCTCTGCTGTTCCAGAAATAAATGAAATACTGCTATTATAAATTGAAAGTCTAAAGCCAGCACATTTCATAGTGAAGATGTACTGAGATTTTAATGAGGTACAAGTGTTCTCAGGCTTGTAAGTACAGGCATATTGGAGACTATCTTTAGAATAAGGATTGGTAAAATGGAATGATACAGAGAAGAGACCCAAAACCAAAGTTTATTATGCTAATGTCATAAATTCACAAGGAAGAAATAATCTTCAGTAACGAATTATGAGTATTGTGATCTTTTTAGTGGTGTCATCTACTGGTAGAGATGTGGGTGTTTTATTATATGTTTTTTCATTAACAGTAAAGCATTTTATTATGTAACTAAATCTTCTTTTTCTGATTCCATACTCAGAACCTATCATTTTTAAAATAGATATTATTTTATTGATTTCAGAAAGGAAGGGAGAGGGAGAGAGAGAAACATCAATGATGAGAGAGAATCATTGATTAGCTGCCTCCTGTGTGCCCCCTACTGGGGATTGAGGCTGCAACCAGAGTATGTGCCCTGACCAGGAATTGAACTGTGATCTTCTGGTTCATAGGTTGATGCACAACCACTGAGCCACACTGGCCGGCAGAACCTATCATTTTTTAATTGGTATTCTATGTAGTTCCATCTGTAAGGAATGGGTGTTCTTATTTTGGAAAAAGTATTGCAGTCTGAATATTTTAAGCACATAAATTGGTGTTCTGGATGAAGACTATCCTGTGCCAGATTAACATTAATGGGCTGCATTTTCTGTGTGACATCAAAATTATATTATTTCTCAGCAAGCCACCATTCTTTGGACTGAACTTAGCCATTGAATATTTCTATACATGCAACAAATTCATGGTGGCAGGCTGAATGATGATCCCCCACAGATGCCCCAGTCCTCAGGGTATGTAAATACATTAATTTATACAGCAGAAGGGATTTTACAAATGTGTTTAAGGATCTTAAAATTAGGAGGATTATTCAGATGGGCCTATATAATCATGAGGGTCCATTTAATAGGGGAGTAGGCAGATAAAAGTTAGAGACAAGATATGTGACAGTAGAAGCAAAGGTTGGAGCAATAAGTTTTGAGATGGAGAAAGGAGCTACAGGATAGGGAATGTATGTAGCTTCTAATAGCTAAAAACAGCAAGGAAACAGATTCTCCACAGTCTCCAGAAGGAACACAGCTCTGCCAATTAATAGATTTTAGCCTCTAAAACTCATTATGGACTTTTGACCTCCAGAACTGCAAGCAATAAATTTGTGTTGCTTTAAGTCACCAGCTCTTTGGTAACTTGTTATAGCATCAATTAGAAACTAATACAACAATTCATCTTTTGACAACTTTTAGATGGTACCCAATTGGCCTTTTTCTTGTTAACAGCTCCATCTTATAATTATTTTTTTTTTTCATTCTAAATGTCTACATATATACTTGATACCACACATAATTATTTTCTGAAGTAAACCCAAAATGTTAGACACAGTCTGACATCTCACATTCTTTTTTTATTAGCTTCTACAGTGTGTGTTTGCACTTTAAAATCACAAATTCATTGGAGGTGGCCACACGATCTGGTAAGACATTATAAAAATTAACATAAATTGCCGTATCTCTTTATACTTAGAGATCCTTTGACTTAAAAAAGTCAGACACCACTAAAGGCTTTCCCTATAGAAAAACCCTAAGCCTTCCAGCATTAGCTACAAATACTTTCAAATATTTAAATTTGAAACAGCAGTATTTTTAGAAAAAAATTTCCTAGAAAATAGGAAAATAAGAATGATTTATTAAGGCCAAGTAATGATATTATAAAAACACAAAAAACAGGATCCAGTTTTTAATGTAAACATAAATGCAAAAATCCTAAAAATAGCAGCACAAAGAATCAAGCAACATATAAAAATAGTAAAATTGAGTTTGCTTCAGAAAACGCATGGTTGGTTTAAGTTTGAAATACAATAAATTTTAAAAAAATTTATAGACTATAAGAGATTTCTTTCATTATTTTCTCAATACAATATCAGATAAAATTTAACACAATTCATAATAAAATGTTAAGCCAACTAAATAGATAAGAGCAATTTCTTTAGCAGATACAGTATTTAAGCTAAACATTTATATTTATTGGTAAAATAATAAAAATATCCCTGTATTTATTAGTCAGGGCTCCCCAAAAAACAAAACTAGTGAGATAGATATGTAGAGAGATAGAGATAATGTAAAGGAGATTATGGAAATTGGTTCATACTATTGTGGAGGACAAGCTATACCACAATATAATATCTGCAACTGGAGAAGCCAGAAAGCCGGTGGTATCACTCAGTGAAAGCTGGTGGTATCACCCAGGGGAATTACTGGTGTAAGTCTTGGAGTTCAAATGCTGGAAGACCAGAAGCCGCTATGTCTGAAGGCAGGAGACTGTATGTCCCAATTCAAGAAGAAAGTGAGCTAATTTTCTCATGTTTCAGCTATTTGTTCTACCCAGGCCTTCAATGGATTGGGTGAAGCATGCTTACATTGGTGAGGGCAGATATTTACTTAATCTACTGAAAGAAATGCTCATCCCTTTGCAGAAACACCCTCATAGCCACCCAGAAATAATGTTTTATTTCATCAGTCAAGTTGAGGAATAACTCATTATACATCCTCTAGAAATCAAGGGCAACTCAAGAATGATTCATTTAAAAAAAAAAAAAAAAAGGAAAAGAATGACTCATCAACACTTCCAGTTAACATTATATAAGAAGTTCCTATCAGTACAAAGAAAATGAAATAGGAATGTAAGAAATGGCAAAGAAAAAAATAAAAATGTTATTGAAGGTAAGAGGACTATGTACACAAGCACTTTAACAGATATATAATTAAAATTGATAAATAAGTTTAGCAGATTTGCTGATAAAATGCCAAAATGAAAATACTAATTTTATATATTTTTACATATCAGCTAAAAATTAGAAATTAAAAATACTATTTATATGTACATTGGATAACATTAAATACTTAGGAATAGATATATAATGTAAGGTATGTAAGACTTCTAAAGACAAAATCCCTCAAAATATTATGCAGAGAAAACAAACAAAATGAATTAGAGGAGATACATACATGCTATGATCAAGGATTAAAAAACAGTGAATATGACAGTTCTTTCCAAATATATTTGTAGATTTGGTGGAATCCCCATTTAAAATAATTCAGCAGTGTATTATACACTTGTATGTTTGCGTAAATTGGCAATCTGAATGTAAAATTTATGTGGAAATGCAAATATTCAAGGATAGTAAAGACAGTCCTGAAGAAAAATATGGTTGGAGGGCTAATGATGTTTGATATCCAAAGTAATTAGAATGCTACATAGTAAGAGAGGGAATAGTGTGATATAGATTCAAGAACAAGCCAATAGAATAATGGAATAAAACTGAGACCACAATCATTTCTCACATATACAGCCATCTGACTAAACAATGTCAGTGTGGTCATGCCATGCAGTGTTATAAACTTGATTTTTTTTAACAAATGGGTCTTCATCAATTAAACATACATTTCACAAAAAAGTAGACCCTGACTCTCATTTCATTCCATATTCAAAATAAATTCGGTCTGAGTGGACTGTAGCTCTAAAAGTATATGTTAAAACAACATAGCTGTGGAAAAATACATATCTTACCTTATAATAGAGAAACATGCAAATTGACCGCACCTCCGCTATGCCCATGATTGGGCCAGCGGAGGCTGAGGGCGGGACTCCGGGTGGCCTGTCGACCGTTGATAAAATCAAGATGGCGGTGCCCAGTGGCCGCGCCCGAGCCGCTGCTCCCCTGGGGTGCCTGGGGTGATCGGCACCCCGGGGGGCGTGGCCGCGCCCGTGACCGCTCCCTGGGGGTGCCTGGGGTGATAGGCACCCCGGGGGGCGTGACCACGCCCGTGCAGCTGCTCCCCGGGGGTGCCTAGGGTGATCGGCACCCCGGGGGGGCGTGGCCGCGCCCGTGCCCGCTCCCCGGGGGTGCCTGGGGTGATCGGCACCCCAGGGGGGCGTGGCCGCGCCCCTGCTGCCGCTCCCCGGGGGTGCCTGGGGCGATCGGCACCCCGGGGGGGCGTGGCCGCGCCCGTGCCCGCTCCCGGGGGGTGCCTGGGGTGATAGGCACCCGGGGGGGCGTGGTCACGCCCGTGTAGCTGCTCCCCGGGGGTGCCTGGGGTGATCGGCACCCCGGGGGGCGTGGCATGGGGGCGTGGCCGCTCCCCGGGGGTGCCTGGGGCGATGGGCACCCCGGGGGGGCGTGGCATGGGGGCGTGGCCGCTCCCCGGGGGTGCCTGGGGCGATCGGCACCCCGGGGGGGCGTGGCCGCGCCCGTGCCTGCTCCCCGGGGGTGCCTGGGGTGATCGGCACCCCGGGGGGCGTGGCCACACCCCTGCTGCCACTCCCCGGGGGTGCCTGGGGTGATCGGCACCCTGGGGGGGCGTGGCCGTGCCCGTGCCCGCTCCCCGGGGGTGCCTGGGGTGATCGGAACCCCGGGAGGGCGTGGCCGCGCCCATGCCCGCTCCCTGGGGGTGCCTGGGGTGATCGTCACCCCGGGGGGCGTGGCCGCGCGCCTGCTGCCGCTCCCCGGGGGTGCCTGGGGCAATCGGCACCCTGGGGGGCGTGGCATGGGGGCGTGGCCGCTCCCCAGGGGTGCCTGGGGCGATGGGCACCCCTGGGGGGGCGTGGCATAGGGGCGTGGCCGCTCCCCAGGGGTGCCTGGGGCGATCGGCAGGTCGGGTGGGCGTGGCCACGCCCCTGCCATTGCTCCCCGGGGTTGCCTGGGGCGATCGGCACCCCAGGGGGCGTGGCACGGGGGCGTGGCCGCTCCCTGGGGGTGCCTGGGGCGATCCGTGTGAGAGGGATGTCCAACTGCAGGTTTAGGCCCGATTCCACAGGGATCGGGCCTAAACCTGCAGTTGGACATCCCCCGAGGGGTCCCATATTAGAGAGGGTGCAAGCTGGGCTGAGGGACACCCTCCCCAGTGCACGAATTTCGTGCACCGGGCCTCTAGTAGGAGAATATTGATGTGTTTTTGAATGGACACAGAAGTCACAGTTACAGAAAACATTATTAATCTGAAGTGTTTTTAAGTTAATAACTCTGTTCATCAAAACATGAAGGAAAAAGCAAATCACAGCGGAAATATATTCTATATAATAAAAGGCCAGTGACCATAAGCGTAAGGACCGGAACAACCTATCGACCAGTCGCTATGAGGTGCATTGACCACCTCTTGGTCCCTCTCCTGGCCCACAGGTTCCGATCGCAGCATGGTGAACAGGGCAGGACTGAGGACTGGCAAGCAGGCAGAAGATGGCCCTGATCACAGGCTAGGTCTAGGGACCATACCCGTGCTCGATTTCGTGCCCTGGGCCTCTAATATATACAAATAACTGTAGTTATGGCAAAACAATCATATCAGAATCTGTAGAGTCCTACAGTCCAATAGAAAAAGAGGGACATTGCAAAACTGGGAATATTTTCAGGCATTCTACCTCTAGATATATGTGTATGTATCACAGAAATAACTCATATACATATCTGCATCCAAAGATGAGTACATGGATGTTTATAGTGCCATTACTCATTATAGCTCCCAACCAGAAACATTGCAATGTGCCGTTTCTTACATTCCTATTTCATATATAGGTCCAATGCAATACTGTACAACATTGAAAAGATTCAATTACTGCTATATATTATGGCTTAGGTAAATCTCATGTACACAATGTTGTGTAGAAGAAGCCATTCACAGGGATAACATCTCATATCATTTATATAACTAAGGTAATCTTTAGAGATAAGAGTTACAGTAAAGGCTTTCTTTCATAGGGGAACCAGTGACCTAAAGAGGGAATGTGCAAGGCATCTAGAATGCTAGTAATGTTTTAATTTTGGAGCTGACTACACAAATGCTATTGCTTTGTATACATCATTGTTGTATATATATTAAAATCTGTATGCCCTCCTATGTGTATTATATTTCAATGAAAATAAATTTATGATAGATAGATACACTCTTAATGTAATAGATATACAAAAGAGAAAGATTGATTGGAAAGAGACACAGCCAATTTAGGAATATCCTAAGGCAGGAATTAAAATTTAGCCAAGCCGGGGAGATTGGGTCTGGATGTTATTAATCAAGTTTGCTTTTTCTTACTTGGCAACTGAAATGCTTGCCTCTGTTTCTCTCTCCATGTTCTCCTGTATTGTGCTTGTTTCAATCTATGGATATAAAGCTGTGTGCTAGAAATGCCTGGTGCGGGGGGTGGGGAGGAGTCACTCACCTAGACCCCCAGTCATCTTCTCATAGACACCCCCTTCCCAAAGCATTGTAATGACTGAATCAATTCTTGTGGTTCTTTTTGTTGTTAATCCTCACTAGAGGATATTTTTCCATTTTTTTTTTTTTTTTTTTTTTTTTTAGAGAGAGAGGGAAAGGAAGAGGGAGAGACAGAGAAAGAAACATCAATGTGAGAGAGAGACATCGATCCGGTTGCCTCCCACATGTGCCCTGACCAGGGCCTGGATTTAGCCTGCAACCTAGGTACATGCCCTTGACCAGAATAGAACCCAGGACCCTTCAGTCCAAAGGCCAACTCTCTATCCACTGAGCCAAACCAGCTAGGGCTTGTGGTTCTTATTATGAATGCAGTATCTATCAGGAAACTTTGAAGGGAAAAAAAAGTTTATTACTTACTGGCCCTGAAGTAAACAAAGCACCTGGTGAGGTGGAGGGGGACATAGCAGGGTCACAGGAGGATGGGGAGAGTGCCTTGGCCTTGTGTTCTGCTTTTATTATGGTCCAGGGTTGGGGGGGCTACAGTTTTGTAGGCCACTTATTATTGGTGAACTTAAAACATAAGGGAGGGAATTTAGAGCTTGGAAGAAGGAAAAAAGAGAAAAGTAACCCAAATGGTCAGTTATCAAAATCAATCAAGATCTCTTGAAACAAAGGAGCTTCAATGGCTCTTTATCTTGAAATACTCATCTTTGAAGCTGATGTCTTTTTGAAGTGAATGCCTTGGCAATCAAAGCTTAAGTCAAGCACTTGCATTACAAAAAGAAAAGCCAACTGTCAGGGTTTTCACTATTCCTCTCCAGGATTTTGATTATTTTTGCCAACTGGCTTTCTTTGCTTACTCAGGCTGTCTCCACTCCTGTGTAATTTTGGAGCTTGCATGTGACCTGTGACTTTGGCTCACCAGGTCACCAAGGCTGGATCATATATTAGGTGAGTTCTCATTTTAAGTTCTCACAGTCATTTAATTATTTTATCTATCAGAATCTAAATTCTAGATTCCCAGGGGAGAGTCTAGCTCAGTTCAGATGGCTAGGTTGGGCCCAGTCTTAGGTGAGGAAGACTGAGTAGTCTAATAATTAGGGATCCCTTAACCAGGGATGTGAGTTAAGCAGTTTTGGTGTTGTTTTTCTTTAAAAAAACAACAACAACATATGGTTGGGAAGAATCCATTGAAATACCTGTTGTACTCACCATCTATGTGACTGATTGAAATAAAATGGCATCGTGTATTGATTCTGAAAACTTTTGTTCTCAGACATTCTTAAATGTAAAGAGCTTTTGTTTATGTGGATTATATCTATGAATATTTTCCATATAAGGAATCAAAAGTAAGGATTTATAAAAATATTTACTTTAATTCTATAAAATAACAATAATCTGTTTTTCTTGTCACCTGTTTTAGAAAAGTAACTCTATTTTCAGGAACAAAATATAGTAAGAAGAGTGATGTTATTTTACATTTTCATTCTTTTTAATGTCTGACATAATAGAAGGCAACTCATGGATAATTCTCTCTGTACTTTCAATCTGTTGCAGTAGCACATCTCTCATGGTCTCTGGAGAAGTGAAGAGGGAATCAAAATAAGAAATGAATCTAACATCTTAGTAGAGTTATACAACTAGTTTTGATCTGTCAGACCCCTTCAAGCACTCCCACAATTCCCTGGACAGCCCCACGGTCTGTTGATGTAATGGAGGGAGGGTATTTCTGGGGCCAAATTGACTTGAGTTCAAATTCTGGATGAATCAACTATAATTTGTGTCTCTGAACCATATTTTTCTCATCACTCAAGTGGTCCTGATAATACATCACAAAATTATTGGGAGATAATTGTCAACATGGCAAGTGATAGAATAAGAAATTATACAGCACCACTAAGAACATGAACACTAATAGTTTCTCTTCCATTGAACCTTCACGATACCTCAGGCTTTGTTGTATTTGTTTTTCATGAATTAAATCATAACATATCTGTGAGGTAAGTTACGTCTTGACTTCCATTTTATAGATAGAGAAACTGAGACAAAAACATTAGGTGCTTAAGGTAACACAGCTAGTCAGTAAAAGAATAGGGTATGAACTCAGGTATTCTAATGCCAGAGCTCTTGTTCTTAGCTATGATATGCTAATTTTTTGACAATTAAGATATAAACAAAAAAAAAATTTAGTGCATTGTATTTTATGACATACTTATATAAAACCTAAAAGGTATTCTTGTATCTAATTTAGTTAAGTTGAGTAATGATTTCACTTGTGTTTGGACTCACGTCGCTACAGATTTACTGTCTGTTGTTAGGCCTCATGCCAAATGCAAGTGTGATTTGCTTGATAATAACTAATACTTCAGCAGTGTTTAAGATAAGCTGGGCACCATTCTAATTTAATGATCACAACAACGTCCTAAAGTACATGTTATTTTGTGTACATTTTACAAGTGGAGAAGGAATTGTTATAACTTCTAAATCTTCTTTATTTACCTATAATATTGTAGAGAGTGGGCAACAGAGACAGAACTGTGATCTAAATCTATAGCTTTTTAGTAATAGCTTACTATTTTATTCGAACTGCTATCACCTCAAAACACTAGAATTACATAGCAGAAATATATGATGTCTGATAATGTGGAGTATCAATTGCAAAGCATCCCTTTCACCAGTTTACTTTCATTGATTGGTTATTCTTAAGTGGTGATATTTGATAATGTTGTTTTTGTTGTGCTGTGCTTGTTTATATTGAACTGCTTTAGTGGTAAAAATTCAGTGAGTGGGAGGAAGCAGGAGGGAGGGAAAGAGGGAGGGAGGGAGAGAAAGAGAGAGAGAGAGAAAAGAAAAGAAGAGAAGAGAAGAGAAGAGAAGAGAAGAGAAGAGAAGAGAAGAGAAGAGAAGAGAAGAGAAGAGAAGAGAAGAGAAGAGAAGAGGAGAGAAGAGGAGAGAAGAGGAGAGAAGAGAAAAAATTGAAATTCCTTACAGAACATTTCTAGGAATAATCATTTTCTTTCCATTGACAGTGAAATGATTCAATAACAGAGGAGGTCTGTGTTGGGAGGCCCATATCTGGTGTATTAAATTAATAGTGCACGGATGCTGAGTGAGGAGGCACAAGCCACCTACACCGGGTGGGCAGGTAACTTCCTCAGCATCCGAGCTCCTATTTAGGGAAGCAAAACCTCCAGGGTCATTTTGACTGAAGGTACAATTTCAATGCACTCACAACCAAGAAGTCAAGTCAGATGATTTGTTACTTACAGATCCCAGAATGGGGGACACAACCAGCCAGGGGAAGGGCAGTCCAGTCCTCCATCCAGATCACAAGCAAGCAGGAGATGACGAGCAGGGTAGTAAGCACTAGTTACTGAAAAGGCGGTTGGGCAGAGGCCATTAACTTTTCTTGGACTAACTGCAAGTGGTTTTTAATTTTTTAAATACATATATTCATTGCTCTCAGAGGGGAAAGGAGAAGGAGAAAGAGATAGAAACATCAATGATGAGAGAGACTCATTAATTGGCTGCTTCCTGCACGTT
This sequence comes from Cnephaeus nilssonii, assembly GCF_951640355.1. Taxonomy (NCBI): domain Eukaryota; kingdom Metazoa; phylum Chordata; class Mammalia; order Chiroptera; family Vespertilionidae; genus Cnephaeus; species Cnephaeus nilssonii. The sequence goes on from NC_137073.1 coordinate 97,060,263, forward strand.
CCCTACTGGGGATGGAGCTCACAACCTGGACATGTGCCCTGACTGGAAATGGAACCATGACCTCCTAGTTCATAGGTCAATTCTCAACCACTGACCCATACTGGCCGGGCCAGTGGTTATTTCAAAAGGTGCCCTGGGAAAAGCAAATCAGGAACTGATGACAAGAATGGCAGAAATCCTAAACTCAAGTCTTTACATAAATGTCCATCCCGACTCTGGGTGTGAGCAGGGTGGTCACACTGTAAAATACTTAGGCAGCAACTCAAAATAGCTGCTTCCTTCCTCATCACAAGGTCACCCACACAGATACTATTTTATTAAACACAGAGTTAAGGTCTTTTCAAAATCACATGAATAGTTTAGCGTATTTATATTATTTCCCATATCGCTTTTTTAATTGTATATATCATTATTGTTTATATAAGAGAATTTATGTACAGTATACTTATTCCTCTTTGCATGGTTTGTTTCTATTTTTATGATTTTAATATTTTCTATAGGAATTCCTATTAGTAAGAAACAAAATGATAGATGCCAAGTTAAAATAGGAACTAGCCTCAAGGGAAAATAAATAGTGGCTATGTTAGGCAGTAGATAATAACTTTTCCACATTTCTAATGTTTTGAAGGACTATAGTTCTCCTCCCAGGTTATCACTCTATTCCATTAAAAGGTCTTAAGTTTACCTCACAGTCTCAACTGCCAACATCATCAAAGGTTTAGTGAAAACAATTTTTTTAATAGCCTTTTAAATCAAGGGATAATCTGAAGCAGGCAAGCTTGCTGCGGAAGTTATTTTCACACTTTTTAATAAAACATGGGCTCCAACTGTAGCAGTAATTTTAACTTCCCATTGACTGTTAGTTGAAACTATATAGGAAAAGATGTGCTATTTGCAGAGTTCTTCATAAAAGTTTTAAAGATCATACATTGCAACATATTCAACTGACAACTCATGCTTTACTGCACATAAAAATAATCAGACATTGGAAAGAAATAAACAATTTATGGACCATAAACCAAAGGAAATAAATTGTATTCCTTAAGCATGTTTCTAAAGTCAAATGAAATTTAAATAAAGATGACATGAATAACAGCTCAATATTACATATTATAGTGAGGTAGCTTAATAGTAAACAATAGAAATATTTTAACATTTTAAAGATTAAGGATATTTTTTTCAGTAAACCATCAGATCTACTCTTGTATATTTATAAGTGAAGATTTATTTTTGCATTTAAAAGTAAAAACTCAGCTACTATCCATATTTGGCCTTAAAAATGAACATTAGAACCCTTATTTTTCAGATTCCAGTTTATGATTTTTAGACACTCTACTTAATGTTCAAAATTTAATCTTTATATAATACATGCATTGAATATATATAATGCAATTACTTTAAAGGAACTATATACAAATTTGTGAAACAAACAAAATTAATGATTCCAAACAATCCCATCTAATAAAAGAGTAATATGCAAATTGACCATCACTCCAACACACAAGATGGCTGCCCCCATGTGGTCAAAGATGGCTGCCCCCATGTGGACACAAGATGGCTGCCACAAGATGGCCTGCAGGGAAGGGCAGTTGGAAGGGACCAGGCCTGCAACGGAGGGCAGTTGTGGGTGATCAGGCCAGCAGGGGAGGGCAGTTGGGAGGGACCAGGCCTGCAAGAGAGGGCAATTGGGGGCAATCAAGCCTGCAGGGCAGGGCAGTTAGGGGTGACCAGGCCTGCAGAGGAGAGCAGTTGGGGGGGGACCAGGCCTGCAGAGGAAGGCAGTTAGGGGTGACCAGCCTGCAGGGGAGGGCAGTTAGGGGCAATCAGGCTGGCAGGGGAGTGGTTAGGGGTGATCAGATTGACAGGCAGAGGGGTTAGGGGCAATCAGGAAGGCAAGCAGGTGAGCAGTTGGGAGCTAGCAGTCCTGGATTGTGAGAGGGATATCCGACTGCCCATTTAGGCCCGATCCTACTGGACATTCCTCGAGGGGTCCCAGATTGGAGAGGGTGCAGGTTGGCCTGAGGGACACCCCCTACCCCTCCCCCCCATGCACGAATTTCGTGCACTGGGCCTCTAGTAATTCAAATAAAATGGTAACATAGAAATTTTAAACTATGCCTCTTGTTAGAGGAATTCAAATAAACTTTTGCAATTTTGAAAGAAGAAACAAATAACTTTGAAAATATAATAATGGACAAAGCAATTATGACTTTCTGAATCATTAGAAATAAGAGCAAAATTCATGCTTAAAAATCAAATAAATCACATATATCTAAAGAGGAAACAATTTAAGGAGATTTTTGACATAGTAAATGACTGGTAGTCTTTTTGTGGGGTACAAAAAGTCCATGGCATGGTTTTAGACTATAAATTGCTTAGGACAATGCCCAACAATTGTGATTTTTTAAGTCTAGGTTATGGCTCTAGAATCTGCACCTTGGGCCATCTGAAGCCTTTAGTAAGCAGGATATGTTTTCAGGTTATTATTTGTTTGGGTTAAACTACCTTGAAAAGCAAAAACATACATTTTCTTTTATGGGATTAAATGTAATCAGTAGCCTATTACTCCCAGGATCAATTTGAAGACACGCTGGGCATATACTAGTAAATATGATTATAATTTTATAAAGATAAAATACATCCAATGATACCTTATAACTGATAAAATACAGTTGAATTTCACATTTCTCCTTTCTTTTATTAGGAAAGGCTTATATTCAGAAAAAAATCAACTCCTGATCTTGCATTTGTGTATTCTGCTTTGGTATTGTCCTAGACCTAGGGCATTACTTCTAAGATGGTAGAGATCACATATTCAGGAAAAAAAATGTTGCTTTTTTCCAAGTTTTGATATCTTCACTCATATCGCAATGAGTATACATTAAAGCCATGCAGTCACAGTATTAATACCTCAGAGAGTTTAGATACAAACTATTTTGAAACCAAATTGAAACAGTGAAAAGAATCTTTGTGATTTGTATTTTTAATTATTACTTCCACCATTTATAGCTATAATTCAACCTAGTATCCTAGTTCACAAAGTACTCAAAATATTTATAATTTTTAAAAACGTATATAAATTTATCTTACACAATTTACTTTATTTAATTATCCTAAGAAAAACTTAAAAAATATGTATATCCTTATTTATTTCAGATAGGAAGGGAAAGGGAGAGAGAAATAGAAACAATGATGAGAGAGAATTGTTGGTGGGCTGCCTCCTGCACAATCGATGATCAAGTTCGCAACCTGAGCATGTGCCCTGACTAGGAATTGAACTGTGACCTCTTGGTTCATAGGTTGACACTCAATCACTGAACCACTGTGGCTGGGCCTCAAAAAAACTTTTTGATGTAACTTTTGAGATAATACATTCAGAAGAGAAGTTGGTTTATACATCATGCATATATTTTTTATAATAAACATGTATTTATTACTAAATGTACATCTATACTAATGGTTTATACTGTTAAATATAAAAAAAATTAAATTGGGTGCATTTAAAGATCAATTTGCTCTATTAAAAGATTCATTATTCAGTAAGCATCCCAACTAGCAAAAAAGAAAATTGCTCTGGCCTGGCTGGTGTGGCTCAGTGGTTGAGACCTGACCTATGAACCAGGAGGTCATGGTTTGATTCCAGATTCCCAGTTAGGGTACATGCCAGGGTTGCAGGCTAGATCCCTAGTAGGGGACATTTAGGAGGCAGCCGATCAATGATTCTCTCTAATCATTGATGTTTCTATCTCTCTCTCTCTCTCCTTTCCTCTCTGAAATCAATTAAAATATATTTTTTAAAAAAAGAAAGAAAGTTGCTCTGTCCAGCTGTAGAAAAACAAAAGTTTTTAAAATGATAAAGGGATGGGAAAAAATGAAATTATTAGCAAAGAATGCATTGTTTCTGGAAAGGTTGCCCTCCTAACAGGAAAAGAAGGGGTATACTTGATAGATTCTCTCTCTAGTGCTGACCAGGTAATTTCCAGGTTGACCGGTTAAAGGTTATATTCTGGGTAACTGAAACTGCAATAGGTTAAGTATTAAATCTTGGCTTGCTTACATGGGGCTCGGCTTAAGTGACTTCATTTTGTGACTGTTGTCTCTTTTTAACAATCACGACTCTCAGCTTAATGGAGAGATGTGATAAAAATGTAAGACATAGCGCCACTCTCAGCTAGCACTCTAATTCTCTCAGCTTTACAAATTTTGTTGACTCTTTCTGTTGTATCCATAGGTCATGAAGTTTTGTTGTTGCTGTTTTAATCCCTGTGATATTCAAAGGTCATGGTTTCAGATTCATATTTCTTAAGTCGATCATTCTCTTCTTTTTCTGACATTCATGTCTCAGGGAGAACATTTGATTAGTGGTTAGAGGCTGCAAACACACATTTAAAGCTTTGGAGAGAGTAAAATTTATCTAAAGCTTATGATAATTATATGCAGCATAATTCCTAATGTTTGGAATGCACTTTGAAGCAATGGTCCCCAAAACCCAGAACAATCAAAGTCAAATAAGTCAAGGAAAAACCCCCTGAAGGAGTCGCCTTTTAAGATAAATGGCTTGCTCAGTGATCTTATGTAACTGAGTTCCAAAGTCTCCAGAAGTGTTAACCCAGCTGCAGCAGGAGGTATTGGCCACAGCATGGCCACCTCCTTGCTAAGCTAAAAGATCATCAAGGCTCCCCTATTATCAAGGACAACTTTGGCCAGAATCTAAGGATCTTTGTTGAATAGTAATTATATTAGCAATGATTCTGCAATATTTTCAAGAGTTAAGGAGGGAGTTCTGATCATAGATTTATTTACATTTACTTCTAACCTCAAAAGTATGGCCTGGACAAGGAAAGCAAATCCTAAATCCTAAATGCCTCTGGGTGGGTCATTCTAATACAGTGATGTAAACCCATGGTTTTTGACTAATCAGGTATCTCACTTCACTTTTGGAAATTTAGGGACACAGTTGGATTCATATTTCTTAAGTCGATCATTCTCTTGAGGCATTGCCCCACTAAGCTCCAGCTAGCTAGACATTCATAAGTCCAAGGAAACTGATATCCACCCCAGACAAAGGAAAACACTGTGAAGCACAAAACACTCTGTTAAGGAACTACCGTTAATGGATTTGTTTGTAGGGTTTGCAATGTTTACCGTTCAAGCTGGAGGTCAGTCAGGTTTTTAGGTCATAGATGAAGAAAATCTGCTAGCCTGAAATGAAGAGTTGTTCTACATACTCTGTGAAGATGTGAGATTTCTTGGTGAGTCTGGGCAGATCTATTTTAGATAATCATGAGCATGTGAGGGTGCAAGTGTTCTGAGATTTACAGGGGTTTGTGTGTAATTTGGCTACATACAGTTTTAATCAGAGAAAGGTAAAAACCAGACACAGGATGCTCCGGTCATAAAAGTGAAACTCTATAATTGACTTTTAAGGAGGTTAATGATAGTTTGTGGTGACATTGGAACTAGAAGAGAAATTGGTCACAGGGAGGACCAGGGTGTCTTTAGCATCATGGATGGATCAGAATCTTTTATGTCTAATTTCAGCAGACTGAAAGTGTCTGAAAGTGTTCTCTCTCCAGGGCCATCCAGAGTAAAAGAAAGAACAAGAAGAAAGGGTTTTGTGTTTAGTGCCTTGGGTTAGAGCAGTCTACCCTGATACCAGCTGCTTTTCTTCCCCTCAATTTTAATCTGGTTGTGTACCAGGCCAGATGGCAGGTGGAGCCTTCTTTAGCTGTGAGATGGGTCTCCAAGGCTCAATGCCTTTTAGTTTTCCAGCAGAGTCAGTGGTCAAGAGCATTCGGTAAGGCCCTTTCCAATAGGGCTCGAGAGCTGTTTTTCCCTGATGATGTTTCCAGAATACCAATACCCAGGCACCAGGTTCTAAATGGTGACCAACAGGATTTTATAAATTTGTATCTAGGAGAGTATCTTTAACTTCTTGATGACAGACTTTAGCATAAGATGTTAGACATAGAGTAGCTGGTAATACTAGCATGAGTCAACAAAGGATCCATAGTAAGTTGTGTAGCATCATACATTGACATACCAGTCACTATCTCATGTGGAATGAGTTTATCTTTCTTAAAGGGGACACTGAATAATCAGTAAGGCCAGGGGTAACATTTTAGGCTAAGGGAGTCCAGTAGTTCAGGCATATTACAGATTTTAAATTTGAGGACCCCATTAGTGTTTTCAACCTTGCTTGATAATTAAGGATGATAGTGACTGTGATAATTCCAAAATATTTGTATGGCTTATATGATTTTCCTAGTGAAGTGGGTACCTTGATCACTTGGAGATAATAGAAGGTACACCTCAAGTGAAGATTAGCTTTGTGGCAAGGAAGGCTGGAAGGCTTTAGCCCATCCGGAAAACATACATTCAACAAGGACATATTGATAACCTATACTAAATGGCAACTGAATGAAGTCCAGCTGCAGATGCTCAATGGGAGTAGGTTTGATGCCTTTGAAAGCAAAAATCATTTTTCCCCAGGATTATGGACCTGACAGGACACATATTGATGCTAAACCATTTTGGTGTTTTTATAGAAGTCTCCCTATACCCCACCAATGTCTAATCATACTTTAAGTCATCTTAAATGTACCATGATGGGTGAAGGTATGCAAAACCTGAAAATTGGAGTTTGCCAGGGAGCTTCGAAGAGCCAAGTGGTCATCTTGGGAGTCCCATTGCCTTGACTCTGTTTAATTTACAACCATTGTTTTCCCATCTTCATGTCTCTGATTCCTGAGCAGTGTGGTAACAGGAGGGTCATTTTTATTTTTATTTTTTGTAGAAGCAGAATGTGCCACAGCCTGTGTTCTGTAGCTGCTGCCTTTGCACTAAAGACAGCTAGCACATCTCCCTGATACTCAGGTTCAGTCTTTTTGGTGTGCTCCTCAATTTTGATTTTTATTGAGGTATTTTGATTTGACAATGATTTCAGAAGAGGAGATAATAGTAGTAAAAAGGTCATTTACTTCTCCATTTTGTTGTTGTTGTTAATCCTCACCTGAGGATATTTTTCCATTGATTTTCAGAGAAAGTAGCAGAGAGGGGTAGAGACACAGAGAGAGAGAGAAACATCGATGTGATAGAGACACATCAATTGGTTGCCTCCCACACCTGCCCCGACCAGGACCAGGGATCAAGCCTGCAACTGAGGTACATGCCCTTGACCAGACTCAAACCCCAGACCCTTCAGTCCATGGGCTGACACCCTTTCCATTGAGCTGAACCTGCTAGGGCTAGTCAGGATCCCAGTGGACATAAGAAAACACCTCTGTTTCCATAAGATCCCCAAATCATGGATGACCCCAAAGGCATATCAGCTATCAACATAAATATTAACAATCTTCACTTTTGATAACTGGCTTGCCATGCTCTGGTAAGGGCACTGAACTCTGCTCACTAGGCGATTTAGCTTGTGGGAGATTTCCTCTCTCAAGTAGTGCATACTTGGTGGCAATAGCATATAGCCACCTTAAATTTTTTCTGTTTTACAACATGATCCATCAACTCACAAAATGAGATCAGGAATAGTCAAAAGGGATATCTCATAAATCAGACACAGTGTCATGAAGTGGGATATTACTACCTCCTAAGACATTATTACCAACCCCTTCTTCAACTTTGGGTAATAGCAGCAGGATCGAGAATGTTGCAACGACATTTAAGATGCAGATTAGGTGGTGGGACTAGAAGGATCTCATAAGAAAGTAGTCTGCTTATAGATAACTATTCAGAGTTGAAAAGATGTGGACAGCATGTGGAGTTGGTAAATAAATGCCATTGTCTAAGATTAAACCCAATGAAGCAGCAGCAGCAGCAGCAGCTATAGACTTAAGGCAGTGGGGATAGGCACAGGAAACCAAATCAAGTTGTACGCCACGATAGGCAATAGACCTATGTTTATTGCAGTTTTCTTGCGTGAGCATTCCCAGAGCTTGGTTTATCACTTTCATGTACAAATAAGGTGAAAAGTATTGTATAGCTAGGTAGTTCTAGGGCAGACAGCTCTTGTTTTAGTCTTATAAAGGCCTGCTTAAGATGACTGGATCAGAAAACTGTGGTACATCTACACAATGGAATACTATGCTGCCATAAAAAAGAAGGAATTCTCATCATTTGCGGCAACCTGGATGGAATTGGAGAATATTATACTAAGTGAAATAAGCCAGTCAATGAAAGAAAAATACCACATGATCTCACTCATTTATGGATAATAAAGAACATTATAAACTGATGAACAAAAAGATAGATACAGAGACAGTAAAGCAACAAACAGACTTTCAAATTACAGGGGGAAAGTTAGGGAGAGGGGGGGGAGATAAGAAATCAAATGAAGGACTTGTATGCATGCATATAAGCATAAACAATGGACGCAAAACTCTGGGGGGTGAGGGCATGTGTGGGTGTGGAGTGGGGGGGTAATGGTAAGATATGTACACATATAATACCTCAATAAAAAAATTAAAAAAAAAAGGCCTGCTTATGTTTATCTTCCAAAGGAAAGGGTGCAGGGACTGGAATTTTAGTAAGTTCTTAGAGAGGGGAAGTCAGTAGAGACAAATTAGGCAACCACATCCTGCAAAAGCCAGCAAGGCCTAGTAATCCACAAATTTGCCATTTAGTTGTGGTTTTAGGACATTCTTGGATTAATTCTTTTTAGAGATAGCTGGATTCTTTTAGTGCTTAGATTATTACCTATGTAATGAACAATGTTTAAATATAATTATAATTTTTCCTTAGAGACTTTATGTCTGTTTTTATCAAATTGTTGTAATAGATGGAATAATATGTAATAATAATAAATGGAATTCTTAATGTACTTTTTATCTAATTGTTATGACAAATACATGGAATTATTTATGGATGCTTCTTTGGTAACTGAGCATAGCAGGATTTCCTGGGGAACTGGAGCATACCTAAATCTTGATGGAGCACTTGAAAGAAATAAGAAAGGGACTTGGTGAACCCTTGGGGCATAACTGTTCTGGGGTGCGTGTGTGTGTGTGTGTGTGTGTGTGTGTGTGCGCGCGCGTGTGTGCGCGCAGTTGATTGGTTGATTATTCCAAGTACAGCCAAATAGTTTTTGGCTGTTAGGGTCTACAGGAATGCTTAAAAGGGCTTAACAAAGGTCTAAGGCAGTAAACTACTTTGAGTCAGGTGGAACTTGTGACAAAGGGTGTGGTTAGTACATGCAGACCCTATGGTAAAGCTCCAGGACCGAACATCTTCTTCTGTAAGCAGAGGACAGGGAAAGACCAAACAAAGAGGCTGGCCACTCGAGTCTCATAATTAATAGAGTTTTTCAAAGAAAAATTATATACAAGGCATGTTTGGGGCAGCTGCTAGCTGAAATGGACTCCTGTGCCACTTGGCAGGTGCTGAAAAATTATATAGAGCAAAGGAGGGGAACAGTCACAGGAACTAGCATGTGAGTACCACCAGGTACAGGAATTACCTTCTTGTTCCGGTAGGACATCAGGACAACAGCCTATCCCAGCAACCAGCACAAAGCAAGGGAATGGTTCTGATAAAGGTCAGAATGAACATGAATTATGATAATTAGGATCAGACAGTCTCTGTAGCAGGCATGGGGCAGGGGGGAGGGGGGAATTGCAGAAAACAACCTCTGTTCTAGCCTGGGTCCAGCTTACAGGGCAGATTGCTTTCACTCATAAAATAGTCTCTCCTCCAAAGGTGTTCCAGTTTGCAACAGTAGGGAAAGGAGGAATAACTATCTTGCTAATAGCTCTCAAGTCCTGTACAAATCATCATCTCTACCTGCTAGGTCTCTGGAATGGCAAAATCCGCAGGTTAAAGGGGGTGGTGCAAGGAATGATCAACCCTAGGCAATTAGGTCTTCTACTGTGGGTGTAATGCCCAGGATGGCCTCAGGCTTGAATGGATATCGAGCCAATTTGGGAAGGGGTTTAATGATGTCTATTCGAGTTTTTATACGCTCTGCACTTTTTATTCTCCCAAGGTCAGTATGAGAAGTAATGCACAGGCTTTAGGCAGCTTTGTTAAAGTGGGGGGCCTTTGGGGGAATACTTTCTTTCTCTTCTGTAACAAGGACATATTGTAAAGAACATAAAAGATCCAGCTCAGGTTGGTCAGGAAATTCTAAGGTGAAGTCTCCATTGGAGGCAAAATGTATTAGGCCTTTCAATTTAGAAAGGAGATCCCTACCTAATAGATTGACTGGGAGTGTATAATGTAGCAAAAAGGAATGTTTTTCAATAAAAGGTCTGAAAGTTATTTGTAATGGTTGAGAAAGAAATTCTTTTTTTTTAAAATATATTTTATTGATTTTTCACAGAGAGGAAGGGAGAGGGATAGAGAGCTAGAAACATCGATGAGAGAGAGACATCGACCAGCTGCCTCCTGCACACCCCCCACCGGGGGATGTACCCGCAACCAAGGTACATGCCCTTGACCGGAATCGAACCTGGGATCTTCCAGTCCGCAGACCGACGCTCTATCCACTGAGCCAAACCGGTTTCGGCGAGAAAGAAATTCTTAAACTGTATTAGATATTCTCACTATGGAAACATTATTATTTTTTTTTCCACTTTGAGGGTTTGTTGTCCTATCAGCCTAAGATTTAAAGTGGAAAACATAGATATGGTATCTACCAGAATTCAGCAGTTTTGCATTAATTTTCCCCTTGGCTGTTTAAGGGTATTGCTAGTCGTAGTTTAACAGGAGGTCCCTAAGAGTCCTATCAGTTTGTGGAGGGGACATGTGGGAGCTCCCCTTTGAGGATTTGTGGAATTTTCATAGGATCTTTGAGGACAATTTTTTCTCAAGTGGCCCAGTTGATTATAAATGAGACATCGCTTGGGCCAACCTTTTGATGATAGGCCCCTAACAGGGTGCCATGTGGGAGGCCCAGGTGTTATTCTAGGTCTCTGGCCTTGGAGTTATTGTAACCCTAAGGCCAATATTTTGTCATGTCTTTGTGATCTTGTTCCAAAGTTCTTTCAAATTGCTCACCCATGGTCATAAGTTCAGTCAAATTGGTGTCCTCCCATCCTGTTTTGTTTTGTGAGTTGTTGTTTTTTGTTTTGTTTTGTTTTGCCTTTTTATTAATCCACTAGTCTTAGGAGATAATCTATTTATAAATTGAGCAGCTGGAGCTGGTTGGGTGATATAACTTATGATGTGGACTCTAGAATGCCATAGGAAGAGTGCTTCCAAATGAGCTTTAAAGTCGGCCACAAATTCATCTACCTGTTTGTTTACATATTTTAATAATAGACCAATCAGTATGTTATTGGTGGGGAGAGGTCCTCATCCCCACCTGTGGCTTGTGGGAGTGGGTTTCTTGTGATATCCTGAGAAAAGGAATTTTCTGAGACTTACATGGTAGGATGGGACATTGTAGAAAGCTTTATTGATGTGGAATCAAATCCCTGAGTTTACAAGATCCCATTTCTCTCAATCCCACCATAAAAAAAGTCCCATTTTGCTTTCAGCGGAGCTAAAATCAAAACCAGTGTCCAGAGTTTCTGTTCCATGCAGGGGGCAGTCTAATCCAGCATCAGACTAGTTGTGTTCCCAGCTGCAATCCATTAGTCCACTGTGAGTGGGGTCCACTTGGAGACATGGCCATGAGGGAACACGTGTTAGGTGAATGCAAGGAAGCAGGAGCAAAACCAAATAATCCAGAGAGCCAAAAGCCCGCTGAGAGAGAGAGAGAGAGAGAGAGAGAGAGAGAGAGAGAGAGAGAGAGAGAGAATTCCTTCCTTTGGGGGATTACGTATTCCCAAATTCTCATGGACTTGCAGAGGCCCTGCCAACTCTGGCCAATGATCTCTGTGCCCAGGTTTGACTGACAGGCAAGTACCTACCCTATGTCACCCCAACTTCCCTGGACCCTTTTCCCCAGTGTTTTGCAGGGACTGGGTGGTGGTTCCCTGGGGAGTGTGACATTGCCCAAATGTCCATAACCATATTGCAGATCAGAGATCTGGAATATTATCCTATAGATTACTTTCTTCTACTTCTTTCCTCTTCTATTGGGCTTCCCCAGATCCTACCAATATATGCATAAGCTGATAAATATCTGGAAGCCCAGGGTTATAGGAACTGATAAAGATTCTAGACTCTTCAAAAATCTTTTGAGGATCTAACTCTGGGTTAAAAAAAAAAAAAAATATTTCATTACTAGAGGCCCGGTGCACAAAATTTGTGCAGTGGAAGAGGTGGGTTGTCCCTCAGCCCAGCCTGCACTCACTCCAATCTGGGACCCTTTGGGGGATGTCTGACTGCCAGCAGCCGGACATCCCTCTCACAATCTGGGACTGCTGGCTCCCCAACCGCTTGCCTGCCTGTCTGCCTGATTGCCCCTAACTGCTTCTGCCAGCCAGCCTGATCACTCCCTAACCACTCCCCTGCCAGCCTGATCAATGTCTAACTGTTCCCCTGCCAGCCTGATTTCCCCCAACTGCCCTCCCTGCCGGCCTGGTTGCCCCTAACTGCCCTCCCCTGCAGGCCTGGTGGCCCCCAACTTCCCTGCTGGCCCAGTCACCCCTAACTGCCCTCCCCTGCAGGCCAGGTCTCCCCCAACTGTCCTCCCCTGCAGGCTGGGTGCCCCCAACTTCCCTCACCTGCAGGCCTGGTTGTCTCCAACTGCCCTCCCCTGCAGGCCTGGTCCCCCCCAACTACCCTCCCTTAATGGCCTGGTCCCACCCAACTACCCTCCCTTGCTGGCCTGGTCTACCCTAACTGCCCTCCCCTGCTGACCCAGTCACCCCTAACTGCCCTCCTCTGCCAGCCTGGTCACCCCTAACTGCCCTCCCTTGCTGGCCTGGTCACCCCTAACTGCCCTCCCCTGCTGGCCTGATTGTCCACAACTGCCCTCCCCTGCCGGCCATCTTGTGGCTGCCATTTGTGACCACATGGGGCAGCCATCTGTGACAACATGGGGCAGCCATCTTGTGTGAGGGCACGATAGTCAATTTGCATATTACTTCTTTATTATATAGGATGACCCTTACTTCACTCTTTGGCCAAGGAATGAAAGATATCTGAGGAGGATCACCTGTAACCATAAATAGTTTTATTTTAAAAGGTAACTATTAATAGTCATTTTAGAGTAGAAAGATTGTTTATACAAAAAAATTAGTAGAATATGCAAGTCGTCCTATAAAGGAGGATAGAGAGGAATGGGAGGAGTCATGTCAGTCTTATTGTCTTTTCAGTACTTCTTGTGTGTTTAATTTTTCATTAGCCTTCTGTAATGAATCTTTTAATGAGGTCATTTTGGAATCTTTGAAGACTTTTGGAAGTGTCTGCATACCAAGTAAAATAGGGATCCTGTACTGTTTGTTTAATTCTGGAACCCTTACTTTCAGGAGTACTTCTTAAATGATCTTATCTAATTGGAGTGTTCCCAACAATGGAATTCTAAGTCATTGTAATTCTAAGTTGTTTATAGTAGGATTTGGCCATTTTTTCGATATTTAAACTTTGAAGACCTTAGTTTTTAGATATAAAATAAGCAAGTGTGCTGGAAGGTGGTGCACTTAACTCTTTAGAATTTAAGCATTCCTTAGCTAAGGGAAAGCCAATCAGATCAGGAGCTCAATGCAAAGAGGAAGGAGCTCAGAACGGAAAAACTTATGCAAAGCCCTCAGAAATAGTGAGAAAGACAGTGAACTCAAAAAAATGGTCACTGATACTATGCCTGTGTTTCTCATTGTCCTCAAAGCCCTCAGAAGTCTCCTTTGGTTCTGCAGCTGCCAACAAATCTGTTTAATAACAAAAATTTAACGGCATAGATTTAAAGATCAAAATGGCTCTGTTCACTGATTCATGAATTGGGCAGCACCCCATCTAGTAAAAAGAAAGGAACTCTGCTGAGGTATAGAAAAGGAAAAGTTTTTAAAGGACAAAAGGGGGGCAGAAAAATAGGAAATTATTAGCAAAGAATGTAGGGAGACTAAAAATATTAATAATTTTCTAAATTCTTCTGGCTGGGCTAATAACCAAATAAACAGAGACAGATTAATAGGGAAAAATAAAAGTTTAATACATGTGCATGAGGAAAGATAAAGCCATGGAAGTAAGGCAACATTAGGTACATAAGACATTTTTGAACAAAGTTTAAGGGGTGGAGGATCAGATATTAGCTTTCAGAAGTGAGAATGGATGATTTACAGGTAGTTGCTGAAGATCAGAACACACATGGCAGGCAAATCCATGCTGGGTGACTCAAAAACAGTGGGACATGAGATATCTAGCTAACAGGCACCTGTCTGATGCCCCCTTGTTTACCATACTTACTTCAAATTAGGATAAGGCAGCCCCCTAAGATCTCCTATCTCAAGCAAGTTTCTCTGTTTGAATCTCTTGGGCAGGACAGGGGTGGGGGGGGGGCAAAGGTTCCAAGTCCTTTATTTATTAATAAACAGTTTGAAATCAATATCTGAAATAGCAGCTTCAGGGTGGCAGAATTTTGATCTCTTCAAATGTATTGTTTTAGAGAAGGTTGCCCTCCTAAAGGTATTGGAAGAGACCTATTGAGCGGATTATCTGCCTAGCACTAACCAGGTAATTCCATATTCACTGCTTAAAGTTTGCATTCCTGGGAAGCTAAAACTGCAATTGGAAACACAAGCTAAGCTATCCAGATGCTGGACTGGGCTGTGCTTTAATATGGAGCAAAGGCTCTGGGCAGTGGCTTTAATTCTAACTATGCTGACGACAAAATGAGACTTTTTCCATGGCAGAATGAAGGGAAACTCCGTTAATTTTACATCACCAATAAAGCTTCCCACGATACTTCATCCTCCTCTGGAGGCCTCAGGACATTCTTGGCCCATGGCACCCTAAGAGCTCCTCATCCACCAGCAACATGTGGGGACACAGAGGGAACCCCACCCATAACAAAATACACTAAAATGAAAGAATTAAGTGGGCAGCTCAAAAAGCTGATCCAGGGTGTAGGCAAGGGCTACTGTTGAGTGGGGCTAACTACTCCCTTCTTTAAGCTCCCAGGGTCTGTCCAGTCCTCTCCTGTCCTTGTATGGGAGTCATATGAGGCTTTTCTCCAGCCCCTTCTTTCTCCCCTGAGGGGTCTAAACTGCATGACTACTGACATGCCAGTGGAGGAAAGGTCAGGGTATAAACCATATTGCCCTAGGGCGAGGACCTAGCCTTTCTGTCCTGGTGACATTTGTACTTTGCCTATCATGACTGTCTGCACATGACTGTCTAATTGCCAACTACGAGGTTGAATGCAGGGGAGCACACCCCTGCAAAAGGAGTCCCAAGAGAGCAAGAGGGCCCAGAGCCCAAGAGCCAAGCGAGAGAACTGCCAGAGCTGACCAGCAGACCCTGAGTGACGGAAGAATGATTACTCTGACACAACATTTGCTGTGAAAGAGAGGGCTAAGGGACTGCCTGGCTAAAGGAACCAGACAGCCTCGATCGCCTGCCTCATTAGGCTTTTATTGTAACAGCAGTTTGAGATAAAGTTTATATTTTAGATACAATCAATAGGATAAGTAATCTTGGGAGGACACATGTGTTTGCAGTGTCCTTTAAGCAAGAACACCCAACGATGAAGCATAAGGATCCCAGTAAACACCCAAGGTCTGCTCATGCACAGACTTGTTTGGAAAGGTCAAGGAATAATTAGAGGCACCGCCTTCGGTACTCCCCTAAATCGGAATTCAAATAAACAGGGCAGGCTGCCTTCAGCACACTTCCCTTTTCTCAGAATATACTCCTTACAAACTTTCCACCCAAGTCTCATGTGCTCCCCAACAGAGAACTTTCTTTGTTTAGAGATTAAATATCTCAGATTTCATTACCTTGCAGTGGCCATGCCTATTCTGACCACCGACTCCCTTCTAGTTGTGACTGACAGATAAGCATCTTCCCATATCACCCAGACCTTACTGGGCATGCATCTGTTGTCCAGAGTCTTCCCCCAGAGATCTACAGGGAACAGACTTGGAGAATGTTAACTGCACCTTCCTGGCAAAGCTATATAAACTCCATGCCTGTATTATTTAGTCTCTGCTTTACTCCTTTCCTGTTAAATAATAACCAGGTTATTATAACAGTATCAGTACACATGAAGTTTAGGTTCAAAAATATCAAAAAAGTAGTCCCCTTTATCTACTTACCAGGTACATTCCACCATGGTGATCATAGGATACATAATGAGCATTTACAGACTTTGAATAAACTTATCAGTGAGGGATACAACAGAATAATAAAGGTATTTCAAACAGCTCTCGAAGATCTGGGTATTTATCAGTATTTAAATGAGTGTTAAATTAAAATAAGGTTACTTAGAGATCTAACTGATCAATGTCCTTCAGGACAATAAAGCCATAACCTTTGGTGTTATATTTTCTAATAGACAGTCGTTTACAATTAACCTGCCAAAAATCTACAAGTAATCAAGTAACTTTACAGAGTATTGATCTTTAAACAATAGTAGATAACACATAAGACAAAGGAATATTCTTCTAGATACTTAGATAATCTTTGAGCTTTGTTAAAATATGGCATTGAAAAGCCTATTATATTTCCATTGTCCTTGTCCCATTTTAATTATTTTTTAATAACAATATTTCTCTGGCCTCTTCTTTTATACACCTCGCTCCTCTATTATTACTGTTTAGTTTGTGTCACCATTTTATAAATTCTTTCCCCTCTTCTTTTGACAGAATAATACTTCCCCAGAGAGAAAGAAGTAATTAACTGTGTGAATTTAAAAAGGGCTCCCTGCAGGGCTATAGGCATCATGCTAAGTAAGAGTAAATATAAATTGTTTGAGATGTCAACAACTGGAACACACACAGTCAATATGAATTTAGTGGTAAGATTATCAATAGATGGGTCACTAAATGTGAAATATTCCTTTTGAGAGTTAATGGTATCTTTATTTGGAAAGTTCTGACATTCTTAGTGTTTCTCTGTGAGCAAACAAATGCTTCAAACAGATTTTTCATTCTAATTTTAGACACTTTGGATATTGCATTAAAATTTTTTTCATGTTTTGAACAGATATAATTAAATGCTATTTAATGTGCCCTTCAAAATGAGACACTTCAATAATTTACTGTACTACATGGCACAGTGCTTAAGTCCAGAGCAATGATTATACCAAATTGATCTCTTGACATTTTTCATAGCACTTCATTTTCAAAATAGTTGATCTTGTACACATGCATATCAACCAAATATATTGCAATTCAAAGGTGCTCTTCAGCAAACTGTCAAACAAATCTCTCCTTCTTCAATGCTTAATTCACTTGAAAGCTAAATTCTATAGATTTGATGGTTACCTAAATGAGTTTAATTACTCTTCATTTTAGAGCCTTTGAAAATGTTTCTTCTTGTTTAAAATTACTCAGTTTACATTCACCTCAAAATGTGTGGTTGGTACTTGTCATTTGGAAGCCTAATTTAAATAAAAATTTATTTAATATATTTAAGTGCCTGGTTGTGATAGCTTGGGTTTTTTCCTGGTATAATTTCTAAATTATTTCATTCCTTATTTCTTTGTCTTCAATTTTTGGTTAACTACTAGGAAATAGGTTGGTTATATAGGATTGCATTTTATGGAAGCTTTTGTTTTCAACTTTTTCTTTTGCTATGCCTTCTTTTCTTGATTATTGCATTCTAACTTCATTATATTTTATGGTATGTTAACTCAAATATTCTTTTGGCCTCTCATATTGGTAAGTACATGTGCGGTTGCATTTATATACAAGCACCAATTACAGAGGCTCTATCTATAGTTTAAACAGGAAGTTCAGGCTCTGGAGGGATTGTGCCCATAAAATATTTCTGAGGCTTCTTAGTGTGCCCATCAGTAGGTCTGCAATATCAGCCCATGTTCCACAATGGCAGATGCCAGAGAGCTGCATAAACGAGGCTCTATTACCTAGAGCATAATACCTAGAGCATAATCATATGATTGCTGGAAATGAAGTAAATTTGCAACAGTAATGCCAAGGTAGCTTGTGTCCCTTAAAGCTCTGCAGACATTTTTTATGTTCCCAACGGAATCTACCCCTCACTGACCATGCCTGAACAGTGTAGTGTCTTAATTCCCTTTGCTGCTGCCACCACTGGTGAGCTATCAATTACACAGGCTCAATGTAGTCTTTCAATGAGATTTGTAGAGATCAGGACAATGATGGTACTTAAGGTAAGGGGAAAGATTTTCCTTATCTCTGAGCCAAGTATAATTAGGCTGCTTCTCCCCCCCCCCTCCCCCCCGCAACATGACTGCTTGAATTCCAAAAGCAAAGTACTCTGCATTAAGACACATTGGCTTTCTCCCCCAAACTCCAGTAGAGTACCATGGTACCTGGGTTGATAATCAAAATTTGCCATAATGTATAACCTGAATGATCACTTCTTTCCAGCAACATAAAAAATTAGTTCTCAAATTTAGTCCCCAAAATGGATGCCCACATTATGTTTTATAGTTGTTGTTTTTTGTTGGTGTGTGTGTGTTGTTGTTTTTTTTGTCGTTGTTGCTTTTATAAAATTCCCCTTTGATCACATCAATGAGTTCTTTTGGATTTATTCTTGTTTCTTTAGAAACCAAAAGATTGATGGTAGAGGAAAGCTAAAGTACAAAGATGTAGCTTCTTATCTCCAGAGAGTTATTCTGGGACTATGTACTTGAGGGATGGGGCGTGTATTAGTTTCCTATTCCTGTATAACTAATTGTCATACGTGAAACTAAACCCATTTATTATTTTTTAAGTTTTGTGCATTGGAAGTCAGGCACTACTTTACTGGGCCTCTTCTCAGGTTCCCATAAGGCTGCAATCAAGTTGCCAGTTTGACTGCATTCTCATCTGAAAGCTTGAGTGAGGAAGAAACTGATTTCAAGCTCATTTCATTTTCTCCCAGTTATTGGACTCAAGGTAGCTTGCTTCTTCAAGGCCAGAAGGAGAGTTTTCCCACCCTACATGGAGGGTCCTTATCTCGCCTTTCACTAGATTAAGATAGGTCCATGCAGGATAATCTCCCTTTCGATTACCTAAAGTCAACCTATTTGGGACCTCTGTTAAATCTGCAAAATACTTTAACTTTTATCATATAAACGAACGTTTGCTCTACTTTGCTGACTAAAAGCAAGACATGTCTGTACTTAAGGAAAGATTATAAATGACTCATTGGGGTTACCCTAGGGCAGCAATTTTCAACCTTTTTCATCTCATGGCACACATAAACTAGTTACTAAAATTCTGTGGCTCGCCAAAAAATATATTATATTTTTTGCCGACTTGACAAAAAAAGGTGTAATTTTGATTCATTCACAGCAGATGGCTCTTGTTGTGTTGGCTCTTGTCATTTTTTTATTTGACAATTTAAGGGAAAAGAGGTCAGTGCCCCTCACTAAATAGTCAGGTATTGCATGTTTTAAAAATGCACACAGCACACTAGTGTGCCTGTGGGAAAATGGTGGAAAATCGCTGCCCTAGGGTATGTCTGCCACAGGGAGCTTCTGAGCTCTCCCTGAATATGTTTTGTACAGTCAATGACCTACTTCATCTGCCAATAGAATCTTAGTAGCAGGCTCTTTAACTATATTATATTGTTTTATTTATATTTGAATATGACATTTGAACACATGGCAAATGCATTGCTCAAATATAAATTCTAAGGAACTATGTATAAAATAGTTTTCATTAACCCAAATGATTTGGCTCAACGGTTGTTTACAATGTGAAGCAAGATTTCTCGAACATATGTCCTTTCTCATTTTACTTTTACTAAACCCAGTAAAGTTATTTCTCATATTATTAAGAGTTAGGAGGTTACAAAGCAAGTACACGTTTAGTAATATAATATGTCCTAGGAGGGCTTTTCTAGAGTCTAGACATTATTCTAAATTTTATTTCCTTGTGCCCTTTTGTCTTTGCAGTGAAGAAATGGAAAAGGTTCTGATTCAAGGTATTAAAAATAATGATGTGATAACTTCATGAACAGATCAACACAGACCTTAGAGTATTATACAAATTGAACAGAATTGTTAAACCAATATAGGCACAGGACCAGCCCCTGATTTGTTACTTTAATATTTCCTGAGTGCTGGTTCTCTGCCAGGCACTGTTTTAGGCTCTAAGGTGACACTCTTCTCAGCAATGTTGAATTTTTTAAAAAAAATCAGTCCCACCACCAACAGATTTCAGAGATGCAGTATGATACTTCACCTTGCAAGACTGTAGATGAAATATTAGTACTCATCTCATAGGATTATTAAAAAGGCAAGAGAAAGCCCTAAAGACTCCACAAAAAAACTACCACATCTAATGAATAAATTCAGCAAAGTAGTAGGATATAAAATTAATACCCAGAAGATGCTGGCATTTTTATAAAGCAACTAGTAGCCCGTTTGCACGAAGATTCGTGCAATAGACCTTCATTCACCTGGCTGCCTGCACCAGTTTTCTGCCGGCACCAGGGACCCAGGCCTTGGCTGTGGCCACCGCCTTCTGCCTTTTTCAGGGTCGGGGCTTGGCCCCGGGCAGTGGCCTTGGGCTCGGCGGCACCCAACATCCTTGCTAAGGATCGCAGGAGCCGACCCCCAGTGGTTTCCTGCGATCCGTGCAGGCTGCCCACTGGTGCCCAAGGCCGGGAAAGCCTCCGCTCCAGGCACCCCTGGGAGCGGCGGCATGGGCCCGGCCACTGGGCACCGCCATCTTGATCTTCTCAACGGTGGATATGCCACTCGGAGTCCCACCCCCAGCCTCCTGCCGGCCCAATCGTGGGCATAGCGGAGGTGCGGTCAATTTGCATGTTTCTCTATTATAAGGTAAGATAATGAACTATCAAAGAGAAACTGGGGGAAAAATCCCATTTACTATTGCAATAACATAAAATAAAAATTTTCAAAAGGTACCTAGGAATAAACTTAACCAAGAAGGTAAAAGACCTGTACTCAGAAAACTATAGGGCAATGTGCCAGTCATAAAATCAGCAAGTCAGCCATCATAGAAAGCTTGTATTCCAAGTTTTTGCTTTTCCCAAAACTTTGTGGTATTTTGGAAATGCCATATATTCCGTAAGGCTTCCAAAAAATATTTTTAAAAAGTAGATAGGTAAATAGATATTTATATAGATATTAAATATTTTTCTTTCACTTCATTTTGCATTCCTTTGCTTTCTAATTATATCTGTATATTGAATTCTGTTCAATTCTATATATATTCCTGGCATGGTCAGATTATGAAGGTAAGATTATTTAGTTACGTCTAACTAGTCCCACAGATCATTTAAATAATAAAATAAAATAAAAAACTGTCAAGTGATGACATGAAGTAAAATAGGAATCTAATTTTTTTTCAATGATATCAATTTTAATACTCTTGAAATTATTAAGTATGAAATTATGTCATGGACATGTTTTCTTTGAGGGGATTGATGGTGTTGGCTAAGAGTGCATTTTTCATGTGCTAAGTATATGCTTGAGTTGCCTATTAAGTAGAATGACTATAATTTATTGCCAAACCTAGATACGTGGAAAGGGAAGATGTTAATCACCATGTCAGGACTACAAGGATAAAACGAGACTGTCCCCAGCAAACTGCGATGTGCTTACCATACAGAGAAATCCTGCCCCCCAAATAGGACATTCTTCTCTGAACCTTCCTCTTGGCCCCTTACATGCTGCCCTGCTTGATACCAGGTGGGATCTGCACACATCTGTGCTTTACTCATCCTGTCTTTGCACCTGGTTCGCTCTCCTGCTTTCCTTCCTTATTGGACAAAACATAGTTGAGTGCCCTCCTCTTTCCCTAAGTGACAGGTCCCCTCCCTGTGTCCTCCAGCACAAGCCCGCCTTTCTGCTGCATCCAGGCTAAATTGAGCAGTCACTAAATGCCTGCTGGCTTTTCCTAGATGCTGGGTTTTGTGAGGACGCATTTCCTTCTTGACAGGATAATAATTTGATTATACTGATTATGTGTTCTTCATGCACAATCCCCATTCCGGGCTGATTGCTCTCCGAGTTTTATTATAGAAACGCCTGAAGGCATAGTTAGTTTTGTAGACAGAAATGCTTTATGCATGTTAAAAGACTTGGCTTTTTGCTTTAAGAGCAGTACTGGAGAATTCTAATCCACAAGTTTATGTCTTAAACAGCGAGTTTTATGTGTTTGGTTTTGTTTTCTCCACACACCAGGATTTGACAGAGATTCCAATGGCTGTGGAGGGGAGAAGAGCAAAGGAAAAATGTAAAATTAGACATGGTGGCATCTCTGAAAAACTGTCCTATTCCCTGTTATCCGTGAACATGGTCTAGGAAATACAGCTGAAACAGGAAGAGAAACTTGGTGATTCAAAGGCAGAGGGGGCTTACCCTGTTTCCTACATGGATCCTAGGGAAACAAGTTATGTCCATTACATACCAATATGTTCTAGAGTCAGTATAATATAAAGGACAGCACTATATCTGAACTGGGCTTGAATATCTTTCTGCACACTTGTCATTTTCAATAGCTGATCAAATAAATAGGTAGCACAATTTTCTCTCTGACATTCCATAAAATGATGTGTCCTTAAAATTTTTCCAGTAATTAAGAACATTTAGTACACAGGAACACACTTTTTCCAGTTGCTTAGCTCAAATTGTATTGGAGTTGTCTTAGAAATATATATATATATATTTTCCCCCCCCTCTCCATATTTAATTTATCAACCAATTCTTTTGACTTGACCCTCAAAATATATCTAAAATGTGACCTTCTTCTCACTTTCTCAAGTCCAAGGTTCCCTTATCTCTCCCTTGGCCACTTGTAGCCACATTTCTGCCTTTGCCCTCTTTGGTCAGTTCTCAATGGAGCAGCAGCAGATTTACTGAGTTAAAGCAAGCCATGCCCCTCCTTGGTTTTAATCCACCTATTCCAATCAAAGCCAACTTCCTGGGAACCCTTCTTGATCTGCCCCTCCCTTACTTCTCCAACTTTATCTCCTTTCTGAAGTCTTTCTGATTGCCCCACCCAGCCACCTCATGGTTCTAGGACACAAGTCTCAGAGTTAAGGCTAGTCCTGCCCCGATTCTCCTCCCTCAGTATCCCCACCACAAGCACTCTCACCTCCTGCAGCTCCTAGATTGATGCCAAAAGGGAAACTGAAGCTCAATTGTTAATTTATGTCCACAATTTCTCACTACTGCCTCCAAGTTTACTGAGATGTGTACGAGACACTGAGTTCATCGGTTGCTAAGAATCCAGGTTCTCTCTGTGGAAATATTTAATTACAACCTATAGAATAATGTATCTTTCTTTCTTTTCAAAATAATGAAATTATAGTTTTATCATTTTAGTTACTTCTCCCCACATATTGATGAAATATAAAATAAAATCAGATGGAATAAGCTTTAGATTTCCATCCACACGTCTACCTAATCTGAGAGATACTTAAAAAGAAAATTATGAACTAAGAAAAGAGAAACACATATTTTGGAAAATAATTTATTTTTTTCAATCATATTGTACTAAAGTTATTAAGAGATATTTAGAAGTGCATTAATGTTAAGAGGTGTTTAGACCAGCATTCTGAATTATGCAATGAGGCTCACTTTTTTCTTAGTGTAAATGTAATTCAGTTGAAAGTTACATATCATCATTAGTCATAATAGTGCAATTTACACATGTACCTAGTGTTGTTATATTTTCTTATAGGAAGATGGCTCACAATTTTTAAGATTATTGATAGGATACACTGTCATGTAAAATGTTCCCGGGCAGGACTTCTTAAACGTGAGTGAGTATCAGGATCCCTTGTTGAGACACAGACTCCTGGTCCCTGGAGTGGGACCTGGGATTCTGCATTTCTAACCGCTTCCTGGTTGGAGCTGATGCTGCTTGTGTATAAAGCATATTTCAGTAGCACAATTTAAGTCAGGCACACTGGCTCAGGTTATTTCTTATTACTTTTTCTTGGCCATTTCATGAATTCATCGAGCACCTTTATTGAAACAAAGTGAAAGCTTCAGACAATTATTAGGAAAAATCTTTTGCTGTGACATGCCTTTGGCTTTAACTAAGCAAATGCAGTTCATCTCAATAAAGATAAGAATATCTTTGCTTTCTCTCCCATTACCTCTAAATCCTTCTCCTTGTCTAAAAACTACCTTGAAAATGTCTTAAATGAATTATCAGTTTGAAAGGGATTTTTAAAATATATAATTTGGGTTCCCCAATACAGTAACTTCTTAATCTACATATTAGTTGATAAACTTTTATTTGCTTTAGTGGAGTTGAATCAGCATGCAGTTGTATCTGTTGCAGCTAAAAAGAATAGTAATTATTAAAACATTACTCGTGGAAAACGTATTGTGTTTTGAGGACCCAGCACAGCTGGGCTCTGCATACTACCTCAAGCACCAGATGCTCCATTTGCTGTCATTTGTTTAGAATTATTTACACACATGAATGGGAGAGCAGAAGGGTGGGGAGGCACCAGGCATTCTTATTATCACAAAAATGTGTTGAATTTTGTAGATAATACATTTATATGGCTTAAAATAATATAAAACGAGAAAATATACACAGGAAAATATCTTCTTATCCAGTCCATTTCACCTGGTTTCCACTTCTTTCCAAATAGGAGATACTGTTTATTTATCACATATTACTTCAAAGATTTTTTTGCATGAATAAATACATACAAATGCATTGATTACCCCACTTTTAAACACCACTTAGCACACTATATATGGTATTCTGAAATATTTTATTTTAATAATATATCTTGGTGATCTTTCCATATCCATACATGAGGGGCTACCTAGTGTTCCATTGCAAATGGACCTGTCATAATCTCTTCAACTAGTCATCTGTAGCCAGGCATAAGCAGGTAAATGTTAACAGGTAACAGAACAATTCCATTGAATATGGTGTTAACACAAAATAAATTCCCCATAGATAATTTCTTAGTTATGTGATTAAGTCTTAAAATGTCTCTCATATAAAATGAAAAGAATATGCTAACCACCTTTATTCTTCTTTTCAATTATAAATGGCATAGTTTAAAAATCTGGAGAAGAAATTACTAGAGTAGAATTTATAAGTAGAATTTATTAGCTTATAATATAAGCTTTATATTTTTGTAGAAGTTGGCAAATGATCCTCCTTTTGGAATGGTCTATTTTACGTAATTACCAGCCATGTGTAAGAGGGCACACCTCCTCCCACTGCCTTGCCAAATGAGTTAGCATTTGGATTTCTAACAAACTGGTGAGTGAGAAATTGGATGACAATGTAGTTTTAATTTACATGTCTCTTATGATGAGTGAAATTGATGATTTTCTTAGTATGTTTAAAAGCTTTTTAATGTTTTCTTCCCTGTGAATTGCCCATGGTACACATTGCCCAATTTGGAGGAGTGAGTTTACTGAGCTCTTTGCCTGCTCTGTTTTTCAGCTTCATGCCATGTAGACATTTCCAGTTTTTATAAACTGATTTTAACAGTCTTTTATTTTATCACTAGAGGGCCAGTGCACAACATTCGTGCACTGGGGGAGTGGGAGGGCCCCTCAGCCCGGCCTGTTTCCTCTCACAGTCTGGGACCCCTTGGGGGATGTCCGCCTGCTGCTTACTAAGTCAGCAGGCGGACATCCCCTGAGGGATCCTTAGCACTGCCGCAGAGGCTCCCACCACCACTGCTGCACTCGCCGGCTGTGAGCCCAGCTTCTGGCTGAGCGGCGCTCCCCCTGTGGGAGCACACTGACCACCAGGGGCAGCTCCTGCATTGAGCGTCTGCCCCTGGTGGTCAGTGCACATCATAGCGACCGGTAGTTCCGCCATTTGGTCAATTTGAATATTAGAGTTTTATTATGTAAGATTTCATAAGTAAACACACACACACACACACACACACACAAAGGTCTCCCACATTACAGCCGAATACAGTTTGTGGCTAGCACTATAGTCATCCAGATTAGTTGGCTTATTTATGTAACTCATCATTTCTTACTAGAGACAGGGTGCTTTCAGGAAATTTGCTGTTTGTGTGATCCTGGGTGCAGGCTTGGCTGCTCAGCCTTGCTGGACCACACTGGGTCCCAGCGGGTGTTTTGCCAACCTGATACCTTTCTCCCATCCAATGTCCCATTGCACCCTCACCTTCAGAAAGTTTACTTTTTGCTGAAATTCACTACTAATGACTCCACTTGCTTCTGACATCTCCTTCAATGGTCCCTTGCCTCCATGCCCTTCATGTAGCATATGGGAATCACTTTGGTTCATTCTGAAAGTTTTTGAAAAATCTCACATTATTTTTTTAAATGGAGAGGGAGAAAGAGATAGAAGCATCAACGATAAGAGAGAATGATTGATCAGCTGTCTCTTGCAGGTCCCCTACTGGGGATTGGGCCTGGAACCTGGGCAAGTGCCCTGACTGGGAATTGAACCATGACCTTCTGGTTCATAGGTCAATGCTCAAACACTGAGCCACACTGGCTGAGCACAATAAATTTAGATTCTAGAGATTAAATGTTGTCAGGAACAGAATGTTAAGGTTGAAACCCCAACTTCCAGGGTGGGTATATTGGGAGATGGGGCCTCTAAGGAAATAATAAGATTAAATAAGGCCATAAGGATATTGATCAGATAGGATTTCTGTCTTTATAAAAAGAGACACCAGAGAGCTATTCTTTCTCACTTTCTCCCTCTCTCTTCATTTGCATGAATCAAGAAATACAAAAAGGTTGAATTCTAAGATAGGTAATGGGGAAGGGAGGATATATGAGTTTCAATATAGCTATTATAGCATTTCAAAAGAACTTCAAGATCTCACGACCCTCCTATTTGGATGTTTGTGCTCACAAGTACATTTACATGGGCTAGTCCAGCAGGCAGATGTTTTACAACTGTTTGGTTGCCTTACTCAAATAAGCACAATTCTAATTACACTTGAGAGATTTATACAGGCCAGGCAGTTGGAGATATTATCTTAGGTAATAATTTTATCATTCATACTGAACAGTTGTTGTTAGTCTCATTTCAGGCATATGAACTCAGAGTCTAGCAGATATGTAGCTTGCCTAGTTAACACAGTTTACTAATGATGAGTGGCAGAGCCAAAATTCAAACTCAGATCAGCCTGACTCCAAAGTCCTGCTTTTCAGTTCCACCACCTGGCCAGTCCAGATAGTCTCTTCAAAAAGGACAAGTTATATAATGAAGAATTTTCTCTCTAATTTGATAATCTACAAAGATAACACAATATAGGTGAAATAGTGTAAACAATCCTTTTTTCTATTTAACCACATTTAAAATGAGCTTAGTTCTAAAACCATGTAAAAAATGCTAAGCCAGACACCATGCACAAATTAATTGCTTTACAAAAATAATGTAACAGAATATTCTATCAGCTAATAAAGAAAAACCCTGGTTTTCTCTTGGGTTTAAATGTGCAGGTTTTAAATTAATCTTTTGAGACAAAAGAGGCTTATTGTCTACTGATTTGAAAGAGTAAATGCTTTCTGTGGATACAATGTTCATGGGGAAGATATTCCGTATTTAAATTATTGTACATTTTTAAATTGTGTGATATATGTTAGTTAAAAATAATGTTAGTCTGTAGTCAACATAAAATGCTGGTTAGTATAATAAAATATCAACACAGACTTCTTCATTTTCTTCCTTCATCTCTATTTGTTTGGTTTAACTGTCAATTGTTATTTTTAATATTCTGAATATATATGCATATTCATTTTATCTATGGGGAGAAGAACTTAGAATCCAGGGAAGAAAAGGAGGATCTTGTTTTGTTTTGTTTCCTAACTTTTTTCTTTATACCCAATTCTATTGTTTTTATTTCTTTATTTTCTAATCATGAACAGGTAACACTTTTATAATAAGAACAAATAATAAAATCATAATAATGTTTTCAGGATAAAAATCTAGACCTAGGGAATATACATTTAATAATTTAGAAAGGAAAGGGGTTATAAACACCTACAAAATATTCCCAATAAAGATATACCAGCTGGAAATTCTTTATTTTTGTAGCACCACAATGTAGTGATTATATTAATAAATGTGGCAAATTCCCTGGTAAATATATTCACATTATCTAATAATACACTGTAGGTCATTACACAGTTTTGTTGTTTTATTTTCACCATGATTCAACAAAGTTATACTTTAGTAACCAACAAGAGTTAACTGGACTGTCCACAGGGACTTGATTACAATCAGGAGAACTCTCCTTATACTCAGTTTTTTAAAATAATTTCATTATGTTAACACATTACCTACTTTATTTTCTAATTGCTAAGAGCTATAAAATAGTATAAACAAGATAATGCAATAACTGGAAATATGAACATCAAATTGCAAATAAAAACTCAATGAGTTTTCTGACAGTAAAAGTAAATCCCTTTATTTTTTAGCTCCTTTAAAAGTTAGATATGAAGCCCAGCCTGGCACAGTGATTGAGCATCGACCTATAAATCTGGAAGTCACTGTTCCATTCCTGGTCATTGCACATGCCTGAGTTGTGGGTCCGATCCCCAATAAGGGACGTGCAGGAGATAGCCAATCAATGATTCTCTCTAATTACTGATGTTTCTATCTCTCTCTCCCTCTCCCTTTCTCTCTGAAATCAATAAAAATATATATATATATTTAAAGTTAGCTATTTTATATGTCTCATTCTATTAATATGTCAAAATTTAGTAATATTTGAAAAATATTAGGGTTAAATTTTTTATATAGGTCTGATAGACTGATAGCAAAATAGTTGATGAAGTTCCTCTACAATTTTTCTATACCTTATTATTTACCATAAACCAACATCTAAAAGGAAAAACTCTCCTATTTAAATAACCCACCTATGTTGAGGTGGTTCCTAGAGTTTATCCTAGTTTATAAGGTCAGGAGAATCAGACTCATTTATGCCTTAAGCTCTTTATCTGATTGAAGCTATTTGAAGACATTTCAATATGTATGACTTTCAGTTTTCTAAGGTGGTAGAAATATAGATAATGGTAATGTGGGAGAAAAACCACATTTATTCTAAGAATTTCTATAGTTGATTATCATAATGTATAATCTCACTTGTGAATTTTAGGGAAGTACATTGGATATAATAAAGAAAAAGCATGCCTTATTTTTAAATTTTGTGGATAAAAAAAGGTAACAATAAAAAATGAGTCAATTGCTAAAATGTGATATCTATATAACAAAATAAAATTACTTATCATCTCATTTTAAGGGCATATGTATGAATAAAAAAGAGTTCTGATTTTTTTTTTTCATATAATATTAACTACAATTTATGGGGTAAGTACTACTACCATCCAGGAAACTGAAACTTTGAGATGTCAAATAGCTTTTTTTTTTTTTTTGGTTATTTTTTAAAATATATTTTTATTGATTTTAGAGAGGAAGGGAGAAGGAGAGAAATATAGAAACATCAATGATGAGAGAAAATCATAGATTGGCACACCCCTTACTAGGGACCCAGCCCACTACCTGGGCATATCCCCTGATCAGGAATGGAACCAGTGACCTCTTGGTTCCTGGGTCAACTTTCAACCACTGAGCCACACCTGGCTGGGCTCAAATAGCTTAATCTCAAGGATCCATGGCAAGGAGACAGAAGCATAATGATTCAAACCTATATCTATTTAAATCCAAGGTTAGAGAAAGAGATTGAACTCAAATAGAACTGGATTTAAATCTCATCTCTCAAGCAAGCTATTTCAATGCTGTGAATCTTAGTAACTTCAAGTTACTAAGAAATTGAAAAAAATTCATAAAAAATTTTGTGGCATTCTGAGAACACCATCAAAACAAGGTCCTCAAAGTACATCCATGTACCACACTTAACAGGAAACAGCACTTCTAGTCAATCACGGGAAACTGGGGTTCACTCTTATTTGCTCCCATTGGGGATTAGATCCACAAATCATAAAAAAAAATTGAAATAAGATAATGGCCTTAAGCATATAGCCCATTATATGGCATTTAGTATATATGTTTAAAAGACTAATTTCTGTTACCTCTATAAATACATACTAGTATAAATTAAATCCAATGTAAAAGATAGGTGATGGTATCTGGGTCTTGTATAAAAACACTGATTTAATTAGTGGTATCATTATTTCTCCCCTAAAACACTTTGTTCTCAAGGCTTCTATGGTACCCCACCTATCCTCACCCATACCACCACACTGCATATTTATTTTATTGTTTTTTTTAAAAAAAATATTGAATTTATTGGGATATCATTGGTTAATGAAATTATATAGGTTTCAATTGCACAATTCTATAACACATCATCTGTATATTGTATTGTGCATTTGCCACCCAAAGTCAAGTATCCTAACATCACCACTTATCCCCCCTTTACCTTCTACCTGCTCCCAACTCCTTTTCCCTCTGGTAATCACCATATTGTTGTCTGTGTCTATGAGTTTTTTGTTGTTGTTGTTTTGTTTGTTTTTTAGTTAATCCCTTCACCTTTTACACCGAGTCCCCCAACCCCTCTCCCATCTGACATCTGTCAGTCTGTACTCTGTATCATAAATCTGTTTCTATTTTATTTATTTATTTTGTTCATTAGTTTCCACATACAGGTAAAATCATATGGTATTTGTCTTCTGGCTTATTTCACCTAGCAGAATCCTGTGCAGGTCTATCCATGCTCTTGCAAATCCCCTGCTTGTAATGCTAATGAATGTCTAGTACTCAGCCTCATGACCTACACCCTTCTCTAGTTTAGTCTCTTCTAACTCGATGTCTTTATTTCCTTCAGTATCACACTAATTCTCATGTGGTGACACCAGTGCACACATCTGTTTGACTGTCTTCATCATGTGATAGCATATAATGGGATAATGTTAGGGTGAAAGTGTTGCTGTAGATATAATAGGCTTACAAGATTATGTAAGAGTTGATTGTAATGATTGAAGGTGAATTTGAACCTAAATCCTATTTAATAAAAGCCCAGCCTCCGAATGGCAGAACGACCAGAACGACCAGTCGACCAGTTGCTATGACACACACTGACCACCAGGGGCAGAAGCTCAGCACAGGATCTGCTCCCTGGTGGTCAATGCGCTCCCATAGTGGGAGCGCTGCTTGGCTGACAAGGATGAGTGGCTATTCCTGCTGCAGCCGCTTGGTTGAAGGGGATGAGCGGTGCTCCCACATCAGGAGCAGCCATTCAAAGGGTGGGTCCACAGCCACTTGGCTGACTGGGTTGATCCCTGCAGGCCACGCCCCTCACCAGTGCATGAATCCTGTGCACCAGGCCTCTAGTAGAAATATAAAATTCTATCAAACATCAGTTCGTTTTATAACATTATCCTATATCTGTGGTTGGCAAACCGCAGCTCATGAGCCACATGCGACTCTTTGGCCCCTTGGGTGTGGCTCTTCCACAAAATACCACGGCCTGGGCGAGTCTATTTTGAAGAAGTGGCATTAGCAGAAGTTTAAGTTTAAAAAATTTGGCTCTCAGAAGAAATTTCAATTGTTGTACTGTTGATATTTGGCTCTGTTGACTAATGAGTTTGCCAACCACTGTCCTATATAATAAAAGGGCAGCGACCATAACAACATAACAACCAGAACAACCGATCGACCAGTCACTATGAGGTTCACTGACCACCTCGCGGTTCCTCCTCCCAGCCCACAGGCTCCAATTGCTGGACGACCAAGGCGGAACCACAGGGAACCGGGATGGGTGGCAGGAGGGTGGGACTGGGGACTGGCGAGAGAGCAGAAGGCAGACTTCTTGGGCCTTCCCCCTGGCCTGCGGGTTCCAATAGATCGCCAGATGGCGAATGGGGAACCCGGGTTGGGGGCGGTGGTGGGGTGGAACTAGGGACTGGCAAATGGGCGGAAGATGGCTCTGATCACAGGCTAGGCCTAGGGACCCTATCCATGCACAATGTCATGCACTGGGCCTCTAGTGTGTGTGTGTGTATGTGTGTATATATATATATATATATATATACATATATATATATATATATATATATATATATATATATATATATATATATATAAACATCATGCATGCCTTTTCTATTTGGGATACTTTATCAAATTTTCTCATTAATTAGATTTAAGAAGTGCAATATTCACTGTTAAACAATGGTAAGGTTTCCATAGACTTATATTTTCTGTGGAAAACTATTTAAACACCATTTAAAATTTTAAGTATGTTTGATTCCATACTTTACATAAAACTGTGGCATATAAATAGCATGCTAAATATTTTTACACATACTATTATACAAATAGTTATATTTTAGTTAAGCCAACAAGTTTCTATATAAATTAAAGAAATTAAAATACCCCAGGAGGGAAGAATTATATTCCTATTTTTCATATGAGAAGGTAAACCAGTTTGCTATAGAAGTGGTTGAAGGAAATATACCACAGAAAAGCTTACAATTTTCAGTTTCATTGTAGGCTTATTATTCCTACTATGAAGTATCTTTTTGGGTATGCATCAATTTGGGGCATTTATGTTTTTACTTTCTAAAATGTATGTTTTCAAAAACCTTTTCAAAACATATGGGTGACATTTTAAAATTATGCATATATTATACATTACAGGAATAGAAAACCAGAGCTCTAAGAAAAGACACACAAGTATTACACATTCATTATCAAGACATTATGCAAATACTTTTTCTTAATGTTTAGCTTTAATTTCTTTTCAGGGTATATAAAATCCAGATTATAATTAAAATATATTCTTATATTCAGATCATGGGAAATAATTCTAATACATTGACATGATGCATATAACACCATATTTCATGTAAAGAGAATGTTGTTCTTACTTTTAAGAGACATATATTTATTTTCCCAGCAATTTTGACGGAATCATCCAGATTCCCTTGATGGTTTCCATAACACTTACTAATTCTCATAGAGATGCCATGAGGTTATTAGTCCTATTCTATATATGATAAATTTGGCTAAGGTCACATGACTAATACATGGGATGCTCAGAACTGATGCAAGCACAAATTTGTTTTATTTGTTCATTTAAACGAGTCTTGACTATGTGTACAAAATTGTGTTATCATTTAGATAACAGAGATCAAAGTTTAATTCTGGTAGGTGGTTACCTTCTAGTTTGGAAGACATACAAAGAAATATATGTCATGTGATAAATATGACTGTAAGGGAGGAAAAAAATCCTTTTACCTTTTAGGTTTTTACTGGGGTTCCTTTAATTAGAAATATTAACAAGACAAAAGCATATTACTATAATTAATGTAATTTATACATGACATGGGGCCCTCATTAGAAAATGAAGACCTAGAGAAGCAGGTTAAGCTGGACATTATGAGTTAGACAAAGAGAGAAGTAAATTGTAGAAAAGTGACAGAGCATCCCTAGTCAGTTTGGCTCAGTGGATAGAGGCCCTGGGTTCAATTCTGGTCAAGGGCATGTACCTCAGTTGCAGGCTCCTCCCCAGCCCAGGCCTTCATCTGGGAGTGTGCAGGAGGCAACCAACCGATGAGTTTATCTCACATCAATATTTCTATCTTTCCCTCTCTCTTCCACTCTATAAAAATTAATGGGAAAAAAAAATCCTCAGGTGAGGATTAAAAAAACAAAAACAAAAAGTGGGAGGGCATAAGGGCTAGTTAGTTGATTGGTTAAGAAGTGACTAGAAGGATAAGAGTTTATTTAGCAATGTTTACTTATACAGATTTCTGTTGGCCTTAACCATTCTTGGTGAAAGAATGTTTCTTTCCTTCTTGTATAAGGAGAACATCTTCTATATGGGAGTTTTATTTCCTAATTTTAGGAAGGTCAGAGTTCCTTTTTTTATCTGGCATTTTACAAGTGCCTTTAACTTAAAATTATATATATATATATATATATATATATATATATATATATATATATATATATGCCAAAGTGGCCTGTTCTGAAGCGACATATTCTGAATTCCTTCATGAGAATTAAAGAACTGGGGACTTTGGGAACAGAGTGGCTGGGCTCTAAGGTCTTGCTTGGCTTTTTTTTTTTATATAATTAAAACAGAGAAGTGGACTTTTTATTCAGAAGAAAAAGCTTATACAGAGGCATCAAGGCTAGCAAGAGCACAGTATAGCCAAGAGACAGTGAGCATATTAAAATGTGAGCAGGTCATGGGATTTCCTGGATGAGAGATGTGGAAAGGTACCAAATATTGAAAAGCTATGAATTTCTTATGGAAGTTTTTTTAGTATATTCTGGAAGTGATGTCAACATAGAAGAATTTTAAGCAGGGAGGGTGTTATATGTAGCTAGGGAAAGGCATTGAAGGAGACCTTTGGACAAGTGTCACCCCTGCTATTTGCATTACATAATATCTATGCTGCCAATGACACAGATATAGCATAAAGTATGACTTCTGACTTCAGAGGAAGAAGAGAGGAAAGCAAGATCTGCATATTTTAATATCTGTGATGAAAATTGCAGAGCAGACTATCACCAGAAATAAATTCTCTGGAATTTATAATAGAGTGCCATCCATTGTCTTCCCATATTTTTCCTTTCCTTTCTTTCTTTCCCCTGTACTTCATTCCCCAAACCCTACCCCAAACACAAAACCATAGAGAATATACTGCCTCAGTTCAATGGTTGTTAAAGTAGTGTTAAGTTTTAAGCTCTGGGAAATAGGAACACAAAATGTGGCTTTATTAAAAAAAATATATATATATATATATATGTATATATATATATATATATATATATAGAGAGAGAGAGAGAGAGAGAGAGAGAGAGAGAGAGAGAGATTTGAGAGAGGAAAAGAGAGGGAGAGAGAGATGGAAACATCAATGATGAGAGAGAATCATTAAATCATTGATCGGCTGCCTCCTGCATGCCCCACCCCCACCCCCACTGAGGATCAAGTCCACAACCCAGGCATATGCCCTGACCGGGAATGGAACCATGACCTCTTGGTCCATAGGTCTATGCTCAACCACTGAGCCATGCCAACCAGGCTGACTGTGACTTTGAAAAGACTGACATTTTTTTTCTCTTAACTCAGAGGAAGGCAGCCCAGAGCTTATATGACAGCTGCTCTATAGGGTCCTCTGGGATCGAGTTGCTTGGTTCCTCTCTCTCCAGGCTGATACTCATTCTAGCCACACACCCAGGATTCATGTGGTAAAATAGAGGGAGGGGAAGAGAGCATAAAATGCATGTCAACAGTCTTCTGAGAAAATTTCCTGGGAAGTTAACAGACAGTACTTCTGCTTGTATGCCATGGGCTAGAACTTAGTAATTGAGCAATAAATATTCAACTACAAGTGAGGCTAGGAAATGTAGTCTTTGTACTGGGGAAGTGGAGTATAGGAACTTTAGTTTGGCAAGATGCATAGGGTATTCAGTGACAGAAACCAGAGCGTGAGGACACTAGGAGTCTGCACCAGTAGGATTCCTTTAGTATTTTTTATTTATAATATCAAACTAAATAACCACTTAAAATTTTATTTCTTTAATATAGTATATTGATTTCAGAGAGGAAGGGAGAGGGAGAGAGAGATAGACATTAATGATGAGATAGAATCATTGATCGGCTGCACCCTGCATGCCTCCCACTGGGGATTGAGCCAGCAACCAGGACATGTTCCTTAACCAGGAATAAAACCAGCAAACTTTCGGTGTACGGGACTAAACCCAACAACAGACCCATACCCGCCAGGGCTACTTTCATAGTTTTTTTAGTCAACATAGTAGAAATATTTCATGCACAGATTTTGCACCATGTAATGAATAAGATGTGACTCATAATGCTACAGAATATGTGCCATTGCAAAGTTTATTAATGAACATTTGGCTCAATATTTAATGTCTTCCTTAATATCAGATTTTCTCTATGTTAAAAGAACCTGAGAGAAAAAGCAGGTTTTTGTTGATAAAATGTAACTCTGTTTGTTTTCTAGTACGTTTGTTTCTTTGATTGTGACAGGCTTTTAAGTGAAAACCAAAGCATAATATTAACCGAATCAAAGAGTGCTTTCAAAAAGTTTTTCTGTAACATGTTCTTACAATTAATTACTTTCAATTGAAACTTGGCATTTTAACACCACTCGTGTTGTTCAAACCCTGAATTAATTTGTCTATTTCCCATTTATTTATACTACATTCAACAAATGTTTATTTAATGGTGACAATATGAAAGGGACTTCACTAGCCAATACTGGAGATGGAAATTACATAGACATGGCATGAGAGCCCTACAAAATATGACACAAATAACACATTAAATGGTTCCTATACAAATACTTAGAATGCTGGTCTGCAATACTGAGAAAGAGCAGTTACATTGAAGTATGATAGCCAGAATTTTAAATGAAGGATTTTAGATTTTGCCTTACTTTCAAGCGAGTAAGTTATGCTGCGAAAGATTAATAGGTGCTGGCAGAGAATATGAGACTGCATCAGAAACAAGACTATCTTACCCATCGTGCAGAAGGTACCTTAAGATTTCCTTGCTCCTCATATCCCCTTGGCCAACTCGGAGAAGTCCAGGTACAGACCACACACACAGTTGAGGAACCCTGAATTATAAATTCCCAGTTTTGTATGGGGTCTGCTAGCACATTTCTCCAAACTTTGTCCTAGAAGAAGATCATGCCCTGTCAAAAAACAAATCTGCCCTCTGCCTGGAAGGACGGTTCTAGCTTTCTTCCAAGGCTGTTTGCACACATATATCCTTGAGAATATAGTATGAAAGGAGCCTCTGAATACCTCTTTCTCAGAAGACCCAGAGAGAATTGTCTGTAAAACATAGACGTCTTTGTGGAGAAATACCCTTTAGTCTAGGTCTCAGAGGATAGGGTTTACTAAATAGAGTTTGGACAGTAAGGCTCTTAAGAAAATTGGAATTGAGCCTGGCCAGCATAGCTCGGTGGTTGAGCATTGACCAATGAACCAGGAGGTCACAGTTTGATTCCTAGTCAGGGGACATGCCTGGGTTGCAGCCTCTATACCCAGTAGGGGTTGTGCAGGAGGCAACCAGTCAATGATTCTCTCATCACTGATGTTTTTATCTGTCTCTCTCTCCCCTCCTCTCTGAAAGCAATAAAAATATATTAAAAAAATAAAAAAGAAAAGAAAATCAGAATTGAATGAGCCATTCAGGGAGTAATACCTGTAATTACAAATTTAATGTTTTCATCACCGTCTCTATGAAGTTTAAGTGAATATTTCCAACAGAAAAACACAATTTGTAAAAGTTAATGCTTCCTAATGTACTGGTTATTATTTAAATATTTCATTATATTTTATAGAGAGTCACATTTTAATACATCTATACTAATAAAAGGGTAATATGCTAATTAGATTGGGAGACCTTCCGGACGACCTTCCATATGTCCTTCTGGAAAAAGCCACAGTGGCTGCCTGAGGCTCAGGCAAGCCGTGGATGGCAGCTGCGAGCTCAGGCAAGCTTCAGATTGCGGCTGCCCAGCCATCCAGGGCTGGCCCAAGGCTCAGGGAAGCTGGGGATGGTGGCTGCAAGCTCAGGCAAGCCAGGGATGGCGGCTGCCCAGCGGCCTGAGGCTTAGTTAGGGGGTGATCTGGCTGGCAGGGGAGCCATTAGGGGCATCAGGCTGGCAGGCAGAGGTGGTTAGGGGCGATCAGCCAGGCAGGTAGGCAAGTGGTTAGGAGCCAGCGGTCCCAGATTGTGAGAGGGATCCCGGATTGGAGAGGGTTCAGGCCGGGCTGAGGGACACCCCTCCATGCATGAATTTCATGTACTGGGCCCCTAGTATATACATATATATGTATATGAATATTTCAAGCAAATGCAATTTATTATGTCCAAATCTTGATGCTATGAGAATATTTTGAAATGGTCAGATTGCAAGTGAAAATATCGATTTGAGAGGCAATTTGGGAATAAAATTGCAACTAATTTAGGTGGAGTCTTCTACAATTCCATGATGTTTATGAGTATTGGATTTTGACTAAGCAAGAGCTATTTAATTCAATTGACACTGATGGAGAAGTGTATGATTAATTATTAAACATATAAATTATCAATTGAGAGGGAAAATGTCCAAAGTTGTGGAGAAAATGCTAAATATAAAGAGTAAAGAACAAGAAGGTAAAACAAAAATTCAGAAGTCAATATAAATGGAAATTAAACAAATAAAACAAATAGAACAGGAGAATGATATGGATACTGTTGATCATTGGATCTGAAAATGATGAAAACCATAGATTCAGGGTCAGACAAATATCTGAGAATGCACCTTGCAAGCAGTGGGTGTTGGGCTTGTAATCACTAACCCAAAAAATAACTTGAAAGTTTTAGAACACACATCCTGAACATAAGTAAGTAAATACATACATACATACATACATACATATATACATACAGATAATAAATATTTCTTAAAATAAAACGTTGGCTTCTGTTAAGGATTTATAACTTTCATCTTATATAAGGACATCAGAATTCAGACCTAATTTAAGTTTCCTTATACTTAAATCTTCCTGACAGTGTGATGGATTTTAATAATTCATCATGGGAAAGTTAAGTTTCATTCTTTTCAAGATGAGTCATCTTCTCATGGGGAACAGCCTTCTCATTGATGGATTTGCAGGTCTGACAGATATGCATTAAGCAACATGTTCCCATTGACATGCGCTTCTCCATATAGGATATCCTATACATCTCACAGTGAAAGCACTTCCAAAATACATGGACTTTCCATCATACTCTATCTTCCTTTGACATTTTCTATTTAAACTAAGCTTGCTCTATGCAAAGTCAGATAAATTCCCACCAATAATGTATAATGCCATAGTTGGGAAATTGGTGGCAATTATAACTCTAGGCTTGTTGAATATGTAAAATAATATATCATCCCACACATATGGAGAATGGAATGGCAGATTCCTGAAATAAAATTGACAAAAGTATTTTTAACAAAGACATTTTCAAAACAAGAAAAGAAGCAAAGAAACTTTCTTATAAAACAAGAGAGAGAAAACCTAAGACATTCTCTACACCTCTTTGGAATCTCAAGTTTATAATCCAAGAACATATTGGTAAGAAAAGTTAGTCAAAAGACCCAAGTTATAAGCAGTTACTTTTGGGGTAAATGTGAGAATCCTTTTGTTGAGAATAGTGTTTCTTCAGTGCTCTCTGACAGAATGACTGTATTGAAGAGTTATAAATGGCTGATATTTAACCTTGAGTGATGTGAGTAAATCTGTAAGTAAGAAAAGTCATTTGTAAATGAAGCATAGTTATTAAATCATAAAGTCAAAGAATTAGATAGCTGAACGTGCTTAAAGATAATTCAAATACAAATCTTTCTTCATAAATGAGAACTACAAAGCTCAGAGAATAAAATGCTCACATAAATGGGATAGTTTTCTATAAAATGAACATTTGAGGTCATGTTCTTGACTAAGTACAGCATTACTAATTCTACTATCAAAGGGAATAGTCACAGAAGCAAGAGGACTAGTCTCTTGCAGCAAAGTTGCATCACTTAGATTAAGTACTGAGCAGAGGAAAGAGGTCTGCATTCCACACCATTACAAGTAATGCATTATTTGGAAATACTTTTTTTTTTTGTTTTATGAAAATAATGCTGTTTATAGAGAAAGTTCTTGTTTTCAAACAGTAAAAGTCAACTTGGCCATGGACAGCAGCAAATACATTTATTGGAAGCATATTGGATAGCCATCAAAATTAATGAGGAGCCTTAAGGATTAGGTTTATCAAAGAGTAAATACCAATAGAAGTGAGGCAGTAAGAAACAATATTAAGTACTTACCACTGAAACTGTGTAGCTAGAATGACTCTTACTTTGTGCAGCTGTCACTGACTGTCTGTCACAGCTGCCAGACTGACCACCGCTACATCTGGCTGTTGAGACCTTACACTGCCGTGAAACATTTCTCAATTTTCACTACATACATCCATCATTTGTTCCATGTTGTTGGAGTGTGTGAATAACTTGTATGTCACAAGTGCAATTTCTGATTAAAAAGTTAGAAGATGAGCCCGATTGGTGTGGCTCAGTGATTGAGTGTTGACCTCTGAATGTCACAGTCGGATTCTCGGTCAGGGCACATGCCTGGGTTGTGGGCTCGATCCCCAGTGTGGGGCGTGCAGGAAGCAGCCAACCAGTGATTCTCTCTCATCCTTGATGTTTCTATCTCTCTCTCCCTCTCTCCTCCTCTCTGAAATCAATAAAAAATATATTGAAAAAAGAAGTTAGAAGAACGTGTCTGGTTCCCAGGTGCTCCGAGGAGAAAGTTAGGGCTCTGTCATCTTTTGTGGTATTCTCATTCATTGGCTTTATTATTTTTATTTTAATTCTTTCTCACCTATGCAAGGGTTGATTTCCGGAAGTAGAGCAGAACATTTTCATATGTGGGATCTATACTTTCATAATATAGTAAATAAAATTAGTATCAAAAGAACCATAGTGATGTTTATATTTGTTCTTTCATTTCCCAGATCCTTATTTACCACTTTTTATAACTGTTGTAATAGATACTCACAATCATGTAATGTATATATAGATTAAAATGCATTTATATATTTTTAGAATGGAACATAAGATCATTATTTAAAAAAAAAAAACCTCATTCAATATATCAGTAATGCATTACAAAAGCCACTTTTTTCACCTTTTACTCATGAATTATGCTTTGTAAAACAACAGCATAAAAAGAAAAGATGTTAATTTCATTTAACAATCACACCAACTGGTGTGAAAGTATTAAGATAATATCTTCTGTATATTCATCAACTTTACTTCGAAGAAGAAAGGCTAAAGTTTCTTATTTTGAAATTTGTTATTTAAAAGAAGAAAGAAAACTTTAATATAAAACCATCCAATTTATTAGATAAACTGGAAAGAACATTAAAATTACACCACAAT
Organism: Cnephaeus nilssonii; assembly: GCF_951640355.1. Taxonomy (NCBI): domain Eukaryota; kingdom Metazoa; phylum Chordata; class Mammalia; order Chiroptera; family Vespertilionidae; genus Cnephaeus; species Cnephaeus nilssonii. The sequence goes on from NC_137073.1 coordinate 97,101,157, forward strand.
TTTAGTAAATGAGAAAATTGAGACTTGAAGAAATTATATGATTCACATAAGCACATATAGTAAGTAAATTGTCAAAAAAAGGAAGAAAACCTATATTTTCTGACTTTTCTATGCTCTTACTATGTTGGAACTAGAATTACATTTGTCTTTTTAAGTCTTTTTATTTTGCATTTTTAAAATCTTTATTGTTGAAAGTATTACATATATTCTCTTATTTTTCTCATTGAGTGAAAAAAAAAATATTTACTTTCAAAAGTATCACAAAATTTAATTTTATTTGCCAGATGACAAAAATGAATTCCCAATTCATGTCCAATACAATACTTGTACAACTGTGAAGTCAACATTACTGTTAACCCTAATTTGTGGACAAATATAATGGTCAGAAAGCACCTTGCTGTGGGCCTCAGAGATTTAAAAAAATAAAGGTATAGTTTTTTATTAATTTCAGAGAAGAAGGAAGAAGGAGAGAGAAATAGAAACATCAATGATGAGGGAGAATCATCGACTGGCTGCCTCCTGTACGCCCCCCACTGTGGATCGAGCCCACAACTTGAGCATGTGTCCTGACCAGCAATCGAACTGTGACCTCCTGGTTCATAGGTTGATGCTCAACCACTGAGCCATGCCAGCCAGTCTCATGTAATTTTTATTTATTTATTTCCTACTTATTATGAACATTTTTACCAATTGTATAAAAGAGTTATATGATGACTGATTATTTATGCTCAATTTTTGAAATAATTTATATTGTCATGTCAAACACTTGGTGATTCATTTAGATCCTCTTTTCAGTTTGTGCTGATTTACATGGGTGAATTTAACCTTTTGCACTCGGATGTCGAGTGTGACTCGACACGGTTAGGATAGGAAGCAGGAATTGAGAAAAAACAAGCGAGTGCAAAGGGTTAATAGACTGAGAAAATGATTCATCTAATATTTTTGCAAGATGAAATAGCTATAATCTTAAATCAGTATAATTTTTCTAAATACATACTGAAATACACATACACACAAAAACGCAGTAGAACTTGCTACACAGTTTTATTTTTCAATGAGCTAATAATATCAGTCAACATTTTTTCTACCAAATAATTTCTTTTTATCTTCCAGAAATCTTTCTCAAGTTTTACTTTATTGTCCAATTGTATTAAAACCTAAGTCCAAGTCTGCAACATTTCATTTGAAACACAAAACCTTTTTCCTTTATGTTCTTTTTGCCACCCTCTTTTCTCCTTACAACTTTCCTTGCAAGGCTGATGGAAATATGTGTAGTGTCATTCCCATGCTTTAATATATGCCTCGCCTATATGTTAAGACTGCACCATAGAGTAGTATCTGCAGGCCTATCAAAATCCATGCAAGCTATGACTGAGCCACTTAATATTCTTACTCACAATCTATTGTGCCAATCTGCTCTCTGAGAATGGGGTAACTTTCACTTTCGTTTCTTCTTTTTTGTTTTCCTTTCTTTTACTTACTAAACAGCTTAAGTGTCTGCTGGATTCTTGTGATGGTCTGTGACAATTTTCAACTCTATGGAGTACTTTGTTGAAGTTCAGTGAGTCACATGTAGTAGGCAATTAATGTCCAGTACATTTTTATCACATTCAACAAAACTGAATAAATACAAAAACAAACAAAACATTTGCACTTAGCATGGAGTCCCTAATAGATTATGTATTGTAAGCAATCATACCACACTCAGGCATGTGCACACACTCATCATCAGTTTTTGAACAATTAAATACTCCCTAGGGCTGCATTTTTGTTGTTTCAAGAAACATATACATATCCTCAATATACATTTAGTCTAAATGTATATGAAGATTAGCAGTACAGGTAGGGAGGTCCATGTAAAAATACGCGCAGTGTACAGGCTTATGACTGTCTATATAATAATTTGCACACATTCTTTCCTATCATACTGCATAAGAGTATATTTTGTATTCAGAGCAAATACTTAAACCTACCAAGTTTTGTTCTGTATGTAATTTTCTCTCTTTCCATTAGGTGGAAAATGGTTGCCTGTGTTCACCTACTCTGAAGACTAAGAATCAGACCACTGCAGCTTTGAAGCTCTGAAGTGTTTCAGGATGTAAATGCAATCTGACCTTTCCCTGGTGGAGAGTTAAATCATGGACACGCTAAACACTTTACTTTGGACTGTCCTTCCAAAGGATGCTTTGGCTTCTCTCTTGAATGCTCATTAAGCATTTGTAGCTCATAAGGAAAAGAAAGAAAACTGTGAACTGGAAAGTTATCTTACAATGAAAATTACGAGCACATCTTGCATCTGTCCAGTCCTCGTGTGTCTCTGTTTTGTGCAGAGGTGTTATGGAACTGCTCACCACAGCTCCATCAAGGTGACCAGAAATCAAACCAAGCACATTGAAGGAGAGACCGAAGTCCACCATCGTCCCAAAAGAGGATGGGTTTGGAATCAGTTCTTTGTTTTAGAAGAACATATGGGACCTGATCCACAATATGTTGGAAAGGTAAGTTTTTGTTGTTTGGTTTGTTTTTCCTCTTTGGAGAAATTTTGAGGTGATATTAGGGTTGAGTGGGAGTTGAATTTGAAGAGATATGGAGTCGTAAGTGAATTATGTTATAGAATACTAACAGTTAAACTAAACAGTTTAAAATAAAGATTGCAAAAAATGAACTTTACCAATCAAGTCACATCTCTCTAAACATCGGTCCATAAATTCTAGACTGAATGTTCTTTACCAACATATTACTCTTTCTGTTCTCATACTAGTATATAAAGTGAAAACAATTGGATGCACAATTAAATAATTGTCTTTATTACCATGCCAGTATATTCACAATGTCATTTATTGGTATATTAATATTTACATTTTTTAAAATTTATTGCAAATACTCATGAGGCTAAAAAGATGATACTATATCATTACTATATTAACAAATATCATTCTATTAAAGAGATTGTATTTGAGTTTGTCAGCCTTTATAAGCACATGGATATTTTTCTAACCCCTCAAATTATATTCCATAAAAATTTTAATATATTTTAATAGATTAAATATACACTAGATGTACAGATTTTGTTAAATTTCAAAATAATGAAGTTGATAAAATGACCAGTAAATTCAGGCCAACTTTCCTTTCTCTCAATACCAGACAGATCAATTTAATGGCTTACCAAACCCTATAGGAAATTGTGTGCTCAGAAAATGGGACAGTTTAAGCATGTGTCATCTGGGCTCTAGGGAGAAGAATCGAGTGGGAAGTGGAGAGGTCTTCTGATGAATTACTCATCGATCTAGAAAGCAGCCACACTTAGGTTAGCTCTGTACCTATGAGAGAAACAGCAAGCACAGCGGTAGAATCTCCATGACCGCAGGCTCCATCTCCCTGCTGGACTATTTATTTTCACTTTAGCATTGTCAGTACCAAAAAAAAAAAAAACCCCAAAAAAAACCTACTTAATCCAAGCCATGATGCTGCCTTAATGTGTAGGCAGTACAAGATCACAAGCCATCTGTTCCACCCCTCATCCAACAGGGGCTGGGTTGCAGCTGTATTTTCCATATAAGGCAGGAGCTGTGGAGTCAGAATATGGAACACACATAAAAAGATCTCAAACAATTCCATCATCCTCATATGCATATTAAAACGAGACCAAAAAAAACCTTGTTTTCATCCCATAAATTGTTTTTTCCTACAAAGTCTCCCATGAAATAAATGGGAACACATGTATAAAATAAAAGCATAGCATATTGAATTATTAGAAAAATACTTTTGTTATGAACTTCATAGTCCCTTTGCTATAATCCTTAAAAAGGAGAGGAAAAAAAGAACTGAAAAAAAAATTTCCATCAGAAGTATCCTTAAGTTCTTCATTTTAATTTTTTATGTATAGTTATATTTCACATTATGAAGCAAACTAGAGGCCTGCTGCACAAAAATTCTTGCAAGAGTAGGCCTTCTTTTCCCTGGCTGCTGGCACCTTGCTGCTGGCACCAGCTTCCCTCTGGCACCAGCTTCCCTCCGGCACCCGGGACCCTGGCTGGCTTCCCTTGGGCCGCCCACAGGCACTGGGACCTGGGATGGCTTCCCTCGGGCTGCCCGCAGGCACCCAGGACCGGGCTGGCTTCCCTCCAGCCCAGGCTTTGTCAGGAATGACATCTGGAATGGTGTCCTGAAGAAATTTGGTCTAATTAACATATTACCCTTTTATTATTATAGATAACACTTGCTGGACTTTTGATAAAAACTCAAACCTAAGTATTTTGATACATATCAACTTCTCATATTTTTATGATAATTTTTTTAGTCAATGATGAGATTTATAATGAGGGAATTTATTTTGTTGACATTGGTCAATATATGTTATTCACTACTCAGACATTTATATATGGTTAAGGCCATGATCATAAGGCCATTTCTAATGGTAAATAGTATAACTAATATACATATACATTTACCTACATATATATGTACATATATATATTTGGATCATATATATATATATATATATATATATATATATATATATATCCAAATTATATATATTTTATATGTATGTATATTTGAAGATCCATAATTTTATTCCAGAATGTAATGATCATGAGAAATCCAATACCAAAACTAACATGTGACTGTATCTTATTAATTTGAGCTCATAGACTGGTTAAATATATTTTTAAATAATAGAATATTTAGTATACTGAAGATATAATAGCACATTTGTTAGAGATTAAACCCTTCACTCCTGGAACTAATTATATGGTAATATAATTATAGTTTTGAAACAAAAGGGTTCTCTCTCTCTTTCTTTTTTAATTTATTTTTTAATTGATTTTAGAGACGAAGGGAGAGGAAGAGAGAAAGATAGAAAAATCAATGATGAGAAAGAATTATTGATCGGCCACCTCTTGCATATAACGCACTGGGGATTGAGCCCGCAACCTGGACATAAGCCCTGGCCAGGAATCAAACTGTGACCTCCTGGTTCAGAGGTTGCTGCTAAACCAGCCAGGCAGGGTTCTCTCTTTTTGAAAATCACTTAAAACACCATAGACCATGTAGTCTATTTTTTAGTTTTTTAAAAGTTGAACAGTGTGGAGTAAATCCCATTAAAACAAGAATATAATTTCATTTAAGATGTCACACATAACCTAAAAGGGCTGCCATACATCACACCTACTGTTGAGTAGACTCATTGCCTTCATGAGATAATAATGATTAGGGAGCAGAGAGCTGGGTTTGAGTTATAGCTTCTCTGCTTATTATCTGTATTAAAACTGGCAAGTCTATTTATTTTCCTGCATTTCTTTCCCTTACATGTAAAACTGAGAAATACTGTTTGACATTTCAATTACTAATTCATGTATATTAGAGAGTTTGGTTTATTTTTTAGATTATAGGTAATTTAAACTACAGCCTACATGCCTAATTCAGCCAGTTGCATGTTTTGGTTTTACCTGCTTACTAAAGAAGTTTTGTTTTATTTTTTGATTGGTGAAAACAGTTTTTAAAATAATATTTTGTGACACTCAAAATTAATGTGAAATCCAATTTCAGTTTGCATAAATAATGTTTTATTAGCATACAGCTACATTCATCACTGACGTTTTGCATGTGGCTATTTTTAAGCTACAGTGGTAGAATCGAGTAGTGGCAAGAAAGAATAAGGCCTGCAAAGTCTACAATATTGACTAATGATAAATTACAGGACATGTTTGTGAGCTTCCGGTTAAAATGTCTATCTTACCTACTCTACTGTGAATACTTTCAAAGCAGTTTTGGGGACTATTCCATCTTTGTTTACACAGTATCAATCTCAGTTCCCATTATAATGATCAAATGTGGTAATTCACTGGGAAGTACTCCATATAAACTATAACGATTTGTAGTCATGCTAGGTTGCAATAATTACTGATAATTATTGAAATAAAAATATCTCTCAATAACCATTGTTTTTATGGGAGAGAGAATTTTTTGTAGGTCTTCACTTCATCAGTTTTGCTGACATATTACTTCCCCATTGTCATTCTAATGAATGTTCATGAACTCTGGTGTAATGTTTTTATTGTTGTTGTTTTGTTACATTACATGGAAGAGTATACCAAATGTCCTGGTACACATATCATTTAGCATCCAAATAGGTATATCTATAGAGATTTCTAGAAGTGAGATTCTGATTCAAAGATCAATGAATCTTCAATTTTGGTAGGAATTACTTGATCCCTCTCTATAGATGTTGTCGTGTTTGCATATCTCTCGGTGATGTATACTAATAAGAGTGATTGTTTTTCTAAGTGATACCCACAGATAAGACTGTAAAAGTTGGAATTTTGTAAATACATTCAGTGAAAAATTACATCTCTCTGTAATGTTGATTTCCATTTCTCTTATGGGTGAAATTGATCATCTTTTCATATTTTTGAGGCTATGAATATTTCTTTTTTTACTGGCACTTCATGGCTCTTCATTTTATATTCATTTATGATTTTTATTTTATAAGAGTTTATTATTTTAATAGTAGGGGCCCAGTGCATGAATTCGTGCACGGGTGGGGTCCCTCTGGGTGGCCTGCAGGGATTTGGCCAAAACCAGTGCAGTCTGCAGCTCCTACCTGCTACTCCCACTCATTCCAGCCCCACTGTGCCTGCCGCAGGCTCATACCCAATCAGTCCCGATTGGGAGAGGCTTGCACTGCTGCAGCAGCCAGCGCTCGCCAGCCATGAGCCCTGCATCTGACGCCCTCCCAAGGGAAGGGGCTTAGGGTATCGGGCTGAAGCCAGCTCTCTGACATTCCCCAAGGGGTCCTGGATTGCGAGAGGGCTCAGGCCAGGCTGAGGGTCCCCACCAGTGCACGATGGGGCCAGGGAGGGACTATAGGAGGGCTCCAGGGTGTGTCCGGCCCATCTTGCTCAGTCCCAATCAGCCAGACCCCAGCAGTAAGCTAACCTACTGGTTAGAGAATTTGCCCCCTGGTAGTCAGTGCATGTCATAGCAAGCGGTTGAGCAGCCTTAGCATATTGGTTCAGAGTTAGAGGCAGTAGATAAAAATGCATTTGTTAAAACCTAATATCCACAGTTTATCACATATATTAAAAATATTACCAACTGAAAAAGAATGGTATAAAAATGGAATTGCTATGTTAGATAGCAGAAAGTATTATTTGAATACATTTGAATCCTTATTTTTAGCACTAGCCATTGGCTGTATTGCATGTATCTAATATTTGCTAAAAATTATATTCAGGTTGTAGTTGCAAAGAGTAGCGACCCTTACTGATGTACATAAGGAATATTTAATCATATGTAATTGGTAAAATTTAACCAAGGATACACACTAGAAATATGTCTATTAACACACAACTACTGGTAATAAGCTTTCTATACTTCAAGTGGTAAATGTAATTAGCTAAACGTTGTGCTCCATAAATACATATTATTTTCATTTTAAAAACAATTTAATTGACTTCTTTAACTGGCAAAACATTCTTATATAAGAAACAAAGGAAATTCTGTGTTTATTCAGGATATCTCTAAATAGATATTGTCCATATTAACAATATTATGCTAGGTTTAGGGGTGCATTGATATTAACATATAGTTGATAATAAAAGCTTATAAAAAGTTAAAATTTTTTCAGGATAAACAAATGAATTACATTCTTCATATTTACTTTCCTGCAGTTATGGTGTATCTGCTTATAACTTAGAAAATTTTAGATATAAATCATAATATGTGGAATATATCGCTTATATTTGTTAAGAGGTTAGTTCTAAAATTCCATCAGTCTCCCTCACCTCCCTCCCTACATCTTACATTTGTGTGTAGAGGAGTGTTGACTCTATGCAATTATTCACGATTTGCTTTATTGAAAAACAGCAAACATATGGAGGATAAGCAAGGAATTCTGGAAGTATAATGGAACTAAGAAATCATCTTGCCAAATCCCTCAAGTAATAAAAACCAACGATGCTTGAAACAGTTAAGTGACCTCTTCGTGGGAAGAGGGATTAGTTACGGCACTGCCAAAGAAGAAATCATAACACATCTGATCCTTTAATGAAAATTAGTTTCTAGTATATAGTGCATGAAATCCCCTTTTCATCATCACTGTTACTGTCATTATTCTATACTTTTTTCTTTCTTTAAAAGAGAACCTTCAAATATCTTTGAATATGGAATACTCTAGTTTTAAATTAATAGATGGTTTTGAGGTTAAAAAGAGAGACTACATTATGTAGAAATGAATGACAAGGTTTAAGCTTTTTGGAAAAAAAATATGGTAGCTTTAATGTCATCATGAACTCTGGATTTAAATTAAATGCACAGCAAGAAATGGTACCAATTGTCATTTAATATTGTCAAGATGATAATTTTATGAACATTTTATCATAACTTCCTTAAAATGGAAAACTTCCTGTATCAAAACATGACATTTAAATTTTATACAGATGACAGTGTGATGACATGATGGCATGTGAAATTAATTATGGTACTCAGTTTTATATGGATATAACTTTCTCAATAATTGTAATAGAAATTTAACTATTTAGATCCATCCTATAGGACCTTGAAAGCATTAAAGAGGAATTTGACTTGGCTTATATTTCATTTAATTTGTAATGCTTTATAATTACCTTTTAATAAATCAGATTTCATCAGTTTAGTCGTATTTTTAGAGAATAAATGGCATTTTATTTGAATAATTTAAAAAGTGTTTAAGTGATTAAACAGCTTTAGCATTAATTACATAGCCTTTCTTAGCGCTACACTGACAATTTTTAAAAGGTCATCAATGCAAAGCAATAAATATGTTATGGGTACATCATATGTATTTATTCACATTATACTACTATACCCGTATAATTGTACCCACGTGTGTGTGTGTGTGTGTGTGTGTGTGTGTGTGTGTGTGTGTGTGTGAATATTGCTAAACCAGAGGTGACTTTGACCCCTGGGGGCATTTGTTAATGTCTGGATACATTTTTTTTTTCACCTCAGCTAAATTATCTATTAGTTACAGTTAGCGTAATCACTAAGGTCAAAGATACCTAAAGGAAAAATGTTTAATGCATTTTAAAATAAGAATAAAATTTGAGCCCTAGCCAGTTTGGCTCAATGGACAGAGCATGGGCCTGTGGACCAAAGGGTCCTGGGTTTGATTCAGGTCAAGGTCACCTACTTTGGCTGCAAGCTCCTCTCTGGCCTGGGCCCTGGTCAGGGCCTGTGCAAGAAGAGGCAACCAATCAATGTGTTTCTCTCATATCGATGCTTCTCTCAGTCTTTCCCTTTCTCTTCCATTCTCTCTAAAAGATCAATGGAAAACTATTCTCAGGTGAGGATTAACAAGAAAAAAAAAGAATAAGATATGAAAGTAAATATAATTCAGTAGACATTATATTAGTCTTCATATCAATAAAACTGTAAATAGGATTTATTATTTTAATTAAAAAACAATGCCATAAAGTCAAAAGGGCCAATTGTTGAAAGTTCTAATGTGACAAGTAGGGATGTGGTATTGTTGGCATTTAGTTATTAGAGGCCAGGGATACTGCTATATATTCCGTAACATATAGACAGCGCCCCTCCCTCCCGCCCAGCAAATAATTATCCAGCCCAAAATGGCAATAAGTGTCACTGTTTGCCTGAAATTGACATCCTCATAATGTGTTTTTCTTGATCAAAGTGTCTTAGAATATTTTGTCCATGCTATTATATCACTATAAGGATATTTTACATGCTTCTTTTATAATACACATACAGATTAGTTTTAACTTTTAGCTTTTTTATACACTCTGAAAATTTATTTTTCTAAGTTATAATTGTATTCCATTGTTTACTGTCGATTCCGATATACATTGGCTTATTACTGATAATTTACTTTGTATTTTATGTGCACTATGTGTTTGTCTTGTTTTTTTTTTTTTTTTTTTCTGTTTTCATTCTAACATAATGATGTCTATTGGGATTTCTCTCTACCAGTTTGGAATTTTTATATTGTATGTTTTTTATATATCTGCTTGCTCTAAATTTTTTGCATGTATTTTTTACCTCAGTGGTCAAAACTTCATATTTCTACCTCCCTTCTGAATAATAAGAACATAAAATGGTCAAACTTTTATCACTTAATGTGTTTTCTGGTTTTACATGCCTAATATGCCAAATTGTTTTTAAGCTAGTACTTATTGTTTTTCTTCTTAGTAGTAGTATTGTATTAAGTGTATACTTATTTATATGCCTAACATACTTAAGAGCATTTAACTCCTGTTTGATTCTATGTTAAACTTTTTGGGTTCAGTTTACTGCTTTCTGAAAGATGAGGATGCCCTATTTATTTTTAACAGGTACTTTATAAAGTTTAAAGTTGATAACTATCCTATTACAGTTATCATAAACACTACAACTATCATAGGGTGTTTAAACATTAATCACTTCTTTTTTATGTCCTATTTGTCTAGTATCTTCCTAATTTTTTTAAAAAGTACCTTCCTGATTTTTCATTATTATTAAAACCATTTCAACATTTTTTTTCTTAAATTTAGCCACATTTATCAATATATTTGTTCCTCATTGCTTCTACCTTTGTTCTTTCTCCGGATTTGATTTTCTCATTGCCTATACACAACCTTTACTCTTTTTTTTATTAATTAATTAATTAATTAATTTGTAATATATTTTTATTGATTTTGGAGAGGGAAAGAGAAATAGAAACATCAATAATGAGAGAAAATCATTGATCGGCGGCTTCCTGCATGTCCCACACTGGAGATTGAGCCTGCAACCCAGACATGTGCCCTGACCAGTTATCGAATCTCTACCTCCTGGTTCATAGGTCCACCTTCAACCGCTAAGCCACACAGGCTGGGCTGTTTTTGTTTTTTAATTCAAACTGTGGACAGTAAATGCTCTGTTTCTTTTTTTAATTGAATCATTATTTTTTTGTGTAGGATTCTAGGATCAGTTTTTCATTATTGTTTTATTCTGGACTCTAATTTTGATAATGAGAAATTTGCTGAAATTCCATTTTAAATTGCCTTTTTTATTTTTCTCGTGGGTTGATAGTAGGATTATCACTGAGTTTATGAACTATAGATCCATTACTGTGTCTGGGTTCTGGGTTTTCTGTTGTTGTTTTTTGGCTTCCTATTTTTCTTGGTCTGTGTATTGATTAGCTAGAGCTGCCATAAGTATTATAAACTAAGTGGATTAAACATAAACAACAGAAATTTATTGTCTCACAGTTCTGGAAGCTAGAAATCTAAAATCAAGATGCCATCAAGGTTGGTTGCATTTGTGGTTTCTGAGGGATGCATTTTTTCAAACCTCTCTTCTTGACTTATGAATGGCTGTCTTCATGTTCACATGGTGTTCTTGGTCAGATAAAATTCAACTCAACAGTTGATACCAGCTGTTTTGGTATAATTATTAAGATATTTATACTTTATAAAAATATAGCATCCATTATTTCTTTGAAAGTTTCTCATTTATTGTTCTATTTCAAAGCTTCTATTTGATATAATTTCTGTCGGATTTACTTATAGCACTTTAATGCTCTCTTCAAATAAATTCAAAAGTTAAGTATGTTCTTTGACTTAAACATGAATATTAGCTTGAATATATTTTGAATTTTCTAATTCTTCTGATTTATTTCCTCATTTTTGGTATCTTTCTATAAAGTAATATGTCATTTCATTTGAACTCTGTTTCCTTATTATTTTAATAATTGCAAACCATCTATTTAAACAATCTTGTTCAACTTTTCTAATTTTTTGTGCTTTATTGCTTGATGAATTATTTTTTGTTTATTCACTGTCATGGAGATTTGATTCTGGTATGCCTTTTAGAATTTTATTTTTACTTGTTTTCAATAGTGTGTGTGATATGTAAGAATAGGGATTTTGGTGAGATTCCTCCAAAATAAAGCTCGAGAAATATCCATCGAGAACCACTTAACTTTTTTGTCAGCTGGCAACCAATTGGTTTCATAAATCTGAATAAATATTATTTTTAAAATTTTTAACTACTGATTCTTGTCCAGATATTTTATGTAAATAGCAATAACAAAAACATCAACAATACTATAAAATAAAACATATATCTTTCATCTGGGCTGTAAGTTGGATTTCAATATATTACAGGAAACTCTAATATATTGAAATCCAACAGAACACAGGCTTCCTTGCTAATTTTAACAGAACACAGGCTTCCATGCTAATTTTCAGAGAGGAAGGGAGAGGAAGAAAAAGAAAGAAACATCAATGATGAGAAAGAATTATCAGTTGGATGCCTCCTGCATGCCCCACACTGGGATCGAGCCCAAAACCTGGGCATGTGCCCTGACTGGGAATCAAACTGTGACCTCTTGGTTCATAGGTCAATGCTCAACCACTGAACCATGTGGGCTGGGCTCCTTGCTACTTTTTCAAAAGCTGGTAGGTAGATAATTAATTTCAATGTCTTGCAGTTGTTTTCAAGTAGTCTTGCTTTATTCAGATATCTTTATTCTAATTTTATACCTTAAGTAGACTGAAAGTCATGGTTTCTAATCTTTAGGATAGATAAAACCAAATTCTTGGTATGCAGGGCAAGTATCAGGTTTTAATTCTCCGAAATATCAGCCTGGATGCCAGACGAAATGACCTTCCTATTGCTAGGTCCTCTTTTCCTTCCTTGTCCCTACAGAGATGTCTTTCACTGTTTCTAGCTCGGTTGAATTGCCTTTACCTTTTAATTTTATGCACCATTTTAATCAAATATAGTAAGAGACATGTCTTTATTAGCTTTGGCTGCCATTTTTATGGTCATATCTTGCCTCAGGTTTTCCTTTGTATAAAAATAAATGTTGAATTAGAAAATATTATTAATATCTCTTCTAGATATAAATAATAGTAATCTTTTACCATGCTTTAATATTTTCATGCAGTAGACTTAAAAATGTAAATGCCCCCAAAATATTAAAGAGAAGAAATATGCATTTCAAAAATCATATTGCACTTCATAATTATAGATCATTTACTTCAACATGTATTTGCCTTAAGGAAATGAATATTTTGCAACATATCTATTGGATTATTCTGAAGGAATCTGTTTCCTTAATTTTATTGATTTTTATCCAATGTATATTTGAACATTTAATTGCACTGGACCTCACATAACAAAGGCATTTAATTTGAAATTGAACCTGGTTAGGGTCTTCAAATACATCCAGTTTTTTATTTTGTTTTGTTTAGATTTCATAAAGATAATACCAGGCATTTATTACAAGAAATACAGAGTGAAATATAATCAATCCCTTCCAGTAGGATTATTTATGTTTCCTATACATGATTTATTTGTCACCATATTCACAAAAATTAGAATAATATACGGTGTGAAATCTTTTTCTACACTAAAAGAATATAATTATAACATAAAATTTAAACAGTAAAATCTATATATATAAAAGTCAAGTGACCGGAATGGCGGAACAACTGGAATGACCAGTCACTATGATGCACATTGCGGCGGACAATCGGCCCGATGGGGGCTCTGATTGGCCCCCCAATCTCCTGTATCCCCCCTGGCCAGCCTTCCCCCTTATCAGCTCCCCCATTGGGGGAGAAGGGCTGGCTGACCTCCCACGGCCTCCCCATGGCCAGCAGGCGGCCAACCTTCTTGGTCCCCTTCCCCCTGCCATCCTTGTCCTGATTGGCCCCCATCAGGGAATGCCTGCTGGACCCCACCCATGCACAAATTCGTGCACCAGGCCTCTAGTATTATATAAAATATAAAAAATAAAAATATACTGACTATACCTTTTGGTTTATACCATTTAGAACTATAGTTTGATCAGAGTTGAGTTTATTTTTATGAAAATTGAATACTATTCATATTCATCTATTCAAAATTTCTTAAGTACCACCTCAGTTCTGGTCACTAGGGGAAAGTGAAAACTAGATCTGCATAAAGAGTTTGAAAATGAAATTCTATAGGGGGAGTAGAAACAAGAGAGCAGAAGTGGAATCAGAGTGGATAAAGGACAAAGCTTTGAGAAGGCGGAAGTGGACAATGAATCTTATTCTTAAGTGATAATAAAATAACACTGTATTATATATGTAAAAATTGCTAAGAGGACAGAACTTATGTTAAGTATTCTTAAATAATAATAAACAAAAATATTTTTGGAGGTGATGGATTAGATTTGTTTATGGCATAGATTATAGTGATGGTTTCATGTCCGGGAGCCCTGGGGGGATGTCTGACTGATGGCTTAGTCCCACTAAGCCATTAATTGGATATCCTTAGCATTGCCACAGAGGCTGGAGAGGCTCCCACCACTGCCACTGTGCTTCCAGTTGTAAGCCCAGGGCTTCTGGCTGAGCGGTGCTCCCCCTGGGGGAGCACACTGACCACCAGGGGGCAGCTCCTGAGTTGAGTGTCTGTACCCTGGTTGTCAGTGCGCATCATAGTGACCTGTCCTTCCACCATTCGGTCATTTGCATATTAGCCTTTTATTATATAGGATGGTATTTTCAAACCCATCAAGGTGTATACATTAAATACATACAGATTTTTGCATGTTAATCATAATCTAATAAAGTGGCTTTAAAAAAATTAAGATAACAATAAAACTTTTAAGATAAGAAGTATTTTTCAGTTAAATTTACTACCTCAGAAGTTATTTTCTCCAATCCAGAGGGCTGAAGCACATACAACAATATTAAGCAGTGATAGACAAAGGCTATAAATTAATGAGAATCTGTGTATTCTCCACTTATTTGTGGTAAACTGATTCATCTTCCTCAGTCTTTTTAATTGTTTCTGTCAGCCATTAATAATACAGAACATGTGAAAACTTACATATGCCTCAACATGCCACTCATCCTGAACCTTCTCATCAGCTTTAGCAATTGACAACTGTTTGTATTAGTTAGTAATACCCTGCTGGATTTTGAAGAAAACTATCTGAAACTAGTTTAATAATAAGATGTGTTTTACTAACTTGCAAGCCTGAGGAGTAGAACAGGCTCCAGGCACAGTTAGAATTAGAGATATAAATGATGTTCTTAGGATTCTAAGCATCATCCTGAAACTGCAAACTCATAAGTATGTGAGGTCCAACTCTAAGATCTACAGGCAATAGTACAATCAGTTTCTGTGCTCTGTTATAAAAAGAATTTCCTTATTTGCAGCTATGTATAGAGGGATTTTACATGCCCAATTATTTGCCAATTCCACATGTTAGGGTCTGAGTTATGTTTAACATAATCAAACACTATGGATCTAAAAGCCTAACTTTAATATGTATAAACTAGAGGCCCAGGGAACGAATTTGTGCATGGATGGGGTCCCTCGGGGTGGCCGGCGGAGATGAGGCCCCAGCTTGCACCCCCAGCCTCACAGCCCAGCTCAGGCCCCCAGCCTCGCAGTCCCACAACCCCGACTGGCACCCCGCCTTGGCCTGGTGGTCAGCACACGTCATAGCGAGCGGTCGAACTTCCGGTCTAATGACCGCACGAGGGGACAATTTGCATATTATGCTTTTATTATATAGGATGTTATGCAGACTCTCTATTACTTGGTTTCAAATCATTACTGTTCAATGTATTTGTGTGTGTGGGGGTGTCTGTGCTTGTACTCAAACCATGATTTAATAGATCACCTTCTGGACAGCAGCAGAATCTGATTCTGTGTAATTGAAGCCCAAGTAACTTTCCAAATGGATGTTGGATAGTCCATAGAACTGGCAGAAAAGCCAGCCATTGAATCAGTGTTGAGGTAAAGCAGGAACCAAGGGAAGAAGATGCTACGCAAGGGAAAATGTCAGAACATTGCCACAGACACTTCTGCCTCTGGACTTGCACTGCTATTGCCATTGTGTTGTTGAAAACATGGTCATAAGTAATATCTGCTTTGTCCGTTGGTCTTCGTGTCACTGATCCAGTTTCAAAGCTGCAGACAGGAGCATGTGTTGGCCCAGCCTAAGTCATATGCCAGTGGCCTGGCTGCTCCCAGTAGGAAGATGCAGTCTGGCTCCTGAGGTTCCATAATTGAGACAAAGCTCTCTCTTCTGTCAAAAGTCTCACAATGGGGTACTGATTTTTCCCAAGTCAGGTGTGGAGTGCACAAAAGACACACTTATAATACATGCATGTGCACACACACACACACACACAGTATATAGTTTAAAATAATTCCCAATCTATATGGGAAAGTTTAATATATTTATATTTTATTTTACTTCATTATTTTATTTTATTGATTGTGTCACCAAGATACAGTCAATACATTTCATTTTAAAATACATCCTATTTTTAAATAAATAGAACTCAGACTAATTAGAGGTCACGATCTTTCCTTTTTGAACTCACTTCAATGTCCACCATTTTTTTAAAGAAAGGGATTATCACTATATATATATTTTTTATAATGTATTTTTATAATGATTCATAAACTTGTTCTGAAATACCTTGTCTGCTCAGTAATTGCTTGTTCAGTTCATTAGCGGCTTTGCATGCATGAGTTCTTTCTATTGTTATATCAAAATTATGAGAAGTATTAAACACGTCTGTAGGACTCAAGGCAATATAAACTACTTTTAATTAAAATAAGAGGGCACTAAACAGAAAGGAAATGCGGTAAGAGAGACGAATATTTTTTTTCACTTGGAATTACATCCGCTCTTTCATGACCTGTGTTATGAGTTTATGCTGTGTTTCTCCTTCTGGCATTGCCATTGTTAGTCTTGTTCTTTGAACCCTGCTATTATTGTTCCATTGGATTAAATGGACCATGAAGAGGTTTGATTTTTATTACTATTTTTATAAACATTTAGATGCAGAAGGATAAAATAATATCTAATTATCATCAATTATCGGCACAAACATTAAGTCAATATTTATGTTTCTGGGGGAGGAGCGTCAAAGGCAGTGCAGCTGTGCAAGACCAAGACTTTCTGAAGAGTGGTTAATTTGCATGTATGTAGTTTCTTCTACACTTTGAGGCTGAATTTATCTTGGTGTCTATAAGAGAAGTTGAAAATAGCAAGGAGATAAGTATATGGTACATTTAGTTAATGTATCAAAAACAAATCTTTGATCTGGTATATTTTACTCTGGCACAAAAATTGATGAGATGCATAGCTGTAGTTTTCAACCTCTCTTGGATGTTAGAATTAGGTGGGAAGGGAAGTTCATAAAAACCCTCAAGTTCAGGATCAATTAAGTCAGGAAATCTGAAAACAGGAGCCAATATCAGCATTTTTAAAGCAAGCAACACTGTCCTAAATGAGTGTCTTTCAGAACCATTAGTTTTTAGGCTCAGTTTAATAATGATACATTAGGATACCTTGAGTAAAATGAAAAGATTCTTCAATGGTGTCGAAAATAGCCATACTCTCTCTTAATAATGACACCTGAAAAATAATGATCATCTTAATGGAACATATATGAGCTTAATCTTTTTGTATCATCTTGAATGATGCTGAAACTTCTAAATAAAATAATTATTCCCCTTTAAAAAATGTATTGTTAATGAAACTGAGTATTTTTTTCTCTATATACATGTCTTTATGTTATCTTTATTATTTTATTTTTCTTGATATTATACATGTACATGGGGGGAGGCAGATTAGCACTAAAGCAGTTATAGCAAAATTAATATTCTTGTTGACTACCATTCCCTTCTCACAGCCCTTCTTTAAAGATAAAAGTCAATATGTAAGATTTTAGTTCTTTTCTTTTAACATGACTAGATTTTATCTTGACTTCCTACTTTGGTATATGAGATCTACTGGTTTACATATCCTATCTCTTTTTTTGTTCTTTCCATATAATTTTATCACTAACAGTATAGTTCTTCTATTGGTTGTCTTCTTATTACATGTAAATTATTGACATGTTAATTTCTTCCCCATTTAATTATAGATAGGCACAATCACTTCCCACTTTTTGGGATAAGAATAAAGGATGCCCTATCATTGATTTCAGAAAGCATTAGGCATTGATATAGATGACAGGGATTTAGTCTAGCTTCATCACTAGTACCCTTGGTTACTTCTCCTAGGCATCTTAATTTATATTACATTTTTTCCTAAGAATATGCACTATTCTGGGGAGAGGTCTATGACTGGTTTTCTGCTAGGAGAAATCAAGTGCTTTTTCTATAATTTTTCCATTATTATCACAACCAGGATATTGACATTGATACAATCTATTAATTTTATTCAGATTTCCAAAAGTCTTCTTGTACTGATTTATGTCTCTCTGTGAGCTTTAAGTTCTATAAAACAGTTATCATCTGCATAGGCCTACAGGTACCATACTGAACAATTCCAATGCCACAAGAATTCTTCATTTTCCTTTGGTAACCACACCAATTTTCCCTCCTGCCACCACTCCATCCCCCAATATTTCTAACCCTAACAAAAATTAATGTATTCTTTTCCACAATTTTGTCATTTCATATATTATAGGAATATATAACTTGTAACCATTTGGGATTGGCTGTTGTTCATTCAGCATAAGTCTGGAGATTCACTCAAGTTGTTGTTGCGTGTATCAATCTTTTGCTCAGTAGGACTCCATGATAGAAATGTGCCACAGATTGCTTAACCAATCCTGTGCTGAAGGACATCTGGGCTGATTCCAGTTTGGGGCTATTACCAGGTACAAATAAAGCTCTGAACGGTTATTTACAGGTGTTTGTGTGAACACAGTTTCTTTTCTCCAGGATAAATGTTAGGGTATATAATTGCTGAGTTGAATAGTAACAGCATATTTACTTTTTTTTAAGGAAGTACCAAATTTTCTAGAGTGGATGTAATATTTTACATCCTCACCATATATCAGTGATCTAATTCTTTGCATCCTCCTCAGTATTTAATGTTGTCGCTGTTTTTTATTTCAACCATTCTGGTAAGTGAGTTGTGCTGGCTCATGGGATTTTAACTTTTCTTTTACCTAATTAATGACTAATGATGTTTAACACCTTTCCACATGCTTATTTGTAATGCATATCTTGGATTAAATATCTTTCTAGGTCCTTTGTTCATTTTCAATTTTTTTTAACTGATAAGTTTTGAGAGTTCTTAAATATGATAGACACCATTTGTTGCATATTTCGTTTGCAAATTCTTGCTCCCAGTCTCTAGGGAGCAATTATCTTTTTAATCTCTTCACAGAGGTTTTTATAGAGAATTTTTTTTTAAATTTCAATTAGCTCCAGTTTATCTTTTATGCATAATGCTTTTGATGCCAAGTCCAAGATTTCTTCTCCTAGTGTGAGATACCAACATTTTCTCTTCTTTTCCCCTTGCTCCCCCAAAATTGAATAGTTGTAGGTTTTACATTTATGTCTAAAATGTAGTTTGATATAACATTTTAAACACAGTATGATGTTTGTCAATGTCAATTTTTTAAAAGAATATTGCCTATATAAGTCAAAATATGTAGAACCAGCATAATTTATTGTAAAGACTAACCTTTCTCTGAATTGGTTTTGCACCTATGTTAAAATTCAGTGGAGTGTATTTGTGAAGGTCTATTTCTGGGTCATTTTTCTATTCTAATGATCTGTGTATATATATATATATATATATATATATATATATATATATATATATATATCAACCAATACCACACCTTCTTGGTTACTGTAGCTGTAGAACCATTATTAATATCAAAATATAATTTTTCTTTGTCAAGATCATTTTAACTAAGATAGGGCCTGTGTCTTCACATAGAAATTTTGGAATAAGCTTGGTTATGTCTATAAAACATATTTCTGGGATTTTGATAGGCATTTCAGTAAACCTATAAAATAATTTGGCAAGAATTGACATTTTACAGTGTTGAATCCTCCAATTCATGAACATGATATCTTCATTTATTTGGTCTTTGATTTTTTTCATCAGCATTTTGTAATTTTCATTGTATAATACATCAAAAATCCTTTGCATGTTTTATTATTGTGCTATTTACGAAGTGTATGGTTTCAATGGAGTGATTGTGTTTTAATATTAGTTTCTGTATGTTCATTATTACTATTGATTTGTGTTTCTTAATTTTCTATACTGCAAACTTCTTAACTCAATTATTAGTTGTAGGAGTTCTTGTTTTTCTGTTTGTTTTGTAGGTTTTCTACATTGATAATGATGTTCTCTATAAACATGAAGAATTTTAATCCTACCCCTTGATCTGTCTACATTTTTATTTTCTGTTTTTGCTGCACTTATTAGAACACTAGAGGCCCAGTTTATGAAATTTGTACACAGGTAGGGGCCCTAGGCCTGGCCAGGGATCAGGGACGATCTGTGGAGCAATTGGGGGGCCCTTGCTGGCATCCACCTTGGCTGGCCTGGCGCCACCCGCTTGCTGGCCCTGTCCCCTGCCGCCAGTCGCCTCCCTCTGTGGGGCGACTGGTGGGGCTATTGGGGGGGCCCCCACTGGCACCCGCCTTGGCTGGCCTGGGGCCTGCGGGCTGGGGGCAGCTCCTGCATTGAGCATCTGCACCCTGGTCGTTCCGCTGGTTGTTCTGCCTTTTGATCAATTTGCATATTAGGCTTTTATTATATAGGATAGACAATACTATGTTGAATAAGAGTGATGAGAGATGACATTTTTGCCATGTCCCTAATCTTAGGGGAAGGGTATTCAGTTCTTCACTATTAGGTACAATGTTACATTCAGGTTTATTTTAGACAATTTTTTATCAAGGTGAGTCAATTCTTCTCTATTTCAAACTTGCTGAGAGTTTTTATCATAAATAGATGTTGGGGTTTGCCAGAAGCTTTTCTGCATTGATTGGTATGACCATGTGTTTTTTCTTACTTATCTTATTGATAGAGTGGATTACATTGATTGCTTTTTAAAAGCCAAACTCAAGCCTTTCATACTTGGACTAAATTTCACTTCATCTTTTTATACACTGATGATTCAGTTTGTTTAAACATGTTGAGGATTATTGCATTTAATTCCATGAGAGATATCAGTGGATAGGGTTATTTTTGTTCTGTTTTTCTACTGTCTTTCCTTTTGGTATCAAGATAATATTGTCTCATTAAATTATTTGGGAAATGTTCCCTCATTTTATATATTCTGAAGGATATTTTGTAAAATTGATATTACTAGTTCTTTAAATATTTAGTGAAATTATTCAATAATACCTTCCAATGTAGAGCTACCATCTGGAATTTTTATTTTGAATACAATTTCTTTGATGGTATAGGCAATTTGGATCATCTGTTTCACTGTGGTAGTTTGTGTTTTTTTTTTAGGAAATGGCCCATTTCTCTGAAGTTTTCAAGTATATTAACATACATTTTTCATAGTATACTTTTATTATCTTTTTAAAGGCCTGGGTATCTGTAGTATTATCCCATATTTTATTCTGAATTAGTGATTTTTGTCTTCTCCCTTTAAAAATATATTTAATCTTTCTAGGTGTTTATCAATTTAAGTTATTTCTTTAAAGAATCAGAAATTTGTTTCATTTATTTTAAATATTTTTCCTTGTTCTACTTTTATCTTTATTGCTTATTTCCTTCTATTTATTTGAGTTTATGTTTTATTCTTTCTCTAGTTCTTGAGGTAGGAACTAAAGTTATTGACATGAGTTTTGTAATGGAAGGTATAAATTTAACTATAAATTTAGTTATACATTTTCTTCTCAGCACTGCTTTGGGTGTGTCCCACATATTTTGATATACTGTATTTTGTTTTCATTTAGGTTCAAATATTTTTGTTTCCTTTAGGACTTTCCTATGAATAATTTGTAAATGTCATTTAAAATTTCCAGATATTTAGAGAATTTGTTCTATTGTCTTTCTGCTACTAATTTCTAGTTTGATTCTATTTAAGTCACATAACGCATTCTGTATGATTTCAATATGTTTTAAAATTTTGAGTTTTGTTTTATGGTCTATCTTGGTGAATGTTTCATGGGTACTTGCAAAAATATACATATACTATGTATGTAATATTTTTATTAAATAGATTATCCTATTTATATCAATTAAATTCGTTTGGAGTTTCCTATTGTTCACATTTGAATCCTTGCTGACTTTCTGCCTTTAGTTCTATCAGTTGATGAGAGCAGGTATAGAAGTTCCCAACTGAATTGGTGAATTTGTCAGGTTTTCTCTTTAACTCTGTCAGCATTTGTTTTATTGATTTCGAATCTCACCTCTCTGGTGTTTCCAACATCTCTGATGTCCTTGGATAGGGATGGAGAATCTCAAGACAATAAAGTCAAAGAGCTTCCTGAACCAGACCACCTGGTGTAGGATCTCTCCAGAAAAACGTCTCCAAAATGTACTGCAATGGTGCATTATCTTCTTCCAGAATGTGTTCAAGCCATGCCTCTTGAGAATGCAGTATCAAGACCCTCATTTTAATATGTTTTGCTCTCTCTCTTTTAAAACATATATTTTTATTGATTTCAGAGATGAAGGGAGAGGGAGTAGGAGATAGAAGCATCAATGATGAGAGATAATAATTGATCGGCTTTCTCCTGCACACCCCTCTACTGGGGGTTGATCCCACAACCCTGGCATGTGCCTTTGACTGGAATTGAACCATGAACTCCAGTTCATAGTTCTATGCTCAACCACTGGGCAACACCAGCTGGGCTGCTCTCTCTCTCTCCTAAGGCTAAATTGCAAACAAATTGTGTCCATTCTCTTGTCCTTAAAACCTTAAGTTTTCTTTCATAGTAAATAGAACAGTAGTTGTTGTAGAAATAGTAAGTAATTATCATTTGTTATTGCCCTTCACCGGATTCTAGAATGTTATAATGGTTTTATTCTAAATGCCATGCAATGAACGCTATTAAAATGTCAATGAAATAAATTGCAATGATCATGCTTGTAATCTAATCCTATCTAATAAAAGAGTAATATGCAAATTAACCATCACTCTGCTACACCCACAAGCCACGCCCACCACCCAATCAGGAGCAAGTGTGCAAATTAACCCAACCAAGATGGCTGCAGCCACGGAGCAAGGTGGAGGCTTGGGTTTCCCCAGCAATGGAGGAAGCCAAGCTTTCTGCAGACCTTGGCTGGCCCAGGCCTCCACTCAAGGTTACAAAGTTTCAATTATAGAAGATAAATAAATCCCAGATACTAGGGCCTCCGCTTGGGTCGCCTGGGGGTGTGGCCAGCCTGCAAACCACCACAGGCCCCTTGCCCAGGACACCCCATGCCCAAGGGAAACCCCACCCTGATCCAGGACACCCTTCAGGGCAAACCAGCTGACCCCCACCCATGCAGCAGGCCTCTATTCTATCTAATAAAATACTAATATGCAAATTGAACATCACTCCAACACACAAGATGGCTGCCCCATGTGGTCAAAGATGGCTGCCTCCATGTGGACACAAGATGGCTACCACAAGATGGCCAGCAGGGGAGGACAGTTGGGAGGGCCCAGGCCTGCAAGGGAGGGCAGTTGGGGGCGATCAAGCCTGCAGGGGAGCACAGTTAGGGGTGACCAGGCCAGCAGAGGAGGGAAGTTGGGGGTGACCGGGCTTGCAGGGGAGGACAGTTGGGGGGGACCCAGGCCTGCCGGGGAGAGCCATTGAGGGGGACCAGGCCTGCAGGGGAGGGTAGTTTGGGGGGGACCAGGCCTGCAGGGGAGGGGAGTTAGGGGTGACCAGGCCTGCAAGGGAGGGCAGTTAGGGTTGACCAGGCCTGCAGGGGAGGGCAGTTAGGGGTGACCAGGCCTGCAGGGGATGGCATAGGACAATCAGACTGGCAGGGGAGTGGTTAGGGGGTGATCAGGCTGGCAGGCAGAAGCGGTTAGGGGCAATCAGGAAGGCAGGCAGGTGAGCAGTTGGGAGCCAGCAGTCCTGGATTGTGAGAGGGATGTCCGACTGCCCTTTTAGGCCCGATCCTAAACATTTCAGTGTTTACCACCACAATTGGGCCTAAACGGGCAGTCGGACATCCCTCGAGGGGTCCCAGATTGGAGAGGGTGCAGGCTGGGCTGAAGGACACACCCTCTGTGCACAAATTTTGTGCACCGGGCCTCTAGTATATTTATAAGTGTGTCTCTGCATAGGTGTCTAAATGACTTACTCTTCTATTGAAGTAGAAGTAAACTTTCTACCATAGTTATTCCATATCTGTGGAAGACCATAAAATTTATTTGTTCACATTAAGGCATAGTTTGTTGTGTGTTACATTTAAGTTTATATTCTACCATCTATTGTCATATTTTTAGTAAATATATACTTGTAATCCATCTTGCCTTGGTGCAAATATTTCTAAAAAAAACTATGACAAAACTATTTTTAGTTTTAATCAACTGAAATCCAGACACCAAATAATGCCTGCCATATAACTTTACCCATCATGTGTGGTGTCAAAATTATGTAAATTTTAAGTTCCGTAATATTTCTTCAAATGTAGTCTGTTGTGGAACACCACAAAATAAATAAAGTGAAGATGGAACAAGAGCTGTGAAAACGGGGGGAATGTCTTGCTGAATTTTTCAGAGTATTGACCCGGCTTCAGCGAGTGTAAATGAATAAGGAAATCTATTTCTTTTCCTCCTGTTTCTGTCACATTGCCTGTGAGAATCTAATTCACATTCGGAGTTTGAAATGGAAAATAAAAATAGAGCTCTGTTTGGCTTCTGCTGTGTCAGATAATTACTTTCAAAATTCTGTAACTGAAAGCCAATTGGGATTGGAACTGTGTTTTTGCTCCTGAGAAACAGCAATTCTGTCATGTGCAGCTACAGGCTTTGACTGATTCTGCTAGAAGTTACCTTTCTGCTTAGTGAGCGGGAGTGACTGGTCTGTCCAGTTACAAGTGATGGGAAAGCTGTTAAGGGAAAGAAAAAGCCAGAAAGTTCACATGTTTTCACATAGTACAGATATTATGAAGGGTGGGCTACAAGTAGGTTTACAGTTGTTTGTATGGAAAATAATACAATAATTAATAAATAATAATACAAGAATAAACTGCATTTCATGGACTCATTTGTTTTGAATATAAAAAATACACAACTTTAAAAAAATATTATTTTAGCCTCACCCAAGGATCTGTTTATTGATTTTTAGAGGGAGAGAGGAAGGCAGGGGAGGGGAAGAGAGAGAGGGAGAAAAAAAACCACACAAACACATCCATGTGAGAGAGAAACATCAATTGGTGAACTCCGTATGTGTGTCTCCCTGCCCCCCCTCAGAGATCAAACAGGCAACCTAGGTATGTGCCTGACCTCAAATCGAAAGTGCAACCTTTTTTTGGTATGTGGGACAATGCTCCACCAGCCTGGGCAGGGCAATTAAAGAAAGGTTTTTCTTCCTCCCCTAGTAAATACATAATGCATGTTAATATGTGTGTGTGTGTTGTGGTGTATGGTCTAGAAATATCATTAGTCTCACATCTCTAACGTCTGTGCCCATTGTTAGTGTCTGGCATTTGGTACATTTCAGTGTTTACTACCACAAACAGTGCCACCCTAATTTTCAAATGAGGGAACTAACTTTGATGCATGGTCTGTTTGGTGAGGAGTTAGAGATTTATATTTCTAACCAAAACCTCTCTTCTGAGCATGAGACTCCTACAGGTATTATAAATGTCAATTATACACTTGGAGGCTTTGTTACCATCTCAGATTAACCTGGATAAAACTGACCTCCAAGTCTTTCTCCTCACAGAGGTCGTACGTGGTTTCCCTGAAGAATCCCCTTATCAGTAATCACACCTCCATCCACTCAAGTGTTCAAGGAACATACCTAGTAATCATTCGTGACACCTCTTCACACTTACCTCTCTGTAAACCCTGTCTGTTAGTGAGTGCTGTCAGCTCCTCATCTAAAATGTATCTCATATCTGTCTAGTCCTCTTCATTTCAAACTTCCCCGCCCTAACTTACTCTGTCGTTATCTCCCACCCTAAATACTGCACAAGCTTCCTAATTGATATCCCACTTCTCTTGCACTGTTTACACTCTTCCCAATCTGGAGGCCAGATTGATCCTTTATAAACAGAATTCTGGCCCCATCATTCTAGGACTTAAAATCCTTCTGTGGCTACCAAATTCATTGAGATTAAATCCCAGTTCTGTACACACAAACTAAATGGCATGGTCGCCTCTGGATGATTCCCAGCTTCTTTAGCTTCAACTCCTTTTAGCTCT
Source organism: Cnephaeus nilssonii (assembly GCF_951640355.1). Lineage (NCBI taxonomy): Eukaryota > Metazoa > Chordata > Mammalia > Chiroptera > Vespertilionidae > Cnephaeus > Cnephaeus nilssonii. The sequence goes on from NC_137073.1 coordinate 97,127,274, forward strand.
CTCAGCTCCCCTGGCTTTTTATCTCTTCTCACAGCAACATCTGTTGTTCCTCTAAACCTTCCAAATTAGAATGTCTCAGTGGTCTGTGTATCAACAGCTGGAATCCTCACTGGATTCTAAACTTCTTCGATGCAGGTATGCTCCATCTTTTATTCATCATGTGCCTCTGGATAGACAGCAGATAGCCAAGTACTGGCACATAATATATAATCTATTGTCATTGAATAAAGGAAGGAAGGAAGGAAGGAAGGAAGGAAGGAAGGAAGGAAGGAAGGAAGGAAGGAAGGAAGGAAGGAAAGAAGGGAGGAAGGGAGGGAGGGAGGGAGGGAGGGAGGGAGGGAGGGAGGGAGGGAGGGAGGGAGGGAGGAAGAAAGGAAGAAGGGAAGGAAAGAAAGAAGGAAGGAAGGAAAAAATTCTCATAATTTACATACATAGTAAAAGGTAGAACCAGAAATTAAGCACAGACCTCCTGATTTTTATGGTTTCTGATTTCATCTCTTATATTATATTGATTAGTAAAGCTTAAGGTCAGATTTTTGAAAAATCAGGGATGTTTAGTGAGGGGAATAAAGAAGACTCAAGGGCTAGTGGGGATATTCTGACCATGTATTCATCCCATGAAAAAGCCTGGAATATAGTTGAAATAAAAAATAGTTCAATGTGTCCAGTGAGATTGACATTTATGGTTATTGTGCATATATTACATGAAGGGTAATAATAATAATAATGCAATTATATACACTGAGTGGCCAGATTATTATGATCTCTGAATGCATAATAATCTGGCCACTCAGTGTATATCCTATACAATAAAAGGCTAATATGCAAATTGTCCCCTCGACCAGGAGTTCGACCAGCAGGCAGGCCAGCCAACCACCCATGTCCCCTCCCCCTGGCCAGGCTGGCCGGACCCCACCCATGCACGAATTCATGCACTTGGCCTTCAATATATATATAATTATATACTGAGTGGCCAGATTATTATGCATTCAGAGATCATAATAATCTGGCCACTCAGTGCATAGTTGTGTCAAATACTTTGCATCTGAGATCACCATGTGTTTTTTTTTAATCTTTCATCCTGTAGTGCACTGCATCACACTGATTTGTATATGTTGAATCTTCCTTGTATCCCAAACACTTTTTATGAGGCCAGTATCAACCTGATACCAATACCAGACAAAGACACCCCCCAAAAAAGTTACTGGCCAATATCCCTGATGAACATGGATGCAAAAGTCCTCAACATAATATTAGCCAACAAAATTTGGTAGCATACTAAAAAGATCAAACCTCATGTTATCAACATCTTATTGATAAAAGTAAAAAATATGAGAGCAACTCTTAAGAATCTGAGTATATGTTTTTCATATATGATGTAGCAAAGTTCTTTTGAATTTTTTATTGCCCTTTGGAATTGGCTTTCTAATTGACTCCTGTGTTGCGTACTTTCTAGTTGACCTCATATTGGCTACTGACATATATAAACTGGAATTACAAATGTATTGTTATTAATAATCACTACAATTGTGATGTCCATTTATTAATTATTCATGCTTTGAACTATTTTAAATACTTTACATGCATGAATTCATATCTACCTCGTTGTAACACTTTGTGGGAGGTAGTACTATTATTTTCACTTTACAGATAAAATAACTGACACCCAGTGAGGTTAAGTAACTTGCCTAAGAACATACCACCAGCAAATGGAACAGTCAGAATTTTCAGATGGAGTCTGACTTCAGAACCATGAGAGATTACTATTTTAAAGGAATCGCCTTATGACAGCTAGGGGGAAAAAACTTCCATTTTAATTTTAGAGCAGTGCAGACTGCTTCCTTAGATGCTTGAACTCATTCAGAACCCAGAAAGGTGGAGAAATGACAAACATGATTCAGATGGTTGCCCTTCCCCCAAAACAAGTCTTTCACCATTTACTGAAAATGTATTGACACGCTCATAACCAGTCCCTATCATTAGCTAAAAGCGGCTAAAAGCTCAGGTGGGGGAAACAAGCAGGAAAGGCCTTGCTAAATGATGAGATATAAATACATTTTTAAAGTCAATTCCAAAAAGTTCAAAATTCCAAAGAATTCAAACTTCTCCATTAAGAGTAAGTCACTATTTCAGATTGCGACTAAAATATAGTGGAAGTTAGAGTCATTGTTGCAAAGTGGGCACACGATCCTTTATTCATTCCATTATTGTTTTGATATTTAAATTATATGAGCTTATGTATCATATCACTTTAGTACTTAACATCAACCTTATCAATGACAAAGCATTAATGTATAATCTGGTAAGAAGCTCATTTTACTAGAAAGCCCATGCAGTTGGGGAGATGGATCCCATGAGTGTAGATGCTACGTGTAAATTTGAATGTATATAAATTAAATTATCAGCATTCACTTCCCAAATTTAACAACTATCCCCAGAATATATGCTTAGATAAAAATGTTTTAAAAACAATATTCAACTTTCTTTCTCATTAAACACTTGAAATTAAAATTTTATTTTTATCATAATGTAATGATATAAATGAATTAACTGACAGACATTTCACCAAATCTTTTGCAAGAATGAATTTTTCCTTTTTATCTCATCATCTCACTATGGCTTTCTTAAAAAGTGTATCTATATGTCTCCAAAGTAAACAAATTGCAACCTCAGCTGCAGTTGCTGGGTTACTTGTTTTAGCACCCAGAGTAACAGGATATTTGAGTATTTGAAAATAACAGAGGTTCATTTTTTCCCACTGCTTATTCTATACCTGATTATAAGCAAAATTGTAAGCACAGTCTATCAGGATTTTCCATGAGCATTAGCTAATTGTAGGCATTGAACAGTAGATATTAGGAGAGAGATTTGGAGAGATTCCACAAACTGGTAAATATTAACAAGTGCTTTATCCAATTAAAATAATTATAACCTGTCTGACAAAACTTCTGACATAATTATTTTATATTGGTTTTTAAAATATATTTTTTTAAATTCTTTGGGCATTTGTTAGAGGAGGTGTCTTTTAAATTGGCTTAATTTTTGTCATCTATCTTGAATTTTTGTCTGTCATTCACTATTTTACTTTCTCTTCTCTCTTTTCTCACTAGATTCTATTTTAGGTCTCATGACAGACTTTTAACTTTCCTGCTTTGTTATATAGTACTAGAGGCCCAGTGCATGAAAATTCATGTACTGGAAGGGGGGGTCCCTCAGCCCAGCCTGCCCCCTCTCACAGTCCAGGAGCCCTCAGGGGTGGGAGGCAACCCAGTGATCAGGGGAAGGTGACGCCCCATCACACCTCTGCTGCTACCACTGCCGGCAGCACAAGCCTCGGCCGGCCCTTGTTACCTGAGCCTCGGGCAGGCCCTGGGAGGCTGGGGGACTGAGGGGACTGGAGGACTCCGGAGGCAGGCAGGTGGAGCGGCCGGGCCACCCTGGGGGCGAGCCCAGTGGCTCCGCCCACCTGCCACCCCAGCAGAGCTGAGGGGACTGTGGGTGCTGCCATCTTTGAGGGCGTGTCAGTCAATTAGCATATTCCCTCCTTATTGGCTGTGGGCGCTGCCATCTTTGTGATGGCATAAGGGTCAATTAGCATATTCCCTCTTTATTAGATAGGATTAGATCCAAGCTTGGCACACACTAATTTAGTCTTCATTTGCTTTGTTTCACTTCTCTTAACTTCATTTAACTCTTATCATTAAGTCATTTAATTACCATTGCAATTAGCTAGTTATTAATAATAGGAAATGAGCTGGATGTTATAGGCATGTCATTTGGGTAGCTTCACTAGGACGCTGTAACTTGCACTTCACAGGGAACCACCAGACTATTCCCTGCAAAACATTGGAGGAAGGGGCCAACAAAGGGAAGATAGAGGCAGGCCCAGTAAAGTTAGGGTGACATAGGAAGGTATTTGTCTGTCAATCACAACTGGGAACAAAAATTATTGGCGAGAATGGGCATGGCCACTGCAAGCACTTGAAAATTTGGGAATACTTTATCTCCTAAACAAAGAAATTCTCTCCCTTGTACTCTTGGCTTCCTTGTGTTCACTCGTATTTCCTCCATAGCCATGTGGACCTGCGGACTCCCCATGCAATTGACTGATGGACTACAGTGGGGAAACACAAATTAAACTAGCCTGATGCTGTTTTGGACTGTGCAGACATGGAAAAGAAATTCTCCATACTGGCTCTTATTTTAGCTCTTCTAAAGCTCTAGCTACACTTCTTTTATGACTGGACTAAGGGAAATGGGACTTTGGAAACTCAGGGATTTAATTCCACGGAAATAAAGCTTTCCATAATATCGCATCCTCCCATGCGAGTTTCAGAAAATTCCTTTTCTAGGGAAATAGCAAGAATTCCACTCCCTCTAGCAACCAGGGGAGAATAGGCCCTTTTCACACTGGTAACAATTTGTGGAAAGCCACTTTAAGTAGTAATCACAAGAAGAGCAGAAAGTTTACTGCTAAAGAATTCTGAAGAAACAGAATTTAGTGCTAATGTACAATGCCACAGAAGGCATGTATTTTTACTTTTAAATGTTCATAATATGATGAAAGTATTGATACCAATATGTAATACATTGTTTTGATTTTCAACTGTAATAAAATAATGGACAATGATATCCTTTTGGAAGGCATACAAGGTATTTTCTTAAATGTACAAAGTTTTTTATATCAATTATTTTAATGCTTAAAAATATTAGATTTATTGCATCAATGATTTTGAAATTTTAGTTCATTAAATGTGATTTTATTTCAATTCTCTGACAATAATACATATTGAAATTTTATCTAGTATAATACCCAAGGTGCAGTGTATGGTTAAGTGGCTAAGTGTCTGTGGATTGCAGTGAGGACATGGGGGAGTTAGAGTTCAAATATATGATATCAGGAGGATTGAGGAAGTTATTTTAGAATTGGCAGGAGCCTATAGCATGCTCTTTTCTTCTCTTCACCTTTGTTTCATTTAAGGTTATTTTATTTTTCCATTTTTAGGTAGGGTTAAAGTCCCATATATTCAAGGAGGTTGATTGTAGCTATATAGATCGGACTATAACATATTACTTTCATTTTAATAGATCTGCTTTTAAAAATGTAAGTGAAGCAGCATAGCTCGTGTGGCTCAGTGGTTGAGCATTGTCTTATGAACCAGGAGGTCATGGTTCGATTCCTGGTCAGAGCACATGCCCAGGTTGTGGGTTTGATCCCCAATGTGGGGTATGCAGGAGGCAGCTGATCAGTGACCCTGTCATCATTGATGTTTCTCTCTATCTCTCTCTCCCTCTTCCTTCCTCTCTAAAATCAATAAAACTATATTTTAAAATATGTATGTGAAGCAGTTGCTCTATTTTGATAAAATCAAAGTTAACAAATATACGTAGCAATATGGGGACTACAAAAAAAATACTCAGTGTATATAATAAAGAAGTCTGGCCTATTGACATTTTTATATCAGTGTCAACACACCAGGGCCATCTTAATTTAGAAATAATTGTAGGCTTTTATTTTTAGCATTCTCTATTGACTTTTTTTTTCCTTATGCTTTTCTTAATTGATTATTTAATCTAATACAGTCTTAAAAGTGGACCATGGAGAAAAAGATGAAGCCTAAAGATTTTTTTCTTGTCATTTTGTTGTGGTAATTACTTAAAAAATAGAAGAAAGCTATTTTGACTATGAAAACTGTAAATCTTTCTCTTCTAAAGAGACTGACAGGAAATTTATATCATTTTAGTTCTTAATGTTTACAAGAGCAGTGCTCTCATATTAATGTGCCAAGTATTTTGCACTAATTTTTGAAATATAAAAAATGAATTAAGTAAAGTTCAGGAACTCATTCATTATGGCTGAGTTCCTGAACTTTACTGAAAATCACAGTATATATGTCAGGATTATGTTAGTTGTGGCATGTTATGATATAGTAATTATAGATGCACTTTATTTGTTTTTTATTTCACAAGTAATGAATGTATTCATTGTAGGAATATTGAAAAATGAAGAAAAAAGTAAAGAAGAATTTAAAACTCATTATCTGTAGTATATTTCAAAAATATTTTATTAACATTTTTAAGCCATTGTAGAGTTTTCTCTCTATGTATATTTACTTTGAACAATAGGATAATGTCCACCCAAATAATTAGTTTTAAAAACTTGTATAATTATCTTTTAATTACTAAATATATTGATACAATAGCATTCTCAGTTGCTAGACAGCATTTCATTTTAAAATAATCCATAATTTGTCTATTTATCTATTATTTAACATTTTATTTGTTTTCAATGACTCATTATTATATAGAATAATATAATAAATCTTATCATATACCCAACATTGTAATCCAACTTTGATCTTATTTTAATTTTGCATTTGACACTTTTAAAAAATCAAGAATTGTATTATGACCTGAGACAGGTGTCAATGACTTTAATTAGTGCAGATTGAAAAGTCAGGTCTCCTACACATGAACTGCTTACTAGCTATATAACCTTTGGCAAAGTATTTAACAATTTGTCATCGGAAGTGTAGTTAGCACTCTTTTTGAAATGAATGAAGTGAAAGAAAGAGTGGTAAGAATGAATCATGTATGGTGGAAGGACAATGCCTGGGGCAGTTGAAACTGTTGATAAGACACAGTGTAGAAACTTAAGACATAAGCTACACAACAGACTGGGGGTTCCAGTTAGTTCAAGAACCCATTGTAAAATCTAAAGTGAAGGGGGCATTTGGAAATATATATGATTATTTTCAAATGACAAGAAAAGACAAGTGCATGGAGGCAAATATGCTTTTGTTCAACAATTTTGTAAATGATTTTGTAAAATTAAAATTACTGGCTCAAGAGCTGTGCATAGTATGCAGTATAATAAATTAGTATTTATTTATGTCATTGTATAAAAATCTTTATTCTCCTTTTAGTTTTTTTAATATCAAATGTCACAGTATTTCATTCACTATTAATGTTCAATACATGGTTAATATTGAATAATTCTCATACATTTAAAAATATAGGTCAATGAATTTTTATGGATGTTTATACCCTAGTAACCACCCCCTTGACCAAGGTGTAGAGATGCATTGTTCAATACTATAGCAAGTGTCTTCTGAACATTTGAAGTATTACTAGTTCAGATTGAGATTTTCTGTAGTATAAAAGGTGCATCAGGCCTGGCTCAGTTGATTGGAGCATTGTCCCATAAACCAAAAAAGGTTGTGTGTTTCATCCCTGGTCTGGGAGTGTACAAGAGGCAACTGATTGATGTTTCTCTCTCACATCAATGTCTCTTTCTCTCTGTGTGTGTCTTCCTCTCTCTCTTTCTAAAATCAATAAAAACATATCCTTGGATGAGGATAAATAAATAAATAATCAAAGGTGTATTAGATTTTAAAGACAAAATGAATAAAATAATGAATCTCATTAATATTTTTAATTTTGATTATAAGAATAATGATACTATTTTAGATATAATAGGTTAAGTTAATGTGTTATTAAAATGACATTTACTTGCTATTCTGAAAATATTTTGAATGTAGTTGGTGGAAAATTTTAAATTGCATATGTGGCTTGGATGATTTTTCAGTTGGCCAGCACTGATAGAGATCACTGCTAACTTCCCACGTAGTATTTGAATTTTTATTGCACATCTTTTTGGGCTCACCTGAATTCACTTGTCAGATTGTTGAAAGGTGAATTCTTGGCTTCCAGAGAATGAAAACAACTTTTTAGATCTTTCCTACTTATATCTGTACGATAAATTTTGGAAGTATTATACTTTCTTAATTTTGCATCCTATTAAGTTTAGTTTTTGTGTAGATTTTCTCCAATTAAACATATTATCTTTAGAAAACACAGCCTGTGCCTTTTTTAAAAACATAAATTTGCTCAAAACAATGTAGAATATTATGCACATGGTACATAATTAAAATTTACTAATGACTGCTAAGTGAATAAATAAATGAAATGTTGAAGTACAAAACTTAGAAATATAATGTTTTTACTCATGTATAAAATGAAGAAAATAATGGCTGTCTGTATGATTTTTTGTATATAATGGACACGGTATTGTGTCTGGCAAAGAGTACGCACTCAATAAATAGCACAGAGCATTTTAATGTTAGTATCGTATAATTTAAATTGCATGAAAAGCACATTACTACAAAGTACTCTTTTTTTATTTTATTGTTTTTTTCCTTTATTGATTAAGATATTACATATGTGTCCTTATCTCCCCCCATTGCCTCCCCCCTTGTGCCCTCACCCCCCCAGTGTCTGTGTCCATTGGTTATGCTTATATGCATGCATACAAGTCCTTTGGTTGATCTCTCCCCCTTTCCCCACCCTCCCCTGCCTTCCCTCTGAGTTCTGACAGTCTGATGGATGCTTCTCTGTCTCTGGATCTGTTTTTGTTCATCAGTTTATGTTGTTCATTATATTCCACAAATGGGTAGATCATGTGATATTTATCTTTCTCTGACTGACTTATTCCGCTTAGCATTATGCTCTCCAGTTCCATCCATGCTGTTGCAAATGGCAGGAATCCCTTCCTTTTTACAGCAGCATAGTATTCCATTGTGTAGATGTACCGCAGTTTTCTAATCCACTCATCTGCTGATGGGCACTTAGGCTGTTTCCAAATCTTAGCTATGGTGAATTGTGCTGCTATGAACATAGGGGTATATATATCCTTTCAGATTGGTGTTTCTGGTTTCTTAGGATATATTCCTAGAAGTGGGATCACTGGCTCAAATGGGAGTTCCATTTTTATTTTTTTTGATGAAACTCCATACTGTTCTCCACAGTGGCTGCACCAGTGTGCATTCCCACCAGCAGTAGCACAAAAGTTCTCTTATTCTGAAATTCCCCTAGTAAGTGTTTCCTTGTCTTATAAATTTCAAGTGGGATGTAATTGTTTGTACTCAACGATATGACATTATAGTCCTGTGCCAAGGCGATCATGATACATGTGGATAGAGTACACAATTCATAACGGGCTCTAACAAATGAAACAAAACGATCCCTAGAAACCTGTGAGAGTGGAAGAGAGAGGGGAGCAGCAATGACAGGATTGCCTGCAGCCCCACCTGGTGAATGGGCTTTCGTTGGCTGAACACCTGTTTGGCGTTGTCACCTAGGAATTCCTAGTTGAAAGGGTATTAAGTTTGGAATGTAAGAGCAACATCTCCCGGGTTACAGTGAGAGATGATTATTTAAAATCTAGTCATGTGTTTCTTTTTCCTTCACTCTTGCTGCTTTGAAAGTTGAAAGCACCTAATATATTAATATGTACATATATAAGTTTTATGAATGTTAATTTATGTCTTTCACGGTTTTATTACGTCTGATCCATTCTTTCCACATCCATCACTCTCTATAGAACTCATTCAGGGAGGTTAAGAGACTTATCTAAGTGTGCCTTATGAATAAATGGTGGGATCGGGATGTGAGCAGGAGCCTGTCAGACTCAATGTCATGTTCTTCCCACTGCTGTATCCCGCCTTCCTGTTACATATGGGCACACAGCAGATGAATTTATAATTCTGATGCATAAACCCACAAAAACTCTCAAAAGGGTTTTATCAGGATCTGTCCCTATTAATTAGGCAGAAGCAAAGTTAATGCAGCTTAGAGCAGCAAAGAACATTCATTCAAATACATTTTGCATTTGTAAACCAGATGTCGCATTTAAATGTCTTAGACTACACAAAATTTTAAACCACTGTCAAGAACACAAAGGCATTTAGTGAAAGTAAAATATTTAAATCAACAATTATTGATGTATTATTGCTATACAGGCAACACAAAGTAAAAAATCCAGTCCTTCCAAAGCTGTCCTGCTAAATTGAGAAAGGTCTGAAGGATTAGCCAGGTGTAGATGGACGTGTCCATGCAGAGCTTTTTCAGAACTAGAATACAAATGATTTCTGTCATTAAGAATGAGGTTTGAACCCAGCAACACTTGTAAGGTAGGGATAATGTTATCCTCCTCATTTTACAGTGGAGGAAACTGAGTCACAAGGAAGTTAATAAAGTAACTTATTCCAGCTCCCAGGACAAGTAAGCATAGGATGCTCATGGAAATTCAGTAAACCAGTCACCAGATCTAGACTGTTCACTGCCATTCTGCTATGTCACCTCCGCTGTCGTGTGATACAGCCTTGAGGACATGGCTTTTTCTTCCATAAGTCTGGATTTGCTTGGTCACAACCCACGAACGTAGACTGTACCGCATGAAAGTCCATTTTGTCCTCCCTCAGGGCCATGGAAAGCTGTGCTCTTTCACTTTTGCATTAATATGTCCCATGCCAATCTAATGTTTGAATTTAAAATAGATTTTAAAATCAGAATATATATTTCCTTCGCAGAGAAGAGTTTAAATGATTTTAAACATGAGTAAATATGTATTCTAGACAGGAGAGATATGGCATCTTTGCATGGTAATGAAGGATGCCTTAGATGCAGCAAAGAAATGCAGAAAGTAGCAAAAAATTACGGATGTGCAAAACAATGCTGCCTCTTGCTTTTCATTTCAAATGAGGCATTGCCAGTGTTCTTTTCTCCTCTGTTCCCATCACATTTTCTCTTTTCACCTACAGTTCTCTCTGGACCTCATCTATTTTGAGTGTTTAATTAGTATGGTAGAAACTAATGTTGAGAAAGAAAAAACTATGGCAGATATCAAATCTTTAGCAATCATTCTTCATTATGTAATGCAGCTTATCTTAAGGTGATTTCAGTAAAACCATATTTTATATAAATAAAAGATGAATAATGTAACAATTTTTGAATGTATTACATCAATCCTTTTGACACATAGAGAACTCTGATATTGCTTACACCATTTGTCTTTTTGTTATTTTGTCATTTATGGTGATCATAATTAATTATTCAAGAAGGTTCTAGGGCATACATATATTTCTATTTTTCTAATATCACCTTTAGAGTTAATGTACCTATTTTTTGCTGTCAGATATAAATTTTAAATATTTTTTTCTTTTTTTAAATATATTTTTATTGATTTCAGAGAGGAAGGAGAGGGAGAGAGATAGAAACATCAGTGATGAGAGAGAATCATCGATCGGTTGTCTCCTGAGCTCTCCCCATTGGGAGTGGGGCCCACAACCTGGGCATGTGCCCTTGCCTGGAGTCAAACCTGGGACCCTTCAGTCTGAAGGCTGATGCTCTATCCACCGAGCCAAACCAGCTAGGGCTAAATATTTTTCTTATATGTGACTTGTAATAACACATTTATTTGTGAATTTTTTCTTCTAAAGGCATTTTAAATAACGATTTTCCCAATTTAATTTTAATAACTCAATAAGAAAAACACTCAGGAAGCCGGATTTGATCACTTGTAGCAATATTATCTGACAAGAAAGACACATTCCTTCAATCATGCCATAACAATTTCCATGATCAAACTTTTGTCCAAGGCCAGTAAAGTGTGACTTGAGAGTAACTATAAACTGTACTTTAATTTAGGAAACATTATTAACAATCTAAAAAAATGTTTTTTACCATATAGAAATCATCAAGGAACGAGATTACAGTAAAGCTAGAAAAATAAGTAAATGTTGCCTCCAGTGAATTTGCAGCTGGTGATGGAAAATCATTTTACTCTTCAGGGAAGTTATTGAAGCAGAAATGGAAGTCCACGTGAACCAGGCTGTGATGTTCTGCTGTTCGGTAAATTAGATAACCGAGGGAAACACGTGTCTAGAAGCAGTGTAAAGGATTGCCAAGATAAAGTTGTTGTTTTTTTAAATTTTATTTAAACTCTTAAACTAATAAGATATATTGAAATATTTAATCAGAGTAAAAATTAGCTTGTGAAAATGAGATGCACTATTTATTTACAAGGACTGAGAAAATTATGTTAGGAAAAATACTGGCCTAAGAAGGATTCCTTGCTACTTTTTATTGACAAGGAAACACATAGCTATTCTTTTTATACAGTTAAGTTCAAGACCTAATAGAGCAGGTGAGTTTGGTTTCCATAACTATATCTAGTTAATTGATGAACACCTTCTGTATTTATGAAAATGGAAGTGGTACATGAAGATATGGGTAACTTCAACAGATGGTTAAAAAACAACAATTACAGTTATGTATTGAGAATTAGGCAGCAGATTGTTAATATTATTTTTTAACTGTCAGAAATTTATAGTCAGTTCCCTCCTCAGCTCATTTACCTTCCTAACTTGTCACGTATAGAAGCTAATTTCTGCTGATTCACCATTGTGAGTTAGTTTTGTATATGAAGTTAACTTGGGATGCAATTTCATTCTTTTGCATATGAATACCCTGTTGTCTTTTCAAAATGTATTAAAAAGTTTATTTCTTCCTCCATCAAATTATCTTGGAACCTATTGAAAACATTTCACAATGAAGACATGGGTTTATTTCTGATTTTTTTTTTTCTATTCCAATAATCTTTACTGCAAAAGCACATGATCTTGATTACTGTAGCTTTGTAGTAAGTTTTGACATCTGGAATATACAGTCTTCCTAATTTGTTCTTTTTCATTGTTGTCTTTTGTTTACTGTCTGCTTCTCCTGACTGGGATACATGTAGGCTGTAGCAGGGCAGGGATCTTTGACATGTCCCCGTATTGAGCTCCATGATTGGCATATGGTAGGTGCTCCAAAAATATGTGTTAGATGAGTAGACTCCTACAAGTGATTGTGGGATAAAACAATAATGTAACTTTTTTTTGGTCAGAGGAATTTCCCAAAGGGTTAAATCCATTCACACTTTCATCATCTTCCTTCCCTCTCCCCCTATATGCAGTTACTGCTTTCTTATTTGGAAAAAAAAAAGAGTCTAAAATGAAGAGTAATGGCAGAGTTTTAATGGGGATGAAATCACAACCCACTTTAACATGTGGGCAATGATTTGAGCCATTGTTTTTCTGGAATTGTAGTACTGTTTAGTACACTCTTGAGATTTTTCTTCTTTAAAAATAGCTTCCAGAGGTACCTTATTGTCAATTAGGCCCTGATTGGGAGATAAGAACAGACATTAATTTTTATAGAGAACTAGAGGGCCGATGCACGAAGATTTGTGCAAGAACAGGCCTTCCTTCTCCTGGCTGACTGCACCAGCTTCCCTCTGGCACCCAGGACCCGGGCCTTCACTTTGGCTGCCACCTTCTGCCTCCGCCCCGCCCCGGCCCAGCCACCACCATCTTTGTCACGTCAATTTGCATATTCCCTCCTTATTGGCTGTGGGTACCGCCATCTTTGTCATGGAGTGATGGTCAATTTGCATATTCTGTCTTTATTATATAGGGTAGGTATTCTTGTTCCTTATTTATCTCACTCCAATTCCAAACAATTTCTCTCTTTTTGAGGCTTCACGACAATTAGCAGTGAAATTCTCAACTATTGATTGACTCCTTCAGTATCCAAATATTTGGCACACCTGATGGAGCTCTCAAAAGTAAAGCTGATGGGTATGGAATTATGAAATCTTCAAATTTGACAGATATTTTACAATTTTTCATCTTACATCATTACAGGCCCAGGCTAAGATCATCCACACCTTTGTATTCCCAATAACTATGTACATGTGCAAAAAAGTTGGACAATGAAGAAAGCTGATAGGTTAAAACAAAGATTCATTTGAAATATGGTGTAGGAGGAGAGCTCTACCCTAGATGACCAGAAAAACAAGTGGGTCCTAGAGAAAATAAAGCCTGAAACACTGAAACATCCTTGGAGGTAAACATGACAAAGCTGAAGCTGTTCAACTTTGGCATATGGTGAGAAGGCAGGGTTCTTTATAAAGACTGGGAAAATAGAAATCTGCAGGAAAATAGGAAGCCCAAATAGAGATGGTTGACTCCATAATAGGCATAAGTACAGGAGCTGAGCAGGGCTGTTGAAAACAGGACATTGTGGACATCACTAATTTTCAGGGCTGCCGTGAATTGAAGCCAACTCAATGGCATGAAACAGATATGCACATGTTAATATACCTAATCTGGGATTCAGGGGATATCAAACAGGTGATACCTTTTGCTCCTTTTTCCCTCCTCCTCTTCATTTACAAGAGTTTCTAAGAATTCTCATAAAGAAGTTAAAAGCTAAAAACTGAAATTCAACATGCCATTGTATGTCTGTGAAAACCTCTGATGTTTCTAGTGAAATAATTGCATTACTTATTTTCTTACCCTTATGTATTTTCCTAACCTTTTAATTGTTAGCATTAGTTTTGTGGCTGAACTAAGTGCTTTAAGGACATCATACCATTTTACATATTAATTGATGCAAATTTAAAACTGATGGTTATGTATTTTTTTTTCCCTTTTAGCAGCAAGTGTCTGATGTATTAGTGACCAAGTGACTGTTATTACTTATGTTTTTTTTTCCTTCACATCAATCACTTATTAATAGTTCAATTGAGTTTTATTCCATATGCTTATGGTTTAACTACAATATATCACATTCTGGAATGAAGAACACGTACATTTTAAAGATACCATCTTACGATCATTCCTCTCATCTTGCATCATTTGTCTTTTATGTGTTGGAGAAAATGGTAATAGTGGGATTACTATATAATATTTCTGAATTTATTTCTGGCTTTGACTGGAATATGGTAAATATAAGTTTCTGCTCAAAAAATGTACATAAATTATGTAGTCCAAAATACTACAATTTTAAGTCAGTGACCTATCTTTTTAGCATATCTTAAAATCCTAGCTAAAAGCAACTACCACCATCTTCTTAACCTTTTAAAGTTATTGTACCCCAAAAGGATAGAATATTATCTGGGTGAGGAATTCTGCATTAGACCGAAAGCTATAAATTTTTAGGTACTGATCCTAACATGGTCCAGGGTGAAGAGTTTTCTAGGTAAGTTACATTAGCTTTCTAAATGCCATAGGTTACTAGTTAACAGTCAGTGTATTAAAGCAATTCCAGAGAAAGATTCATGTTGCTTTACTTGAGTGACTAAATTTTCTTTTTGTTTTCTTCATTCTTTTACTTTTTCTGTTCTCTAAAGAGCAGTTCATTAACCTTTATTAATATGTGATCAGATACACAAGGATTACCTATTCTTGCTTTAGAGCAGTATAACATCTGTCCTTCAGCACAAAAATATCACTCATGTTGCAAAATCTCATGACTCTAAGAGTATATTCACACCAATGGGTGCTATGATCAGATCCTGCTACTGCTGTCTCGATAGTTCTTCAAAATTGACTGCTAAAAAGGGCTCATTATTTATTACTAAAAATCAGCTTTATATTTTAAATATTTTCCCATAATTCAATGTAAAAATAATGAAAATCTTTCAAATAATATAGTAGCTAGTTAGACTTACAATGTAATATTTTACTGGTTAGTAAATGAGTACCCTGTGTGTATACAGAGTAATTCTACTTCTCGTGCCTTTCTTCTAATCCCTTTCATTTGGTGTCTCATGGCTGTCCAACTTAAAGATTTGTGTCTGGTTATCTGTATTGCCTGATTACCTGTGTGTAAAAGCTTTCTCTCCATGTTTTAAAATTTTTATCTGTACTATCGCCATTATTGCTCACTCAATGAATGAAAGAATGAATGAATGAATTTATTCACCCACTTTTAGTCATAATTTCTTGCCTTATAATATCTAATACAAAACATGTGCTTTTCCAGGATCTTAAAATCCACTTACTAAGCCAAACAAGACAACCTAGCCAGTGTTTTTCTCAGGCTTTACCTATGTTGCAGACTGTGTGTTGGCAAAAAGAACTGAATATTTGAGAACAGTTATGGTAGAGACGAGGTAATCTTGAGATTGCATCACTTTGTTGCTTCACAAATGGTTATTATCATACTCATATGAACTATTAATCAATTGACTAAATGGGTGGTTTCCCATTGGTGTTACATGAAACTAATTATTTCAAGATTTAACCAGACCAGCTGAGAGTTCAAATAATCCATTCATAAAATGATCATCTAAAAATCATTTAACTGATTATATAAATACTTAAATGAGTATTATCAACACCTAATATATTCCAAATATAGTTTATAGTATTTTAATGTAGCTTTTACTATGTTAGGCAATGATATAAATACTTTTAAATTATAACTCACATCTATTTTCAAATTAGACATAACTTCTGAAACATTTTGACTAAGTGATTTATTTATTCTAAAAACTTTATGAAAACAGATCCAAATCTTAAAGGCTAAAGCATACAAATTACTAGAATTTTCCTCTTATTAGAATTCTAATCTGTATGATGATTACTTACCAGATGTATATAAAGCATACAGTATACAACATTTTTAATAGATACTTTAGATTGGCAACTTAATTATTTATTTTAACTATTTCTGTTGCTGGTCAACATAGGTAAGCCATAGGTCTTTTAAATATAAATATATTTTATTATATCAACTTTTAATCCAAAACCAAATCACATTATGTCATCTTCAATAAAAAACATAGAAGAGTACACAAATATATCCTGAAGATAAGAGTCAATTGTAACCATTGTTATTTCTTTATGAAATTAGTTAATAAAAGGCACACCACTTTTCCCCAAAAGCATGTATAGTTACTTATTTTTATTTTACACAGGCTTATAATTTATATATGTCATAACAATAGCTAATATAGCTATTTCACCTCTTATTTAATTTATTAACAAGAATGTTTCAGAAAAGGTTCTAAAAATATTTGTTCAGTGAATTTCTTGCTTTACTCTGCTATTTTCTAGTCAGAAACTGATACAAAGTTAGAGAATATGAAATAGGATGCCTGTCGATCAAATGATTGATCTTTTCTTCTAGGTGCTAAAATGATTACAAGAGACAGAAAGAAACAAGTACATTTTTATACATGCACATAACTGTCTTCATACAACTCATTCTGCATTCTTCTCTTAGTAATTAATTTACTAATGAAGTGTGAATCTTTGAAAACTACGTTTCATATTTTGCTAATGTAGTTTTACTTATTTTTATAAAAGTAGTTATGAAATGATTTTACTTGTTCAATCTTGCGGAGTGATTCTCATCAGAATTTTGTGCCTATTTATGTCTTATTTTCAAAAAAGAAATAAAATTATTCCTTATGTCCTATAATTTGTTTCAGTTGACTTCATTTTCCTAAAAAGTACTCCTTTCCTCATGCTGTATAGCCTTTTTTTCTACATTCCATCTTTTTAAAAAAGTCATCTAAAAGTTCAGAGACTTTAAAATAAACCTTGAAGATTTTAACTTTACTATGGCAAGAAACCAAAATGCTATGTGAACAGGTTATATTTTTCAATGTTCCCAAGTGTCAGAAATGAACAAAAGGTAAGTAGTGGAGGTTATATGACCAAAAAGGTTTCATATAAAGGATAACTGTTCAGAGCTCTTGGGAGAAACAATTCTTTAAATATATGGTTGTGATTTGATAAAATACTGAAGCTATTACCAGCCAGAATTGTAGCAGTGGCATTCCCTGAAATTTTTAACTGAGTTTTGATATTATGAGTTATAGTAGAATATTAAGTATGAACTATACACAATTTAAAAGCTATTACTAATGTGTGAGTGACAAAAAGTAGGTTGAAATGGTCTTAATGTTATTTGTCATTCTTATTGAAAACCTCCTCTCACCTGAAATATTACTTTTCTAATTAATATCTGCTCAAAGAATATTCTGTCATTTTAATTTTAATAAGTGAGACTTAACTAGTATACCTCAATTAATTAAAAATTGGGGCCTGCTTATTGGTTAAATCTTTAATACTATTTAAATTTTCAGTGAAATTTTTTATAACTTGGAAAGAAAGAAAACATTCTACCATGAAGTTTTTATCATTCAAATTGAATAATTAATCTAGAAAATACATTTAATTAAAAATGTTTGTCCCTGTGACAAACATGTATCTCTTGTGGTAATTTTAATAATTTTAGTCTGAAATTTTCTACCATATTTTACCAAGTTTTAACTTTAAAATACAACATCAGACAAATTAAAACAAAATAAAAAACAACACAACATTTTTCTACAAGTATGGAAACAGTATTCTTCCAAGGGATTTGCTGATCATTTATTTTTGCTATTCTATGTAGGTAGTAAAATATTGATTTGGTATAATAACAGCAAGGGTTGTTGTTTTTCTTTTATAAGTATTACTAGAGGCCCAGTGCATGAAAATTCATGCACTTGGGGGGGGGGGGTCCCTCAGCCTGGCCTGTGCCCTTTCACAGTCCGGGATCCCTTGGGGGATGTCCACCTGCCAGCTTAGGCTAGCTCCCCGGGGGATCAGGCCTAAGCTGGCAATCAGACCTCCCCCTGGCAGCCCAGGAGCCCTTGAGGAATGTCCAACTGACGGCTTAGGCCCGCTCCCTGCATGAAGCGGGCCTAAGCCATCAGTTGGACATCCTGTGCACTGCCACGGAGGCAGGAGAGGCTCCCGCTACTGCTGCTGCACTCACAGCTCGCAGCCCTCAGCCAGGCTTGTGACTGAGCAGAGCTCTCCCTGTGGGAGCACAATGACCACCAGGGGGCAGCTCCTGTGTTGAGCATCTGCCCCCTGGTGGTCAGTGCATGTCATAGAAACTTGTCATTCCCGGTTGTTCCGCCATTAGGGTCAATATTCATATTATCCTTTTTTTATATAGGATTAATTTCTCTTACATCAATAAGTAGATGTCTTTTACACATATTGGTAAATATATCCATATTAATTGCATGTGGAGCAAAATGTTAGAAAAATAAATGATTGTAGTAACTTATAAGACACTGTGGGAAACATTCATAATCAAACTAAGTATTAAATAATTGATAGACAGTTATCAGAGAATATCAAGTAAGGTTGGAATATAATTGTATGTTAAGTTATTCCATTTGTATTTTATAGCTGCACTCCAATTCTGACAAAGGTGATGGGTCTGTCAAGTACATCCTTACTGGAGAAGGTGCTGGGACCATATTTATCATTGATGATACCACAGGTGACATCCACTCAACGAAAAGCCTGGACAGAGAGCAGAAGACCCACTATGTTCTCCATGCCCAGGCTATTGACAGACGGACAAACAAGCCTCTTGAACCGGAGTCCGAGTTCATCATCAAAGTGCAAGACATCAATGACAATGCTCCAAAGTTCACAGATGGACCATATATCGTTACCGTGCCTGAAATGTCAGATATGGGTAAGAAAATCATTTTACATTTTGACTTAATGTATTTTTGAGGATCCAAAAATATATTTTGAACACCTGTTTTAATATGTGTGTGTGTGTGTGTGTGTGTGTGTGTGTGTGTGTGTGTGTGTAGAAATTTGAAGAAGTTCTAAAATATTTTAATACTTTCCCATGGCCTAAAGTATTAAGGAATATTGGTTCTAGTTATTATATTTAGTAAAATTAAACTTCTAAGTATACTGTATGTGTAAGTAATGGTTTGATCTCAGGAAAACACTATCATAACTTGGAAAAAAAAAAACAGCAATTCTTAACTGACAGGTTTTTCTGGCCATGAACATTTTTCTAGTATATTGTTGAGAACATAACAACGCATTCAAAGTGACAATTTGCATAGATAAGGAAAGATAATATAACATCATAAGTCTTTTGGTATGTCTTTTAAGCTTATAGTTTATGAACCAATTAAAATAGTATTAATATTACAAATAATAGCTACATTAATAAGTAAAACTTTACACCTACTCTTAAACATTTATATAACTTATATAAATATCAACAACCCTGTGAAGTATTTAGAATACCACTTTTAAAATGTATAAGTGAAATACGCCAGTTAAAGAAAGACAAATATCACATGATTGCACTTAGTTGTGGAATATGATGAACAAAGCAAACTGACGAGCAAAATAGGTCTAGAGGTATGATGCATGGAACAGAATAACAGATCT
This sequence comes from Cnephaeus nilssonii, assembly GCF_951640355.1. Lineage (NCBI taxonomy): Eukaryota > Metazoa > Chordata > Mammalia > Chiroptera > Vespertilionidae > Cnephaeus > Cnephaeus nilssonii. The sequence goes on from NC_137073.1 coordinate 97,147,157, forward strand.
CAGTGGGGGTGGTGTGTGGAAGGGGACAGGAACATATATGCATATATGCATAACCCATGGATAAAGACAATAGTATGGGGAAAGCCTGGAGTTGGTGGAAGGCTAAAAAGGGAGAAGATGGGAGACATCTGTAGTACTGTCAATAATAGTAATAATAATGTACAAAATGGCATACAGTACTTAAGTAACTTTTCTAAATTCTCGTGTCTAGAAATGGGCCAAAAAAAAAACAACAACAAAACAACTTCAGGTTCTTCTGAATGCAAAGCTTACACAGCAGTTAATAAATTATACTCTAGGTTTCCAGTCACCTGATGATCCGGCAATTTCCCACCACTCCCAGATATCTGTGGTCCGGCTATTTTATTTTATCTTTTATTTTATCTTTATCTGTGATTAATTTCCCAAATGTGATTAAAGTTCAGCTATGGTAATAATAATTTTGACCATTCCTGAGACTTAAAGCTTAGATTTAAAATATATTATTTGAATAAAGATTATTTTCGACATGTGTACATTAGAGGCATTGGAATATGAATGTATGGAAGGTCATGTGAAAGTGCAAGGAGAAACTGACTTTACATTGGGTGCTTAAGAATAGGTGATACATCGACTCTAATCCAAAATAATAAAAGTGCAATATGCTAATTATACCAGATGTCCTTCCAGACGACCTCCGGGACGAAGCCCAGGTCCCCATTACCAGAGGGAAGCCGGTGCTGGCAGCCGGGGAAGGAAGGCCTACTCTTGCACGAATTTTGTGCATCAGGCCTCTAGTTTCAGAAATAAAAAGCTAGCAATACTGTAGAACAGGACCAGCAAACAATGGCAGGGAGACAAAGCCAGCCTGCTGTTTGTTTTTGTAAATAATGTTTTACTGGAACACAGTCATAGCCATTCATCTTTATTGTGCCTGCAGTAGCCTGCGTACTGCTGTGGCAGAGATGAGTAGTTGCAGTCAAGACTAACTCACAAAGCCTAAAACACTTCCTGTGTTGTAAGAGACTGAAAAGTTTGCCAAACTCCGTTGTAAGGGCTTTCAGGAAACGAGGCCAGAGGTAGGGGGAATAATCTGAGGATGGTGTTGTAGTCATGATAATAGACACGGCATCTGTTGATTTAGGGCAGTCCGTGTTCTTGCTGAGTAATGCATATACGCAGAAATATGGCATTTGTTACAAATAATAAGGTCATGCTTATTTCCTTTACACAGACACTGTAAGTGATCTAACTAATACTCAGCCTTACCTTCTGTGTTTCTAAGAGAACTCAGTTTTGTTCAGGGTGGCACCATGCAGAGTCACATGTTCACCTCCCATCACTTCTTTTCATCTAGGAGTGGCCATGTGACTTAATTCTAGCTGGTACGATGTAAGTGGAGTCCAAAGAGGGAGCTTCTGGGAAAGATGTAGGTCTGCGGACTACAAGTCATAGCTGGCACACATATGCCAGCACTGCCATGTTCCTTTCTTGCTGCCTGTAATGCAGACGTGGTGTGGAAATGCAGCAGCTGCTAGCAACCACAGGAGCAAAGCCTTTTGCTAAGTGAGATGGAGCAGAGAGAGAAAAGGGCCTGGAACTCATGCTCCAGTCCTGGCCTGCCCATCCCAAAACCTTTCTTCTGAAAATAAACCTCTTTCTATTTAAACACTTCCATTCAATCTCAGATACATGAATGTATGTACATTGAGCCCGAATTGGTACTTGGCCAAATTCTAGGTTTCTACATGGACCTAATAAGCAAAGAGTAGGACCTAATACTGAATCTAAAGGAACAGGGAGGGAGGTTTCAGCACCAGATAAGAAACAGCCATGCCATGTTCCATTAAGTGCTTTGCTTTGCAAATAATACATGAAGTCCTCACTCCTTTCCCCTTTCACTATGTAATTATGATGCTAGTTGATTTTGCTATGATGACAATGTTCCTTTCTGGCTGTGGTGTTGCTCACAGTTTTCAGAGACCTAAATCTTGCTTGCCATCAACTGTGGAATCAATTCTATCTGTACAAGTTCTGATCAGTGGATAAAAGGAGATTGGACATTTCGCATTTAGACTTGGAGTTCTACAGAAAATCTAAAATCGATCCCCACAAAACAAGTTAGTTTTGTCAGAGTCTGAGACTACGGGTTGCCACAGCAGTTGTGATAATGACCACTGAAATAGCTCCAGAGAATATTTATTGAGCACTTAGCATGTGTCAGGCATTGCATGCTGTTTGCAATAATTTCATGCTTGCATAATCATGAAGGCAACATTAGAATGATCTTTGTTTTACAGAGGATGAAACAGATATATAGAATTAAGTAATTTGCCCAAGATTGCATGTTTAGTGAGAAGTGCAATTGGGAAATATTTCTACGCTAGGCAGAGTTTTACCTTTTGAGTTCCCATTTTTTAATATAGTAAAAGTACTAAAATCTGGATCAATATATTTGTTGAATCATTACAACAAAAAGTAGGTGTTCCAGAAGACATTTGTTTACTAAACCAGCAGTGGGGGTCTTATTTTTAACCCAGTAGAGTAGATTGGATGTTATTATAGTGTTCCTTTTGTTTAAGAGATAGGATTTGGGGATGGCCAAATACCATGAAGATAAAAAAAATTCTTCATAATTGCCTGGAAGTATGAGAATAGCCATTTATTTATTCTAAAATAGAATCCCTAAGGAGTCCAACAGGTACATGCTTTTGAAAAAAATCCTCTGAAAATCTCAAAATTATGTACATTAGGCACAGTGTGGATAAAGACAATGGACCGGTTCCAGGTAGGCATGTTTACCAAAAGCTGAGAAACCTTTGTAACATGGATGGTGTGGAGTAGTCCAGGGCCATTTTCTGGAGTGGAAAGTAGCCTCATTAGCTCAGCTAAGGAGTGGAGTTCAGATGGAGGACCAAGTGTGCTCATTATACTGGGACAGGGTGAAAGAGTGGGACAGGGTAAAAGAGTGTATTGTTCTCCATGCTTAAGAACAAAGTAGCCTGGCCTGTGTGGATCACTGAGCATTGACCTATGAACCAGGTAGTCACGGTTTGATAACCCGTCAGAACACATGCCCGGGTTGTGGGCTAGATGCCCAGTGTTAGGCATGCAGGAGGCAACTGAATAATTATTCTCTCTCATCATTGATGTTTCTATCTCTCCCTCCCTCCTCCTTCCTCTCTGAAATCAATGAAAATATTTTTTAAAAGAACAAAGTAAATGATTAAGCAATAAAAACAGAAAGTTTCAATCTGCTAATAAAAACATAACCACTATACAACAAAACAAACACTGCTGATAAAATACTTTAGTATAAGCTATGCATCCAATAAGAAATAAGACATGAATTTAAGTGAATAAACATTTGAAAATACAGATGTCACATAATAATGCTAAAGCTAATATGATGAAAGATAAATAAATAATGTGAACATCATGGATGGCAGACAGAGAACTAATTTTTATTACATAAGGGCCTTTTTGTTTTTTTGTTTGTCTGTTGTTTATTGAGGTACCATTGGTTAATAACATTATATAAGTTTCAGGTGTCCAGCATTATAATTTGGTATCTGTATCACCAACAAAAGTCTAGTTTCCATTCGTCATCATATATTTCCCCCTCCCAACCACTCCCATAACCCTCCCAATGTTCTGTTGTCTGTATCTATGAGTTTGTTCTAATTTTGTTTGCTTAGTTTATGTTTTTGTTTGTTTTAGATTCCACATATGTATGTCTGAAATCATAGATTTTTTGGCCTGTTCCATATGACATTTCACTTAGGATAATTCCCTCAATAGCCATCTCTGTTGTAACAAATGGCAATATTTTATCTTTTTATGAATGAGTAGTAGTTCATTGTATTTATATATCATATCTTCTTTATCCACTCATCTAGTTATGGATGCTTAGGTTGTTTCTGTATCTAGGCTATTATAAATAATGCTGCAATTAACAAAGGGTACATGTATCTTTCTGAATTAGTGATTTTATATTCTTCTAATGAATATCCTAAAGTGGGATTGCTGGATCATGTATTTATTTATTTATTTTAAATCCTCATCTGAGGACATTTTTTCCATTCATGTTTAGAGGGAGAGGAATGGAGAAGGAGAGACCGAGAGAAACACTGATGTGAGAGAGACACATCGATTGGTTGCCTCCCACAAGCCCCTGACCAGCGCCAGGAATCTGCAACTGGGGTATGTGCCCTTGACCAGAATTGAACCTGGGACCCTTCATTTGCAGGCTGATGCTCTACCCACTGAACAAAAAAGGCTAGGGCAGGGATTGCTGGATCATAAGTTAGTTTTATTATTTTTTTTTCATTTTTTGAGGAAACCTCACACCATTTTCCTTACTGGCTGTAACAATTTATAATCCCACCAAAGGTTCTATATGGGGATTTTTTAAAAATAAAAAAATACACTACACTCAAATCAAAATGGGGGAAATTATATTCAAGGAGATTCATAGAAAAAAAATAAACACACTGTAATTATCCCCTCCAAAATCTCAAATTTTACTAGTAATTTAAGAAATCACAAAGGAGAAGGAGATACCAATGTTTACCTACCAAGTATGTAGGTTTGGTAATCACAGAATTGTTAATGTGCAGAACTATTAGCAGAAGAGTAAATTCTCTTAGTTTTGGATAGGAATTTGACAATATCTATTAATACTTAAAAACAAACATGCTAATTTGTTGGACAATCTCTATCATAACTATTCTATAGGTACACCCACATGGATATGGGAAGATGTATGTAAAAGAGTGCCCACTGCAGTATCATTTATAATATTCCAAAATTGGAAACATGCTTAAAGTACAGATAAGTAAGTTTTCAAATAAATGCTTCTTCAAACATACACAGATACCCTATGCAACCTTAAAATAAATGGATTTGTATGTATATGCTGACATACAGATATCTCTATTATTTTCGTAAGAAAGGAGTTTTCAGAAATGCATTTGGAATAGCCTTCAGTTTGAGAAAATAAGTGTGTATTGCAGAATATGTGTGATTGACATGAATACTTAATTTTAAAATGTCAGTTTTTAATACTAATAAAGGCCAACAGTGTAGATAGGTGACAACAAAAATTTCCCCAGTATATGGTGCTTTATGAAATCACTGTGCTTATCATAATCTCATTAATTGAGTTTTGAATTAGCTAGTCATTAAAAAAAATGTTGTTGTCATTGTTGTTGTTTTCTTTTTTTTTCTTTTTTTTTCTTTTTTTATTGTTGTTGTTTTCTCTCCTTATATCTCTCCAGTTCTCCTGGAGAGAGGGAGAAAGGTTGAAAGCATGCAATCTACTGAGAAAGGTGATAGTGGCTAGTAATAAAATGGTAAATAAAACAATGACCCTACATTTGAGCAGCTTGCAGACATAAAAACAGAAAAATTTTAATGTTGTGTTTGATAAGCAAAATATAGGGGAACTCTGGAGTGGGCAGAGTCTTGCTGGCAGATAAGAAAAGACGTCCTCTGAGAATCTAACATAATAAATAGGGGTTTGTCAGTTGGACTAGAAAAAAAAGGGAGGGCATTCCTCATAGACTATACAATGATGAAAAATACTCTTCCCTTCCCTGTGAGTTGAAGGGAGTATGTGTGTGTGTGTGTGTGTGTGTGTGTGTGTGTGTGTGTGTGTGGTGTGTATTTAAAGGTGGATAAGCAGGATCATCATGCAAATGATGAATTCCCCTTATAGCTTAGCAAAACATGCTATGAGAATACAGAAAAGATAACACCAGAGACTTTCAGGGTGCAGAGTTTTTTATCAGATTATTATTTCTTGTATATCTGTAGTGCTAAGTAATGGTCATGGAGCCCTCCAAGTAATTGCTGTGCACTGTACTGCCAGGGAAAAAAGCCTAATGTGCTTACATATTTCTTGTCAGTGGGTAATAATAAGCAGGCAAAGTCTCTGGTATTCTGGATGGTTTAATAAAGAAAGATACAAAATAAACTGTAGTGGTTTTCGATGCATGTTTTAATCGAAAGTTTTTCTTTATCTCTCTGATTTACATCATGTAATTTCAACCACTATCTAGGGAATCATATCCCTGAAGCCAGGGGTTTTTTATCCAGACACTTTGGACTGGATAATTCTTTGTCTTGGGAGCTGGCTTGTGCATTGTAGGATTTTAGTAGCATCTCTGGTCTCTGCCCACTAAATGCCCATAGCATCCTTCCCACTACTGCCATATCATGATGTGTTCAGTCATTGCCAAATGCTCTCTGGGGGGCAAAACTGCTCTCAGTTGAGAACATCTGTCCTAGGGAACAGGCAAGAGAAAAGAAGGAAAACATTTTGAAGTAGAATCACGAATGGAAGAATATGGTATTTGTTACATTTACAGTCACTTCCAAAAAGAATGCCATAGCGTTAGAATGTTCATGTTATATATTTTATGAACAAAAACCATTCTGTCTGCCCAGGTAAGTAATTTTTATGTTTAAATATTAATCGCCACATTCAAATGCACAATGTGATGACAACAGCAGCAAAAACATTTGCATAAGATTTCGGTGCTTAAAGGACAGTCACGTGGCTACTTTAATGGCATGGCTCTCATTTAAAAATAATTAAATTTACCTTTCTAAAGCATTAATTGAGAAAAGGATCATTTGAATTATGATCAGTGTCTAGTAAGCTATTGGCTGTCATATTGCTCTTTAGATTCTATTCTAAAAATGGAGTCAGATTAAACAAAGTGAACGTATATGGACAGCATGGCAGTGTAATGATATGAAGGGCCATGTAGCCTGAGTAGACCACGGAGAGACTGGTACACATTGTACTGCTGCACATTTAACATTTTCTCTGTGATATGCAGTCCATGATCGCCCCAACCGTGATGACTTTACTATCTTCTATAAATTATTCTACAGAAGTGCTTTTTAAATTTGGTTTTACATAATTTTACTAGATGTCTATTTTTTCAGAAACGAGACTTAAGAATAGGAAATGAAAAGTCAATAATACTAATTGTCATGTGGAGCAAAGAGGAACATTACCATGAATTAAAATTATTCCTGCTTTTGGAGTCAGCATTTAAGCTCTTGTGTGGCAGTTTAGAAATGAAGATAAAAGGAATGAAACTGTATATGCAAACAGTATTGCCATTCTCAGATGAAAAGGGCGGTATATGTCTTAAGACATTTAGTGATATTACAAGGACATATTATTATTTAAAATGTTCCCTTCTATTTGTACATACATGTACCAAGATTTCTGCAACAATAGTCTTGCTTACACCAGGAATCAGGAGTGTTTAGTATAAATTTAAATATGGTTGCATTGCAGTCACTTTAAAATTTAAAAAATGCTTTACATCTAAAGTTGTTTCAAAGAAAACCATACCAAGTCACAATCCAGTTTGCCTGAAATTAAATGTCATATCTTCTTTGTTTTTCACAGAAACATATTTATAAGGAAATATATAAATCTCTACCTCTTCTCTTCTGTGTATTAATAAATATACATATAATTGAACATTAATTAAAAGGACTTTAGAAATGATAACATATGATATAAATAATGTTTTTAATTTACTGGAGAGGTCAACATATTACTTTGTATGAAAATTGCATGCATTATTTATAAACTTTAACTTCCATTAATTACTGAAACTTACTTTGGGATATTAAAAATATATATGAAATTTTACTATATGAACCTTAACTTCTGCGAGGCTTATTCTTTGGAGACGTACTGAAACATCCCTCATCATTTTCCTATCGTCTTTGTTCCCCTCTCTGATCTCACACCCACAGGCTCATTTCCATTTGCAGCTGTGTTCTGTGTTGCACAGCAACAAGTAGGGACACCAGCTGTGCTTACTTTATTGCACTGTTTGTAGGGGGACTGATTTAGTTCTGCCCAAACATCTGGGGAGCTTCACCCTGGATCTCTTCCAAGATTCTAGTAGACGTTTTTAAATCACTACCCTGGGGCATAATCTTCCAAATGAGGCCATTTCTGTACTTGTACATGGTAAATTAGAGTGCATTTGAGTCATAACACAAGACAACTGATAAATCGTAAGTTGTACAAAAATGTCTAAGGTTCATACTTTTTCTTCTTCTCATTTTTTATCTTACGCCTGTTTGTCTTTGTCAGTTAGCTGTTGTGTAACAAACCAACGTACAGCTTAGTGGCTCAAAAAATCATCTTATAACAGACTATCAGAAAAACAAATGAGGAAAACAGTCTCATTTACAAATCCATTAAGAACTATAAAATACTTAGGAATAAATGTAATCAAGGAAGTGAAAAATCTGCACAATGAAAAGTATAATACAATGCTGCAAGAAAGTGAAAATACATACAAATGGAAAGATATTTCATGCTCATGGATTAGAAGAAATAATATTGGTAAAAATGTCTATACTACCCAAAGCAATCTGTAGATTCAGGGCAATCCCTATCAAAATCCCCATGGCATTTTTCCAAAGAAGTAGAAAAATCAATATAAAATTTGTATGGAACCCCTGAAGACATAAAGTGGAAGAAATATTGAGAAGTAACGAAGATGGAAGCATCACATTTCCAGATTGCAAACTATATTACATAGCTATGTTAATACAAACAGTATGGTATCAGCATAAAAACAAATACATAGGTCAATGGAACATGCTAAGAGAGACCAGAAATAAACCTATGCGTATATCTAGTCAGGTAATTGTTGACAAAGAGCCAAGACTATATAGTGGGGAGAGAATAGTCTCTTTGTCAAATGGTGCTGGGAAGACTGGCCATCCACATGCAAAACAATAAAACTGGACCCCTATCTTAAACCACACACAAAAATAAACTCAAAGTGGATTAGAGAGTTGGATGTAAGACCTGAAACTAAAACTCCTAGAAGAATACATATATTTTAATGACATTTTGTTTAGTGGTTGATTGATCCACCAGGTTATATTTTATGATACTTCTGATTCCTAAGTTTCTCCATTAACTTTTATGAAAGTAGACTCGATTTGGGACTCCCCAAATTAACTGATTGATTTATAATATAAATTACTTTATTGGAATAAATAGTTTCACCAATTCACAAATCACTGCATTAGAGTATATGCTTCTCAAATTCTATTCTAAAAATTGAGATGTGCAATGAACTCACCCATGCACATGCATCTGGACTGCCCTGATTTACTGCCAAGGGAGCAAACAAGAAAAAGGTAGGAGATAATGTGACTATTAAATAGGATTCAAAAAATCATGAATAAGTGGAGCAAAAGAGTATATGGGAAAGAATGTCATATAGCATAGTAGATAGGCCCAGGCTCGAATGCTGCCTTCTCCAATTGTCAACTGCAGAACCTTTGAAACCTCAGTGCCTACATCTGTAAAATGGTTTGAAATGTAATTTTTTCAATAGGTTAATCTCATTATTCAAATAAAGTGGCTTAGAGCAGAGGGCTTTCCATATCATTGCCTTTCAATACATATAATTTCATCATTTTTTTTATTAAATCTATATAAAAAGCCAGTGACCGTAATGGCCATAATGACCTTAACGACCGCTGTGGCCAGGGAACCTGCCCCATCAGGGGATGGGGCCTGCGACCAACCTCTAGGCCCCTCCCCGCTGTCAGCCTTTCCCTGATCGGACTCTCCCACCCCGAACAAGAGTGGGCCAGCCAGCCAAACGCCCTCTTCCTTCCCCTGGCTAGCCATAACCCCAATCAGCCTGCCCACCACAATAAGCCTGGAGCCCCTCCCCTGGCTGGCCTGCCCCTGATGGCATGCCCCACCCCAATAGGGGGAAGGGCTGGCAGGCCAACCTCCCACAGCCCCTCCTCCCAGCTGGCCCCACCGCCTATGGGCCCCCACCACCCTGATTGTCCCACAGCCCCACCCCTGATCGCCCCCAATAGGGGGAGGGGCCCACCGGCCAATCTCCTGCAACCCCTCCCCCTGTCCGGCCCCACCCCAGACTGGCCCCCCCACACCCAATCAGGAGCAGAGCCAGCCGGCCAACCACCCATGGCCCCTCCCCCTGGCCACTGGTCCCCGATCAGCATCCCCCACCTCAATTGGGGGCGGGGCTTGCTGGCCAATCGCCTGCTGCCCCTTCCAGCAGCCGGCCTGGCTCTGATCAGGCCTGATCTGGGTGGGCCTGCTGGCCAACCTCCCACTATCTTCTCCTCCCAACAAGCCCAGCCCTAATCTGCTCCCATTGGGGCCGGGCCAGCTGGATCCCACCTGTGCACGAATTCATGCACTGGGCCTCTAGTACAGTGGTCTGCAAACTCATTAGTCAACAGAGCCAAATATCAGTAGTACAACGATTGAAATTTCTTTTGAGAGTCGAAAACCGACTTCTGCACATGGGCCATGAAGTTTCAATCACACTGTACGTGCACGTCCGCACGTGGTATTTTGTGGAAGAGCCGCACTCAAGGGGCCAAAGAGCCGCATGTGGCTCGAGAGCCGCAGTTTGCTGACCACTGCTCTAGTATAATATAAAATTTACTTGAGTAATATGAAATTTAGCATTAGGCATTCTTATAAAAAAAAAAGGATATAATTGAAGATACACAGAGATTAACACTAGCCAAGATATAAAATAGAAGAGTAACTTTTGTTTTGGTACCTAGTTGTTTCAAAAGCATTGTTGAAGAAGGATTTTTCTTTAATCAAATGATTCTCGGATGAATACTCAAAGCTTTATAAAATGGCATGGTGACTAGAACCCTGTGCTATCACTCTGTTTGGTGAAATTACAGCCCTCCTGTGTAAAATGACATTTAAACTATAGCTTTAAACTATTGCTTTTTTACTTTCTCTGGAAAAATCTTCTGAGAATTTAGCCTTAAGAGATTTCTCAGCCTTCCTAAATCCTCAGCTTATTTTTACCCAAATTTCTGGTTCAACATTGAGTCACTTGAGATTTTTATCAGAGCTGTGAACCCTGACAAGTCATGAATAATGATTTGCAATCTCAGAGAATATTTGCTTGGTATTAAAATGGCTTATTAAATATTTCAAATGGGTCTTCAGAGACGTTCAAGGAAGTCCACTCTTTCTGCTTCTCATTGGCATGTAACTTTATAAAATGTGTGCTATTTATAAAGCTGTAATACAAAAAGAAACTGAATGAAAGGAATGACACAGGGCAATCCGCAAAGGAAACAGGATTTCAGTTTTATTGTAGAAAAGATGTCTTGAAAGCTTTTTTATGTACTTAAATCATTTTCAGATTTGTATAAGACATCAGCTGAGGGACGCTGATCCGTAGCATGGGAACAGTTAAGAGTGCACCATAGGAAATATTTACCATGGAAAGATTATACACTAAGTAACTAATGAAACTTTTAAATGCAATGCTTCTGTTTATTGTTTTTAATGGAAACGATTGTGAAAGTTAAGAAAACATATATCACTTAAAAAATTTTTTTAATGTAAACTAAATATGTAGGGAAGGGGCTGTTGCTTTAGTATCTCTTGACCAAATCCATATAATAATTTTCATAGAAAATTGAATTATTATTTTAATATTATGGTGGAATAATGATCTTATAGGCATAACTTTATATATTTTCCTTTGCAAATCTAGCACAGGAGAGGATAATAATTATTTCTTTTCTACTATCTATGCAATTAGGGCACATAGGATGAATAAATGAATTAAATGGTCCATTATAGAACACTTTACACAGACATAATGTATAAATCTTGATGATTTTTTAAATTAAACTTTTAACCTGAAATAAAAATTCATTAAAATTACCAACATAAATCATTAATTTATTTTAAAATGCCAACAGGCTATATCACAAATAGTGTCTAATGTTTTTAAAAAGTCAAATACCATTGTCCTAGGTGGTTTGGCTCAGTGGATAGAGAGTCAGCCTACAGATTGAAGGGTCCCAGGTTTGATTCCTGCCAAGGGCACATGTCTGGGTTGTGGGCTCAATCCCCAGTGTGGGTTGTGCAGGAAGCAGCCAATCAATGATTCTCTCTCATCATTGATGTTTCTATCTCTCCCTCTCCCTTTCTCTCTGAAATAAATAAAAATAATAAAAAATAAAATACCATTATCATTATTTTTTGCTTTAATTTTTCTCTTATGATATTACATTCTAGTTTTATCTCATTTATGATGTATCTGGTATCAAATAGTACAGGAAATTATGCCTCATTTTTTCTTGACTTGTAACCCCAGACTCTTGTTCAGAAACTGTTAAAGGAACAACTGTAAATTCTGAGAATAAATGTCATTTTTCCCACTACAATTGTAGCACACTGTGTGAGTTTGCTAGGGCCGCTGTACCAAAGTACTAGCAACTGGGTGACTAAAACAACAGAAGTTTATTGTCTCACTGTTCCTGAAGCTACAAGTCTGAGGTCCAGGTGACAGCAGGCCATGCTCCCTCCTAAATCACTGGGGAGGGATGTGTTCCAAGCCTCTCCTCTAGCTTCTAGTGGTTTGCTAGACATGCTTGACTCCCCTTGGCTTGTGGAAGTTTCACCACAATCTCTGCCTCCATCTTCACATATACTTCACCGTGTGTGTGTGTGTGTGTGTGTGTGTGTGTGTGTCTTCAAATTTCCCATTTTTATAAGGACACCAGTCCTGCTGGATTAGGGGCCCCCTCTACTCCAGAATGATCTCATCTAAACCAATTACATCTACAGTGACCTTAATTCCAGGTCATTGTACTGGAATTTAAAACTCAAACATATAAAATTTCAGGGGAAATAATCCAACTCATAACACACACTTTAAGCGTTCTTATTTTTTGATTACTTATATGTTTTAAATGAAAAAGAAAGCATTTTTTTTCTAATTTAAATACTTCCCAAAGCACCAGTGGTTCTTATAATTTTCCCATCTGAACTTTAAATTAAGTAGAGTGTAGATAATTTTCTTTTGGCCTGAAACTCCCTTATTAATTCTCTTTGGTAAGAAATCCTTGAATACTTGAGCAAGAGATTTGTTTTCCATCCCTGTTGTTTATCTCTCCTGCTGCTATCTCCTGGGGCAAGTTGACTTTTTCTTGCTCTGTGCTATGCATATACCTCTGCTCCCTTCAACCAGCTATCTGTTACTCAAAGTGGCAGCCTGATGCTTTCAGATGCCACCAAAGTACAGTGAGAGAGGCAATTTGCTGTTCCTTGTTTCACACACAAATAGAACTGCCAGTACCTGTGAGGCCTGCAGCACAGAGATGTGTTAAGGACTGTAGTTTGTGACCCAGGTAGAGGGCGATCATATTTTCTTTTCTTCCCCTAAATCACTTTCCTGCTGTTTACTTACCTCTTCTACTTTAACCATCACTTAGTCAATACCTTCAGTCTACCTTTCTTTATTTTCTATCTCCTTTCCTACCTAGATCTTTCTCGTCCATTTGTCACTCCATTCATGCTTCAGCTTTCACTTAACAAGGCTGGGTTTTATAAACACCTCAAGCCAAGCAGAGCCTCTTTGTCCTTCATGCGGTGATCCAGCTCATCACTATCAATGAGGTGTGATCTTGTACTGTTTCTTTTTCTCAGCTTTCTCCATGAATGGTTGCTTGGGGACTATTTTAAGACATTAAAAATTATTTAGACTTAAATCACTATTGCAAAACCAGAGCAAGTTTCAAAAGCTTGGGATTGTATAAGTGTGGCTTCTTAATGGCCATTATTTCACAACATTCTATCCTGTTTTCTCTTTCTTGAATCCTAGTCATCCCTATATGCCAGGTATTATTAGCATTTTTTCCTATCAGGTCAAATATTTTACTGGTAATATTTTATAACATTTTATCCACTATTATAGACTGACCAGGGAAATTACTACAGATTTTAATTAGTTTCAGTGAGGTACCAATGAAAATGTCTCCTAAATCAACATTTTTTCTGTAAATATCTACCTACTGGTATTCTCTAAACAAGTTGGAGAGATGAATATTGGAGCAAGTGCCTTTAATATTCTACAATAGTAATAATTATACTTAGTAGTGAAAGAGAAAGTTTACATGATTAGCTCTGATAAGTATAATAAAGCCAGAACATGTAGTGCTAGAATCTGAAAATTCATGGTATACACAAGGCTTCTAAGAATGGACTAGCACTGAGGCAAAAAATACTTTTTTTTTTTTTTTACTTTTAATATTGAGATCATAGATTCACATGCAGTCATGAGAAATGATATGGAGAGATTCCTTATGCCTATATCCTTTACTCAGTTTTTCCCAATGGTAACATATTGCAAAACTATAAAATGATATTATCATTAGTGGATGTCCTCTGTGTCCCCATGGCTGTCCATAGAAGTGGGCTTCTTGGGGTGCTGCTGGAATAAGAATTTCCGGAGGCCCCCATGGGAGGATAAGGTATCCTAGAAAGTTTTATTTCTGTGGAATTAAACCTCTGAGTTTCCAAGGTCCCATCTCTGGCTTTTTTCACTGGATATAATTCTCTGAAGATTCATTTCAGTTGTCACAAATATTAATAGTCTATTTGTTTTTATTGCTAAGTAGTTTTTGATAGTATGAATGTACCACAGTTTGCTTAATCATTTCCCCATTGAAGGCTATCTGGGTTGTGTTAATCTGGGAGCTACTATGAATGATGTAACTATGAATATTTGTAAACAGGTTTTTATGTGAACATATATTTGTATTACTTTAATATGAATGCCCAAGAGTACAACTTGCTGGGTTGTATGGTAAATGTATGTTCAGTTTTACAAGAATCTGCTAAACTTACATTTCCAGCAGTATATGAGTGACCTAGTTTCTCAGCATTCTCACCAGCATTTGGTGTTGCAATTGTATTTATTACCCATAATTAGAGATTTCTTTTAGAAATAACACAGTCAATCCTCCTTTTCTGGGTATGCCTAATTACTAATTATATTTCTGCTCAGAATATCAATGTAACAATACTATTTAACCCAGAATCATAGTGTATTATTAAAAGTCATACATTTTTGGTCTGCTAATAAGAATTTTCAGTTGCACTTCTCATGCTAATTCTTTTAAGTTCTCTAGGATCCCTCATAGGCAAAGGAGAAGCTTTGTTTAAAGTTCTGTTGGAATTTAGACGCATAATAGGTCTGTCATACCTACATATTTGAAGTAATTACTAAAATTAAAAACTGATAATTGCCAGTACTTCCATAGTCAAGTACCAAAATGAATGCAAAATTTTATAGAGGCTTACTTGATTGTGGAAATCTTTTTATTTGATATAAAACCTGTGTTAGTAGGTAGAATTTTCTAGTGTGGCAAATTAAATATCAAGTATGCACTTGTAGATGACTCATCAAATACATGTTATAAATAAATGAGAGCTCTTAACCACTAATTCTACAGTGAAATTGTATTGCCCTTAATAGATGGTTGTCATGTTACACTTAGATCAGTTTTATTTGGGAATAACTGGATATTAGATCAATTTATCTAACTATTCAAATAATGTATGCACTTGTAGATGACTCATTAAATACATGTTATAAATAAATGAGAGCTCTTAACCACTAATTCTATAGTGAAGTGGTATTGCCCTTAATAGATGGTTGTCATGTTATACTTAGATCAGTTTTATTTGGGAATAACTGGATATTGGATTGATTTATCAACAATTCAAATAATGTTTAAAAGGTGTAAATATAAAGAAACTAGCATAATAGATCCAAAAAATTAGTACCACAATATAATATTTTAAAGCTTATAAATTATTTTAAAATGCATTTTAACCACCAAAAAGTTAGTGTGGTAGGAATATCCTGATACCCATTGTGTAAAGATAATTATATTGGTACTGTGTAGAAGAGACTAAAAGAATGCTAACTGAACCATGGGAACCAGTTAGGAGTCTCATTAACTGTCCATGTAGGAAATAAAAAGAGCATGAATGACAGAAATGATTTGAATGGGCTGTTTTGATGCTATTAATAATTTAATGTCAATTCAGTCACCTTCCAAAAACATTCCACACCTCGTTTTCTGAACAGTCATGTAGCAGGCAATATACACTCTCATCACAGCTTTGACTTTGCCCCACAATTAACACCGATTTGACTTTTAAACATCAATCCAACCTAAACCTAATTATGTGAGTGTTATCAGCACAGAGAGTCGTATCATATTCTATTTTGGACTCAGGCAAAGAAATTAAGGAATATGTTTGGCCGATAAATCTAAGAATTAAATTTAGTGGGACAAATCCATTATGGTTCTCCATAGATATCTCAATATAACTCTTTCTGTGTAAAAATTACTTACATGCTGAATGCCATAACATACTAAAATTTGTTTTCCTGAATGCACAGGTACCTCTGTTCTGCAGGTGACAGCTACTGATGCAGATGACCCTACCTATGGAAACAGTGCCCGGGTGGTTTACAGTATTCTCCAGGGACAGCCCTACTTCTCCGTAGATCCTAAAACAGGTTAGTGCATTTATGTATGATTTGTGTGCAGGTGCGTGTACAATGAAAGAAAACAATGTTTTAATAGTTGACCCTTGAACAACATGAGTTGGAATTATGCAGATTCACTTAGATGTGTGTTTTTTTTTCATTGATTCCATATAGTACTATAAATGTATTTAATTTCTTACTTTTTTAATGACACTTTCTTGTCTCTAGCATACTTCATATAAGAATACAGTATATAATACATATAACATAAAAATATGTGCCAATCAACTGTTTATATTATCAGTAAGACTTCTGGTCAACAGTAGGCTATTAGTAGTTAAGTTTTGGGGGAGTCAAGAGTTATCACATATTTTTATCGTTTGTTTGGGGGGGATCAGCACCTCTAACCCTTGCTTTGATTAAGGGTCACCTGTATTTTTGTGTATTCTTCTATATATGACATTGTTATTGTAGCACATTTGAAAATGCCCTCACTTTTCTAAAACAATGTGATTGGATAATTGAAGATAAATTAACTGCTTTCCTCAGGATTTTGATTATCCAATATTCATACCTATACCAGTAAAAAGCTCCTTATGTTAGCTTATTCCTATAACAGTTAGTGAAATACTTTCTCCTTAAAACAAACATGAGGCATTATGGGAAATGAGATTTTCAAGTTTAATGTTTGTTTTATTTACATATTAGTTTAATTCTTTGCAAAAGAAGGTAAATGACTTATTTTGATTATTTTATATTTTATTTGTATTTGATTGTCAAACAAGTTGTTGTATATTACATTGGAGAATTGTATTGAACTGACATTTTTTCCTAAAGAGAAAGAATTTTCAGCCCTCAAATATTATAGTAATAATGAGAAATTAACTGAGAATAAATCCAAAGACATATCAACATTTTTTCAGGAAAACATGAATCTGCCCTCTTTCCTCTCTATTTTTCTGGCCAAAACAATCATGTGCTATCATATCACTTGATGTGATGCCAAAATGGAAGTGAAGGATATTCAATAATGCATTATAGGGTTATGTTGCAACAACACAATCTAAAAACCACTAAAAGCTCTGGCCTCATTGACAATTTGTTAATAAAAACTTGGCTAAATATAAAACTCATTTTTAATGTAGACAGCTGTACAGCACTTGTAAGTCTCAAGTTTACTAATAATTTCAAGGATATACCAATCACAAGACATAGATGAAGCAAGGAGAGAGATCCAGGATGTTCCAGCAGCTCCCTAAGTCACATTTGATGCCTTCTGAGTAAGATTAACAAGTGGGGTCTTCAAGCAAAAGGCACTACCACAGAACTAGAGCAGAGAGCCACCTTTGGTCATAACTACCCCCTTATATTCATATATATATATATATATATATATATATATATATATATATATATATATATAAAAGCCTAAGCAACCATTACGACCAGATGACCAGCCAGTAGCTATGATGCGCACTGACCACCAGGGGGAAGATGCGCAACACAGGAGTTTCCCCCTTGTGGTCAGTGCGCTCCCACAGCCAACCTCCCGCTGCTGGCCAATCTCCCGTGGTCCCTCCCCATGGCCGGCCGGCCCCAGTCAGCCCCCATCACCGGCCAGGCTGAGGGACCCCACCTGTGCACAAATTTGTGCACCGGGCCTCTAGTATACATAATAAAAACACAAATTTTCCAGGAACCTTGTTCCACAAGTCTATAGATTCCAGGTTTGTTTACCATTATCTTTGACAACAAGGTACATCTAACTGAAAAGATGTTATAGACAAGAACACTTTCAATGATTAATACTATTAGATTTCTAAGGGTATTATCACCATCATATTTACAAAGAGATTCAACCAAGTTACTTGTTCTTTTTCATCCTTGTCATGCTCCAACACAGGAGTTAATAGACATTAGGCATACTGCTTAGCCCCGTAATTCTCATAACTTATGAATAAAATAATGAAGAATATATGTGGATATATATATGAAAATGAAGAATATGCACACATATATATCCATATATTATATGTATTTTAATTATAGAATAAATTAAATATGTAATTAAATTAAGTAAAAATAGAAATTAGATTATAAAAATAAGTAATGTAATATTACCTAAAATAAATGTGGTATACAAGTTTTTAGTACCAAGTTATGACTAAATATTTAGAAATAAAATATTTATTAATCTGGCAATCAAACTTCTGGGACAAAAATATGTATACGTATGTTTAAACATTTTTAATCTGGTATGGAGTTTTGGAATTAGTTAAATATATTTGTTTTATTAAAATATATGTACACTGTAACATTGTGTAAATTTAAGGTGTTTGACATGGATTTGATTATTTCTATATTGTAATAGGATTGCCATTGTAGTGATAAAAAATCTTAAGACATCTCATTGATATAACTTGCTCATTTTGTTCTATTTTCCCAAAAATCATGGTTGTTTTATATAAGAAAGAAATACATTTCTCACTTTAAATATGCATCTCCCTAAAGGAAGGAAACAAGAAGACTGTGTTCCAATTACCTTGTTTAGTATTGCACACACACACACACACACACACACACATATACACACACACTTACATGCAGGCACACACATGCATAAATATGCAAACACACACATGGGTTTTAGCCTGGTGATTTTCAACCAATGTGATGTCTGTAAGAATTTTTAAAAAATGCAATACCTGACTATTTAGTAAGGGACACTGACCTCTTTTCCCTAAGATTCTCAAATAGAAAAATGACAACAGCCAACACAACAATAGCCACCTAGTGTGAATGAATCAAAACTATACCTATTGTTTTTGTCAGATCAGCAAAAAAATATATGTTTTGGTGTGCTACAGAATTTTAGTAATTAGTTTATGTGTGCCATGAGGTGAAAAGGATAAAAAAATCATTGCTTTATCCCATTAGCTATCCTATACATAGACAAATGTTTATTTAAAAAAATATTACAGTTACTTAAAATAATAATGCATGGTATAAATATCCTATATGAATTTTGAAAAATTTCTATGCACTTTTTGAATTTTTAAAAAGCAAATACTAATTCTGTGTGTATATGTGTGTCTGAATGTCTATCTGAATTTTGCACATGTTGGGTGTGTGCGTGAATTGGTATATACTTTGGATACAGTAGGCTTCTGAGGACAAGATTTGACTAGTGTTGTACTCTGCTGTAATTTGTGCATTAGTGAAGCAAATGTATCTGTAACACAATATTTAAATAAATATTGCAGTTGGTTATACATATTTATAGGTTAATTAAGTACTTCATTAAATAAAAATATTATTTATAACTTAAAATAGGCTCTGCTCACATACTGCTCTATGAAATTATCTTGGCTCTTACATTTTCTTTGCTCTTTTCTTTAAGCACAATAATTCACTGTGTGAAATGTATGCCCGCATGTTGATGTTTTAATTTGAATATTATAGTGGCTGAAGCATCATGGGAAACTATGGATATATGTACTACTATAAAGATTCTATAAATATGCAATGTCTTAGTTGTCTGTGCTAATAGGTATTATAACCTAGAATGCTCATTATTGTCTTTAAAGTTAAGACTTCTTTGGTAATTTAAACTTAAAAAGACCTAGTACCATGTAATTATACACCCTCAGAAGTAAGGAATTTAGTGGAAGTTGTGCTTAAAATAACTGGAATAAAGTACAAATAAACATACCAAAAACTCAACAGTTGCTTTGGAAGGGATGTTATATAAGAAATGTTGGCATAGTATTTACTTATAAATGTACATTTTAATAGTAACACTTTCATTCTGTCCTCTTATTTGGTATGATTATATTTCAACACGTTTCCAATTACTTTCAATGAATACCGATTATAATAAAGCAGAACTTTTGTGCTCATATAGTGCTGTGAGTGGTTATGGTTAAGATCAGGACTTTGGGTTGTATTATTTTATTATATTAAAAGGGACATTTTGGTACTCACAATGACTTTCTAATGCTGAGCTGCCTATGAGGCCTTGTTTCCTATTTTGTAAACAATCTAAGTATCACTGCATCCATACATTTGAATTATGTGACCCTTTAGTAGCTATACTATACATTATTGATTTAATAAGTTCTGTAATGTTTGACACTGAAATCCCATTAATCAATATGAAACAAATCTTGTGAATAATTTATTGTTTTGAATAATCTTTGTCAAGGTAACTGTTTTATGTCATTTGCTTAGTGTATAACAGTGAAAGTAATGCTATCTTACATTACCATTTTTAAGATGCAGAAGACAATGAAAGAATAAACTATAGGAGATGACAATGGAATATAAAAGACATACATCATTGCTGCCCAGATTTATGCAAAATCATGTTAATGTAAAATTAATGAGGTTAATTTTGTTTGAATATATGATTTTAATTCAGCTAGAAAACACACCAGAGTTATCAATGAAAGGAACCATTTTCATGTTTATGAACACTGCTAACCCTAAACAGGGCATTTTGAGGAAGGCAGCCGAGTGCAGAAGTCATATGTATGAACAGGTTAGGGAACCAAAGTCAAGAGAAATCTGGGCTGATAGTTGTTTATTAGTGCAACTCAAATCTTAGTCCTAGTCCAGTTAATATAGTGCTAACTTCATTAAAAATGAATCAGGATGTTCAAAGTTCCTATGCCTCTTTATAAACTATGCAGTTTCTCTTAGGTAACAACAGCAGAAGCTGAATGATTGAGGTGCTACAAAAAGAAAGTACGTTTTCTGACATAGGTCAAAGACAAGAACAGAAATGTACTCTGTGTCTTTCTAGGGTCTTAGAAACAGAATGGGGGATTCACAAGGAGCAGTTGTGCAGTTTTTATTATTTTTAAAAAATATATTTTTATTGATTTCAGTGAGGGAGAAAGAGAGAGAACTATCAATGATGAGAGAGAATCATTGATTGGCTGCTTCCTGCACGGACCCCTGCTGGGGATCGAGTCTGAAACCTGGGCATGTGCCCTAACCTGGGATCCAATGGTAAGCTCCTGGTTCATAGGTCTCTGAGCTATGCCTGCTGGGAATTTGTGCAGTTTTAAATTAAGAGTGCAAGTCTGTTTATGGTCATGTCATTTATAGCCATCTGATGATTCTCTACACTAACTGTTTCATGTCAACAATTTATGAATGGCTTCGTTATTTTAGTTAGTGCATAGATGTTAAGTCTGTGCTTTTGTTACACAGATTGGATGAATCTTCCTGGTGGTCAATTCTGGAAATCTAAAATCTGGTATAAAAACCTGATGTCAGGGAAAACAGAAGAATATACTGGTTTACAAAATTCTAGTTAAGCTTTATTTACAATTTTTACAATCTGACAATGGTGAAGACCAGATATTTTGACCATAATATGAAACAATAAGTGAGGCCCTAGCAGATTTGGCTCAATGGATAGAGTGTCGGCCTGTGGACTGAAGGGTACCAGGTTCGATTCCGGTGAAGGACACATGCCTGGGTTGTGGGCTCGGTCCCCAGTGGGAAGCGTGCAGGAGGCAGCTGATCCATTCCCCCACATCATTGATGTTTCTATTTCTCTCTGAAATCAATAAAATAAAATAAAAATATTTTTTCAAAAAGAATAAATGAGAATAGTCAATATGGTGTCAATGTATCTGCATAAATAATACCTTAAATAATAATCATTGTTATTTTTAGCTGACACTTGTCTTCTTCCATCACCGTTTATCTCCTCTTTACCCTCTCCTACCTCTCCTTACCCCCCTTTCCCTCAGGCAATCACCATACCGTTGTCTGTCTATTAGGTTTTTCTTATTTTAGTTGTTTCTTAATCCCTTTACCTTTTTAAAAAATATATATTTTTATTGATTTCAGAGAGGAAGGGAGAGGGAGAAAGAGAGAGAGAAACATCAATGATGAGAGAGAATCATTGATTGGCTGCCTCCTGCACACGCCACATTGAGAATCAAGCCCACAACCGGGCTATGTACCCTCACCAGGAATCAAATCATGACCTCCTGGTTCTTAGGTCGATGCTCAACCACTGAACCTTGCCAGCCAGGGCCCTTTACCTTTTTTACCCAGCCCCTTCCCTCTGACAACTGTCAGTCGGTCCTCTATATCTGCGCTTGTTTTTATTTTGTTAGTTAATTTTGCTTATTAGGTTCTATATCTGAGTGAAATCACATGGTATTTGTATTTCTCTGACTGGCTAATTTCACTTAGCGTAATACTCTCCAGGTCCATCCATGCTATTGAAAAAGGTAAGATTTCCTTCTTGTTTACCGTTGAGTAGTATGAAAACCTACCTGAAAATAGTTTTCTTTTACCCAAAGCAATGCTTCATATTTATTAATAGCAAAGAATAAAACTGATAGGAAAAATTGATTCATTTGAAATATGGTGCTGGAGGAGGGCTCCATGGATACCCTGAACCATCAGAAAAAGTGGATCCTAGAGCAAATTAGGCCTGAAATATTCCTGGAGGCCAAAATGAGAAAACTGAAACTGTTTTACTTTGGTCACATCATATGAAGGCAGGGGGTCTGGGAAAATAGAAGGCAGAAGGAACCAAAGAAGGCCACATAAGAGATGAATTGACTCCAAAAAGGAGCCATAGGCATGAGTCTACTGGAGCTGAGCAGGGCTGGTGAGGACAGGACATTGTGGGCATCACTCATTCAAAGGGTTGCCAGGAGTGGGAGCTGACTCAATGGCACAAAACGCACACAAGAAGTTAATATTCTTAAAGTAGGGCCCACAAGATCTGCAGAAGGTAGAATATTCCACAGTAGAATGTTTTGTCAATTTTTCTTTTTCACAGCCCATCCCCATTGATATAATAACAATAATAATAAGTGCATGCACAAATAATTATAGATACATTTTCATTCACTCGACTGCATAGTAAACAAAAATAGTTAATTGTTAAACTCAATGCTAAAAAATTTGCTTCCCCAAGGGAAAAGTGGAATGCATTATTTCAAAACTATGTCATATTATCAATTTACTTTAAAAATTGTCATACATTATCTCTTTTAGAAAGCATCTAAATAGTTCCTGAACTGCAGAAATGTGTATGGGATTTAACAACTTAACAGAAAAGTCTATTTTATATAACATTTAACAAATTAAGAGTCAATAAAATACAGTAGACACTAGTGGTTGTCCGTTCAATATAAATTTATCATTTTGCTTATCCTATTAGAACTCTTATTTTGTTCATTATAGTAACAGACTCACTTAAAAAGCTAGATTTTAAGCTTCCTTGTAGCTGCCATGGCGTAGTTTGGCCAATGAGATATAAAGGATCCGGTTGGGTTATTTTTACATGCGGACACATAAAATGCTGATACCTGGATCTTTGTGAAATGTGCTTTCCAGACCAATAAATCAACTTCATAGTACAATGCCCTGCCCAGGCAGGTGTGGCACAGACTCCCTGAGACCACTTTTATTGCTCTCAACTCCAAAGCCACCTTCTAGAGAGAGAACACTGCTGTCTGTGGATGAGTAGCCACTTTATACGTCTAGTGCCAGCACTAAGCCAGAAAAGGAGATTGTTCACAATAACTTAAAGCAGGTATCAACAGTTATGTTAATTGTTGATATTGGAGGATCAGAGAATGGAACCAAAGGCATTTTATTCTGATACTCCATTGAGAATGCATTTCTAAACAAAACCAAAAAAAATTACTTTGCTGCTACTTGACAAGGCACTATAGATATCAGATAACTCTCTGAATTGGTAGGAAGGAAAGCATCGCATCATATTGACATGAATAGAATTAACAATATCTATTGAACTTAACTGCTCTGGGTATAGTTCTAATGGGACAAAATTATAGATTAGTGTTCTATATAAGTCAGTTAAACTACTTGTTGCAGCCTCAGAGGGATCCATGCAATTGAATCAACTTGAATTGGACATTTAGTGAATTTTATGGTATATAAATTAAACGTAAATAAAACTGTTAAAAAAGCAAACAAATAAGTGAACCAAATTGAATACGCTTTTTAATAAATATTAACTTCTTGCAACAAAATTGAGCAGCTATTATTTGGAAGGAAACAATCTCATTGTCTATAAAATAGGAGTTACGGGAAATGGTAGAAATCAATGTTGGTTAATTGTAATGAGTTTTACACTCTTTCTTCCTGGGGAAATATAAATTTAGCTTTTTCTTTTGTAACTTCATTCCATGTATCCTACACCTAAACAGTTGCTGTTGAGAAAATTGCCAGGAATTAATATATTGGTATCTCTAATCTTTAGCAAATAGTCTGGTAAATATATTAGCTGAATGATGATTGCCATGTATTGAAGAACTGTATGACATGAAATATTGCAAATTTAAACCTGATTAAGGATCATCTATGGAGTGTAACCACTAAGCAATTCAAAATTTCCCCCTGTCCTTTAAATAATTTCTGAGAGGTTATTGTTTCTCTGGCCCAAGGACAGAATTATTGCAATCCCACTGACACCCTTTGATTTTCCCTAATCAAATAGCTTAGATATTTAAACTGAATCTCGACTGCCTTAGGATAATATTCATTAGTGTTATCTATCTATCCATCTAATCTTCCACCAACCTCTATATTTCAGCCAAGTATGACTTGTGCATTATTTTTCTACTTAAGCTGCTACTCTATTCTGGCATGTCCGTCCCAGGCCAACTTCTACACATATGGATGGTTTCCCATACTCTTTATTCGGAACTAATCCCTCTGATATTTGAGCTCATTTTTTGTATACCTCTCAAAACATAGCAAGTACTTCTTTCTTTCACCTGAGAACTCTTTTAGGGCATAACATGACCATATTTCTGTTGTGCTCTGTCTGAACCAGATCCTGTACAGTGCCTAACACATAGAATCATGTTCATAATTATCTTTACTAAAGCGATATATTATCAAAATGTATAACATTAATTTTATAAAAGTTCAATAGAAATAAATGGCTTATTCTCATTGCAGATTTTACTAGTAATTTTTATTGTAATTAGTACTTTTTTTTTACTATGCAGCATATAAGCCTCATGTTTTGTCTTTTATAAATATTTTAAAAAATCTTTCTATTTCTGTCAATCAGGTAATCTAATTTAGGATCTTTCTCAAATGATTGCCATCAAATTAGTATATAACTGCTGTTAGAATACTAAGTATTTGAGATATCATAATTTAAAAAAATCATTTTGAGTTTCAAGGTCACAAAGAAAACTATTCCTGAGGAAAAAGACATGTCTAGAACACAAACTTTTTTGAGAATTTCCATTATTCATCTCTGTGTCTTTCAAAATGATTAGTATGACATGTAGAAGACAACGCTAGTCATTTATAGGAATAAAATATGATTTGTGGAGAGTTGTTTTCAAATAATACCTGATCCTAATATTAAATCTCTTTTTTGTTATTACCATAATTGTTTCATTTTTCAAAAAAAAAACTGTCTTTCTCATATTAAATTTAGACATGTTGAATATCTAAACCAGAAAAGAATAATGAAGTTGAGGTTTTAAAAATATTTGTTTAATCATTATATCTCTCACATATTTTTTCTTTTTCCTTGCTCTAAAGTGTCTACCTCTCCCAACATTTTGAGATAAGTCTTCCCTTTAAAATCCAAATACTAGGTGTACCAGTTAATAATGCAGATTTTTTTCAGTAGATGGAGTTACACATATGTTGATATATATGCGATTTGATATGTATGCTATTTTATTGTATTGACAGCAAGCTTCAAAACTTCATATGTCAAATTTGCTGAAGGTGTTAACATCATAGATATTTTTACACTTTAAAATGTTGAATTTTGTGCCAAAAATAGAGCATTTGTGGGAAGTCTTAATTCATTACTTTATTTTGAAGAAAAGTACTGCTGAAAGTTATCATATACTTCGGGAAGCTTATGGTGAACATGCTCCATCTCAAGATACTCGTGAACGCTGGTTTGCTTTAAAAATGATGATTTCGATGTGAAAAAGAAATTTCAGGTTAACCGAAAAAGTTTGAAGACCAACAATTACAAGTATTTTTGGATGAAGATGCACATCAAACTCAAAAACAACTTGCAGAAAGATTAAACGTTGCTCAGCAAACAATTTCCGATCATTTACAAGCAAAGGGAAAGATTTTAAAGGAAGGAAAATGGGTGCCACATCAACTGAACGAAAGACAAACGGAAAACCGAAAAGTCATCAGTAAATGTTGCTTCAACAGCACGAAATAAAGTCTTTTTTTCATCAAATTGTGACTGGCGATGAAAAGTTTATTTATTTTGAGAATCCCAAATGCAAAAAAACATGGGTTGATCCAGGTCAACCATCAACATGAACTGCAAGGCAAGAAGACAATGCTCTGTGTTTGGTGGGATCAGTAAGATGTGGTGTATTATGAGCTTCTAAAACCAAGTGAAACTGTTAATCCTGATCACTACTGACAACAAATAATCCATTTGAACCACGCTTTGATTGTGAAATGACCAGAATGTTCCAGAAGACACAGCAAAGTAATTTTGCTTCATGATGATGCATCAACAGACACTTCAAAACCAGTTAAAGACACGTTAAGAGATCTTGCCTGGGAAGTATTAACCCACCCGCTGTATTAACCAGACCTTGCTCCTTCAGATGACCACTTGTTCTGATCAATGGCACATGCACTTTCTGAGCAGCACTTCAAAACATACTAAGAAGTGGAAAATTGGGTCTCTGAATGGTTTGCCTCAAACAAGAAAAGTTCTATTGGGGCGGTATCCACAAATTACCTGAAGGATGGGGGAAATGTGTAGCTAGTGATGGACATTACTTTGAATAAGGCACTTTTGATGTTTCTCTTGAAATTATCATGTTTTCTTTGATTACAAAATCTGCATTATTAACCAGCACACCTGGTAAATGGCTCATGTTCCCATCCTATCAAGTGTGGAAAGAAAATGCCCCCTCACCCCCCTAAGTATTTTGCAGGTTCCTGATGTGGAAAGAAGTGGGGAAGCAGCTTCTCCTCTACTTGCCAGGTCCTACCTCCCAATTTTAGGTCTCAAGGCTTCTGTCCTCTCTGATTCTACTGAGGAACAGAGTGTCTCTTCATGCCCCTAAATGCTGCTAACACAGGGATCTGGGGGAACCAGAATGTTCTGAAAGTTGAGGAATTGTAGAGGAGACTTATGATTCACGCAAAAGGAATCAACTTGAAACTGAAAATTAAATATTTCAAAATTTTTCCTCAGTCAGTGTTATAGGAGAGTTAAAGTGTCGTTTTATTTAAAAGGGGTCCTCTCTCCTTCACTCTCTGGGGCACGTTTTCTTGTTTCTATCTTTTTTTTTTTAATAAAGGTTTCTTTTTAAAAAAAATATATTTTATTGATTTTTTTACAGAGAGAAAGGGAGAAAAATAGAGAGTTAGAAACATCGATGAGAGAGAAACATCGATCAGCCGCCTCCTGCACACCTCCCACTGGGGATGTGCCCGCAACCAAGGTACATGCCCTTGACCGGAATCGAACCTGGGACCTTTCAGTCCACAGGCCAACGCTCTATCCACTGAGCCAAAATGGCTAGGGCCCTTGTTTCTATCTTTCTAACATCTTCCAGAATGCTCCTTAGAACCTCTACTGTTATCATGCAGGGAAACATGGGCCTCCTTTTGTGTCCCTTTTGTTCACCTGATGCGTGCAAGGGAAGGAGCTTCACCTTCCCCAGGCGACCTGGAGCTACTGGGTCCTTCCTTCACAGAAATGCCTGGCAGCCTTTTAACCCACATGCATTGCCCATTTTGCTAAGTAAATATTTCCCCAAATATGCACAGCTTAAGCATTTTAATATTTCGCTGTATTTCTCATCCTTTCCTCTAGTTCTACAACCAGTTATCATTTTTGTTTATAATAATCTACTCACCACAATCACTTGTTTTCTTTGCATTTCTTGACTCTTGCTTATTTTTCTTATCTTCTACTTTTTAAAATTAAATGTGATTTTTAAAAATATGTTTTTATTGATTTAAGAGAGGGAGAGAAAGAGAGAGATAGAAACATTACTGATGAGAGGCAATCATTGATTGGCTTCCTCCTGCTCACCCCCTACTGGGGATCGAGTCCACCACCTGGACATGTGCCCTGACCTGACTGGGAATGGAACTGTGACCTCCTGTTTCACAGGTAGATGCTCAACCACTGAGCAACACTGGCCAGGCTTATCTTCTGTTTCTCTTTTTTCTCTCTCATGCTTTCTCCACTTTAGTCACTCAAATTTCTTATGCTTTACTTTAAAAAAAAAACACCAACTTTCTGATTTTTTCCTGTGAATCAGAGGATGACAAAAAGTTTCACAGAATGAGGATTGTAAAGAAACTGTTACGATAGCAACAGGCCTGTGGGCTATTTTTGTGAGAAAAAAATAAAAGCCCTCCCTATGGGGAAAGTTCAGGTATATGCAGCCATGCACAAGCCTGGGAGTGCACCAGAACGTACTGACAGGCAGGCTTTGCCACTGGCACATCTGTGCTTGCAAAAGACCCACTGGAGACTGTCATTCTCAGTTTGTGAAGCATTCATCTGCAGCAGGAGTAATTTCAGTATTAAAAGACAAGGGCTTTATGGTCCCAGTCCTTTCCTTGTGCAGAATTTGTGTATGAAAACCTCAGAAAATTAAAGTACATGCAAATATGTCATAGAAACCACTTTGAAAAGCTTATTTATATTTAAAGTATAAATTATATTTGTATTATTTGTATTTCATTACATGCATATATATATATATATTAGCTTCCTATACAGTTATGACCCATAATTGACATTTGTTCCACATTCTTAATACATATATCTATGCATTCATTATGTAAATAAATATTTATGATGCCTTATATGTGGCATTTCCCCTGCTAGCTGAGCATTTATGGTTTTACTGATAGCTCCTATACACTCAAAATGCTCAGCTCCCTCTATCATCACTTGAAAACAAGTAAAGCAGTAGCTTTATGCCTTTCAAATGCTTCATTGTTGCTCACATACCCTCACCCCTGTGAGCACTGGTGAGCAGCTCTCTCCAGGTGACTGCTTGATGGACTACAAGATGTAGCTGATTGATAGGGATAGCAAATCCATAGGAAAAGTCTTTCGTTTAAAGCACTTGATGGTTATATGTAAATACAGTCAATAATATTAACACCCTGGGCTTCCTGACTCTTTGGTTCCAGTAACTACTATCACAGATTTTATTTTTCTGTATTTCTATGGCATCAGAACACATTGGGCTATAAAAAATCCAATGTGGCAAAATTACCAAGTGAAAATAATGTTCTTAGAAAAAATAAATGAAAAAACATTTTTTCAGAGGACATCCATATTTTCAACTTATAAGTCCGCATCAATTATTCACCAAGATAATCTCAGTATCAAGAATGTGACCTATTCTGCAATATAGGCTAGAGTGTCTCCTTCCCAAATGAGTACTGCTCTTTGCAGAACTGATGAAATAGTCCCTGAGTTAGAAAAAAATAGGCATAGGCAAATATAAACGGGCATAGATAGAACTTCTGTGAGACTGAGAAGGTACGGCATTTATATTATTTAAAAATGTTCACAGAAGGAAGATTCCGTGTAAGTTTTGGTAAGGTACCCTTGACTTAAGGGACCTGGAGCAGGAAAGCCTGAAAGGTGCTTCCCTAGGCAAGGCCCATGTTCATCTGAGGAAGCGAGAGGCGGTTCACTGAAGAAATACTGTAAAGCTTTAGACGATTGGCTCTACTTTCTCTCCCTGGGAACACATTAAATACACTCAAGGCTGGCTGTCCACATGACCTTTGTATGGTTTTCTAATCTTTTTATTAAAATGTATTTTTATTAACTTTATTGTGGTAAAATTGGTTAATAAAATTATCTAGCTTTCAAGTGTACAATTCTAGAAAACATCATCTCTATATTGCATTGTGTGACCCAAAGTCAAATCTTCTCCCATCATCATACACTAATCTTCATAAAGCCTTTTTATTACCAGGCCCATTGGGGGGGTCAAAAGAGTGAACTTTTTCAATTTGTGACCAGAAAATAATTTTATTCTCTTATTTTAGAAATATTTAACTTTTCTCTGTATATTTTCTTCCTTTGTTAAAAAGTCGGGGCCTTTTGTGAAGCGTATTCAATCAAACCACTGTGTCAAATTTTCTTCAGATGATTTTCTGTAGTATTGTCAGATTTATGAATAAACCTTGAATAGAATGATCCACGCTTTATGGTTTGCTAGTGCCCTGCTTAATAAAATGGAATTATTTAAGTCATACATTAAGAATTAAAACATAAACCCTTTATGATAGCCGATATGCATGCAGTAAAAATGAATATACATTTAATATATAATTTTGCATTTACAAATAATTTAAATAATGCATCAGTCTTATCTAGTTCTAGTAACATGAATTATGTGAAATATGTAACTGATATTGATCTATCGCTAATTGTTCTCATCCAAATAAACCATGAGGTTGAATTCACTTTATACTTTAAAAGTCAGAAAATCACCTGCAGCAACTGTTAAGTATTGGGATATATCTGGGAGGAGGGGTCATATTTTTAGCACATAAAACATGATATTTTCTACTTCCCTGCAAAGTTGATTTATTTTTTAATAGGCATTACATTATGTGTTTCACCTGGAACTTCCAGTTATTTCTATAACTCATATAAAACAAAATTGCTCATTGTAAAATTCACGTCAACTGATTCATTCATTGTCAGTATTTATTGCTTGCCCTGTGTGTGCAAGACTATGTGAAATGCTAAATTATGTTCAGTTAATGGGAGGAAATTAGGGTGTAAATTTCTGACAGTCTTCCTTCTTGGATTTAAAAAAAAAAATTACCAGGACACAAAAACAAAATTTCCAACCCAGGCCTCACAGTTATTCAAATGAACAAGGTGCATCATATTTTCTCAGTAAACTCAGATGATATTTGATGTTATTTGAAACAACTTTTGTAAATAGTAAATGTATTTAGTATTATTGAAACTGGGTGGATCCTGTGATATTTCTATAGATTATGTCATTAATTTATTTATTTAAAAATATGTTTTTATTGATTTCACAGAGAGAAAGGGAGAGGGAGAGAGAGATAGAAACATCAATGATGAGAGAGAATCATTGACTGGCTGCCTTTCGCATGCCTTCTACTGGGGATCAAGCCCATAACCCAGGCATGTGCCCTGACCAGGAATGGAGCTGTGATCTCCTGGTTCATGGGTCAATGCTTAACCACTGAGAAACACCGGCCCTGCGGTGTCATTTAAAACAGGACTCAACTTTAAAAATGTTATCTGTGGAGACAGTATTTAAACAAATTTAGCCTTCCGTGCCACTAAAGCTTATGCTGGTTATGATACATCCTTATATGCTGACACAATTGATTCTAGGTTACTCATAAATGTATTTTTTAACCTCCACATGAGGATACAAGTTTAAAAACAAGTTTTAAAATTTATTTACATGAAAGCTTTAGAGAGATGATAAAAATATACACTTCCAGTAAGCTAATGCTATGTATTAAAAATTGATTAAATTCCATAAAATTATGACTACCACAGCCTATTAAACCATGTTAAGATCAGAACAAAGTAATGAGACTGGTTTACATGGTACAAGGAGTGGGCTTACATCAAGATTGAGTAATTTTTTATGATTAACTGAAACATTTATGAATGGTTGATAGTTATCTAATTTTTGAAATCTATGAAATGAAGCAATTGATTTGCTTTCAGTAATTAAAGGTATTTTTCATGAAGATATATAATACTATGGTGGTTAACAAAACTCCCTCAAATTCCAATTAGGCTCAAATTTGCTTACTGGGCTCCAACTTAAAGGACAGTTACAGGAACAAAATATAACACTAGCATTTTCTTTGAAGTCCAGACCTCACCTAGAAAACATATAAATGATGGTGAGCTCCTAGAAGCAGAACTTTATAAAGGGGAGAGTACTGAAACCCAATTCAGATGATAAAGATGTATTTCTGCTCTACCATATACTCCCCATTTGGTCCAGTTTCACCAACACATGACCCTGAGCTTGTTTTCTCCCCCATAAAATGGGGATACCAATATCGGCCCTAATTCCCTGTAAGTTATGAACATTAAAAAATGCATACACACTCTATCAAAGATACACTCATATTAATCTCTATACTTATCAATGAATTATTATATCATTTAATTGCAGTAAAGTCATATTCCAATGTATATTAAAAGTAAATGTCCAAATATTTAATCTTATTTTACAGTAAATAAATAGAGCAAGCACAGTGTAGTCAATCCTATTTTGATGTCCATGTTTGAGGCTATATTCCAGCTTTTGATTGCTGATATTAAAGATGGACTAATTTCTAGAAGTTGTTTAGGCTCCTCACACACATAAGGATACTTAACTTTGGTTGTTGTCGCAAAGTTTGCTTTACCCGGTGGTTGCAATAAATTCTGACTTGGACTCTTAGAATTGAAGTTATTTGAACTGTCAACTGGGAGAGCACTAACCAGCTCCTGATTGCAGCCCCCAGGATGCTGATTGCAATGCTGAAACCTGGGTAAGGGACAAGCCCATGAGCCATTGTCAGTGAACTTTTGAACAATAATTGCAATTTTGTGGCTATTTTTATAACTGACTATGTCAGGCAAACACACACACACACACACACACACACACACACACACACACACACAACCTCATGCATTTTTAGACTTTTAATGTGTCCTAAATTTTACATGAAGTAGAATATAGAAGAGCTATTTCTGTTGTATAAGCAGATACACTAATCATTCATTTGTTCTTTTTTTGGTTTGCAAGGTGCTATTTAATATTAAAGAGCCCTGCATCCTTAGATTTAATATTGAAGTGATATTATAAATATTACCCTTTGTAGCAAAGATACAACACAACCACACATTATGCCCTTAATGTGTACTTGTTCAATAAACAAATCATTAGTTTGGAGACAGAAGGTCAATGCAGAAAAATAATAATTATAGCTGTATCCTTCCAGCAGATTGCTGCAATTTTTCTATGCACACACACAGATCTGGAGCTATAACACTGCTCCCCAGCCCTCTCACTCATGCATGCACAAATGTGTGCACATAGTCACACACCAGGAGGAAGGTATTGTTTTGCCCCATGGGAATCAAGAGGAATAAAAGGATAACACTTTCACACAAATGATCTGAGCCCCACTCTGTCTCAGGCACTGTTCTAGGTGTTGTCTTACACTGTTTTCAAGCTGCATCAAGATCTCCTTTCCTTTTAACATCATTTTTCTCCTAAGCATCCTTTGCCTGAGCCTAATCTGATTACATTATGTCATCCATCATACATAGTTGACCTTGTCATTCCTGTATTCAACAAATATTCATTAACATTCAATAAACATTCATTAGCATTCATCTCTTACACAGGGCCAGAGACTCAAGTAGACTATAGAGATAAAAGAGAAAAAAATTACTACACACATAAACACACACACACTCACACACAGAGCTTAATTATGAATTAGCTTGAGAAACCATGTGCTAGGGACTGCAGCAAGATAATTGTTAAACTAGAGAAATGTGAACTCAAAAATACTAAAGATCTTTTAATATCTATCAAAGTTTATATTTTACCTTTAAGACTTTCTAAATTGGCTTTAAAATATATATAAATTAATTTCCTTATTTTCTTGTCAGATAATTTATGAATCCAAAATATATGGGGTATGGAAAAAATACAACATTAATGTTCATTAAAAATATTTTAATTCAGTTTCCTAAGTAGGCTTTTCAGTTTGCTAAGTAGGCTTCTCATTACCTGCTCTTTATTTTTCAGTCATTATTACTTAGAACAGACTTTAAAACAGTGGACAGTTGTGGTGGGAACATGCGGCTTGAGAAAAAAATCCTGAAAAACTTAAATATGCTCTTCTGTTCATTAACCATTGAGAAGACTAGACCTATTTATGTGGTAGAAATTCTTTCTTATACCTGGAGGCTGGGATTGTGTTCATGTGAATGTTTTGTACATGTATGTACATGCCCATCCTTATGTATGTAAAGTGTGCAAAACAGGGATGTGGAAAAGTGTTCCCGAGTTGTGATGGATTAGATAACATTTGGAATGGAACTTGACCTAGTTTGCTCAACTTCAACTTTCCTGATAATATTTCTTAGAGGCATCATTCAATTTTATTTTTATTTACTTACAATCTTTATTTTCTATGCAAAATATAAGTCCAGTTTGAGAGAGATTGAAATACATGGCCCAAGTGAGATATCAAGATTTTTCAGGAATGGATGTGGAGAGGGGTACATCTTACTAATTATATGGAAACTAGAGGCCTGATGCACAAAATTAATGCAAGGGGCTCAGCCCTTGCAGCCACAGTGGCTTGCCTTGGCCCTCGCAGCCCTGGTTTCGTCTGGAAGGTCGCCTGGAAGGACATCTGGAAGGTCGTTTGGCTGTCTGGTCTAATTAGCATATTATGCTATTATTATTATTATCGACTAGGGGCCCGGTCGATAATAATAATAATTATAATAAATAATTATCCCTCAGCCCAGCCTTCCCCTCTTACATACTGGGAGCCCTCAGGGGAAGTCCTACTGGGAGCAGACCTAATCCGCAGTCTGGCCTCCCTTTGCGGGAGGCGACCAGACTGATCAGGGGAAGGCGCCAGCCCCATCACCCCGCTGCTGCAGCCACTGCCAGTCACTGCATCCGCCAAGGTATTTTCATCAAATCCAGTCCCTTCACCATGAAAAAATGACAACTTTCTTTAGTCATTTTCAAGATGTGTCTTTCATAGGATATGACATTTCTTTATTTTTCTTTTTATCCTCACCTGAGGATATGTTTCCATTGATTTTTTCTCCTTCCCTCCGATCCCAGGCTCAGCCCCTGCCCAAGCCTAAAGCCTCCACCCCAGTGACCTGGGTGCCAAGGAGGTTCCCGGGACCCAGGTATGTATGCAAATTAACTGCCATCTTTGTTGGGTTAATTTGCATACTCACTCTGATTGGGCATAGTGGAGGTACCGTCAATTTACATGTTTCTCTATTATTAGGTAAGATTATTATAGATAATGAAATACTGCCCAATCAAAATTTCCCACGAAAGATACACTTTAGTTATTTTCGATGGTTTTAATCTACTTTTTAAAAACTTTTTAAAACATTAAGTTAATTTCAACTCTTTTACTCAACTTTGGGAAATAGTAATTGCTTGAAATTGAAAACTATACTTATCTTTATTAATTCTAAAAGTGGAGTAAGAAGTAATAAGAATAACACACAGTAAGAGAATTGTAGTAATTATATATTTTGAATCTTAATTTTAAAAGTGTTTAGAAGTTCTCTAAACTTCAGAGATGATTTAAATGATATTTTACAATAAATAATTTTACATAATAGTGAAACAAGTTCTCTGAAGCTCAGAAATAGAAATCTAGATATATAGTTTACAATACTTAAGGTCATATAATGAACTCCTTAAATATTTTGGTATAATCTCTTCCATTAACCAAATTATATTTAAAATAATTTTTAAAACTACTTTAGTGGATACTGAATCATGTTTTTTCTTCTTAGGTGATTGTCTTTGATTAATTGAAATTGGCAAGATTTTCCATTTTTCCAAATATATGGTGATAGAAGATGATTTGACTTTGAGTGGTGGACACATAATGATATATACAGATCATGTATTATAGAAATATACACTTTAAACCTATATAATCTTATCAACCAATGTCAGCCCAATAAATTTAATTAAAAAGAAAAGCTTAAGTCACAAAAATTCTGAATACAAACCAGAACTACAACATGTCTAAAATATAATCATCTCAATAAAATATATAAATTCTATTGGATTTTCTCATGCTTGTTGAGCAGAAGTCCTGGAATGGGTTTCCAAAGGTATATTAATGTCCAAATGCTTTTGGAAATATTGGTATTTCCACCAACAATCATAGACTTCTTCATATTTATACAGAGCTAGAATGAACTTATTAATATATATTATATCACGTTATGTACTTACAATTCTTCAGTATTTCCCAGTCCTGAGAGATGAAAGTTGAATTTGTCCTAAATGTTAAGGAGTCCTCTTTACATCCACATATTTGCTTCAGTCTCTAAGCACACATCTAACCATCCTTGAATGCAGTAACACTAACTGTTGGATTCCATTCTTTGCCCACCCTTATGTTTTAAAATCCATGAAAATATACTGGTTATTTATATACTTTCTCTTCTCACTAAAAACTATTATTTAAATTTCTGTGTTGAAAGCATAACACATTTTCAGTATTTATTTCATTTCTTCAAGCCATTAAATCATTTTCATATTTTATCTGAAAACAGCTTTTAATAATTTTTAATGAAAGGCATTTATCTTCATGAAGTTAACCAACTTCTTTTTTGTCTCTCACTGCTAATTCTTTGTACAGAATTTGCTCTATGAATAATGTTCCCCAAACCTATAGGGAAATCTACCCACCCTCTTTACCTAGTTTACTCCTGTTCATTTTTCAGACCTCCTCCCAGAGGTGGCTTTCCCATGTGCCCAGGTTCCCATGTCAGTACTTCCCAAATTGCTGGACCCTGGACCAGCAGCATCAGCATTGCCTGGGAAATTGCTAGACATGCAAATTCGCAAGCCCCACTCAGACTCCCACATAGACCCAGACATTAAGATCTAGGAGATAAAAATGGATTTGGGTTTTATTTTTTTGTTTTCCCCTTGGGGTTGTTATTAACTGACATATTTGCTGTACTTGTACAAGGCCTGGCATAGAGTAGGAACTGTGTACATTTTTGCTGACTAATGAACACACAGATGACATCATTTCTTTTTTTTCTTTATCATATGTGTATGTGTATATACATACATAAACATGTGTGTATGTGATATATATCACATGTATCACATTATTGAGATAGACTGAATTTTTCAGGAATACAAATGTTCCTTTTCTCCCCCTCAGATAAAGTAACCATTACAAAAGATTGCACAAGCCAAGCTTGATGTAATATTCTTTCTTGATAATTTAGTTGTTTTACTTTATGAATGCCTATACAAACAGCGAGTGAAAAAATAGCTGAGTACAAAAGGAATTATATTTAGTATTTCAGATTTGGATATGTTACTTAATTTCTTATTTAAATATAGCCTCAAAAACATCTATGGTTAAATATAGCAAAATAGACTAGTTTGAAACTGATCTATATTACTAAAATATTTGTTTGTTTAGGTGTGGTGCTAACACAGGAAACAAATGTTCGCATTGGTATGAATTCTTCATGGCTGAGACGTCATCCAGTCAGGGAACATAATGATACTGAGCCTTACAGTCACCTTCATTTCGTGTTTTTGACAATTAATTAAGAAACATTCATTACAAGACCATTTTTAATTATTTAAAAAGATCCCTTTCACTCACACATCATTTAAACCACACTGACCTCTTTGACTTTCATTTATTTTTATTCAAAACTGAGCTAATCTGATGTCTTTTATTATTTTATATAGTACTGACTATAATTCTCTGCAGCCATTCCTGATAGTTATAGTTATCTCTTATTAATTAAATAGATAGCATTTATACTTTAAATTACTATAACAGGTCTTTTAATGATAGTGGTCTAATGCCCTAGAAGAATACAGAAACATTTAAAATAAGTGGAAAATCATTATTATCTTATATGTTTCTTCAATGCTAATTAGAATCATAGAAATAAATAGAATATTAAACAGGACTTGTGTCAGTTTAAAAGTCTGGGTGAAATTATTCTTACAATACATATTCAACAGCTTTCACAAGTTCAAACAAAGACCACACACACAGACTCACATAGAATATCCCAGAATTATCTCATTCAAAGCTCACGGTGAAAATGAAATATATTGCATATAAAGGTTTCTAATTTGTAACTACCCAGGCATTCATTTCTGATAATTTGTCTCATCTCATGTATTTAAATATATATTTTTACATGAAGAAAGCCCTTGTCATTATTCTAAATAAATCAATCAAACAACTTTAATCTTGAGGGGAAAGGAAAAAGCTTTTTGTAATTTTTATTAGCTTTGTTATTGTTGATAAAACTGAATAGCCAAAAATATGTTTAAACTAATTTTTTATTATTGTACATGTTAATTAGAGGATAAGAAATGCAACTGAAATGGTGATCTAGCATTTTAAGTTCCTATTGCAGATGGCATGTGTAAGGGTGCCTGTTTGGACTACCAGCCACATTAACAAGAGAATAATTTTTAATGGGATTTTTAATATAAGGGTAAAATAATTAATCAATTTGAAGACATTCAAATATATAAAACTTTGAAGAACAGGATACTTTACTACAAAGATATGTGGATCTTTTAATAAAATAATATAAATAGATGCATATGTTTATCTGCTATTTAAGTTGGCAAATAATATATAAATTATGCATAAATATTAATATTTAAATAGTTGATTTAATTACGTTGAATATCATTCCTGTATTTGTGTCAATAAGGATTAGCAAAATTGTTTATGTATATGTGTGTGTGCATATTGTAAACACATATCTATAATAATAAAAGCATAATATGCTAATTAGACTGGACGTCCTTCCAGATGAAGCCAGGGCTGTGAGGGAAGCCCTGGTCCCAGGTGCCAGAGGGAAGCCGGTGCCGGCAGCTGGGGGAAGGAAGGCCTACTCTTGCATGAATTTTGTGCATTGGGCCTCTAATATATATATGTATGTATTTGTATTATAGTTATCAATCTCATGAATAGACAACAGTATGGTGATTGCCAGAGGGAAGAAGGGGTAGGGAAAAGTAAAAGAATGTAAAGGGGGGGTAAATGGTAAAGGAAGAAGACTTGGAGTGATAAACACACAATACAATATACAAATGCTGTTTTATAAAATTGTACATCAGAAATGTATATAATTTTATTATCTAATGTCACCACAATAAATTCAATTAAAAATAATGTGAAAAACTGATTAAATATTAGCTTTAATATTAAATTAAAAATATTATATTTTTGAAATCCTGAGAGAGATCATATGATTTTAGCATATGAACAATATAAAATCTATCTTAATAATTAGCTGAGTAAATATTAAGTGTGTTTATTTACAAAAAGAAAATAATTTTGACAATAAAGTACTGAATGTTTAATTTATTGAACTGTTATTTCAAATAGTAAGAAAAGAGTTTTAACTATTTTGTACAGATAAAATATTGTGAAATGCTTAAATCATTTTAAATATATATTCTTGCCTGGCCAGTGTGACTCAGTAGTTGAGCGTCTGCCCATGAGCCAGGAGATCACTGTTTGATTCCTGGTCAGGGCACATGCTCTGGTTTCAGGCTTGATCCCCAGTAGGAGGTGTGCAGGAGGCAGCCTATCAATGATTTTCTCTCATCATTGATGTTTCTATCCCTCTTTCCCTCTCCCTGAAATCAATAAAAACATATTTAAAAAACACAAAAATATTAATTTCTGTTAATACTATATTAGTTATCATTTTATCCAATTATATTTATTTTTGTCACTTATTAATTTAATTTTGGGAGAAAATTATTTTTTCAGCAAAATCTTAATTGCTAATTTAAAAACAAAAGTAGCCCTAGCCGGTTTGGGTTAGTGGATAGAGTGTCAGACTGTGGACCAAAGGGCCCAGGGTTTGATTCCGGTTGCAGGCTCCTCCCCAGACTGGCCCTGGTCCTGGCGTGTGCAGGAGGCAACCAATCGATGTGTTTCTCTCACATCGGTATTTCTCTCTGCCTTTCCCTTTCTCTTCCACTCTTTCTAAAAATCAATGGGAACATATCCTTGGGTGAGGATTTAAGTAATAATAAAATAAAAATAGAGGCGTATGTTATCCAAATGTTAAAGATTAAGGAAGAGGGTTTTAATTGAGAACTATAATGAAATTGATGATTTTTTCTTATATTTTATTTTCAATTACAGCTTACATTCAATATAATTTTATATTAGTCCAGGTATATAGCATAGTGGTTAGACAATCATATACTTTACAAAATATTCTCACTGATATTTCTAGTACCCACCAGGCATTATATATAGTTATTACTACATTATTAACGATATTCCCTATGCCGCACTTTACATTCCTATAACTATATTGTAACTACCAATTTGTACTTCTTAACCTTTTTATCCAGTCTTCCATCCCCCTTCCTTCTGTCAACCATCAGTCTGTTCTCTATGTCTGAGTCTGTTTCAATTTTGTTTATTCTGGTTTTGGAGTCTTAACTTATAATTGCTCCCATATCCACTCTTGCAGGCTAAGAATTTAAGAAGCAGGAATAGAAGCATTCAAAATTGATTCCATCAATCAATTTTCATGTACTTTAGTCATACTTACAAAACTTGCAGACATAGGAGATAACCAGGTTCATATTTATAAATATCAGCTAGCATCAATATATATTTTTCATATTATAAAAGATTGCAAAAATAAAAGATAAAGCTGTAAATTATAAAGTTGCAGGAAAATAGAACCATTATATTTCCTCAGTAAGGCATTTTCCTCTTATAAAATTGTCATTATTTGAAAGGTTCCAGAAATGTCCAAATGCCTGTTTGCAACATAAAGGAAAACGTTTTTGAAAGTATTTTGTTAGCTTTAATGCACAGTTGCATTATTATAATAATTAACCATCCAGGAAAACAGTTCTGCTAGATGAGTACTTTAGTGTAATTTACAGCTTCTCAGAATTTTAGATGACCTTTTCTCATCTATAGAGAATGACAGCACATTCATTCCCATTTTTTTACTATTTTCCCCAAGTTCTCTTTGTTCACTTTGCATTGTTTCTAAAATTATACCAGCAAAATAAGCCTATGTACTTATTATTCTCACATATATAGTATTTTCTTGCTATGGCAATGAAAGTATAGGAGCAGTATGCTATAATTTTAAAGACAGCTATACATTGTTTTATTCTGCACAGTTTTGCATTAATTTGTACACTATACATGTCATGGGTAAAGCACAACTCAAAATTAATTCATGGATAGAGAAAAATAGGGCAGATACAGTGGTTTGTGGCTTATAGTTCATTACATGGTTATAAATTGAATAGGAAAGCTATAATAGTTAATAGAAAAGAGATTGTAAGTATTTTATCTAACAGGTTAGGGGATCCCAAGCTTCTAGAACTGAAATGTGCACATGATACAAACTATGCAATTATGTACCTTGCAAGAGATAAACCATATATCTATGACACTGAAATATAAATTCACTGTAAGAATTCTTGTATGGTAATATTTACCTCTATTCTGCATAGTACTAGTAAGAAACAGCATACTAAAAGACTAGATGACCCATTTGTTCTTTTTTCCCCTCTTAAAATATCTGTGGAATTTCATCAGCTCCATACCACTGTTCATACGGGTAACATATGATAGCTTGAAATAAAAGCTAGCATATTTAGATACATTTAAAAGACATAAGAATAGTCAGCATCTTGGACATTCTGGGCAAGTACTTATATTTTTTACTAGTGGCCCAGTGCACGGATTCGTGCACATTAAAAGAAAATTAATTAGAATAAATATTTTAATATCACTATTCACCCTTTCTTTGTAATAGAAGTGCCAACCAATTTCACGATCGACAATGACAGATCGAAACACATGCATACAATTGTCACCAGTGAGAGCTTTATATGTATGGTGCATGCGCAAGTCAACTTAGCCTTTTATAGATATAGAGTAAATTTGCTTAATTAGATCTGCTTTCATATGTAGCTAAACTTTTTCCAGCCCAGTGAAGTACCCCAACTTCTCTTTCAGGTAATTGTCAGCAACATAGCAGTAAATATCAACACAAAGCAGATTATTATTGTAGAACATGCAGGGAGAACAAAGTAAAATATTAGCTGCAGCCGTGTTTGACTATATTCTGTGCAATGAGAAAACCTGAAGTCATTTTCAAGGTCCACCATTTCTTCTATTCAGTCGGGTCAATTTTCTAAACTTTTTAAATCTTCACTTTCCGGCTAATAAAAAGAAAATAGGATTCCACCGAGTCTCCTATCGACCTACTCCAGGACTTCTGTGAGGATCAGACGAGAGGAGGCATGTGAAAATCTTCACAGACATTTGTTTAAAGTGTGAAATGTTTGCACCTGGCTATAAAGCAAGTTGTGTTACCATGCTGAAGAAACTGCAAGGAGGCTAGTCATCACTAGGGAGAGGAAGCTGGGCATTGCTAGGTGACTTCATTACCGGGTGCCCACAGTGACCGTTTCTAGGCTGGGCTGGACTGTGGGCCGCATTTTGCACCATGGGGTCTCAGCAGCGTTGGGTGTGATTTGGTGTGCTGTTGCTCCGGGGTGGTAGCAGGGCCTGTGTCCCACTTGGGGGAAGCTGAGTGTTGCTTTGTGGGCGCCAGGTCCGCGATGCCAGTGTGCATCAAGGCAGCTCCTGTGTTGAGTGTCTGCCCCCTGATGGTCAGTGCACATCATAGTGACTGGTTGAAT
Source organism: Cnephaeus nilssonii (assembly GCF_951640355.1). Taxonomy (NCBI): domain Eukaryota; kingdom Metazoa; phylum Chordata; class Mammalia; order Chiroptera; family Vespertilionidae; genus Cnephaeus; species Cnephaeus nilssonii. Next base: position 97,190,034 of record NC_137073.1, read on the forward strand.
AGTCAGACACTTAGCATGTTAGCCTTTTATATATATAGATATGTAAAAGAATGATAAATTTGCCCTAATCGGTTCGGCTCAGTGGATAGCGCATCGGCCTGCTGACTGAAAGGTCCCAGGTTCGATTCCAGTCAAGGTCTTGTACCTTGGTTGCGGGCACATCCCCAGTAGAAGATGTACAGGAAGCCGTTGATCAATGTGTCTCTCTCATCGATGTTTCTAACTCTCTATCCCTCCCTCTTCCTCTCTAAAAAAATCAATAAAATGTATTTTTTTTATAAAAAGGATAAATTTTTTAAAAAGTACTTGCATCCTGTGTGTAAATATCTCTATATATAAAAGGCTAATATGCTAAGTGTCTGACTGTCCGATCCGTCACAATGATGCACACTGACCACCAAGGGGCAGATGCTCAATGCAGGAGCTGCTGTGATGCACACAGAGAAACGGCACTGAGGACCTGGCACCCACAAAGCAACACTTGGCTTCCCCCAAGTGGGACACAGGCCCTGCCACCACCCCGGAGCCACACCCCACCTAATCGCAGCCAACGCTGTCGAGGCCCCGAAATGCTGCTCACAGCCCAGCCAAGCCCAGAAATGGTTGCTGTGGGTGCCAGGTAATGACGTCACGTAGCTTCCTCTCCCTACCTATGACTAGCCTCCTTGCAGTTTCTTCAGCCCAGGAGCCTGACTTGCTTTATAGCCAGTTGGAAACATTTCACACTTGAACCAAATGTCTGTGAAGCATTTTCCTGTGCCTCATCTCATTTGATCCTCACAGAACTCCTGGAGTAGGTAGTTTATAATTTTATAAAAGACAAGTATTAAATATTTTAAAAGCTCTTAATTATCAAATAAATGCACCGAGCAAAATAAATTTATTCAAACTTGGTACTTTTTATTATCAGCAATTGTATAATTAAAAGCAATAATATAACTACCCACCCTGGGTGCCTTTTATATTTAAAATAGATTCATAGACAGTTTGAATAAATTACATAAATAATATTGAAAATCTTCGAAAGTATATACTGTATTCCTTTTAGAGTTTGTTAAATGGTCTTATTAAGAAACTTGATGAAAAAGTACCATATAATTTTAGTTATATGTGGAATTTAATGGACAAATTGAACTACCAAGCAAAATAGAGACAGACTCTATGATAGAAAGCAGGCAGACAGCTCTGGTGAGAGGAGAGGGATGTCGGAGGAGTGGAGGGATTGGGCAAAAATGTGAGAGGACTCATGGATATGGACAGTAGTGTGGTGATGGTGGGGTGAAGGGCGTAGAGGTGGAAGAGGGGATAAATGGCAATGAAAAAAATAAATAAAAAATAAAGTTGATCTGTATATATTAAAAAAGAAAAGAAATAAACTTGATGAGTCGTATAGGTAACAAGTCCAATACAGTTTTTGCTATGTTTACTCCAGGGCCATTGTTGCATAAATTCACCTCCTTGAAAAGCCATGAGATGTAATACAGAACCTGTCATGTGTTGACATGACATGCGCATGCTGTCATTCCTTGCTGGGAAGAACATAATATTTTATGCTCAGATACCACATATAAAAATGAATACAAAAATGCAAATGTAGATGCTATACATAAAAATGCAAGTGCAAAATTTCAGTATAAGGAGACAATTAAAATAACAGCTAAGAAATAACAGCAATGCAGGAGAGTAATGTTAGAAATATTTGCAAAAGTAGCTTTGATTTTGAATAAAAGAAATGTTCTAGTTATCAGAAGACTAATTTTAGATACAAAGCATCCTCAATTCCCTCTAGTGCAATTTGTCCCTGGGTAAGGCTCTTACACAAGTGATTAGAGATAAGCGTTGTACATGGGAAGAGGCCCTACACTCAAAACCCTCAGTCCCTTTGGACAAACTGTAAACTTTTTGTTAAGAATTAAAAAGGACTTCTGGGTGTTAATTTTGTATCATGCTACATTGCCCAATTCATTTATTAATTCTAGTAGTTTTTTTATTGGAGTCTTTAGGGTTTTCTATGTACAACATCATGTCATCTGCAAATAATGACAATTTTACTTCTTTTCCAATTTGGATGTCTTTTATTTCTTCTTCTTGTCTGATCACTGTGGCTAGCACTTGCAGTACTATGTCGAACAGGAGTGGTGAAAGTGGGCATCCCTGTCTTGTTCCTATTCTTAGCAGAAATGGTTTTAGTTTTTGCCCATTGAGTATGATGTTGGCTGTAGGTTTGTCATATAAGGCTTTTATTATGTTGAGGTATGATCCCTCAATTCCCACTTTGCTGAGAGTTTTTTATCAGGAAAGGGTGTTGAATTTTTTCAAATGCCTTTTCTGCGTCAATTGATATGATTATGTGATTTTTGTCTGTCAATTTGTTTATGTGATATATCACGTTTATTGATTTGCAGATATTATACCATCCTTGCATCCCTGGAATAAATCCCACTTGGTCATGGTGTATGATCTTTCTAATGTAATGCTGGATAAGATTTGCTAGAATTTTGTTGAGGATTTTAGCGTCTATGTTCATCAGGGATATTGGCCTATAGTTCTCTTTCTTTGTAGTGTCTTTATCTGGTTTTGGAATTAGGGTAATGCTGGCTTTATAGAAAGAGCTTGAAGTGTGCCTTCCTCTTGAATTTTTTAGAATAGACTGGGAAGAATAGATGTTATTTCTTCTCAAATGCCTGCAGGAGAAATTGCTATTCCTCACCTGGTCTAAGAAACACAAGATTCCAAGAGTGCCGAAAATAAGTAATGGTTTCGAAGTTGTTTCAAAGTACAACTCCCTTGAAGATAGAAAAGCAAGTTGTTTTATTGAAATTAATTAAACTGTTTTTCAGTCAGAAAATGCATTTAAAGCTGATTCAACAAAACTAAAGTATACTTTCTAGACAAATTATTTCCAAATACACGATACATAAAATAAATTGAAACCTTTCAATTTCCTCAGAGACCATGGCTTACCATTAGCTTCAGCTATCTAAACAAATTTATTTAAACTAATTGAAAATAGTTGTATTGTGTTACAAAATGTATTTCATATAATACTTGGAACACAATAGTATTTTCTAAGAGCATAAATACCTCATAAGGCTTGTACGAAGGCATTGACAACACCAACTCTTGATTGTGAGATTTATTTTTCAAAGTTTTATGTGGAGAGTTATGTTATTGGAAAACTGGCATCTTTTTCTACATATTATACAGATTAATTTATTTTTAAACATATGATGTTAAATGATATTTCTAATTACAAGTTATCATTTTTTCAGTTTGATACATTCTCTCCCAAGTAAAAAGCTCATATACAGATAGATCTTGATCTAGTTAGATAGCAAACTGAATATTAATGTCACAGGAGAATACAGGTTTATTTAACAAAATTCTGATCTAGCATTTATACTTCTCATACACAAAAGTGATTATTGCTATTCTAACCTTGGCTTTTAATATGTTACATATCCTTGTAGACCAAAGACCAATGTGAAACTTCAAATGTATTTAATTGTCCTACTTGTTCTTTCCTACACCATGCTATCATTATTTTTTATCATTGTAATCAGCTTAGCCCTACTTTTTACTAGGCAGTTATATAAACGGTTACTCTTTACCAACACACACATACACAAGCTAAATTGGCATTTATCTTTTTCATCTTTATTGACATATAGTTGCTATATAACATTGTATAATTTTTTTTCCAATATGCATGTACAGTGTGAAGATTTGACTGACAAATATGGTAAGAATTGATTACCATAGTAGAGTTAATACCTCCATAATCTCCAATAATCACCTTTTTTTCCTGTGTGTGATGAAAATGTCCAAGATCCACTCTCTCAACAATGTTTAAGCATATAAAACAGTACTGTTAACAGTAGTCATCATGCTTTATAGTTGGTTCCAAGAGTTATTGAGCTTGTAACTGGAATTTGTACCCTTTGACCAAAATCTTCCCATTTCTCCCACCACCCATGTCTGGCCACCAGTATTTTACTCTCTGTCTCTATGAGTTTAGCTCTTTCAGATTCCATGTATAAGTGATATAACCATTCATTCAGACATGGACACTTAGTTTGTTTCCATAGCGTGGCTATTGTAAATAATACTGTGATGGACATGGGACTACAGATAACTCTCTGAGGTCCTGATTTAATTTCCTTTGGATATTTGATTTTATTTCCTTTGGATACATAACCAAACATGAGATTTCTCTATCAAGTATTAGTTCTACTTTTAACTTTTTGAGGAACTTCCATACTGTTTTCCACAGTGGCTATCCCGATATGCATTACCATCAACAGCAAACATGGGTTTTCTCTCCACATTCTTGCCACTTATCCCTTTCCTTTTGGTAACAGCTCTTCTAAAGAGGTGAAGTGGTTTTTCATTTTGGTTTTGATTTGCATTTCTGACGATTAGTGATGTTGAGCATCTTTTCATGCACCTGAAGCCATTGTATGTTTTCTTTAGAAAAATGTCTATTCAGTTCCTCCAGCCATTTTTGAATAGGAATAATTGTTTCTTTGTTTTTGTTTTGCTATTGAGTTGCATCAAGTTTTAAAAATATTTTGAATGCAACTCTCTTATCAAATATGTGATTTGCAAATATAGTAGTCTCCCTTTAAATGCAGGTTAGGTTTCAGATACCCACAGTCAACGCCAGTTCAAAATATGTAATAGAAAAACCCAGGAATAAACAACTCCTAAGTTTTCAATAAATTACACGCCATTCTGTGTAGCGTGATGAGATCTCACACCATCTCACTCCATCCTGCCTGGGATGTGAATCATCCCTTTGTCCAGCATTTCTGATTGTCTGTGCTGCCCACCCATTTGTCACTTAGAGGCGACTGGGATGCCCGATTGCCTGCCACTTTACTGCAGTGCTTGTGTTCAAGTAACGTTAGTTTTTCTCAGCAATGACCACAAGCACACCAGTAGTGAAGCAGGAAATGTGGATATGCCGAAGAGAAGCTGTAAAGTGCTTACATTAAGTAAAAAAGTGAGAAAGTTCTCAATTTTCCATATTAGAAAAGAAAAAAATCATATTTTAAGATGGCGATGATCTACGGCAACAATTTTCAACCTTTTTCATCTCATGGCACACATAAACTAATTACTAAAATTCTGTGGCACACCAAAGAGTATGTTATATATTTTTTGCCGATCTGACAAAAGAAAGTATAGTTTTTGTCTCTTGTCATTTTTTAAAATTTGATAACCTAAGGGAAAAGAGGTCAGTGCCCCTGACTAAATAGTCAGGTATTGCATGTTTTAAAAATTCTTGTGGCACAGCGGTTGAAAATCGCTGATCTGTGGCAAAAAAAAAAAAAAATAACTTTTCTATCTATGAAGCTGCCTAATTTATAAATTAAATTTCACTATCGGTGTGTATGTATACATAGAGTACATTTGTGTATAGGGTGCAGTACTATTCACAGTTTCAGCATCCAGTGGGGGTTTTGGAACATATTCCCCTTGGATAAGGGGTGACTACCGTATTTTCCCCCATTTTGTAGGTTGCCTTTTTATTTTGTTGTCTGTTTCTTTTGCTCTATGGAAGCTTCTTCGTCTGATGTACTCACTCTAAGAGTTTTATAACTTCAGGCCTTATGTGTAAGTCTGTAATCCATTGATTTCTGTACATTTTTACAGAGGGCCTGGTGCTAAGTTAGGTTCCAGGTAGAACACTAATGTCTAAAGATGAATGCTTAAGCGACATCAACAACATGGCTGAATAAAATGTCCTCGTAGTAGCTCCCCCTCAACAACAATGATTTGGCCCCCATCCATGCACAAAAGCTGTGGCAGCCAACACCATATATCAAGAGACCCAGGAGGAGACTCTCCTACCCTTGTGTAATAAGCATCCCAGTTGTGGGCCCTGCAGTAGACCAGGAACTGGCTCCTGACCCTCTCAGTCATTGTCTGGGAGCTCCAGGAGAACACTGTCTGAGAGAATGTCTTTGTCCAGGTCCCCAGTGTAGAAGATGTAGCACACCATTGAAACAAACAAGTTTGGACACATTAGAGATGTTTAGGGAAAAAATTGACTTTATTCAAGTCATCCTTTCACAAGGCAGAACAGCTCAGTGCCAAGTGAGCCCTTCTAGACCTGCAATTTCCCCACGGTGGAGGACGTGAAAGTGTGTAAGTGCTTTGGTGCCCCAGCTGTGTGAGACATTGCCAAAGAGGCGTGCTTTTCTCTCTTGCCCCTTCTAGAATATTGAGTTGTGAACTGCATTACTGGAGGCAGGAATGGGTTAGGAGAGTAGCCAGTAGGATGGTCAGACATGGAGTGCCTGGCCAGTGTTGCTTAGTGGTTAAGTATCGACCCAAGAACCAGGAGGTCACAGTTTGATTCCTGTCAGGACACATGCCTGGGTTGTGGGCTCAATCCCTGGTAGGGGGCATGCAGGAGGCAGTCAATTGATGATTCTCTCTCATCATTGAAGTTTTTCTGTCTCTTCTTCTCCCTTCCTCTTTGAAATCAATAAAAATATATTTAATAAAAAAAGAGGTGTTTTAAAAAAATAAAAGGACATAGAGCATAATAAATACATCACACACTCAATCAAGACGCCCCGCATTGAGCTTCAGGGGTTACCTTACATTCTGATGTCCCTAAATAGTCCACAGACACCCCCAGCATTAAACATGCTTAACCCCAAGGCCCCCCCACATTGTGGTTGGTTCTCTGTGTGCACTCACAAAGGTAAGACTAAATTTTGACAGACAGCTAGGCAGCACACACAGAAAACCAGCTGAAATCTGTGGGCCAGGAAAGGACCACAATCATGAATTGTAGCTTGCCTTTGAGAAAGCCTAAGGGATGCTGCTGGCACTTGGCCTGGTATATTGCAGGATCCAGAGAAGGCATACAAATTTAAGATTTCTGCCACAAGAACAAGCGAGAAGCATGAAGCAGGCATTTCCACAGGTCTGAGGAGCCACAGAATTCCTAGCAGGGTTGATAGAAGGTGTTTCTCCCCAGAATTCAGTCAATGAAGACTGCAGGAGGAGACGGAAAACACCACACCACAGACTTTTTGCTTTGGGCATGATTGTGATGGTGCTGACACTGCTGTGTCTAGTCTGCACTCCAGGTCCTTAGATGTTTTTCCAGGTTTGATACAGGCCCTGCTCAATTTTTTGTTAGTCTCCTTACTTTCAATGAGCAGATCTTTCGACAACTTCCATCACTTTGGTCTTGTTCTTTAAGATTGGCTGTGGTGGAATGGGGCATGCTTGACTGGCAAGCAGTAACCATCACTGATTTTCTGCCTTTGTAGTTCTTAATCACTTTTAATTTGCTTTCCTGATCAATCATTTGTTGTGGCCTCTTACTTGAAGCATTAATTGTAGATTTTGTACACTTAGGGGCCATAACGACAAACAGTATTGAGCACTGTATATAATTTACAACGTCAAAAGAGTGGTTGGCATGCATGTACATATTTAATAGAAATTTAGTGTTTTCTATATTCCATCAGTTTCTATTTTTGTTTGATCGCTTGTTGTTGTTGTTTCTTTAGTAATGTTACTCTCTTCCACCTGGCACTTTATGTAGCTATGTACCTTTAGTAAATTCTAATTTAGTTTAGGTAATTCTCTTAAATTCATCTACATGTCAATGCTGCTCAAAAGGAGGAAGAAAATGTATTCCTATGTCCTCACTTTCCTTATAGAAAAACTTCAACAGAACTTGTTTAAATGGCAGCATAATCCACCGGTGGTTGTTTGCAAGTGGTTTTGTTTGGCTTTATAATATGTTCTCTACTAAGAATTTATATTTTAAGAAAAAGTTTATTAAAATATTTTAAATGCTGATTCTAAAATTGTTCAATTCAATTAAAGAAAAAGATAAAAGTGAGGTTACCAGTAGATTTTGGAAGATAATGTAAAATTCTATTTAATATGACATCCCGGTAGTAATAGTAATTCCAATTAAATGTTGAAAAGTGTTGCTTCTTTTTTTTTAATGTGCTCAGAACTAAGCTGCTCAGAAGTAAATTCCCTGCTTACTTGCATGGACGGTAGCTCGAAGGGAAATTGCACTCATGTTGGTTATGCCTGAATATATTTCACAGCCAGAATTTCAATTACTAAGAACCTTACATTAGTGAGCCAGGAGAAATCTGTCAGTAAAAAAAAAAAAAATGACGTGAGTATACGAAAAGTATCTCTTCTCTTGGGCTTCCTCTGTGTATAGGAAGAATCAATTTGCTTTCATCTTAATCCCAAATAGAAGGAGCAATTGACTTTGGGGAAATCCTGTAAAATTTATTGCTGACAGCCCGTGAGAGAGTACTTTCTAAGGATGACAGAGCACATGAATTGATCGTGCTTCCAGTGACACCATGATAACTGATTCTCTCAGTCCCTAGTGCAGCTCTGAAGCGGGTTGTCACTTTTCCCTGCAGTTTGAAAGGTTTATATCAAACACGCGGGAGGACCATTTGAGAGAAGACATCCAATTGGGTACTTAATTAGTACGAGGTATCCACTGCCTTTGCTTGTATGCGGGTAATATACAGAGAAATAGTTTACTAAATATGTGAGAAAGGAAATGTTGAGTTTAGTATAACAACAGCATTTAAACATTGGCAAACACATTAATGAACAAAATAATGTATTTTTTCCACAAATATCAACCGAAACCAACTTTAAGAAAGACATAACTTAGAAATTATCTCTTATTTATATGTGCATTATTCCTTATTTATCATGTTTGACACCTATAACATACAAATCATATAATTATCAAATATAGTTAATTTTGAAAGATTGTTCTAAGTGAAATTTTTCTTGGGTAAATAGTATTTATGTCTCATCACCTTTATGGATGTGTGTGTATAGATGTATGGACATATACATATACACATATGCACAGTATGATGTACATATATATATGCTATATATATATATATATATATATATATATATATATATATATGTGTGTGTGTGTGTGTGTATGTAAATTAATTTGTATACATTGAATCCTATATATCTATTCATATATGTTCACATGCACTTATATATTCACATATAAATATAATCTATTTTATATACCCACATATAGTTTACATATTGTAAAGTTTTTTCAAATACATATGACGTAGACAGGACTTTTTTGTAGTTGCAAAATACAAGACAAAAAAGAGAATATTATGGATATTTTCCCACTTCTTTCTTCCTCTCCATCAGGGTCCCTGATACCCTACCTAAACTCATAGGAATCAAAATCAGAATCAAAATGCACATATTCTATCTCTAAAGGCCTCTCTAACAGGTTGTAAATTATCTTCATTCAAGTGTCTCAAAGTTTCTGCAAAGGACTCTAAAGAAAGACTGAGAAAAACAACAACAGTGTCCTATTTCACCTTCCTCTAGTGAGAAGTAAAAAATGTCTGCACATTACCTCTTAGAGAAATTACTCAATTGTCCTTTGAGGAACATTCATCAGTCACCTGCCTCCTCTAAGAGAGGAGATTGTTGGAAATATGGAAGAGAGGATCTTATTATAGAAAATTGGCAGCATACGGCCCATCGACCACTTCTTCCAATCCATTCTTGGACCAAGGCAGGGAATGTTTCCCTTCACCTTAGCCCAATAAAGAAGGTTCCATGGCAGTCACAGTAAGGGTATGTCATATGTTCAGTGGAGCTTGAGGACCCAATGAGCTGGTAGCAGAGGCTACAGAACATAGGCTAAAGTAGCCAAGTCTTTATTTCCAGCAAGATGAAATGTGCTCTGCCTACCATAAAATAAAAAGAATTGGGGATCCTGCTCAGGAGGATACTCTAAAAGGTTAACCCTTAATCAGAAAAGGGCTAAGCTCCCTTGATCCAAAGGATGAAATAGAAATGCTAAGTGAAGTGCCAGAAAAGTTTTGGACATTGTCTATATTAAGGTGACTGCCCTTGCAGGTCCCCAGTGGGTAATGTCAGAGTCCGCAGAAATGGTCCCTGGAAAAGATCAAGCAAGAGAGCATCAATGGTTGGGAGGGCACCAACCCAAGATAACAGTTAACTGTGCCCTGTGTGACTGTGTTGCTTTCAGCAAACCCTTCCCTTCATCTGGGTCAAATTCTTGGGCAGTTAAAATAATGTAGCAAAAATAAACCAACCAGTTCATGTCCCATGGAGGCTTACAGGCCTTGAGTAGATCCAAACTTGGGGTCCACTATTCTAGATCAGACTAGTGTTATGTAATGAATAATTTGGTCTGGAATTTTTAATGCCTAAACAAACAAAAAAAGTTTTATAGTCTATATTTTATAGAGTACCTGAAAAACTCTGGGACTTGTCTGAGGTTCTAGCCAGGAGTATCAAAAAGGATTAGCTCACAAAGCAGATGGAAAGGGATGATGGAAGTAAAAGTAGTTTGATTTTTGGTTACAAGACAGAACCTAAATCTAGGTCATTCAAAATCCAACTAAATGCCCAAAAGTTTTTTAACCTGAAATATGAAGCCATTTCACTATTTAGCAACCCTTCCTGGAAAAATGCATTATTGTAAGTTAAAGAAACATTAATTTCCTATCTTAATTTTGAACATGATTTTCTAATCCTTAGCTCCTTACCTCATACCATCACATCTCCTTTATTCTTCTGAATCCTTTTTTTTTTTTTATACTTTCGGTCTCAGAATTCTCAATCTGTACTCCACACCCTCTCCAGCTTGGTATTTCAAACACTCAGAAGGCAATCATTTCAAATTCGCTTTATAAGCTTTAATCTTCTCCTTTCCCTCTCAGCATCATCAGAACAGATGCCAAACTTTTTCACAGCACATAGCAGACCCTTTTGTAGTCTAGTTACCTTCTGAGGAGCATGCTTCCCATCCCTATATAAACTATTTATTGCTGCAGTCTTCTCTCAGAATAAGGATGCCTGTACTCTCCTTTTAAAAGGGCAGTTCCACTGCCTGATTCCTTTCCCAGTTTCTTACCTGCTAATGTCTACTTTTGCATCAAAATTGGTCTCAGAGGTGCGTCTACTAGTGACTTCCTTAAGGGCCTTCAGAAAGATTTTCCAACCATCACTCTGAGCTACCTACTCTGCTATGTTAACCTTTGACAAATTTCTGTCAGACTAGGTCTGCCAGAAGTAATAAATTAAATAGACACAGCTAATAATATAAAAATTGCCAGTAAAACAAAACGTCTCAATGATATCATACTTTAATCATTTGGTTTCACCTAATGTGAATATGATAAAAATGTTTAAAAGATGAAATAGAATTTAATAAAATTAAAATTAACAGTAAATTGTAACTACCAAATAAATGACTGGTATATTTTACTGTATGAAAATTATATAAAATTTTAATGGGAACATGAATAGCACTGATAGCTATAATTTATTAAGTGCTTCTGAATTCCAGATAACTTTTATAACTTCACAAAAACTTCTAAAAAGTTAACCAAACCTTAACAATTCGCATATTTTATTTTTCCTCTCTCTAAGTGTGGAAGCTGTTGTTCTGAGCGGTGAAATAAATTCAGAGCTAACAAAACAGCAAGACCCTATGACAGCCTGATCCTGAAGTCTTTGCAGTTAATTTCTGGGTTTCATGAAATGAACCTCATGACCCACAATTCTTGATTTGATTATTTGTTATTAATTATTTCACAGACTCTTCTCCCTTCAAATAAAAACAGAAGTGTAGGTTGGCACTTTTAGCTTAGTTCCTATGTGTGTTCAAGGAGCTCCTCATGGTAGGTTAGAAGAGCTGGGAAAAGTTTTATCTTATAATTTTTATGAGACTCACACAAAATTGCCTTTTCGGAGAATCTTCTAGATGAAACCCTGTCACCGGTTAAAAGTTTCTTCCTCTTTCTTAGCACCGTCTTTGACAGAACTTGAGTTATTGTGCTGCAGCTACCGGTGGCATATCTGACCTCTAATGGTCATGGTGGCGCCTCTGTTTCAAATTACCTAAGAAGAGCAATGGAGAAATGTCTTTGACAAGCAATTCTGGTGGAACCCATTTAAAAAGAAATCCAGAGATATTTACTGGCAACTTTATTCCTAACAATATTTTCTGGGAAAAATTTTACTCATTTATCAATTCTTCCCCCATTAATTTAGGAAGTGTATACTATAAAGATAAAGGAAAAAAGAGTGGTGACAGTATTTGTTAGTGTTGATTTTTAGTTACTCTTAAGCTAAATGGCTTTTGTTGTTGTTTGTTTTGTTTTGTTTTTGTATATCCAAAGGTTTCTAAGAAGCCAGTTTCATATTAGTATTTGTTATGTGGTATATTTTTAATGCATGGGTCAAAATAAGCAGTTTATAGATTCTCATGCCATTTGTTGTTTATTCTTGCATTCACTTAAAACTCTTGCGGGAATGAATACATAGATTAAGAAAGTATCTGGGGGTGGGAAGTAATTCACTATGAATTCTTGTTTCAGCTTCTGTCTTAAATGTATTACTGCTGGAAAAAGTAAATAAAATATGCAAACACCTCAAGAATCCATAACTAGGTTTACAAAAAGGTAAACGTTTTTATTACATTTAAACAAATTTTTTTTTTCTAACAAAGTTTTAAAAAATTTTCCATGTACATAATTTAGTTTATTGTGAAGAATGAGAGAGAGGAGAAGGATAGTTGGAATCATAAAACATAAAGTGTTTTAATGTTAGTCCCAAACTAAATTTTTTTCTTTAAATCATTATTAAAATGACTCCAAGAAAACTGACACTGATTATCAAATAAGTCATCATCAAAAGAAAGAGATTTCATCTACAAAATGAAGTGAACATCAATGGAATAGCTAAGGGGTGGATCACAGAAGAGAAAGAATTAATTAGGCAGAGCCTGGAATTTGGTTCAAAAGCTGAATTTGAAAACAAGCAGCAAAACAAACAAAATGTGAAAATCAATTAGTACTATTTAGTTACTTAAAAGACATTACAGGATGTCAAATCTGACTCCTCCCCTCTATAACTGAGCCATTAGCTAAAAGCACAGGGTAGCTGAGGTGTGTTTAGATCTGGTTCTAAAATTCAAGACTCCATTATAGACCGTTTGATAGTTCTGTCCTCTATTAGCTTTAAAACCCATTACATCATCTTTTTCTGTCTTCATAGCTTCATTTTCGAGTATTTCTGGATTTCACGTAGTTTCAATTGCAAATGCACTCCTAAGCCCTCTAATAAGAAGAGTTTACTGATTTCCTCAATTATTTCATACTGACAAGTGAAACTAGCATTTTCAAAAATGATGGAAGGACCTCCATCCCAACCCTTGCCCCCACCCCCCAACCCCCATCTCATCTATTGCATATCTCCATCAATGTAAAACCAGTCAAAGAGAATGCAGCACCAAAGCCAAAGGCCAGTACCAAGTGATCAATCTGTGGCTTGGCTGAGTTAACTGAGGTGTTCAAGCACATTGACCCTCCAGTTTCCTGGACCAGTTCCCTGTGTAAGTGCTGCTGCAGAGAGGAGATTGCTGCTTCTAAATTGCCTCTGCCTGCTTGGGCTGGCCTCTGGGACCAACTACAAAAGCCATCCTTAAATTGCAACAATCTGTATTAGCCAAAGGGATTAAAATTTTTGCTTTTTTTTTGGCTTTACTTTAGGAATGTCAGTGAGAACCATAACTCCTTTACTCTTATCACGTGAGCCCACACTTCTTTCCCTGGGAGCTGGGTTGTAAATATGACAAAATATGCAATTAAACACACACACACACACACACACACACACACACACACACACACACATACCTTGCGTTAATGTCTTTCAATGCTAACTCTTTTATTGTAGTTCTCACTCTCAGCTAAAAGAATTTTTAATCTGAAAATCCATTATCTTCCAGTGAGAAAGTTTTCACCTTCATTTTATCCTCATCCTGCTCATCCTCCTCCCCACCTCTTCTATTCTTAAACATTGCATATATTTTATCATTTTAAGGACTTTGTTGTCATTAATAAAATACTGAAGTCTGTCCCTTGCATTACTTTTCTTTTATTCTCTGCTATTTTTCACTGTTTTCTAAGAGAATGTTTCAACATGTTTTCTATATTACTTAAGTTGATTTGAATTTTTCAGTATTGATGCAAGAGTTTATTGTTTGTAAATTTTTATTATAATTTAAATTAAATAAAGAATTTTGTGTTTTATAAAATACACTAGAGGCCCAGTGTATGATTGAATCATGCACGTGTAGGGTCCCCTACACGCTTTCGCTTTCGATCACGGGGGAGCTGGGTGCCTGTCCGCTGGTGCACCAGGCCTTTCAGAAGCCTCGGGCGTGGCAGAGGCTTCTGAAAGGCCTGGTGCACCAGCGGACAGGCACCCAGCTGCCCCACGTTTGATGGCCCGTGGTGGGACATGAGCTCGCTGCCCCAGAGGCCCCTTCTATGCCGCAGCACAGCCATGGCGCAGACGCTGAGCTCCAGCGCCACTGGCAACGTGAGCTCAGCGTCCCGCTGGCCCAATCGGCCACTCCAGCCACCCCGAGTCCCGCCCCCCCACGCATCCTGGCCAATCGTGGGCATAGCGAAGGTACGGTCAATTTGCATATTTGTCTATTATTAGGTAGGATTTTCCTCAAATAGGCATTGTTTTCAATAATATTTCAGTCTTTCCCATCTCAGTAAATCACAAGTCCCTTCTAGTTGTTCAGATCAAAATACACAAAAAGTCCTTCTGAGTTTTCCTTCTTTCATACCTTACATCTAATCTACCAGCAAATCTCATAAACTCTGCCTTCAATATACATCCTCAATCTAATCATTTCATTTCATTTCTCTTTCCAATATAAGAGAGACATTATCACTTTCCTTAGAAGATTTTAATATCATCTGTCTCATCTCTCTGATTCTCTTCTTCCATATACTGCATTCTCCACAAAACAATTGAAGGATCATTTAAAAACTCACATAATCATGTTAACTTTAATAGATGATATTATTGCTTACATTCATCTGCTCCTTCTCTTTTCTATGGTATATATACTTCCACCCCTGCTACTTTGAGATTCTCAGGACAAAGAATATACACATCCTGACCTTATCAAGAGGCTTGTCATGGTGACTTATAGGGTAATGAGATGTGAATGGAAGTGATATGGGCCAGATCCCAGCAGAAATACATCTCTCCTTCTTCACTTCTGCCTTGGGGCATGGTCTTTCAACAAGAGTCCCAGAATAAAAAGAAATGTAATAGAGCTACAACTGACCTGTGTCCATGGATATGCAACATGTGCAATTCCTTAGGTCAGAGCTCAGCCTATCCTGGCTAAGACCTTCTTTACTTTCTCTGCTAGAAAACACCCAGTAATTCTACAAAATGGAAGCCAATACTTCTTTGAGAGCCTTCAGTGCCTTCCATGAGATAGTCATCTCTATCCCTTCATTCTTGTTTTACTTTGCCTCTATACATTTTTTTATTGATTTCAGTGAGGAAGGGAGAGGTAGATAGAAATAGAAACATCAATAATGAGAGAAAATCATTGATCGGCTGCCTCCTGCACACACCCTCCTGGGGATCGAGCCCACAACCCAGACATGTGCTCTGACTGGTTATTGAACCGTAACCTCTTGGTTCATAGGTTGAAGTTCAACCACTGAACCACACCGGCCTCGCTCCTCTATACATTCTGTTGCAGGCATATTGATTCACAAAGTTCTTGGACTTCTTCAGCTTCCTCTAGCTTTGGGTAGTTTGTATTTACTTTCACATCTGCCTGCAAGACTCATCTTTAGACAAGCACAGGAATCATTCTCTTCATTCACAGATCAAATATCACCTTTCTTAAAGGCCTTTCCTAGCCACTCTCTGTAATATTCAAACTGAGTCACCTTTTGCCTCATACTCTGCTTTACTTGTCTTCATATAAACTGTTGCTTATATCTTTCAATACAGAAGTAATAGTAGAGAACACATATGGGTACTTACACATGCAAGCACAGTTCTAAGAATTTTCTAGGTTTCATTTCATTTTATCCTCTCAATAATACTACAAAGAGAGCACTGCTGTTATCTTATAGATCAGGAAACTGAAGGATAAGTAGTTAAGTAATTTAACCAAGTTCATAAAAGATTAAGTGAACAAGCCCGAGATGAACCTGGGCATTCCCTAAGAACAAGCGTTTAGGCAGTGTGCTAAGCCAGTCTGGAATTGTCTCAGGTATATGCATGAAGTCTCCTTGGGACTGCACATATTCATCTAAAAGCTGCTGAAATCGCCCACCAAGATCAGAATGTGAAAGCTGGTTTGATGTAACCTGTCATTACTATTTCAGTGGCCTAGGAACAAAAAGATGCTATTGGGGCCATAGCAAACCCCCGCAAAGGGAACTTATCTCTTGTTCATTTTTTCCTGTTTATCCCTCCTATTTTTTTTTAAGTTTTGTAATTATTTTGAAAAACACACATTTAGATGATCTGCATTTCTGTATCTGGTTTATCACAACTTTCATGGGGTCATTATATTAAAACTTCTTCCTAGCTGTTGGGCTGCAATGTCAGACAAGAACCTTGGACTCCACTGTCCAGGGAGAAGGAAAAGCAACTTTAATGAGTCATCTGATTATTACTGCTTTGCTAGCTCTAGGCTTCCAGGCATAAGTGATTTGGAGTGATTTAGAGACATAGCACAAGAAACAGATTTTGTTTATGTGTTTCCTGTGACACATCCCACATTATTAGGAAAAAAAAATTATGCTTCAACCCTAGGAATTTTCCTATCACTTGGTTTTTTAACTGCATGAAAGATTGATCGCTGGAAGCTTGCATCTCTTGGATCATACTTTTAGAGTGTAGAGTAGATTTTCCCCTGTTAGCCCATTCTTTTGGTCAGTTGATCTGGATACTAAGTAAGTGGTTTTCTCAATGTTATCTTTTTTTTTTTTCTCCAAAAGTCACAGATAGTCATCACTTACTCAGAATAAAATTTGGACCTAAAGAAAGAAGCTGTGTATAACTTGATCAATTGTCTTTTATCAGCCAAATTAAGCACTATTTTAACTTGCATAATTCATGCAAAATATTTAGCCAATACGTAAATGCACTGAAATGTTTGATCTACATGCACTTACCCACTTACTGTCATATTGATGGGAGAGAGAATGGGAAAGAATGCCTTTCTATAAAACATGACAAAAGAGAAAAAAATACAAATGTCCTGTATGTGCTGCATAATAGGAGGCACTATGGTTTCTGTTAGATGCCATGCAGTTAAGGGAGGAGGGTTTTCTGAAAATGTAGATTCAGAATTGGCCGGTCTGGATCTGCATTGTTAGCAAGTTCCAAGGAGAGGCTGATGCGGTCATTCCAGGGACCACACTTGAATGTCAAAAGTCTAAAAAGCCTGAGAGAAACTACAATGCTTTAGTCATTAGGCTATATTCATCATTAATGATCATCTTGTCATTTTTTCTTATCAGTTATCCTTTCATTTAACAGGTATTTACTAACAACTTGGTATATGCCAAGCACTTGTCTGACTGAGGTGTTTGCAATACATCAGCAAACAAAACAAACCCATATCCATGAATGCCTGACTTACATTTTACTTGTTGGGCATGGTGAAGAGAAGACAATAAACAATAAAAACATAATATAAATAAAATTATGTAGCATGTTAGAAGGGGGCAATTGCTATGGTATAAAAATGAAATTAAAACAAGTTATAGAAAAGGTCAGGTGTATGGAAACTAGTTTAAAACAAGGTTTGATATTAAATAAAAGGTGTGAGGAATGGTGCATCAGCAGTGATATTAGAATGTCCAATCAGAGCAGGAATAAAAATAATCTACCTACAACTTGAAGATTTCCAAAAGTTCTATTTTAATTTTCCCCAGAAGAGCAAAACTCTATTAAAGAAGAGGTGCAGACTGTTATTAAATATTTTCTCTCAGTTTTGCTTGAGAGGAGATGGTATTTATTTTGTTATGTCTGGTTGAAAGAGTAAAATCACATTGCTTATAAAATCCATAGTTATGCAAATAACTTAAAAAATAAAACTTATGCTTGCAAAATGCCAATAGAAGTAGAGATTCGGCTAAGAATCTGATTACATCATGATTTCAGCCTTTTTGTTCATTTTCTTTGCTATTCAAATATGTTTTACTAACTTGTGAGTAAATAGGAACATAGCATGAACAAATTCTGTCAAAAAATAAAAGACATAATACACAAAAAGCTATTTTTAGTAATTATGATAATTGCATAATTTTGTATAAAATTTTACTTGGATAAATGAAAATATTTTAATATTATATATATGATAACACATCTTGGAGTTTAGAGATAGCAGTACATATGAAAACTGCTGATCAGACTTTTTAAAGGTAAATAATTAAAATTCAAATTGTAAATTATAAATAAATTTCCTTATACTCACAAGAAACATCATGTGAACTGAACATTTACCAAACAAAGAAAATAAAACTTTCATCACAAGATCATTGATTGAAAAATATCATGCATTTTTGGTTGGAAAATTTTATTCATGGTTCTTGAACCATTAATGAGGGAGTTGATTGATATTTATTAGTTAAGCTCTAGAAGTAGGTGAATTTATAAACCCACAGTTTATAATCCTTTAATGTAGTTTTTATTGCCATAAGTGAATCAGACTATATAAAAATCAGGGGAGGTCTTTTTGACTTGGTAATTGAAAATCATTGATTGAGTCAGGTATATTTCAGCAAATAGTGGTTTTATGGGTGATATTTCACTATTCATTGCCACTTAACTAAGAGAAAAACTCCTCTTTACCTTCAGAAAATCTTCCTTTGCTGACATTATCTATAATAAATATACATTTTGACTAAATTAATAAGAATGTCTATTTTTACTCTGCCAAAGCATGTACAAATAATTGTAAGTTTTCAAGATAATTTATTTGGAGAATTATATTCTGTATAATCATGTTAAGCTTGTTAAACATATCTTTTAGCCCTTTCCTTTCAAAATCATAAAGACAGTTTGTAATGCAAAACAAAAAAAAGTAAAATATATAGAAAGATGAGAGAGACTGAGAGAGAGAGAGAGAGAGGTGATAGATTCACATACATATACACATATAAATACAGTTCGCTTTCTAAGAATTTATACTCTTTTTTTGGCACAAATACTTCATAATAATCACTTTCTAATTACATTTAGCTTCCTTCAAATTTCTTTACATAGTTCCAACCATCAAATACAACTTCAAAGATAAAGGACTTCATTACCAGTGGTTTACAAGACAATCAGATCTCATTTCTTCTGGTCTTCCTAGAGTGGTTCTGAAATAGTAGCACAATTGCAACATCTTTGACATGAGAATTACATGGAGAGAAGACAATTTTTAAAGTCCCCATATGTAGATGGTGTCCCCCCAAAATGTATTAACACTTTAACAGCTGATAGCTCAATTGTTGTTTCTTTTCTTTTCTTTCAGATTTAACCCATTGGAATTAATAATTATTCAAAGTATGTATACATTTTGGGGGAACATCCTGTATTTGCATATGCAAATTTTGTTTTCATGTAATTAAGATGAATCACCTAATAATCAAACATCAGTAAGGCTATCTGATATACTTATATCAAAAAAGTAGAAGATAAAGTACTCCCATAGGCAACTCTGGTTAGACAGGCCTACTAATCTATGGAAATACTATGCTATATTTATTAAATAACTATAAAACAAATTTGGTATCAATGGTTATAGAAATCACTAAACACTTATTAGCTGATCCAGAAGAATGATTTGATATTTTGTGCCCTTGTCCTCATCAATAAATTCAAAATAATGTACAAATATTCTGCCCTGTCACTTCATCAGAACATTTTTAGTTGAAAATTAGATAATTTAAGTTACAAAATTTGTATACTACTTTGAAATACTATAAAAATGTTTCATCTTCTTTGTTTGGGAAGAATATTCCTGCAAAGTTGGTTATATTATCTGGTCATCCTGACACATAATAATATATGAAAATAATCGAGCACTGCTGTATTTTGCTTATGATTTTGCTGTGTTTTTCTAGGCAGTGGCTAAGTGCTTTCTACATGTTCTTTTATTTAATCATTATAATAGTTTAATTATAACCTATATGGTTATATGAGAACTTATGACCCACCCTATATAATAAAGAAGTAATATGCAAATTGACCATCACTCCAGCACACAAGATGGCTGCCCCCGTGTGGTCAAAGATGGCCACCCCCATGTGGACACAAGATGGCCGGTAGGGGAGGGTAGTTGTGGGTGATCAGGCCAGCAGGGGAGGGAAGTTGGGAGGGACCAGGCCTGCAAGGGAGGGCAGTTGGGGGTGATCATACCTTCAGGGAGGGCAGTTGGAGGGGACCAGGTCTGCAGGGGAGGGCAGTTGGTGGCGACCAGGCCAACAGGGGAGGGCAGTTAGGGGTGACCAGGCCTGCAAGGGAGGGCAGTTAGGAGGGACAAGGCCTGCAGGGGAGGAAAGTTGGGGGCTACCAGGCCAGCAATGGAGGGCAGTTAGAGGTGACCAGGCTGGCAAGGGAGGGAAGTTAGGGGTGACCAGGCCAGTAGGAGAGGACAGTTGGGGGCAACCAGGCCTGCAGGAGAGGACAGTTAGGGGCAACCAGGTTGGTAGGGGAAGGCAGTTATGGGTGACCAGGCTGGCAAGGGAGGGAACTTAGGGGTGACTGGGCCAGCAAGGGAGGGTAGTTGGAAGTGACCAGGCCTGCAGGGGAGGACAGTTTGGGGCAACCAGGCCTTCAGGGGAGGGCAGTTGGGGGCAACCAGGCCAGCAGGGGAGGGCAGTTAGGGACAATCGGGCCAACAGGGGAGCAATTAGGCATCTATCAGGCTGGCAGGAGAGTGGTTAGGGGGTAATCAGGCTGGCAGGCAGCTGAGTGGTTGGGAGTCAGCAGTCCTAGATTGTGAGAGGGATATCCAACTGCCTGTTTAGGCCCAAGTGGGATCGGGCCTAAGAGAGCAGTCAGACATCCCTGGAGGGGTCCCAGATTGGAGAGGGTGTAGGCTGGGCTAAGGGCCATCCCCCCCCCCCAACCCCCCCATGCACTAATTTCGTGCACCAGGCCTCTAGTGTTTTCTAAAAGAGGAAACTGAGTTATAGAGTACAGATTTCCTTAATACAACTGTGTTAATCAGTGAGAAAAGGATTTGGACTCCATCAGTCTGCTGCAGAACTCATGTTTTTAATTGATACACTATTTCCAATGTGGCCTTGATTACTAGTGTGGATTAGGAAAAAAATAAAACATCATATTTATTAAATACCAGTATTGTTATATATCAAATTATAGTTATTTATATTATAGTCATTTGTAAGCTTTTTCTTTCACACGTTATAAATAGTTCTGTAGCAATAGCTTATTATGATCTTAAGTGAAGAAAAATAAAGCTTTTCCTTTAACGAAAATTCCTACATGCCATTACAAGAGTATTGCAGGGAGCCCTGGCTAGTGTGAGTCAGTTGGTTGGAGAATCATTCCATACACTGAAGGGTTGTGGGTTTGATTCCTGATCAGGGCACATACCCATGTTGTGGGTTCAGTCCCTGGTTGGGGCACTTACAGGAGGCAATAGATCTCTCACATCTCTCACATTAATTTTTCTCTCTCTCCCTCTCCCTTCCTCTCTCTCTCTCTCTCTCTCTCTCTCTCTCTCTCTAAAAAAAAAAAAAAAAAATGCATTTGACCAATGTTTCCTAAATACGAATTACTGAAGCATTGTTATTACACCCAGGGACTTCTCACTCATTTCTACCAGGGCCTACATGATTGGTTAGCCAGAAAAGAATTTAAATATTAATTAGGAAACATCCTATACCCTAACACTTCATTCTCTTAAAAATTACCTGAAATAATTCAGATTGAACTAACATAAATATGTAATATTTAAGAAAAAAATCATGCTATTTAACCTATGAGCATATTAGTTTTGAAACTGTTTTCTATACTCCTTTGTATTCTGGGCACTTATTGAATTATTTTGGTTACTTCTAATTTGTTAGAATTTTTTAAACATGCATAATGCCATGGGAGTGTATAGGTTATATTTAATATCTGTTGACATGTAGATATTAGACTGTCTCTGTTTTTCTTTTTCAATATATTTTTATTTCGTTCAGAGAGGAAGGGAGAGGGAAAGAGAATAGAAATATCAATGATGAGAGAGAATCATTGATTGGCTTCCTCTTGCATGCCCCCTACTGGGGATTGAGCTTGCAACCTGAGCATGTGACCTTGATTGGAATTGAACCCGGGACCCTTTAGTCCACAGGCTGATGCTCTATCCACCGAGCCAAACCAGCTAGGGCTATCTTTGTTTTTTATTAATTGGGTTTGATGGTAGGGCTGCACTGGCAAATCTGAGTATAATAAATATACTATAGAGAAATTAGATATCACAAGAACCAGAATATATAGTAATTTTATTGTTCATTTTATTTACAGAGAGAAGCTAGGTTAGTCCACTGGAGGCCAATTAATCTAGTGTGAATGAATATACTACACTGACCACTACTTATCACATCACACTGTGCCCTGTACTTAACAGCCTCCAATGGCCAGAGCAATCTTTTCAGCCTGCTGTGAAGCAGAGAAGGCATGAATGCAAAGCTTTAAAGGAGGGCAGGCACCTACACAACACAAGGTGGGTGGGTACAGACAGTGAGTTCATCATCTTCACCTAAACAGTGGTGCCTGAGTTACAGACAAGATATAGAGACTTTTATAAGTGTTGATAATTAAGAACCTGGACCACAAGGTGATTATGCGAAATAGCATGCCTGGCATGTGGAAGGTATTCTGAATTATGTATATACACACATACTTAGAGGTACTTGGGAAATATGATAGTATATAATAAAGGCTTGCTAATATAGTTGGGATGGCAGGACACTCTTTAAAGAAAAGATTTAGGGAGTAGCACAAAGGTTTTAGAATCAGCAGGAAGGACATCAGAAAGAATGAAGGGAAAAGACTTGTACATTTCGGTAAGAAAAGTTCAGAGTTAGAAATGCATTTCTAATTGGAATTGAAACAAAACAATGCAAACCACTAGAACTACAGTTTGAAATATTGCCAGTGCTGAGGCCAACAAAACAAATAGCTCACCATTCTAAATTCTCTATGGGAAATATGGAAACCAGAGAAAAGTGCAAGAATTGTGAGGTTTCCAATTTGAATATTTGCTTTAGAGGGGAAAAACTCGTCTATTTTGAACAAAACTGAAAAACAGAAATGCACCTTTTTTAAAGCAGATGACAATTATATTGAGCACTTAATATGTAATATGTACTGTATAAATGTTTTCATGAATTAACTCATGTAATTGAACATTAATTGAATAAAATATGTATTATTGGTGTTTCCATTTTGCAGTTAAGGAATGTTAGGCAAGGAAATGGTGGAATCCAGGTGTGAATATAGGCAACTGGCCTAGAGCTCCATACTCTCCCTCAATCATACCATATGGACAAAGTATTTTTATTTTTTGCAAGTTAATATACAAATGTAGCTAAGAAAGAATCCCAAAGGCTACCGCATGCAACTAATGACCAAAAAGTTGAGTTAAAATAAAAAAGAGTTGAATTGTTTAAAATATTAAAGGATAGTCAGATATTTTGAGTTAGGTGTACCATGACCCAGACTATAACTTGAAAATTAGCCTCAGAGCTTGAAAAATGGTTCATCCAGTGACCTTGCTAAAGTCCCTACAAAGAAGAGATTAAGAAATAAAACATATATATTTTTATAATAAAAACTTGAGTAAACAAAATTCTGTTACAAGCCAAAGAAAAAATTGAGAAATTGAAAATCAGTTGGGATCTCAAATGGCATACAAAGAAGTAAGTTTAAAAAGAGCTCCATTCATATATAGTGTTCTTCTGCTTCTAAATTAATTGGGAATATGTAAAAACGCCACTTGATACACCTCAATTATACATAGGTATGAAATATTTTAAGTTACACTAACAATTGATGCTCTCTCTTTAATTAATTTCTTTTTGAATTATTTCTGAAAATACCAGTGTTAGATAACCAAACTCTTGCCTAGTGAGCTGATGCAATAACTTTGATAAATGGTGTTTGAATCAGTAGAAAGACATTTATATGCTCTCTCAAAATCTAAGAGTGAACAGCATTAAAATAAGCAGTGAAAGGTGCTAAATCAACAAAAGCTATATGATTTCTGGGTTTATTTTAATAGAAAAAGCCTCTAAATAACTAAATCAATGCCTCATTTATTCTCCCTTCCTTGCCATTATTTGCCATAGCAATTCCCTTCTTAGTTCAATTCTGTTCCACACTCCTGTCTGATTAGCCTCTTGTTCACTAATATAACTCATTCTTCAAATTTGAAATACTGTATACAAAGAATCCTCAAATATTTCCAGGGACCCAGATATTTATATTCAGTCTGCAATACATTCATTGTTGCAATATTTTTTTCTACTCACTTCATAGTCTGCCTTAGGTGTCTAGTTCTGTTTCTGCCTGATCCCTCTACTAAGAAACAAAATGAAAAGTTATTGAATGGCAAAGGAGCAGCTGAAGAAAGAACTTGATATGAGAATTAGAAAGCAGCCACTTCCTAATTCCAGAATCCTGATTCTCTGACAAAATACAAGCATTCATAGCTACATTAACAAAACAAAACACATACACAAGGACCAAAACAAACAAACAAAAAACAATGGATTCCTACTCATCCCACATGAATGTAGAAACAACATTAAAAATGCAAAGCTACAATAGGGCAGTGTTTATGAACTATATTATTTCCAGTTAGCAGACAGAGCAGGATATAGCTTGACAAAGGAAGGGCCACATTGATAAATTAGTGGCAGAAGGGGGCCATGGATGGGCAGTTTAAATCAATAACTGAAGAAATTTTAAAAAATATTTAAACTTTCTTAAATTAGTTGTTTTAAATATATATATTTTAAACAACTAATTTAAGAAAGTTTGAATATTAATAACTATATATATATGTGTGTGTGTATATATATATATATATACACACACACACACACACACACACATATATATATATATATATATATATATATGTGTGTGTGTGTGTGTGTGTGTATATATATATACACACACACACATATATATATATAGTTATTAATTACAGAGAGGAAGGGAGCAGGAGAGAAAAATAGAAACATCAATAATGAGAGAGAATCATTGATTGGCTGTCTCCTGCAAACCCATGACTGGGCATCAAGCCGACAACCCAGGCATGTGCCCTGACCTGGAATGGAACCTATGACCTCCTGGTTCCACTGAGCCACACAAGCTGGGCTTAAATTAGCTTTTTTTCTTTAGATGTCTACTTTACTCACTATCACTAAATTAACCTATATTGTGCTAAAAAGTTTTTAAAACCTGGTTGAGGAAAATTTAATGTAGTCAAGCTGTTTTTGTACTTTTTTTAAAAAATATATTTTATTGATTTTTTACAGAGAGGAAGAGAGAGGGATAGAGAGTTAGAAACATCGATGAGAGAGAAACATCGATCAGCTGCCTCTTGCACACCCCCCACTGGGGATGTGCCCGCAACCAAGGTACATGCCCTTGACCGGAATCGAACCTGGGACCCTTGAGTCCGCAGGCCGACGCTCTATCCACTGAGCCAAACCGGTTTTGGCTGTTTTTGTACTTTTTGATGAAACTTGATTTAACCTTGCCAAGGTTTAATTACTTGTATAGGAGTAATTCAGCTAATTCTGTCCTTCCGATAGTCATATATATAGAAGAAAAAAATGTTAAGTTCAGTCAAAATAATACTTTATTGTTTTATACTCATTAAGACTTGATACATTGCTTTTTGTCTCACTCGTCCTTTATATAAAATAAAAACTAGAAGCCTGTTGCACGAAGATTCGTGCAATAGACCTTCATTCACCTGGCTGCCTGCACCAGTTTTCTGCTGGCACCAGGGACCCAGGCCTTGGCTCTGGCCACTGCCTTCCGCCTTCTTTCAGGGTCGGGGCTTGGCCCCAGGCGGCAGCGGCGCAGGGTGGGCGCTGCCCGCCCCGTGCCGCCAGCAGCGATGGGAGTGGTGGCAGGCCCCAGTGCCTCCCGCCGGCCCTGGTTCCCTCAGCCGCTCAGCAACCAGAGCGGTGGCAGGCCCCAGCGCCTCCTGCCAGCCCCGGTTGCCCCGGCACCTCCCGCTGTCCCAGATTGCCCTGGCGCCTCCCGCCCGCCCCAGTTCCTGCAGCGATGGGGGGCAGGGCAGCACGTGGGGGCTGCCATCTTTACTGGGTTAATTTGCATAGCGCCCTGATTGGCTGTGGGCATAGCGAAGGTAAGGTCAATTAGCATATTACTGTTTTATTAGGTAGGATGTTCAGTCCTGATTGATAGATTTTAGTATATGATGCAAGGAATGAAGACTGAATAGAGAACAATTAATTGTAGTTCATGGCACTTTCTTTGTTACGTTGGGCAAGGATGAGCTTATAACATCCAGCTCTTCTTTATAACTATCATTATCCTGACTCACCAAATCTTTCTACTGAACACCATGTGTGCAACTAACTATCAGTCTTTTTTTACATTGATAGCTCGTAACCTTATAATAGTCAATATAATCATGAATTAACACCTCTTCACTGATCTTTTTCTTATACTTCTAATCTTGTAAATGGGCACCGTACTGACCCAAGTCCTTAAGCCAAATGACTGACTGCCATTTGAATACCTCCTTTCCCTCACAACCCACTTTCAGCATTCTTGTCCTTAAAAAGGTACTCCAACATGCCTCACATATCCTTTTCTTCATTTCATATCTTCTGGTAAGTGTATATATGTGGCTGCCACATTTCGCATTATGATATCACTGAATCCAATTCATTTTGTATACTTTTTAGGTGATATCATACTTGATTTAGCAACTGCATTTGTCAACCAAATCAGCTTCTCTTAGTTAACCGGGATGATTTTCTTCCTTTCTCAACAATCACTGGTTATGTGTTGCTTCCACCTTTTCTTCCAAATTCTCTGGCATGTGGCAGTGTTCACAGTGTTTGAGCCTTTTCCACAAATTATTCATTTGCTAATATCATCCAGCTTAAAGGTTTTTAATATTGTCTTAATGATGACCACATTTCTCTTGCTACTCTGATCTGCTCCTCTAAACACCAACATACCAGTACCATATGCCAACTGAACATCTCTGGGTGTCTAGTATGCATATCACAGAGCATGTTCAAAATCAAATTGCTATAATACAACCTCCTCCCCAAAAACAGTTCTCACAGTCTTCTAGATCTCAGCCCCAAAACGTTGGTCCATACTCTATTTCTTTTTTTCTTTCATAGCTCATATCTATTCCATCAGTAAGCACTACCTTCAAGATATACCCAGTGTTTGACCACATCTGCTCATTTCCATTTTAACTAAGTTTATTTTAATTATCTCTTAAGCTATCTCCTTAATTTCTCCCTTGTTCCACCATTTGTTCCCAAAACAGCAGCCAAAGCAATTATGTTAAACTAGAAGCCTGATGCACGAAGATTCGTGCTAGAATGGGCTTTCCTTTCCCTGGCTGCCGGCACCACCTTTCCACTCCGGCCCAGCCTCTATCTACTCAGACCCCGGAGCTGCCTCTTTCCACTCTGGGACCTGCCTCTTTCTGCTCCGGCCCCACCTTCCCACGCTGCCCAGAGGCCCTGAGAGACTGGGGGTGGGGCAGAACGCCTGCGTCGTCACCATGGCGATGATGCAAGCATCCCACCCCCATCACTCAGCGCCTGTATATGCAAATTAACCGCCATCTTGTTAGGTTAATTTGCATATCACTCCTGATTGGCTAGTGGCATAGTGGAGGTACGGTCAATTTACATGTTTGTCTATTATTAGGTAAGATTATATCAGATCATGTCACTCCTTTGCTCAAAAGCCTAGCAATGACTTCCTGTCCCATGTGTGGCTAAAGTAAAAAGCATTACAATACCGTAATGTACCTGCAGTAAATGATCTGGCCCAGCATGTCATTCTGATATCATCTCCTTTTCTTGTTCTTGTTGTTTTAGAGATGCTGAACTCACAGATTTTTCTCAAAGAAGCTAGAAAGCATCTACATTAGAGCACTTGTACTTATTACTCTCTCTCTTTTTTCTGGATTTTTTTTTTCTCACCTCTTTCAAGTCTGTTTATTTGTAGCAGTCAGTGTCATGTTCATAAATATTTAACAAGCATAATTATGTATGCTTGTGTATAATACAGGGGTGAGCACAAGTAGGTTTACAGTTATGAGTATGCAAAAGGGAGTTTATTTTTTACTAATTATTGTATTATTTGCCATATGAATAACTATAAACCTACTTTTGCCAACCCTGTATATATGGTTATTGTAGGTTTTACTGATATAAGATATGTAACGCCCAATTTATAAATAATGATAAAATATGCTTTACTCTTTATTGTAAATTCTACATAGCATATTGATTGTTTCAGAATGCTTGCATTGATGTTTGCCAAACTCTTGCATCCACAGGCAACCTATTGTTACAATTCAATGAATATTAACAAAATCCTACTACAAATAAACACTTGATTACTATCTTAATCAGCAAAGACGTAATTGGGGCCATTAATGAACAAGTTTAGTTCTGGCTTGTGTGTCTGTTGATATTTTTGTTTACATTAACATAGATAAAAGAGTTTATACAAACTTCACTTTTTCATCAACTATATGAGCCACTTTTTTTCTGCTAAGTTGAACAATATAGTTTTTATTAGTTATACTAGTATTCTTCAGCTTTTTGTATTATTCCCAATGTAATGGCTTATTTACCTTTAATATGCTTTATTTATGCTTTCTCCTTTACTTACTCTGCAAGTCTAGAAAATAAAAAAAAAGTAAATTAAGCCTTGATTTAGTATCATTTGCTGACTTGTGCAATAAAAATGCCCCCAATGCCAATGAATTTTAAGTGACAAGATGACACAAGTGATACCACCGAACATGGAGTTGGAAAAATGAGCAATAGCATTCTATAGAATAGAATAACATTTTATAGAATGCACTCTATAAGTTTTTAGAATGCTTTACAGCATTGTATAATATTTCTACCATATGGTAAAATAGACATAAATAGCAACAAGACCATAAATAATAGTAAAATATATTAATTCAATTATAAAGTGATGAGTTTCCAGTGTTTATTATTTTTTTACTATGATGTTGACTTTTTCATTTGTATATATTAAATTTTAACAATGGCCATATTTACAAACCAGCTCTCCAAGTTTTTAATTTTAACAATCAACTCTTTTTGAGTTATACTAGGTAATTCCAGCACCCCGCTACTCCAGTCCTAGTTCAAACTATAAGCCCACACCAAATATTCATTCCCCCCAGCAATTAACATCACCTAATCAGCTATATATAATGTAGATACCGTTTGTACTTATCCCCCCTCCCCCATAATCTATACTGATCTATTTTGTACATTCTGTTATTACCATTTAGCTGCTAAATAAATAGCACACTAGAATTTTAAATAACTTAACTGGATGGTTTACACCTAGCAGATGCTAAGAATGTACCCATCGTATGATTATTTCTCACTTGAACCATTCAAGAGTGTGAATCGATAAAGCTTTCACACATGAGAAAACTTTTTTTCTTATAAATCAGTCTTTTTCTATAAAACTTTAATGTTTCCTTGACCTATTTTTGTTCCTGCTACTTTCTGTAATCTGCACCTGTGCTTACTAGTATAAGAGGATTTATAATTCATTTTCATGTTCACATGATTTCACCATATTGCCTCCCAGTGATACTGGAGTCATAATGTGCACTTGTTAATTATTAATTAATAATGACTTTCTCTGTGAGTTAATGGCAATTAGACATGTAAAACTAAAATTTTTATTTGTCAAAGTTATACAATCAGTATAATATATCCCCCCAAAAGTGTTAAACATATATTTTGTACTATTTTTAAAGTTTCAAGAAAAATAGAGGGAGTGTCATGGTTACATGATTTTGTTTTCATATTAGACATATTTAAAAGATCAAAGGCAGTAAGAATGCATGAACATTCTTGAAAGCCTTCGGATTACTTTACTACATTCTTCAATTTATTTACAATTCCTTATGTTGTAGTTTGAATATACTACAACTATCCTGACTACATTCTAATTCTTATTCTAAAAATCACAATATTCACTTTAATTCTCCACAAGTACCTTAAGGACTCAATGATAAATTATGTGCCAAAAGAAATACAACATATGTATATGCAAGCTCTTGAAATTGTAAAGATAATTTTAGGGTTTGGATAAATGAGTTTGCTTCAGTACTGCGTTCATCTTACATGTAACATATGTAATATGTGTATATCATCTACACTAATAAAAGAGAAATATGCAAATTGACCATCCCTCTGCTACACCCGTCAGCCAATCAGGAGCAAGTATGCAAATTAATCCAACAAAGATGGCGGCGGCCATGGAGCTGGAGCGAGCAGGAGGCTTGGGTTGCTCCAGCAATGGAGGAAGCCAAGCTTCCAGCCTGCCCTGGCCTCGACTCAAGGAGGGGCCAGGGGCCTGGTTTTACCGGAGGGCATGGCCAACCTGAAAATGGCCCTCAGCCCCTCACCCAGGCTGGCCACACCCCCTGGTCTCCACTGGGGGTCATGGCCAGCCTGCAAACGTCTATCAGCCCCTCACCCAGGCTGGCCAGGCACCCTAGCGGGAACCCCCACCCTCAAGGGGGTGTGGCCGGCCTGCAAACCACCACAGGCCCCTCACCCAGGCTGCCCCACACCCCAAGGTAACCCCCACCCTGATCTGGGACACCCTTCAGAGCAAACCAGCTGGCCCCCACCCATTTACCTGGCCTCTATCTATACTAATAAAAGGATAATATGCTAATTAGACTGGGAAACCTTCCAGGAGACCTTCCAGACGTTCTTCTGGACAAAGCCATGGTGGCGGGGCCGAGGTAGAGGCGGTTAGAGGCCAAGAGGGGAGGGCAGTTGTGCATGATCAGTCCAGGATGGGACGACAGTTGTGGGTGATCAGGCCAGCGGCGGTGGGGGGGGGGACAGTTGGGGGTGAGCAGACCAGCAGGGGTGCCAGTTGGGGGTGAGCAGGCCACTAGTAGGGGTCAGTTGGGGGTGATCAGGACAGCTAGGTGGCAGTTGGGGGTGAGCACACTTGCAAGGGGGGCAGTTGGGGGTGATCAGGCTGGTCAGGGGGCAGTTGGGGGCAAGCAGGACGGCAGGCAGAGTGGTTAGGTGCAATCAGGCAAGCAGGCAGGTGAGCAGTTAGGAGCCAGCAGTCCCAGATTGCGAGTGGGATGTCCAACTGCTGGTTTAGGCCCGATCCCTGTAAACTGGCAGTAGGACATCCTTTAAAGGGTCCCAGGTTGTAGAGGGTGCAGGCTGGGCTGAGGGACACCCCCCTCCCCGTGCACAAATTTCATGCAACGGGCCACTAGTGTGTGTGTGTGTGTGTGTGTATAAAATCATTGCCATTTTCAATGAACTGTTTATCATATTATATCTCATTTTCAATGAACTGTTTATCATATTATATATATTATATATATATATATATATATATATATATATATATATAGCATATATAATATGATAAACAGTTTATTGAAAATGGCAATGATTTTTTTAGATCATTAGAGTATAATATAATGCATTATAAAATAAAATCATTTTAAAATCATACTCTAAAAGAAAAATAAAATTTTCTTTTAGAAATGAAGAAATAAGCCCTAGCTGGTTTGGCTAAGTGGATAGAGTGTTGGCCTATGGACTGAAGGGTCCCAGGTTTGATTCCAGTCAAGGGCACATGCCTGGGTTGCAGGCTTAGTTTCTAGTAGGTGGTGTGCAGGGGGCAGCCGATGGATGATTCTCTCTCATTGATGTTTCTATCTCTTTCTCTCTCTCCCTTCCTCTCTGATATCAATATATATTTTTTTTAAATCAGAAAAGCAGATTACCCAATAAGAAAACTGGTATTTTTGGAGGAATTGTCAATTTTTTGTTACTTATGGATTTATGTTGTCAACTATACAATTACTAATAGAACTGGACAGTCATTGGTATATGTATACATTGATAAAGCAGTGCTTTAAAAATTTTTAAAAATTATATGACTTTAAATACAGAATTTTTCCGTGTATAAGATATCCCCATGTAAAAGATGCCCCCCACTTTTCCAACCCAAAATTCAGAAATCAATATTTTAAACATAAAACAGAACACATTTTTATTTAGTAATTACTGTAGGTAATCCTATATAATAAAGAGGTAATATGCAAATTAACCCTCACACCATCACAAGATGGCTGCGCCCACAATGGAGGTGGGGTTCCCATAACGAGTGATCAGCAGGGACCTGAGGCTGCGTGGTGCCGGGCTGGAGCGGGGGACCTGAGGCTGTGCCCCTGCCCAGCGGGGCTTGACTGGGGACCTCAGGCCGTGCCCCCCACCTGGCAGGGCTTGACGGGGGACCTGAGGCCACGCCCCCTGCCCCAGCGCTCAGCTGGGGATCCTCAGGCCGCACCTCCCACCCCGGCACCAGGCCGGGAGACCTCAGCTCATGCCCCCCGCCCCAGTGCTGGGCCAGGGGACCTCAGGCCACACTCCCTGCCTGGTGGGGCTTGATGGGGGACCTCAGGCTGCGCCCCCTGCCCGGTGGGGCTTGACAGGGGACCTCAAGGTGCACCCTATGCCCCAGTGCTGGGCCGGGGACCTCAGGCCATGTCCCCCGCCCTGACGCCAGGCTGGAGGACCTGAGGCTGTGCCCCTGCCCGGCGCCGGGCCAGAGTACCTGAGGTTGCGCCCTGGCCCAGCCGGGGTGGACAGGGGTGGGGCCAGCTGGGTCTGGATCTCGCCCAATTGGGGCGGTGCCGGCCGGATCTGTGTCTCGCGCGATTTCCAGGCACATGCAGGTGGGCAGGGACTTGATTCTGGGTCCTGCGGTGCGCCCCAGACTCTGACAGGAGGAAGATTTTCATATACATTTTACTAATTTTCTTTCATCTCTGACACTGCTATTATAGAGAAAGGGCAAATAGCAATATTAAAGTATTTCCTCTAATAAATTCCCTTTTAATGTGCATGAATTTCATGCACCGGGTCACTAGTGTTTACATAACAGTACTCTGATATTATGCAGCATATCACTTTATTCAGCCTCTGTTGCACCACTGCTCTCTTCTTCATCACTATTAGTTCCAGACATATCAATTTCTTCAACTTCTATTGTATCACTGCTGTCTTCTGAGTCACTGTCTATATATGTGAGATCATCCTCATAAACTTGTGACATTTTCTGAGCTAACTTTGTTCGTATTCCCATGGCCAACCCCTCTCTCCTCATTAAATTGAAGCACCATTTTGACTTTCCTGTAAAATCAACAATGTTCATGTCACTTGCAGATATTCTTGCCTGACATTGAATAAGCTTGGTTGACACACATAGCCACTCTGGTGCCACTTCATAATCCAAGTCTTAAGACTCTGTTCCAAGTTTGCCCATTTGATGGTTTTTCTCTTAAGGCCTTCTTCTTTTTTGGCTTCTTAAGGAGTTGTTCTTCCTGTTTTCTCCACTGTCTGATCATACACTCAGTGGGAAGAGGTCCACATTGTTTCTCTGCAGCTCTATTTCCATGCTAATTTGCACAGCTGATTACATTCAGTTTGAATTTTTCAGAGTAAGACAATCGCTTACTGGTATTTATCTTTTTTTTTTTTTTTTTGGATATCTTTATGGGCTCAGAATGCTCTGGTCCCTGTTGCATCTGTGCACTCTCCACCTCCACCTCTAATTAAGGCATCAGCTGACATCAATAACAATAAGGGTTGTGATTGGATGAAGCCTGTTTGACAGGGTATGGGCAGCTGTGCACCCACGCGGCTCCCTCCTTGGCTGACTTCCATGTATAAGACACCCCTAGAGTTTCAGTCTAAAGATTTTAGAAAAAAACAGTGTCTTATACATGTAAAAATACTGTAGTTGTCTCAACAACAGATATTTAAAATGTTTTTGAGATATTTATATTAAGTACCCTTTATTAAATAATAACAACTATATAACCCAGGCTGAATGGCTCAGTCATTTTAGCATCGTCCTATACATTGAAAGGTTGTGGGTTTCATTCCCAATTGAGGCGCTTACAGGAGACAATCAATTTCTCTTTCTCTCTCTTTCTCCCTTCCTCTCTCTCAATCTCTCAGTAAAAATGTATGCTTGAGTGAGGATTATAAAAATCTACATAAAGCATATTTATCCTTTTTAAATTCATTTTAACCATACACAAAACTAAAGAGAAAAAATTAAATTACATAAAAATAAGAAGCAGAATAGTGGAAAAACATGGCAATGCTAAAACAAGGCATAATATATCTATATGATTAACTTAATATTTATTATTTGTTTCTGCATTTTTAGTCCATGAATTTTTTATAAACTACGTGAATAGCTATTTGGGGAAAATAATACTTTAGTTCTAGATTTATAGATTTCATTATTATTTTCCAAGAAAATACATTTCTACTTAAATGGAATATTTCTGCAAACATTCAATACCTGGTAAAAATATTTTATTCGTTATTTTTAAAATGAAATTATATTATGAATTATCTTGATCAAAAAAAGGTCAATTACAATCTTGTTACTTTCCATAGAGTACATATTTCCAGATGATAATAATCTTAATATTTCATTATTTACAGAAGTTGTATTCCATGTGTTCATTACACATCAATTTTATGGAGGTCAGTTTCATATTTCCTCTTTTCTTTACCTTCCAAATACTATTTTTTTACCTGGATTCATAGAATATATTTACATGTGCCATAGCTGAAATATTTGAGATATATGTTTTTATATATATTAAAGCATATGTAATTTAGTTCTGGAGAGAAGGATAGGGTAGAAGACAGAGAGAGGGAAGAGGTGTTAGAGAAAGAGACATAGAAAGCCAACCATCAATTATTAGGAATAAATTTGTGTTTGTGTGCATATGTTTGCATGCATGCACCCATGAATATATGGGTATGTATGTGTTTATATGTATATTTTGAATTGAAATGCCATTACAGTGTAGCAAGCTACCTTAAAACTCGGAACTTTCAAAACAACTGTGGTTTTGGAAGTCAAGAAATTGAGCAGGGACTATCTAGGCAATTTCTTTATTCATATGGCATTGACTTGGTTACTTGCTAGCTAGCATTCAGATGATACTTGGATTTGTTTGGAGGTTCAAAGATGAGACCACTCATACACCTGGTTTGTCAGTGGAAAGATCTGGGGAACTGACTGTTCCATCTCAGGGCCTCTCTAGAGAGCAGAGTAGCTTGACTACTTACATAAAAGCTCAGGCTTATGTAGATCAAGGTAGAAGCTCCTAGTTCTCCTAAGTCCAGGGCAGAAATTGCCATAATTTCACTTCCACTGCACTGTATTGGCCAAAACAGGCATAGGCCAGCCCATACTAGTGATTTGAGTATTTAGTTTCTTGAATAAAGCAGACCAATAACTGCTAGTGGCCACTTGGAAAAAGATGGATATTTAGTTCTTTGGGTTTTTGCTCTTTCTTCTGTTGTACAAAAGACTGAATCCTCAGTTTGTAGAGTCAAATCTTTCAGTTACCCCAGGCTATCCACCACCTTTCTGACATCTTATTGATTATAATTAGAACTGTGATTCCAGTGCTATTAGAACCCAACCTGACAAAGAGAACCAGGATCATGTCTGAAACCACGTTGCCAAAATGGAGACATTCTTCCAAAATCTATTTCAGGCTCAGTTGCTGTATTTCCCCCAATTTCATCACAAGGAATCAGAAACTTGGAGGGTAGTGATGTATGGAATGAATACAGGCTCTATGGTACCTATTTATCCTTGGGCAATTTTCCTTAACCTTTCTGTTCTTGCAATCCCTCCTTGATAAAAACAAAAAGTAGGGTAATATGAATAACTTTCATAGGCAGTTGATGCCAGGATTTAGTGTGATGATCAAAATAAAGCATTCTTCATAATCTATAATATTAAAAGCATAATATGCTAATTAGATCAACGTCCTTCCGGACGTCCTTCCAGATGAAGATGGGTCTGCGAGGGAAGCCTGGGTCCCAGGTGGATCTGAAATCGGTAGAGTCGGGCTGACCCAGTGGCTTGGGCAGGCTAGGCAAAGCGCTGGGCTGGGCTCAGGTTGGGGTCCCTCTCCTCCTGCTGGGGGGCGCTAGCCCTAGAGGTATTCATCTCGGTGATGATGGGCGACGGGCACTCGGAGGTGGTGTTGCTGTACAGGGCCTTGTACACACACCTGTCCTGCCCACCGCAAGGCCAGAGGGAAGCCCAGGTCCCAGGTGCCAGAGCGAAGCTGGTCCCGGCAGCCAGGCCTACTCTTGCACGAATTTCATGCATCGGGCCTCTGGTGCTTAATAAATACTTAATAACTGACAGCATTTCCATTATCATCATCATCATCATCATCATCACTATTGGAATTTACTCCAAGATAAGGCTTTTTCAAAATTTATAGTTTATATTTCTCCATATGGTGCTGTCTCAGTACATACTTGCTGAATAGAATAGGTATGCTAAACGTCTAAAATTCTATAGAATATTTGGCCTTCACAAATGCCCTGGAAGCCCTGTGTTTTTAATGGTATGATTAAGTATACTAATAACTAATCTTTTGAAAGTATAGATCCCATTAAAACACTAACAACATACATAAAACTAAATGAAAAAATGCAAAAAGAGAAAAAATAGAAATAAAACTTTCTAAGTCAGACGAATCTTTAATGACACATCAACACACCCACATTCTCCTTGAATATGTCTGATTTGTGCCCCAAATCTATAAAGAAGATAATTCTTACTTTTATGATGATGATATTCCTATGTAAAATGCCACTGTGGCATTTGGGATTTTTATGGCAGGCAGTTCTGGGTTACATTTCTGGTTTTGCAGATATATATGATCTGGGGAGAGTTACTTAAACTTTGAGTTTGCTTTCTCATGGAATTTTTTTGGGGAAAAAAAAATATATATATATCTATATATATATGAGATATACTCCTGAAGTCACAGCCCATATTCAAAACATGTGAATCTCCTTTCTTTTCTGCTCAGTAGAAATAAAATGCTTCACTATCAATTCTAATCATAGAAAGACAAAATTATAAAGGAGGAAAAATTGAATCTCCTTACTAAAGCTTAAAAATGTCTGCCTTCATGAATCTATGATTATTAAGTCCATGAGTCATAACTTGAAGCTAAATATGTTGAATTGCTTACTTTGTTTGTTTTCAAATTCTGGGATGCCAGTGTCATATAATACTAGAGGCCCGGTGCATAAATTCGTGCATAGGAGTGGGAGGGGGGACCGAGGGCGGTTGGCCAGCAGGCCCTGATTGGGCAATCTGTGCCGGCCAGCAGGGGGTAGGCAAGGGGAGGTTGGCTGTGGGAGCGCACTGACCACCAGGGGGCAGCTCCTGCATTGAGTGTCTGCCTCCTGGTGGTCAATGTGCATCATAGTGACCAGTCATTCCAGTCGTTAAGTCATAATGGTTGCTTAGGCTTTTATATATGTAGATGTTCTGTGTTTTTATTTAAAATAAAATAAACTGTACAGAAAAATCTAAATATAAATCTAAAGTTATTCCATTACCCATTGGAACTCTAGAGTCTGGAATATGCTGCATATGACTATAGAGACAGCAATGGCTTTGCTCAGCCTCAGCCAGTACCAACTGACAAGTAGTGAAGTTTAGTCAGTATCAGCTGTCCACAGGGACAGCAAGACATCTATTCAAATCTTCTGTCACCTGAGGAACAAAACAAATATTTAGAGAGAGTTTTCACACTTACTGAGAACCTGATCTCTACTGTTCTCCTACAATCATTTTCCAATGATATCATTTTATCCATACAGTCATACACATCCCAGATGCACACCTTTACTAATGTCAGATCCCATTTGCATGGATACCATGCTTGTCCATCATCCTTCCATATTTTGTAAGCATACCATTCTCCCATAAAGTACTCTTTGGTCATGCTTGTCCATTTTGATAACTATGACCTCTGAAGTCTAGGTTTTGTTTGCCATTTAAGAAATGATATTTTTTGTATTATTTAACTTTCCAGATTTGCATACCAATTTCCCCATCAGTAAACACTCAAATCATAACATTCTAATGTCATAAGCTCTGCCCTATAAGTCATAAACATATTAAGCATACATTAAATTTGTGATAAATGAAGAAAGAGATCTCTGGAACTGTGTTGCTGATGGATACATAGAGATTCAATGTCTACATCACTTTGCTTTCATTGTAAACAAGAATTTATGGAAGCCACATGATCTTCATAATCAGTAAGGAAATTTCAGAATGTATACTGAACAAACATAGCATATAATATACTAAATGTTAAAATAAATAGCAACTGAATAGCTAACACAAGAATCTCCCAGGTTCCTAACTCACCACAGTGGGGCAGCTGGAAATATGAATTATTAGTGACAAGATATTAAGTGGCATCATGTAGAAAATGGTAGTGGAACTTTTGAACATTATTAAACCTGTCAGCATTCATATCCATTTAAACAAAAAGATTCTCCAATGATATATGAGCACCTTAAGGCCAGATATCATGTGTTCTCAAGTCTAGATTGATATCTCAAATTTGACCATTCATGAGATTCAGGAAAGGAGCTTGTCCTCAGTACTGATGCTCAGGTCCACTCCCCCAGGTTCTGATCAGTAGGTCTAAGGTGACATACTTGAAGTTACATGATAATTGACATTTCACATGATTTTGTAATTAAGTGGTCCTTGTGCCCCATTAGAAAAACATTGAAAGACCAGCACATTTTAATAGACATTACATAATAACATGCTAGACATTGAGTGAATGAACAGTTAGGCAAATAAAGGAGTAAAATAAGCACTTGAGCTAAAGTGCATGTTATAGTTTAGACATTGAAGAAATCTTACCAGTTTCTTTTATAAATGTGTACACGTATCTTGGAGATTTCTGTAGGAATTTGAATGTGCATTCTTATTTATTTGTTCTAGCCTTTTAGGGATTTTATTTTGCAGTCTTCTGTGGTAGTATCTAATGAACTAAATTTTTACATTTCAGTCTTAAATTATTTTTAGTGAGTAAAAATGCAAGAAAACATTTTGGAGAATCTATTGCTGTATCTGAATCTCATCATTCAGGGAACATTACACATGTGGTAGTCCTGTGAGTTGGATTCAACAAGCAATGTTTATATCCACAGATGAGTTTTCAATGTTATGAACTTGTATTCAGCAGAGAGTAATTCCGTTACAAGCCCCTACATATCAAGGTGATTGGGAAGCAGTAGTCAATAGGTAATTTGCAGGCAGTGGGGCACCTGCAATCATTTACCAGGAAAGTAATAAGAAACAAAACAACATAATACAATGGTAATCACATCCTGTTGATTCAACCCAGCATCACAGGAGAATAAAAGGCAACAATTCCCGTTAACAATTTGGAAGTAAACATTGCTAGTGAAGCATGTCTTGCAAACATTCACTATATGCCATTACCAGTTACCTAACATGCATTGTAAATAGAAGAGTTTTCTTTGTTTCAAACAAAGGAGCAACGCAATAATTTATGGTAATTACTTTAGCTGCTTCATATAATATATATTTTTAATTAATTTATTTATTTTATTTATTTCAGAGAGGAAAGGAGAGGGAGAGAGAGGTAGAAATATCAATGATGAGAGAGAATCACCAGTCAGCTGTCTTCCACATGCCCTCCACTGGGGATGGAGTATGCAACCAGGAAATGTGCCCTGATCAGAAATCCAACTGTGACCTCCTGATTCATAGGTCGATGCTCAACTATTGAGCCACAGCTACTTCGTATTTTTTTCTTTACAAATTTACTTAATGAAAAGGCCATGCTTATGTCCTTATTAGGTTTATTTGGAAGACAAAAGGAAAGTAGATTACAATACTGTGTACATGGATATATGCCAGGAAAACCCAAACAAAGAAGACTTCATTTCTTACTTGCATTGTGTAAATATAATTTAACTTGTCACATGAGTTTAGGCTTCATAGTTCTGAAAATATGTAATACCATTGCACATTATTTTTGTCTTTGTGTGTGTGTTTCCATACATATATGCATTTTTTGGCATGACATGATGGAGATTAAAAGTAAACAAAGGCATAAATACATACTGGTAAAACTTCATCTTTCTAACTATGGCTTTTTAAAGTATGACCTTGCCCCTCTTGCATTAGAATCAGCTGTGGTAGTTGTTTTAGATGTTGGGGGAAGTCAACAAAACCAATTTATCCTCCAGCTGGACTGGAGCAATCTGGGGCTCCTCTCCCAACCTCTGCCCTTGGAATATTACTTATACCTGTGGTTCCCATGATAGGAGCTGTTTTCAAGGACACAGATTTGAGAAACAATGTGTGGTTGAGGTGGTGTATGCGACTGAATCCAGGTCATTATATGAACTCTTTAGATTTTAGCATGTGGGTTTGGAGCTCTACTAGTCTTTGGTCACTTGATGGAGAAAAGATAATATTTCAACAAATTGTGCTGAAACAAATGAGCATCCACATGCAAAAACATGACGTAGACATTACACCCTTAAAAAAAGGTAACTCGAAATGAATCACAGGCCTAAATATAAAGTGCAAAAATATAAAATTCCTAAAAGAAAACATAGGAGATAGTCTCCATGACTTTGAGTTTAGCAATGACTTTTTAGATACAACTCAAAAATCATGATCCATGAAAGAAATAATTAAAAAGCTGAACTTCAAAAAAACTTAAAAACTTCTACATTGTGAAAGACACTGCATTGTCAAGAGGATAAGAACACAAGCCTAACCTGGGAGAGAATATTTGAAAAATAGATGTTTGATGAAGGACTGTTCTAAAATATACAAAGAATTATTAAAACTCAATAAGAAAAAAATAATCCAATTAATAAGGGACATCAATCCTGTGTCAGATATGTCGTTAGTGAGTATATTCTCCCAGTCAATAAGTTGCTTTCTGTTTTGTTGAAGTTTTCCTTCAATGTACTGAAGCTATTAGATTGATATATTCCCATTTGTTTATTTTTTCTTTTGTTTCCCTTGCTCAATGGGATGTGTGCACAAAGATATTAGTCAGACTAATGTCAGACAGTTTACTTTGTCTATTTTCTTCCAGTTTTATGATTTTAGGATTTACATTTTAGTCCTTAAAGCATTTTTTAAAAATATTATATGAGTGGTACAGTTTTTATTTTATTTTTTGCATGTATCTATCCTTCACTTGGTAATGATCAATGTTTTATATTTATAGTATACAGAATATTACTTTAATTATTTCATTGTAAAGCATATATTTATATTTATAGTATACAGAATATTACTTTAATTATTTCATTGTAAAGCATTCTCCTGGACAATAATCATATACTTCTTCCCACCAGAGGTAAGTTCCACTTATTATGTATTCTTTTTAGAATGGCATCTTTATTTTGTTTCCAATACTAGAACATATATATTTATTTTACAAAATATATTAATTAATTCTTACCTCATTCCCTTCTGCATCAACTCAATCCCTTCTTATATAATTATTAAATGTTATAATACATTGTTCTTTTTAATAAAAATGCTTGAGGCTTTTTTATATGCATGAATTGGATGAATCACTTATTATCATATAATTATAATTTTTATAAGAATAATTTTCATTTCATATTTAGCTTCAGGAAAGTTTTTATGAACTCCTCAATTATATATTCACAAATTTTGAAAGTTGTGGGAT
Source organism: Cnephaeus nilssonii (assembly GCF_951640355.1). Taxonomy (NCBI): domain Eukaryota; kingdom Metazoa; phylum Chordata; class Mammalia; order Chiroptera; family Vespertilionidae; genus Cnephaeus; species Cnephaeus nilssonii. The sequence goes on from NC_137073.1 coordinate 97,231,840, forward strand.
CTCTTTTCCTGGTGCCCAAGGCTCTCCTCTCAAAGTCATTACACATCCAGTAAATCAATTCAGTAAGAAATTCCAGAAGTTCGGTGTTTTTTATTCCAAACAACTGATTGACTATTCCATTCTACTTTTAAAAGACTATTTTTTACTTGAATATACAATCAACTTTTTCTCATTATATCAAGATATTGTTTGCAAACGAGTTCAACACTATATTTAGCAGTTATTATAATTGGCATCATGCTATGAATTGCACTGCTAACTAATCAAGTGTGTGATTGAAGCCTTTGGTGTCATTCTCAAAAGTGGCATGATCCAGATATTTTTTTAATGAAAGTAAAAATGTGGTTGTTAAATGTAGACAAATATTTGGGGTAGCAACTATATTTATATTATATATTTGCATTCACATAAAGCATATATACGTATATATTTAGATATTTATTTATAAGATAGATCATCTACATGAGGACAGTTTTTCTTATTTTATGACTTAACTAGTGGCCCGGTGCACGAAATTCGTGAACATTAAAAGGGAATTAATTAGAGGAAATATTTTAATATTGCTACTTGCCCTTTCTCTATAATAGAAGTGTCAGAGATGAAAGAAAATTAGTAAAATGTTTATAAAATCTTCCTCCTGTCAGAGTCTGGGGTGTGCCGTGGGACCTAGAGTCAAGTCCACGCCTACCACTCGCAATTCAAAAACACAGGAGACCTAGACCCCGCTGGCCCCACCTCCATTGCGTGAGACCCAGACCTGGCCGGCCCCACCCCTGTCAAGCACCTCCAGGCAGGGGCACAGCCTCAGGTCCCCCAGCCCAGCGCTGGGCAGGAGTGCAGCCTCAGGTCCACCGGCCCGGCGCTGGGGTGGGGGGCACAGCCTGAGGTGTCCTGGCCCAGTGATGGGGCAAGGGGTGTGGCCTGAGGTCCCCCGTCAAGCCCTGTCAGGTGAGGGGCATGGTCTGAGGTCCCCCATTAAGCCCAGCCCCCACCCCCCTGCAGCATCACGTCAGCGCTGAACGGGGATGCGCACAGGCAGCGTCAAGTCCCTAGCCTGGGATGCAGGCAGGCAGCTTCACCTCAGCGCTCAGCAGGGATGCACACAGGCAGGGTGACATTAGTGCTGGGGGCTGACGTCCCCACCCCCATCCCCACCCACAGACTGGTTGTGACTGGGACACCACCATAATGGACAAATTAGCATATTACCACTTTATATGTATAGACAGTATTTGGGTAAACTTGACCCTCTCAAAAATGTGTTTAATTTTTAAATGTAGGCCTCTCTTACTAAGGCTCACTAATTTGTGCATATATGTATGTTTACTTACACATAATTATAAATCCTATCTAATAGAAGAGTAATATGCAAATTGACCATACTTACGCTACACATACCAGCCACTCCCATCAGCCATGCCCACCAGCAAATCAGGAGCGAATATGCAAATAAACCCAACCAAGATGGCTGTAGCCATGGAGAGCAGGAGGGAGGCTTGAGTTTCCCCAGCAATGGAGGAAGCTGAGCTTTCCGCCTGCCCTTGCCAGCCTAGGCCTCCACTCAATGCTACAAAGTTTCAGTGATAGAAGATAAATAAATCCCAATAAAAATGGCAGCAGCCACGGAACTGGAAAGAGCAGAAGGCTAGGGTTGTCCCCGGCGACGGAGTAAGCCAAGCTTCTGCAGCCCTGGCCGGCCTAGGCCTCCACTCCAGGCTACAAAGTTTCAATTATAGAAGATAAATAAATCCCAGATACCAGGGCCTCCGCTTGGGTTGCCGGGGGGCGTGGCCGGCCTGCAAACCACCATAGGCCCCTTGCCCAGGCCACCCCATGCCCCAAGGGAACCCCCACCCTGATCTGGGACACCCTTCAGGGCAAACCAGCTGGCCCCCACCCATGCACCAGGCCTCTATCCTATCTAATAACATAGTAATATGCAGATTGACCATCACTCCAACACACAAGATGACTGCCCCCACGTGGTCAAAGATCCTGCCCCCATGTGGACACAAGATGGCCAGCAGGGGAGGGCAATTGGGAGGGACCAGGCCTGCAAGGGAGGGCAGTTGGGGGTAACTAGGCTTGCAGGGGAGGGCAGTTAGGGGCAAACAGGCTGGCAGTGGAGTAGTTAGGCTTCAATTGGGCTGGCAGAGCAGTGGTTAGGGGGTGATCAGGCTGGCAGGCAGAAGCAGTTAGGGGCAATCAGGAAGGCAGGCAGGTGAGCAGTTGGGAGCCAGCAGTCCTGGATTGTGAGAGGGATGTCTGGGATCAGGCCTAAACGGGCAGTCGGACATCCCTCGAGGAGTCCCAGATTGGAGAGGGTGCAGGATTGGCTGAGGGTTCCCCCCCCCACCCCTGGGCACAAATGTCGTGCTCCGGGCCTCTAGTAGATATATAATCTTTTTAATCCCTTTTGGATTCAAGTATTAATTCATGAGACAGTCCATTAAATGTCTCCTTTGTCCCTATAAAGTAAAAAGTGTGACATTATGTGTGATAATTTGACTCAATATCATAACTTTATTTTGCGTATGTACTTAGATCTAGTTCTTATTGTTGTTTTTATTTCTTGCCAAATTTTGTGAGTTTCTTAATCTTGATATATGTTAAAATGCTTCCCACCTATAATCTTATTTCAACTATCCACACTTCCTCAACATTTTCCATCATCAAACTTTGACATCACTGTCAAGAAACTATGTAAATTCTCTGCAAAGAGGAAAAGTAACCTCAGATCATCTCAACTGAGAAGCACGAGGTGAGAAGTGTTGAACACACCAGCAGAATGAATAAGCTCAGGTTGCAATCTGCCCTCTAGTAGCTGTCTACCCCAGGGAAGGTAGAGATGGGCATCTTACATTTCCCATGAATAGGATGGTTTGGGACATGTGCTTGACATGTTTTAATTGGACAGTTTAGTAACATTGATAAGGTACGCTTTGCCTCAGAAGCCTGGCTTTTCTTTCAAACGTATTTCATGAAAAATGCATTTCTTAAAACAGAAAAAAGGATAAATATTTCTATGCCATTTCTCGTTTATTGAATAACCCATTCTGGGTTTTAAATATGTGTTACAGGAGTTATTAGAACTGCCTTACATAACATGGACAGAGAAGCCAGAGAGCACTACTCGGTGGTCATTCAAGCCAAAGACATGGCTGGGCAAGTCGGAGGGCTTTCAGGATCCACAACGGTCAACATCACCCTGACCGACGTCAACGACAACCCCCCACGCTTTCCTCAGAGTATGTACCTGTTTATTCTGATTTGAATGTAATACTATTCCTTTATATAAAGCAAAATGAAATACTTTCATCTACAGTGGCATGTTACTGTTATCTTAAATGGAATATTTTCTTTTTGTGCCATATGGTCTCCCTCCTATAAACAAGACTAAAGAATCCATTCTACCTATTGTCTCCTGAACCTGGTGGATAATTGTCACCATGTTAAAGGTGTGTGTTTCAGTTAGTATCACAGTTAAACATTTAAAATGCTGTAGTCATACTGGGTGATGTTGTCCTGCATTGACTAAAGTATTTATGGGTTACCAAGGTATTCATAGAGATATTCAAAATACTCTTTGGTATGGGCATTCTCAGGCAAAATAATTGCATAGGTTCCTTTTTTACTAAAACTTAAAAGAAAATTCTTCATATTAGGAATGAATGCTCTTCACACACACACACTCACACACACATACCATCCAACAGTCCAACACCAGGCTACAACTAATATAATAAGGTAGGATTTTTGAGTAGACTATGAGTCTTAAGAAGGGAGAGCATAAACTAGCAGGCAATTTAGGGAGAAGTATCAGTTCTGTGTGCTTGGAAGGGAGTGATATTTATGATATCAGAAGGGACAATAAATAATTATATTTGAATTTTTTGATGTGGCAGAACTGTAGAGGACATTTTATAGAATGATTTTTAATTATAAAAGTCCTGTAAGAGATCTGCCCCTTATGTTCTTCTTACACATGATGTTTCAAAACTGTAATAAAATAGACAATGTGGTACGTCAGTAATGACTCTTCACAAGTTAGTGCTAAATTCCTTCCCCAACTTTATCTCTTTTATAAAAAAAATATTTTTTATTGATTTTAGAGAGAGAGAAAGGGAGAGGAAGAGAGGGATAACCATTGATGTGACTTAGAAACATCGATCAGTTGCCTCCTGTACCCCAACTGGTACCAAACTTGCAACCTGGGCATGTGCCCTATTCAGGAATCAAACTGGTGACCAACCACCTGAGCAACACTGGCCAGGGCTCCCCAGCTTTATCTCTTAATGTTGGTCTCAGTACACCTCAGGCTCAAACAGGGTGGAATACTGATCATTCCTAATACTTAGCATACTCTTAATTCAACTCAGAATACTCCACACTCACATTTTTTTGTTTAAAAGCCCTGCAGAACTAACCCTGTTGCAGAATTAGCAGAGTTTATATTCTTAATTTCCTATTACATAGCACTTTCTCATGTCCTTTATTTCCATAGGTGCATATCTCCTCACCTAGTATGCATCTAAGTACGAACAATGCTTGAATTGTCTTTGTAAACTTAAGTGTTCAGGTCAGTGCCCAGCCCTTGAAAAATGATTCCTAATGAGTGACTGGGTCAAATTTAAATACTCTGTCAAACTACCATTGTTGTAATACATACAACTCCAGTTTCCAGTTAGGCAAAACCACTTTAAAATATTGGTTCTAGAGTTAAGATTATGTGACCTGGTTCACTGGCCTTTGCCCTGTGGAGAAAGTATGTCTAAAAGAAAATTATAAATCATAGATAGGGTTATATTACATTAAACATAACATATAATTAAATTTAAGTCATTTTACAAAGTACATTGTACTTTTATATTTAGTTTATCATTTAGTCCATGCATTATGCAAATACACATACATCACTTTCTCACAAGTGCTGTTATTTCACAGGATTAGAAAACTGAATTTCAAATATTTTTAAAAGATAATGAGTAATAGTGCTAAAATCAACTGAATACAAAATTTAATATAATTTACAATACTAACTTGTCTACCTTATTTTCAGGCAGATTATACCATGGCTATTGTTAAGATGTATATTAATATCATTGATTTTAATCAAGAGAAAAATCCAGGGTGGGAATGGCTGGAGGAGGGGATGTCAAGAGGGGAAAAGGGAGACATGTAAAACTTTAGACAATAAATAAAATAAAATAAAATAAATCCAGTTCTACACAATAGGACATCAATAAATGCTTGGTCAAAATACAAATAACATCTCCATTTCTCTCTCTTCCTTCTTCTCTCTATAATCTATTTTTTTAATTTACAAGTCTATTAAAATAGATTTTAGAATTCAACAGAAAAATTGTAATAGTGATGAATGTAGAAAACTATGTATGGGCTTATGATAGATTAATAATAGTTTTGTTGTTGGAAGCATCAATTTATGGTGAAAACAAACATTTTACCTGACAAGGAAACAATAAATGTGTACCCTCTTAGTGAGCTCATTATATCTAATGGGATCTACCTGTCCTTGGTCAGTGACAGTCTGTGCAGAATGACTGACCGATGTCACCCCTGACACACTGCAAGATGGACTTTGTTTTGAAACAGAGCCAGTACCTACCCTAACTTGTTTAAAATATATTTTATTTTGCACTCATGTTGCTCGAACATACTGCTGCTTTCAAAATGATTTAGTGTCACCCTGACAAGAGTAGCTTGCAGTAAACTGTTTTTCATTTACCCATTGCATTAAACTCATCAAATGGCTGCTTACATATGGGAAACTTTGTAAACTCTTGGGAGAAAGAAATGATGTAGATGAGGACTGGTATTCATGAAGCACCACAAAACATAAATCCATTTATATTTCAACCTATATAAAGAGCATATCCAGTTATCAAATGGATCCTGTGGTCTCACTGTTGCTCTTAAGACATATGTTTAGTTCTCCTAACTTCCTTCTCTCTTTTCCTATCTGAGAGAGCCATCTTTCTTATACCATTATGTGATCAGTTCTAGCATAAACATCCAGCATACAAAACTGCAAAAATATTACCTTATTGTGTTTTTATTCTTTTCCTTTTATTTGCTAATCTACCATGGCCTGAGAAGGTGAGTCAGCTTGTTATACCTTGTATTAATTTAAAGCTAGCTCTGTATTTTATTTTTTGTTAATCCTCACCCGAGGATATTTTTTTCCATTGATTTTCAGAGAGAGAGTGGAGAGGGGGAGGGGGTTGCAGAGAGAGGGAGAGAGAGAGAGAGACATAGATGTGAGAGAGATACATTGATTGGTTGCCTCCCACATGCACCCCTACCGGGGCCAGTATCCAACCTGCCACCCAGGTATGTGCTCTTGACTGGGAATCAAACCCACACATTTATGGTGTGCAGGCCAACACTCTAACCATTGAGCCACTAGCACTATATTTTCATTTAAAGTGGATAGGCTTTGAGTAAGTGTTTGAGAGCAAAAGTGAATTAGACTAATAGCTATACAAAGTTGACTCTACAGAGTTGCAAACTCAGTGTCCTAGGATATAAGGCGAACAAAGGTCCAGCAGGGAGAAAAGCCATGCCCATCTAAGAGATCAGCCACTGCTCAATTCTAAGTAATGCCTACATGTGGGCAGGAGAGCATTAGAAAAGGGAACAGCTTGTAAGACTCAGTGAATGAGAAGAAACCAGACCATCGATGGCTTGAATCCTTAAAAAGTACAAATGGATGCCCAGTTCACCTCAGAGGAGAACACCTTGCGATGAAAAATTCCTCAATATTAGTCCTTTTATTGAAAGAAATCTATTCTACTCCTTAAGATTCTTGTTTCCTTCTTCTGGTTTTAGCTATGTAAGAGTTATATTGTAGTTGTTGCTTAATTTACTACTAGGCCAAAAAAAAATAATCACTGACAACTATTAATCTGTATAAACTAAGTATGCATGTAAAAGTCATTACCTTACACAAAAGTTTATAAAGCAAACTTTCTGTACCACAAATGGAAGGATATGTGTTTCTAAGACTTGCCCTTGAAGAGTAAATAAATAAGTTGGGGAAACAAGCATAACACATGTCAAATAATCGCAATGAAACTTGAGTATCTAACAAAACTTCCCAATAACTGGAAATGATTGCAAAACTATAAGTCATCCAACAATGAAACCCACTTATGACTGGAGTTAATATAGTGCAATGTAATAGTGGGAGGATCAAGTCCTGAAAGTTCAATAGATGGCAGTATTTCCCATAATACTAAAAATTACAGATGTTTAACTGATTTGGGTAAGTTTTAATGTTACTGGAAAAGAAAATATAATTGATGAGGATATTGACATTGTTGTGATATTGCGATAGCAAATATTTTGGAGGAAGAACCATAGTTTTATTACATACATTTTCATAAAAACAAATCTAAATGTATATAATACATTGAACACCAGTATTTTACCTGAAGGTGATATTCAAAGAAACACACAAAAAGCTTCTTTGATCCATAGTGTGCTTTTAAAAATGACATCCAGTTGATTTTATTATGGTTACAGGCATATTATTTTGAATTTTTTAAGGATTTCTTTAAGTATCAGCATGCACTTTATTTAGGTAATTGTCTCTATATACTTAAAAAATAAGTTCATCCTTGAAAGTCCAATTTTTCTGATAGTAATATAGAGATACCAGACTATTTACTCTTTTTCCCCAGTTAGTATTTGGATGTTCCCATCATTTTACTTTCAAACTATATTGTTCTTATTTTTAAAAGTTTCTCTAAGCCACTTTGTGTTGGTTGTTGTTTTCTTTTATTATAATCTAGGGTTACACTTTTTGACAAAGGTTTTTAAATGTGGAGGAATATTTTAGAGAAAGCACATTGGCATCAGTGAAGAGAATGACCGGGAATAACGAGGAAGTTAAAAAGATAGGGAACAAAATAACCATAAGTGTTAATCCATAGCCGGATGTCATAATGTATGATTTTTACACTATTTTAACTTTCGATTTTAAGTTATAAAATTGTGTTATCTTTTACCTCCTTCACCCATTTATCTACCCTCCTCCCATCTCATCTCTGGCAAATACCAGTCTCTTCTCTGCATCTATGAGGTTGGTGTTTTTGTTTTTCTTTCAGATTTCACATATAAGAGAGAGTATACAGCAGTTGTCTTTCTCTTTTTGGCATATTTCACTTAGCGTAATACCTTCCTGGTCTATCTAGGTCATTGCAAATGGCAAGATTTCATTATTTTTTATGGTTGAATAGTACTCTCTCAGAAAAATGTCTATTCAGGTCTTCTGCCCATTTTTTAATAAATTGTTTGGGATTTTTTTTGTGTGTGTGTGTGATTGAGTTGTATGAATTCTTTATGTGTTTGGTTATTAACGCCTTATCAAATTATGATTTGCAAATACTTTCTCCCATTCAGAAAGTTGCCGTTTTATTTTGTGGAAGGTTTCCACTTGGTCTGAAGAAACATACTTCTGATTTTAAAGTTAAATATTTTTAAATCATTTCAGGTTGCCTGTTTAGAACCTTACCAGTCATAACATGTCAACCATTTTACTCTTTGTTTTAAATATATTTGGCAGTATGCTATGGCAGAATTATCATTTTTTCCTTTATTTTCTGTCTTTTGTATAGATATTTATGTTTATGGTCATAAGCAGAAATTTATTTGAAGTGCTTTGATTGTTTCTAGTTAGTTTTTATAAATCAATTTTTAGTTTTCCACAGAAAGCTGAAAAAATAGGAATTATTTTCTATTAGAATTTATAAATTTACTATCTTTTAGCTTTTTATGAGTCATGCATATCATTAAAAGTGAGAGAATATTTGCCCAGCTAGTGCAGCTCAGTGGTTGAGCGTCAACCTGTGAACCAAGAGGTCATGGTTGATGATTTCCAGGATGTGGACTCAGTTCCCAGAAGGCCCCATACAGGAGGCAGCCAATTAATGATTCTTTTTCATCAACAGTGTTTCTATCTCTTTCACCCTCTCCCTTCCTCTCTGAAATCAATAAAAAATATTTAAAGAATAAAAGTGAGAGAATGTTCAAAAGTGGCACATTGTATCTTCACTTTGAAGAGAACAATAACTTTTCATAGGATAATAAGCTTTGCTATAATTGACACATCATAACACAGAATGTGTTAGGTTAAAGAACTTTAAAGATATTATTTCAGAGTGCAGTGAAGATTCTCATACTGGACAATTGTGTTTTTAATGTGTGGCATTCAAATAGCTATAGTATCATCATATATAATAAAAGGCTAATATGTAAATTGTCCCCTCAACTGAGAGTTCAATCAGCGGGTGGGGCCAGCTGGCCAACCACCCATGGCCCCTCCACCCAGCCGACCCCACTGTCCATACCCTCCCCACTCTGATCGGGCCAGCTGGACCACACCCATGCACGAATTCATGCACTGGGCCACTAGTTAGTAATATGCTTTATTCATGTATTAACACATTGCAGGCATACCTTAATATAATGCTTAATGATTAAAATTCAATGGAAGTTTCTTAGATTCAGGAAAATTCCTTATTGCTTGTGTCTCCTTTTCCTAAGTTGAAAGCAGCATTTCCAATGTAAACTATCTGCATAACACAATTTAAAAGAGAGATTTAGAAACTCTCTGGGTAATCTTGTTAATGTCAGGCAACCTAGATAATTCAGATATTGTGGTATCTAACTATTTATATGCCAATCAATTTTCTCCCAGAATCATCTACAAATACATATTTTATATTCAGCTGGTCACTTTCTCATATAAATATTATTCATATAAGAAAAAATATTAATTAGTCACAATGAATGTGATGATCAGATTAATTAAAGGTTTTGAAGGCTGTGGTTTGGGTTAATCTTAGGGAATAACTTATTTGCTTACCTGGTAAAGTCACTGAAGCAAAGATACAGGTCTTTTAAAAAGCAATTAGAATCAATGCTATCCTGGGGAAAAACTGTTAAAAGGGACAAGCTTCATTGAGCAAAATGCCCTTTTATTATTCCCACCAAGTCTTCCTTTCTTTAATGTACTTCACCTAATCATTAACATTTTATGATGCCTTCTAAGAAATTATGTGAAAAGGATCACATCTAGCAAATAAAATTATAGCACAGTCAGAAACAAAAATATGAAATAATTGTATTTGTATCTTTATGCTGTGTATAATTACAAAATATAAAACAAAAATAGGTTTAGCACTATTTGAAGATATCTTTAAAACTTCCTAATAAAGTAGACTCTAACAGAAATCATCCTATATAATGAAGCGGCAATATGCAAATTGACCCTCACACCCTCACAAGATGGCTGCCTATGAGCAGGCCGGCAGGGGGGTTAGTGAGGGACGACCTAACAACTGAACAAGCAGGCTGCATGGGGCGACCAGCTAGGCAGGGGTGGGCAGTTGGGGGTGACCAGGCTGTCATGGGGGGCAGTAAGAGGTGACCAGGCCGGTGGGAGTGGGGCAGTTAGGGGCATCCAGGCTGGTGGGGAGATCACAGTTGTGGGTAACCAGGCAAGCAGGGGGGTAGTTGAGGGGTGACTAGGCTGGTGGGGGGGGCAGTTGGGCAACCAGGCCAGCAAAGGGGAGCAGTTAGGGGTGACCAGGCTGGCAGTGGGGAGCAGTTAGGGGCAACCAGGCCAGCAGGGGGGCAGTTAGGGGTGATCAGGCAGGCAGGCTGGTGAGCAATTAGGAGCCAGCAGTCCAGGATTGTGAGAGGGATGTCCGACTGCCAGTTTAGGTCCGGCAATCGGACATCCCCCAAGGGGTCCCGGATAGGGAGGGTGCAGGATGGGCTGAGGGGACCCCCCCCATGCACGAATTTTGTGCACTGGGCCTCTAGTTCATATATATTAAAACTAAAGGAAAAAATGCTAATATGCTATAAATACTTTTTTAAAAATTAAATAATGCTTATTTCACCTTCATATTTTAGTTTTCCAATCATAGGATCAGAACAAAGTTAACATATTGAAGACAATTATATATTTTTGTAATAATATATTTCTCATTTTTATTAGATTCTCCCCATCATTATGGATTCCCAGCATTTGTGGTACCCCAAATTTTTACATTCTGAAGAAAGATTCAAATACCAGTTGTTCACATCTCAATTTTACTTAACTTTTACTGTGATAAAATGTACATAACATAAAATTTACCATTTTAATCATTGTTAACTGTACAGTTCAGTGGCATTCACATTTTTGCAATGCTGTACAGTCATCAATACCTCCCATCTTTAGAACTCTGCATTTGCAAAACTGAAACTCTGTACCCATTAAAGCACTAACTCTGCATTTTCCCCTCCCCTCAATACCTGGCAACTACTATTCAACTTTCTATCTCTAAATTTTACTATTCTACTACTTCATATAAGTAGAATCATAAAGTATTTGCCCTTTTTTACTTCATTTAGCATGTTTTCCAGCTTTATTCATACTGTATAATATATTACAATTTAATTCCTTGTAAAAGCTTATTAATATTCTGTTTGATATTATATTGTATTTTCTTTAGCCGTTTGCTGTTGGACATTTGGGATGATTCTGTCTTTTGGATATTGTCATTAATGCTGCTATGAAAATTGTTGTACAGATATATATTTAAGTCGCGGTGTTCAATGCTTTTGTGTGTATAGCAAGAAGTAGGATTGATGAATCCTATGATAATTTTATGTTTAACTTTTTGAGGACCCACTATACTTCTTTCTTAGAAAATTTACTATTTTACATTTCCAATGGCAATGCATTAGTGTTCCATTTTTTCTACATGCTTATTAATACTTATTTTCTTTTGCTTTTGTAGAAATAATAGCTATTCTAATTTCAGTCTTTATAGTTTGTGTGTTTCTAATAATTTGTCAGCTTCCTATATATATAATTTTTTAGCATTTTCTTACATTTTTTTTCTACAAAATCTTACAATTCTTTAATTTCTACACAATATGTGGTTCTGACTCCAGTTCGTTTCTGGTTTTAGTAATTTGACTTGTCTCTCAGTTTATTGACAGTCAGTTGGTTAAAGGTTTGTCATCTTTGTTTATCTTTGCTTGGAGAGAATTGAGAATTGAGCTGGTACTTTCTGCAGACCGAGAGCTCTGTGTACTGGCAGAGGGTGGGGTAAGAGCAAGTAAAAACACCACAAATCCTTACAGTTTGGAAAGTGCTTTTTCTTAATGGAGTATTTGCTTGGTGGCTATAAACTTTTGGCTTTTCCAGAACTCCTATAACTTTGTCCAGCCAGTTTCTGGTGTTTTCTACCTTTCCACGGGGAATCGAGGTCTTGGAGCTTTCTAACCTGCCATCTGGCGGATGTCAGTCATATCATTATTTGAAGGCATTTAAATCATAATTGTTCCAATACATTCAACTTTTTGAGATAAGATAAAAATTCTACCTTGAAAATAAATTAAGGTAACAAAATGCTACAGACTATGTAGTAAACATTTGGCGTAACAGGCACCTCATTCGGGAGACATGCTTCCTGTCTCCCTGGCCCTGAAAATGTGGAGTACATTCCTCCCAGGGGAGCCTTATTGTGGAGCCCCATGAAGCCCAAGTGGCATGCAGGGGAACAAGAGTTCAGGGGATCATGTGTCCTTGCTACTGATATAAAGTCTTCCAATTGACTTCATAGCTCCCTATGGTTGTAGTGGTATGAGTACATCTATACAACAAGTCTGATGCCATGGTTTGAAGATATTTGGGGTGTCACTCATCCTGTAGTGGATTTTACCTGTGAGAAGCAGACAAATATTTGTGATAGGAAAGTAGACTGAACAAACTGTATCATTTATTCAGGACTGTTTGTCCTTTCACTCTCTTATCATGCTTTTCTGTAGGTGGTGTGTATGTCCCTACTACTGTAACTTTGGGCTGGACCAATGGCTTTGTTTGACCAATGCAATATCGTGGTGGGAAAAAAATTAAATTAAAGAGAAAGATTGAAGTTTCTGCCATTCATACATTTGTGTTGAAATGATTTTTTAAAAAAAGACATTATAATGATGTGAAAAGAATATATAGAAATAAACTAGGAGTTCTAGAAACCTGAAAATAATTAAAATGGATCATGAAAGCAAGAAAAATCAAAAGAATGAATAATAATATAGAAACAATGAAATAAAAATGAAAGTAGAGAAAAATCTCTATACAATAAGCAAGTTAGTATATTATAGGTGGAGTGGTCAGAGAAGAAAACTGTGAAATGTAAACTTTCCTTTATAAACAAAAAATAAAATAAACATTTTGAAAGAGAACTTTTATGACTGGGAAAAAAAAAGATTCAGAACTCAGACTAAGTTATCACTCTACATTTTAATATGAAAACACCATCTAGAACTAAGCACATCTGATGATATTTGTTTATTATAAACACCAAAATAAACCTTAACTATGGATGCAGGAAAAGGAGCAAATCAGCTGGCTAATTGTACTTTCCTTCTCTGAAAAAAATATATACCCATTTCACAATATACAGTGATGCAAATATGGACACTTTGGTTGGTTTGGAAGGAGTCTTTGTATCATATAAATTTACATCAAATCATTATCTACTTCAGCCTTCAACAAAAGAACAATTTATTTTACTATAAAGCATCTTTTCCAGTGATTCTTCACTGCTACATAATACCCTTCATTATTGATAACTGTTAAAATAATAACTCTTTTCTCTAGTAAATGCTCTAAAAAAGGGAGGGAACAAGGAAAACTCAATCATTAATTTCAAGAGGGAGAATTAAGAATTGTTCTCACAAACCCAATTATAAAATGTATTTCTGAAAATTGAATGAATGATCTCTTTGTCTCTATCTGCCTATTTCTCTTTTTCTCTCTGTCTCAAGCTAATAAATAAGTGGAGATTCCATATAGTATACACATATAATATGTGCTTGTATAAACAATATGCATGAGTATATATGCTTGTGTGTGTGTGTGAAATTGCTGTCTGTCTATGTGGTGTTTTTTTTAATTCACTTTAACCCTCTTAAAGATGGTATAGCACAGTACATAACCTTTTAAAAAAAATTTATTGGTTTTAGAGTGAGAGGAAGGGAGAGGAAGAGATAGAAACATTGATGAGAGAGAAACATCAACATCCATTGCATCCCCTGTGCACCCCTTAATAGGGATCAAACCTGCAGCCCGGACATGTGCCCGAATGGGGAATTGAACCAGCAACCTCCTAGTGCATGGGTCAATGCTCAACCACTGAGCCACACCGGGAGCCAGGCTACATAACCTTCTTGTGAACTCAGAGTACTCTGAGGATTCTTTTGGCAAGAGTAGAAATGCTCACTGGACTGTAGCATAAAATTATTTAGATGGGTGTTGTTTTTTGTTTGTTTGTTTTTCCCAGAGAGTAATTACAAAGTAAATATATTATGGAAAAGCAAAAGATTATTCAGCATGTATATTAATATTCTATGAGTTACAACCTTTATTACTCTTATTTAGATAAAAGTGCATTTTTTTTTTCCTGAATAGCAAGCTGACTTTTTCTATGTGAATGAATTAATGGCAATGGCAAAACTTCAGGCTTTTAGTCAAAGATTTCTAAATTCATTTTGATTATACCCTATAAAGTTTCTCCCCTGTGTTTTTCACTCCCATAGAAAATTCCAATTCTCATAAATTAACAGGTAAATGAAAGTTTATGTATTACCATTATAATTCAAAATCATAATACCTAATTATTTGTGGACTGTTGTTTCTCAGGTGTCAGAATTTTTAAGGGTAATTCTATACAGTATTTATATATCTTCATGGTTAGTACCGGCATGTTGTTTTTGTTAGAATTAGTATGTAGAGTAAGTTTGATATAATTTGTTATTTTAGGATAATTTTATGTGTTTTCTTCCATTGTTCAGCATAGTATACTAACATGTGTTAGGGCATAAATGAATTATATTGGTGTTTAAAGTTACAAAGGTAGATGTGGATATCATATTTATGTTCAACACAAATGTTTAAGCATTAAATTCATGCTAGGCTCTTTAGAATATGCTTTCTACTCTAGCAGGTTCTATTTTTATATTTTAATAATCTTTATTATCAGATACATCTTAAGCTCATTGAGTTCATTTACATTTATCATAGTGTCTCTGTTTTCAATTTCCACTTCTATTAATCCTGTAATTCTCTAGCTAGAATATTACCTTTGTGCCTTATATAATATGTACTCAGAGGCTGTATTTTACAAATTGTTTGTATTTTTTTATCTTACTAGAAAAAATCTTTTTCATTATCTTTATTCCTTCATCTATTGAGGACACTGGTTATTTCTATATCTTGGCCAGTGTGAATAATGCTGCAATGAACATGGGAATACTGACTTCTCTGTGGGTCTTGATTTCAGTTCTTTCAAATATACTCAAAATGAGATTAATGATTATATGGTAGTTCTAATTTTACTTTTTTGAGAAACCTTTATACTGTTTTGCATTGTGGCTGAACCAATGTACATTTCCACAAACAATGCACAAGGATTTCCTTTCTTCAGATCGTGCCAATATTTGTTGTATTTGTATTTTTAGTAATAAACATTCTGGCAGATGTGAGATGATATCTCATTGTTATTTTGATTTGCATTTTTTTGATGATTAGTGATGGTGAACATATTGTCATGTATCGATTGGCTATTTGAAAGTCTTCTTTTGAAAAATGTCTTTTTAGCTCCTCTCCCCATATTTGATCAAATTGTTCTTTTGGTGTTGAGTTGTATAAGTTCCTCAATTTCTGGATATTAATCTGTTATTATATTAATGATTTTGAAATATTTGTCCCATCGTGTAGGTTGTCTTTTTAATTTTGTTGATTCTCTCCTTTGCTGTGCAGAAGTATTTTAGTTTGGTGTAGTCCTTCTGATCTATTTTTGCTTTTGTTCTCCTGTGCTTTTGATGTCATAGCCAAAAAATTGTTGCTACAACCAATGTCAAGAAGATTTCCCCCTATGTTTTCTTCTAGGAATTTACATTTTCAGTTGTTAATTCATTTTGAGATGATTTTTGTATATAATATAAGGCAAAGGTCCAATTTTATTTTTTGTATGAGAACATTTTATTTCCCCAATACCATTTGATGAAGAAATTATTCTTTCTACATTGCTTACTGCTGGCACCCTCATCAAAGATCAGTTGGCTTTATATGTATGGATTTACTTCTGGGCACCCTATTCAATTTGCTTTTTTATTTTTAATTTATTATAAAATTATTTTAAATTATTTTTAGAAGCTGACCAAGAATACATGGTAAATAAATGTATAAAAACACTATATTTATTTGCCATAGTTTTCACCAACTTAAGTTTATTGAACAAAATAAAAATCACATTCACATGTAGGCTATATTATTTTTTCTGTTTTCACTTTGAATTTCACATATTATCTGGAGCAAAAGTAGAGATTGCACTACAGTTTTGCTCAACATTAAAATGCAAACTTGACCTCCCTCATCTATTTTTCTGTTGTTTTTGGGTGTAGATTTGAAAAAATATTTTAATTCAGATATCTACAAATTCTTCGCATGTAGGCTATTTTGCATACAAGTTAAAGTTTATGTAATTCTAGTATTGCATTACTAAGTGGTATACTAAAATTTAAAACTTGAAAACAACTTAATTTTATGTTCATTTAAATATTTTTCTAAATATTTGAATGTATTTTCTTGTAAAATAAATTTATTATCATTGAAATGTTTAATATAAAATACTTTTCAGAGCATTATCAGCTGTATGTTCCTGAGTCAGCTCAAGTTGGTTCAGCTGTTGGGAAAATCAAGGCAAATGATGCAGACACTGGTTCAAATGCTGACATGACATACTCCATCATTAATGGTGACGGTATTGGAATATTCTCCATCTCTACTGACAAAGAGACCAGAGAAGGGATCCTTTCCTTAAAGAAGGTAAAATGAATATAATGTTAGTGATTTAGGCAACTCACTCATTTTTGCATGAATGAAAATTTAGTAGGGGTATGAATAATCCATATTGTCAGATCATTAAGATGATAAAATATTTCATCTTTAAAATGTAATTACATTTTAGTTATGCAACATTGTGACTGGTTTTTTGGATACTCTCTTAGAAATTATATCTTGTATGTTGAAAAACATTATGTTGAATACACCATGAATGTGCCCCCTCATCTTTGTTCTAAGATAACAGATTTATCATCAATGTCAGTTATATTAATATCATTACTCTATGTTATAATTAAGAGACTTTCCTAAACTACAGTAATGTAAAAATCTTTACCACATTATCTAACACTCTGTAGGATATAGGTTTATACCTGATGGTCATGGATCCATCAAAACAGCTTTGGCAAAACCATTAACCTTATTCCCCATTCTTTTTTATTCTTAAGAATTTGTCATTGGATTGAATCAATTGCTTTTTGCTTTTAAGAGTACATAAGGCTCATGTCCTTATAAAAAAGAAGTGGAACTAATAAAATTACAAAAATCAATTTAAATGTAACGCCTAGTGAAGTGTATCTCACTCTTTACATGTTTAATGACTTCAGCTTAAAAACTTACTTATTCAGATCCTTAGATTCTAATTGTTGCATATTTTGATTCAGAAAGACTGGAGTGGGTGGGGCCAAGGAATTGGCTTTTTTACTTTTTTTTAGTCCTCACTGGAGGACATGTTCTTTCATTGATTTTAGAGAGAAAAGAAGGGAGCAGAGGAGAGAGAAACATTGATCAGTTGTCTCACATATGCACCTAAAACCTGGGTATGTTCCTGGATCAGAAATCAAACCTGCAATCTTTTGGTGTACAGGACAATGTTCCAACCAACTGAGCTATGTACTGACCAAGGTGGAATTGACCTTTTTAACAAATATGTTCAGAACACAGGCTGAGAAATTTTACCCTCATGTGCTATTATAGATATTAATGTAAATTTAATTATCTATCTATCTATCATTTATCTATCTATGTATCATCTGTCTATCTATCTATCTATCTATCTATCTATCTATCATCTGTCTATTCATCTATCTATCTTTGTTTTGTATATACTTTTCTATTTGCTTTATATAAAATCACATTAATTCTTCTATGAATCACAATTTTATATTGATTTAAAATTCAAGATTTCTGAATGCTATGCAGGGGCCTACTAAGTAGAACTTAAAGTGTATAAAGCAGTAGTCATCACTGGTCTGTGTAAAATAATCATATCTTTCAGATTAGCATTATCAATCTCAGAGTTATTTTATTGCTATGTTTTATGTTGTAAAGCATAGAGATTTAACCTTTTGTACTCGGATGTCGAGTGTGACTCGACACGGTTAGCATTAGAATAAAGGAATCGAGAAAAAAGCAAGCGAGTGCAAAGGGTTTTAAAACCTAAACTGTATAACTCAGTGGGTTTTAACCTTTAAGGGGTACTGATTCAGATGGCAAGAAATGGATACAAGTCTGTCAAAATATGTTCCTTATTTAATCTCTAAAGTAGCTCATGTTAGCCAGCAAGGCAGAGCAGCTAATCTTCCCAAAGATCAAAATCAGCTGTGCTCTCCAAATCAGCTTGCAGGAACGCTGCACATTCCTGTCCATATCATTTCTTCATCAGAAAATTGCCAAGTTAAATGCACTAGTCCATGGTATGGCACCTTGTAAATACACTTTGATAACTTTCGTTCATTGTTTAATGGAGCCTGACTGATCGGAAAGGGGGAAAAGTGATAAAGATGACTGCAAGTTGATGCACTTTTTCCTCTGACATCAACCTCTAGCTAGGGATGTGCTACTTCTTAGCAGTCTGTCTCCGAATCCCTTCTTGGGCTTTTTATACCAATTTGCACTCTTTATAAAGTTGTTCCATGTGTGTGTTTTTTTCAATTCAGGGTTCCAACCCTATTTGCTCTTAATAAATATCAACAATATCATTTGTAGTATTACTTTCCTTTTAAAACCTATTTAATTACATACAGATGCCTATTGATTTAAACCAAAAAATCTTGAATTTAAATCCATATCAATGAAAGGTGATGGAAAACATACTCTTCCTGTCAGATGAAATATGTTTGGTCCTGTCATTAAAGCAATATATGACATTATATCAAGTCTTTTAATCTTCAGTTTTCTTATTTAAGCACTTTTATAGTGTCTTTTAATCATAGATAAAATATGATCAAAAGACACTATAAGTTTGGCCTGGCTATTAATTACAATAATACCTCAATATCTATTTTTTAATTATCATCCCTTCTTCCTGCATGTGCACCAAACCTTTAAACATAGTTTCCAGACCACACTATGCTGTTATATAGCTGCCCTCCTTTGTTGCATGTTGTCTAATTCACCTGGAAGCACACAAAGAATGAAGTATCCTGTGGTATTATATTGTATCACATGAGCATGCTGTCGTTCATGTGTCTTGGTAATCTACTTCTCCTTCCTCCTTTGTAAAAAAAAATATTTTGTTTTTCAGAGTTCAATTTAAGTATTGTCTTTGTAGTGCAACATTTTCAGGTATATTTCAGCCACAAATATCCTTCTTTGGATTATCTTTTCCATTTTTCACTTATTTCTTACGGTATAAAACAGAGCAATTCCATCTCTTTCTTAAATTTGCTACGTCTGAGAAGTAGGAAGACCTTATTCTGGTTAATTTACTGTGAATCCACTAGTATTCCCATGAATATATGCTACAAATGTATCTCTGTCTATAATAGCTGTTAAATATTTTATAACCAGGTACTTGTATTTTTATACTCTATATTATATAAAAATTATATTCTATATTATATGATTTCATTTAATAAATGATCCATTGAGATGGAGAATGAGTAAACATAGTAACTTTTAAAATTATATTGTAAAATCTCAAGTTAATCCTAAGAGAAAAAAAAAGTAAAATGGGTTTCACTATAGCCATACTATATCTATTCCAAATAACCACTTTTTTTAGTGGATTGTGTTTATTTGATTTTTTGACATCATTACATTGCCTGGCATTACATGAAAGACTAAGAATCAGAATGTCCTTTGCCATGGATTGTAAAGGTTTGAGGCCATGAACTACAAAGAGCAATAAACAAGGCATCCCAACACATTGTAAATATACATATAGGCAAATCCATGATCATACTTTGTACATAAGAAAAAATGGTTTTCTAATTCTAATGAACTATTTACAAAAATTGAATATTCATTAGGGATTTTATTATTAAAAACCTCAGCCAACCGTGTATTTTTATTCTTAATAGGTTCTAATATCTAGAAAGTAATACTCCTGCTCAGCCTGATGCTGAAGAGAGAGGAGTCCATTTCAATTCAGTGAAATCTATTACTGTGTTTGTAATAACTTCTGACAGAGAAGTGCCAAAAGAGTACAGACAAAAATGCTCTCCTCCAAATACAATATAACTAAAAATTAATGAAAATTACTCAGAAAACAACAAAACCTAGAAACTTAACCACAACAACAGGCAACAGAAAACTTTTCTTTAATAAAATATAAATTAAAGAAAAAATGAAAAATGCACAGCAAAATTGCAAAATTTCTAGCAAAAAAAAAAAGTATATGGAAACTATGAGGTACAGAATAAGTACTTCTGAGGGTATATTCATAATCCTAAATATATTAGAGACAGAAATTAAAATAATAAAATTAAATAAATTGAAGATATCACTAAAAATAGAAAGAATAAGAAAATAAATAAAGACATTAATGAGGTTAGAAATCAGAAACATATTATATACAAAAACCTTAGATTTTGGAAAGAAAGCAAAACATAAAACAATAAATAAGCTTTAAATAATCTTAATAAAAATCATGGAAGGAATAATAGAAAATAAATAGCTATAAAATAGCAAGTGTGATATACTTTCTTAATTTTACACAAATAAATTTCAAGTAAAGAATATTTTTGTAAAAGTTTCTAAAAAGCAACTTCAGACATAAAAAAATACATATAAACTAATTTCATATAAGATAATGAGAAACTTGTGAAAGAACTACCTCTCCAAATTCTTCAGATTCAGTCATACACTAAGAAAATTCTATGAAAACTTTAGGGGCAATTGATTCCAAACATATTTAAACCTTTCAGCACATTAAAAAAAAAAAAAAAAAACCTCATTGTGTTTATATATGAGGTAAATCCTACCTAATAAAACAGTAATATGCAAATTGACCACACCTTCGCTATGCCCAAGCCACACCCACCACCCAATCAGAGCAAGTATGCAAATAAATTCAACCAAGATGGCGAGTAATTTGCATACATAGGCGCCCAGAGTTGACTTCTGCCATTGGAGGCAGGGAGCTGGGTGTCCGCTCAGGCTCCAGGCCAAAAGCCACTGGCCATGGCTTTTGGCCTAGTGCACGAGCGGACCCCCCTGCCATCGATTGCAGGGAGCTGGGGGTTTCTTCGGCCTGGTGCACTAGCGGGCCCCCTGCAATCGATCCCAGGGAGCTGGGGGTTGCTTCGGCCTGGTACACCAGCAGACCCCCTGTGATTGATCGCCTGGGCAGGGAGTTGGGGGTCTGCTTTCAGCCTGGGCAGGAGCGGACCCCCTGTGATTGATTGTAGGGAGCTGGGGTTCTGCTCCTGCCCAAGAGGCTTTCGGTACAGGCATTTCTGGGCAGGGGCTGAGCCAGTGATCAGAGAAAGCTGGAGGTCCCCTCCCCAGACCTAAAGCTTCAGCCAGAGGCTTTAGGCCTGGGCAGGGCCCAGCCCTCCATTGGTGTGAACTATAGAGGAAACACCTTTTCTGACTGCACATTGGCTAAACGTCCTGTATGCCACTGGTAATATTCTTAGTAACTTGGGTAATAAGAATCCAAAACGGTGATCTAGGGTTTTTCCACCACACTTCTGGAGAAAAAAACGAAGGTCCGCTGCTGGAGGGCTAAGAAATATCATATCCTGCCCTAGCCGGTTTGACTCAGTGGATAGAGCCTCAGCCTGCAGACAGCAGGGTCTGGGTTTCATTCTGATCAAAGGCATGTACCTAGGTTGCAGGCTCCTCCCTGGCCGGGGCCCAGATCAGGGTTCATGTAGGAGGCAACCAATCAAAGTGTTTCTCTCTGTCTTTCCCTTTCTCTTCCACATTCTCTAAAAGTCATTGGAAACATACCCTCAGGTGAGGATAAAAAATAAATAAAGAAATCCATATCCTATGAAAGACACATCTTGAAAATGCCTAAAGAAAGTTGTCATTTTTTCATGGTGAAGGGACTGGAGTCTGTGTTGATGAAAACACCTTGGTGGCTGTGGTGACTGGCAGTGGCTGCAGCAGTGGGGTGATGGGGCTGGTGCCTTCCCCTGACCAGCCTGGTTGCCTCCCACAAAGGGAGGCCAGACTGAAGCTTAGGTACGCTCCCTGTGCGGCGTGGGCCTAAGCCATCAGTAGGACATCCCTTGAGGGCTCCCAGTATGTGAGAGGGGGCAGGTTGGGCTGAGGGACCCCCGACCCCCAGTGCATGAATTTCGTGCACCGGGCCCCTAGTAAATCTATATTTGTGTTTAGGGCTCCTGTAACAAATTACAAAAAAAAAAAAACAAAAAAAAAAACAAAAAAACCCTGTATGGCTTAAACATTACCTCATATTTTTGAAGGCCAGGAGTTTAAAATCAAGCTTGGTTTTTGGCTAGGATGCACTTCCTCCATAAACTCTAGTGGATAATCCATTCCTTGCTTCTTCCAGCTAGTGATGGCCCCAGGCATTAATGGTTTGTGGCCACATCACTCCAATCTCTGTGAAAATGTTAGGGCTGTTGATAATCCAGACTTGCAGTTTTCCAGGAAGTTCATAATTCTGAAATGTTGTTGAATGGTATACACTACTAGTATATTCACATTATCAACTCCCATCCCTACAACAAATATCTTGATGAGTCAAAATCTATATAATAAATAATGCTGAACAAATTATCAAAGACTGGACCCTACTCTTTTGAAGAGTCTTAAAGTAGTTCTAAAAGGAAGAATTCTCCCCAAGTTTTTCTTTAGCTTGAATATTTTAGTCATCGTTCAATTTGAATGATTATTGTCAGAATCTAGCCAGAAAGATCTATAAGAGCGTGGAAAGTTGGCATTTTAATGTAGAGTTGGACAAACTCTTTCTTATACTCATGAAAATTTTCTGGTTCTACAACTAAACTTATTTAGTTCATATTATGTCTTATTTTATGAATTTATTTTCTTCCTTTTATTTCAGGCTGAAAAGAACGCTTATTTTGCATTTTATAAACTCTCAGCCACACATCTCATGTTATTGTTTTCTGTGGCACCAGCATAGCCTGGGTAATTTCCCCCCCCCCCCCAAAAAAAAAAATGTCCCCCTTGTAACATCTTTGCATCAAAATGAGGTATTCTCTGATCCTGGTAGACTATATTTTAAATAAATAAATAAATACATAAATAAAAATCTTCTGGTAAGTAAGGAAAGTAAAATCCACAGATTTCTAAATAATTTCCCAGGAACAAATGATAACTTTAGAAAATTTGAGATTTTCAGATAAAAATTTTTTATTTTGTCTATTAGAAACTTATAAAATATTATGGTAGCCCAATCTCATCCATGCCCCCATGACCTGAGAAGTTTTCTAGGTTTTAGTTTCTTCATATTAAATTTTTAAATTAAATGGTTATTTTTCCTTCTATGCAATCACCAATCTCTGGGAAGTCCAATTATCCAAGGCAATTCAGAAGAGGTAAGGAAAATAAACACCAGTAAGACTGATCTTTCTATTTATAAAATTCCTTAAGGATACTCATTCTAATCAGCTTCTCCTTGTCCCTTAGGATAAAAGAAAATAGCTGAGTTCCTCCATAGGGAACGATCATTCTCTGAAAAGGCCAAGAGAAAAGGCTTCAAGATTGAAGCATGCTAGTGCAAAATTAGTGACAGAAATAAGGATGAAAAAAAAATCTCTTCTTCTTCTCATAGATATTACAAAGGAAGTTCAGCATCAGTGGGTACTTCCCCAGGCTCACATTAAAAGCCTGGTCTCTGCATCACCTGCACTAACATCACCATGGAGACTTTTGACACTGAACTCTGTTTTCTAAGCTCGTAAATCTGAGCTCACTTTAGGTTGCGGAGCCTATTGTGTGCATCATGCTAAACACTTCCCAAACATTCAGTTCTTATCTGCAAAGGTACTTCCTTTTAGAAACAGGACAGAGCTGCTTACATGCACCTAGGTTTGTATCCTTATTATTAATTTCCATAGTACCCAGTCTTATAGCACTAAATACACAGTGCTGTAAATGTCTGTTTACTATTTTATATGCTACATTAGACCATATATTCCTTGGGACAAAATGCCATACTGACCTTATTTATTATTATATGCTAAGTCAAATTCATTATTGATGACATATGTAATTAATAGAGAAAAATAAATATTCGTTGACAATTTAAAAAAAGAGAGTACACTAAAAAGATTATAAGATTAGTCAAAACTGAAAGCTAAAAAAATAAATGAAACATAAAAACTATACAGAACAAAATTGATTACACCATAATATCTATAATAATAAAAGTGTAATATGCTAATTAGACCAGATGTCCTTCTGGACGACCTACCGGATGAAGCCACAGAGGTGGGGGCCGAGGCAGAGGCAGCTGCCATGATGGCAGAGGCCCAGCCCCTTACACGAATTTCGTGCATCGGGCCTCTAGTAATAAAATAAACAAATACGTGAAATGCTATTATTAGCAAAAGAGAAAATAAATGTAAAACAAAACAATGAAATTGAAAAGTCTATATAAAATTTATTGCTAAAATTCCAATAAAAATATTTTGAACTGAAAACTTAAAAGTTTAGTCCAGCTGGCATGGCTCAGTGGTTGAGCATTGACCTATGAACCAGGTTACAGTTCGATTCCTGGTCAGGGCATATGCCCAGGTTGCAGCCTAAATCCTCAGTGTGGGGCATGCAGGAGGCAACTGATCAATTATTCTCTCTCATCACTGATTTTTTTTATCTCTCTCTTCCTCTCTGAAATCAATAAAACTATTTTTTAAAAAGTTTATCAGATTCTAAAATATGATGTAAAGTTTAAAACCAGCAAGGTGAAAAAATAAGATGTGGTAGATGCAAATCAATGATATGAGATATATTGTTTAAGTGCAAATATATATATTTAAAATTTAACAAATTAGTAGCAATTTTTTAAATTCATCTTTTTACTATTGATAGTATTATAGATGATTGCTTTTAAAATTAATACTTAATAAGTTAAATTGGCAAGAAGATTGAGAAAAGTTACTTGAGGAGACTATAAATCAGAGTCTCCAAAAGCAACATTTGTTTGCCTATGGGGAATATTTTTTTGTACTTAGTTATCATCGTATTTATAGTTGTGAAAAGTAACAATTGATTTCAGACTTGAGTTTCCCTGATTTCTTCTTTAGATACTATTACTAATACAAACTTTATAGTTTGTTTTTAAGAGAAAATAGATGTACTTACATCGATTCAAAAATAGAAAAAAAATGCTTGTTTGAAAGTGATAACTGTGATAATTTGGATCTTGTGTGGTGTTTTTTCCCTGCAGCCACTGAACTATGAGAAAAAGAAGTCCTACACCCTCAACATAGAAGGAGCAAATACACACCTTGATTTTCGCTTCTCTCACTTGGGTCCCTTTAAAGATGCCACCATGCTGAAGATCATTGTCGGGGATGTGGATGAACCACCTCTGTTTTCCATGCCCTCCTACATCATGGAAGTCTACGAAAATGCCAAGGTTGGAACTGTCGTTGGCGCAGTTTTGGCACAAGATCCTGACAGTGCTAACAGCTTAGTAAGGTAAGGTATGCTTCAACATTTTAGACATCTAAATATTTTGATTGTGTCATAGTAATTTAAAATTTATAAAATAATTCTTAAATATGTTATATCTGTTATTTTTCTATTATTACAATTAAATTATATTACTGATATTTTATCTGAGTATTGTAGTAGATGGGTTTCTAGCAAATGAAGAATATATGTAGCTGTATCCATGAGTATATTTTTGACCAGACAGATTAGTTTTTCCACTTGACTTAATAGATATGGATATAATTCACTGGAAACATTTATAGAACTTAAGTTGAGAAACCTTGATCCCTTAGTGATAGGAAATATAGATACAGTACAAAAATGGAGAGGGTTGGGAATAAGGCTTATCTGCCTCTGGGTTCTGACACAATAGCTGTGTTCCTTTAGGAAATCATCCATCCTTACCTGTAAAAGAAAAAAAAACAACTATCTCTCAGGTATTATGAAAAAGCATTAAGCATTGTATATAAAGTGTTAAGCAGAGTGGCCTGCACCCAGTAGTCATTTAATAAATGTCATATTGTCCAAATCTGACTAGACGCTGACACTATAGGACGGCATGTGGGAATTCTGAAGTCTTGACTGACTAGCTGTGTGATCTGATAGAGTTTTTCAACCTTGGAATGTAAATTCCAAATATATGAATAAGGAATAATAATACTGCATAAATATGCAGATATAATTAGATTAGATTGATACAAAGTAATTAGCACAGTCAGTAAGTGCTCAGTAAATATTTTATTATGTTAGTACCAGTATGTCATGCAGTGGAGATTATTAAAATTTCATTGTATAATCAGAAAGGTTTTTTTTGGTCTCAATTATAACAAAATCAAAAACTACATACATATAGAAGAGTCTTCAGTTACCCTGAATTTATACTCTTGGGTAATCCTAAGGCCTTAGGAAGTTGGAAAGTCTTAATAAATCTGTCAGCTTTTCCCCATATTTATTCTGATTCTCTTGAGTTCTCACTTATTTTTTAATTGTTTTTAATGTTTTTTATTGATATTTAGAGAGAGAGGAAGGGAAGGGGATAGAGAGATAGAAATATCGATGAGAAAGGAACATCTTCAATCACATCATCAGTCTGCTGACTCCTGCATGCCCCCTACTGGGGATCAAGCCCGCAACCCAGGCATGTGACCTGACCAGGAATCAAACTTGCAACCTCCTGGTTCCTGGGTTGATGCTCAACCGTTGAGCCATACCTGGCAGAGCGAGTTCTCACCTATTTTAACAAAAGCTAATAGAGTAACCATTTCCGTTGGTATCTACATAATGTTTGTAAAGGCTCTCAATTTCCTTTTATGTAAGCATGATTGTTTCAGCTTAAAAAAAGAAGTCCACAGTACCTATGCATGGAGAGAACCAATGTTATGTGCACAAATGTATGTATTCAACAATCCTGCTTCATCTGTGAGTATAGAAGGAGTACTCTGTCAACTGGTACCCTCTCTCACACTGAGAGCAAGAGCTGGGCATTGCTTGAAGAAGCAGGATGGTCAAGTATACAAAATAATATGCATAAACCCAGTTATAGAAATTGATATGGAATGGATGAAAGTAAGAGATGACATAATTAGTTTCCCAAGCAGAGGAAAGCCTTCTATGCTTGGGCATTACATAGAATGCCATCTATATATATAAAAGCCTAAGTGACCGAATGACCAAACAACCGGTCGACACGTACTGACCTCCAGGGGAAAGATGCTCAATGCAGGAGCTGGCCCCTGGTGGTGAGTGTGCTCCCACAGTGGGAGTGCCGCTCAGCTGACCCACAGGCGCCAGACACAGGGCTTATGGCTGGCCTCCGCAGCCTGGAGACCTCAGCGGAGCTGCAGCGAGCCTACTGAGTGGCAGCGGTGGCGTGGCGGCAGGCGCAATGGGGCAGGGATGAGCAAGAGTGGCTGTCAGGAACAGCAGGCGGTGTTGGACTGCCGTTTTCAGCCCAATCCCCGCAGGCTATGCCGAGGGACCCCTTCGGGTGCATGAATCCGTGCACTGGGCCTCTAGTTTTTGTTTGTTTGTTTGTTTGTTTTTGTGTTGTTTTTTTTTAAAATATATTTTATTGATTTTTCACAGAGAGAAAGGGAGAGGGATAGAGAGCTAGAAACATCGATGAGAGAGATACATCGACCAGCTGCCTCCTGCACACCCCCCACCGGGGAGATGCCTGCAACCAATGTATATGCCCTTGACCAGAATCGAACCTGGGACCTTTCAGTCCGCAGACCGACGCTCTATCCACTGAGCCAAATCGGTTTCGGCAGGCCTCTAGTTTTTAAATGACATTTCTGATACTTAACAGTAAGTATAATTTGTCCAACTTCATTTAAAACTGTAGCATTATAAAGGATATTTGCAAATGTGGCCCATTTTTTTTTACCAAAAGGAGCCAACACCTTTGAGAATAAAAATATTTCATGCTGTTAGTTTCACATAAAGTATTTGATAAACTTTAATAAGACTTTTTTTGAATATTAAGATGCTAATGATATAGTCTATACCTTTTAATTAAAAGAGGTGGGAGGTACATTCAGTTTTAAAAGTGATATTTAAAGCACCTTATTTGATTATTACAATAGTCCTTATGATAAAGAAATTAGCTCATGCACCCACAGCAGCAGCAGTTTGAAGTCCAGTGGAGAGATAAACTTGAAAAAATTGCATTCTTTGATAGGGTGATAAAGATATGAAGGTGTGCATGGGGAAAAAGTGTGCACAAAATCTTGTAGACATAATGAGTTGAAGATTGTAAGGTTCAAAACCCAGGTTAAGGATGAGACAGATGAAGAATAGAGAAAATCAATGTAGTTTTTGTGTATATCAGGAGCATAGGTTACCTGTGTGTGAAGGGCAAGTGCTGAGATTGTAGAAAGAAGCTAGACAGAGACCATGAAAAGGCTTTGTGCTGACATCTTTGAAATTTATCCTGCAGCAATATCAGGGGGGAAGAGAAGAAAGGACAAAGTATGAGCCATTATAATCAAAGCAATGATGGGAAGATTTGCAATTCAAAATAAGTAACAATGAATTTTTTAAATGCTATGACGAGTGGCATCTATGTGCCCAAAGGGTAGATCAGAGGAAGAAACATTGAGGTCAGGGACAAACTTCTTTCACTGTTGCTCTGTAGATGTCAACTATCCCAAAACACCCATTCCATATAGCACAGTGGCACTCATGCCAAGTTTCCCCACTAGAGGACATTTGACAATGTCTAAAGGTATGTTTGGTTGTCACAACTGGGCGAGCAATGCTAGTTACCTCTGAGTAGAGACCAGGGATGGTGCTCATAACCAAGAATTATCTGGTCCAAAATGTCAGTAGTGCTGAGGTTGAAAATCCTTGATACAGAGGAAACTAAACTGGCTGGTCCACTGGTAAAACTGGAGTGCTAATTATACTCAGGGAAAGAGATTTTGAAAAGAGATTTTTGGGAAATGTATACCAATGAGTATGTTTCACATACATTCACAGCCATGTAATATTTCAACCTATACACTTTTTATAAAATAAATTATGTATGTATAATTGATTGTCCCATGATATTATTAATTGCCTCAGTAATTTCTCTGTACTATTGGTAGCATTAATTGAACACCCGTCATTTAATTGAACATCCCACTTGTTGGGATGCAAAGATGATTGGTGTATTGACTCCAAATGCTAATATTGAGAACAAATCCATTAGCATATGCATTATTCTTTCTGCTTTGTTTTGGTTAGACAACCAAAATAAATCCTTCTAAAGCTACCTTAAAATAATTAGATTCCTTAGCTGCTTTTGCCAGGTATAATTTACATAATATTTATTCTTGATTTCAATAAAAGTATGTCATTCATATGGGCCTCTGGGTGCAAACAGTGAATAAAAAACAGAAAACATTAACAAACACAAAAGCAAGCCTTATACTTTCACCTCTTTTGGGGACTAAACATTTGTACTAATTAAGGAAAAATGCAGTGAAAAGATGTACCTTGCCATGTGCCCTGAAATGCAATTAACTCCAAGTCTGTAGAATTGATAATGAAAGGGAGTTTGAGTCTTTCAGGTATTTGTGAAAAGCTTCCTGACTTCAGTCTTTTGTATTTCAATTTTCTAAATTATTAGTAAGACTCTTCAGATTTCTAAGAGCATACCATGTCTAGCTTTTGTCTCTTTCAACTCACAATAAGAATGTGCAATTGGCAGCAGTATAATCACCACCTTTTAAAAAAGTAAAATCAGAACCAGGCTATTTACCTGCAATGAAGAAACCCTCAATTTAAGCAGGCTGCATTCAATTGCTGACATGGTGCAAATGGAAATCAGAAACTCCCCAGTAGCTGTGGAGAGATGAGCAATATCCAATCTAATAAATAGGGAACATGCTAATTAACCCTCACACCATCTCAAAGATGGAGGCGCCCACAGCCAATAAGAAGGGAATATGCTAATTGACTTGCCCCACCCTAAAAGATGGCAGCACCCACAGCCAATAGAGAGGGAATATGCTAATTAACTTTCATGCCCCTCAAAGATGGCGGCACCCACAGCCACAAGATGGTGGTGCCCAGTCCCCTCAGCCCCACCAGGGTGGCAGGCGTGCGGCAAGGCCGGGCCCGCTCCTCGCGCCTGCCTCTGGAGTCTCCCAGTCCCCACAGCCCCCCAGCTGCCCAGGGCCAGCCCGAGGCGCAGGCAAGCCTTGGATGACAGCTTCCTAGCTGCCCAGGGCCGCCCGAGGCTCAGGTAACCAGGGCCGGCCAAGGCTTTCGCTGCCGGCAGTGGCAGCAGCAGGTGTGATGGGGGCGTCGCCTTCCCCTGATCACCAGGTTGCCTCCCACCCCTGAGGGCTCTTAGACTGTGAGAGGGGGCAGGCCGGATTGAGGGACCCCCCTCCAGTGCATGGATTTTCATGCACTGGGCCTGTAGTATTTATATATTTTAATCTTCACCTGAGGTTATGTCTTAATTGATTTTTTTTTTTTTTTAGAGAAAGAGGAGGGAGGGGATAGAGATAGGGGGAAATATCAATGTGGGAGAGAAACACTGATTGGTTGTCTCCATACAGGACCCAACAGGGGATGGAATCGACAACCTGGGTATGTGCCTTGACTGGGAATAGAACCAGCAACCTTTTGGTGTACAAGACAATGTGCCAACAAACTGAGCCATCTGGCCAGGGAGAGATGAACAATCTTTGGTTGTACAAGAGGAGCTAGAGAGCTTTCTGGAAATGTGATCTTGTGACTATTAAAAATAGTGATCATTTATGGCTTGTTATCTGTAAGCTAGGGGCTTTATATAGCATGCCAAGAACCCGTGTAAGAGCTCTAAGGAGTCTACAGATGAAGAAACTAAAGCTCAAAATGTTAAGTAATTTGGCCAAATTTACATAGTGATAAAGTGGCAGATTCAGAATTTAAATCCAGTTTTGTTTTACCCCCAAAACCTTGTTTGTTTGTTTGTTTTTAAAGTCAGAATACCAGGAATCTTATATATTTCAACAACAACTTCTAATAATAACAGTCATAAACAATTGCATTTGTACAAGTCAAGGATCACAAAGTAACAAACAGGCTGATGTTTTACATGGTCAGAAAGCCATCGAGTAAAGCCAGGACCTCAGGTCTACTATTTGGATGCATTTCATATACTGGAAAAATGAGATGATGAAAAGAGTCAAGCCTCTTTTTATAGTACAACATATGGTAGTAAATGTAATACTACTAAAACATGCAGTACTTGAGTTAATTCAACACAAAGAAATTATTGAAGACCTCAATTAACAATTTCTTAAAGGAGGAAGAGCTTTAGTGTGAATCTATATATACAATCTGAATCTACAAATACATTCTACCATCCTAACTTCTTTCCACTCTGATTTAAAATCTGCATTTATCTATATACTAGAGGCCCGGTGCATGAAAATTCATGCACTTGGGGGACGGTGAGGGGGGGGTCCCTCAGCCCATCCTGTGCCCTCTTGTAGTCTGGACCCCTGGGGGATTGGGCCTAAGCTGGCAGTCAGACATCTCTCTGGCAGCCCGGGAGCCCTTGAGGGATGTCCGACTGCGATTTAGGTCTGCTTCCAGGGAGTGGACCTAAGTCGCAGTCGGACATCCTTAGTGCTGCCGAGGAGGCAGGAGAAGCTTCTGCCACTTCTGCCACTGCTGCTACGCTCACAGCTGTCAGCCCAGCTTGTGGCTGAGCAGAGCTCCCCCTGTGGGAGCGCACTGACCACCAGAGGGCAGCTTCTGCGTTGAGCGTCTGTCCCCTGGTGGTCAGTATGCATCACAGCGCATACAGTATGCGTTGTTCCTGGTCATTCCACCGTTAGGGTCAATTTGCATATTACCCTTTTATTATATAGGATTTACTTATTGTTGATAACATTTTTATGGTTTCTTTGTATAACTTTAAAGCAATCAGAAGGAAATAACAAATATTGTGCTTAATTGTTTCAAATGTTAAACATGATACTATTTAGGAAGCAATAGCCCATTTATATGCTAACATTAGGAATAAAATTGTGACTAGAGTTGAAAATATATGCCAAATTAAAAAAAGAAATTCTAAAGTATCATTTAAGAACAAATAAGAGTTGCAGAGAATTAGAAGTGTTTACTCTGCCTATTTTGAGTTTACTTGTAGCCTCAGTGAACAAACGCCCCCAGTGTAATCACTGCGTTCTTTATTTTTGTTTTCTATTTTATTTTTTTCCATCACCGTTCTCCTCTCTGTGCCCTCTTCCACTTCCACCCACCCCCATCCAGCCCCACAATCACCACACTGTTGTCCATGTCCATGGGTTCTTTATTTTTTTTTATTTTTTGACTGCATTATTTTTGGTGTGTTTGTTGTTATATTATTTTTTGTTGTTATATTATTTTATGTTTCTCTGAAATTTTCCCATAGCTCGTGATGAAATTGGAATTAGAAATACCACATCAATATTAAATGTTAAAAACAGCAAAATTAAGAGATATTTGAGAATAATAAGAAGGTTATATTGCAAAGTTCAACAGTAAAAAAAAAAACATAATTAAGAAGGTTTGAATATAGGATTCAAACTTTTGAAAAGAAAGACAAAGAATAACCAGAAATTTTTTCAAAATATATTCATGTTAAAGATATCATCTGATATATTTTTATTCTATAGACCAAATTTGCTTATAAAAGTTGAATTTATTGAAAATCTAGTATAGTTTAATTGGACCCTTAATGGCAAGCTTAATATACCCTGATCAAGACTGTAATTGCCTTCTTTTTAATTTAATTATTATTGTTCTTTTTCTTGATTTATTTTTATTTTTTTCCATTACCATTTATTCCCCCTATATCCTCCTCCACTTCCAACTACTAACCTACTCCCCCCACCCCATAATCACCACATGGTTATCCATGTCCCTGAATGAGTTCTTTCTCTTTTTTTATTTTTTTGCTCAATCTCTCTACCCCGCTTGTCCTACCTCCCTTAGCTGTCAGCCTGCTGTCTATTTATGATTCTATTCCTAATTTACCTGTTAGTTCAGCTTGTTCACTAGATTCCACATATGAGTAAAATCATATTGTACTTGTCTTTCTCTGACTGGCTTATTTCACTTAGCATAATATTCTCCAGGTCCATCCATGCTGTCTCAAAGGGTAAAATTTTCTTCTTTTTTTATGGCTGAGTGGTATTTCATTGTATAAATGTACATAACTGTTTTATTCTCTTTTCTACTAATGGACACTTGGACTGCTTCCAAATCTTGGCTATTATAAATAACACTGCAATGAACATAGGGGTGCATATGTCTTTTAAATTAGTGTTTCAGGTTTCATTGGATAAATTCCAAGAAGTGGAATCATTGGGTCTTCTAATACAAAGGAGATAATTCATTAAGGATGGTTAATACTAATCAAGTAAAGATAGAGAGAAAGCAGTCTCCTATTTAAAATCAGAAGTCTTTGTCTATAACTTGCATTTTATAACTGTATCACATTCCATATAGCCAAGTTAGCATATTTACATTGACTAAGAACTTTACTGCTAAATGTCATGCAAATATGACACTTGAGAATGTAAAAATGATTGACAAAAACCCGTTCTTATATAGAAGAAGATATCGGTAAACTGAGGACCAAATGACTGGCTCCAGATCACACAGCTAACCAATCATAGAGATTCAATCAGAACATGGTCATTTCCATGCCTTAATAAAGGTACAGAACACCTGTAAACTTTTCCCCATTTTTTGGCTCAAATTCATCTAACAGCCTGGCATATAGTAGTGACCTTCCCAAATCACAGTCCTGACCCAGGAAGAGAGTGTAGTTTCTGGGTGGTCTGGTGTCATTTAGCCCTGAAATGAATAGCTAAATCCTGGCTTAGGGACACTCTTTTATTAGACTACTAAATAGAGACTAAACATCCTAATAGCTTTTATGTGACTATTTCAAAGAAATAAAACATGTTTTAAATGGTTCCATAGCATTTCTAGAACTCGGGAATATTAGAATGTATGATATTTTAGTAACTTAGAGGAGTAACTAACAGATGGGGAAACATGATTTCTTATGCCAGAGTTTTACTTCAGTTAGATGCTTTTGTTTCACTGGATCGCTTTGGTTCAGAAAATTCAAAAGCCTTCCAAAATGGCTCTGCGCTCTGTGTGCCACCCCTTTTATGAAGCACACTATGCTCTTTATCAAGTGACAAGATCCGCATGTTTTGGAAAGATTATTTTCTGGATGCATGGCTTGTGGGATACATTGTGTCCCAAAAATGAACAAAGGGAACCTTAACTTTTTTAATGAATCTGAGCTATGCCACAGGTGTTTGGTTGGTTGGTTGGTTAAAGACAAGGCCAAGCTGCTGAAGTATCCCACAGGGTGTATATGGATTAAACTTGATCCCAGTCAAACCTACAAATACAGCTGTTTGGGAGGCAAAATCTCAAATAAATCTGCTTTACCACTCACGTTCTGTGTCTGCAAGTACCTAGGTATGACATGTGAGAGAAATCCCCTAGACTTCAAGCCAACTGATGTTTCTCCAAGTAAGTCACTGTAAGATTTTCAGTGCATACATTTTCAATTAATTTATTATGGTGAAATGGACAAACTGTAATCAAAATAATAAATGCTTCTGAGGAGTGAAATTTTGTTATTGAAATGAAAAATAACTCTTCCAATGTACTTAAATATGACTGATTTTCTTGAGTCTATACCTACATAATCATAGGGGAATTGAGTGCCAGATGATGAACTGGGTAATTGGTTTAAAGTAGCTTCTCTTGAAGAAAATAAAAATATGGGAATAAAGGTAATTGCTACTGAAAGTGACTGTTTGCTATCTTTATAACTTGTTTACCTCTTTGTTGGCCCATTTATTCTAATTTGAATAATGAATTTCCATCTTATTTCAATATAAGGCATTTTATTTTCAATTTTGACATAGAGTTAATGTAAACATATTCTCTGGCCATCGATCATATTAGTTTGAAATACTTTATTTTTCCTTTTTTGCTTATTCATTTCCCTAACTCCGTGGTAGGCAAACTGCGGCTCGCGAGCCACATGTGGCTCTTTGGCCCCTTGAGTGTGGCTCTTCCACAAAATACCACGGCCTGGGCGAGTCTATTTTGAAAAAGCGGCATTAGAAGAAGTTTAAGTTTAAAAAATTTGGCTGTCAAAAGAAATTTCAATCATTGTACTGTTAATATTTGGCTCTGTTGATTAATGAGTTTGCCAACCACTGCCCTAACTAAATTGATATCTAAATAATTTTTTAACTTTTGCTGTTTCTTCTCCTTTAATATTTTTATTTCCTGTACTCCCTCAAATAAATATTGTTGATTGAATATAGAAAGACTCCAATATTGTCTACTGCTTAGAAAAGGAGCTTATAAATATTATGTAACGAACCTAGGTTATATTTTAATCTCTTGCACTAATGAGCTCCTTGATGACATTTCCATTACTCTGTGCTCAGTTTTCTCCTCTGTAAAAATAGCCTACAAATAATAGTGATCTCACGCAGTTGTTTTGAGTATGTAATGAACTAGCATTTAGAAGACACTTAAAGCACAATGCAGTACATTATAACTGCTCAATAAATGTTAGCTTATATTACCTGTTACAGACTGCTTTTGTATGTGTATCAGTTTTCTTGCAGTCTCACACATCACCCCTATATAGTCTTTATTATGGGGAAGAGTAGAATTTGAAGAATATTTTTAAATGTCTTGTCCAGTTACATATACTCTAGCTTCAATTTACACTGGTTTACTGTTGAAAACTGTGGACTACAATTCTAATTTTTTTTTAGGTTTTACCATTAATCCCAATTTAGAATCTATATTATTTAGGCAAATGGTTACCAGATATTATACTTTCTGGATGTTTTCAAAATATCAAATTAATATTATCATTTGCAAAAAACTGTATATGAAAGTTCATAAAATATTAAGATGCCATGTTTACCTTTTGAAGATTTATAAAAGGAAATAAATGAATTTTATTATAAAACCTAGAGGCCCGATGCATGAAATTCGTGCAAGAGTAGGCCTTCCTTCCCCTGGCTGCCATGAGCAGCTTCCCTCTGGCACCTGGGACCCTCGCAGCCTTGGCTTCATCAGGAAGGTCATCCAGAAGGATGTGTGGTCTAATTAGCATATTACGCTTTTATTATTATAGATTATTTGATAGTTATCTACTAAGAATATTGTCATCTATTTTTTATTGTTTGATGAGCAGCTTAATAGAGCTATTCCACTTCTAAAATTTTAAATAGCATTAAATTATTCTATATTTAGTCTCCTAATATAGTTTTGAATAGTTTATTTTTTTCTAACATTTCTATTTACCCTTTTTATGAGTTTTTATTTCTATGACTAGGCAGAAATCCAAGGTTACTTAAGCAGAACTATTTAGTTCTCCTTGAGTTGAAATTCAATTCCGACTCCACAAATAAGACTCTTGGGAACCAAGCATAGCTGATATCTAGCCCTTATGTTGCAGATATCTCAAGGGTGTTAGGTTGCAAAGAAAATTAAAATTGAAATAGTAAGAGTCAAAGGACACATGCCTACCATTATACCTACCATTTCCAAACATATTTAAATACAGGGTTTTTTTTTCTATAAATTTGAATAAAACTATATTTATTCTAAAAGCATTTAACAACTAATACTAGCCCTTACATTAGAAATCTCTGTGCAAAGTGTGTAAAAGAGAGGGGGTTATTCTGATAAAGAAACTACACATTTTCAGATTCTTTATTTTGCTTACAAACAGAAGAAACCCCCATTTTATTTCAGACTGACAGTTCTGAAATGATCAGATTACTAAAAAGGGCATATTCTGTCATATTTCATAGGGCTGTATTGATAGAAACATAATCTGGACTTTTGCTATTAGTTGCGACAGGAAACTTTCAGGTTGAATAATGTTTCAATTTTGGGTCCAATTTTCAGATGCAGAAACTGTTGTTCTCTAGAGAGTACCCCCAAATGAAAAGTTTCTTGAAGACAGGTTAATAGTAACTAACTTTAGATTATACATGGGTGGGCAAAAGTAGGTTTACAGTTGTGAATACATGAAACTCAGAATTCATTATTTTGTTATTTACTTATTAATTATTGAATTATTTGTTATTATTAAATTACTTTTTCCCACTCCTGTATAAAAACCAGAATGCTAATTGATTATATTTTAAGGGATGTTAGCTTTTTCATTCATCAAATCTTCTCACACCTCCTAAGCAGTTTAGCATTGGGCCTCTAGGTTAGACATATTAGGAGAAGGTTTTTTGTGTGTATTATGAATTCAAGTAAAACAGTTTCAATGTGCCATGGCCTAATGTTTTGTAAAGCCCAATGACATAGCTCTTTCCTAATATTCTGTAGTGTTAGAATCTGGTGTCGCTTCTTTGAAACAGATTTGCCTTATACTTCTTGTTTAAATTTATTTTACTGTTGAACTTCCATCAATTAACATGTAATTATTATTAGAGCAATTAGTGCACAACAGTCAATTTCTTATTTTGATCACACAGTTACAAGTGATACCTTTTGTCCCTTTATATGTGTTATTTTTACTAAAGAGCTCCTACAATTTAGTGAGATGCTCTATAATCTTAATCTGCATGGTAATATTAATTTCTGCAATGTTTTGGCATGTGTATGTATATACAAGTAGTTATAAGGTTTCACACTTTAGCAATATATTCTAAACTAGAGGCCCGGTGCATGAAATTCGTGCACGGGGGGGGGGGGCAGGGGTGTGTCCCTCAGCCCAGCTTGAACCCTCTCCAATCTGGGACTCCTCGAGGGATGTCCGACTGCCCGTTTAGGCCCTACCGGGATCGGGCCTAAACGGGCAGTCGAACATCCCTCTCACAATCCAGGACTTCTGGCTCCCAACTGCTCACCTGCCTGCCTTCCTGATTACCCCTAACTGCTTCTGCCTGTCAGCCTGATCACCCACTAACCACTCCCCTGCCAGCGTGATTGATGCCTAACTGATCTCCTGCCAGCCTGTTTGCCCCTAACTGCCCTCACCTGCAGGCCTGGTCACCCCTAACTGCCCTTCCCTGCAGGCCTGGTCCACCTCAACTGCTCTCCCTTGCAGGCCTGGGTCCCCCCAATTGCCCTTCCCTGCAGTCCAAGTTGTCCCCAACTTCCCTCCTCTGCTGGCTTGGTCACCCCTAACTGCCCTACCCTGCAGGCTTGATTGCCCACAACTGCCCTCCCTTGCAGGCCTGGTCCCTCCCAACTTCCCTCCCCTGCTGGCCATCTTGTGGCGGCCATCGTGTGTCCACATGGGGACAGCCATCTTTTACTACATGGGGGCAGCCATCTCGTGTGTTGGAGTGATAGTCAATTTGCATATTACTATTTTATTAGATAGGATAGAGGCCTGCTGCATGGGTGGGGGCCAGCTGGTTTGCCCTGAAGGGTGTCCTGGATCAGTTTGGGGGTACCCTTGGGGCATGGGGCGGCCTGGGCGAGGGGCCTGTGGGTTTGCAGGCTGGCTACGCCCTCCGGCAACCCAAGCAGAGGCCTGGTACCTGGGATTTATTTACCTTCTATAATTGAAACTTTGTTGCCTTGAGTGGAGGCCTGGGCTGGCCAGGGTGTGCAGGAAGCTTGGCTTCCTCCATTGCCGGGGAACCCCAAGCCTCCTGTTCACTCCGTGGCTGCAGCCATTTTTGTTGGGATTTATTTATCTTCTATAATTGAAACGTTGTAGCCTTGAGTGGAGTCCAGGGCGGGTCAGGGTGTGCAGGAAGCTTGGCATTCTTCATTGCCAGGGAAACCCAAGCCTCCTGTTCGCTCCATGGCCACAGCCATCTTGGTTGGGTTCATTTGCATACTTGCTCCTGATTGGCTGGTGGGTGTGGCTTGTGGGTTTAACCGGAGACATGGACAATTTGCATATTACTCTTTTATTAGATTGGATGTCTTGTTAATACATGCCTATCAAGATATTTGGGTTGTTTTTCAATTATACTCTGTTCTAGAAAGTAAGATGAATTCTGTGATATTGCCATGCTCATCATTACCTATTCAAAATATTTGTCCAACTTCTGAGATTTTTCCTCATGAAAAGGGTCTCTTTTACTTTCAATGGAAACTCTTATATCTGTGCTTTGGAACCCAATCCTATCACCTTTTTAGGTATTTCACTCTTTCAAAATGATAACTTCCTTCAAGAAAGACAGTGCATGCCAAAACCGGTTTGGCTCAGTGGATAGAGCGTCGGTCTGAAGACTGATAGGTCCCGGGTTTGATTCCGGTCAAGGGCATGTACATTGGTTGCGGGCACATCCCCGGTGGGGTGTGTGCAGGAGGCAGCTGGTCGATGTTTCTCTCTCATCAATGTTTCTAGCTCTCTGTCCCTCTCCTTTCCTCTCTGTAAAAAATCAATAAAATATATTTAAAAAAAACAAAAGAAAGAAAGACAGTGCTTAATATTTCCCTTCACAGAAAAAATAATTTGTTGAAACTCACTTCTCTGATGACATAAGGCTTCATTTTTTCCTGATCTCTGTTTCAGGTAATGATGCCCAACAAAGTGTCATAACTCATGTGCTTCATATTCTCACATTCAATATATTCTTGAATCCACTAGAATAACAATCCCATCCTTTCATATTTTATTGAAACTTTATTCTCAAGTTAACCAGTCATGTCCATCCTGCCAAATCAAACCAACCTTTACTAACCTCACCCAGCTTAACAGAATTCACCAGGGCTGCCCGTTTATATCACTTCTCTCTTGATTTCTCTATTGCCTAGCTCTCCCAACTTTTCTCTTCCTTTCGGCTGTTTCTCTCCTTTTACCATCACTTTCTTTTACACAGATCCTGGGCTGCTTTAGACTAATAGTGCTGTAGTATTCAAATCTTTCACTTTCTTTATTCTTGCAGTTCTCTCCCAAACGAGCTTGCACCATTCCCATTACCTTAAATTTAAGCTGATATATCTCAAATTTATATTTCCTGTTCAGAAAACACACTTAAATTTCACACCCACATCTAAGTCTCTGCTTTTTTATTACACACTAGAGGCCCAATGCACGAAAATTTGTGCAAGAGTGGGCCTTCCTTCCCCCGGCTGCCAACACCGGCTTCCCTTTGGCCTCAGCTTCAACAGGAAGGACGTCTGGTCTAATTAGCATATTACCCTTTTATTATTATAGATGCTTATATAATTGACATCGAAGGCATAATGGGTTAAACTTTTGCACTCGGATGTCTAGTGTGACTCGACATGGTTAGCATCGGTAGCAGGAATCAAGAAAAAAGCAAGCGAGTGCAAAGGGTTAAGGTGATTGATTTTTCTCAAATTGTTTTTCTCCCAAAGAGAGTATTTCCCTTACCTCTTTTTTAAAAATATTTTTATTGATTTCAGGGAGGAAGGGAAAGAGAGATAGAAACATCAATGATGAGAGAGAATCATTGATCAGCTGCCTCCTGCACGCCCTACATTGGGGATAGAGCCCACAATCTGTGACTTCCTGGTTCATAGGTCAATGTTCAAACACTCAACCACACTGGCCGGGCTCCCTTACCTTTTTGTCCAGATCAGTAAGTGGGCTTATCCATTATATGGTAGATCAAACACACACACACACACTTACCCAATTATGCCCCAATTAATTAATTATCTGCCTAGATTTAGTGAGACAAATGCAGGTGACCAGGGGTCAGCAATAACGGCCTATCCCCTGGTACTTTAATATCTAGACAGCTGAGCCGAACCGGAACACATGAACACACAAGAAAGAATGAGTATGCAATCACACAAGGTTTATTTACCTATTCCTAGTGGGTCCTAGGCTCCGGCAAAGGTCACCCGGCGATGCACACCGAATGACGGACGACAAAGAGGGAGACAGACAGGCAACTGCAGTTGGTTCAGGCTCACACATCAGAGCAGTCATTCAGGGCCTCGTCTCACGGAGCGACATGGAGTCCTCCTCTATCAGGCAGGAGACGTGGACTGAAGACGGTCTGGTATTTATATAGCCGGTGGTAAACAAT
The DNA here is from genome assembly GCF_951640355.1 of Cnephaeus nilssonii. NCBI lineage: Eukaryota > Metazoa > Chordata > Mammalia > Chiroptera > Vespertilionidae > Cnephaeus > Cnephaeus nilssonii. Next base: position 97,273,174 of record NC_137073.1, read on the forward strand.
TTGTGTCTTATCGGTGTGGGCCAGACGGTGTGCCTTATGCTAGGAGCAGGGCGTTTACACTTTAAGGGCTTAGGGTGTTCACATCAAGATAGCGGGGCTGGGGCGTTCACCATGTTTATAACATTTTGGAAGTTACAGAGTATTGGGGTCTCCACACAGCCAACATTTCACACCATAATCATTTCACACATTAGAGGGGTTTCCTTATGATCATAACACTATAACACATACACATACACAAACTAAGCTATTTGGGATTTCTACCCTTTACTACTGCCACTTCAACAAAAAGTTCCATAGGTTGTGTCTTATATACAGTATACCATTATGTTGTACAGTTGTTTCCATTCCATTCTTTTTCCCCCACCTTTGTCCAAAATGGCATAATTTATATTCTGAATTGTTTTTACATTTCTACAATCCATGATGTAAAGTAGTCACTGTGATTTTTTTCCATAACATAAAATAAATTGTGTTCATGGAAAACCATTGCTTTTTTTCAAAAAAGCAAGAACTCCTTACCCTGTGCTGCAGGGCTTGTCCATCCAACTCATTCATTCTGCTGGCTACATGGAAAGATACAGTTGTTTCTAAAGCAAGTCAAACTTTTTCCTTAAGTTGGATCTTTGCATGTTGGTTTTCTATATTCAAGTGTTCTCCCCTTGGCACTTTTCATATAATAGTTCACTTTTTATTCAGGTCTAAGATAAAATGTTACTTAAGCTGAGACTAATGCAAAAGGAAAAAGTATTAGAGGTTTAGGAGAGAAGACTTTTCTTCTCTCCTTGTGGTTTGGAACATTTTTAGAACACATGATTGTTTATTATATTTTTTTATTCATATTTAAGTTAACTAACTATTCTGAATAATGTGAAACCCCAAAACTTGGGGGTAAAGAAAAAAGTAATTCAAATCCAAAGTGTATGCCACTGTGAGTTAGCTGAGGATCGGCTGAACTGAGCTGGCTTTTGTTTGCTGGCTCTGTTTATCTCCAGTGCGTTCCATCCCGCATCTGCTCATTTACTAGGTAGTTCTACCCCGGGCTGGGCATCCTGAACTGGGACAACTCTGCCCATGCATCTCCCATCTTCCTCTGGGGCCAGCGGACTAGCTCCAGCATGTACTTCTTATGGCAGTGGCAAAGCATAAGAGGAAACATGCAAAGTCTCATGAAACCTAGGCGCAAATATGGTCTAGGACCGTGGTCGGCAAACTGCGGCTCGCGAGCCACATGCGGCTCTTTGGCCCCTTGAGTGTGGCTCTTCCACAAAATACCACGGCCTGGGCGAGTCTATTTTGAAGAAGTGGCGTTAGAAGAAGTTTAAAAAATTTGGCTCTCAAAAGAAATTTCAATCGTTGTACTGTTGATATTTGGCTCTGTTGACTAATGAGTTTGCCGACCACTGGTTTAGGACACCACTGCTTTCAAATCATTCTATTGCCAAAGTAAGCTGGAGGCCACTCCTACTGTGAAAGAGCCCTGCAAAATACATGAATTGGAGAAGGAAGAGTTGTGGTCAGTAATGCAACCCACCTTCCATTTATTTCATTTCTCATTTGTTGACTTAAAAAAGGTGCTAGAGGATGGACATACGATGATAATGAATTTTTTTTTCATTTTATTTTTATGATCACACCTCAGCTACAATGAAACTCTAATATAAATTAGTCTCTGACATCTCCTTCTATCCTAAAATGTTTGTATATGTAGCAACGAGAAATTTTATTATGCATTTGATTTTCTTCTTCCAATATACTATTGACTTCCCAGAGGTGATTTTTTTCTCTCCTTTATTAACTATTGCATTTCTACTGTCTACTATTCTATTCATGGAATTTGGTAGGTGTTTTTTAATTAGTAATTAAACTAAGCATAGCATTAAAGACAAACTGAGATTAAAAATAATTGATGTCACCCTATGCAAATATAAAGTTGCCAATCCAATCTTAAGAGCCAGACATAAAAGTTATATATATATATATATATATATATATATATATATATATATATATATATATTTAAATGTTTGAGTATCTCACTTGCTTCAGTTTTATATTTTTTATTATAACAACAAGTAAAAATACTTATCTATTTTTTTATCTAGATACTTCATTGACTACAATGCTGAAGATGACAGATTTTTCAATATTGATGCCAATACTGGATCTATTAAGACTACAAAGGTTCTTGATAGAGAAGAAACTCCATGGTACAACATCACAGTTGCTGCTTCAGAAAATGGTAAATGACTTGACTTTATGTACTATAGGAAAATATGTCACTGTACAGGAAGATTTATACTGAGATTTTCTCATAAGCAGGTCTCTTACCATTTTTATTTTTGATGCCAGGATCTAAGAGAGTGCACAGAATGTATTAGATACAATTTTACTCATTGTCAGACACAGTGAATACATCATATCCGTTCTCCTTTACCTTAATCCTGGCATAGTGGTGAAAAATTGCATCATGGGCACTTAGTACTCATGCCTGAGTCAAAGCATTTGGTTCTCCTTCTAACTATTCTTATATCATACTTATAAGTAAGTCATCAAGGGGCTAGAAGAATGGTTCTTCACACATTTAAGTTTAGAAGAAAAAGAAATGAAAATTGATCATTGTTCTTGAATAATTTCATCAATATAACACCCCTCCTCAAGCTTCAATTACCATTTAGAAAACTTATTGTAAAGTAATAACCTGGAATTTCAATAGGCAGAACTATGCACTCTTTGAGAGAAATATAGGAGATACAGAATAATGCACTATGGTTAATACCTAAGTTCAGAAAAACACAAGCATCAATGTCAATAATTATTTGTGAGTTTAAAAAGTTGTATATGACTGTGTTCAAATGAAATTAGAATAAAACTAAGAAAATGGATCTATCATAATAATGAATTATTTCTTTACATATTAAGTGATAAACCAAAGTCTAAATTACCCCAGGTCTAGAATTTATGTTTGCAGAAATTATGTACGCATTTAGAAAAGATTTCAATGTACACACATACACACACACACACACACACACACACACACACACACACATATAAGCAACTTCACATTAAAAAATAGTGCTATAGAACATGAAATTATGCTCTTTTTCTTTGCCCTCAGAGGTTACGCCTCCTCCATGTGCCCCGTTCTAGGAAGCCACTAATCTAGATTCTATTTCTCTAAATCAGTGATTTTCAACCTTTTTGTCTCATGGCACACATAAACTAATGATTAAAATTCTGTAGCACACCAAAACTATATTATATTTTATGCTGATCTGACAAAAAAGGGTATAATTTTTATTCACTCACACGGGATGACAATTGTTGTGTTGGCTGGTGTAATTTGACAATCTAAGGGAAAAGAGGTCAGTGCCCCTGACTAAATAATCAGGTAGTGTATGTTTTAAAAATTCTTGTGGCACACTGGTTGAAAACCACTGCTCTAGTTGTTTTAGTCTGTTCAGGCTGCTAGGTGCTTTAAATGATAAACTTATTTCTCATAGTTCTGGAGGCTGGGAAGGCCAAGATCAAGATGCTGGCACATTCAGTGTCTGGTGTGGACCAGCTTCCTGTTTCATCCATGGCTGCCGTCTAGTGGTGTCCCCAAAAGGAAGAAGGGCAAGGAAGTTCTTAGAGGTCTCTACTATAAGAACACTAATCTTAATGATGAGGCCTCCATCCTTATTACCTAATCACTTTCCAAGACCCCACTTCCTAATACCATCAATTGGTGGTTGGGTTTCAACATATGAATTTTGCAGGGATGTAAACATTCAGTCTATAGCAATACATTTACTTATTATTGGCACTTCATATAAAAGAATCATATAATCGGTAGTCCTTTATTACTGGCTTACTTCTCTTAGCATAATGTTTTCAAAGTTCATCCACATCATGGCATGTCATTAATTCATTCTTTTTTATTGCTAAAAAAAAACATCCCATTATATAGGTATACCACATTTTATTTATCCACTAGAGGCCCAGTGCACGAATTCATACACCAGTGTCGTGCATGAATTGGGGGACAACCTCCCGTGTCCCTCCCCAGCCCCAATCATGCACCGGTGGGGTCCCTTGGCCTGGCCTGTGGGATCTGGCCGAAACCAGCTCTTCAACATCCCCCGAGGGGTCCCGGATTGCAAGAGGGTGCAGGCCAGGCCAAGGGACCCCACCGGTGCATGATTGGGGCTGGGGAGGGACACGGGAGGTTGACCGGATGACTGGACACTTACCATATTAGGCTTTTATTATATAGGATTCATTACTTGGTAGACATTTGGGTTGTTTCCACTTTTTGTCCAATATGAATAATGTTTTGACTATTAATGAGAAAGTTTGTGTGTAGTCATGTCTTAAATTATTCTGGGTATATATCTGGGAGTGAGATATGAATATTATATTTAACCATCAGAAGTACTTAACTGCCAGTCTGTTTTTCAAAGTGGTCACATTTTACATTCCCATCAGCAGTATAGGAGTTCAATTCATCTATATTGTTACCAATATTTTTTATTATGTATCTTTTTTGTTATAATCATCCTAGTGGGTGTGGGTTATTGCTCTTTGCAGTTTATGCAATTTTATAATGTCCTTTGAAACAAATCAATAAGTATACTATGTTAGACTTTTTATTCTACCTTTTATGAATATTCTACCTTTTGTGATCTATAACATTTGCTCAAGTAGCTTCCATTTAGAATTTTTTCAACATCATATTCTCTTTGAAAATAAGCATTCACTAATTACTTTCATTTTTTTAAATATATATTTTATTGATTTTTTTTATAGAGAGGAAGGGAGAGGGAGAGAGAGTCAGAAACACTGATGAGAGAAAAACATCAATCAGCTGCCTCCTGCACACCCCCTACTGGGGATGTGCCCACAACTAAGGTACATGCCTTTGACTGGAACTGAACCTGTGTCCCCTGAGTCTGCAGGCTGACACTCTATCCACTGAGCCAAACTGGTCAGGGCCACTAATTACTTTTAAATGAGTGTTATAAATGAGTTCATTTGTCATCATTTTATTTAATTTTCTTTTTCAAAATAATCACAATAGGTGTAGAATTTCATGTTCTTTGTCACCTGAGGAAAATTTAATGACTGTTAAATGCTAAGGGCTCATTAAAAATTAGTTGATAAAATAAAGGAATAAATGGATGAATCCAGAAAGAGGTGATGAGAATATTGTAAAGATCCAGAAAAGATTCTGAAGTTCTTTTGAAACAGGCTCCATGTATAGAATATGGAAGGGGCAAATTGTTGAAAATGATGACTGTGTTTGTCAGAAACAATAGGAACTTGTCTTACCTAATAATAGACAAACATGTAAATTGACCGTACCTCCGCTACACCCACAGCCAATCAGAGTGAGTATGCAAATTAATCCAACAAAGATGGTGGTTAATTTGCATACATAGGTGCCCAGCGCCTGGGTTCCAGGAACATCCTTGGCACCCAGGTCATTCTGAGGTAAGCCCCTCGTGGGCCCCTGGGCAGGGCCGAGCCGGGGATCAGAGCAGAGGGGGCCCCTGCCCAGGCCTAAAGCCTCATCCAGAGGCTTTAGGCCTGGGCAGGGGCCAAGCCGGCGACTGGTGTGAACTACAGAGGAAACACCTTTTCTGACTGCACATTGGCTAAGCTCCCTGTATGCCACTGGTAATATTCTTAGTACTTGGGTAATAAGAATCCAAAAAGGTGATCTAGGGTTTTTCCACCACACTCCTGGAGAAAAAAATGAAGGTCCGCTGCTGGAGGGCCAAGAAATGTCATATCCTACCCTAGCCAGTTTGGCTCTGTGGATAATGCCTCGGCCTGCCGACCACAGGGTCTGGGTTCAATTCTGATCAAGGGCATGTACATAGCTTGCAGGTTCCTCCCTGGCCGGGGCCCAGATCAGGGCTCATGCAAGAGGCAACCAATCAAAGTGTTCCTCTCACTTTGATGTTGCTCTCTGTCTCTCCCTCTCTCTTCCACACTTTAAAAATCAATGGAAACATATCCTCAGGTGAGGATAAAAAAAAGAAAGAAATGTCATCTCCTATGAAAGACACATCTTGAAAATGCCTAAAGAAAGTTTTCATGGTGAAGGGACTGGAGTCTGTGTTGGTAAAAACACCTTGGTGGCTGCAGTGACTGACAGTGGCTGCAGCAGCGGGGTGATGGGGCTGGCACCTTCCCCTGATCAGCCTGGTCACCTCCCGCAGAGGGAGGCCAGACTGCGGCTTAGGCCTGCTCCCCACAACATCCCCTGAGGGCTCCCAGTATGTGAGAGGAGGCAGGCTGGGCTGAGGGACCCCCCTGCTCCCAGTGCACGAATTTCATACACTGGGCCCCTAGTTTTATAATAAAATCAAGTCCAATTCTAGTGATCTTTTGATCAAAAACCATACTGTAGGTTGCTCTAAATCTTACCTCAGTCCAAATAATATTTGCATCAAGTAGAAACTAATTTATGCCTATACGTGAGTTCATATATATCATGAAAATTGTATTATGTGCAATAATTACCAAAGGAGAGGCCCATTTTCACTGCATTAATGTCTAAAATATATACTTATTTTAAAAAAAAAAATATTTGCCAGTACTTTAAATGGGAAATGAGTTCATACATATCTACTTAGTAAAAGAATATAGTAAATTGCAGTAACCTGAATTTTATAGATGCTAATAAAAATGCTTTAAAGACAACCCAATGAGCAATACTAAAATGTAATTTAATCCTAATCATAAACATGTATGTAGAATGAGCACTAGATAAGATTGTATAGCTGTATGGCGAGACTGTTTAGAAAACTGCACAATGATTCCCTGATTACTTAGCCTGAGCGCCTATTAAATATTGGAGGCTCTTTCATGTACAATTGTTTGTAAATGTTAACCCCACACCAGCCACACTATCAGTGTCTTTTCTAGTTTATTCTGTTGTGGAAATGCACTTGATACTTTTTTTTCAGTTTGAATTTTTGAAAGCCATTATACGTTAGAACCGTTTAGGTTCACAGCACAGTTGAGAGGAAGGTACAGAATTTCCCATATACTCTCTGCCCATATGCATGCTATTGTCAGTGTGTTGATTTTGTTATATGAAATTTAACTTTCACAAACTTGTTCATATTTGCAATTTCCCTTAGCAAGAAAAGAATTTCTTATGGGCACTTTTTCCTTAGCACACAAAGAAATTGGTATTGCTTTAAGCATGATCAAAAATATTAAAGTCCTTTTCTGACATATCTGTCTATACATGGATGCCTCAGTATATTAGTTATCTATTTTCATATAACAGGTTACTAGGAAATATCCAAAAACAATTCAATTTGTTCTAAGGTAAAAGAAATTGATTGGCCCATGTAACAAACAATAAAGCTCACATGTGAGTTAAGATTTAGACTTACTGTACTTTGATCAGGTCTCTATTTTCATTTCTCTGTGATATTTCCTTTTACACATTTATTTTTATCTCATCTTTTGCCTTAGAGTCACTATATTATATAAACAAGCAACAAACACTGCATTAACTTGTATATATTAACAGGATGAATGCCACCTTAAATCAGGGTAAACTCATTCATAACCAAGGTGAGAGAAATTGTCATTTTGAATAACCATTTAAAATGTTAATCCAATTAGGTCATTTTTAAATTTTCATTCACTGTTTTTAAAAGTTGCATTTTATTCATGAAATGTGCATATAATTGGATTAAATACTATGGCAAAAGGTATGTGTTCATCACATTTGCTCAAGATAATCAAGGCCCATATTTTATCTTCACTTGCCCTCAATTGCATTCAAACTTCGAGGGTTCTACACATGGAAGAAGTTTGGTGAGGCAATTATCATACTTACTCATTCTATTTTTTGTTATTTAGTTATTTACATAACTAGAGGCCTGATGCATTTTTATTCATGCAAGGGGCTCAGCCCTCCCAGCCCCGGCTTCCTCTGGAAGGCGGTCTGGAAGGTTGTTCAGCAGTCCGATCTAATTAGCATATAATGCTTTTATTATTATAGATATGTTGATGCATTTAAGGGCTTACTAATTGCACTATGCCAATCTCAGTATAAAATTCTGGAAGAATTCGGCCGGTGTTGCTCAGTGGTTGAGCTTCGTCTCTTAAACTAGGAGGTTAAGGTTATATTCTCGGTCAGAACCCATACCCAGGTTGTGGGCTCAATTACTGATTGAGTTGTGCAGGAGGCAACCAATAGATGATTCTCTCTCATCATTGATGTTTCTATCTCTCTCTCCCTTTCTCTTCCTCTCCCTGAAATACATAAAAACATAAACAATATTTTTTAAAATGCTGGAAGAATTAGAGCAAAAGTGTGTATTAAAGATAAAAACTTGAATGACTGAAGCAAATATGTATAGCACTGATAGATATTTATTTTATAGTTTTCCTTTCTCCTTAAATTTTCAATACCTCTTTCAACATACTTTGTTCCTGATATGCAAAAAATAAGCTTGCTTCTCTAAAGACATAAAATTAGAAAAATCAGAAAAGGGTTTCCACAGTCTTTTGCAATCACATCTATCAGCCCACTTAGCACAGTGTGCTTTCATCTGCACAGATCTGTCTTCCTTCAGGTTCCCGCGGGTCAATTCTCCACCCCATGTGTGTGACCCCCTCTCTAGGCATGTCCTGCGTCCTCACTTGCTCACCCAGGGACATTGCACTGTCAATCGTTTTCCTCTTCTCTGCACTTGCATTTTCCCTGTCTGATACACAATGCTCTGCCCTCATAAATAGGCTTTAATTCCTATCTGAAAAGACAATGAACTCTCACAAACAAAACTTGAACACCTACCTTCAGTGTTTCCCTCCTGATACAACTCCATTACTGTATTCCCTCTACCAAAAACCCCTTGGAGGAGTTACTTACTAGTATGCAGTCACGTACAGCTTAATGATAGGGATAAATTCTGATACATGTGTCCTTAGGCAATTTTGTCTTTGTGTGAACATCATAGAGTGCAGGTACATAAATCTGGATGGTATAGGCTGCTACACAACCTATGCTATATGGTATAGCCATTTGCTCTGTAGTAGAGGAAAAATATTTTTTTTCTCTTTACACTTCTATGTTCTTGGCTTGGACATCCTTCTAATAAAAGATTAATAGGAGAAAAGCAAACAGATGTTTAATAGCACGTCTACCTCCTGTCTACAAGGAAGAGAACATAGCCAGGAAAACTGAGTACCTCACAAAAATGATGGAAGCCAGGCTGCAGCTAAAGACAAAAGATGTTGGGTTGGTAGGAGTCAGTTTGGGGAGGTTACAAGGAGAAGCACAGTAAAGGAGGGTAAGACTGATGCAGATTTCAGTAGCTGTCTTCAGCTTCCATTAAGGGTCCCTAGAGATAAGGTCCTAATCCCCATCAGCTCCTCCGGGTATAGCAAGGGAGATACTCATGCAAATGGAGATTCCCCTTACATGTGTTAATGTCTTTTAAAAAAGGTAACATCTAATTGGTTTTTAGATCTTCTCCCATGTCTGCTAGTCCTTAAAATTTACCCACCAAAATATGTTTTTATGCCAAATAGACATACTTTCAGGTGAAAAATTGTGTTCCACTACAGCCCCTGGGCTACAAATCTGTACAGCATTTTAGTGTACTGAATGCTGTAGGCAATTGTAACACAGTGGTATTTGTGTTATACATTGTGCTCCATTAGGGCAACTATGAAGTCACTAGGCAACAGGACATTTTCAGCCCCATAATGAACTTAATGGAATCGCTATCACATATGCATTCCTCTTTGAACAAAACGTTGCCATGTAGTGCATGACTGTATTCACAGTCTGCACCCTCTATCACCATGCTCTTTAAAATCCACGGTAAAAGCAATCTTGTGCTCATTGCTTTGCCAAAATTACTTTTGTCCTCCATATTGTAAAATCTAAAGTCTAACTTTAATTTCACCGTTTGCTCAACAAAGCAACAGCATTTAGCAAAACTGACAACTCCTTCAAGAAAGAGGTTCTTTCTTTGATTTAAGAACACATTATTCTCCAGATTCTCTAGCATCTGTGTAACGTAACTTGTATTCCCAGCTGTAGTCCATTGTATGTGAGGTCTGTATGGCCATGGGTCCTGCAGCTGCCACGGCCACTTGACAGGCTAGCACATGGGCAAGTGCCAGTCACGGAGCAAGAGAGTGCTAGGGAGCAGGAGCAGAGGAAGAGGCAGGAACAGAGAACTCTTTGTCTGGAGTTAGAACCAGGAGCTTAACCAATGAACCCTTCCGGATTTGGTGGGACCAGTGGCTCTGCCCACCTCGACAGTTATCTTTGTTCCCAGGTTAGACTGACAGCCAAGCATCTTCCCGAGGTCACCCCGATGTCACTGTGCATGGGCACATCTTCCCTTTGTTTGATTCTTTCTCCCCAGGGATCTGCAGGGAATGGCCTGGTGGCTCCCTGGGGAGCATGGACTTGCAGCTTCCTGGTGAAGTTGCCCAGATGACCAGGCTTATAACGTCTGCCCTCTCCTTTGCTCTCTTTTCCTATTTTTTAATATTAGCTAGCTAATTATGACAATCACACAAGTACATTTTTTCCTCCCCCAAATCCAATTTTTCTCTAAATCTGCTCCTCCAGAGGTCTTATCCATGTTAGCAATGATGGCTACAGCCTTCAAATTCCTCACGGAAATCACTCAGAGTCATATTCAGCTCCACTTTTTCTTTTGTTCCACATCCAATTTTTCAGAAACCTCTGTCAGCTATGCTTTAAAAAAATATTCATAAATCAACCACTTTATACTATTTCCATCACTCCAACCACTGTCCAAACAAGCACCACCTCCACCAAGTATTCCCTGTAGCTTCCTAAATATCCTCCTTTAACCTATCACCCGGAGAACGGCCAGAATGTTTCTTTTAAATCATAAGTAATGCCAATGCAGTCGCGTTTAATAAGATTAAATACTCACAAATAAATTAAGGTCACAAAGTATGACACTCATAATGGGTGAACCAAGTTTTACACATATATCCTGCCAAACAAGGAGTAAAGGTGAGAAATGTCTTGTTTTTGCTTTAGGTCTTATGTATGAATCTGAGCACATTTTAGAGATTTTTTAAAATGAATATAGACTGTTCTGGCTTTTGTATTGTTTTCATTATATATACTTCTCCAGTTTTACTTCTATGTTCATAAAGGCTGTTGATTTATAGCTCATTAATAATTCTTTTATTATCATTACCATCCTTTCATTATTTTATTAGACAATGATGCATAATATTCAAGGACACTATATCTGAAGTAAGACTGTCTCTATTTAAATTCTGTTTCTCTTTATAACAAGCATTTGGAACTTGGGCAAGTTACTTAACATACAGGGTGCCCCAAAAATGTATGCACATTTCAATAATTAGTAATTTCAATGGGTTAAATCTGAAAAGAAAGAAACATCAATTGAACTATCAGAAAAAATTGTGTGTACATTTTTTGGGGGACACGCTGTATTAACTTATTTTTAACAAAGGATTTCAATGAGGGTTACTTTAATTTATAAACATTCCCATTGGTTTATATCCATTTCAGCATTTGGAAAAATATTGTCAAATTCCTTAATATTATATCAGTCTGGTTGGTGTTAAATGGTAACTTATTTTAATTAACTTTCTTTAATGTTGAAAGTATTTTATGTGTTTATTTGGCACTTATATTACCTATTCTGTTAAATTTTTGTCATTAGTTTACCAATTTTTATATTGTGCTGGCTCTTTTTTTCTTATTGATTTAATACATTGTGTTATATATTATAGAAAATCCATTGTCAGCAAATATATTCACTCATTTTGTGAAATTTCTTCCTCTTTGTGGTATATTTGGAAGAACTAAAAAAAAGTCACATTTGAATGTAATCAGTTTTATCAGAGCTTTCTTTGTGATTGGGGCACTTTGTGTTCTGAAAGTTTTATTTACTAAACTAGTAGCCCGTCGCGCAATATTGTGCTCAGTAGGCCGCCCGCTGCTTCTGCAGGAGCCAGCGGGAACCACAGCGCGCCACCGGGAGCCCGCCGGGAGCCACGCTGCTTCCGTGCGGCTTCCGTGGGAGGCGGAAGCAAGCCAGCGGTGCCCATAGGAGCCTGGAGGGACCAACGCTGATTCTGTGGGAGGCGGGCCCGCCGTCCTCTCTCCGGGTTTGCACTCAGCCGCATTGGCTGCGGGCCAGCCCCCCTGACCCCCAGAGGCCCTCCACTGCCGGAGCGGGACACTTGCCTTGTCACCACGGCGACGAAGCAAGCATTCCACCAGGCCGCTCACACTGCCCGCTCTCAGCAGCCACCCCTCCCAGGACTAGGGGACTCCGGAGGGGCTGAGGGGACTGTGTGCTGCCATCTTGTGGCTATGGGTGCCGCCATCTTTGTGATGGAGCGACGGTTAATTTGCATATTATCATTTTATTAGATAGGATATATTACATACTGATATTTTCCCAAATTAGATATAGTTTTATTTTACCCATTTATGTTCTTAATTATTTTAAATATATTTTTGTGTATAGTGTAATTGTGGCCCTTCTTATAACAATAATGATATAGATAACAAATTTTACTGAAACCATTTCTTTTTAAAAAATATTTTTATTGATTCAGAGAGGAAGGGAGAGGGATAGAGATAGAAATATCAATGTTGAAAATCATTGATTGCCTGCCTCCTGCACACCCCCTAATGGGGATCCAGCCTGTAACCCTGGCATATGTCCTGACTGGGAATTGAACCGTCGCCTCCAGGTTCATAGGTTGACATTCAACCACTGAGCCATACCAGCCAGGTTGCAACCATTTCTTGATCAATCCTACTTTACCCACCAATCTGCAATAGCATCCTTACCATAAATTAATTGTTCATATATAATGGATCTGTGGTTGGTTCTTTTCTGTTTCTGTTTGTCTATACTTTTGACACTATCACATTGTCTTACGTTCTAATTCTGTATAATAAGGCTTGATAAATGGTAAAGCAAGTATCTTTTTTTATGCTTCTTCCTTCATGTCTGGATAATCTTTGTATTAACTATAATATTTTGTTATCTACCAGAGTTCTATGAGAATTCACACTAAGTTCTATTTAAATTTATCTTTATTTTCCCCAAGTGGAACTTGACATCACACACTGTGTGTATATTCTCCCATAAGAAGGGAATGATTCTTTGTGTAAAGGACTTTACTTTCTATTTTCTCCAAGTTTATTTAGATTTGAAACCTTGAACTTTTTAAAGATCGTGTGACTTTTTTTTTTTTTACCAACTGCTGTGCTTTTCTTAGTTTAATGATGAAACTGATTGTTCATCCCTTAGACTCTGACAGCATACAATGAATTCTGACAACTTTCTCCCACTCCAGTTCTGAATAACATGTAATTTCCTTGATATGACAAAAATACCATTTTAGCATTCATGGCATGCCTTGGTGTTCATTTTTCATTTTCCTGTAAGTTAATGAGTTTAGCAAGGAGTGCCATCATAAAGTTGTCTTTTGCCAAGAGTCCTGCTGTAGCATATGGAGCTAGTGACAAGCTACACTATTAAGGAGATTTGTTTAAAACCAAAGCTCTAAAGTGTGCATGGAAATTCTAAATACATCCCTGTGTGTTTTGCAGACAATCCTGGTTTGCTGAGCCATGTCACAGTGGGTATTAGAGTTCTGGATGTTAATGACAATCCACCTGAACTTGCCAGGGAATATGATATTGTTGTCTGTGAAAATTCTAAGCCTGGCCAGGTAAGTTAATTGTTCTCTTCCTGTCATTTGAATGGAAAAAAGGAAAAGCAGGTCTATTTCTATTATTCTTTTTTTCATTTTATTGAATTTGTTTATTAATAAAAGGCTATAGGTTTCAGGAGTAAAATTATATAATACATCATCTGTATATTGTATTGTGTGTTCACCACTCCAAGTCTTAAAATGCTATTTTTGTGCCCAGTGAAAATAATTTTACAAAGCTTTATTTTAAGTACCAGATAGATTTTTTTAGAATCATAGGAAATAAATTTTCTCCAAATCCCAACTGTAATTTAAAAACTAACTCATCTGTGCATGCACTCATCATGCCAATACAATTATATTGAATGCTTTGTGTGTAGCCCCATAGTAAATGAGAATGAGACTGTGAACTTTTCTGTGCTAATGAAGCTTTGAGACTGGATTGGGGGAATGGACTGATTTTTCCATTTTGGAGGGCCCAAGGGAGTGGCATGAGTAACCATTGTGTGATACTAGTACAAAGAAATGATGAGGTTTTAACAATGCTTTTAATCTCTCTCTCTCTCTCTCTCTCTCTCTCTCTCTCTCTCTCTCTCTCTCTCTCGTGTGTGTGTGTGTGTGTGTGTGTGTGTGTGTGTGTGTGTGTTCCATTGTAATTAAACTTAGGAAATAAACTATCCAAATTAACCCTCACACCCTCACAAGATGGCTGCCTACAACCAAGCCAGCAGGGGGGTTAGTGAGGGATGACCAAACGACTGAACAAACAGTCTGCATGGGGTGACCAGGCCAGCAGGGGGGTTAGTGAGGGATGACCAAATAACTGAACAGCAGGCTGTGTGGGGCAACTAGGCTGGCAGGGGGGCAGTGAGGGGCGACTAGGCCGGCAGGGGGGCAGTTGGAGATGACCAGGTTGGCCGGGGGCGGGGGGAGCAGTTAGGAGCAACCAGGCCGGCAGGGAGGGGGCAGTTGGGGGTGACCTGGCTGGCAGTGGGAGGGCTTTTAGGGGCGACTAGGCAGGCAGGCAGGTGAGCGATTCAGAGCCAGTGGTCCAGGATTGTGAGAGGGATGTCTGACTGCCGGTTTAGGCCCGATCCCTAGGGATCGGGCCTAAACCGGCAGTCGGACATCCTCCGAGGTGTCCCGGATTGGAGAGGGTGCAGGCTGGGCTGAGGGGACCCCCCCATGCACAAATTTTATGCACCGGGCCTCTAGTATAAAATCAAATATTTTATTACCTAACACAAGTCTCTGCCTCATTGCATCCAATTAACAATACAACTTTGCATGAAAAAAAGTAAAGTTAGATCAGTAGAGATTTTACACTGTGTCAAGGATCAAGCTCATTTAACTAACAAAAGTCATTATAATTATATTAGCAAATATATTCATAATCCCACAGACACCAGGGGGGTGAGGGCATGAGTGGGGGGGGTCAATGGGAGGATAAGGACACATATGTAATACCTTAATCAATAAAGAAAAAAAAAATAAAGCAAACTTGTTGATTAATTTAAAGAACATGCAATGTTTTCCATAGAATGCTCTTTAAAAAAAAACATATATATATATGTGTGTGTATATATATATATATATATATATATATATATATATATATATATATTGACTTTAGAAAGAGAGGAAGAAACATCGATGAGAGAGAAACAGTAATTGGCTGTCTCCTGCATGCCTCCTACTGGGGATTGAGCCCCAAACCCAGGCTTGGGCTCTGACCTGGAATCCAACCAGCGACCTTTTGGTTCATGGGACAATGTTCAACCACTGAGCCACAACTGTCAGGCATAGAGTGCTCTTTTTAACATAAATGTTTAGTTAGGGCTAGATTATTTGCCTAATAGAAGATAGTTATTTTTATAAATTTTTGACACTGTATTTTTTTTCCTAAAATGTTCTCCAGAAATAATAGTCTTTGGAAAACACATTTAAACAAGAGGATATATTTATTTGATAAAAGAAATCAAAATTCATTCTAATTAGTTTTTGTCAAAAGTAAATATTTACTCATGGGCATTATAAAGAATTATTCTAGTAATTACTTATAAATACCAACTCTATTTTTTATTTGTTTCTCCTTTGGTTGATTAAATCTGTGACTGTATTTCTATAAATCAGTGTATATAAATCATAACTCTGGTAGTATAGAAAATACTGATGACAAAAACATGTCAATTATAGGTCTATCTACCAGAAGTTTAAATCTTCTGGAAATTATAAACATTAATTTCTTAAGTATGTCTCCTAGTAAAAGTCTGAGGAGACAATACATGGAAATCCTATTTGCTAATGAAAGAGAAAAGGTGATTAGTAAAACAGAAAAATTGAAATATCCCATCTCATATCCAAAAAATATCTGACTTCTGGACAAAAATGGAACAACATTCTAGGTTTTTGGAAGCATTTCTCAGAAATTTTATGAAAAAATTTAAGTATAGATGCATGACTCACAATTCTACAACAGTTCAAGATGAATGGTTCACTCTGAAATAAAAGTCGTGATAATCACCTCATCATTTTCTATGTAGATGGGACCAAAAATCCTCTCACCAAGACATATTTGCCAAATGAATTCAGATTTGAAATTACCTTTATAAACATGGAGATATATTTTACTAAAGGTAACAGGAAACAGGAAATACAACATAATATGAATTATATCAGAGTTTTATAAAAAGAATAAGCTCCTGTTTGTAAAAATATTAAGAAAATTTAAAATAACATATAAACTAATTTTGAAATGAGAAGAATATAATTGCCCCAAAGAAGTAATAACAAGAATAAAAATAGTCTTTGATTTAAATTACTTGTTCTCCACCAATCCCTCCAAAATTACTTTCTAGGATAAGAAGTGAACTTTTAAATGTGGCAGTATGTTATAAGGGATCATTGCCAAAATAAAATTGCTAATTGGAAAATCACAATGAATGAAGACTAGGGGTAAGAGGACATTTATTTTCCAAAAGAAAAGCATATTTATTTTATTTAACCCTGAACACAACCTTGAAATTTGTCTTTTTTATTTGTTTTTCAGTAAGTAGCTGACATGTAGAGAATGTAGGTATGTTAGACATATGCACACACTGTACTCTCCATAGAGAGTACATATACTTGAGAAAAATATTTTTAGACTCTGATTATTCATCATTAGTCTATAATCATAGCTAAGAGACAATAACAAGGAGGAAAACTATCTAAACAGAGACTAGCTATCTATATATATAAAAGGCTAAGCGACCATCTGACCATCCAACCAGTAGCTATGACATGCAATGACCACCAGTGGGCAGACGCTCAATGCAGGAGCTACAGAGCTGCAGTGATGGCAGTGGCAGTTCTCAGGTGAAGCACCCCAGAAACAGAGAGGAGGGAGCCCCATTCCGGGGTGCATCACCCAAGAACTACCTTCTTACAACCCGAGACCTCTCGGGGGATGTCAGCTGGTTTTGGCCTGATCCCCACAGGCCAGCCTGAGGGACCCCACCTGCCGGAGGGACCCTGCTCACTCGATAGAAGCCCTTCGAGCCCTGGCGCTGCCCCAGGTGTGGCTGGCCAGGGAGGGACCACGGGAGGTTGGCTCCAGGGTGTGCCTGGCTTGTCTTGCCCAGTCCCACCCCACTGGCCACCTTCTAATTAATTTCCTTTCAGTGTGCATGAATCTGTGCACTGGGGCACCAGTGCTTTAAATAAAAAGGAAACCAAAAATGAACAAATATGTGAAAGCAGGATGAAGACTTCTTGGGGGAAGAGGGGGAAGGGCTTTCACCTAGATCTCTTGCTAAAACAGTACTTTTTGAGTAATGATAGAACATAAAGGAGTGGGCCATGTGAATATATGGAGGAAAGGGATCACTCTAAATCCTGAAGCACTTTCTCCACTTTCACTTCATGAAAACACATGCTTGTCTTGTCCAACTCTCACTGACCACAACTTCTCAGTGCTTTTATCTTCCTCATCACCCTGACAACATCATGGGCTTAGTACATGGAGAGGAATTTCAGTTTTAACTGTGGTACATTTGGTGGTTATTTCACTTAGGTAGTATTGAGTAAAATATTCTTCGAAATCTCAATTTTTGTAATGGATGTACAATATTTCACATGCAGGAAATGATATTTTATGGCTCTTTTTGCTCTCTCTCTCTCTCTCTCTCTCTCTCTCTCTCTCTCACTCTCTCTCTTTGTTTTTCTTTTTCCTGCATGTGAAAAATAGGAAAGGCTGTAAAAAGGATACCTAAGCATTAGGCGAATAGCTTATATTTAAAATTGAGGCGTGCACAAATAATGTTCATTGTATTTATTCAGAAGCATCCCTTTAATTTTTAAAAGAGGAAAATATTATCTTGCTAATTTGTTTGGATATTTATTTTTTAAGAGTATACTAATAATGGCTATAGCTATTAAAATTTATATTCAGTTTTTAGGCCATCTGGAATATGTTATTTACATATGCCAATATTCTCTGCTTCTTAATGTGCAAGGAATCCAAATTTTGAAATTGTTTTCTCTCACTAGAGATGAAAACTGTTCCATGAAGCTCTGAGTGATGTGGTTTTGCCTGTGCCATTATTTTACTATTCAGATTTCAGGCACATCACACTCCTTAGGGCCTCAGGTTCCTCATCCCTAAAATACAGGAGCTGCACCATGATCAAAAAGGTTTCCTGAAACATTAAAAAAATAATAAAAACAAAAATAAAACTCCCCTGCTTTTGCATTTACTGGTTGAGACTAACATATACTCTAAGACCATTGTATATCAACACTGGGATATTTATATTTCTACAAACAATACCTCATGTCTCCCCAAACAGATGTTCAAACAAAATCTTAAAACTAATTGGCCCCAAGTTACTGTGGGTGATAAAGAAAAAAAACAAAACAAAAACTAATGTTTGTGCCATGCTAGAAAATAAAATGTGAATACTTATAAATTGTACCATAATATGTTTCCTGAAATCAATGCAGATAAGAACAAGTTAATTGGTACTTTTACTAGTAGAATGCGAAAGCACTCAAGATGGTACAAGAGGTCTTTTAAAAATCCTTTTGTGTTAACAGCTGAAAATGTTGTAATATAATTAAAATCAAGAGAATAAGCCAAGTTAAATTTACTATTAGGTGTTTGTTTTTCTCTTTAGGTTATTCATACCATCAGTGCCACTGATAAAGATGATTTTGCCAACGGACCAAGGTTTAACTTCTTTCTTGATGAACACCTGTCTATAAATCCAAACTTCACCCTGAAGGACAATGAAGGTGAACATAAGTACATATATATTTTTTATCAGTTTTGACTTGTTATGGAATAGGCCTGAACAGTTTTGCTATATTCTTTTATATCCATGGACAGCTTGCAAATCAGCTTTTAAAGTCAGTTTGATGTTAATATGTTATGATCTGTGAATAGCTTGTATTTAAAATTGAGACATATGTACAAATAACTTCCATTGAATTTATTCAGAAGCATCCCTTTAAACAAGCAATGTACATGTAATGTGCTCTTGGGAAAATTTTAAGAGAAATCTTAGCTGACAAACATGTTTATGAGAGCTGCTGGAACTGCTAGGGGTGGAAAAATTTTAAATTAGGAAAAATGAAAAATGAGTCCTAGGAACAGTTAAGAAAAGAAATGCAATGTTTGAATCACCTTGCATTAGTAAGATTGCCAAGATGTGCTGTACGAATTATATTTCCTCTTGTTGTTATGAATATTTTTCAAAACATGGGTAGATAAATATGTGTAACTACAGAGTATTGTGGAAATTTTTGAACTACTTTTGTCTAACCTTCTGTATTGTGGAGGGGAGGAGGAGGGGAAGAACACCATAATTTAATCAGACAAGATTTATCATGGTTAAGATCCCTATTTGGTAGATTCCTCCAGGTTGTGTAAAAGTCATTCTTTCATACATAAGAAAAACATTAGGTCATTCAATATGTACAATTTCTGATTAGCATCAAGTTTCTTGTCCCCCAGATTATCTTTCTGAATATGCTGTTATTTGGGATTTAACACTTGCCTCTGAATAACAAAAAAGAAATAATGTCATATGTGTATGACAAATTGTATTTAATTGACTATTGTACCATATTTACATTTGAAATCCCATTCTATAATTCCAAATATACTTAGTGGAATTAACCATACTAAATATGTAAAAAATCAATTAGTATTCCCCCATATTGTAAATAATTGCATGATTTGGGTAGCATTCAACTTTCTGTCCTAGGAGATTGAAATTATGTTTAGATACCCATATTTATATTTCAACTAGAAGCCCGGTGCACGAAATTTGTGCACAGCGGGGGGTTGTCCCTCAACCCAGCCTGTACCCTCTCCAATCTGGGACCCCTCAAGGGATGTCCGACTGCCCGTTTAGGCTCGATCCCAGGATCACCCCCTAACCACTCCACTGCCAGCCTGGTTGATGCTTAATTGCTCCCCTGCCAGCCTGTTTGCCCCCAACTTCCCTCCTCTGCCAGCCTGGTCACCCCTAACTGCCCTCTCCTGCAGGGTTGATCACCTCCAACTGCCCTCCCTTGCAAGCCTGGTCCCTCTCAACTGCCCTCCCTTGCAGGCCTGGTCCCTCACAACTGCCCTCCCTTGCAGGCCGGGTGCCTCCCAACTGCCCTCTCCTGCTGGCCATCTTGTGGTGGCCATCTTGTGTCCACATGGGGGCAGGATCTTTGACCACATGGGGGCTGCTATATTGTGCGTTGCAGTGATGATCAATCTGCATATTACTCTTTTATTAGATAAGATAGAGGCCTGGTGCACGGGTGGGGGCCAGCTGGTTTGCCCTGAAGGGTGTCCCAGATCAGGGTGGGGTTCCCTTGGGACATGGGGTGGCCTGAGCGAGGGGCCTGTGGTGGTTTGCAGGCAGGCCATGCCCCCTGGCAACCTAAGCGGAGGCCCTGGTATCTGGGATTTATTTTCCTTCTACAATTGAAACTTTGTAGCCTGGAGCAGAGCCAAGCCTGCTGTTCCCTCCGGGGCGGCAGCCATTTCTGTGGCAGTTAATTCACCTTCTACAGTTGAAACTTTGTTGCCTTAAGCGGGTGGGCCCGGCCAGGGTGTGCTTTAAAGCTTTGCTTCCCCTGTTGCCGCTGGCAACCCTGGCCTGCTCTCTCAAGCTCCATTCTGTTGCCATTTGTTTGAATTTGTTTACCTTCTATAATTGAAACTTTGTAGCTTGAGTGGAGGCTTAGGCCTGCAATGGCTATGGAAAGCTTGGCTTGCTCTGTTACCTGGGAAACCTTACTCTCTGTGGCTGTAGCCATCTTGGTTTGGGTTAATTTGCATACTCGCCCTGATTGGCTGGTGGGCGTGGCTTGGCTGGTGGGCGTGGCTTATGTAACGGAGTGATGGTTAATTTGCATATTACCATTTTATTAGAGAAGATGGGAACTAATTTGTGAAGTTCTTCCTACTAGATTAGAATATCTGGAATTTGTGAATTTAATGAATATATTCAAAAGGTCTTACTACAGTGACTTGACCACATTTTAAATGCTAGAAACTCATATATAAACATTTTAAAATGTATTTATAATATTGATGTAAATCTTTTAACATTTATTTTAATCATATGTATAAATGCTTTAATCAGCTGCACAATCTTAAGTATGAGAGAACTATGGATAGTTGTGTAGGGGTAAAGATGTTTGAATTTGCCCTGCTGGTGTGGCTCAGATGTTGAGCATTGACCTATGAACCAGGAGATCACGGTTTGATTCCCAGTCAAGTCACATGACCAACTTGTGGGCTCAATCCCCATGGGGTGTGCAAGAGTCATTGGATCAATGATTCTCTCTCATCATTGATGTTTCTATCTCTCTCTTCCTCTCCCTTCCTCTGTGAAATCAATAAAAATATATATTTTTAAAGATTTTTGAATTTCTGTAAGACTATTTAAATTTTGAAAATATATAATATTATAAATAATAGAAATAATATATTTGAGATAGAAAAAATAACCTGTTTTAAAACTATGAGGGATTACACTATGTAAATCTTTATGACATCTTGATACCTATTAAGATATGGCTCTCTTTTCCTCTTTCCTCTAACTATACATCTCCTTGATCTTTTTTTCAACACATTCTTGATTTTCTTAATCCTTTACAATTATCATTTTATTGGCAGATTATTAAATTCAGTTTATGATTAACATAATATTAGGGTTCTAGACTAAGATAAAAATTTCAGAGTTCTTATTCAATCATTTGGTAATACAGTATATTTAAAAATATAATGAGATATCTTTAAGCATGATATTTCATCTGTTTGCATCTATAGCATATTTGAACCTCTATCGGTGAATATATTCTCCCACTCGGGGTTGTCTTATCATTTTCTTGATAGTTTCTTTTGCTGTGCAAAAACATTTTAATTTGAGGTAGTCCCAATTGTTTATTTTTTCTTTTGTTTCCCTTGCTGGAGGAGATATATTAGAAAAAGTATTGCTATAAGAAATGTCCAAGATTTTACTGCCTATGTTTTCTTCAAGAATTTTTATGGTTTTTCTAGACTACCAGTTAAGTGTTTACTCTATTTTGACTTTCTTCTTGTGTATGGTATAAGAAGGGGGTCTAGTTTTATTTTTTACACGTATTGGTCCAATTTTGCCAATGCCATTTATTGAATAGACTATCTTTACCCCATCATATGTTCTTGTCTCCTTTGTCAAATATTAATTGACCACAAGGTATCAGTTTATTTCTGGGTTCTCTATTCTGTTCCATTGATATGTATGTTTGTTTTTATGCTAATACCATGCTGTTTTGATTACTATGGCCTTAAGTATAGTTTAATATCAGGTAGTGTGGGTCCTCCAACTTTGTTCTTCCTTCTCAAAATTGCTGTAGCTATTCGGGGTCTTATGTAGTTCCATATAAATTTTTAGAATATTTGTTCTAGCTCTGTGAAACATCTCATTGGTATCTTGATAGGAATTGTGTTGAATCTATGGATTACTTTGGGTAATATGGTGTTAATTCTTCCTATCCATGAACATGGTATATACTTCCATTTATTTGTAGCTTCTTCAATTTCTTTCTTCAGTGTCTTATAATTTTCTGAGTGTAGGTCTTTCACATCCTCAGTTAATTTATTCCTAGGTATTTTATTCTTTTTAAAGCAATTGTGAATGAGATTGTTTTCATGGTTTCCCTTTCTGATAGTTCATTATTGGTGTATAAAATGCAAATAGTTTCTGGATATTTATTTTGTATACTGCTACTTTATTGAATTCATTAGTCAGTTCTATTCATTTTTGGTGGACTATTTAGCATTTGCTATATACAGTATTGTGTCATCTGCAAAAAATGGCAGTTTTACTTCTTTCTTTCCAATTTGAATGACTTTTATTTATTTTTCTTGTCTGATTGCTGTCACTAGGACTTGAAATACTGTGTTGAATAAGTGTGATAAAAGTGGACATCCCTGTCTTGTTCTGATCTTAAGGGAAACCCTTTTAGTTTTTGCCCATTAAGTATGATGTGGGCTGTAGGTTTGTCATATGTAGCCTTTATTACATTGAGGTATGTTCCCTTTATTCCCACTTTGTTGAGAGTGTTTATCATAAATGGGTACCAGATTTTATAAAATGCTTTTTCTGCATTGATTGTTATAATCATGTGTTTTTTATCCTTTTTTTTTAATGTTATGTATCATGTTTAGTAATTTGTAGGTGCTGTACATTTTGTATTCCAGGAATAAATCCCTTAATCATGGTGTATGATCTTTTTAATATATTGCTGGATCTGGTTTGCTAATATTTTGTTTTCTTTTGTAATACATGTGTCTGACTTAATCTTTATTTGTTGAGACATCCACCTCAAAGATAGTTATCTGTAATCAACCATTACCAGCCACAGGCTGCATCCCTACACCCCATCCCCTTTGTTTTAGAGGTCTTGGTTAATTTCAATAACTGATCATATGGGCTGCATTTTTTCTTCTTCTCTGCCCACACTTTAAATTCCCACTTTTATTTTATCCATTCATATAAAGCCCGCAAAACTCTAGGTTCCTACCCTCAACCCCACTAAAAGCAGAACCCCAAGATACATATGCACACAATCATTCTCAATCTGCAACCTCTTTGGCCCCAGGTGTGCCATGTAGTTTCCCAGACATGTAAGCAACAAACCTCTTCCCAAAGTTTCCTGGTGGTTATTGCTGAGGCTGTCTTTCAATCATAATAATAACCACAAGGACTGGTCCAGCCACAACATAGGTTATTCATAGTGTGAGATGAGCACACGACAAGGTGCTCCTTAAGTATGGTACTAGTACAGGCATAGATAAGATAAGTGAGAGCAAATTCAGAGGGTGAAAATAAATAATTGGATATATAAATCTATGTATAAATATATAAACCTGACAGAAGGCCAAGGTAGTATTTTTAACCATTGTGGGAAGGTTAATTCAAAAAGTACATTGAAAGGGACCAACTGACTATATATCTAGAGAAACTAAAATTAGAATTCTTTGTGCATATATACACAAATAAATTACACATAGGTTAAATAATTATTTATACAATAAAAAATTTAAGAGCTTTAGAGGAAACTGAAGTGGACTACATTTTATAATTGGGTGGGAGGGATTTTTTTTTTATAAAAGACATAAATATCACATTCATAAAATAATGATAAACGTGATAATATTAAAATTATTTTATTTCTGCATCAAATTATTTCCAAACAAATCTTGAAAACAGGTCATAACCTGGTGTAAGATATAGCCATACATATAAGTGAGTAAGGATTGATACCATGAATATATTCAAAACCTCCCACAAAATAAAATAAACATTCCAAAGAGAAAATAAAACAGTTAAAGGACAAGAAAGAATAAATAATTAACAGAGTGATGCCAAAATAGTAAATCAATATATGAACAATTGTTCAAAAAACCATTAGTGATCTTAAACATAAAAATGGAAAGATAATAATATGTCACATGTAACTCCTTAGCCAAAATATAAAAATATAAATAAATCTGGGAATGTCAATGGCTCAACAACCACGTTTTGAAGATGTGTACTGGTAGCATTCACACCTTGCTACTGAGATTGTACCCTACTTGCATGCATGATAGCTACTTAGTCTGGACACGACTTTATGGATGCCTGGCAGAAGGCTCCACACTTCTGGGTCAGAGACAAATTACTTGGTTTCTCACGACATGGGAAGCAATATGAACTTCATGTTTTCTCTGATTTCCCTTACCCCAAAGTCTCAAGAGAGTGACATGAAGTGGCCCAGGTGCACGCAAACAGATATCTATCCTTTGAAATTTAATTAACTTGGGATTAGGAAATCCTAATATTCTACAATGGGTTGCCAGAAAATCAGGTTGGCCTTTGCCCCAGAGGTAGTCATTAAATGGATTGTATTGGGTGACAACAAACCTGCCTTCCATTCTGGGAGGAGACACACTCTCTCTCTCTTGCTAAGACTGTTTTGAATGAGAGCTCCTGCTGTGTGCTGTGACATTAGTAACCAAGTCCTTCAGGGCTGACCCAGGAGCCTTGTGTCTTCGGCCAGCCTCCATAAAAGTAGAGCCGGCTAACTTGTTAGCACTTGGCTACGATAAAATCTTAATTACTTCCTATTTCTTGACACTTCATTGGATTAACTCCTAGTAAAAACAATTGTAAAAAAATAAAACATCTGTTTTTGAATGATAAATTGTTCCTATATGTATGCTTAGCGTATCCCAAAGACAGATGCCTTGATGGCATTTTTGCCTGGAATCATGCAAGCTAGCTAATATCCTCATGCCAAATCAGGTCTTCGTCCATTGATACTCTGAGGAGATTCTCCTGTTTACCACCCTATCTGC
This sequence comes from Cnephaeus nilssonii, assembly GCF_951640355.1. Lineage (NCBI taxonomy): Eukaryota > Metazoa > Chordata > Mammalia > Chiroptera > Vespertilionidae > Cnephaeus > Cnephaeus nilssonii. Next base: position 97,298,771 of record NC_137073.1, read on the forward strand.
TTACTAAATAATTAAATTTAAACCATATTCCATGCTTTCCCAGATCTTTACTATATTCAGTAGATCTTTTCTGTCATATTTTTTTATCTCTCATTAATTTGCAATTTCCTAATTTATCTGAACATGGGAGAACAGATGTCATTTTTAGTGTTCCATCCCATTTATATAAAGTCTTTTACTTGGGGCCTGCTTTTTTTATAATTTACTGTGACATATGCTGGGAATATATTGTTAGAAAACACCAGCATGCAACTTACATTCTGCTCAAGGAAGCAAGAGTCCTATCAAAGAAAATAGGTCCATTCAAAGAAAACATAGTCCAAACACTGACTGCTTTAGTTAACAGCCATTTCTTACTTTTTATAGAGATGGCTATCTCTGGTGAAATTTTCTGTCTTTTTAATATTTGTTTTATTTTTAATATTTTCCTCTATTTTCTTGAACATATTAATCTTAATGATTTTATAATCATTGTCAGTTAATTTTAACATCTCAATAAGGTGACAGGTTTTTGTGTTTGATTTTCAGAGGGGTACCGGAGAGGCAAGACTGGGACTGATGTCCTATTTGTTGTTAGTCTAGTAATTTTTAGCTGGATGTCAGGTAGTCTGTAAACCTAGAAGACTCTCCAAGGACAATGTATTTGTTTAGAAAATAGTCACCATTTTCTATGATAAGCAATGGAAGAGGGAGATTATTACTTTAATCGAATCAGAGTTGAGCTAAACCAAGGCCAATGTTCAGTTTCCTTTAGGTTCCGTCTACCTCAGGTTTGTCAGTGTTTCTGGCGTGGCCCTCTAGGGCTTCCGTTAGGTGCCTGTTTGTGCACCAGGGCCACTCACCCTGGTCCCTACCTCTAATCATTGTGCAACTATCAGAGATGGCAGAACAAATCAACAACAATAACAACAAAGCCTCTGCTTTGCATTTCAGGGCTTTTCAGCTTCGAATTTTAGCTTCCTCCTCCTAAACTTCCAATTTCAACTTTCAATTTAACAAACGTCTTTAGGGAATATCATTTTTGTGGTTGAGACCCCTCAGTTTCCAAATTAATTACAGGCCCTAAGACTTCTATAAAAATTCTCCTAGTTTCCCTGTCCTGGGGTTAGAATTTCAGCCTCTTGTCAGTTCCTAGTATAATAAGCAGCTACATTGTAATCAACAGTTCACCTCTCCACACTTTTGACCTCTGGAATCTAATCCCTCTAGTTATCTCGCTTTAGCAGCTGTCTCATGCCATTAAACAGAATTTCTTGAAAGATTCAGGCCTTTCTCTTTGTTATCAGTGGGAGTATTGGTCAATCAAAAAACTGTTCTACTCAGGCCTACATTTTATAAAGCAAGAGTCTTTTGGGAACAGTCTCATTCAATAGTTGGGATAAAAACTGGGCTTGGAAGAAAGGACACTGTTCAATAAAAATCTAACCTGGAGATGCTGGCTGCCTAGATGTTTGCTGATTTGAAACAGATATCTGTCCTTTGAAATTTAATTAAATTGGTTCAGGACCCTATCCTATGTACTGATCAAAACCAAGATACTCTCCAAAAGATTTATGCACACACACACACACACACACACACACACACACCACAGAGCTCTATTTCCTAGACTGACATTTTACAATGGCTGTCCAGCACATTCTACTCCAGCTTCAAACTATATTACTATTTACCAACATTCCTCTCCCTTCTTAGAATGTTTTTTCTCTAAAACAATCTCTGTAGTCAGCTCTTAACTAAACATTGTTTTCTCCTGCCACTTAATCTTTAAGGTGATATGCACTCTCCACCATCTGCAAGGCAGTAATCTGAGCTGGCCAGAATGTAAGGCATTAAAACACCCACCCCGAAATGTAGGAGAAACTTGTCATCTAATTAGGGAAATAAAGATGATATTCAGTGTAACTGACCATTAGGGGCAGTGAAATGTGAGTTGCTTTAGAGAGATCACTAAAAGTCATATTGTTGAAAGAGGAAGAACAGGGTTTGACTTAAAGGACAGCGTGTTCCACCAGGTAGAGCCAATCAGCGAACCCTTTCCAGTGAGGTGGGAAATGAAGACGGCAGAGAGATGACACAATGCAGCATCAGTTAAGTCGGTCAGAAGGATCTAACAAGGGAGATGCGGCAAAGCCAAGACGCAGGCATTATAATTCACTATTAACCTTAAGTAATAAGCATGTGCTATATTCTGCACTCCAAAAATGAATAAGTTATTCTGCCATGAATACTTTAGGGACTCTAGTAACAAACTGTGGTAGATAGAAAAAAACTGTAATAAACAGAAATATTCAGTAGTTATCTTAAAAGTTATGAACACTTACTTATTAAATACTAAAGACTTTGATTTGGAAAATAATCAAGTGAAGGAATTACTTTCTTTTTGCAACATATATAGTGAAGTGTATATTGTATTGTATGTTTGATAATGACCTTTTTATCATGAACTAATAATATATTGGTAATGAAATAATTTTATTTAAAATTAAAAATCAGGTTTAGATGATTTTTAAGTTCCAGCATTTGTAAACTGTTATTACTCTAAAACAATAAAAAAAAGCATAAAATGTTTCCTGATTAAAATGTAGTTTTTCCTGCTGTCACCTACTCTTTAAACAGTGACAAGTAAGTTTTTAATGTTAGCATCAAAAAATCCATTGTATAATTTTGAATTAACCCAACGCCTAAAGCAGATGTGCCATAGCCATGCCACAAAGGCTGTGAAGAGAGGCTTACACCAGGAGGGTGTGCATACAAATACTGTGTTCATTTATTTTTGTATTATAAAAGGATAACCTCATCCCCCAATATAAAATTGCCATTAGTCTACAGACTAAGTCTGTTCTGCTTCATGATCTTTTATGCTGCCTCTTGAGACTACGTTTTATTTGAGGCAAGGCGTTTCGCTAGCCTAATTCCTAGGCTTAATACCAATTGTCAAGTGTATTTACAAATCTCACACATTTTAGTAGGGGGAAAAGTAATTTATAACTCTTATACACTTGTATCTCAGTTTTCAGTGTCCTAAATAGCATTTAATGTGCCTTTCAAATTTGAAAATCCTTATTATAATTTTGCTGATAATTTGCTATCAAGGACATCTGCTACTTATATTTACCTGTTTCCTTCTTCTCATATGCATTTTCCACTTTTGTAGACACTAGCATTTAAAAAAAATAAGTCCAAATAACACATTCTTTTAAAAATAATTAAAGAACTGCACTAAAAATTTCCATTTTAAACAAAAATGGAACAAAAGCTTTTGTAGACTGTCCTTTTCACCTCGTAGCAACGTTTTGAAGATATTGTTTTTTTATTTTATTACTTTTTATTATTTCTTTTCAATATTTATTTTACTTCGAAAAATGAGGTCATATTATTTATAAATCTTTAATGATTTTTAGAAAAATACTTAAGTATGAAATACTGCTTCTCCTTATGGAATATGGGTTTAGTGAAAGAATATCTAACTTTGAGTTTACTAGTACATTGCCTTGATTTAAGATAAGGAATACTTTCAACTTTGACCATGTAGCTAATAAAAAGGTGTCTTTTCTTTCAAATTTCAGTTCATTTGTAGTGAAATGCGGTCATTTGGTTTTATATATACTGGAAACCACGGGGAATTTTAAGTTTATTTTGTGCTTCTTTAGGATTGTCAGATTTGTAGTGGTCAGTATTCCCAGTTCATTCCTGTCCTTCAAACCACAGCTCACAGCTGGTGGTGTAATTTCTCTACAGAGCATAACCATTTACAATTCTGTTTTTAACCACAGGGCTTCAAAAGACCACTTAGCAGTTCGTTCATTCCTAAGTAAAAGAGTGCCGTAGCCTGTCCTGAGAATAAGGCTGCCAATGAGCCTCAAATATGCCCTGATGGATGTGGGGATGGATGTGGGGCAGCTGTGCCTGCTGAGTCACTCACCTGGTGGCAGTGATGAGGCTGATTTTGCTCTGCCATGAATGTCTTTCTGCTCTCAGTCCAGCCTCACTCAGTCTTCACTCACAGCATTTATCCAGTCACACCTGATAGAATCACGCTATTCTTTATGCCAGGTGGACCCCAATGCTTGACAGTCCATATGCAATCTTGACCCTGAAATGGGGAAGTGTGATTTGCAGATGTAGTGATTTGATTTGTTTTAGTGAGCCTAATGCTCTAGCTAACTATATATGAGCTTTTCTTATCTCCTAATTTATTTTAACCTCTGCTGATTTTTTTTATGTTTATATATCTTTTGCAAATGGGTTTGTCAGCTCATACTTCCGCTCACATCCTTATGCTATACTACTCACAGTGACAACAAAAGGACAGCTGACTCATACTCACTAAACAAAAAAGTAAAATTATAAAAACAAAATTAAAGTACCGCTAATTTTACCATTTTGTGCCACTTCGTTTTGCTTTCCTTCTTAATATGCACTTTTGCCTAATTCCTTCCTTGCTTGGAACCAGGTAATGAAAATGCCACAGGAATCACCTACTCCACCCTGTGCCTTTAGGCAGGGGAACTTGAAGCAAAGCTCTTGGAGGATTTATCCTTATACTTTCCTACAGTGTTTATAAACTTAGTGACTTCAAACAGAATTTTTTCTACTTTGGCTGCTCCATTCCCTACTAAAAATAATAGCATTTGTTAAAGGTAAAAAATAATAGGTAGAGAGGGTTTAACCTTATTTCCTTTTTTTTTTTTTTGTAAACTGCTGTGTTTAATATATATATATATATATATATATATATATATATATATATATATATACATACATACATCTTATTGATTTCAGAGAGGAAGGGAGAGGGAGAGAGAGAGGAAGGGAGAGGGAGAGAGAGATAGAAACATCAATGATGAGAGAGAATCATTGATCAGCTGCCTCCTGCAGGCCCTACATTGGGAATCAAGTCTGCAACCTGGGCATGTGCCCTGACAGGAAATCAAACCCTGACCTCCTGGTTCATAGGTCAACACTCAACCACTGAGCCACGCCGGCCAAGCTAAACTGCTGCTTTTATCTCTAACTTAAAAATTATATTATTGTGCTATGTTTATGAATCATTTTGAATTTGGGGTTGGATTTTTATTTTAAAATGTTCCTTTTTAAAATTTTCTATCACCTTCTCTGCCTAAATTAACACTCTTATGCAAATTATGTGTTATTCATGAACAGATTTGCTGATATTCTTCAAGATATATATTTTTGTTTCATATGTATTTATATTCATTTTTTAAAACTCTCTAATATACAGAGTCATGTATACCCACGTAGACATGATTAATATCAAAGAAGGACTGGGCAGTTTCAACTCTGGTTTTAAAATGTCAGTTATAGATGTAGCTTCCTTACATAAAGAGATGTTTTCCTGCTATGAGTGGGGGAATATGGCTCAAAAGGAAATGCAAAATCAAATTAGAATAACTATTTTATGGTAATGGATAAAAATGGATAATAATAGATTGCTTATTAATCCCCTCTGAGAGAACAGTCTAAATTTCTCTACATACTTGGTGAAATTGATAAAGTTGGTTGTAATTACTATACCCATATTATTTCTGAATCTAAAAGGAGGAACCTAACACAATGGATGGTTTTGTTTATCTGGGCTTTAAAATTTATCAAGAAGGAATGAGGCAGATGGTCAGAGGAATGACATTCCAGGGTGCAAATAAGAACTTAATGACATGTGGAATCATACATTTGTCGTTTGGCAGAAACACAAGAGAAGCCAGGAGGATACTCACAAACTTAAACGAACAGGCAGAATCAAGAGTCTAAAACGTGAGATTAGGTAAATTCTAAGATTAAAAGAAGGAGAAGTCAGGTAACATGAGAGAAAGAATACACCTTCAGTGGAGAACATGAGGAGATTGTGCTGCTGAATTATTACAAGATATATTCGTTCATTTCTGTTTTAATTTCTTCATACGTGTCAACATAATAAAGACACCGTAACAAAAGACAAATTCCTGCTGAGTGTAGTTCACATCGTTATGTATCAAGTACCTGTTATGTGAAAGGAGCTTTGCAGGAAAGCCAAAAAGCTTTGTTTCATGCATGGGCTTGATAACACTTAAATTATGAATGGATCTTACTGCTTCTGAAAAAAAAAAAAAACACAGGAAAAAATGAAAACAATATGAAGCTATGAATATTTATCTGACTAGTAGAAGTTAAGGTTCTATTTCCAACTTTCTCTTCAGACATATATACATTTTCTTAAGTCCAATAAGGATCTCAATCGTTTCTCCTGTTCTGATAGATTTGGAAATATTTTAATAGTGTGCACCAGGAGGGTCATTAAACTAGCAGACATAGAATGAGGAAGAACAATGCAAAAATAACCTTGTACCCTGTGCACCAGAGGCCATCAATACCAATAGGAAGGGAATCGGTGGAGAAGAGGCAGTATGACATTGTGGTTTTGAGGGTTCTAGAATATAATGCAATTGTATCCTGATCATTCACTAGCTCTGTGATTTCAGCCAATTTATCCTCTGGGACTCAGATTCTTTATTATCAAATTATTATTTATAGTAAAGATGATATCCCTTAAAATATAAGGAATTTAACATCCTGTCCCTTTGTAAAAAAAAAAATGTATCTTTATTGTTGAAAGTATTACAGAGGTCTCCTTTCTTTTCCCCAGTGAGCACCTTCTACCACTCACATCCTCCCAGGCCTTCACCACACTATTATCTGTGTCTATGGGTTATGCATATATGCATACAAGTTCTTTGTTTGAGCACTTCCTACTCCATGCCCTTTTCTTTTGAGATTTGTCAGTGTGTTCTATGTCTCTGGATCTATTTTGTCCATCAATTTATTTTGTTCACTAGAATTTAACATCCTCTCCTTCTTAAGGTGTGCGGATTATCATGCAAGTATTTACTGTAGTGTATAGCATTTAAAAAGTACATAAAAATGCAATTACTATTTCTTTCTTTGTTGACTTTCCCCTGATGTGTTTGCTATAAGAAGAGTGCTTCAAATCACAACTAAGTCTAAAAAAGTTTATCAAATGATCTGTTTTCCCTGTAAATATAGTATCTATACCAGTGGACCTTAAACTTTTTTGTACATGAATGTCATCTAAATATTTGCTAAATATGTAGATGTCCATTCCTCTCACTTATATTCATAGTCACCAGGTTTGGGTTTAGGACCACTGACTCACCCTAAAGTTTAGTATCTATTGCTTTCTCCCTCCTCTGCCTTCCACGGTTTCCCCTCTCCTTTAGCTTGGACTTTATTAATTTTTCAAATAGGTTTCTCAATGTGAGAACCAATATTAGTTACTCTTTAGTAACTGCCCCTTTATGTTCGCTTTTCCATTTCATAAACTAAAAAACAAATCACACATACCCATTTTATTCACTAAAGTAAATGTGAATCTTGAATGGTGCTTTACTAAGTACATTTTGTTTTGCTTATGTCTGTCATAGATAACACAGCCAGCATTCTGACAAGGCGGAGGAGATTTAGTCGAACTATTCAGGATGTGTATTATCTCCCCATTATGATCTCTGATGGTGGAATCCCCTCTCTCAGCAGCAGCAGCACCCTCACCATCAGGGTTTGTGCATGCGAGAGAGATGGGCGCGTGCGGACCTGCCATCCCGAAGCGTTCCTGTCCTCCACTGGTTTGAGTACAGGAGCCTTAATCGCTATTCTTCTGTGTGTTGTCATTCTCCTAGGTGAGTCCCTCTAAATCCTAATGTTGTATGATAGCAATTCTGAGTGTACTCTGCAATGGCCAGTAGTGCACTAGACAAGAGAGAAAGATGGAGAGAAGAGAGGGATTGTGACAAAATTAAGAAATAAAAATATATAAGGTGAATAGCAAAATGTGGCTGCACAATTTCATTTCAATTTACTTTCTCAAGACTACCGTTAATCTAGACATAATTTGATTCAGATGTGACAAAAAAGTTGAAATAGCAGGAAAATGGAATGGAATATGAGAGAAGTCATTTTGGAATCTATTTTAGAAATAATTGATATTCTAAATCACATATTGAACAGGCTTTTACAATTAATTTCAAAGAGCAAAAGTGGCATTGTTCTAAATTTAGTCTCAACACCAAATTTTAAAAAATTGCTTTCTTGTAGAAACGTCTATTAGTCTGAAATATTACTTAATCTTCTATGGTAGCTGAATTCTAATGTTATGTAGTCTAAATAATTTGGGCCTTAGAGTCATTAAAATTTATTAAAATACAACAACTAGGACTTTTATTTGATTAAAAGAAAAATACTTCCTCTAATTTTGTATTATTATTGTAAAAGTCAAATTCTTACGACAACCTCATTTGTAGCTGTTATTGCTATAAACTTTTTAGAATTGCTATTTAATACAAGACAGTAAATCTCGATTTTTAAAACAAGAAAAAATGATGTAAAGGGTATTTCTGCTTTATAGTTCAAAGTGGAAATATATTTGTTTTTCCAGTGTGTTCTCTCCCTTCTATCTTTCTCATAGCAGCCTTCACTTTTGTTCTTTTCTTGGTACTATACATACAAAAAAAACAACAAAACAAAACGAAGCAAAAGCTATATGCTTTGGTGAAACAGATATATTCTTACAAGATATGTTTCCTGTTTAGTTTCTGGGGTAGAAGCCAAGTTACCTGTACAGAAGGAGTGGAGAGCAAGGTGGGATCTGGCTGAAAAGTAGAATAGAGATTCAGGCAGGGTTGAGGCAGTTGAGGGCTTCTTGGACATGGTAAATGTGGTGGGATTTGTTCCAGGAGTATAAATAGAGATTTAAAGTATTGAAAACTCATCATGAAGTTTGCATTAAAAAAAAAGAGAGAGAGAGAGAGATGACTATAAATGAAGCTGAGAACAGATCTCAGGAATTGCTATTTAATATAAGACAGCAAATCTAGATTTTTAAAACAAGATAAAAACGATGTAAAGGGTATTTCTGCTTTATGGTTCAAAGTGGTAATATATTTCCAATCGGCCACTCTGCAGACATGAGGGTCCATAGGTCTGAACAAGGAAGTCCAGTTCATTGCTTTTGTATTAGATTCACCCAAGAGTGGCTGAGCGCCAACGGGCACAGCGCCTGGGCTCCCGGAGGAACAGGGACCCTCCCCAGCTGGATGGTGTCATGCGTGATGGTGACTAGGAAGGAAATGAAGTGACCAGGCAAAGTGAATAGGAAGGAAATGAAGCATCTCGTTCAGACATAGCAGTGTTTGGATCAGCTGACTTTGAGTGAAATGGCAAAAAGGTGGCTAATGTCAAGATTTTTTGTTGAAATCAGAAGCTATCTTGGATAATATGGTGCAGGTTCCCTGATGAAAATATTTATCAAAATTTTAACTAAAGGCCTAACCAGTTTTGCTCAGTGGACAGAGCATTGGCCTGCTGACCAAAGGGTCCCAGGTTGGATTCTGGTCAAGGGCATGTGTGTGGGTTGCGGACTAGATCCCCAGTGGGGAGCGTGCAGGAAGCAGCCAATCAAAGATTCTCTCATCATTGATGTTTCTATCTCTCTCTCCCTCTCCCTTCTTCTCTGAAATCAATAAAAATATATTTAAAACAAATTTTAGCCAAAGCACCTGAGATTCCACTTGAAAAAGTGCAATGTTAATAATTTCATTTCTGTGAAGAGAAATTATTGTCTGTGACATAGTGTCCTTTTTTGAAACAACGTTCCACAGTCAAAATATAAAATAGCTGATAAGAAGTGATCTTGGGTAAATTTGATATATGGCTAAGTTAGAACAGAATCAGATGCCACCTTTTATCTCTGGCTGACTGTGATCCTGATCTTCCCTGAGCTGGTGGACTTCAGAAGCGCACTTAGTTGAAGCCACTGCAGCTGGAGAATATAAAGTGGTAACAGACTAGGACTGATCTGTGATAAACTCCAATGTGATCATTAAGTCAAGAAGAATGAGATAGCAGAGGAGACCAAAGGAAAAGTCAGCAAAAAAAGAGAAGTTTAGTAAAGTATAATGTCGTAAAAGTCAAAGGAAGAAAATATATCAAAGGGAGAAGACCATTCCACAATGTCAAAAGGTGCTCAGAGGTTAGATAAATTGATTACCAAAAATAATCAATTGCACTTAGCAACATGGGTATGGAGGTTTGGCGCACCATAACAAGAACTATTTTATTGCAGTATGTTCTTTTGCAGATGCATGGTGGTGAAGGAAATCAGAAAAATCAGACTTCCTGGAGTGTTTTTGTGGTTGTTGTTGTTAGTTTGTTTTTTATTATTTCAGAGAGAGGAAGTGAGAGGGAGAGAAAGATAGAAACATCAATGATGAGAAAGAACCATTGATTGGCTGCCTCCTGCACACCTCCTACTGGGGATGGAGCCTGCAATCAGGCATGTGCCCTGTCCTGGAATCCAACCGTGACCCCCTGGTTCATGGGTCAACCCTCAGCCCCTGAGACACAACTGTCAGGCTGGAGTTGTTTGTTTGTTTGTATATATTGATTGGTCACAATACTGTTTTCTTTAGATAGTAACACATTGCATTCTTTGTCTTTGAAAATTAAAAACAAAAAACCACAACAACAACCTCATAAACAAACTAAAAAAACAGGAAAGGAAACAACTACAAACATTGATTCCTTTAGGGTATTTAACTTAAAACCACAAAGTATAGAACTTAATGACTTTAATATAAGTTCTTCCAGAGTCCTTATTCTGACAGATTGTTGGGAGAGGCTTGTTACCTTTGGCTTTTGTTATCATTTATCTTCATGAATCTATTTTCCTTTACTATGCTAAGACCTTTAAAAGCAATTGAAAAATGTTAATATTCAGGTCCATTGAAGGTGTAGTATGTAAAATAACATTTTATTATTTCATGAAACAATATTTTCATTTAACTTACTTTGTAAAATTTGATTTTCCCTTTGGGATAAATAAGAGAACATTTCTAAATTTTATGTTATCCCTAAGCACTAAGGAAGCCAAGATGCTATTTTTATTGAAACTCAAATGTGTTCTTATAGTTTTACCCAAAGGTTGCCTAATAATTTCTTAAACTTGGGTTTAAGCAATCATTTGTAATGTAATTTATATTTTTATGACATTTTAGGTGTAATTATTATTATTCAGAAGGTACTAACCAACAGACTCAGAATATAGTCATTTTTCATTTTAAAATAATGTTTGTTAAGGTGTGAGTTTATAATTTCTAAGGAAAATATTAGCAACACCAGAGGTAACAAATCTTCATGATAGACTTTGTAATTCTGAAGTGACGTTTACTCCTAAAAGCTAAATATATCATGAAATTAATATTTTAGAAATATGTTTTAACTAGTAGCCATTTGTTTGTGAAATGACCTTAACTGTATAAACCTAGACCTAGTTTTGCCATTAACTAATGGTGTGACCTTAGGGACCCATTCAGGCTCTTTCTACAGTACTTCTGATTCTGTGAAAATACAGTCCTTCCTAACTTGAAGGACCTAGAGCAATATGTAGAATTTTGTGATGCTTATTTTTGTTTTCTTATAATAATACGTATTGCTATATACATATTATGATTGAATATTTTACAGTATGTTCAGACTCCATCTATGTATATTTTGATTATCACAAAAAAGGGTGCTTGAAAATCAAAAGGCCTAAATGTAAATGGTAGATGTGCAGATTGTGAGTAGGGCATTGTCCTGTTAGAATTACATTTTTCAGATCTATTTTATGGGATGGATGGGAGAGAATCAAGAGTGAGCCTTCATGGTGCAATCAAAATGTGGTGCTAGAGGAAGGGCAGCTATAACCCCTTTCCCTCCTTGGAGTTGACTTTTGTTTCCCATCTTCACCCCACCACTTGCCTGAGCACCAGGCCGCTGGCAAAGCAAACCTTAATCACACAGCACAAGAAATCACCAAAACAGGATCTGAATCAGACCCTTGTAGTCCACACATCACATATAAGCAGGTGACTTAGAGGGTACATCAGCTAGATTGTTCCTACTCTGGGATGTCAATTTCTTGATAAATGGAGATCAGAGTGGATTTAAAATAAAGGAACAAGGAGACAAAGGTGGAATTGATTAAGGAGATAAGTGTCAACCCATTTGTCACCAGAGCTATCTTAGATGACTTTGTGGGCACCCCTTGGTTTGAAAAAAGAAGTTTCAAACTGAGAAATGCCAATACCAGGTATAATAGACAGATAGAAGGAGCTAATAAAAATAATCTCCCAGATTCCGGACTTGGGTCATCTCATTCTATCAAATTTAATATTAAGATATAATCATATAAAAACTAAAAATTAAGTGATTATTTTGGAGTAAAAAAAACCCTGCTATTAAAAATATTTGAGGAAGTATGTTGGGAGTCAGTAAATAAGGTATTCAAATGCAAGTTGTGTGACAGTTTAGGTTAAGAAAACTCAAAACCCCTTAGAACTCCAATCACTAGTATGATGATATTAAAAAAAAAAACAAATAGGAAAATGTTTTTCCAAAGTTCAATCCCCTTTTCAATAAAATAAAATTATGATATTTAATAAATTAATTTAAATTTTCTTAAATAAAAAAAAATCAAGTGGCTTTAAAATTCTGGCCAAACTCAAAGAGAAAATAAGTGAAGAAAAAGAAACACTGACAAAGAATCAAATATTCATTAAAATAAAGACTTCTCAAAATAATACAGTTTACTCATGTTTCAGTCCAGATCATATAACCAAACTTCATAATATCATAAATTATTTATAATTTTGAATGAAGAAGAACAATTTCTGTTTCTCTTTAACCCAATGGCTTTATCATATTCTGTTTTCCCAGATACCATGTCTTATATATATATATATGGTTTGATAGAGGGGAAGGGAGGGAATCATTTCAATATATTCATTTCATTTCCAGTTTTTAAATAAAGATTTAACTCTCAAAGCTATGTGTATAATTATTATCTTCACTCATTCTCCTTTAATAAATCTGCTCTTGAAATTTTTAGAAAACATTTAGTTTTATTTTCAAATATTAAAAAAAAAGTTTCAAGTAAAATTGTGTTTGGTATCGTTAGTAACCATAAGCTGATTTAAAATATATTTTAAAATTATTTTCTCATTGAGGCTATTACTATGCATGAAGTTTCACCTATACAGTGACACATTGCCAGTTTTACACAGATGATTCTTTGTCATCCACATGAGAATTTATTATGGAATATCTAATGTGTGCTTTCTGCTCTCAAAACACCTACCAAACAACCATGTGTGTAAAAAGTCATCAAAAGCACATCTCATCATCCATGTTTCCACATTCTTCTTCAAAATTTTTTATATATTTTTATTGATTTCAGAGAGGAAGGGAGAGGGAGAGAGATAGAAACATCAGTGATGAAAGAGAATCATTGATTGGCTGTTTCCTGCATGCCCCATACTGGGGCTCAAGACCGCAACCTGGGCATGTGCCCTGACCAGGAATTGAACCGTGACCTCCTCATTCATAGGTCAATGCACAACCACTGAGCCATGCTGGCCTGGCTTCACTGATTTGACTTGAATTTGCCTTTGACGAGAGGACCATGTGTTCATATTTGTCCTGATATCCTTATAAACAACATTCCTTTCACTCTTAAAAGTGTCTCAGATGGTATGATTAATTATATGTTGATCCCCATATCAAATCCGCATGTAACAAATCTAGGAATATTGGTCACTGGAAAATAACTATCCTGGAAAGAAATAGATGTAAATTCTCAAAATTCAAACTTAACTAGTATCTACATTTTGGATCAAAATATATCAGGAATATTTTCTTAAGTTTGGGGGAATAAGCAAGCATAAGCTATCATAATAATAAACCCAGCATTATCCCCTATGTTCATTAGGCAAATATGGTACTAATATTGGTGACATCAAAATTACCTCCATACTTTGACAATAGCATTGATCCAGTTCTTCCTATGTATGCACATAAATCCCCTTGACATCAACCACCAATTATTTCAACATAAAGGAAAATAACTTGATTTATTGATAGACATTAGAAATTTTGCTATAATAAATTAGGCAGTGTGTAGAAATAGATATTTTAATCTAGAACAGCCTCATCACTTAATCATAAAGATGAACAGAAATATATAGTGGATGATAAATCTAAACCTCTGAATACAATGAAGTCAGCTCCTTGCGGATGCTGCTTCGGCCATTGAATTAGAAAGCTCTAGGCTGGATTTACACTGAAATAAACAGTGAAGTATTAAATGTATATTGACTACATTCAGTGAACATCTCTTTTTTTAAAAAAGTGCTGTGTTAGAAAATGTCTTTGAAATATAAGCAACATGGACAGGAAACTGTTTCATTCTGTAGGTTAGTTTTTGCGAAGCAGGGCTGCATAGCATCAGCATTTCATTTTCAGTTTGCTGTAATGACTCCTTTTCAATCACAGTGACCCAAAGCTTCCCTGGGCCTGCTACAGTTTCCCCTATTACATTTTCCCATTACCTTGTCAGGATCCTTTTATTCCATACTTCTCGAGATAATTCTTTGATCCTATCTAAAAATGTTTTGTCCTCTTTTTTCTTCATCCTCATAGCCTCCAATGTGCCTTTAAAAAAAAAAAAAAATCAGATTCCTCCCAGTGTACTGTGACCATCTCTTTTTACCTGTACAGTAGTAGATTTCTGTCTCATAATTATCCTTTCCACTTCTGGCTTGAAGATCTATTCCTCTTACTCTCCATATTTTGAAGTATTAAGCCCATGTACATTATGATATCTATTTCAAATATAGACAAAAGTGATCTATATTGCGTAGGGGCATACATTAAAGGGGTTAAACAATAAAGAGAAGCATGGAGACAATAACAATAAAAGTAAGACTAGAAGTTGCTTTTTATTTATCAGAACAATACTTTTAATTTCTGTTCCAGTCTTCACATCCGCCCAATTTGGAGAAGGAAGGAATCTACTCAGCAGATCTATGAACATCTAAGCCAATCCCAATTGGGGTCTAGAGTTCCATAAAGTCATGTGATCTCCATTTTCATCAGCAAAATAACATTAAGATCAACTAGTAGTAGATTCAGTTAGCTTTCTTTTTTTAAATTTCTTATTTTTTTATTGTTAAAAGTATTACAGAAGCCCCTCTTTTTTCCCCATTGACCCCTTCTAGCCCCCCCCCCACACACACACACACACCTCCCAGGTCTTCACCACACTATTGTCTGTGTCCATGGGTTGTGCATATACTATGCATACAAGTTCTTTGGTTAATCTCTTCCCATTACTTTTTAGAAGTAAGGGGTAAAAGGAAAGTTTATAGGGTACAGGTATATTCTTAATTAGATTACCCCGTGTTTGTTTTACAACCATTTAAAGCTTACATATAATTAAGATTGCCAAGTAAAATAGAGTATATCAAAATTCAAAAAAATAGATAAACAAAATGCAGTATAGAAATATGAATTTCAAATTAAAATATATTTTTTAAATAATGAAGCAGAATGTGGTAATGGGAACACCCTAACCTTTGATGTGAGAAGTCATAGATTCTGGTCCAAGCTTTCCCACCTGCCACTTGTGTGATCTTGGGCTTAGGTTGTAAAAATTCATGTGAGC
The DNA here is from genome assembly GCF_951640355.1 of Cnephaeus nilssonii. Classification (NCBI taxonomy): domain Eukaryota; kingdom Metazoa; phylum Chordata; class Mammalia; order Chiroptera; family Vespertilionidae; genus Cnephaeus; species Cnephaeus nilssonii. The sequence continues at coordinate 97,314,321 of NC_137073.1, forward strand.
ACTTTAAGTCTCAGTGTTCTCATGTTTAAAATGAGCAAAGCCCAGCTCTGTTGTGAAGATTAAGTAAAGACATCATGTAAAGAAGAATGTGCCAACTGAAAAATTCCTAGGAAATCTAAATTATATACAGATAAAATAACACCTTTGCAGCTTGATAGAAAATGCAATTATTAATACATGATGCCATTTTTCTAAAGGAAAATGGACAAAAGAGATCAACCATGTAAAATATCCCTGCTTTGGTTTCCAAAGCATCAAAAGTATAGGATTTATGGCAGAGACCCTTTCCTATTTTACAGAAACTTAAAATACCCTGTGTTGCCCAACCAGTGTTGCTCAATGGTTGAACATTGACCCATGAACCAGGAGATAAGAGGTTCAGTTCCCAGTCAGGGCACATGCCTGGGTTACAGCCTCAATCCCCAGTAGGGGGGCGTGCAGGAGGCAGCGGAATGAGGATTTTCTCTCAACATTGATGTTTATATATCTGTCCTTCTCCCATCCTCTCTGAAATAATAAAAATATATCTTTTAAAAAAAGATTTAAAAAATAGCCTGTCTTCAGTGTATCTCCCTAGAAAAACTATCTGTAGATAGACCCACACATCATCATCATTTTTCTAGTCAAAACTTCATATTTCACTTCCATCATCAGTATCCCTCTGTGTAAACAATGAATGGCTATATCGCAATCCCCAAATGCATAGGCCTGGAAAATGAGAACACTGTGGCATTCTAGAAAAGATCAGAAATGCTTAATGTTTTATAAGGGTAATTATTTTTTAAATTATTTGAGATGTTAAAAAAAAAATCCTTGATGTGTTATTCAGAGAGTGCAAAAATCAGGGTTGTGTTACAATGCAAGCCTGAATGGGATGCAGTTGATGACAAGGGTTGGAAATTGCTGATGTCAAATCCCCACAAATTCCCTCCTTTTTTCTCTAATTCTTCATTCTCTTTCCCTTTTCCTCAGCGATTGTAGTACTTTTTATCACCCTGAGACGCAGCAAAAAAGAGCCCCTGATCATTTCAGAGGAGGACGTACGGGAGAATGTGGTCACCTATGATGATGAAGGGGGCGGGGAGGAAGACACTGAGGCCTTTGACATCACAGCCTTGAGGAACCCGTCTGCAGCTGAGGAGCTCAAGTACCGGAGAGATATCAGACCTGAAGTGCAGCTCACGCCCAGACACCAGACATTGTCCACCCTGGAAAGTATAGATGTTCAGGAATTCATTAAGCAAAGACTGGCAGAAGCTGACCTCGATCCCAGTGTCCCTCCTTATGACTCTCTTCAGACTTATGCCTATGAGGGTCAGAGATCAGAAGCTGGTTCTATCAGCTCCTTGGACTCAGCCACTACACAATCAGACCAGGATTATCAGTACCTTGGGGACTGGGGACCAGAGTTTAAAAAGTTGGCTGAACTCTATGGAGAAATAGAATCTGAAAGAACAACTTAGGGGGTCAATTCTTTCACCATTCTAGAATTTGCTGCCTGAGCAAGTGAAGACATAACCTCAGCCATGACAAGGAAGAAGTGTGGAAACAGTACGTGGAACTGAGCAAGCTGTACACAGCCACTGTAGAAACAAGTGCCCTTTTCATGATCGAAACTGGGTTATTTAATCAGGAGAAAAGTCACATTAAACAAAACAACACAGAGAAAAAGCTATTGTACCTTGTGTATATTTTCAATTGCTCAATAAAGTCTGTGGTACTGTTTACTTAAGAATACCTGGATTCAACCAAACAATGATATTCGTTTCAATACCTTGTTATTTATTTATTTTTTTTCAAAACAAAACTAAGTAGAAAGGTTCAAAATCACTTATGCCTGGTTTCTAGGGGCGGTGCACTGCAGAATAAAACGTGTGAAGGTAATCAAGACCTCTTTGTCCACTTTTCTGAGTGGACTTTTGAGACCCACACTCTGTTTATTGTGACAGATCTCATTAGCTTTGTCTTATGTTTAAATGACGTGAGAGATATCCAATCTACTCGCCACTCTGTCATGGACTTGAATGGACCATTTTTTCTTTGCCCTCCCCACTTCTTTTCTCCACACGGAACTGATGGAGCATGGGGATTTGCTGCTTGCACTCTAATGTATGCAATGTCTGTGCACTGACGGTGCACTGCTCTGAACCACGGAGACTGCTGTCTCTGTCCCACAGGCCCCCTTTTATTTTAAAAGAAAAAAACCCCACTTTTTATTAAATTGATAAAATGAATGGTTTGCGGTATACTCAGCTAATCTGAAATATCAGGGAAAGATTTAATGTAAAAATTAGCTATAAACCTCACCCTGTTCAAACCTTTGGGGAACTCTATTTCTCTCCTGCCCGCCCCCCCCCCCTCATTGGTTTTAGTATGTTTAAATCAGCAGATTTGATCATTCCTGTAACTCAAATTAGTTGCCAAAAATTTTGTAATTTGTTTATACTTCAGTACAGTTGGCTTATTTATGGCATGGGCAGTCATTGAAAATATGTACGTCACCGGATAAGAATGTAGTTCGAAAAGATTATCCCCAATACCTTGTAGACTTCAAATTGACTTTTATTCCTTACATCGGTTCAGATTTGTCCCATCTCACTGACTGATTAGCCCTTATATGCTTGAGATCTGCAAGAAAATATGTAAGACTAGGGGCAAACAACAGCAAAGGAGATTCACACATATTATTCCTGGAGACGTCCCCAAAGTTTCTGAGCTTTAGGGTCTGAACTATAAAGATGGCTTTCCTCCCTACCTCACAGGCTTGTGTGAGGGTCCATAAGTATCTGCAGCAATGCTTTGCCAACGATAAACTGTTTTGTTACATTAAGGCTTGCAGACACCATCTAATTTTCTAATTCCATTGACTTATAAATGTATAGTAGCATACGTTTTGAATAAAATGTATTATCATGGGAGAATTGCATAAACCTTCAACAGTGAAGCAACTACTAACTATACATATAATAAACAGGTTTACTTATTTTAATATTTTTCCAAATCAGCTAATTTTCTTAGAATTTCTTGGGGTTTTGCACCCAAATTGTTTAGATAATATTTGCGGTTGTTGCTATTGATCTTGAAATAACAATTCATAGCATAGGGTCCTATTAGCCAAAAATGACCACATTTATGTATTAATTGAAATCCACAATTAACAATAATTTCAAGGGGGTGTTTTTAGGTTTGCTCTTCAAATTTATCATATTCTAGTGTCCTCAAAAGCTATATGACATTTTCTGTCTGATTCTACCTATGTGCAAAACTTTGAATATTTGCCTCTGTTCGTAACTGCCCTGTGCTATCATATTTCAGTTTTGAGGTATGGGAAGTAAGTTTAATTTGAATAATTCTCAATTTGTGTTTTAAGCCTGAGGAATAAAATGCAATTTAATTTTTTATAACATTTTAACTTTCCAGATACTGCTTTATCGCTTTTTTATATCACAAGAGTGTGCATTCTGGCAAAAAGCTAAACCAAAAGAGACACGGGGCTTTGGGGAATGAGCTCTGGAGGTACCTACTCTGGTTATGGAAATGTTGGGCCACACACATCCCGAACAAAGGGTCAACCTTGGGAGAACTTTGTGAATCCTGGTGTTCTGACTTCCCTCTGCAAAGAGGACCAGGAAGGCCAGGTTTCAGGAGTCCAGTAGGCTTTTGGGTTTAGACTTTTGATAAACTATCCACAGATTTTGTTTTGTTTTATATTGTTTTGCTTGTTTGTGTTTAATATTCACCCAGTAACTTTACAAATGAGAATTTGGACGATGAAAATGTATCTGTACGTATAACCATTTACATAAAAGCCAAGGGCCTCTTGCATGGTTTCAAGTACTAAAATATTTCCCTACTTTTGTAGAAAAAAAAAGCCAGATCCATCTAATTTTTAATTGCACATGCTAATGATAATGGATTGCTTCTAAGTCCCTGATATAAAATCTAATATGGAGGCAAAATGGAGCTTCTGTCGTATTGAAATATTATGTTTCTATGTTGATTTCTTTTAGAATTTTATTAATGAAAGCATTACAAACATTATTTTTATATGACCTCTGAAACTAGGCAATTATATTATTATCATAAGTATGGATTGGGTCTCATATTTTTTTTTCTGCTACTTTTAGTAACACACACACACAAACAATAATGATGTATAAATGCTTTGCAAATGCACTGAAGTCATTCAACATTCAATACCTTGCTTTAAAACCTCAAGTTTATCAATGTTAGGAAAAAATTCTTAAAATGTTTAGTGAGCAAAGAGTTGACACATCAACTCTGAGCATTCACTGGCCATGGATAATTAGCTATAGAACCATATATCATTTCATATGGAATCAGCTATGGGATCAATAATGTGCTCAGCACATTTTGCATATCATAATTATATTCATAGATCTAAATAAAATATAAATTTGAAATAAATTTACTTCTTTCTAATAAGATTATTTTTTAACCCACAGAGGCAATACTAAATGGTGACTGCTAAGTAGAGGAAATATAAATTGTTATAATAAATTTTTATCCAAGATTTTATTATGCTAATTTATAAATTCCAATATGCTTTGTGAAAACAGTAAAACATTAATAGATCTTGCAGAAATTGCTAAAAATCTATCATCAGAAATTATTTCTATGACAAATCTGTACAAAATACAGATTTAAAGATGAGACTGAAGAGGAAATTTTCCCTAAGAAAAGGCTCTATACAAAGTTAAATTGTGACTTTCCTAAAACCTGGTACAAGGAGGAAAATATTTTCGGAGAAATTGCATTGACATAAACACACATATATGTGCACACACACACATAACTCTTCTTGAAGAATATTGGAGAAGAAAGGAATATTTACAATAGTGACTTGGATATTGATATGATCCAAATACAAGAAGTATACAAACCTTTAGTATACAGCATTTGGAAGATTCAGGCAGAATTTAATGAACAATCTTTGGCCTTCATTGTGTATCCAACCTTAGCCTAACTTTCAGTGCTGTCAAAGATTGAAGCTGATTCATAGATGTAGTTACACAGAACAAAGTTATCAAGCAGTAATAAATCATTATTTTAGAAATGATTTAATGGTCACAGTTCAGCTATTAAATATTAACACGTTCTTTGACTTATATGCTTAGTGTAATGCAATATAGTCAAAAATCTGGGTAGAAGGAAATAATCATATTGGGTCCAACATTCTTAGTAGCAATATGGAAAGATTAAATATACAACTACTCATTGTTTTGTTTGTACAGACCGGCACTGATGAGTGTAGCTTTTTTTTTTTTGTTTGTTTGTTTGTTTGTTTGTTTTTTGTCTGGTTTACCTGAATACATAGGGAATACAAACAGAAATGTAGGTAGACTATTCATTTCAGCAACAATCAAAAATCAGCAATTAACTGAGCAAGGTAATAAGTATAGAAGGATGTGCATAGATCCAATACCTTTATGGGATAACTTTGCATCTGCTTATTAGTATGGTCAGTACTTGATCAGCTATTCAACAAATCAGAACTCTAAAGCTACATATTCTGGAAAGAGGGAAGAATCCCAAGTTTCAAACTTAAATTGTACTTAGTTTCAATATTTGATAACATTGAATTAACTTACTTGGCTTTCAATTTTAATAGAACAAACCTCAGAACAGTTGTTGAGAGATCTGACTCAAATTCAAATTTCCTTTTTTTTTTTACCCTTTAGGGAGAAAGACTATTTAAATATTATTTGAAGGAAACAAGATCATTTCAACTTTTATTTTCTACCTCATCTGCAGAAGGTAAATCTTTTTGTTCTATAGGATTAGGAATCTCATAAACTATACAATCTAAAGTAGTTCACAACCAGCACAGAACCCACTCACTTTTTCAAGTATTCCAAATACATAATTTAAAGATAAAAATATCAATACCAATGATTTTAACATTTGAAAATAAGTGTTCTTGCTTTGATTTATACCAATGAAATATGTAGTGGTTTTTTTTTTTTTTAATAAAGGAAGAGATGAGAGAAAAAAATAGATCATTTTTTCAAGAAGGGTTCCAAAAAAAAAAAATGCTTTTAAGTTAGTGAGTTAGAATTACACCTTTTCACTTTGCTGAGTTTATGGAAATAAAGGATTTTTGCCCTTCAATACTACAGAGACATCAGATGTATTTTAGTAATGATCCATTTTTTAAAGTCTTAGGTGACATTAAATGGAGAAAATAGTCACTCAAGGATTCTTGAAATTATATCCTGTGAGGAAGGTATGCAGTTTGTAATTTAAAATGAGTTAATTGGATGGTTTGCACGTGCCCTGACTGGTATCAAACTGTGTGATCTTCTGGTTCACGGGTAGACGCTCAATCACTGAGCAACACTGACAGGGCTGCATGGTTTAGTCTTATTGCCCAGCAATATTAGCTTTGGAAATAAGAAAACTGGGCCACAATAGTTAGTGCCACCTTAATAATTTGATCAAGAAATTTTTCTTATGTAAAAATACAGCAAATTCTTACTCTACATCACCTACTGGCATTTTCAAAGTGCTATTTCAGATGCCTTAGTTTCCAACAAAAATGCATGTATTCTAACACTTATTAATTGACTAAGGCCCTCTAAATATGCACCATATTTAAGATACTCTTCCAGGCCCTGAGAGAGATGTAAAAAAGTCTTGGCAACTCTATCATCAATGAAACTAGAGTCTCACTTGAGGATTAAGACCTACGTGTAAAAACTATAAGCTATATAAAAGAAAGCAAAAGTGGAATGTGTTCTACAATATGTTTGGATAAAAATGCTAGGGAAGATCCAACCTCACCTTAAAGCTGTGCAGCATTTTAGTACTCTACCTCAGGGAGGATGATACAAGTCCAAAGGGAAGTAGAAGCATAGCAAGCAGTTTCAGCAAAGGTCCGAGGGTGATTATTCTATGTCAAATAGATAATTTATTGCAGGGAAATCACGTAAGTTGTTAAGAAAGTTGAATTTAGATTTAAGACGACTGAATGGAACTTACTCTTTAACCAGTCTGAAGGTCACTGAGTTTCAGAAAAAGCAGAAAAGTGGGCATGGCCAGACTTCTCTTTTAGGAATCTGAATCTTTCATTAATATCTATCATTTGGTAAAGACAGATTCTGGATCTTTGTGTACCTACAAAAAAAATAATATTTGGCTATTTTTATTATTTTCAAAAGACAATTACTTATTTTAGGAGTCTATCTGGAGAAAGTTAAAAAAATATCTTCAGTAATATATATTTCAAGCATGGAATCACTTAATTTTATCATTTTTTATCCTAATAAAAATAAATTAAAATGAAGGCAAGAAACATGCTTTTAAGAATAACATTTATTCTTAACTATATAAATGTGTTTAATTTCTGTAATCACATTTTTAAGTATAAAATATTTTTGAAGTAAAAAGAAATAATATTCAAATACCAAAGAACAAATTGATGCCTTATTAAAACTATACCAGTTATTTTTAATGTATTATTTTAATACTCTGCAAAAAAGATGGCACATGTTTTGGCATTTCATTTTATAAAATTACACATGAATTTATTTTCAAGTGGCTATCATACAGCATGAAGATTCAATGACTTGTTAATATTACAAGTAGACTTAGCCTGAAATCCCTACTTTTATATCTTCTGTTTCTCACTTTTTCTTTTTTGACATTTACTTGCCTCATTTTTCTTACAAACCTTGAAAAGCTATATAAGAGCAATTTCTATATTTCATGTATTTTTCAGAACAAATTTAAGAAAAATGTTTTTCAGAAATAGAAAGTAGTTATCATGTTGTTTTCAGGGTTTTGTTTTTCAATGCATTTCCTCCCCCTTTGTCACTAATCATGCTCTTCCTCACACAAAAAATAATAAAAGAAAATTGCATTCAGAAAAATACTCTGTGAAAGTCACTTTCCTATGAGCTTGAGGTTTCATTCCATTATGTGGTTTGGTTTTGTAGCTCTTGCAACACTGTGGGTTTCCAATCTCCTCTAATCCATCCTGTCTTCATTCTTCCAAAGACAGCTGGCAGGAGAAGCCATTTTTCTTCATGTTAAATTTATTTCAAAAGGCTTTGATGACCCAGCCCATAAGACATTAAAATCAGAAGTGAAATGAAAAGTGTTTTACTTTTTACAAAAGCATTTTTAATATAATGTTTTAAAAGTTAAAGTATAATTATAGTTTTCAAAAAATAAGTATTATTTTATTGATACCCTTTCTTTTACTTAAAAGAAAACTTAGAAAATGGGTTTTCAAGAACAAATATCCCTGAATAAATCTCCCAGATTTTATCACCTATGTTTCTCTTTCCAGTTGCACATATATTTCATTTTGATCACACAATGGTAATAAATGGCAATTAGCCTATCGATAAAAGACCAACTTAAAAATTACTTTCAATCGTATCTTTTAGTTTAGGTTGAGATACAATGCATAAGCTTCTTTTAAGTTGTATTTCACTAAATAATTCTTAAATTATGATTTTCAAAAATTGGAAAGATATGTACTTCTCACCCTGCCTGCTACCAGTATCTGTCCGTATCTTTCACTTGCCCAATTTAAAGTTAGCTGTCCCAACCACCCTTAAATGTCTCAGTTTCAGTTTGAGAAAGTAAGTGATATAGGAAAAGTGAAATGCTTTATTGGGACAAATAGTTTTGGGGGAAAATCAGGTCACAACTCAGCTTCCTTGATTCTTAATTAATGCCTTAAATTAAAATATGAACCTGTAAAATATTAACAGAAATATTTAGACCTAGATTAATAGCTGTGGGGGGGTGTCTTAGGAACTTATGATTCAGAACATATCATGAATCTGTGACTATAACTACTCGTCTAAGTTTAAATGTCAAAATAAACATTGTTCAAATTCTTTCTTGAGTCTTAAATAGAAATAACAACATCTTTATATTTACCTCACAGAGTTATTATGAATACCAGTTGTGATTTTTTTGTGCAAAACACATAAATTAGTAAAGTTCTTAGCAAATTAGATAGTAGTATTATGATTTCACTTTTGCTCCCTCAATCTCCCCAACCTCTGGACTCAGAAAAAGGTGACCTGGGTTATATATTACAGGTATCAAAGCTTTGCAAAGTTTCAATACACTAAGCAAGGATATGTATTTCCCATCCAGGCAGGCAAAAATAGAGTATTAGCTCATTCAGTCCTTCACTTCATCATGCAGAAGACAAAGGACATTATAATCTCTATTTCACTCTTTGTATTGGATTTTCTTTAATAACTTCAGTACATAAAAATCTAAATTTAAGGTTAGTCTAATAAATTAGTATAATTTTATGAATTGTACTTATTTTTTATTTCTTCTCTGTTTCAGAATCTTTTTTATATCAGTTTATATTGTTGATATAATTATTTTAAAAATGAAAATTAATTCTACTAATTTTAAAATGAAGTGTTTAGAGTAAGAATATTTGGAGGTTTATGAAACTCTCAAAATTCAAAAGAAACAAAACTCATTAGTATATTCATGAGATATATTTTGTATGATAAAGGAAACACTTCTATGGGGGGAATTACAGGGATAGGATCATGTATAATAATACCTTGCTATTATATAATAATTAATAAATGCTCAATTGTAATAAATGCTCAATTACCAACCAGTGCTTGTAAATTCTTAGAATAGAAATAATGCAGGATCTGGCAGAAAACCTGGTATCTACTTCAAAATCAATTCACCCCTCCCTTCTACCCAAAATCCAGAGATACCAGATTATCAATTTTATTTATACATTATTAATTGTGATAGAGTTTTAACTCTAATATAGTAGAGAGCCTATTTTCCAATTTCAATGAAAGAAGAATTACCTATTTTAGGAGGTATTGGACAAAATAAAATGATTTATTTAGAGGCTACTTCTTCATCTAACAGACAATAAAACTTCATGTTCCACATATAGGAAAATAAACATTTGTTTTCATAAAACATAGCTTCCCATTGTGGGAGTTAACAGGAGTGCATTTTACTGGCACATAGTAACTTAATAATATTAAGGCAGCACTTATTGGAAACAAGAGTTGATCTGGAGGACATTTTTGCTTTTCACTATAGCCCAGTCACACACCAGTCTCTCTCTGTTAAAGGACAGCCTAATCTTGTTCGCTGAAAAGGTAGAAATTCCTAATAAATATAATAGAATCTCACACCTTTCTTTTTGTCTTTTCTAAATCTTATTATGTCTCAATAAATTTGACATCTCAGATTCTCCCTGTGAGGTCATCTTTAGTAGCTATTTCCTTGTCTGTAAAAGAATAGTTCCTTAAATTTCCACTTACCCTTTACCTCAGGATCATTGAAGCAGTCCCTCACACACAGCAAAAACAAAACAAGAAACCACACCAAAAAAGAGCAACCCCCAAAACAACAACCAAACAGCAACAACAAAACAAGTGACAAAAAATCATCAATGTGCTGGTGAAATTGTACCATTTTCTGAGAGTATTTCTCCCTGGCACATTTAAACACTCTTTTTTGCCCATAGTTTCTTAAAGAGGACCAACCAGCAGCCTAATTAGATTATACTTAATTGTTTTGAGAAAAATTAAATGATAAGGGAACTGAATTTTTAATTCACAAATAAAGGTTTTGACAATATAATTTACTAGAGAACAGAACATATTGGGGATGTGAAATAAAAAACATTGTGTTATAAAGTGCTAGTGGCCATGTCAAGAAAGTTAAAGCCAGGAGTAGACAGGAAGGGGTTAGAATATGAGAAGTTTGGAGATTTTTTTTTTTAGATGACCATAAGGAAAGTGACCAGGGACTGAGCCAAGGGAGGAGTCTGCAACAAACGTACATGCCCTTGATCAGAATAGAATCTGAGACCCTTTGGTCCACAGGCTGATGCTCTATCCACTGAGCAAAACCTGCTAAGGCTTGTCAGTCATATTTTTTAATAAAAACACTTCCCTACCACATACACTGGTGCTGACAAAAGTGAGTTTGGGAAATCAAATTAAAATAGGGGCACAAAAAACACCAAATCTTTGAGCAATAAAAATGCCTCATGTCATCCAAATTATTACAACAAAATAGTAAAATCAGGACAGATGGCTAATGTCAGTCACTTTTGTATGACATTTAGAAAGTAAATTCTTGGTAATAGGAAACAATACTCATTATGGGTTTCCTAAAGGGTAAATTTTTCAGATAGAAATTGGAAGGAGAAAGAAAGCTACCCTGATATTATTTGGATGGAGAAATTTTAAGAATCAAAATCAAATTATTATAGGAAGAACAGTGATAATTTTGAATATATACAGTTTACTGTACAGTAGGTCTCAAGTCCATGTCACAACTCGCAATAGACAAGATTTTATAGCAAGCACAAAAATACTTGGGATCACACATATGTAACACCTTAATTAATAAATAAATTTAAAAAAAAATACTTGGGATCAAGCCCGCAACCTGGGCATGTGCCCTGACCAGGAATTGAACCGTGACTTCCTGGTTCATAGGTCAACACTCAACCACTGAACCACACTGGCTGGGCTGCTTTAATTTTTTATATTGCTTTTTAAAATTATGGTGTCAATCTTATTCTAATATAAAATAAAAATTAGGGACCTTTAACATATTTTTATTATTAGAGTATTTTAGATAAAACTGGAGAAATCCATTCTTTGAAAACCTGATTGAACTTCTCTGTAAAATTATCTGGGCCTACATTGGGGGACAGTGGAGATGAGTGAGATTTTTAATTCTTGACTCAATTGTTTAATACTTTAAGGAATATTCAGATTTTTCTAATTCTTCTTGTGTCAGTTGTTGTAAAATTAGAATTTTCTAGATATTTATCATTTAAAATGTTTTTAAAATTTCAGCAGAAGATAGTAAGAAGTATCTTACTATCTTTTTAATATCTATTGTATCAGCATTTATTTACTTTCAGTACTCAAACATTTTTCCATTTCTCCTTTTGCTCTTTTTTCAAACTTGAAATAATTTTGCCAATGTTATCACTTTTTAATGAGTAATATTCAATTTTCATTTCTTTCTATAGCATATTTTAGGTTCCTAGTTTCTGTTAGCTTCATATCTTTAAAATTCCTTCTGCTTTAGTAATTAATCTTTATTGAATATTTTAAGTTTGAAAGTTAACTCATTTAAATAAAGATTTTTTTCTTATTTTTAAGTATTAGCCTTCCAATATACAAATCTCTCCCCCACCTCTTATAACTATTTTATCTGTATTTATTAGGGCAATGCTCTCTGCTGTAACAGGAAAGAGTTTCAGTGGTTTAGAAAACAGGGATTTATTTCCTCTTTGGTAAAGTTTAAGTGTTCCAGATTTGTATTAGTATCTCTCCTAAGCAGTGATTCATGCATCTAGTCTCCTTCCATTTATCTCTCTGATATCCCCCAGGTCTTGAAGTCAAATGCCGGACCTTCTACAGCCAGTTGCCTTCATAAAAAAGACAGACTGATGCATTCACATTCTATTTGGTGAGAGATGGTGCCATGGCCCATCCAGATGCAATAAAAGGTATGAAATATTACTGGATATCAGCTTGTTATAGTTCAATGCCCAGGGTATTCACTGGGGCCTGGTCATGTATGCATTCTCTTCCAATGCACATCAAAATTCCAGATTGCCAGAGGTAAGAGATGTTCAGAATAAACCATATTTTTTGCACAATTTAGGTACCACAAACCAGCTTAAGTTTCAGATCGGGAGAAGTGGGAAGTCTCTCGAAATCTAAGTTCTCAGATGCCAGGTAAGAGCCAAATTGCAAGCAGGCCTTTGTAAGGAAAGTGGTCTTAGGTCTACTATGTTAATTATTTTCTGCATACTTGCCTTGTTTTGAGGGAGAAAGTGTCCAATTTAGCACCATTATGCATGTTAGATTTCATGGATTTTTTTTTAGAAGTTCTTGATCAAATTGAGAAGTTCTCAGCTATTCCTAGTTTGCCAAGGATTTGTATCATAAATGAGTATATAAGCCAGGGTTCTCTAGAGAAACAGAACCAGTAAGAAGTGTCTGTATGTATATATAATCATGCACAACATCATGATGTTTTGGTCAGTGATGTGGTCCCACAAGATTATAATGGAGCTGAAAAATTCCTTTCATCTAGTGATGCTGTGGCCATTGTAAAGTCAAGCAAAGCATTACTCACATGTTTGTGGTAATACCCTTGAGCTGCCAGTCATATCAAAGTATAGCATTTATAGTAATATCCAGTACATAATACTTGATAATGATAATAAGCAAAGTTGTTACTGGGTTAGTGATTTAGACTACTGATACCCAAAAATGTGGGTGGTGTTTGAGTCCAAGTTCTTGTCTCATAAAAATCAAAAAATGAAGGCGTGGACAAAAACAATTAATGGAACCAAAGTTTATTGGGAGAAGCCAGTCCTAGAAAAGGAGCAGCTGGGGTTCCAGGAGCAGGCCAGTGTCCAGAGCTTCCTTTCCATATTACAGTCGGGAGTAGTTTAGTATCAAGCTAACTGAAGTCTAACTAGAGGCCCGGTGAACAAAATTCGTGCACAGAGGGTAGTGTTCCCTCATCTCAGCCTGCACCCTCTCCAATTGGGGACCCCTTGGGGGATGTCCAACTGCCTGTTTAGGCCAGATCCCACAGGGACATCCCTCTCTCAATCTGGGACCGCTGGCTCCTAACTGCTCACCTGCCTGCCTGATTGCCCCTAACTGCCTCTGCCTGCCTGCCTGCCTGATCACCCCTAACTGCCATCCCCTGCCAACCTGGTTGCCCCCAATGGCCCTCCCCTGCTGGCCTGATCTTGCCCCCAACTGCCGTCCCCTGTAGGCCTGATCTCGCCCCCAACTGCCTTCCACTGCTGGCCAGTTTGGTTCTGTTTAGTTGGTTTCTATGCCAGCATCAAAAGCTCAGCCTCCTAGGCAGCCATTGGCTCCCCACAGCACCTAAATTTGGTTCTGATTGGTCAGTTTGTATGCCAGTCAGCATCAAAAGCTCTGCCTCCTAGGCAGCCATTGGCTCCCCACAGCACCCATATTTGGTTCTGATTAGTCGGTGTCTATGCCAGTCAGTGTAAGAAGCTCTGCCTTCTAGGCAGCCATTGGTTCTTCATAGCACCCAGATTTGGTTCTGATTGGTAGGTTTCTATGCCAATCAATGTCAAAAGCTCCACCTTCTAGGCAGCCATTGGTTCTTCACAGCACCCACATTTGGTTCTGATTGGTCAGTTCCTATGCCAGTCAGCATCTCCGGGCCTATCTCTGGGCCTGATTAGAGAGGCGGGGCTTAACAGCAGCCCCCTCCAGGCTGGGAGAGAAAGAAAAGCCTGACTGCTGGCGAAACTCAGGAAGAAAGAGGGAGAAAAAGAGAGAGGCAAGTACTGATCAACAGCTGCCACTGAGGCTGCAGATCAGACCCTGCCTCTCTCTCTAGGTCTCAGGCTCCTGGGGAGTCAGTGCTGGGAAGCTAGGCTGCAGCTGGGCAGTCAGTGCTGGGTCACCACGGCAACCCAGCGCTGACTGAAGAACTTCCTGATTTGTCAGAGTTCGGTCATGATTGATGGTTACAACCCTGGCCTTTTATATATTAGATAGTCCATGTGTGGAGGCCCACATGGCCATAAGCCAGGTGGATGCAGGGATGTGCTCCTCTGCCACAGGAATGAACATCAGGAACCCATTGCATATTGGGGAAAAGAGAAAGAGCTTGAGAGGAAGCACACACCTTTTCATTTTGGGGGTGAATTCTCAGAGAATTCTGCCTTGGCAATATCCTTAGGATTGGTTTGTATGCCTTACTGCCTTGTGATTAGTTATCTGCATGCTGCCTGTCTTAGCAATACCCATACATTTTAAAATTCAAGTCTCTGACTTGTATGCCCTTTTTTCCTCACCCAGTTGGGGTGTCTTAGTAACTCCGTCTAGTTGGGTTTTACTTTCCCTTCCCGTGGTCCCACCCCTATCTACCTAGCTTTCTTCTGTCTCCTCACTATAATCTTGTGATTAAGTCGGTGCATTTTAGTTATCCTGTGTCCTTGGGTTGTGATGTTTTTTAACAAGTGCTTCTTAGCTTATGACCTCCCTTACAATTAGCCTAGAGGTAAATGGAGTCAGGTAAATGCTCTTCCCCTAGGTGAATTAATGTTCTGATAAAGACTTTTTCCTATTTCTCATGTGAGAAGGAATGCTTTGGGTTTATTTCTCAATGGTTGATTTTTCCATCGCCTTGTCAGATCCAGGAAGAAATCTTTTGTGGCTCTTCAATGCAGGAGCATGTTGGAGTTTACCTAGAGTTAAAACTCACAAAATTGTAGACTCCCCAAGATGAAGGCCCCAAAATTTCTCATGCTAGTCCGCAATCAGCCTCTAGCAATTTGTCAAAATTACCATTTACGTGTCTCTACTAGTGTTTACCTCAATGGCTTCTCATCCAGGAATGCAAATCTTGGCTGATAGTCTATGTGTTTAATGTCTAGAGGGCTTGTTTGCCTTTCTGAATTTCTGCTTTTTTTACTCTTTGGAATCTGTGAACATTTCCTTTATGTAATTGTCTGCTCAACAGTGCCTTTTAAAAGTATGTCTTTGTATTTTATCAAATATTAGAAGTGCTTTGCACAAAGACGCTCTCCCACCCCCAAGATATCATATCCCCTTATTGCCAGAAAGACAAGTACTTTTCATTTCTACACTCTTATTTTAAAACTCTCACTTTAGAACAATTCTATAAAGGCTACACAAACCATGCCAGCTGTATCTTAGATTGTATCAAAAAGCATCATGTTAATATGCAGTCAACATAAAAATTAAGATACCTTATTTTATGTTATGTTATTTAAAATGACTGAACGTGTTACCCTTGAAGCATATTGCAATTAAGTCACCAAATGTTCATCAAATAAAATAAAATGTAGTCTCAGTCATGCTAGCCAAATTTCAAGTGCTTAATAGTTTTATGTATCTAGTGGCTACTGTATTGGACAATTCAGTTCTAATACTTAGCCACTTTAATGTGTTGTTATTAGATAACTTCTCTGGTTATTTTTGATTCTTATGACATACAGAGGTTGGAATGCAGATTTTTCTCCTTGCGCTGTACCAGTATTAGGACAAGGGAGGCCTTAGCAGAATCATTTACTTTCTCTTCAGCTTTTTGAGGCCAGAGATAATAGAGATTATGACAGAAGTCCAATGTCTTGGGCCCCTCAAGGCTAAGCCACAAAAAGATAGACATATATGCGTAAGCATGACGACCTCAAAAAAGGAGAATTTGATTAATTTAAGCAATCTTTCATGATAACTCTGTATATGGAAGATCTAATTAGAAAAAAAATATTTTAATGACAAGAATAGCAGGGGGGAAAACTGCCTTTATTTGGGAACATTTGATCTGAGAAAATCTAGAACCAACTTATTAAGAATGAACAGAGATTAGTAATGTTGTTAGGCACAAGAAAGGAAATGTAATGTCAGGAATGAAAAAATTCACAAGCTATAGGACAATATTTGGCTAGAGAAAAACTCTAATTCTGATCATAATAAAAATACAAAACTGTAAAATATTAAGACCACATCTCTTACCACTAGTCTGTATTTCCTTTGTGCAAATACAGAATAGTGAATATACCTCATCAATTTTTTAACAATTTGTTTTTATTTATTTGAGAGAGAGAGAGAGAGAGAGAGAGAGAGAGAGAGAGAGAGAGAGATGTGTTGTTCCACTTATGAATTTATTTGTTGATTCTTGTATGTGCCCTGACAGTGAATCCAACCTGCAACCTTGCCATAGGGGCATGATGATCCAACCAACTGAGCTACCTGGTCAGGTGAAATAGTTTTTATCATGTTCTATTATTTGACAGAAATTATTCCCAGACCTTGACATTTTAAAAATGCAGGCAATTATTTGCTGTAATGAGAAACTTTTCAACTCCTATGTTGGACCTCAGAATGGAAATTACCAAACACATAATTGATTACTAAATTAGCATCCTGTCTGTAGAACATGGATGAATTTTAATATTTCTTTGTTATTTAATTTAAACATAAGCAAAATATATACATTGTTATAATTTGATGTTTTCAGATAGGTGACTAAATATGTGTACTCTCATTATTAAATAGAGTACAACAGAAGAAACATAAATCCTTCAGTTGATTTGCATATTAGGCTTTTATTATATAGGATTTCTAAGCTGAAAATGAGAGAATATAAAAGTTATATAAATGACTGCCTCCCTCTCCCCATTAAAAACTGCTTCCCATTTTCTTATTAACAGTAAAAGTGTAGCCTGGCTGGCATGGCTCAGTGGTTAAGCATTGACCTATGAACTATGAGGTCATGTTTTGTTTAATTCCTGGTCAGGACATATTTCTGGGTTGAGGGCTCAATCCCCAGTGTGGGCATGCAGGAGGCAGTCTGTCAATGATTCTCATCATTGACGTTTCTATCTCACTCTCCGTCTCCCTTCCTCTCTGATATCAATTAAAAAAATAAAATAGTAAAAAGTATTAATACCTTACATTTTACATAGCTATCTTAACTACTAAGTATATGTAGTATGGCTATGAAATCACATCTATGTTCATGCTCCTGCATGGGATTCTCCTATTCCCAGAAACACTTGAGTGATTATTTCAACATTTTTGAAGTCATTCTTTATGTTCTGCTCTTCCCTGTGCTAGACTGCTAGAGCAATTCAGCTGAAATTATCATTTCCTTGAATCATTCCCTCTATATTAATTAAAGGGAAATAACATTCTCCTAAAATTTCTCAGTTAATATTGCACATGTTTATTTGTTTCTTTTTTCCTTTATCATTATTTTCAAATGTCTTTACAGTAGATATAAGTAAATACATCATGGAAAATTTGCTGTCTACCCATTATAAATGACCTCATTAACTTTCTAGATATATTCTGAGGGCTCACACTGTATCAGAATTACCAAGGGGCTATGCAAGTTTATGAAGGCTACAAGGTCTTTTCTGGTGAAAAAGCAAATATAAATTGAATAAAATCTGAAAAAAGCCATTGTGTGTATTCCTCACAAATACCCCCCTGGTTCATCTATTGGTTAACCATTTTGACCTACCACATGCAGGCAACAGCAGTTCCACAATGATAAAGAGCCTAAAATTACATATTTTTATTGAATACAATTACCTCAATTATAGTTAAAGCCTTAGGACAACTAGAAACATATAATTACAACACTTTTATATGTAAAAAATGGAGTTCCAATACTTAACCCTTTGCACTCGCTTGCTTTTTTCTCGATTCCTTTATTCTAATGCTAACCGTGTCAAGTCACACTCGACATCCAAGTGCAAAAGGTTAAAGATCAGAATTTAATGGGAACTACTTTGAAATATACTGCCACATGTAGTTTTAGGCTAAATTATCCACAAAACTACAAGATGGTTAAAGATGTTTCAATTTCATTTTCCAGAATATCAAGTGTAAAATTTAAAAAGGCACAACCAGATTTAAAGGGAAAGAAAATACATGTTCAAGACTTTCAAAGTAATGCTTTGTCAGTTTTACAATACCTTGAAAATGATCTTACTCAAATGGTAGAACTTTATGTGAAAAAAAAATTCTAATCAGAATTATAAATAGTTCATATCTAAAATATTGAATTCCAAATCAATTGTTCTACCAACAACCTATTGAATTTTAACTACATTTTCCAATGGACCTATTTGGAATTCCTTAGAGATGGTCTGTAGGGTCCATTTGCTTCAGAATTGCTTTCATTGTATTGATCTGGTAAGAAAAAAGCAAGTCAGAGAGGGATTATAGAAGCTTAATTTAAAAGCAAAAGATACAGTATGGTTTTGTCATTCCAAAGTGAACAAATCAATTAGGATTTGTAGTTCTTAGATGACAGAAATATTTCCAAGGTGATCACATGATGAATTTCAGACATATCCATTAACCACACTCTCATTTCTGAGTATATCAAATTACTGTGTATTAAGCAGAAATGATTGTGGCTGGTCCATGATCAATTACTTTTACTAGATGTTTTAGTTGGGGGCTATTTTGGGGTAAAATTAGCTTCTCTTTTAATAGACCCATTTGATAAGATATCCATTAGTGGTCAATCTTTTTCATAACTTGAACTATTGTAGCTGATATGCAGAAAGCCACATAGAAAAGAATGACATCAATAAAAGTGCAGGATCCAAGAGTTGGCCATGCTACACCTAGTCTCTAATAAATAAAATGTATCTACGTTTTACTCATCATTACTTCCCCACTCCCATACCACCATACTACCCATAATTTGATTCCATTAAGCTTACATTTTATTTCTGGTCTTTCTTTTCTAACACTATGGTTCCTCTGTTTTCTCTATTTTGAGTTTGGTGCCCTTGTTTAACCATAACTTAACTGATTTTGGCTTAGACATCAATAACTTATTTTTTATTTCTCTTCTATTCTAATAAGTAGTGCTGTGTCTTAGTAAATCTCCTGCACAGCATAGGCAAAAGGAACCATGTATTCTTAAACCCAGCTACTTTTCTTCCTGCACAAAGTGAGAAAAAAATGGCAAATTGCATGTTAGAAAATAATATGTTTTTCCTCATTTTACAACCACATAGCTAGTTAAGAAGTCAGTGTTTTTCTCCCATTATGCTTCTGGCAATATTTTGCTTCTATTTGGCATTTCAGCATTGAGAAAACAGTCAAGGCATTAGAGTCATTTGTTGTTAAAATGACTATACAGCATCCATTGCCAAGCATTTATTTAGGAATTTAAAACATATTAAGAAGTCGCTCATGGATTTTACTGTGCATGCGTCTGGAATTTAGTTAAATTCTTGAGTATCTAAATTGAGAGACAGTCTTCCTTTTACCTTTAAAAATTAGATTTTTCTGGTACTATAAATATATTATCCTCCATGACAGAAATAAGATGTTTTGAAGCAACATCTTCTCAAGGATATTGCTCAGGTTCTTTTCCCATTCTGTGCTTTAGAATCTTAACAAAAATGACAACATGGGATCTATTTGCTACAGAACTTAGCATGGTTCTGGCTTTCAAATAGATAATAAATGCTAAATAACTATTTATAGAACAGACAAATAGCTTCATAATGAAGAAGAAATAACTAGTGAAATTATATCATAAAATAAGAATCATAAAATGAGAGGTTAACACACACAAAAAAACAGTAAGTACATATCAGTTATATATCACATGGTTTTAATTTTAACTGCCAAATCTCCTATCCAGAGATTTAACAAACATCATTTTAAAAGAGATATGTACTGGTTTTATATGTATGTTTTTCTCTCTTTTAGTCATTTTATGCAGTATCAATCAACTTCTGTTAAGTTTTTCCATTTAATGCCATGGTTTTAGATCTCAGTCAGAGAAAATGTGTAATCCCTACTTGCTCAAGCAGTGAATTGTTAATAACAACTTTCTACAGCACACATCATACTGACATTTAAGAAACTGCTCTCTGTTGAATGCAAGTTTCCTCTTTTTTTGTGGATATTCCTTTTTTCTGTAGCTTTCCTCTTAAGTTTTTTCAGTATTCCTAAATTGTGGAGTAATGGGATTGCTTTTTTGGTAGGAAACAATGTATTTATTAGATGAGTATGATCTGATTTTAAATTAAAAACAAAAACTTAACTTCCTGCTTAGACATCAGCACACCCTCCTGCAAATATTCAACTAACAACTTGCACCCCACAGTTCACAATTTCAATCTTTATCCATGTTAAACAATCATCTGTCAAACTACAATGCCGCTTGAATTTGGTGTTTAATTAGTTATATAGTTTTTTTTTTAAATCTTTATTGTTGAAAGTATTGCATATGTCCCCTTCTTCTTCCCCATTGACCCCTTCTAGCCATCTTCCACCCCCTCCCCCCACCCCAGGCCTTCACCACCCTATTGTCTGTGTCCTTGAGTTATGCATATATGCATACAAATTCTTTGAGTGATCTCCTCGTACCCACCACCCCCACCCCTACCTTCCCTCTGAGAATACCAATCGGAATGATTTTATATTTATAGTTACTAATAAGTAGAAATAGCAGCATGCCAATATAAAATTATTTTTTATTCATTCTTGATCATATAGCTTATGGTAGTCTTCTGAGGATGCATCTGTAGCTGGCAAGATTTGGAGTTTTAAGGGAAAGAGTATTGGTGTTTGAAGCCTTTTGATGTAGTATTCCCCAGGCTCCTCACCTCAGATCCCTGCCATCCATAAAAGACTTTACCTGAAAAAAGGATGGTGAGAACAGGGGACTGCATCTAAGTGCCTGTGACATACTCCTTGACTGAACCTGTGATAAAACCAACTTTGCTTCAGTTTTGAACTTTGAGCCTTCCCTGAAGAAAGAACCACAGAAGCAGAGAACACCTTTTGTTGGGTGTGTGTGTGTGTGTGTGTGTGTGTGTGTGTGTGTGTGTGTGTTTAATCACCCCATTTTTCCTTAAGTGATTCTTCAAGCCAAAGGCATAGTCCCACAGTCTTCTCATAATTTTAAATGACTTGCTTCAAGCAGCATTTTACATTTTACTTGATGTTATATCACACATCACCACTTTCCTTTAGTTGCAGTATTTTCTTAGATTGAATTTTATTGTTTTAATTACATTTATTAGGATGGCATTGGTTTGGTTAATGAGATTTCAAGTATACATTTCCATGATATATGATCTGTACATTGCATTGTGTGTGCACCACACAAAATCAAATCACCATATATTTGGCCCTCTTTACCCTTACTATATCCCCACTCCCCCTTCCCTCTGGTAACCACCATACTGTTACCTGTATCTATGAATTTCAGTTTTATATTCCCATCAAAATTCCAATGACATTTTTAAAAGAAATAGAACACAAAGTCATCATATTTGCATAGAACCACAAAAGACCCTGAATTGACAAAGCATTCCTCAGAAAAAGGAACAAAACTGGAGGTATTAAACTACCTTATTTCAAATTATACAACAGAGCAATGATAATAAAAATAGCATAATATTGGCAGAAAAACAGACATACAGACCAATGGAACAGAACTGACAGCCCAGAAATAAAACCACATGTGTTGGGGCAAATAATTTTTTTACTAAGGAGACAAAAACATACAAAGGAGAAAAGAAAGCCTCTTCAATAAGCAGTGCTGAGAAAATTGGAAAGCCACATGCAAAGAATAAAACTAAACTACAGTTTGATTCCATGTATAAAAATTAATTCATATTTTGAAATCCTAATCCTCAGTATGTCAGACCGTGAACTTATTTTTAAACTAGAGGCCTGGTGCACGAAATTCGTGAATTGGGTGGGTGGGGTCCCTCAGCCCGTGTTTGCCCTCTCACAGTCTGGGACCCCTTGGGGGATATCCAACTGGTGGCTTAGGCATGATCCCTGCAGGCCGAATGGAATGAAGAAACACTTGGGGATTGGACCTAAGCCAGCAGACAGACATCCCTCTTGCAGTACAGGATATCTCACTCCTTACTGCCCGCCTGCTGGCTCCTTACCACTCAGCTTGCTGCTCCTTAGTGCTGCCACAGAGGCTGGAGAAGCTCCTGCCATCGCTGCTGCACTCGCCAGCTGTGAGCCCAGCTTCTGGCTGAGTGGTGCTCCCCCTGTGGGAGCGCACTGACCATGACGGGGCAGCTCCTGCATTGAGCATCTGTCCCCTGGTGGTCAGTGCACATCATAGTGACCAGTTGTTCCAGTTGTTCTGCTGTAATGGTTGCTTAGGCTTTTATCATATAGACTAGAGACCCAGTACATGAAATTTGTATACCAGGGGTCAGTGGGGAGGGGATCCCTCAGCCCGGCTTACACCCTCTGGCAAATGGGACCCATGAGGGATGTCCAACTTCTGGTTTAGGCCTGATCCCACCTACTAGGTACACCAGTTAAAACTTCGGATTTTGTAATCAAAGAAAACATGGTAATTTCAAGAGAAACATCAAAAGTGCTTTATTCAAAGTAATGTCCATCACTAGCTACACATTTCCCCATCTTTCAGGTAATTTGTGGATACTATCCCAATGGAACTTTTCTTGTTTTGAGGCAAACCATTCAGAGACCCAATTTTCCACTTCGTATGTTTTGAAGTGCTGCTCAGAAAGTGCGTGAGCCATCCATTGGAACAAGTGATAATCTGAAGGAGCAAGGTCTGGTGAATACAGTGGATGGGTTAATACTTCCCAGGCAAGATCTTTTAACGTGTCGTTAACTGGTTTTGAAGTGTGTGATGGTGCATCATCATGAAGCAAAATTATTTTGCTGCATCTTCTGGAACATTCTGGTCGTTTCATGATCAAAGCATGGTTCAAATTATTTGTTGTTGGTAGTGATCAGTATTAATGGTTTCACTTGGTTTTAGAAGCTCATAATACAGCACACCTTCGTGATCCCACCAAACGCAAAGCATTGTCTTCTTTCCGAAGTGATTTGGCCTTGCAATCGATGTTGATGGATCAACCCATGATTGACCTGGATCAACCCATGATTTTGTGCATTTGGGATTTTCAAAATAAATCCACTTTTCATCGCCAGTCACAATTCGATGCAAAAAAGACTTTCTTTCGTGCCATTGAAGCAACATTTTACTGATGACTTTTTGGTTTTCCATTTGTCTTTTGTTCAGTTGATGTGGGACCCATTTTCCTTCCTTTAAAATCTTTCCCATTGCTTGTAAAAGATCAGAAATTGTTTGCTGAGCAATGTTTAATCTTTCTGCAAGTTGTTTTTGAGTTTGACATGCATCTTTATCCAATAATGCTTGTAATTGTTGGTCTTCAAACTTTTATGGCTGACCTGGACGTTCTTTGTCTTTCACATTGAAATCATCACTTTTAAAGCATTTAAACCAGTGTTCACAAGTATCTTGAGATGGAGCACGTTCACCATAAGCTTCCCAAAGTATATCATAACTTTATATTCAAAGTAAAGTAATGAATTATAACTTCCCGCAAATGCTCTTTCTTTGGCAAAAAATTCGACATTTTTAAGTGTGAAAATATATATGATGTTGACACCTTCAGAAAATTTGACATATGAAGTTTTAAAGCTTGTTATCAATACAACAAAATAGCATACATATCAAATCACATATATATCAACGTATGTGTAACTCCATCTATTGAAAAAAATCTGCATTATTAACTAGTACATCTAGTAAACTGGCAGTCAGACATCCCTCTTACAATTTGGGACTGCTGGCTTCTAACCACTCGCCTTGCTGCCTCATCACCCCTAACCACTCTGCCTTCCTGCTTGATCACTCCAACCCCTCTGCATGCCTGCCTCATCACTCCTAACCACTCGCCTGCCTGCCTCATCACCCCTAACCGCCTCTGCCTCAGACCCCGCTGCCCTGGCTTTGTCCGGAAT
Source organism: Cnephaeus nilssonii (assembly GCF_951640355.1). Classification (NCBI taxonomy): domain Eukaryota; kingdom Metazoa; phylum Chordata; class Mammalia; order Chiroptera; family Vespertilionidae; genus Cnephaeus; species Cnephaeus nilssonii. The sequence continues at coordinate 97,338,680 of NC_137073.1, forward strand.
AACGTCTGGAAGTTCGTTTGGCTGTCTGGTCTAATTAGCATATTATGCTTTTATTACTATAGACGAGAGGCCCGGTGCATGAAATTCATGCACTGCGGGGGTAGCGGGGTGTCCCTCAGGCCAGCATGCACCCTCTCCAACCTGGGATCCTGGTGGGATCGGGCCTAAATGGGCAGTCGGACATCCTTCTCACAATCCAGGACTGCTGGCTCCCAACTGCTCGCCTGCCTGCCTTCCTGATTTCCCCTAACCGCTTCTGCCTGCCAGCCTGATCACCCCCTAACCACTCCCCTGCCAGCCTGATTGATGCCTAACTGCTCCCCTGCCAGCATGTTTGCCCCTAACTGCCCTCCCCTTTAGGCCTGGTCACCCCTAACTGCCCTCCCCTGCAGGCCTGGTCCCCCCAACTGCCCTCCCTTGCAGGCCTGGTCCCTCCCAATTGCCCTCCCCTGCTGGCCATCTTGTGCTGACCATCTTGTGTCCACATGGGGGCAGGATCTTTGACCACATGTGGGTAGCCCTCTTGTGTGTTGGAGTGATGGTCAATCTGCATGCATATTACTCTTTTATTAGATAAGATAAAGGCCTGGTGCATGGGTAGGGGCCAGCTGGTTTGCCCTGAAGGGTATCCCGGATCAGGGTGGGGGTTCCCTTGGGGTGTGGGGTGGCCTGGGTGAAGGGCCTGTGGTAGTTTGCAGGCCAGCCATGCCCCCTGGTGACCCAAGCAGAGGCCCTCGTATTTAGGATTTATGTAGATAAATCTTTGTAGCCTGGAGCGGAGCCAAGCCTCCTGCTTACTCTGTGGTGGCAGCCATTTCTATTGCAATTTATGTATATCTATAATTAAACTTTGTAGCCTGGAGCAGAGGCCTAGGCCAGCCAGGGCTGCAGAAGCTTTGCTTCCTCCATTGCCGGGGCAACTCTTGCCTCCTGCTCTTTCCAGCTCCATAGCTGCTGCCATTTCTGTTTGGATTTGTTTACCTTCTATAATTGAACTTTGTAGCCTTGAGTGGAGGCTTAGGCTGGCAAGGGCAGACGGAAAGCTTGGCTTCCTCCTTTGCCGGGGAAACCCAAGCCTCCCTCTTGCTCTCTGTGGCTATAGCCATCTTGGTTGGGTTTATTTGCATATTTGCTCCTGATTGGTTGGTGGGTGTGGCTGGTGAGAGTGTCTTGTGGGTGTAGCGGAGTTAGGGTCAATTTCCATATTACTCTTTTATTAGGTAGGATAGGGTCATTGACGATATAATTAGTCAAGTTAAAGTGATGTTTTGGTGGGAGGCAATCCAATGTGACCCTTGTCCCCCAATGGGGAAATTTTGTCCCAGAGACTGATACACATGGAGAGTATACAATCTGAGGGAGAACAGCATGTGATGATAAAGGCAAATGCAGTGATATTTCTGCCAGCCAAGACACCAACCCTGCTGACACCTTGATCTTGTACTTGTAGCCTTCAAAACTATGAGATAATACATTTCTGTAATGTAAGCCACCCGATTTATGATAGTTTGTTACAACACCCTAGCACACAAATACAAACATCATTTCTCTCTAGCATGCTTTTGATAAAAATGGTTTGGAGTGTTTTTGAGGATATGTTCTTTAAGAAATACATGGAAATGAGTGTTCTGTGTTGCACAGTAATTGCAAACGTAGTATTTTGCTTTAACTTTCTGCAACCTTACTGATATGCTTCAAGGACAAATATTTTCATCTTTTTATTCACTGATATAATCCAAGCAACCTGAATGGTATGTTTGGCATATGGTTGGCACTCAATAAGTATTTCTTGCATGAATGATTGAATTCTCTTATGAGAGTTGAAGGGTGTAACTATTACTTCTCCTTGAGTAGACTGCTATTCAACCATATTATAGAAGAGGCCCAAGGGAGTAATCATCAGCAGAACTAAAAGATATTCTAAGCAAATATTTTGGGTCAGATCTGTAAGAAAAAATATTATATTGAGCCTCTAAACTCCCAAATTAAAGAAAATACCAGAATCCTATTTTCAAGCTTTTGTTTCTATATATCTGTCATTGACCCATGATACAGGAAGAAATATTGAGAAATTAAAGCCACAATGGAAGGCAAATTTCTGCAAAGTACCTTCTTCTAATCATTTAGAAGATGACTTTAGGCAAGCTTTTTATTCATCTGTCTTTTCAGAAGGTATAATAGTGATTGGACTTAGTCTGGCAAATCATCAAGAGGTACATGTTAAATCACTGCTCTCACCTCATTCAAAAAGAAAAATATGAATGCACCCCACTTTGGCACAATTGCTGAGCTAAAAATGGAAAAGCAATTCACATATTCAGAGTCTACAGTTGCACTATTATAATAGAAAAGGAGTAATAAGAGTACTAATTTGATCTGCGTTAGTGGGCTAGGGAAAAATCTTGAAATCAGGGTGAGTGATGATAGCACAAAACTCAAGAATGCGTCTAAAGGGAACAAAACCAATCCCTTATTATACTTGTTGTTATATAATTTTCTGGTTTGTTAAGGGACCATTTCTGATTATCCCAATTCATAATTTTTCTTTAAATAAATGTCTATAAGAAATCTATGCTGAATTTTTACTACTTAATGCCTGTTTCTTGAGACAAAAAAAAAATCAGTAAATACTGGGAGTAATACTATATTATTTTAATTGTATTTTAGGTCATAATAAAAAATTTAAAAGGTCAGGGGTGGATAGACATGCTTAAATCTCATCTGCTTCTCAATTAAACTAGTAGAGTAATGACAATGTTAGACATGTATTTCATCTGATTTTGTTGAGTAAAGTTTCCTAATGTTTTCAACAACTGCCCAGATCAAGTAGTTTGCCGTCAATGAAAATTATCAGACAATCTAGTTTCTATATGAATTTGAAAAGAATTTTAAATTTGTGTAGGCCAATAGTATATAAATAAATATTATTTGTATGAAAAATATCCAAACATATCTGAAAAATAATTGACAAGACTGTAGAATCTTTACATATACAAAAAATGATAATACAAGATATATGCAATTGTTCATGATTTATGGATGAAGATAAGACTAAAGAAGTTAGTGGGGATTGTTGTAAGTAAGCATAAGGTTGAAAGTCAGGAATATCTGAACACAATTATTGTCCGTACTTACAAGTGATTTAACTTGGTCATATTATTTTACTTCTTGAAAGCTCAGTTTTCTTATATAGAAAATGGAGGCAAATAATTTACTTATAGGCTTTTTTGTGAGTTTTAGAGACTATATGCAATCCTTGGTATCTTAAGATCTGGCTTTATCAATATATAAGAGCTCTTCATATTAGTATGAATATTAATAGTCATAGTCTAGGCCCAATCAAGTTGGAGTTTCTAATCTAAGTGAGTTTTCAGCATAGAGCAAGGTCTTTAAAATGAGATATGGGAGCAAGAAAGATTAGCTACTCTATGGAAAAATATAAAATTTTATCAATATATAGGTGGATCAAGTGAAATCTCAGTTCTTAAAGAAAATACGTCTTTAAAAATGAATGAAATTACCAAATATGAATAATAAAAGTTTTATTTTTAACTCTATTCCTAAAATACAAAATATAGAGAGATTGGGATAAATTGGGTGAATAATATAAATGAAAGGAAATGGAAAGCTCCCTGGGTAATGACAAGTTTTAACAGGAAGTCTTAAAAGATGATTTTAGAGACAAAATAATAGGAAGCCTATAGCATAAGCATAAAAAACCAGCTACTTTGGCCTGTGTGGAATAATCAGAAAATAGAACATATCCCAAGATGGGATATCAGAAGTCATCAGTGAATGTAGGAAGAAATGCATGAATGGTTTATAAGTGGATAGGAAAGATAATTCATTTTTTTTTTAGTTCCATGATTAGACTAATAAAGTATTTATCCACAGAGCAACTTGAATGCTATAAGACAACAACCAGTAACAGGTGTGAATCCCACTGCTAATACTCATATTATTGTTAGGCCCACAATTTTGGATGTGAGGCAAAAACTTTGATTTGAATATTTGTTAAAAACCAAACACCACTTTCTACTACACTTCTGTGCCTGGAATTTCTACTATGTTACTTTTATTAAGACACAGAAAGAGAAGAAATGAAATCATTTAATTTGTGGCAACATTTTGTGAGTCCAGACTCCTTGCACAGTCTTCTCCTACCTGGAAGCATGTAGTAGAGGATCTTTCAAAAAAATATATTCCCAAACTGAATTGGATACAGTCCCTGACATTATTTTAATGTTATGCTGACCAATGAGTCCTCGGGTGAAATGTTCATTGGAATCTGTGGGAAACCTTTCAATTTGTGATCAAAGAAGATACATGCAATTTGCAGCATGTTTTCAATTCCCTCTTGCCCTTAACTTTTACCTTGAATATGGTCATTAGCAACCATTTAGAGAATATGAGGTAATGATTATACTAGCACCATAAAGTGAGCTGTCAAGTTTTTTTTTTCTCTTTTATATACAGTAGAATACAGTAGAATATTATTTTAGGACTGGAATTATCTTTTTCTTGATCATTTCATAAAATTGAGTATATGGATTTTCACTGACTTTTATTTAAATTGCTTTTAATGTGGGTATTGATAAGGAACTTCAGATTACATATATCTATTGAGAAAGTTTTTGACATGTATACATTCCTGGAATTTACCTTTTATCTTTTTAATTTACTCTCAAGAGGTACTTCTACTTAATATCTATTCAATTTGTAGTCCAATTTTATGTTCCCAACATTATGTATTTCAGCTGTACTTTATTTTTTAACTTGTCTTGAGGTTTAAAAATATTATTAATCATTTCAAAGAACCAAATTCAGTTTCTCCTTCCTCTACCTTCTCCTATTCCTTCTCCTCCTCCTCTCCTCCTTGTTTTCATTTTTATCACCATATATTTTTGTATCTCAATAATTTCTTCTCTAACAATTCTTTTCTATTCTCTAAAGGCTAATTTGTTGTTGTTGTTCTAACTTCTGAACCTTTAACCTTCAATATTTTTAGTTTCTAAATTTTACACTTAAGGATAAAAATATTTCCATCTACTGTTTTACATATATCACATTAGATTTAAGATATAGTGCTTTCATTGTCATTTTTCTAAAAATACACTAAATAACTTATTATTCATCCTTTTATTACTTAAAGAACTTATTAATTTTAATTGTAATAATACCTTTCACTGTCATAAATACCTAGTATACCCAGAAATAGCATGTTTCTGATAATAGTACTAAATCCAAAATGTTCTGTAAGTTATCTAAATTTTTATGAATCCCTTTATGGTAATATATATATATACTAGAGGCCTGGTAAGTGGTGGTGGGGGGGTTGGTCCCTCAGCCCGACCTGCTGCACCCTCTCCAATCCAGGAGCCATCAGGGAATGTCCTACTGACGCCTTAGGCCAACTCCCCATGGTTCTCTGATCTCTGTGGGGTCTGGCAGCTTCGCCACCGCCGTGGCGATGAAGCTGCAACACCTCACTGTCCCCTCTCTGTCTGCGAGGCCTGGGGTCTTCGCCGCCACCACAGCAATGAAGCCCTCACACCCTGCTGTTCACTCTCAGCAGCAGGGCTGAAAGGACTGGGGGACTCCAGTGGAGCTGAGGGGACTGGGTGCCACCATCTTGTGGCTATGGGCACCACCATCTTTGTGACAGTATGATGGTCAATTTGCATATTTCCTCTCTATTAGATAAGATATAGATATAGATATAGATATAGATATAGATATAGATATAGATATAGATATAGATATAGATAGATATAGATAGATATAGATATAGATATAGATAGATAATTTTTCATGTATATTATTGGAAAGTATAAAGTTATACAGTTAAAAAAAAAAAAACAGAAGGGCCCTAACTGGTTTAGCTCAGTGGATAGAGCATCAGCCTGCAGACTCAAGGGTCCCAGGTTCGATTCCGGTCAAAGGCATGTACCTTGGTTGCGGGCACATACTCAGTGGGGAATGTGCAGGAGGCACCTGATTGATGTTTCTCTCTCATCGATGTTTCTAACTCTCTATCCCTCTCCCTTCCTCTCTGTAAAAATTCAATAAAATATATTTAAAAAACAAAACAAAACCCAGAAGGTGATATACATGATATACAGGAAAGCCAAGGCATTGTGTCAGAAGGTACCATTCATATATATATATACTAGAGGCCCGGTGCACGAAATTCATGCATGGAAGGGGGTTGGCCCTCAGCCCAACCTGTACCCTCGCCAATCTAGGACCCCTGGAGGGATGTTCAACTGCCCGTTTAGGCCCGATCCTGGTACGGTCAATTTGCATATTACATTTTTATTAGGTAGGATATATATATCTCCTATCTAATAATAGACAAATATGCAAATTGACCATACCGTCAAAACACCCACAAGCCACGCCCATCATCCAATCAGAGTGAGTATGCAAATTAACACAACCAAGATGGCCTCAGCCACAGAGAGCAAGGTTTCCGAGGTAACAGAGGAAGCCAAGCTTTCCGCCTGCCCTTGCCAAGCCTAAGCCTCCACTCAAGCTACAAAGTTTCAATTATAGAAGGTAAACAAATTCAAACAAATGGCAGCAGAACGGAGCTTGAGAGAGCAGGCCAGGGTTGCTGCTGGCAACAGGGGAAGCAAAGCTTTCCACACACCCTGGCCGGGCCCACCCGCTTAAGGCAACAAAGTTTCAATTATAACCCCAACACAAATGGCTGCCGGCCTTGGAGGGAGCCCCAGGCTTTGCTCCGCTCCAGGCTACAAAGTTTCAATTGTAGAAGGAAAATAAATTCCAGATACCAGGGCCTCTGCTTGGGTTGCCAGGGGGTGTGGCCGGCCTGCAAACCACCACAGGCCCCTCGCTCAGGCTGCCCCACGTCCCAAGGGAACCCCCACCTGATCTGGGATGCCCTTCAGGGCAAACCAGCTGGCCCCCACCCCTGTACCAGGCCTCTATCCTATCTAATAAAAGAGTAATATGCAGATTGATCATCACTGCAACACACAATATAGCTGCCCCCATGTGGTCAAAGATCCTGCCCCCATGTGGACACAAGCTGGCCACCACAAGATGGCCAGCAGGAGAGGGCAGTTGGGAGGCACCCGGCCTGCAAGGGAGGGCAGTTGGAGGTGATTAACCCTGCAGGAGAGGGCAGTTAGGGGTGACCAGGCCGGCAGAGGAGGGAAGTTGAGGGCAAACAGGCTGGCAGCAGAGTGGTTAGGGGGTGATCAGGCTGGCAGGCAGAAGTGGTTAGGGGCAATCAGGAAGGCAGGCAGGCAAGCAGTTGGGAGCCAGCAGTCCTGGATTGTGAGAGGGATGTCCGACTGCCCGTTTAGGCCCGATCCCTAAACGGGCAGTCGGACATCCCTTGAGGGGTCCCAGATTGGAGAGGGTACAGGCTGGGTTAGGGACAACCCCCCTCCATGCACGAATTTCGTGCACCGGGCCTCTAGTATGTGTGTGTGTGTGTATATGTATATATATATATATATATATATATATATATATATATATATATATATATATATATATCATTGATTTCAGAGAGGGAGAGGGAGAGAGAGATAGAAACAGCAATGTTGAGAATCATTGATGTGCTGTCTGTCTCCTGCACATCCCACACTGGGGATTGAGCCTGCAACCTAGGCATATGCCCTGACCAGGAATTGAACCATGACCTCCTGGTTCATAGGTCGATGCTCAAACACTGAGCCATGCTGGCCAGGCAGAAGTTAGCATTCATTAACTGTATATCCCTGGCTATGTTGTTGAGTCTCATTGTTTTCTTATCGGAAACTGGCTTGCAATAATATTCCTCATGTTTGGGGAGATTAAATTAGATAATTTATATAAAACTACTTTCCAGCTTTATAGCACCGTGCAGCTTTCAATATAACAAAATGCCATGTTTCAAAAAGATGAAAAGCTTGACATCTCAGTAAATAGAACCATTTGGTGATGAATACAGCACTCTTGATATTATGGTGAAAAATAGAAAACTGAAACCATGTTCTTACTGTAATATAATGTGGTTCAGAAAGTATACTTTGAGACATAAGGAAATGTTATGCTGCACAGATCTTAACTAGAGGGGTTGTCAAAAACTATGAAAGGTTTGAAGCTCTAACCTATTTGCAAGCTAACAAGTTAGCTTCCCATTTTCAATGATGCTGGTGGAACGCACAAAACCCCTGGGTCAGAAAGAATGTTGTTACTCTGAGAGAGCAGCATGAGTTTCCTATTTATATCAGTTCCCCTTGCTCTATCCCGGATTCTCTTGAGGCAATGGAGAGTACCCCAGTTGAAAGCTATACCCAGGATGGAGCTCTGAGCAAGCCTGCCCAACATTTCCCTGAAGAATGGCATTATTTTTTATTAACCTGATCTGAAAATGTGCTTTCTACTCCATAATTGGATACTCTATGTTCCAAGGCTATTTGCTACACAAACATCCTTGAAATAATCTGAGACACAAACTGTCAATGATTCACAAGATTATCAGAAATGTAAGAGATCCATTGAGGATTGTCTCTCCACACGAGTATTTACTACACATTTCTGTCCACTAATAACATTCATTATTTTTATTGCAAATCATATATGCATTTTTATATGGAAAGCATAAAAATTGATGCAGCTCCTATAATGGAATATTTTGAGAACTAAGATTTTGGTATTTGTGTTTAATAGCTTAATAACCTCACATAAATTAAATTAGAGAGAGAAAATCACATGATTCATGACAAAGGCATTTATTTGTAATTTCTAAATAAAATGACATTTACCATTTCTCCTAGACTATATTTTTATCTCGAAATAAAATCACATCTTTTATGACATTTCACCTCCAAGAGGTGTGGTAAAATAATCTAAATGAATGTCTTCTACTTGTAAAATCTGATAGCAAGTACCAGATAATACGAATTACACATTTTCACAAAGGAGTTGATGGTTTCATAAGATCATTTGGACATGCATAGTACATAAAAGATTAATCCATGTTAAAATATAAATCACTGAAAAAAGCATGCCACTAGTCAGTATAATATTGCTAATTGCCCATTTCAAGGAAGATCCAACTATAGAAATTTCCTTGACATTTTCCTCAGGCAAAGCAATTGAGAAAAATCTACTTAGTTTCTTTGCAATTTCCCTTTTATCTAAAAGAACTTCATTTACACCCTCTTTATATAGTAATCCCACTGATTCTCAAGCTGGCTTCCTTCTTTTAATATGCTGTTAGAACTTTATAATTTTGCTTTCAAGACTACATGCTGGTGACTCTATTTTCATTCTGCCTAACTTCCAGTTTTGTTTCCGTATGAAGAAAGAGATTCAATAAAAGTTACCTAAAAAAGAATCTCTGATATGCTTGCAGGATATAAATCCAAGGCCTTAAACTGAAAAGTTAACTAGACTAAGAACAAATTCAAATTTGAATATATTGTAGACTTAAATTAGAAAAAATAATTCATTTTGAATTAATATTCTCTGAAATGCACCATTGCATATCTATCACCCAAAATTTTAAACTATAATTTGAAGGACAATATTGATGGTTGAAAACTTTGAGAGATGTATCCTGGGCATAACTAAATACATATTGACACAATTTCAGATAACATCAATTTTTATGTGAATCTATGTCAGTGTTATTTATTAGGAGTATATGTTATATTTTTAAAACAAACTGCCATGCTCAAGAACACATAAATTACTATTGAGATAGCAATAGTAATTTATGTAAGACAGACCTGGGGTATTAACTTGACAGAAACAATATGAGCCAACAATGTGTTGAGAAACACAGTATATCTAATTGAAACTTACACACCATTATTGAGAGCATCATGTGCTGAGAAAAGGAAATGATAATCTCTGATAAATCTCCAGAGGCCACCAACTCAGGGAAAAATATTTCTCAGTTCCTAGTATTGCAACTTTACTTGAAGAAGAAGTATGCAGAACAAGTGTTAACTATCTGATTTCATTTATATGCGGAATCTAAAGAACAAAATAAAAACAGACTCATAGATACAGAGAACAAACTGATGGTTACCAGAGGGAAGGGCGTTGGCGGGTTGGGTGAAAAAGATGAAGGGATTAAGAAGTACTGATTGGCAGTCACAAAATCGTCAAGGGAAAATAAGCTAAACAGTGAAAAGATAGTCAACAATACTGTAATAAGTATGTATGGTGTCTGGTGGGTACTTGAAATACCAGGGGAAAACACTTTGTAAAATATGTGATTGTCTACCAGTATTGCACACCTGAAACTAATACAAAATAATATTGAATATAAATTATAACTGAAAAATAACATTAAAAATAAATAAATAAATAATGTATTTGAAGCTGGGAGTAGGCTTAATGTGAATTACTCTAGAGAAAAATAAGGAAGTTATACACAAGTAGTTTCCAACTAAAATCTATGAAGACTATTCAAATAGAGAGAAAAAGCTTATCATTATAATGATGGAAATGGATTACTTTCTTTCAGATTATCATCAGCATAGTATATGCTAAAGTATAGCTCCCCAACATTTCATGACTATTCCTTGCCAGCAGTGGCATGTGAAAATTCCTGTCCAGCACTGATATCCTGTAATTCTGTGACAGCTAACCTGTAGATTTCTAAAATTTTCTTTTTCTTACTGTGTTTTTTTTTTATTATTATTTCAATAGAAATAATATGAAGTAAAATTAGTAATTGGTCAGAGGAGGATATTAACATCAGACTATTCAATTAATTTACTTTTTAAAAAGTTTTCTTTAAATATTTCTTTCAGTTAAGAGAAACGCTTTCAACAGTACAAAACACTTTAAATTTTTTTATACCCATCCTAGAGGCCCGGTACACAAATTTGTGCACCGGTGGGGTCCCTCAGCCTGGCCTGCACCCTCTCCCAATCTGGGGCCCCTTGGCAGATGTCGGACTGCAGGGATCGGGCCGAAACCGGCCGTTTGACATCCCTTGAGGGAAGTAGTAGTGTGCGAAGAAGCAGATGGCCAGGAAGGAGCCCGAGCTTGGGCTGGGAACTGTGCCACTCATGCTCATCCCGGCCCCACCGTGCCTGCTGCCACCACTGCTCCGTAAACTCACTGAGTGGCTCTCCCGCTGTGGGAGCGCACTGACCACCAGTGGATTGATACATCAGAAATATCTTTGTTTTAGCCCAGCCAGTCTGGCTCAGTGGTTGAGAATCAACCTATGAACCCAGAGGTCACATTTCAATCCCTGGTCAGGGGAAGTGCAGGAGGAACCAATCAATGATACTCTTTCATCACTGATGTTTCTGTCTCTCTCCCTCTCCTTTCCTCTCTGAAATAAATGAAAAATATATATATATATATATATATATATATTTAAAATCTTTGTTTTAATTAATGGTTTTATTAGGTACCTATTGGTGCATTAAAAATATCTCACAATTTGACAGCTAATACAGCAAACATTTTCTCACAGGTTCTGACAGTCAGAAATCCAGGTGTCAGTCAGTTCCTTCTGGCTGAAGGTCTCTTATGGTTTTATAATTATGCTGTTGGCAGGGACTGTGGACATATCTAAAAGCTCAAGTGGGGAAAATTGTGATTGTTGGCTGGCTTCAATCTCTTATTACCTGTATTTCTGCACAGGGCTGTTTTATGACATGGCATCTAGCTATCATAATAATGAAAGGCCCAGAGGCGTCACGACCACAATGACCAAAGACCTGTCACCATGAGGTGGCATCGACCACTTCTAATTCCTTCCCCCGCCCCGCCAGTGAGTGGGGATGGGGTGGGATTGGGGACTGGTGACTGGTGAGCAGACTGAACTGCTGACCTCTTGGTCCCTCTCCCCGGCCCGCAGGCTCCGATGGATCAGCAAGGTGAACAGGGGAATAGCCGTGAGTGGTGAGAGGACCAGGCTGGCTGTCAGGCCGTTGGGATCACCAGCTCATCCTCGGCTGTTCGGGGGCTCAGGCCTGCGGTAAAGCAGGCACCAGAGACATTAACCTCCATGCACGTGCACTGGGCTGGCCGCTAATGGAACAAGCACCCTGCAGCCTCCCTCAGCGCCTAATGCCCCATCAGCAGCAGCAGCAGCAGCGGCAGTGATGGGCAGCAGCACCCGCGTGAGCAGCCCTGAGCAGGCAGCACGTTCCATTAGTGGCTGGCCCAGTGTAAGCGCATGGAGGTGATGTCTCCGGTGCCGCTTTCCCGCAGGCCCCGGAGCAGCCAGGAATGAGCTGGTGATCCAAATGGTCTGACAGCCTGGTGGCGGAGGCAACTTTCGGCCTGGGGACTGGCTGATGGGCAGAAGATGGCCCTGATCACAGGAGGCTAGGCCTAGGGACCCTACCCTCACTGGGCCTCTAGTGCTATAATAAGACAGTTGGCTTCTACTGGGCAAACCAGCCAAGAGAGATGAGGAAGGCAAACCAAGATGAAAACCATATAACTTTTTATAGTTTAATCTCAAGAATGGCATGGCATCACTTCTGCTGTACATTATTGGTTCAGTCAGTCAATAGTCCTGGCCGTACTCAAGGGGAAGAGGAAGAGAATTGACAAGGCTATGATATCAGGAGGTGGGGATTAGTGGTAGCCATCCTAGAGTCTGCTTATCAGAGTAGTCTTTTAATTTTTTAATCACAAAGTACTCAGAAATATTTAGCTCTCAGTAGAATCTATGTTTCATTAAAAACAATATTATAAACAACGGAATTAGTATTCATGAGTTCCTCCTCAAGGGGGCCATGACCTCACCACATTGTTAGTGCCCATTCAAAGTGATGCATTCATGGGGGGGAAAATGGTAAGATATGTACACATATAATAACTTAAAAAAAAAAAGAACAGTGATGCATTCAAACATTTCTTTTTTTAAATTTATTTCAGAGAGGAAGGGAGAGGGAGAGGGAAATAGAAACATCAATGGTGAAAGAGAATCATTGATTGGCTGCCTCCTGCACATCCTCACATGGGGTTCAAGCCCACAACCGGGCATGTGCCCTGACCCAGAATTGAACCATGACCTCCTGGTTCATAGGTTGACACTCAACCAGTGTGCCACATCGGCCAGGCCAAACATTTCTTATTAAGGATGTCCTGTGCTGTTATTCTCTGATATTATTCAATATAAACCAAAATTAGCAATTAGTAAACAAATATCTGTTTTTAATATTAAGAAAATATATTCTGTTATCATGAGTATTTTCTTGAGTGTCTATCTCTACATATTTTCTATCCCCACACAGCTAAAGCCCACTTATGCCCCACTTTTGTCATTAAGTTCACCCCTCTTTTCAGAGAAATTGGGGAATTTAAATATCACAGGAAGACAGTTCTTCATATTCTGTTTTGCGGCTGTTCTCACCTTCACTTTGGTCCCTTATTCTGACAACCTTGTACCATAATATCTAACACCTTTTTGAACACTATGTTCATTATAAGCTACCTTAATATATATCAGGATTTTTGATGGATTTATTACCTGCTGTTAATTGGTTAGGTCTGATGCCCTTTACTTGGCTGGTTGAATTCCTATATTTTGCTTTAGAGACATGCTTTATTTATTCTACATGCACCTTAGTAAATATAATGTTACTGCATGGTTAATGTTGCTATAGATAACATGTGTAAATATTCTAATGGTTTTCAAAGCTTTATTAAGACTTTTTATATTTAATTTTAATAACATTAATGGTTGAATATTGCCATTTTATGATTGAGTTCATTGAAAGGTTAATTTAAGTGATATCTATATTGTACAGTTAGTTAAATACACATTTTGTCTCCTGCACAGATTAAATTCTATATAATTAAATAGTTAAATTACCTAATATTAGACTAAAAGATTATAAAACAGTTTATAAGTGAAGGGGACTCTTTTTTTCCTTTTATTAAAATAGGAATAACTAGAAGGAAACTTGTTTCTGAGAAAACTTGGTTTAAATACGACATCTAAAATGATATACCCTTGTGATAAGTCAGACATTCTGTACTGCCAAATGTGAGGAACGGGTACTTGGGGATAATTTGTTGATTTTTGAATTGCTAGATCCATCTGAGTGTTTGCAACACTCCTCGTTGTCTCACTCTGTGCCAGGAATCTTGGCATGACATCCACTAATGATATTGCTAGAAAGAACAAAAGCTGAGGCAGGATTCCCAAGATAAACATTAAGGAAATTCACTGACCTGGCAATCAGTAGGCAATTTAAATAGCTCTAATCAATTCAAGAAAGTGGGTATTAGAATGTGGTATTTAAGCAGTAAATGAATTTTTAAATGTATTTTAAATGGAACGTCGGGGATGCACAGAGGATTCTGATTTATTTTATTTAAAAAAAAAAAGAAATATGCTCTGACCAGTTTGTATCAGTAGATAGAGCATTGGCCCTGGGACTGATGGATCCGGGTTCGATTTAGGGCATGAACCTCGGTTTCAGGCTCAATCCCAGGCCCTGGTCAGGTATGTGCGGGAGGCAATGAATCAATATGTCTCTCTCACATTGATGTTTCTCTTTCGCTCCGTCTCTCCCCCTCCCTTGCACTCTCTTTAAAAATCAACGGAAAAATATCTTCAAGTGAGGATTAACCAAAAAGAAAACCCAAAAAATACATTTGGTTTCTTTAAATTGTGAGATGTTTAGTATATATATATATATATATATATATATATATATATATACACTAGAGGCCCGGTGCACGAAATTCGTGCACGGAGGGGGGGTGTCCCTCCGCCCAGCCTGTACAATCTGGGACCCCTTGAGGGATGTCCGACTTCCCGTTTAGGCCCTATCCCGGTGGGAAGTCGGACATCCCTCTCACAATCCAGGACTGCTGGCTCCCAACTGCTCACCTGCCTGCCTTCCGGATTGCCCCCATATTGCTTCTGCCTGCCAGCCTGATCACCCCCTAACCACTCCCATGCCAGCCTGACTGATGTCTAACTGCTCCCCTGCCAGCCTGTTTGCCTCCAACTTCCCTCCTCTGCCAGCCTGGTCACCCCTAACTGCCATCCCCTGCAGGGTTGATTGCCTCCAACTGCCCTCCCTTGCAGGCCTGATCCCTCTCAACTGCCCTCCCTTGCAGGCCGGGTGCCTCCCAACTGCCCTCTCCTGCTGGCCATCTTGTGGTGGCCATCTTGTGTCCGCATGGGGGCAGGATCTTTGACCACATGGGGGCAGCCATATTGTGTGTTGGATTGATTCAGGTCAATCTGCATATTACTCTTTTATTAGATAGGAGGATAGAGGCCTGGTGCACGGGTGGGGGCCAGCTGGTTTGCCCTGAAGGGTGTCCTGGATCAGGGTGGGGTTCCCTTGGGGCATTGGCCTGGGCGAGGGGCCTGTGGTGGTTCGCAGGCCAGCCACACCCCTGGCGACCCAAGCAGAGGCCCAGGTATCTGGAATTTATTTACCTTCTACAATTGAAACTTTGTAGCCTGGAGCGGAGCCAAGCCTCCTGCTGGATCCGTGGCTGCTGCTTGGATTTGTTTACCTTCTATAATTGAAACTTTGTATCCTTGAGTGGAGGCCTGAGCCCACCAGAGTGTGTGGAAAGCTTGGCTTCTTCTGTTGCCGGGGAACCCAATGGTAGCCATCTTGGCTGGGGTTAATTTGCATACTCTCCCTGGTTGGCTGTTGGGCATGGCTTGGCTGGTGGGTGTGATTTGTGTAGCGGAGTGATGGTTAATTTGCATATTACCCTTTTATTAGAGAGGATATTTCTTCAAGTAAATTTTTATTCAATGTACATTACTTTTATAGTCCCATTTACTTATTCAAGTATATAATATATGCTACCCAGAAGTAGAAGATATTAACAGATTTATTTGTAAGTTTAAAAAAATGAATCATGATGATTATTGAATCCAGAAATTCAGTGCAGGATTTTTAATATTTGGCCTTAATTTTTTTATTTGCTTTTCTTTGCATTGAGTACTTGAACTTGAGGGTAAAATTTGATAGGGTGACTTTTCTCTAATTTCATTTGATTCAAAACTTGTGTGAATGTGACTGAATAAAAAAGGATTAAATTATTTGTAAAATCCAATTTGCCACACTATAGCAGATTCCCAGAAACATATGTCTTAAGGCTTTAAAGTCATTTAACAGGGTGTGTAATTTGGATCTAACTACAGCTGAATAACCTTGAAGAAAGTAGCAAAGTACCTTGAAAGAGTACATACGTGTGTGTCAAAGTCCTGCTGAACACACTCAACCTGTCTTCTTTCCATTCTGCTTTTTTTAAATTCTAGTTTGTTGAATTCAAACAAGTTCTTCCTACCTCTCATTATGTCTCCCTTTTTCTATCCTTTGCTTCTTCCTACCTCCTTCTTCTTTTCTTTCTGTTCTATGCCCTAGGCAATACATTCGTGTCATATAGTGACCAAGATGGTTCTCTTATAAGTCCCTTTTATTTGACCAAATATAGGAACTGATCTCTATCAATGTATGTGTGAGTATGTATGTTTGCGTTTGTATGTTGTGGTGTATGAAGAGAGAAACAGACACAGATAGACAGAGACCACAAAGGGAAGAGAAATATGTCAAAACCATAGCTTATTTATTTTGATATTTTTATGATATAACAGATAAAATAAATAGCAATTTTACAAAACCATTATCTTAAACTAAAAGCAAGATACTCAGCCTTAGCCTGTTTGGCTCAGTGGATAGAGTGTGGGCCTATGGACTGAAGGGTCCCGGGTTTAATTTCAGTTTAGAGCATGTACCTGGGATGCAGGCTCTATCCCTGGTTGGGGCCTGTGTAGGAGGCAACAAATCGATGTGTCTCTCTCACATCGATGTCTCTTTCTCTTTGTCTCTCCCCCTTCCTTCCACTCTCTCAAATAATCAATGGAAAAAATATCCTCAGGAGAGGATTAACAAAACAAATAAATAAAAGAAAGATACTCAGAGCAAGGCTAATATTTTGTTTCATTAAAGAAAGTGAATAGATGTGAGTCATTTTAAAAGGTACGATGCTAGTGATTTCAATAAGATGTTCCCAAAGTTTCTCCTTTAGTCTCTAAGACCTCTGTAAAAATATTTTAAAACTATAAGCATAACCAATGAATTTTTTTTCATTTTCACTATAATTCCATTTAGTAAAATGTGATTGAAAACAGAAAAATATGTATATGAAATTTAGTATTTTCTATGAGTGGTAAAATGAATAATTATGTGAATAGAAGTTAAAATAATGGTATTAATCTAGAATGTAGCCCAAATCCAAAAATAAAAATGGACCATGTGAAAAATTCATCATTGGTTAGGTTATTTCGCTCCAATGAACAAACTCGGAATCTCAGTGGTTTATGAAATGTCCCTAGTTTTCTCTTGCTTGCACATTTCGGTAAAGATTAACTTGTGGGGAGGGGGGCTCTGCTCTACATAGTCTTCCCTAAAGGATGAAGTCTCAGGGTGCCTACACTCCGTGCATCCTCATTTCCTAGGCAGGAAAATGGAATCATGCCAATTTAACAAGTATCATGGCTCCTCAAGGGTCCATCTGGGAAGTATAGCAGTCACTTCTGTTAATCTTTCATTTGTCAGAGCAAATCACATGGTCATACCAGACTTCAAAAGTGAAGGGAAAGACATCTGACCTTGCACATGGAAGATGGAGAGGCAGAGATATATCTGAAGAACACAAACGACTATTAGTAATTATTTAAATGAAAGCCTTTGAGTATCAAAAATTCAATGTATAAGTGAGGCACATATTGACAGTAGTTGATATAAGAAATTCAGGTGAGCCCAGCTCATATGGCTCAGTGGTTGAATGCCGACCTATGAACCAGGAGCTCACAGTTTGATTCCAAGTCGGGCACATGCCCTGGGTTCTGGGCTCAATCCCCAGTGGGGGCGTACAGTAGGCAGCCTATCGATGATTCTCTCACCATTGATATTTCTATCTCTCTCTCCCTCTCCCTTCCTCTCTGAAATCAATAAAAATATATTTTAAAAAAAGAAATTCAGCTGAAAATCAGTAAACAATATGAGACATGGCCTGAAAAATCCCCATGTATTCTACTGCATTCACAAATTTCTGTCCAAATGAGAAGTCATAGTCTCCTAGTCTCACCATCCTCTCCAGCTCTATCAGATATGGGCCAGGAGTTTTTGGTTTGGATAGAAATTGGTAACTTCAGACTCATTAGTTTGTGGCATAGTTTGTCTGAGCTTAATCTTAAAACATGTTTTTGTGTCTTCAATATTCACTGTTTGTCTTTATTAACGTTGTGTTTCTGTTTGCATGGCAATTATAAGCCTGGGAGACAGCATCATTTCTAAATTTGTCTGCACTAATGAGGTTCTGATATCTCATAAGCACTTGATTCATCTCTCTCCCCAAAGCATTATCCCTGAAACTGAACCTTAGTAACAGGCATGTATATTACACATATGAAAATGTCCCTAACTTCCCAAAATTCCAGTATCAATACTGTCAATAGAACATCTTATCATTGCCACAAATAGGATTTGTCCTCTTTGTATACTGATAATGTCCATAGTATACTTAAACTTGGTTTGATTTTACCTCACAAATACTGTTTTGGCTATCTTACATGGGAAAGCATTATTTCAGGCCAGTTTGTGTCTCTGAGTCAAACCTATTTCTAATGCATTACCTGTGTTCTTTTTCAGTGGCTGCTGTAACCACGCACCACAAACATGCTGACTTAAAAGAGCAGAAACTTATTCTCTCACAGTTCTGTAGTATCACCAAGGAGAAATCAAGGTTTTGGCCAAATTTGGGTATTCCTTCTCTTTTTCCAGCATGTCAAGTTATATTCCTTAGTTCATGGCCCCTGTTTCTACCTTCAAAGCCAATATGTATTAGCTTGCAAGG
This sequence comes from Cnephaeus nilssonii, assembly GCF_951640355.1. Taxonomy (NCBI): domain Eukaryota; kingdom Metazoa; phylum Chordata; class Mammalia; order Chiroptera; family Vespertilionidae; genus Cnephaeus; species Cnephaeus nilssonii. The sequence continues at coordinate 97,357,529 of NC_137073.1, forward strand.
GCTGATATTACAAAATACCACAGATTGGTTGACCTAAACATCAGCCTGGCCAGTGTGGCTCAGTGATTGAGTGTCGACCTGTGAACCAGGAGATATCAGTTCAGTTCCTGGTCAGGACACCTACCGGGTTGTGGGCTTAATCCCCAATGTGAAGTGTGCAGGAGGCAGCAGGTCAATGAATCTCTCTCATCATTGATGTTTCTATCTCTCTCTTCCTCTCCCTTCCTCTCTGAAATCAATAAAAATATGTTTTTTAAAAATACCATAGACTGGTTGACCTAAACATCAAAAAATAATTTGCTCTCAAAAAGGCGGCTAAAGCCCAAGATCAAGGCATTGGCAGGTTTGGTTTCCTTGGAGGCCTCTCTCCTCATGGGTGTATGGCTGCCTTCCTGCTGTGTCTTCACCTGCCTGTCTCCCTGTGCCTAATATCTCCCTTCCTGCATTCTCATCTCTCCTCTTATAAGGATATCAACCTATTGGATTGGGGCCCACCCTAATAATCTCATTTTAACTTATTTTTACCTCTTAAAGGCTTTGTGTCCAAATATAGTTATACTCTGAAATGATTAGGGTTTAGAGCTTCAACATATGAATTGGGGGCATGGCACACATAATTCAGCCCATGACACAGTGGCATAACACCTTCTGTCGCTGGTTCTGTCTTCCTCTTCTTCCATTTCAGTGCTAATTTTTAGTATTTACCACATACACAATTATTTTACATATCTTTATAATATGTTAAAATTATTGCATATATAATATTTATTTAGATTTCATAATAATGTGGTAACTCATTATTCTATGGTCTCTTTTTCCCTTCCTTATCTATGGCACTCTACACTCCCCTCCACTCAAGCCATTACATGTTTAGTAAATAATGTCAAGACTTCTCTATGTATATGGAGATTTTGGAGTAAGCATGATGTAATTCTGTATGCTCTTCTCTTACATTTTATTTCTCACTTAACAAAATATCATGAAAGTGCTTCCAAGCCTTTTGGTAAATATATACATATATTACACATGCATGTATAGACTATATGTGTAATGTTTAATAGCTGCATAACAGTCCCCATTAAAATGTACTATTATTTACTCAACCATTCCTATTGATGGATATTACAGCTTTCTACAAAAGATGCCAAAGTAACCACTGTTTAATTTTATATATTGATGCTTTCATCTCTAAATATCTATGATAATAAAAGCATAATATGCTAATTAGACCGGACATCCTTCCAGACGAAGCCAGGGCTGCGAGGGCTGATATTACAAAATACCACAGACTGGTTGACCTAAACATCAGCCTGGCCAGTGTGGCTCAGTGATTGAGTGTCGACCTGTGAACCAGGAGATATCAGTTCAGGGTGTCAGAGGGAAGCCAATGCCGGCAGCTGGGGGAAAGAAGGCCTACTCATACACGAATTTTGTGCATTGGCCCTCTAGTTCTTGTATAAAGTACAATTTTTGACTGAAGAATGTATATTCTAATTTTAATTGTTATTATCAGATTGTTTTGAAAAAAATTACCAATACACATTTCTAATAGCAATGTATGAGAATACCACATTCCTTATATTTCTGCAAGCACTTGGTGTTATTTATTCATTTTTCCTAATCACAAGAAGTCAAGTTCATTGTTATATTTACTAGTATTCAATTTCCTTGACAATCTCTAAGATTGAGCATCTTTCCTTCAGTCTATTGGCAGCTGGAAGATTCTCTTGGGATATCTTTTGCCAATTTTCTTTTTTATCACACTGGATCTTTTTCTTAATAAGTAGCAGGTGTTTGGATAGTATAAATACCAAAATTTTATCTCTGTAAACATATGGTAATAGCTTTGTTTAGAAGCTGTATAATGGTATAATTTTAAATTAAAAAGTATAAAACTTTGTACAGTCAAATATTACATATTTTGTTATTTCTGAGTTTCTTCTCTTCTAAATTTCTCTTTCCCTTGTGTACACATTTATCCCACTAACATTTCTTCTTTAATCTTTTTTAACTTTAAGGCCAGTTTATTAAGTCAAAGGACTAAAGTTATCAGAAAAATATTCTCCTGAAAGTTATTATTTATTATTTAGAAAAAAAAAAGAGAGAGGAAAATCTATACCCTTTCAGCATAGTCACAGATGGCGTAGCAGTCACACCTCTCTTTAGATGGGGATAGTCCATTGTTGGTCAAGTCACTTTCTGGGTCAGTAGGATTGTAGTCTGGGTCATCCTCACCGTCCTCCAGCTCCAGTTCATTATTTCCTGGACAAAGACTCAGCTATCTCATTCTTCCCAGCATCCTCCAAGAACTAGATATCAGATGTGCCAAGATTATAATCTGTTTCAAATAGCTATTTCCCATTTAATGTAATAGTTCCTACTTGTTCTTCTTTCATTCATTTCTTCTTAATTTACAAGAGTTCTGAATCAAACTTGGATTTCCAACATTAGAAATTCTCAATTGTAATAGTAGTGCCATGAAATAATTGCTTTTAGCTTTTTTTATTCCTTTTGTTTCTTTTCCTCTTCTCTACTAGGTTTTATTTGATCAACTCAGCTAATGTTTCTTACAGAGCTGTCACTAAGTAAAGATCATTACCATACCAAAGTTTTCTTCTGCCTGCAATGCTAATAATTTTAAAATGCCTGAGACAGTATTATCTTCTAGATTCCCCTGGGAGAATATTTCATAAACAGGGGCTTCCTCTAGGTATTTTTCACTGTATGTAAAGTTGATGATCATCTGGGTAATTTCATCGTTTTCTCCAGCCTCAGATGGCACAATAATGGTGACACTGAGAGCATTTTCTGATGATGCTGTAAAGGAGTCGGGGTAGATGGACTCCAGAGCCTCCATCTGGTTGCACTGATCCTCTCTATAATCTGCCATCAATCAATCAGGGCTCTCGCGGCTGCCCATGGATCACACAGATACCCAGGCAGCATGCTGCAGTCCATTCCCAGGGATATACCTTATGTGTAGTTCTTCCTAACTTTATAATCGGTCAACAAATATTTTTCTATCTATTCTCTCCATAAAGAAAAAAAAAGATTTTTTTCCAAGTGGCTACTAAAATCAATATATGCGATATCCTTTTTCTTTTAAAAAAATATTTGGTTAATTTTGCATAATTCTTGGAATGGGGACCAATATAACTTTTAACCATTATCTAATTTATTGGATAGACTCAAAAACCAATTATAAAACATCCATTTCAATATTTTGCCACTCTCATCGAACTTTCTTGCATTAAATCAAAGATTGTGGCTGAGTTTTGCCATTCTCTATTTTGTGTTGCTTTTTTCATTCCCAGTGCTTACTCAGAAATCATCAATAGTTCTTCCAGCTTTCAATTTCTATTACACTATCTCTCACACTTTGGAGTGCCTACTTTTTTTTCTGGAACAGAATGTACTTGAGTACTTTTGATTATATTGGGATTGAAATCAGGACACCAAGAGAAAGGGACTAATCAAAGGGTTTTCACAAATCTACTATTCTCTTTCAATAATAATTCCTTTTTTTTTTGCAACAGAAATTCTTAACATGATTTTCTGCATTGCTTTTATTTTTTGCCTAGTGATGGAAAATTTAATTTTTCCTTTATTTCTGAAAATTATTGATCAGAGCTTCAATTTAATAGTAACCAAAATGGTGATAGGGAAGGAAATATAAAAGGTTGACTTTCAAGTCAACAACCTGGTCCCTTTAGAGAACACTGTCATGCAAAGTTAAGGGATCATGCAGTTAAACCATGTTATTGCTTCCATTCTAAGAGAAGTTAACCACACACAGACACTCACACACAAATACACAGGAGGATGCTGTAAGCTGTGGTTCTATCATCTATATTGCATTTACTTCTCTAGATGCAGAATATCATTTTACTTACTGATTTTTAATTAAATTTATTGGGTTGACATTGGTTAAAAATATTATTTAGATTTCAAGTGTATAGATGATGCATCATAGAACAGTATACTTGAAACCTATACTGAATTCTTTCAATGGTGGACCAAAGTAAGTTCACTTTCTGTCAACTGTCTATATGTGTCAGTCATAGAGTTAGTTATGCATTTTAGTATCTGCATAAGACCAACCGTAGGCTTACGTTCACTTATACTCTACAATTTAGAGATACCGCCATTATTTTCAGTTCTCCCAGTGGAATAAATATCTAGAAAATTTTTCCTAAGGGGAGGTTTACAAATTTCTCTTCATCACATTTAATAGTGGCTACAAAGGGTCAATGGGGAAAAAAGAGGGACAACTGTAATACTTTCAACAATAAAGATGAATTAAAAAATTATGGTTATTTTTTTAAAAGAATATATGTGGTAAAACACCTGGGTCCCCATGTCAAATGCATTGTCAATTGTTTAGTCACAAGACAAATTAGCAAGTTTGTCCAAGCAAGGCAAATTGCACTGGGGAAATTTCACCCATTCACCCAACTTAGTTCTAACTATTTCTCCCCATCCTCTGTGCTTCCTCATTAAGCTTCTTCTACACTCAGTACTCCTGGGACTTTTCTCTCCCTCTCTACATAGCAGTTTTCTAAGGGAGCAGAAATTAAAAAGTGGAGCTAATTCATTGTTAGTGGAGACATTTGTAGAAGAGCAGCATTTCAAAGAACGCAGAACCCAAAGGTGTACCTTAAAACACAGATATTTTACAAAATGCTTTCTCCTCAATAAATTGAATGATGATTTTCTAAATTATAGGAAAATACCAGAATAGAGAAATTTGATAGTAATTTTCTCTTCCTTAGGTCTTGCATTTCTAAAGGGAACAATCCCTTTACAGTATACAATGGGCCCATTTTCAGTACATTTTTAATTAGAAGTCACTTTAATTTGCCAAATTTGAAAGATTTTAATCATTCCTTATAATAAACACACAGGATGTAGCATTCCCTTATTTTGGACCTAATCAAAAAGTGAAAAATAATAACAAATAGGTGCTAACTTTAAGTCATGAACTCCAAGCCCATTTCTCTACTGAGGCACAGACCTCCCTTGTCTCCATGTTTCTACATGCAATCCCCTATGGGTATTTCAAGTATAACATTTCCTAAAATGACTCCTACCTGTCATTATTCCTCTACTGTTTTCATTTTTGTTCTATGTATCATTAAAGCTCATTCAGTGGTCATTATTGTCTAAGTTTATTTTCTTGCTCTGTCAAAGGTTATGAGTATTTTGTAAAGCATTATTTTTTATGAAGGCAGACAACTATATCAACTCACTAGGATCAACACCACTACTTTAAAGGATGTACAGCACAGGCTAAATAAATTTCACAAGTGGATATAAAAGAAGAGATGTGATGGAGACAAACCCAAGATCCCCCCCCCCCCCCGCCCACCCAGGGCTTTCTCATTTAGAGATTATTCATAGACAGCAAATGTTTTGAAATATAACACAGTTGATAATATTCCTCCTACTTTAAATTCAGTATTGAATACTTCTGTCCAATAACATCCTCAGTTTCATATATTTTTTAAGTGTAGAATTCTTCCTGAAATATACCTGTAGGACTATTAATATGTATATCAATGTGAGATCATTTTGTGAGAAGTTGCAGAGAAGAGAGGATGCCCTCTGCTTCACAGCATTTATGTACTTATAAATATTCCTGTAAATGTCTCCTTGGAAGTTCATTCAGCGGGGGTGGCAATTACTTGTCTACCAAAAATTTGCATACAACATGATAAACAGAACCTGCAGATGAACCAAATGGGAAATCAAAATTCTTCTAGAAAGTATTAAATTACAGTAAAGAACTTATTACAGTGCATCTAATCTCTGTTTGAAGACTGTCATTTCTCTAAAGCACAGTCACAGAACAAATTAACCTAAACTGATGCTCCAAATGAGAAGCTGTGTGGATGTGTTTATGCCTAATAATGTCTTCAGCTTTGGGTGATAACGCCCACCTGGGCAAACTCATTTCTACCTCTGCCTCCTCCTGTACATTAATTATGTAAAGAGGGTTTGCAAGTCTATCTGGGAATGTTTATCTACGTAAACACTGCATCTTATAAATTCCTACAATCTTCTAATTTCCTGTCATTTACCTGCTAATGTAAATCTTGTTACTCAGGCTTTCAGGTCACTCCATTTTTTCACTTTACATAATTGTTCTTCTAAGCATTTGACAAAATTTGCAAATTGCTTCGTTTTCTATCTTAAAACTTATTTTTAATTGTTGAATTGCAAATCTGATGTATACTTATTGCACAATTTGCAAATTATCTTTTTGAGAATAAAGTGCACATACCATATCTTCTTTATCACAGTATGTCTAATGGTGAACTTTCCTATGATGTTCTCTTTAAGACTGCCTACTCCTTCTTTTCCCACCCTCCCTCTTTCTTTCATTTTCTCTTTCTGTTGCACTTTGCCCCTTTTAAATATCTTTTTCCCCACAATCTGTTTCTTTCTTGGACATTCTTTCATTTTCTGTCTCATACTCATTTGTTATTGTCCTCTCACTCTGACTTACACACACACACACACACACACACACACACACACACACACCATGATTATTCTTATTCTGAGGAACTCTAGTTGTCTTCATAAGAACCCCTAACATTTTTTATTTTGATTATATCTAGATATGTTAAGGTTGTTGTTTTTTTAGTTGCTGCTTTTAAGGAAATATTTTTGTCCATTGTGACTTCTAACTGTGTTTTCTGATATATATGAAAACTAGTTTCTTATACAAAACTTTTCCTGGTTCCCACTTTTATATAATGCTCCTTACATTAGGTAAACTTAATAAAGGAAAACTAAAAGTCATGACAGTGAGCAAGTTTATTTGTTCACAATTTCAAAAATAATTCTGCCAGCATTTTACTACATGAGGAGTATTTGCTGTTAGTTTGTGGCAATGACATTTTCCCAGATTAAGGAAGTGGCTCCTATTATTATTAGTTTATTAATTCACTTGTTTATAGCTGTGGATTTTGGATTTTATTTAATATGCTGCAGCATTAATTTTATTGTTGGAAATGTTTATTAGCTGTATGATAAACACATTCTAAATATAAGTAAAATATTTCAATATGGGTTATAATTCTTTTAAAATTTTCTGTAAAACCGACTGTTATTCTATATAGAATTTTGCATATATATTTCATAGTTTTATTTATCTCTTTATCTTTCTAAATTTGTAGTGCCCTATCTCTGTTGACTTTAAACTTAATATTTGCTAGTATATAAAATATTTTGAATTACTATCTTTTTTTTAAAGATACTAAACTATGATTTTAAAGTACAAGAGAATTATTCAGTAGAATAATTTCATTTTGATATGAGCTTCTCTATCTAGAATGGACAGAATAAAGACACAAACATACATTCATCTAGTGTATAATGTATATAAAGTAAATAGCATTGCATTTGTTGTGTTGATTGATATAATTATTTTTATATTTTAACTTTGCATTTACCAATTTTGTTTTTTCTCTTTCCCCCCTTTTTTTAAGTTGATCCAATTTCATTTTCTTTCCCCAAAAGTAAACATTTTCCTTTTTTCCCCCAAAAGTAAACATTCTAGTCCAGTGGGCATGGCTCAGTGGTTGAGCATTGACCTATGAACTAGGAGGTCACAGTTCAATTACCAGTCAGGGTATATGCCCTGTTTGTGGGCTTGATCCCCAATGTGGGGTGTGCAAGAGGCAGCCAATCAATGATTCTCTCTCATCAGTGATTTTTCTCTCTCTCTCTCCCTCTCCCTTCCTCTCTGAAATCAGTAAAAAAAAATATTTAAAAAAAGTAAACATTCCATTTCTCTTCCCACAAATTATATATTTTTAAATGTATCTAGATATGAGTGTATTTTTCATCTCTGTATACAAATCTGAAAAATTATCCACCATTTATGCCTTTGAATAGTCCCTCTTGCCCACTTTCTCTTCCCATTTTCCATATAAATAAGAGTTTCCAATGATAAAAGCCACATACTTTTTTGTTTTAATCTGATTTCAGAAGTGGCATTCCCTCATTTCTGTAGTATTCTAGTCTTTAAAAGCTAGTCAAAGAAGTCCAGCCCATACTCAATGGCTGAATACTACATTAGCACAGGAATTCAGGACAGGGATCATTTGGGATCCTGGTAGAGAGTGCCTGCAACGATAAAGTATTTAATGATAAGAATTTATCTCTGAAATCTATGGCCCATTCACATGTTTTCATATGTAATAGAATTGATTTTTTTGTAGCTTTATCAGATCAAAAAGTGTCATGATGTTCTTGTAACAGAAAAACAAACTTTAAGGTTTTGTTGTGTGTTTTTTAGCTCAGAAAGTTTTACATGTAGCAGACAAACACTATAGCATAAATAATTCCTATCATGTCTTTGTTTTTAACAAATCTGATCTCTCAAAGGCTGAGGGAATTTTATTATTCTTGGCAAAATATCAACTATTCACCAAGGTATACTTGTATTACTAAAAGGTTTTGATTTCCTCAATGTGATATGTATTTCACTTGTGGTAGAGTGTTTGGATATTCATTTGAGTTATTTTCACCAACTCCCCACCTACCTCCGATTCTCAGATAGAAACTAAAGCGCATAGCTGAAGCTGTTGGATGGTAACTTAATTTTCATTGAATGACCACATGAAAACTTAAAAAAAAATTAGTGACGTTTAGTGCTCTATTTTCTATACAAAGGATATACAAGATATATGCGTGATAAGATTTATTGGATAGAGGGTCAAATGTAATAAAATGATAAAACATCAATGGAAAAGGTATTAACAAACTTTCAAGAGCAGAAATGGTAACATGACATAGATAGCATGAATGCATGTTGAATCTAGACTTTGTCCGTGGAGCTCTGAACAATGGTCATATCAGCTATCACAGTTAATCTAACTCAAATCTCTAAGATCTTTACATAAAATTGAGATATAAAAAAACACACCCTCATAATGACTGAGGTTAACTTTTGCATAAGACTATTGGGATTCAGCCACAGTGTAAATTTTAAGTTTGGTTCATTTGTATGTTTTATTTTATGTTTTCACCATGAGCCTTTGGCACCCCTGAGTCTCCACTCCAAGCATTACATGTGTTACATGCATGGAGCTTTATATCTAAAATTGTAATGATTGCAAAGAATTTCAGGCAGATTATCCAATTAGTCATTAAAGTTTATATATTTGGAAACAAAGATCATGACAGACTTTTAATGAAAGTACCATTTTTAATAAATGACTGAAATACTAAATACGTCTTGGTCTACCTTTTGCTTATCCTAAATTGTGGACATAATAAGAAACTCAGAACAAGGTTGCTGCTATAATAAATTAGCACCAACTTATTGGCATCTTCCAGTTCTGTGGGTTATAAACCGCACTGGCTAAATCCAGATGTCAGCAGGCCTTTCTTCTTTTTGGAGTTTCTTGGAGAGAAGCCCTCTCCTTGCCTTTTCAGGCTTTTAGAGATGGCCTCTAGCCCAGGTCTAATGGCCATCTTCTTCCAGCTCCAAAGTCAACAGGGATGGTGGCGTCCTGCTCTCATGACATCACACTAACCTCTCTGTCTGTCATTACATCTTATCCTAGGCTAATATGTTGCCTCCCTCTACACTGTTAAAAACTGTTGTAATCACATTAGGCCCAGCAGAATAACCCATGATAATCTCCCTATTTTATTTTTCTACTCAAAAATAGAGTTTTATTAGGACAATGTGACAAACACTAACGAACAGGGCATCCTTTCGAATGTGAGCAACAACCTATGATTATGTAGCTTCCCCACGGATCCTAATTAACTACTGACTGACCAAAAATTCTTTCTCTCACATACTGAACACTCACTTCAGTTTATTTAGAAGCTTTTTAAGATGAACCCTCCACTTCTGGCAGGAGGGACATTTCATGTGAAACCCTACAAATGGGGTCTTGTGCTTGTCTGACAGTTAGTACCCCATATGCTGGTCTCACATCTGCCCTGTGGCCATGGCACCTGAGTTACTGACCAGCCAGGGATAGATCAACCCACATCTGCCAGATAGGGCATTCCTGGAAGGGCTGTGCACCACCTGGGAGGCACGAGGGGGAGCATGGCACTAACCTCTTCATCAGGGGTGTCCAACATGCCCTCAGGTCCCCAGGAGAGGCAAGGCCTGCAGAGCCTTTGGCTCTTTCTGGTGGCTTCACCTACAAGATACACCTGGGCTGAGTGAGCTCCTGTGAGGGAGGGGAGTGACAGTGTCAAAACTGAGTATTAACAGTTACTATGAACTCTGCCCATGCAACCCTAACCCCTATGTATAATTTAACCGATTAACTTCTCCAAATTCTAAGGTAGGTATTATCAACACCCCGTTTAAAATAACAGATTCACTAATTTGCCAAAGGTGTTAAGGCTACTAAGTGGTAGATGCAAGATTTGAATCCAGGTTATTTGGACTCAAACTATGGGATCCGATGGAGAGGAACGGACAGCAGAGAAAGTCTAGGCACAGACACGGTGAGGCAATTTTCTGCAACCCAGAAACAGGGGCAGCAGGAGCCCAGGCTCCTGACCCTGCCTCCTAGATCCAGGTCCGAGTTCTGTGTTCTGGGGAGGCCCAGGCTTTCGCTTTTCACCACTCCCTCAGGCTCTCTTAGCCAGTTCTCTCCCCCGACCAGCCTTGTTGCTTTGAGTTTCTCTTTTCACTCCCTGGGCTTTTACTCTCTATCCACTTGGACAGAGCAGTCCTGAACCAACCAGTTCCCAGCTCCTCACCAGTCCCAAGAGCCATATAGTCCCCACACGAGGAGCATCATCTGCCTCTTCTGTAGCAGGGGCTTCTTTTAGAAGTGCATTATAGCCTCCCCTTTCATGGATAAAAATACCGTTTAGCAACCCTCACTTATCCTCACCTCCTGGCATCCTACCACAAAGGCAACAATTCCATCCTCTGGCAGCACCAGTAGCCTATAGCACTGCCACTGCCCACCTCCCCCAACTGCACAAGGGCACCTCACCCTCTTTGAGGCCTGCTCTCTGCATCTGGAGGCCCAGCTCCTGCTGCTCCAGTCCCCAGGCCAGTTCTGGCCCGGCAGCTCTGCCGATGCCTAGGACAGATGAGAGACAGTAGCTGAGAGAGGGAGTCCAACATAGCCTTCCCATACATCTTCTTTACATTATTTGCACATCCCAAATCCCAGGCCACCTAATCCTATTTTGAAATTAGCTGATCTACTTCCCCTTCATCTTGCAACCAGAAATGGTCATAGGTTAGGGGATTAGGACATGGGCATTTTGGGCTGTGATTGTGATTCTGCCTACCATATTGTTATCCTGCCTACCATAATTTAAGATAACTTTAAATTAGTCAAATATCATCATTTAGTGAAAATATGCATTTATCCATACTGTTTTTATTATTAAAAATGCAGATATTTAAAAAATGATTACTTTAAAACACATGAAATATGTCTTTTAAAATGCTCCTTAAGGAAAGACGATGCTGAGGAAATATTACAAGGACTTTATTAGATTACAGCTGACTCTTTGATAACATGGCTTTGAACTAGATGGTTCACTTAGATGCAGATTTATTTTTATTTTTTAGGTGACAGCAGGCAAGTCATTTCACCTGCACAATTCAAACTTACCTTAGAAAAGAGGGGCTCCATTATTGGGAAATTATCAGTGGAGGGCCAACTTAAGTTACATTAGATTTTTGACTGCAGGGAGGAGGATGCCCCTAACTTCTGTGTGGTTCAAGAGTCAACTGTATTATGAAAAAAAGAAAAAATACATTTGAATTTTGAATTTGTGTGTATGTGTGGATGTGAGTATTTTAGGGTGTATGGATGTGGTGTGAAAAAGAGAACATAGAGAGAGAGGGAGAAAAAACAAGAGCAAAGAAACAAGAAACAAGAGAATATGATATTTAGTAAAACATTTTAATGAAATCATTCTCTGTTTCAGATCATATTTGTTCCTTTGACGTCTGTGAGATTTCTTTGGGAAAAATTTGTTTAGACATTCAATCATTTACCCCATTCTTTAATGGCCAATTTCCTTTTCCTTAAAACCCACCTCTGCAAATTTCTAACTGAAGATAATGACTCTGCTGAAATTATATAGCTCCCTTCTCTCTCGTTGCATTTTCTCTTTCCTGTCTGTGACACCATCACACCACTGTGTTAATACCAATAATTTTCCTTTCCAAAAGTATTTTCATTGAAAAGAAAATCAACAAGAACTACTTCATAGTCTCACTCTCCTATTGAAATTGGCTTACTGTATTCCCTTCATATTAAGTGGGCTTACATCTATGTTGCTTTTTTATTGTTGCTGCTACATCACTTTTAATACTTTTTTACAGGGCCCCAATTTAAGACAACAAACACAATACCCCTGTGCACTAATAATAACATTCTTTCCTATTGATAACTCATGGCTTAAACCTCTTTTTAAAAATTCATGGTGCTGACCTTCCTCAAGAGAAACTCCATCCACATGTTTATTCATAACGCCCTGACCTTTACCCTTTCATCATTCCTTTCTTCAGTTTCAGAAATTTAGTTTATTATTCATAGTCTCTTTCAAGCTATAACAGGCGGGTGGCAATACTTTGCTGAACTTAACATGACAAGACAGGTTTTATCATCTCTTGCCCTCCATGTATATCCTCTACATTTCATGCTAACGAAGCTGGATGTGTCCTAAAATTCCTACATTATTAATAAAGTCCCAGGGACACTATTAATCAATGTCATTTTTATTCTTCTTCCTAATAGACAGTCTATGAATTCATATTTAGTATTTTCATCCCAAATGTGTCAAGATTGAGTATTTCCTATTACAACATCTCCTAGAGTTCATCCAAGCTAGCTGATTCATTGTGTTGCCTCATATTTTATACAATACTGACCACATTTATAATTCAATTTCAAAATTATTCTACTAGTATCTTTCATCCTCCTGAGACTGTGTATATTTGTTCATCCTTGTCCTCTGACTTTTAGCCTGGTGGCTGAAATAAAGAAACACTCAGAACATTTTGAAAGTAGAAAAACTAGAAGATGATTCTTATTTGCCTTTGCATGCTTAACCAGGTTTTGAAAAAAAAAAATTATCCAAGTAGAGATGAATAATCCTTTTTATTGTATTATGTATTTTCTAGGCTCTGTTAACCAGTATTTTCCAAACATAAACATGCAGACTATATGTATAAGGTTTAGTCAATAAAAACCAACTTAATTTTATGCCACAGGAAGGTAACAGAGCTTTGGAAATAAATAATGTCTTCTGGATTCATAACACCTGAGTTAGAGTGATGCCCTAGTTACATGATGTTGAATATTACACTTAACCTTTAGTGCCTTCGTGTCAGCATATGGTAAGAGAACTTCATTTTAGAGAGGACTAACAAAATAATATAGCCAATATGTTTAATTTCTTGTTTCAATCACAATTATTTCTTTCAGGCTCTAGCTGAGTAGCTCAGTTGGTTGAAACATTGTCTCATGCACCAGAGGTTTGCCAGTTTGATTTTTGGTCAGGACACAGACCTAGGTTGTGGGTTTGATCTCCAGTCATAGCACCTAACTGATCAATGTTTCTCTTTCACATCAATTCTCTCTCTCTCTCTCTCTCTCTCTCTCTCTCGCTCTCGCTCTCGCTCTCGCTCTCTCTCTCTCCCCCCGCCCCCCATGGATTTCTAAGTAAGCAATCATACTTCTTGCAAATGGCAGTTATTCAGCAGTTACTTTGAAGGAAATTATCTTATATATGTTAAAATTTTAATTATGAGATAGCCTATTTAAATGCTCTTTGGCTAGCCTAGCTGGCATGGCTCAGTGGTTGAGTGTCAACCTATGAACCTGGAGGTCACAGTTAGATTCTGGTCAGGGTACATGTCAGGGTTGTGGGCTCAATCCAGTGGGGAGTATGCATTAGTGATTCTTTTACATTTTAGATGTTCCTACCTCTCCCTCTCTGAAATCAATAAAACATATCTTTAAAAAATATTCTCTGGCTTATTTATGTATTATGTTATGTAATTAATATTTAAGAACCTGGTATATGCTAAGCCTTGTGGATAAAGTGATAAAATGATAATAAAGGGTTCTTTTTCCATGGAGCTTATTTTTTTTAGTAGAGAAGATTTAAAAATCGATAAACAAAGATTTTAAGTGACTGCAGATAGAGATAAGTGTAATGGACAAAATAAAACTAGTTGATAGAGGGTGACTGGAGAAAGGATATCTTGCAATTATGTAATCAATGAGTCAACACTATAGCTAGAATTTAAATGAAAGAGAAAGTGAGAAAATTCATCTCCAGGCAGAGAAAATAGAACCTACAAAGATTTCAAGTTAAAAAATTAGTTTAGTTGTATATTAGTTTGCTAGCACTGCATTAATAAAGTACCACAAATTGCTAGCTTAAACAATAGAGATTCATTTGAGGCTAGAAGTCTGGGAACAAAGTGTTGCTGGGTTTGCTTCCTTCCAAGAGCTGTGACAAATAATCAATCCCATCACTCTCCCCTAGCTTCTGGTGGTTTGCGAGCAACTTTTTGTGCTCCTTGGCTTCTAGAAGCATCACTTTGCTCCCTGCCTTCATCTTCACATGGGATTCTCTCCATGTACAAGTCAATTTTTTTTTCCTTTTTATATGAATAGCATATATTTTTATTGAATTGGGGACGCAGCCTACTCTACTATGACCTCCTCTTAAGCTGTGATATCTGCAACAACCCTATTTTAAAGTAAAATCATATTCTAAGGTCCAAGTGGTTAGCACTTCAACATATGAATTTTGTGGGGGTGCAATTCAACCCATAACAGACGGTATAACAGTAAGCATTTGCTGTGTAACACACCTTCCGAAGATTTAGTGATCCTAAACAACAACTATGCATCTCACGCATAATGTCCTGTGTTGGCAAAAAGGTCCGGAATCAGTTTGTGGGTAAGCTAGGTTTACTCATGTATTTGTGTCCAGTGGATGGTTAATGAAGCAATTCTGCTTCCAGAGATTGGTTGGTGGCTGAGTTGACAGGTACAACTAGGCTATGTGTCTTTCATGTTCCACCAGGGTAGCCCAGAGATTTTCACATGTTGGCAACAGTTTCCCAGAGCGAGAAAAGAGAATGACCGATATACAGTGCTTTCCAAACCTCTGCTTGATCAAAGCAAGCCACATGCAGGTTTAAAGGGTTCAACTCTTGAATTGAGGATTTGCACCATCACATTATAACGGGTCTGGATACAAGGAAATAAAATATAATTTTCATAATTTACCATAGTTTGCCCCGAAGAACAAAATAAGATTTGTATGAATATCCACATGTTTCAATTTAACCATTTTTTTAAAGTGGGTAATTTAAAAAGAAATTTATTTTTTCTTCATTGTGTATATGAATAAAGGGAAAACAGAATAGGTAACAAAAGCCCAAGATTTAATTCTCTCATTCTTAATCCCACAATTTCTTCTACCTGTTCCCATGGTAGAAGACTTTTCATGAGCTACTCGATTTTCTTCATGCAACACACATAATTTATAATATATGGGGTATTGATTATTTTTCCATGCCAATGAAAAGCCAGAAGTTTTGGATTCTAACTCCCAATACCATGACAGAATCATAACACAATCATTATAATCAATTTTTACCATCTAACTGTGCACAGAAGATCAATAAATATAAATACAATTACAGTGATGTTATACAATTTAGACAGATTTTGATAGATAACGAATACTACCAAAATGTCTTTAAATAAATAGTTGTGGTAAAAAAACAAACAAACAAACAAACAAAAAAACTCAATGATTTTTTCCCCTTGTACAACCAAATTTTATTGAATAGCCACAAAATGTACTCTTTTTAAAAAATATATTTTTTATTGATTTCAGAGAGGAAATGAGAGGGAGAGGGAGATAGAAACATCAATTTTGAGAGAGAATCATTGATTGACTGCCTCTTGAATGCCACTCACTGGGGACTGAACCTGCAACCCAGACATAGGTCCTGACCAGGAATCCAACCATGACCTCAAAATGTACTCTTTTTCGACATTCAATATTATTTTGTGGTGAGACAATCATATAATTTAGAAAGTGATCCCCCTAATAATTATCATATCACCTGGCACCATATAGGATCATTACAATATTATTGACCATATTCCCGTTACTGTATTTTACCTTCCTATGACTATTTCATAACTACCAATTTGTACTTCTTAATCCCTTCCCCTTTTTCATCCAGCCGCCCCACACACCTCTCTCATCTGAAAATCCTCAGTTTGTTCTCTGTATCTCTGTTTGTTTTCTGTTTTGTCTACTCATTTATTTTGGTGTTTAGATTCCACATATTAGTGAATGCATACAGTATTTGTCTTTCTCTGTCTGGCTTATTTTATTTTGCCTGATGCCCTCTAGGTCTATCCATGTTATCACAAATGGTAAGCTTTTATGTTTTTACTGGAGGCCTGGTGCACAAATTCGTGCACCAGTGGGGTCACTCAGCATGGCCTGGGGGATTGAACTGAAACTGGCTCTCCGACATCCCCCGAGGCGTCTTGGATTGCGAGGGGGCACAGGACAGGCTGAGGGACTCCACAGGTGCATGATCAGGGCTGGGGAGGGATGTGGGAGGTTGGCCAGCTGGGGAGGGACCATTGGAGGGCTCCAGGGCACTTCTAGCCTGTCTCACTCAGTTCTGATCAGCTGGACCCCAGCATCAAGCTAACCTACCAGTTGGAGCATCTGCCCCCTGGTGGTCAGTGCACGTCATAGTGAGCGGTTGAGCAGCCTTAGCATATCATTAGCATATTATGCTTTGATTGACTGAACGGATGACTGGACAGCCAGATACTTAGCATATTAGGCTTTTATTATATAGGATGTCTGAGTAATATACCATTGTGTAAATGTACCACAGCTTTTGTACCTACTCATCTATTGATGGGCACTTAGGTTGCTTTCATATGTTGGCTATTGTAAATATTACTGCAATGAACATGGGGGTACATATATGGTGTTGAATAAATGTTTTTTGGTCCCTTCTGATATATAACCAGAAGTGTAATTGCTGAGTCAAAGGCAGTTCCATTTTTAATTTTTTGAGGAAACTCCATACTTTTTCCCAAAATGGCTACACCAGTGGTCGGCAAACTCATTAGTCAACAGAGCCAAATATCAATAGTACAACGATTGAAATTTCTTTTGAGAGCCAAATTTTTTAAACTTAAACTTCTTCTAACGCCACTTCTTCAAAATAGACTCGCCTAGGCCATGGTATGGAAGAGCCACACTCAAGGGGCCAAAGAGCTGCATGTGGCTCGTGAGCCGCGGTTTGCCAACCACTGAGCTACACCAATCTGCATTCTCACCAACAGTGCACAAGGGTTCCCTTTTCTCCACATTCTCGCCTACACTTGTTATTTGTTGATTTATTGATGTTAGCCATTCTGACAGTTGTAAGATGATATCTCCTTGTGGTTTTAACTTGCATTTCTCTGATGATTACTGACATTAAACACCTTTTGGCCATCTGTATGTCCTCTTCAGAGAAGTTTTTATTCAGGTTCTCTGCCCATTTTTAATTGGATTGTTTGGTGTGTGTTTGTTTGTTTGTTTGTTTGTTTGTGGGGTTTTTTTTGTGTGTGTATGTGTGTGTTTTGGTGTTGAGTCATATGAGTTTTTTTATAAATTTTGAATATTAACTCCTTATCAGAGGTATCATTGGCAAATATCTTCTCCCATTCAATAGGTTTGCTTTTCATTTTGTTGATGGTTTTCTTTGCTGCACAAAAGTGTTTTAGCTTGATATAGTCCCATTGGTTTATGTTTTTCCCTTGCTTGAGGAGATATATCAGAAAAAAAATTTTGCTAAATGTTAGAGATTTTACTATGTTTTGTTCTAAGAGTTTTATAGTTTCAAGTCTTACATTTAAGTATTTAATACTCTTGTATATGGTATAAGAAGGTGGTTGGGCTGCATTGCATGTATCTGTCCAATTTTCCCAATACCATTAATTGAATAGATTATCTTTTATCCCATTGTATGTACTTTCTTCCTTTGTCATATTTCTGGACATTCTATTCTATTCCATTGATCTATGCAAGTACCAGGCTGTTTTGATTACTATAACCTTGTAGTATAATTTGATATTAGGAAGTGTGATACCTCCAATTTTGTTCTTCTTTCTCAAGATTGCTGTAGTTATTCAGTCTTTTGGGTTCCATATGACTTTTAGGGATACTTGTTATAGTTATTTGAAAAAATGCCATTAATATTTTGACAGGGATTGCTTTGAATCACCTAAAGATAATTTTAAGGGAGCAATATGAGAAAAAAAATTGTGCAAATATATTTGTTTTGCTGTATTATTTTTGTCTGCAGTTAATTTGTCCCATTTTTAAAATAATGTTTTTGTAGGAAATACCTATAAATGTTTATCCAATAAAAGGTGTATGTAGCCATCTTTGTTCATATGCCAGCTATTGTTCCATAGCATTTCATTGCACTGACTTACAAATGCTAACATTTGCATTTCTTTGCCTGAAGGTTTCCTTTGTTGGCAGAAATCTGTTTTAACAACACCATAGAAGTCAGGAATGGTGGACAATGACATTTTTCTTGAGCATCCTTCAACCTAATATTAATGGAAAAATACCCTACTTTCCTTACCTATTGATTGGGCAAACTTCATGGCACTTATTCTAAATTTTCTGTCATTGTTTTCTGGCAGGATTAAGCCATTGTTATCACAGTAGTAATTTCCTTGGTTAACACATTGGTTTTGGCTGCCTATACCTCCCTTTTTACTTTCACTTCACCAGTCCTCTACCTTTAGTCTGACTTTCTTGACCTCCAACTATACTACTTGCATTTGAATCTTTGTCTCAAGATCTGCTTCTGGGCCAACCCAACCTAAAACAAAGGAAAATATTTTATGCTATTTGATTTAATCTTTATAATATTTTAACATACGTAATTAAAATATATAACATATAATTAGTATATTATAATTTACAGAGACATTCCTAATATTGTGGTACTTATTCCTCCATGCTCCTCCCTTTGCAATGCACCCTCATGAAACTTATTTTTCTTGTAATTATCCCAAAACAATGCACAATACCATCTTCTGTGTTTTTCCTCCTGTGGTTTTCTGTGACATTATTACTGTTAATTTATTGCTTTTTATTGTATGTTTCCACAGGATATTTACCTCTTATTTAGGACAGACTCAATATCATTGTGAATATTTATTTATATGCATCTCATACCTAGCATACTAAACATTCTAAAAAAAAAAGTTGTAAAAAGTTTACAGAGTAAAAAGTGCAGATCTTGCTGCTTGCATGCTTGACTCTAGCAATGATAGACAGTAAATATTTCTGAAGAAGTGAAGGATGTCAGAAAGTATATTTGAAAGATGTATCTTGGGAACTGAAGTAAAAGTCAAAATGTTGAGTATTGTTTTTATACAAATGAAAAAGAATACTTTCCAAATACCCATGTTCCAAAATGTACCTTATTGCCAGACTTAGTGACTGCAGATTTTTGATTGACCTCTGGATCTTATAATTTCATATCTAATTTGAAATCATTTATAATACATAGAAACCTGGTTTTAATGCACATTTCATTGGTTCTAAATGATTAAAATAGTTTTCAATGAATTAAATATAACAGTACATTTTAAAAATATTATATGTCTAAAAGGACCAAAGCTTCAATGTTCCCTTATAGTCATGAATCAACATCAGATGACAAATTATCAAATATGTCAACCATATAAAAAATCTGAGTCAGTTGTTTATATGTTGCAAAAAGGAGCACTTATTTTTTTCTTAAAGTAGAAAAGGGTTTATGCATCATTCAAATGTCAAGTGAAAAATATTTTTATTGATTTTAGAGAGGAAGGGAGAGGGAGATAAAACATCAATAAAAAAAATCACCTAACAACACTCTTGAAGAAAGAGAAATTATACAAATTTAAGAATAAAAAGTGAATTTCTTATTGCTTTATAAAAAGTCCTCCCTCTTCAATGTTTATTTGCAATTTCCTCTACTTAGTAATAGAAAAACAAACAAACATGTTTTCATAATATATATCCCAATACTTAAATGGAGCAGGAGCAGAGGGTCAATGGGGGCAAAAGGGGGACGTCTATAATACTTTCAACAACAAAGATAAATTTAAAAAAAAATAAAAAAGAAGGGTTGAGTTATTTGGATTTCTTCTTGAGATATACATATATAGTAGTCAAGCTGGAGGGATTCTTTATTTATGAAAATATTGATAATACACTGATTCAAAAGGCCTCTAACTAAGAAATGATTTACACAAACTCCATTGTTTGTTGAACTACAAGGAGAAAGACAAAAAAAAAAAAAAGAAATATATATTTCCCCGTAAAGAAAGAAATGTAAAGAGAATGCCAATGTTCCCTCATGGGTGGATAATAAAAATATTTTTCTGGAACCTGTTTTCTTTATTTCTTTTCTTCTCACCCATGTTGCTTTGAAGAGTAAACTATTTTTTTCCATTTGGGTAAAAAGTTATATTTTGAAAATAATTCCCTAAAGAGTATATAAAAAATGTGGTTCTTAATTTACAAATAGAACTCATTCATTCATTCATTCAATAAATATTAAAGAAGCACCTTGTATTTGCTAAGCCCTGTGCTAGTTCTACACATACCAAAATAAATGATATCATCCCATTTGTGAGAAACATACGCTCCATTTACAAGGATAAAAAATAACCAAATAATTATAATATTGCTTATAAAGAAATAAGTATAACTAGTTCTATAATTTTACATATGAAATGAAGCAAATGGTTCAAATTAAAGCAAAAAAACTTTTTTAAATATGTTTCTTTACTAAGTCAAAAATAAAAAAGTTATAGCTATTACCATAGTTTTAACCATTGTTGCATTTGTAGTCTTTTAAAAAATGTCTTAATAAAAGATGCCTTATTAAAATTATTTCTAAGCAAGACAACACAAAGCACAAAATATTTCATAAGATGACTTTTTCTTCTGGTAGGCTTTTGTTTTGTTTTGTTATTTTGTTTGTTGTCATTGTTTTTTTTTTCTTTCAAGAAACAGATAGAATTAGGAAGTGTTAAGGAAAGATGTTTTATAATAAGGGCATCTATAAAAGGAAACTGGAAAGCGTACTGAGAAGAAGGCTTCTCTAGAAAATGGGTGAGCATTTTTCTTACTCTTTTATTCCCCTTTTTTTCTTACCTTTTCACTCTTATGAGAGTCTCAAAATTTTTCTACTCGAATTGCAATTTCTCCCTGCACTCCCATTTAATTGTCCTCTCTTTTTAAAAATATTTTTATTGATTTTAGAGAGGAAGGGAGAGGGAGGTAAAAACATCAATAATGAGAGAGAATCATTGATTGGCTGCCTCCTGCACACTCCCTACTGGGGATGGAGCCTGCAACCCAGGTAAGTGCCCCTGGTCAGAATCGAACCTGAGACCCTTCAGTCCTCAGGCCAATGCTCTATCCACTGAGCCAGATCAGTTAGGGCTTAATTGTCCTCTCTTTACTCATCCTCCTGATAGTCACAGCCTGTGCTTCTTCCTAACCATAGCTTGCCAAATGTGTAATGGCAGCTCTGGCCTCTTGTGCTATGAAGATCGTTCTATTCTATCCCTCACTGCCAGGAAATGCCCCCTTTATTTGTAGTTGAGATATCAAAAAAAGAAAGAAAAAAGAGAACAAGATTAATCCAGGCCTCAACCAATTTTACCACCTTTTAATATTGCAGCCTATTTCTGAACTGAACAGTTTTCCTTAGCATGGAATGTAGGGCTGGGAACTAGTAGATATGTCCCTAAAACAATACAGCAGCATAATTTTAACCATGTGAGAAAGAGGAAAAAAAATGTATCTAAAGCACTATTACCATGGTCTTAAATGTTTTTAAGAATTTAAAAATAAGTCTATGGAACTTCAAAAGGGACATATTGGAGAGAGCATGCCTTCTTGTATTGAAAAGTTTCTACAAGACCATTCAATCTATATCAGTCGACCGACATTTAGAATTGACCGAAAGTTCATTGAGGATGTATGCTTCATACACCAGTTTAGTTAGCTGGAGAGAATATAAAGGTGACAAAGCAACTCAGAGAAAAGGAGTTGTAATGGGATGTCCCACAACATGTCAAGAATAGTTTCCCAGGCACTTCACCTGACTGGTTCCCTCTCCTGTAAAAAGGAGAAGCAGTTGCAGACCACTTCGGCTCAGGGAGGTCACCCCTCCCTTCTAGATTTCTTTATGTGCCATGTTTTTCACGTGGCCTCTCTGGGCACATATGCCAAGACCATACCTGCCAGTGAAAGTGTATCTCCTCAATCAGGAGTGTCCCAGGGAAAAATTCTGAAAACCAGGTAAAAACTGACAGTTACTAATGCCGTATTTTATTCAGCTCACTGTATTCTGAACCTCAGTGATACAGGGGAAAGCCAAGGGCTATCCCAAGCACCCTGGGCCTGGGGGTTACACTCAGACCAACAATTACCCATGTACCTAAGCAGGTTTCAAAACCAGTTGAAACCACTAAATCCAGGATTATTTCATCATACATGCATGAACTTCATGGGTTTTTCTGAACTGGTGAAAATACCTGAACAAGTGTGTGGATGTATGTCCATTTACCTGGAGAAAGGATACAATCTTTCATCAGATTTTCAAACTTTGTTATGAAAAGATTTAAAAAGCATCATCCAACATTACAGGCAGCAGGAATTGACATAAGGGATTGCATTAGCTTCAAAGAGCAAACTCAGAAGACTACAGTGCTTATCAGAGACATTGCTTTCTGGGAGACATACAGACCAAGATGGAAACTAGCAAATGACTCATCTCACAAATACTAACAAAATGACTCCTGATTTCTCTGAAGTTAATACTGCTATGTTCAATACGAATCTAATTTAATGGTGCAGGTTTTTATTTCTACAAATCTGCCTTTTTCCTATGAATGGAATACATGTTTGACAGTAAATTAATATCTTATTCACAAAAGGCTCATGAATATTTATTTCTATGCTCATATGGAAGCATAATTTAATAATGCTGTTTGTATCTTCAGAATTCTCTAGCCCCCTGTCAAAAAGTCTACATGTATCATGTTGATTTGTTTCTAATATCCACGGGTTAATGATCAGAGGCACCATAGGCGATACAATTTCTAGTATCTTCTGTTGCAACAATTTTCATTGAAGACTATTAAATAACAACACAGGTTTTATCAATATGAGTTGTCTGTAAATACATAATTCATTATTCCTACATTGACTAACCTCAATTGGGAAAATTTAAAAACATAAAGCCTGGCAAAAATGATTATTTTTTTTTTCATGTAGAAAACATCTTGATGTATTTTATGAACAGAAGGTACAAATATTTTATAGAACACGTTGGTGATTTAGAAAAAAAACACACCTGTTTATTTTTTTGGGTGGTATTAATATATTCTTCATTAAAAATAACTTATTAATAGCAATTAAAGCCTTAAAAACTAATTTGTGTATCCAAATTTTATAACATTCTCATTTGAATAGACATTTTGAGTCTAAGTTAAAGCATTTTATATTTTGGGATAAATTTTATCTCAAATATGTTTGTGTATATGTATTTAAGGCAAAGTATAATTATTTATTTGACAAATATATGGAAGTAGAATTTTTCCAAGTTTATAAACTACAAATTAGAAAACACATTCACAGAAATGCATTCAGAATGTATGAGGAAGCATATGTGACTTGGTTATTTTATAAATCAATATACTTTTAAATCTGTTACCATTCATGAGATTCATACCCATTTTCTAAAATTTGACATACACATGTTTGAAACAGCAGACATTACGACAGCACACTTCATTATATTTAATCTAAATAATTTAAAAAGTAAATTAATTTTTAATGTTTTATGTGCCAACAACTGCGGCATATGTTACCGTGCTTAAAAAAGAACTCTGCAATATGGGCTCTCGCCCAAGTTAACACACCAGCTTTATGATATATTTATTGAGATTTAGAGAATTTATTCTAAAGACCACAAATTTTACACATGTTTATCTCAATTTTTCAAAAATGTTCTCTATTAGCTTGATTGGCTGAGCTATCATATATAATCAAGAACTAATATGCTAATTATACCGAACAGTAGAACAACCTTCTGAATGAAGCCGGGGCTGCGAGGGCCAAGCCCCTTGCATGAATTTCGTGCATCGGGCCTCTAATACTATAATAATAAAGTAATATCCAAATTTAGTAGCTTAAGACAAGTTTAATGGCACATATTCTGCATGCTCCTCACAGACCAACCAGGTACTCAGCTTTTTTAAATCAGTAAGCATCAAGGGTAATGGGACTCAGTCTAAACACAGGTTTCCACGATCACAGGGCATTCATGATCCACCTGGTGAGTGGCTCACAATGCTGCTGCCCAGAAATGGTATATTTTATGGCCATACATATTTCATTGACTAACGCAAATCACATGATCAACTTGTTAGGAATAAATTTCTCTAGCAGAGGAACATCAAGTAGCATTTTAATAAAAAGAAATATAGTCTACCTAAGATAAATTACTTCAGAAAATGTTTAAAATTATTCTACAGTATCTAATTAAAAGGGTAAGCTTTTCTTTCCCCACTGCTAAAATAGTTAGTATAATGATTTCCACAAATGTTTACTGCAAAGTGGACTTATAAAGAGATTATTGAATTCATATATAATTCTCTAATTTGAATCAAAAATTTTATATATTTATTTATTTATTCTGATGACCACACATTTATCTTGATGTTTCAAAAGTGTTCTGTTAGCTTGATTGTCTGAGTTATGCTATAATCCTATCTAATAAAGAGGGAATATGCTAATTGACCCTCACACCATTGCAAAGATGGCAGTGCCCACAGCCAATTAGGAGGGAATATGCTAATTGACTGCTCTACCCTCAAAGATGGTGGCACCCACAGCCAATAAGGAGGATTGAATATGCTAATTAACTGTCATGCCCTCAAAATGGCAGCTCCTGGAATGTGAGAGGGGGCAGGCCAGACTGAGGGACCCCCCCCTTCCAGTGCATGAATTTTCATGCACCGGGCCTCTAGTAATAAATAAGTCTCAAAATTTAGTAGCTTAAAAAAGTTATTTTATATATGTACTAGAGGCCCGTTGCACAAAGATTTGTGCAATAGGCCTTCCTTCACATGGCTGCCAGCATCAGTTTTCCTCTGGCACCCGGGACCCAGGCCTTCACTCTGGCCACCGCCTTCTGCCTTCACTCTGGCCGGAGTCTGCAGGCTTCGCTTGCCTCCGGCCAGAGTCTTCGCTTCACTTCGGCCGAAGCACCACTCCTGTAGCACCCTCCACCCCCTGCCCTCCCCCTCATAGTAGGTGCCCTGCCCCGCCCAGCCACTCTGCACCTGGAGCGGCTGGGAGCAGGGCCACCACCATCTTTGTCCTGCTAATTTGCATATTCCCCCCTGATTGGCTTGTGGGTGTTGTGGAGGTACGGTCAATTTACATATTTCTCTTTTATTAGTGTAGATATATAATGCTGTGAAATATATATATATATATATATATATATATATATATTGCATGATTTTAGAAATGGCTTAAAATTTCTAATCCTTGGTTTTCTTATCTTAAAATAATGTTACAAATTTCAGGGATGGTGGGATATTTTACAATTCAGATAATATATATCTGTCCTTATCTAAGAACAAGACCATTTAACTTGAGAAACTTGAGGCTACTTAAAAGAGTCTAACTAGAAAAATTATATATCCACCCCTAGCTGAAATATATATTCAGGGGAAAAAGTTGGTTTGGTCTGTAATGCTGACATAGTGTGGTCCATAAATGATTGCTTGATATAGTAGAAAAGCATAACCAGACATTATTCTATCAGCTTGTTTCTCTGTAGGGGCTAAAATCCTCATGAAAGAAGTATTCTGAATTCCATAATGAAATGATTGGAAGCCCAAAAGATTCAGAGTGGCGCTGAATAATAAAAACCAAAGAAGCAACTGAAGCAATGAAGGAAGTACTTCAGAAAATAGATGTAATATGTCTTCATGTCAGTTGATAATCACTTCAGTGAGATGCATCACTTTGATACCAGTGGAAATTCTAGGGGTGACAACTAGAAAAAAAAAGAAATTCTATAAAAACATTTTCAGAGGATCAGAGAGATGAGGCAGCTTCATTTTCAGAGTAAAAATCATAAAGAAAGTTTTAAATTGTTAAAATGTTCTTTGGGTGTGGGAATACCAATAATATTAGATTATAAGACATGGCCACTGCCATTGAAGTCCTTGGGGATAAAGTTTAAACATCCAAATTGAAAGGGAAAATGCAAGACTAACATTGAAGAGTTGTTTTAATGCACTGCTTACTTCTACTTGAGTTGTATATATTAATAACACATATTTATGTATAAGAGCCATCATTGTGAAAAAGAGAATTCTTTCAATATACATAAACAAATATTTTTGCACTTCTGCCACCTAACTGTTTTATCCTTTGGATCATAATAAGAAGAGCAGCCCAAGTCTTCATTAAAAATGTAGGCTAGTGCATTTAAAACAAGCAATGTAGAAATGAATAAATAATTATAATTCTGGGTAAGAGCTACAATTAAATGAAAATGGGTTTCTCATTTAGCTTTTGTTGGTGACTCTTAAGACTTCAAAGGGCTCTGTTGGGCTTTGCTACACTTAGGATGTATGCACATGCTTTTTGATTCTGTCACCAGGCTGAAGGATTAGACCTTTTCTCATGACAGAAGACAGGAACAAGAACTCGAACCATATTATTCAAACTCATTTAAAGTTTCCTCACGGGAAAGGAGTACATCAAGTCATCAGATAAGACAAATAACATGGTCAACACTAATGATGGGTGTAGAAATATAGTCTACCTTGCAGGAGGCATGACAAGAATGGAAATGAATAATACTGTTGCAGGGAGAAAGGCAACAATTGGGAACAATGATGCAATAGTACTGAAGATTAGATTTTATATGATGTGTGGATTCTAGAGGCACAGAAAATAACATATTCACAAGCTTTGAGTTTAGAAAGGGTTTTATGGGTCTAACTAGCCCATAAAACACCAGTACTGCCAAAATGTATTAACAGGGAGAGAGAAAGGCAAAAGGTGAATGGGGGTATGTAAGCTATAGCCAGATCAACTAGATATCATAGGCAAGAGTGATGGATTTAAATTTTATTCTGTGCAATGAGAAAGTGCAAAGTTTATTTAGTAAGAGGGAAAAAAGTACTATTTATGTCAGTTCAATATATATTTGCAATGTCTTTTTTTTTGAGCTTACTAGAAGCAGTATGTAAGATAACAATGTGTGTGCAAGTGATTTATTAAAAATGTGCTTCCAGGAGAAACTAGGAAAGGGCAGGAGAAGCAGGAGGAGGGGAACAGTCAGGCCAGATGACCGTAAACTTGGTCCATGTGAAGCATGAATTAAGCCTCGGAGCTGTCCCTCCTCAAGACAGGGGAGCTGGGGATCACACAGTGGCACCAGTCAGTGATGACTTAAGGGCCACATTCTGGAATGTAATTCCCTGGCACTTCCTGCTGTCCTTGAATGTGTGTCCAGTAGTCTGAATGCAGCCCTTTGAGAAAGAGTTGCAGCCACTGCCTGTTGGAAGGACGAGAGCACTAAAGCCAGGGACACCTCAGGTTAGGTTAGGGGTCAGAGTCGGTGTGCCCATGAACCCAGGTGACATTCTTTTTCCTTTTTATTAATTTTATTGGGGTGACACTGGTTGACAAAATCATATGTTACTTTATATATATATAGCAGAGGCCCGATGCACGAAATTCATGTAAGAGTAGGCCTTCCTTCCCCTGGCTGCTGACACCGGCTTCCCTCCGGCACCTGGGACCCAGGCTTCCCTGCAGCCACTGGCAGGCATCCGGGATCCGGGTTTCCCTGGCAGCCCTGGCTTCATCCAGAGGTCATCCAGAAGGACATCCAGAAGGATGTCCAGTCTGATTAGCATATTACGCTTTTATTATTACAGACTAGAGGCCCAGAACAGGAAATCATGCATGGGTTGGGTCCCCAGGCCTAGCTTGCAATCAGGGGCATCGTCTGCCCATTCGCCAGTCTCCAGTCCTGCCCCGCTGCCAACACCCACCCCGGTTCCCCATTTGCCATCTGGCGATCTTTTGGAGCCTGCCGTCCAGGGGGAGGGACCAAGAGGTCTGCTTTCCACCCGCTCGCCAGGCCCCAGTCCCGCCCCGTCGCCACCCACCCTGGTTCCCTGTGGTTCCCCATTGGCCATCCAGTGATCGAAGCCTGCGGGTTGTGGGGAGGGACTGAGGGGTGGTCAATGCACCTCATAGCGACTGGTTATGACGCCGTGATGGTCGCTGGTCTTTTATTATATAGGGTTATGTATAAGTAATTATATATACGTAATTATATATATGTTTCAGGGGCACAATTCTACAACACATCATCTGTACTTTGTATTGTGCGTTTACCACCCCAACCCAGGTCTCCATCCATCACAATTTATTCCCTACACCCTCCTCCACTTACTCTCCCCTTACTATCACCACACTATTGTCTGTGTCCATGAGTTGTTTCTATTTTTCTTTTTCTTTTTTGCTCAATCCCTCCTCACCTCCCCATCCAGCCATTACCTCCAACACCTCAGCAACTGTCAGGTGACATTTTTGTAGTGCTATCACACTTAATATGTAGTTATGTAGTGCTTATTTCCCAGTTACTTTCTTTGGTATTGTCCCCAGTTAGTGCTAACTTTTGATATGAAAAATGTCTCTAGTCTAGACCTCTTACCATGGCACTGACTCCCTCTTCTGGATGTCAATAATGTCCTATGTGGAAATGTGCTTTATGTTGTTCTCAAAAAATGTAATAAAAGCACTGGGAGATGAGTTGTGTGCACCCAGTTGTCTTGATCTCTTTTGTCCAGACAAAGATTTGCCAAATTTGTACCTAAGAACTTACACTTCCTAACTTTTTAAGGTGACTGTTTTCAAAAATCTCTATTCAACAATAGAGATTTTTGGAAGGGGGAATGTAAGGTAAAATTTAGCAAAAGTAAACCTTTTATATTGATAACAAAGTTGATACTACTCAGAAGAAATTTCCTACCATGATAAATGTGGGGTGTAATGTTTTCTTTAAAATAATGATTTTAAAGAATGTTTATTAAGATATTGACCACCCAGTAAAGTGTTGATATTTAATCGTGAAATAAATCCCTAGAAATATTTCGATTGTATGCCTCAAACTGGCAGAGACTGTGTCGTATGCTTTTGTATAAGGGTCATGAGGATTAGACCTTTATATGCCTTCTTATATTTTTTTCTTCCTCAATTATTAATGTACTTACTTATGGAGAGCAGGGTATGCAAGGGTGGAAATAGGAGTTTTTGAAATGAGAAGTGAATTAGTTTCTTTGCCTGAACAGGAGTTATTATTGAACAAGGAATCTAACGGTACACGGAACAACCTCCACAGATGGCTTATCACACTCCTTAGGGTCCTCCACCTGCTAGAGTTGTGGAAATACTTTAGATACTTGGCAGAGATAATATTGAAGGAGAGAATGACATCAACTGCAGCTTCATTGACCTCAGCCTTATTCCTAATCCTGTCTACCAGAAGCTCGCAGATGTGCTGTATTACTGCACACAAAGTTCAAATTTTGACTTAAAACTTGTCTATTGCACCCTGTTAATTAGAAACTAATGTTCAAGTTTATTAAGGATATGCAACCACTAGACGTATTTTGTCTTTCGTTTTAGTTGCAGTAGCTATAATATAAAATCCATTATCTACATTTTTAAATTGCAATACATCCTATGTAGTTTGAATTTAAAAATGATCAGGAATGCATGTCATTTTCCTATTTGTCATGACTTGGTTAGGCAAATCCATTTTTACCTCACGTATTCTTAAAGGTGGGTTCATATTTTAGATCTCATTAAATTAAAAATAGAAAGGCAAAAAACTATCAACCAAGAATAATGATTCTTATTCTCTAGTTTCATCTTGATAATAGACATTTATTGTTCACTTTCTGTTTTAAATTATGGTGTGCTGAGTTGAAAATGGCAATAGACTTCATTTATTTTGGTTATGTATTACCAGAAGTAACGGGTAGGTTCATTTTTTAATACGTACTGAGAAAGTTTCTCATATGATAAAACTCTTATTCCTAGATCAGTACACTATGAACCTTGTGCTGATGCAAAGATCTTAAAAATTGAAATAAAAAAAATCCTCATTAGAATTCAGGCAAAACCTCCTGCACCATGCTAACAGCATATAAACAGGAAAGATTATGAATGCAGTATAATTGAAGCAAAGTGGGCTAATTATATCAAGAAAAACTTTTCTCTTGTTGTATTGATTCCCATCAAATTTGTCACTAGATGTTAAACATTAACTAAAGGGTAATTATTGTCAGTTACTTTATTTCCCAGTCTAAAATAAGTGACTGCATTAGCATTTTCAATTATGTTGACATTCATTGTCAGGAACACCTTTGGAGGAAAATAAACCTGCATCTCTAATATTGCATTTCTGGGAGTCAGAAGGTGGAAGTAAGGTTATGGGAGGGGCTCTGTCAGTATTACTCTGAATAGGACAGAAACCTGGGGATTACTGGTTGTGGGAAGACATTTCAAGAAATTATTGGGATTGAAAACATTTGATTATTTTGTCATTTCATTAGTTGCTTTAACTCAAACTCAGGGAAAAAAGTAAAACAATACCAGAGATCATTAAAAATAAGCACAGTGGCCAGCCAGCATGGTTCAATGCTTGAGTGTTGACTTATAAACTAGGAGTCATGATTCCATTTCAGGTCAGGGCACATGCAGGGGTTGCAGGCTCAAACCCCAGTGAGGGGCATGAAGGAAGCAGCTGATTAATGATATTATCTTATCATTGATGTTTCTATCTCTCTCTCCTTCCTTCCTCTCTGAAATCAATAAAAATATATTAAAAACAAACAAACAAACAAACAAAAAACAACTAAGGGTGGTGTTCTCAACTGCCTGTTAAATACAGGCAACATTTTGAAATATAGTAATATAAAAAAATAAATTCAGCATGTGGTAGAAAACTCATTATTTAAAATGCAGTTTAATAGAAATAAATATGTATCTTTTAAAAAGCAATTTCTTTTCTGTTTTTTTCTTCTTTTTAAATTTATCCTTATTGTTGAAAGTATTACAAATGTCCCCCTTTCTTCCCCATTGACTCCTTCTAGCCCACACCCACACCCTGCCCCAGGTTTTCACTACTTTTTCAGGCAACTGGAAATGAAAATAAAATCTGGGGTAGTAATACTGATATCTGACAAAACAGACGTCAGAGTGAAGGCCATAACAAGAGACTAACTAAAAAGCAATTCCTTTTAAGGAATTTTCAAGATTATAAAAAAAATGTCCAAATGTTCCATTTTTTAAATGGTAAAACCAAAGCTCAGATTTTAAGACATATACATCAATGCCCTTTCTACAGTATTATACAATAGCAACATCATAGATGCTAATCTGCAGTATATCAAGTATCATTTTGTTGATAAATGATATTCCCTTACAATATTTTTTGAAATTCTATTGACTTTGTGTAAATAATTTTCGGCTGATTATTAAGGCATAATGGAGCCTTTATATGTATATATATGGTTCCATACTTAAAGAATCTATCCTTATACATATACATAAAATCTATCACAATTCTATTTACTATTTACAAAATTCCCCATCTGGCCCTTGAGCTTAGAGAGTTGGTAGCTACTTTTAACTGGATGTGAAGTAAAAATTTTAGATAGGTTAAATAGATTAATATAGATAGCTAAAAATGTGAAAATGACCACACAATTCAGAATCTGCCCTAGATATGTTCAAAGGCAGAGAATGAGTAAGGCACGTGGCATATTATAAGGCAGTGATTAAAGAAAACTAAATGTTTTCCATATTGTTCTGCACTTAGTCCATTCTGTACATCATTTCTATTTCTATAGACAACTTAAGATGACTAAAAATAAGACTCTCTTATGAGAATTTCCACAATGGTTACTGTTATTCAGTAAGTCAATAACCCCAAAGAAGAAATATAGACATTATCTGTCTTCTCACTTTACAAGGAAGAGTTAACTCTTACAATTACCTGTGTTCCTTGGATAATAAGGATTAATAAGCAATCTTCTAAAAGAGAAAAATCGGGGTAAAGGGTCAAGATACAGAGTTCAAACTTTCTTTTTTGTTGGGATCTGTGGGTTGGTATTAAAGAAGGGAAGAAAAGTAATTCTCTTTTCTCTGATCCCTTCTGTTGCTAGGCAAAATGTTGCTTCCTTGGGTGGAGTTTTATGAGGAGAAGGACACTGCTGTTCTGAGGGCCCAATCAAATATCCTTTTTTTTTTTTTTTAAATTTTGGGCAGCATCAGGTTATCTACATCAGGTATCACTCTTCAGTATCAGTTTTTCTGATTCTAATAAATAAGTCCCTGACTTTATTTGCATACATCTTTCTGGAAAGCTTTAGCCAAATGACCACATAATTTACATTGTTTTGGTTTATTAGCGGTTTGTCCCAGGCAAGTGTCGCGAGAGAATACCTTGAGAAGCCAGACCATGATAATTTTTGACAATCTCCATTGTGTTGGACTTTTACCTAGTTTCCTTTTAATAAAATTTTACTTTTATTTGAATAAAATAAAGATGCAGATTTTGTATGAAAAGTAACAAGCTTAATACATTCTATAGGGATTTGCACAGTAACATAAATTGGTAGATTGTCAGTTGAACTTGACTATTTTAAAGTAAGACATTTCTTTCCAGGTTTCAGGTAAGATATTTAAAAATTCATATGAAATACAGTAAAATATTCCACATAATCATGCTAAATATTAAAAATGTGTTTTGATAAATAGAATATAGGTTTGTTTGAATTCTTTATGTATTAAATATTGAAATGTTGCTCCCAATCATCTATATTTATTTACATTTTCCTTGATTGTTCAAGCCTGATGTGAAAATATTTCCATATACATAAAGATTGTGAGATTTGTTGAGTTTATCACAACCCTGCTTTATTAATCTATTTGGAAAAAAATAGACTTGAATAAAAACTATTCTGTAAGCAACCTTGATCATCAGCAATGCAGTCATGTTACCTATTTTGAATTTTCTATTTTCAGTTGTTTATCTTAAGTAGGCTTTTGCAAGCTTTGCATTATAATCAATATTTGTTGCTGTTGGGTAGTTCTTATCTCCTCTACATACTTAAACTATGCATATTTTCACATGGTCTCACTCTTTGCCAAAATGATGTAATCAGAGGTTTTAAGAATGTCAATTAAGATTCAATAAAGAATTCTTCCTTGCTTGATAATGCATTGCTTTATTCCAATTAAAATAGGAAACTGGCATGGCCTGTGGGGCTCAGTGGTTTAATGTCAACCTATGAACCAGGAGTTCAAGGTTGGATGCCCAGTCAGGGCACATGCCCAGGTTGTAAACTTGATCCAGGGTGGGGGGGCATGAAGGAAGTAGCCAATCAATGATTCTCTCTCATCATTAATGTTTCCATCTCTTTCTCCCTCTTCCTTCTTTTGAAATCAATTTTTAAAAATAAAAAATGAATAAACAAATAAATAACACAGGGTCTGTCCTGTGTTAAACCTTTCTACCCTAGGCTGAAGTGTTGTTTTATAGATAGAGCAATTTTACCTAAAAACACAGTCCATCTATCTATATAATAGAGGAATATCCAAATTAGCTGTGACACCATAACGTCATGACCAAATGGCAGGGACCTGAGGCTGCATGGGGCCTGGCCGAGGCAAGGGACCTCAGGCCACACCCCCACCCCAGTGCCGGGCCAGGGGACCTCAGGCTGCTCCCCCCTGCCCGATGGGGCTTGGCAGGGGACCTTAGGCCACGCCCCCACCTGGCAGTGCTTGATGGGAGATCTTAGGCCACGCCCCCACCTGGCAGTGCTTGATGGGAGATCTTAGGCCACGCCCCCCACCTGGCGCCAGGCCAGGGGACCTCAGGCCATGCCCCACGCCTGGTAGGGCTTGACTGTGGACCTCAGGCTGCGCCCCCTGCCCCGGCATCAGGCTGGGGGACCTGAGGCTGCAACCCCCCACCTGGCAGGGCTTGACAGGGGACCTGAGACTGCGTCCCCCACCTAGCACTAGGGTGGGGGACCTAAGGCTGCTTCCCCCACTTGGAGGGGCTTGATGGGGGTGGAGCCAGACAGATCTGGGTCTCACCCAATGGGGGTGGGGCCAGCCGGGTCTGGGTCTCCTGCGTTTTCGAAGTGCGGGTGGTGGGTGGGGACTTGACTCTAGGTCCCGCAGCACGCCCCAGACTCTGACAGGAGGGAGATTTGCATATACATTTTGCTAATTTGCTTTCATCTCTGACACTTCTATTATAGAGAAAGGGCAAATAGCAATATTAAAATATTTCCTCTAATTAATTCCCTGTTAATGTGCACGAATTTCATGCACTGGGCCATTAGTCTATATAATAAAAGCTTAAACGGCAGAACGACCAGAACAACTGGTCTCTATGATGCACACTGACCACCACGGGGCAGACGCTCAATGCAGGAGCTGCCCCCTGATGGTCAGTGCACTCCCAAAGATGGAGCGCCACTCGGCCAGAAGCTGGGCTCATGGCTGATGCGGGTAGCGGTGGTGGCGGGAGCCTTTCCTGCCTCTGCGGCAGCGCTAAGGAACAGCGAGCAGAGCGGTAAGGCACAGCGAGCAGGGGGGCAGTAAGGACTAAGGGGTCCTGAACTGTGAGAGGGTGCAGGCCGGGCTGAGGAAACCCCTCCACCCTCCAGTGCATGAATTTTGTGCACTGGGCCTCTAGTATATTATACAATCACAAGTCTACAAATATTGGAAACTAGCCAGTATGACCTGTCTCCTTAATATTTTAACACCCTCTGTGTTAAGAAGATCATGTCATACTCTAATACCTATAGTTAATTTAACAAAGTGCTACTAGTACATTTACACTCAGAGATTAAAATATATAGAAATTGCTCATAGCTTTTACTCATAGATACTTAAATAAATAAGTAATTTGAAGAAAGGAACTTATATCACAAAACTTATATATGGAAGATATTAAAAACATGAACATTTAGGTATTATATTAATAAGTGTTTCCCTGAGTATATTTTTTTGTATACATCTGTGGCTGTTAGACTATTTGTAACATTCATGATTACTTTTAGAAGTAAAATTCACAACTCTACATTATTAAGAGCATTATTTTTTTTATATATTGTGTGTTTGTAGGTGTATATATATATCTGTGCTTGTATATCATATGGGTCTGTGCACCTATTTGTCTGGATGCACATTTGTGTCTGTGTGTGTATTAGAATTACTTGAAATAGATACCAGAAAAGGATATACATATTCAATACTATAACAAACATAAATGTAATGATCAAAAATAAAACAATGCTCAAAAATAAATGTTAAAATGCTCAAAAATAAAATCTTGGTACTTTCAGGTCCCTTTGTAAAAAAATGATTCCAAAATTAACCACTTATTCTTTTTTTGTAACGCTTGTAAATGAACAAAATAACGCTAGTATTCTACGTTGAAAATTCCTTTAATGTCCTCGGAATATGTCAAATTTTAATAATTTTCTGAGGATCATTTGGAAACTGTACATTAAATATACACACTTTATGACTATTGCTACCCCACCATGCAGTCAGTTTTCCTTTTCCCTGACTTGGAATCTGTGTGGTGAAGGAAAGCCTGAAAACTAATGGGATTGCACTCCGGCTGGGACCTCAGAGCACTGCTTTTAGAATTTTGTGGAAAATGAAACAAAACCTCATAATGAAACAAATTATACAATTAAATAAAAAGTAGCAGCTGGGAATTGCAAGGATTTTATGTGAAAATCAGCAAACATTGCTTAACATTTTGGAATCAGATTGTTATCTGCTATGGAAGGTTCCCAGCGGCAGCTCAATTACTACTGCTCATCGGGAACTTGCCTTTCTGCAAAACATTTCTCCTCTGCTCACCTCAATTATGATAGCACAGTGAAACAAATCCCTTCACTTAGGAAAAAATATGTACTAAGACCTGATAATGCCAATTTAAAAGACCTGTTAATTGTTCTCTATTCAAATTTAAGCACTGCCTTATATGATTTTAAACATTCAAGCTGCTTATTGTTAAAATGGCACTGAAATGTGAACATTTACTTTAATTATTTGAATGTGTGTAATATACACTAGATGTTTTTGTATATGTATACATGATTACAGATACAGCACACCTCTATATTTGACATGCTTCTGATTTGAAAATTGTCATATCAATGTTGCTATAAATACTTATAGTTTCTAGTAATGTGAACTGCTTTTATTTGAAAAGATAGCATATAAAATTAGATTTTATATTTGTTGAATAAACTCATTCTCTTTGGTTGGGGGCAATCAATATGACATTAATAATACCTAGTTCTAAAACCAACTTTTTTTTTTTTTTTTACATTTCTGAAATCTCAACCTCTTTGCAAACAACTACTATTATTACTATTACTTTTTAGTATTTTTTTTCCCTTCTTATTATCAAATAATGGTAGAATACAACTAATATTAGTAATCTGTTTTTTAATACTTATAAATAGTAATAACCTATTTGAAAACAGGTGACAGAGGACACCGGGTATTGGACTGGTGGGTTGCACTGGACTTGGGTTCAGCAACCTTGCTCCTTGGGTTCTTGCTAGGAAGGAATTCAGAGCCAAGACCCAAACTATAAGATTACATTTATTTATAAAATCACAGAAGTAGAAAAAGTAATTCCTAGAAGAAATGGGCTTAAGAAACAAGTTACAGAGGTTAAGGAAGGGTTCTTGGAGCTTGGGAGTGAGGGAGTTAATGGTAACACATCTGGGGGCAAGGTCCGGGAAGGAGAGGGGAAAGGGGAAGGAAAAGGCACGGGCATTCTCCCGAAAGGGATCGTGCACTGGGTCCTCATCCTAAGGCTTTTAAGGGTAGATATTTTAGGGGAGGTCTCAAGGGAAGGCCTTCATAAAATGTTCAGCAGTTTTCCAGGTGTGTCCATCCAGAGTTGTGGTCTCTGCTGGCTGATTGGTCAGCGTCTGAGCAAGGGCTCATTATTCAATGCAGCTGGTACTGAGATAAACCCTGGGGTTTCTGGTCTGGTT
This sequence comes from Cnephaeus nilssonii, assembly GCF_951640355.1. Lineage (NCBI taxonomy): Eukaryota > Metazoa > Chordata > Mammalia > Chiroptera > Vespertilionidae > Cnephaeus > Cnephaeus nilssonii. The sequence continues at coordinate 97,394,794 of NC_137073.1, forward strand.
TTATCGCTTTTCTGGGCCTGGAACTGAAGTACAATTTAGGCCTAGATGTTGTCTCTAGGGAGGAAAGGTTAAGGAGTCCAAACCTCATGACCAGAGATATGCTAGGGGCGGAAAAGCCACCCTGGGGGCAGGCTCCCACCCTACAATTGTTCATCATTGCTAGGCACCTAGGACTTTGCACCCTGGTGACCTTCTGTACCTGGCCCATCCTCCTTGATCTGCTCATGTCTAACTGCCCACCACGCAATATCTTTAATTACTTAAGTCAGCAGATATTTTCTGAATATCCAACACATATTCTGCACTTCGGTTATTAATAAATTTGGCTTAGGTCCAGCCTTCATAGAACTTTGGAGCTGGTGGGAGAAATTATCAAGACAAATATACAATCCTGTATAATAAAGAGCTAATATGCTAATTAGACCGAACAGCAGAATGACAGTCCGGGGTGGGGCTGCAAGGGCCGAGGCTGCCTGCCAGAGCCCCTTGCACGAATTTTGTGCATGGGGCCTCAAGTATAATATAATGACATAAAGTTATCTGAACCATTCATGGATGACCAGAAAATAAGTTTGGAGAAGACAAATAGTGAAGACCTCAGAATAACGATGTTTTAGCATGTTAGGGCTTGAAAGGGAAACATTCTAAAGAGAAAGGTTATTAGTCCAAAGGCTGAGAAGTGATAAATGATCACTTTGCTCAAAGCAGTATCAAATAACTATAGTTAAGGCAAAGGGGAAAAAATAATACCAGAAAAGAAAGAAGAAACTATAACCTGAAGAGTATTGGATGTTATGAAAAAGAGCTTCACTTCACTCATGATAACGGAGCCACAGAGCTAAGCCACTTCTTCAGATTGGAAATTTTTACTGGATCTTTGTCCCTAAAATATATCCAATCTTATCTCATAGTCTTAAATGGATTGAGACAAGCAATGATTTTAGTCTCATAAAGCCTTTCATCTCTGGAAATTATTTTCTTTAATTTTTGCTCAAAAACTAGCCAATTCTGATCTGTGTTCATCTTTATCTTGTAATAACCAATAATAGTTACTGAACACTATTATTTTCAATTTTTTAAATCACTTCAATATCTAGAGGCTTCAGTTTTACCATTTCTTTTTCAACTTCCTTTCTACTACAAATCTCCAACTTTTTAAACTACAGTTTCTTTCTCTCTCAATATGTAGTGATATATATATATATATATATATATATATATATATATATATATATATTTAATTTTTCTCTTCATCTCCCAAATTCTGTGCCATATATATTTTAGGTTTTTAATAATGAATGAACCCAATACTATGCTGGCAAGTACTTAACATCAAACAAACAAAAAATAAAACAAATTTAAAAAGCCTTGATATACATAGAGCATTTGATTATTTCTTTGACATTAATAACTCCACCACTGTGTTTCTGTTAATGAATGTGGAGTTAAACCATCTTGAATCATCAACAGGAAGAGCCAAACACACCATAGCACTTTCTGTATTAGTTCAGTTAATAATAACAATAGATAAAATTCCTAATCCAGGTTGTATTTCATTGAAAATAATCCTATTATTTCCTTGCTTTTTAAATACAATTTTTCAGTTTCTCTCATGAAAAAGGGTATTAATTTCTTAACAGCTGGGATTCACGTGCTTTGAGCAAGAACATATGGTAGAAGTTACTCTGTGCCCATTCTGAGCTTAAGTCTCGAGTCATTGTGCACTTTCATTCTCTACTTTACCCCTCTGTCTTCTCTTTGAAAGTCAGCCCAGACCAGCCAGCTGACAGATATTAGAGACAGGAGAAGAGATGAGTCATCAGCCAAAAATAAGCATGAACTGTCAGCTCCCAGCAAACCCACCATCCAGAAATAATGGCAAGCCTACCTGGGACCAAACCAGACCAGATTAGCTGAAGCACTCAGCCATTCTATAAAGCACTGAAAAATAATGGTGATTGATTTTTAGCAATTAACCCATTATGAATTGCCAGCAATCCCAAGTGTAATATCCACAATCCATGCTACATTGATCCAAAAGTGATGCTTAAATCTTTTTTTTTCCTCTTTTTCTCTCTCTCTACACACACACACACACACACACACACACACACACACACTCACACCCCTCAATCACCTGGTTGACAATTTGAGGAATTGTTAGGCATCATTTAACTATCAACTCCTCCTCCTATTATTAATAGTGTTTGAATAATATCTCTACCAGGTGATATAGATATATAGATATATAGATATATAGATATATAGATATATAGATATATAGATATATAGATATATAGATATATAGATATATAGATATATAGATATATAGATATATAGATATATAGATATATAGATATCTATGATATACCATATATATATATATATATATATATATATATATATATATATATAATCACCATTTCATATATCACCATCTCCCTGGTTCCTTTCATTGCCTTGCCACCTATTTTCTTCTCATAAATTTGTCCTTTGAATTTATTAGGTGACATTCAAATATTTTCCCAAACATGCAAGCAAATTAATTAATGAAAGCTTTGTCCGCAATTCCCATAGTCAGGTTCAGTGGGCAGGGGCGCTCAGGGAAGAAACAAATAAACAAGCCTCCCTTTAGAAGTTCATCTTTTAGACTATAGCTCTCTATATAAAGAGGCTTTTGTCTTCACATGATTTCACCAAATCTCCTGCTATTTAAAACTGCCACTAGTTTAGTGACTGTGCACTATATCACAGTGTACCTCATTATACAGAAATTTTATTGAGGTTTGCAGGTGACTTAGTGTCAATTTAAATCTTCCTGTGACCAACTTAGTTAGGTGGCAAGCTCCCTAACAGGTCTTAAAAGCTTGACTGTGACCACCAATTTTGTGGTTGCTTCTGAGATTCCAATAGCAGTAGCCTTTCTTTATACAAGACAGGCAAGTATGTGCACTTTAATGTATCAGCAAGAACCAAGAGATGTTGCTGCGTCCTGTCCCAGAGAAGGCCCTGTGCCCATCAACAACAGTTCTCAGCATGGAACCCTGGACTGCAGAAAAGATTAAGCCAGCTGACTTCAACAAAAGGGGACTGCAGATTCTGGGCTCCACATAGGTGGAGAACTGCCACTAATATGCAAATTACCATGTGCTTCTTGATCTAATCAAGAACTTGGGGTTTCCACCAATTAACAGAAATTATAAACTGAACTAGCAACAGCTCCCAACATGGAACCGACCAGAAAACCAATTCGATCGGGAATTCAAGGCAGAGAGTAGAGTTCAGAACCAAGTGGAGCTGAGAAATGGTGAAAAAGGCCCCGAACCTGTTACCAAACTAAAAGGGTTTCATTTTCCTGACCAATAAAACACGAACAGGAGTTTGCAGCAAAAAAGGTAAAGGTTTATTTTAGAAAATGACACCAAACCCACATCCAGAGGTGAATTATTTCTCTAAGACCTGGCTCCTGATGGCTTCTAAGGGTTGGTTTATATCAGGAGAAAATCATCAATCATGGTGACTAAGGGAGGTAAGGTTGTGGTTTCTATTGATTGGTCCACACTAGAGTAGGGGGTAGTTGATCATTGTATCTGGTCCTGATTTCAGCCATGGCATTGCTATCTGGTTTCAAAAGACTGTAATTGCCCAGCTGGTGTATCTCAGTGGTTGGAGCGTCAACCTATGAACCAGGAGGTCATGGTTCGATTCCTGATCAGGGCACATGCCCTGCATTGTGGGCTAGATCCCCAGTTGGGGGCATGCAGAAGGCAGCGGATCAATGATTCTTCTTCATCATTGATGTTTCTATCTCTCTCTCCCTCTCCTTTCCTCTCTGAAATATATATCTATATATATAAAAGCCTAAGCAACCGTCACAACCGAAACAATTGAACGGATGATTGAACAGGCTGCATGGGGCGACCAGACCAGCAGGGGGGTTAGTAAAGGATGACCAAACGACTGAACAAGCAGGCTGTGTGGGATGAACAGGCTGGCAGGGGGGTTAGTGAGGGCCAGCCAAACAACTGAGCAGCGGGTTGCGTGGGGCAACCAGGCTGGTAGGAGGGGCAATAAGGGGCAACCAGGCTGGCGGGGGGGGAGCAGTTGGGGGCAACCAGGCTGGCAGGGGGGCAGTAAGGGGCAACCAGGCCAGCAGGGGGGGGCAGTTGGGGGTGACCAGGCCAGCAGGGGGGGAAGTTAGGAACCATCAGGCAGGCAGGCAGGTGAGCAGTTAGGAGGTAGTGGTCTCAGATTGTAAGAGGGATGTCTGACTGCTGGTTTAGGCCCAATCCCCATTGGGCCTAAACCGGCAGTCGGACATCCCCTGTGGGGTCCTGGATTGGAGAGGGTGCAGGTGGGGCTGAGGGGACCCCCCGCCCTATGCTATATATTTCAAAGGCTGTGGTTGGTGGAGTTGATCTGTTTCTTTGTGTCTGAAGCAAAAACACAACTGAGAATTAGTTGTTATCTTTAGTTTGACTAAAATTATGTTTCCATGATCAACAGACCTGAGACTTTGTACCTAAAACTCTTTGGTGCTAGCCAGAATATAATTAATTGTCCTGAGGGATTAAGGGAGTGGACAAGTGGACGTGCATGGAAGTAGGAAGGCAGTGCTGGACTCAGCAAGTGTGAATCAAAAGGAAAGAAAGGAGAAAATGTCATATTAAAGAGATGAAGTTTCTATGAGGTTAGGAACTCATAGAGCTTGAGGGTACCACACTTGTGTTTCTCTAAATCCTCATATGCCATCAGAAGTTTGCTTGGGATCCTGTTGCTTCCAGATTAAAAAATAAATTTGACTGCAACCAGGGCATGTGCCCTGATCAGGAATCAAACAGTGACCTCCTAGTTCATGAGTCGATGCTCAACCACTAAGCCACACCAGTCAAGCTAATTTATTTTTATTTGGAGGATAATTTAAAAATCAATTTGATTGATTTTTACATGATTTAAGTAATCATATTTTAACCAAATACTCCCAAGCTATCTTTATATTGTTTGGTATATATTTGTTTATATTTACTTACACATATGTTGGCACCTTCAAATAGATGTGCTAACAGAAAGAAAAAACAATTAAGAATTCATTCATAAATGAAGCTTTTGCAATGAGTGAAATACAACTGGTACAAGGTCATGCTGCCCAAATGAAAGTTCCACAAACATTTCACTAAAGAAAAGAAGTGAAAAATTATACATTATAATAGGCTTAATTAACTTTAAATAATCTGTAACTTAATGATTTATCTTTTATAACGATAAGTCATCATCTTTTTTTAAAATATATTTTATTGATTTTTTTTTACGGAGAGGAAGGGAGAGGGATAGAGAGTTAGAAACATCGATGAGAGAGAAACATCGATGAGAGAGAAACATTGATCAGCCGCCTCCTGCACACTAGGGATGTACCCACAACCAAGGTACATGCTCCCTCCTACTAGGGATGTACCCACAACCATGGTACATGCTCTTGACCTGAATCACACCTGGGACTCTTCAGTCCGCAGGCCAATGCTCTATCCACTGAGCCAAACTGGTTAGGGCAAGCCATCATATTAAATCATACTTTAACTTACAAGCTACTATTTTTATAGTTTGTATAGTAATGATTATATACTTTAATATGACAATGTTCTGATGTTATATGGTTAAAAATGTCACCATTATTTTGCTTTATATATATCTCAGTGATGTATATAAATAATTTAACTAAAAATGGGAGTCAAGTTTGAAGAAAGATGTTACGGGCAATGTAAACAGTTCAGATAATTTAAATATATTAAATATTAGTTTATATGCTAATCATATGGTAAAGATGCACATTTTTCTGTGAATTAGAAAGGAAATTGTAAGATAATTCAAGTAAACTTTGTTTGGTCTTTTCTACCATTCTTGGCTACATTCAAATCCCTTTGGAATTGAAAAAGCTGTGATGAAAGCCATGATTAACTAGTTAGATTTTCATAACTGGGGTGTAATTATAAGTTTAGATATTTTCTTGTCTAACAAAGAAAAAGCCATTGCTGCTGACAGCTGCACCAGCTATAAAAGCTGGGAACTAAGTAAAGGAATTTGAAACAGCTGTGACATTGTCAGGGTAAAACCCTGCCGTTTCTCTTCTGTGAGGTGAGAGAAGATACATCATTAAGCACACAACAAAACACATCCTTATGCGAGCCATCACCAGTCCTCCCAGGCTGTAAAATTATAATTGCCAATTTTCAAACAAAGCCTACAAGCATTAGAATTTTACATGGAAGGCACTGTATTGAAATTACAAATATTTCACAAAACTTCTCTGAGAAAAAAAATCTCCGTACAGTTTGTGATTCTCTTATATATGACTAGACTGTTCCAGTTTACAAAGACAGTTATGTTAAAGAGCAGAATTTAGAGGTGTCTCTACAGAAGTTTGATAAGGTAAAAATATTTTTATGACATTAAACATTAGCCATGAAATTCCCATATGTTTATTGAAAGACATGGTAAAGCCCTAACGGTTAGGTTCAGCTCAGTGGATAGAGCGTTGGCCTGCGGACTGAAGGGTCCCAGGGTTTGATTCCAGTCAAGGGCATGTACCTTGGTTGCAGGCATATCCCCAGTAGGGGGTGTGCAGGAGGCAGCTGATCGATGTTTCTCTCTCATCGATGTTTTTAAATCTCTATCCCTTTCCCTTCCTCTCTGTAAAAAAAATCAATAAAGTATATTATAAAATAAAATCCTTTAAAAAAAAGATGTGGTAAAGATTAATAAAATTATATATGTATTTATCTTTATACCTATTTAGCTATATATCTAAATGCATAAGTATATATTTAAGTCAAACATAGAGAGTTTTATATCTATAATTTATATATACATAGATGTTTATTATAAATATATGTGTTAGATATATATATATATACCTAAGCATATCACACTATTATATAAAATATTTGTCTATTTGGCAATATTTAACTATAAAATACATGAGAGGAAGAAATGAGAGAGAACTGGACTACTTGACTTTCACATTGAAACCTTATCACTAAAAATTAAATTTTATCTAAGAAAATCAGAAGTTCTATGATTGAAATGGTTTCATTTTAATTAGTGCCTTGGTAAGTTCATTATACAAACTACAGCAGGGGAGCAGTTAGGTGTCGATCAGGCTGCAGGGGAGTGGTTTTATAGTCTTCCACTCCGTGGCTTCATTGACACATTCATTTAGCACACATGTATGGCACAATTACTATGCAGTAGGCACGACCTTAAAGGCCTGCGGTTCATGTGATGAACAAAACGGACACAGCCTCATGTAGCTTTCAGTCCAGAGGGAGAGTTGGACAATGAGAAATGTCAACACAAGATATCTTTTATTTTCCTAATCCTAAACTGCACATTTTTTTGCATTTTAATATCTTGGACTAGCATTTATTGTCTAACTAATAGTACCTTTCTGCTGCTGTGGTGGTCCAGGCAACTGTCTTTTAGTAGTAGAAGCAGATGTTAATTGCCATTGTCTGCCTATGGGCACATTTGGTGGGCTGTTCACACGTCATTATTATCAGTGGAGTCAAATGTCCTATTTGACAAAATGTTTTAGAGCTCTTTGGGGAAAGGAATTCACAACCATAGCAGTAACTCTAATTAATGCATAAGCCTGTTCAATTAATTAAGTAATTTAAATGTCTCTTCACCTTACCAATGAGAAGAGATGTCTACAGGGCTGAGGGGAAGAGAGAAATGTTTGGGGACAGGCTAGCTAAATTGCATAGAAAGTAAAAGTGCTAAGGCAGCCTGCCAGAAGCCAGTTCCAGCATGTCAGCAGGGCTGAATCATCTGGAATGGCTGAAGGGCACTTCCCCAAAACCTGAATAGAATTGCTTGCTGCCAGACATCTCAGAGCATCTTAATTCTGCATGTTATTGCCTCCTGTCGGCCAAACACCTGAACAGCTGTAGGCTATTCCCCAAACTGCCAATGCTTCTGTAAACCTTACCCTTGGAAGTGTATGTCTCCACCTTGCCTTAGGAAAAATTGTGTTAATAAATAGCACAGGGTCCTTAGACAAGGGGTAGTCTTTTAGCTCCTTTAGCTGAAGCACCTCTGATCCCCAATGCCTTTCAAAATTATCTTTCGTCCTTGGACTACTTCTTGAATCTATGCATCAGCTCCTTTTTCCAGATTGCTGAACCCTTTGTAAGGCTGGGACAAGAACTCCGGTAGCAGCCCTACCTATTTGGTGTTGATTCAGATGTGTACAAGTAAAGAATAAACTCAGGTGGAAGCAAGTCTAGTTGTTACTGCTGGTGATGAATCCAGAAAGCTACCCCGACTCATTGTACACAAGATAGTTCAGGATTATTTAAAGAAGGTGTAAGAGTGTTATTGATAACTTCTGCTGAAATTAAGAAAGTGCCAACCCCAAGACTTGCAAAATGTGTTGCAGTGGTTCAGTTTAAAATTCAGGAAACAATGGTAAAGCAACATTGCAGAAAATATATCTTTTCCTCTCTGTGCATTTGTCTGCATGCCTTTTGCTATTGCCCTGTAATAGCATAAAGAGTGACATTGCATGGAAAACATCAATAAAATTCACTGTAAATAAAATATGAATTTGAAAAGATGAACTGTGAATTTAAGAAAGGTTTAGGGATAACTTCACCAATTTATTTTGCGTATAATTACTTCCTTTTAAGGGCATGAGTGGATAAATGTTGACTATAATTCAAATCATTCTTTTTGAAAGCTTAAATTGAAAATGATACGTAACAAAAAAGCAATATATATATTTCCTAGCAGTGTATAAAATACTTCTGAACCTTTCAATCAGACATATACCTCATAAAATATGTGGTAATGAAAGCCTCTGCTTAGAAAAGCAAGATAAGTGATAGAATTGGGGGAGATTTGCAAAAGGTTGTTAGGCAAGGTTTCTGATGAAGTGACATTTATTTTGAGATTTAAAAAATAAAAATAATTTGCTTTGCAAAAACAGGTTTACTATGGAATTTGTCCAAACTGAGCTTTTTCGGAAGGAAAAGAAGATACTGTTAATAATTAGATTGGTATCGTATCCAGAAAAAAACAGTGAGCATAGTCACACTAAACAAAGAATAGGAGAAGATTGTACCAGGCAGAAAAAAATGTAAAATAATTAGAGATAATTTAATATGTGGTAGTAACTTAAGACTGTTTGCCTAGACCCGTGGTCAGCAAACTGCGGCTCACGAGCCACATGCGGCTCTTTGGCCCCTTGAGTGTGGCTCTTCCACAAAATACCACAGCCTGGGAGAGTCTATTTTGAAGAAGTGGCATTAGAAGAAGTTTAAGTTTAAAAAATTTGGCTCTCAAAAGAAATTTCAATCGTTGTACTGTTGATATTTGGCTCTGTTGACTAATGAATTTGCCGACCAGTGGAGACTGTAACAAATTGGAAAGACTGCTATTGAGGTGGTAAATGAGACAAGATTAAGCAGATCTTACTAACCTAAGGTGAAGTTCATATTTTCTTCTAAATGCCAATAGGAAAGCATTTAATTTGAAAATGATATTATCTGATTCTTAATGTAAAAGCATTATTCTGGCTACACTGTGGAGAATGGCTTGGAAGAATCAAGACAGGCATTGAGGTCTGAGTTAGGAGGCTATTGCAAGAACCCCTATGACCAGGATGATGATGATGGAGATCAGAAAAAGTGAACAAACTTTATGGATAATTATTTTTAAATACAGAAGTATTGATTCAATATAATGGCTGGAGGAGTGTAGGGTAACTCACTTAAAGGTGCAGTATGGCTCCAGCAGCAAAGGTTTCTGCGAAATATTAATCCTCTGTGCTGAACTCTTTGTACCCTCAGGCTGGCTGATACCAGAAAATGGCATAAACATCAAGCCCCCAGGAAGGAGGTTAATGAATGTACTAGTATAGCGTGTGGATAATGGCTTGATGTTATCTGTTAACTTAGCAATGCACTGTTCTCTCTGGTAGTCTATGTAACTACCCACCATATGGTTTTACTATTAACCCCCCATCAAAGAGGAATACTGTCCCGGGAGTGTGTGGATTTATTCCTGGCTGTCCACCACTGGGAACAGCTGTTTTTCCCAGGTATGTAAGTATCTTCTATTAAAACTCATGAATTTGAAAAGGCTATGTTTCAGTTTTTCAAAATCAATCCTGAATTTAGACTTTTGGGGCTTTCCCCGAACAAATAGAAAAAGGGGTGCAAAATGGCTCTAACTTTTCTTGCTTAAATCATTGGATAAATTCTGACACAGTTTCCTGATACATGGTTGGTTCAAGAAGGGGGAGCTTTGTGGGGAGAAGTGAGAATTTCTGCTTATATGATGTTTACAATGCATTAGAAATACCCACGTGGAGCTATAAAGGGGTGATTTAGATAAATGAAACTGAAGCCCAGAGGAAAAGTCTAGCAAAAAAGGTAAAATTGAAAAATATGTCTATAGCATATTGATTAAAGCAAAATACTGCTTATTTCAACCTAAGGAAAGAGTGTAATAGATGAAAACAATGATCAGAGGTGGGATCTTGGAATTAGATGTAGAAATGAAGAAAAGGGTGTGGTAAAGGAAAATAAACTACACATGCAAATAGAAAACTGAAACACATTGTGTTCAGAGATGCAAGAGAGAATGTTACAAGAACGAGTGGCTGACTGTATCAATTTCTGTTGAAACATTTAATGAAATGAGGTGAGAGATTTTGCAAATTGATTTGACCAATAAGATACTGAAAAAAAAAATATGGTAGGTGCTGAATCCAGCCAGTGGTGAACCGATAAGTAAATGGCAGATTCAGAAGTTGAAAGAATGTGGGTGGCAATACTCTCAAAAAAATATGCCAATGAAGAAAGGGAACTAGGGAAATGAGCTATAAGATAGAAATCATGTCAGTGTCAAGAGGGAGAATTATATTTATTCTTGTTATTATTGTTTTATTTGAATGATAATGTCCTAGAATGAATCTATATTTTTGACTGGGAAGTAGGCAAGATATGTTAGGAAGGAAGAAGTTGATTTAATAGCTGACAGCAAGAAGTAGAGTCCTTGAGAAGAAAACTAAGTATAAAAGCAGGAATGCTTTCAGATTTCAGAGGCACTTTGGCATATGAGAGTGAGAATGCACCTCACAGACCTCCAACTACAGAGTACATAACTGAACAGCTGGCAGATAAGGGCAGAACTAGATACAAAGGGGAAAAGAGAGGACATAAATGTAAAATTTCCAAACAACATTTAATTGTCGGCATCAATAACACATGTATTCTAAGAACCTGAAGCTGCTAAAGACCGAACATATAAATAGCTTGAACTGTTTTGAGAAATTAATCAATGAGAGAAATTAATGTTATCAGTGAAAACTAAAATATTGTGGGCGTCCTCAAACCCTGCAAGAGTGGTTCTCAAAAGTTGCTGCATGTGTGTGCACGTTGGTGGTGATAGTGGGGGTGGTGGAGGAGGTTATTGGTGAAAGTTAGTTAATATACGTCACAGCCTGTGACTCAAGCTAACTATTCCCAGGGACTATGTAGAAGAAGGTTTTACACCTATCTACCAACCCACATATTAGGCCCTCCTCACCCCACAGTGAGATAGAAACCAGGAATTACCCATTCACAAATTGAATTGAAGAGTCTCTCTCTTGCCGAAACCGGTTTGGCTCAGTGGCTAGAGCGTCGGCCTGTGGACTCAAGGGTCCCAGGTTCGATTCAGGTCAGGGGCATGTACCTTGGTTGCGGGCACATCCCCAGTAGGAGGTGTGCAAGAGGCAGCTGATCGATGTTTCTCTCTCATCGATGTTTCTAACTCTCTATCCCTCTCTCTTCCTCTCTGTAAAAAATCAATAATAAAAAAAGGAGTCTCTCTCATAAATTACCAGAGTGATATTAATAATGAGGATAAATGTAGGGCATATACAAGCCAATGAATGTCTAAAAAACTAATATCCAATATTACAATATACCTGGGAGAATGATAAAATCTGTGGGAAAGAGAAAGGTGGAAAGGGAGGGTGTTGTAGAATGCTTTCCAAGTAATTTTGTTACAACCTCACCCCTCATCGCCAGACAACCAAATGCAATGACTTTTTCTTTCTTTCTTTCTTTCTTTCTTTCTTTCTTTCTTTCTTTCTTTCTTTCTTTCTTTCTTTCTTCCTTTGTTTCTTTGTTTGTTTGTTTGTTTGTTTCTCCTTCCATTTTTATTTATTGGGGGGAGAGAGAGAGAGAGAGAGAGAGAGAGAGAGAGAGAGAGAGAGAAACAGACATTGATTTTGTTGTTCCACCTATTTATGCATTCATTGGTTCATTCTTGTATATGCCCTGACTGGGGATTGAACTCACGACCTTGACTTATCGGATAACACTCTAACCAACTGAGTTTCCCAGCCAAGGCAATGATGCTTTCTTAATTACTGTCAAAATAAATGATATTCAAATGTTGCACTTACAGGGCAAAATCATTATTTATTTTATTTTAAATTTCTATCAGATAAACAAGTACCCTAACCTAGTACTGCTTCACTAAAACTTTCATAGAATGGTAAAGGCAACCCTTACTAAAAGACACAACATTGTTCTTTAGCTAGAGTAATAACCACTTGTCACAAATTGATTGTGTCGGTATAGATGGGATCTGATTCAGTGGTTAAGACTGAAATAACCAGAAAATTGCAAAGTCAATTCAATTATTTTACCAACCCTAATCACCAAATTGAATTGCATGAAGTTATTTAGGTTAAGAATAATTTATTTCAAAGCTGTTGCTATTATTTTTGTTTGAGAATGGAAATCAATCATTTGTGAAGGCTCATCATAAAAAAGAGCCTATTTGAAGTGAATCTGGTATTGTCCAAAATTAATTATTGACTTTTCTCTGATTTAGAAAGTTGAGTAGTGAAAGGCAAACACTGCAGGTTTTTAGAAACGCTCTGTATATATTTAAGGCTAACAGGAATCTATTCAAAGAATGTGGTTGTGTAAATAGGCTCTCAGAGTGCTTGTTGTCTGGAAATAAGACAGTAGTGTGGAAAGATATTTTCCCCGCTGTTTTTAATCAGCCACTCTCAGTATTGTAATAAAAAGAAAACAGCAATGATTGTTATGTATACAAATAAAACCCCTCAGATTGTAATCATGGAATGAATATTGACTTGTCAAACTATAGCCCGTGGTGCCATATGTGGCAGTGGGAGATTGTCACAATGTTCCATGACTAAGTGAAACGCAATTAAATTGAAAACATGCATACATTGTATTATGTTTTATGAATATTTTAAACTGATAGCTTTGAAGCCTTTTGACCTAACCAGAATGAAATTATAACAACTGTCATCTCTTAATCCCGCCCCATGTGGAATGAACCCCACACTTGGAACCTTTGTTCTATAATAAAAGAAGATTAATTGGTGCAATCTCCATGACAGTCTAGTAGAATTGCCAGATTCCAACAGAGAACAAAGGAGGAAAAAGCAAGCTGGAAGAATTTAGTATTCACTAAAGCAGAAGCCTTCATTTTTTTTTTCTTAAAAATATTTAAGAATTTTGTAGTACACTACTTTATGATCTGAAGATTTTTAAACACAGTTGGAGTATTTATCCTATAAATAATGAAGTATATAAATGAATGCATAAATAACCAGATCTGTTTCTGGCATTTCCTTAAAGTAGAATCAGAGGGTTGGGTTACAAGTCCCTTGGGAAATTTTATGAAAACCATGAACCTTTTTAAAAAGAAATATAATACATATTCAGCAAATAATTTTATGGCATCCATTTATTCTCACATCCTGTTCTCTAGTATCTAAGCTTAAAGCATCTGTTCATTTTTATTTGTGTTCTTTTTTTTTTTGGGGGGGGGTGTTCATATTAAGAAAAATGACGAAGAAGGGGTAAAACGTAAGAGTAAAAAATAGCCTAATGTGTGTAATAATCATTAATTTATTCCACATTAACATTTTCTAATGGAATTTGAAGTCAAAGGTAAAAAACATTGATTAATTGAAAACCTTGAAACAAATGGAAATGATTCATGTACAACTCTCAGAAATGTAAAACAAACAACATTATCAACCATCTACATGGCATATGTTACCCAATTTATGATCACATAATATTACACCTATTTCTGTGAAAATTTCTATTTGAAGTCATTGAAATGTTGCTGCTTTAGATTCAAGGATAAATCATAAATGTTGGTAGACATGTTTAAACATGACATTGAATGTTGAAGCTAAGAGACTTGAAGTAAATATCCAGAAGAGAGAGAACACAGGCAGCAAAGGTGAATAAACTATGAGTGAAAGGAAGCAGGCAGGAAGCATTTAGGAAAGTTTTTAGTAGTCACTAGGCAATTTTTAAAGGACTAAATAAGATTTACTTTATAAATAATCAATATATTTAGAACTTTGCTGTGGTTTTTTAAAAAAATATTTAATTTATTGAGTAAGATCATAGATAGTTAATGTATATGACTTGAAGAGTTTGAAGATTAAGTAGGCATTGTTTTTGTGATAATACTATTTTGATGATTTAATGAAGAATAGGATTCTTCAAGTGCCCTTCCTAATATATCTGTATGGATATTTTCATGATACTGGCTTGATTCTGCTTTACATTTATGAGTATTGAAAAGTATCATTAGGCCCTCTTGGTTTATATATCACTTCAAGAGATTCTTCAAGAAATCAGTATAATGTGCAAAAATATAATAGCATGTACTATAGTGAGACTGAGATTATTAGAAAACACTTAACCTTTAAATTGAGTTTGTTAAAAATTGACCAAGAATGTAAAATTTTTGTCACAACACATTTGCAATACTTTTAGAGTTGGTGGCAATGCAGAACTTTGGCCTAGCATGTAATGTGGCTATTTATAAATAATTCTCCTCATGGTTGGGTGCCAACAGAACCAGAGCCACTCAGTTAAAAAATTACAAAATTACTACCTTACATGATCATTTTTGTCATTTAGGTTTTCAAAGAACCTGCAGAAAGTACAAATGTTATTTTGACAAAAATGTGTGTTTGGAAAAAGCCACCATCTTAGATTTGAAACTCAGATTTTCTAAATTGATTTTATTATTTTAATTTCAAATGTAGGTCATGATTGCTATGAATGATTGAAATGTTCTATAAAGTGTCTTGGAAAAAATCAGTCTACATATTTTAGGGGGTAATGGTTTCTTTTTTCTGAAACTTTATAGAAAGAAATTTCACTCATTAAAATACATTTCTGTGTTAGATATGAGTCAGACATTCCACTCATAGATATTTACTCAAGAAAAATAAAAACATGTGTCTACATAAAACTTGTACACAAATGAAGAGTAGCATTATTTATAATTGTTAAGAAATCAAAACAACCCAAATATCCATGAACTGATAAATGCACAAATTAAATGTGGTATATATATATATATATATATATATATATATATATACAATAGAATATTATTTAACAATAGGAAGAAATGGAGTAACAGATACATGCTACAACATTTTGCCATGTGAAAGGATCCAGTCATACAAGAATACATACTGTTATTTTATTTATATAAAACTTTTGAACATTACTCATATAAAATTGACAAATCTATAGAGACAGAATATAAAGCCATGGTTGCCAGGAATTGGGAGTTTGTGAGGAGAGAAGGAGTTGACTGATAATGGCCATGAGATTTATTTTTGGCATGATGGAAATGTTCTAAATTAGACTGTGTTCGTGGTTGTGCTACTCTGTAAATATACTCCAAAAAAAGAAATCATATACTTAAAACAGGTGAATTTCATAATATGTATATTATATCTCAATAAAGCTGTTTAATTATATACATCTTTTATATATTAAAGGGGCTTAATATACTAAGTAGTAAAATTGTTTTATATTTTAACAAAAAATCTTGAAAATTAGTATAACAGTAAGTCATTTGCTTAGATATCTTTATACTAAAGTATTACAGGTTTAATATTTTAATTGATCTATCCTTATGAATATTTATTAAAGCATAAGCACTAGAAATAACAACTAATAACTAATTTGAAAGATATAAAAGCTTAAAAGCTTTATATTTTATTTAAATACTAGAGGCCCGGTGCATGAAATTCATGCAGGGGGTGGTGGGGGGGTGTCCCTCAGCCCAGCCTACACCCACTCCAATCTGGGACCCCTCAAGGGATATCCGACTGCCCGTTTAGGCCCGATCCCAGTGGACATTCAGACATTCCTCTCACAATCCAGGACTGCTGGCTCCCAACTGCTCGCCTGCCTGCCTTCCTGATTTCCCCTAACCGCTTCTGCCTGCCAGCCTGATCACCCCCTAACCACTCCAATGCCAGCCTGATTGATGTCTAACTTCTCCCCTGCCAGCCTGTTTGCCCCCAACTTCCCTCCTCTGCTGGCCTGGTCACCCCTAAGTGCCCTCCCCTGCAGGCTTGATCGCCTCTAACTGCCCTCCCTTGCAGGTCTGGTCCCTCTCAACTGCCCTCCCTTGCAGGCCTGGTGCCTCCCAACTGCCCTTCCCTGCTGGCCATCTTGTGGTGGCCATCTTGTGTCCACATGGGGGCAAGATCTTTGACCACATGGGGGCAGCCATCTTGTGTGTTGAAGTGATGGTCAATCTGCATATTACTCTTTTATTAGGTAGGATAGAGGCTTGGTGCACCGGTGGGGGCCAGCTAGTTTGCCCTGAAGGGTGTCCCGGATCAGGGTGGGGGTTCCCTTGGGGCATGGGGCGGCCTGAGCGAGGGGCCTGTGGTGGTTTGCAGGCCAGCCACAGCCCCTGGCGACCCAAGCGGAGGCCCTGGTATCTGGAATTTATTTACCTTCTATAATTGAAACTTTGTAGTCTGGAATGGAGCCAAGCCTCCTGCTCGCTCCGTGGCCAGCAGCCGTTTCTGTTGGGGTTTGTGTATATCTTCTATAATTGAAACTTTGTAGCCTTAAGCAGAGGCCTGGGCTGGCCAGGGTGTGCGGAAAGCAGGGGGAAACCCTAGCCTACTGCTCTTTCCAGCTCTGTGGCTGTCACCATTTCTGTTTGGATTTGTTTACCTTCTATGATTGAAACTTTGTAGCCTTGAGTGGAGGCTTAGGCCGGGAAGGGCAGGCGAAAAGCTTGGCTTCATCTGTTGCCTGGGAAACCCAAGCCTCCCTCCTGCTCTCTGTGGCTGTAGCCATCTTGGTTGGGTTTATTTGCATACTCGCTCTAATTGGCTGGTGGGTGTGGCTGGTGGACGTTGCTTGTGCATGTAGCAGAGTGATGGTTAATTTGCATATTACTCTTTTATTAGGTAGGATTTCTATTAACATACGTGTTTGCTATTTCACTTTAATATATAAGGTAGTTACTAACTAGGCTTTTGCTTCCTTTGAGTAAATCTATACTAATAAAAAGGTAATATGCTAATTAGACTGGGAGACCTTCTGGATGTCCTTCCAGACAAAGCCATGGTGGTGGGGCCAAGGCAGAGGCAGTTAGAGGCAATCAGGCCAGGAGCGGAGGGCAGTTGGAGGTGATCAGGCCGGCAGGGAAGCAGTTGGGGGTGAGCAGGTCGGCAGGGGGGAGGGGGCAGTTAGAGGTGAACAGGCCGGTAGGCGGAGTCAGTTGGGGGCAATCAGGCTGGCAGGAGGGGCAGTTGGGAGCTATCAGGCCAGCAGGGGGGGGGGGGAGAAGTTGGGGGTGATCAGGCTGGCATGCAGAGTGGTTAGGGATGATCAGGCAGGCAGGCAGGTGAGCGGCTAGCAGCCAGCGGTCCCGGATTGCAAGAGGGATGTCTGACTGCCCTGTGGGATCGGGCCTAAACCGGCAGTCGGACATCCCCTGAAGGGTCCCAGATTAGAGAGGGTGAAGGCCGGGCTGAGGGACAACCCCCCCTCCGTGAACAAATTTTATGCACCAGGCCACTAGTATTAAACTAATAAGATTCAAAGAAATATAATAGGCTACCAAATAAATTTTATTTGTTGTTACATGCTAAAGGAATTTGTATCCAACCACATTTCTTTAGCAAATTTTTACTCTTTATTATTTAAAATGTACTTTATAGGTAATTATTGTCACACCAGGATTACTAATGGCTGAAAAACATGGTATATAGGTCTCCCAGGTTATCATAACCAAAGAATTTCATAAGAAAGTTTACTTTCAACAGAATCTACGTATAAAGCTTGATCCCATAAAAGTATCTGACTTTTCAAGAAAAGGGATTCAGTGGCAAAATATTGACTCTTGTTATGATTACCCTTTGGCTGAGGGTAATAAAAATTTATAGGAATATACATTTTAATATAGGATGGGTTATAAAATAAAAATCAAACCAAAACACTTAAATTAGTTTTCAACTTTTTTTTTTTTTCTGCGAAACTGAAAACTCAATGTGTTGAAGGTAGAGGAAAACCAAGGCAAAAGAGAGACATTTCCTCTTTCTTTTCAGACTTAACATGAGTCTTCATTTTAATGTTGCAGATACATCACTGGGTTGGTGAGGGGGTGGGATAGGAGTAGTGTACTGGTAGCTTAAGAGTTTATTCTGTGAGCAGTGAAAGGTTGACGCATAGACAGTGAATAAAGGAGAACCAGTATAGCAATAGTCATAGGTAAGAGAGCATCATGCATAACAATGATACTTTCAGAATTCATAAGATAGTTGGAAAGTAATTGTTTTCTCATGATGTTATTTTTATTAAAAAATAATCACAATACAGTCTATGGTTAGATGGAAAGGTAAATTTTTACGGAGACCTCAAAGTCCTGAAATCAGAAACTTGCTCTTTGAAGTGTGATTGCTGTTCTACATTTAATCCTAACAGCTGCTATACCAGGTCAAGAGGGAATTGTAAAGAACCCACAGAAGCTGCTGCTCTTACCTGAGGGCCCTGCGTTATCTATTGTGATCTCAAGAGGAGAGGCTGTCTACTCTCCCACATCCCAAAGTCACACTGAGTTTTAATGTGTTTTTTAGCCTCTTTCAAAACACAAAGCTCACTTTTTTCCTTTATTTATGACATCTGGTTATATACCAAAATTCAAGTGCTCATGTTTGACCAGATTTTACAATCTCTTGGTCACTGATATTTATTTCCTTCGACTTTGTAAAGTGACTTCCTTTCTACCTAAATGACATATCATCTTGTATTTGTGCTTGAATGACTATGTGGATGATTTATCTGTTTTAATCTCCTTCTGTTGAAGTACCACCTTAAAATCATAGTTATAACAACACAACTTGTATTGTTTTTTAGATTGAAGATAAGCTATGTTTTTCTCGGTTCTGTTCTTCTCTAAGGAGTTATTATTCTTGAACTCAGGCCAAAAGAACTGCCTGCATCTGGGATGTGCTGTTCTCGTGGGCCAGGGCAGGAACAGAATGAAACAGAGCTAAACCACACAAGTGCATTGAAGGTTGACAAAATATACTCATCCTTCAGAAAAGCATGACGAGGATGGGGAAATTAAAAAAAAAAAAAAAAAAAAAAACAGGAACAATTCATACTTTCTACCACAGCCACTCCCCTGGTCAAAAATATTTGTTTTCACTTAATGCAATTAAACCTACCTCCTCTGAAAGATTCCATCCAATTATTCTATCAGACTTAAAGTTTAGGACCTCATGATCTGCATCAAGTTAGGATGCAGTTTTACTTGATCCAATATCTGTAAACTGAGAGAATAAGCTATGGTTTGTTTCACACACACACACACACACACACACACACACACACACACACACAGCAGAGAATGGTTAGAGCAGTTATAAGACAACTACAATAAATTATCAATTTGGAAAGAATGAAAGAGTAGATGCTTACAAGTCTCTGGTCAAAAACAGGTTTGAAGACCAGACAAAAGTTGAAAAGTCTCTTAAATAAATTCCCATTTATTTAAAGGAGATTTTATTTGCATGAGATTGTCTTGGTGTAAGGGATGATGGCAATCACCAGATTCCATCTCTGTACAATGCAGGTCCTCTCTAACTTCTGACTGTCCCCAGTGCAGGGACAATCTCCAAGCTTCTCAGCCTCCCTTACAGAGAGTATGTGTGTTTTTACCATCAAGGATAACACACCCAGGTTATGCAAAGGGTTTATTTGGGGAAGTTTTCTCCTATTCCTCCAGGCTAAAGTATGAGCCCCTCCCAAGTGCTTTCTGCTGCTTTTCTTGAGTAAAACTTTGCTTCCCAATTGACTCTTCTATTTGTGCTGCTAGATGATTTTATGTTCTTTAAATAAGGACCTTTGTTGACCTGTTCTTCCTGGGAATCAGCTCTCAAGTAGTGTTTCTCATATACTAGATGATTAATACATAGTTGGACTTGGCGAATGAATAGTTCTATAATATCAACATTGGCAAATCTAAAGATATTTTTGAAGAAAACATTGAAGGTCCAAAGATCAAATTTCTTTCTGAATTTTTTACCAAGATTAGTTTCTTTACACAGTTGGCATGAATATTTGTCTAATAAAGTTTTCTATTTTTGGTTGGAATATTAGAGTTCAACATTTGATTCATGAATAAAATATGATTGCATACACCTTATCATTGGACCCATTTAAACATCTTCCTTGTTTACTTTTCTTTTTAATTTATTTTTCTTAGGTGCATGACCACTGGCTAGTTCCCCTCCCTAGCCCAAAGGAATAAAGTTCAGCTTTCAGTAAAAAATTTTTTTTTCAAAATTTTTACATTACTCAAAATTTAGTTAACTTGACATTAATAGATATTACACATTATCACAAAGCACCTGAGATTCATTTTTAAATAAACACAAATAGTTAATAATTTTAGAAAAATTCATTATTTTTAATACAACAAACCCAGTCTTTTTTTCTTTTAAAGATTATAATCATTTGTGAGACCTTTTACAATATTCTAAGGCATCCTATCTTAGACTTTCAATATATGTTACAATTTCTAGATAGCACTTGTGTGTATATACAAGATATTGAACTAGTTGATGATTTGGTTATGTGGAGGGAAATATTGAAATTAAAACTAAGCAAAAGTTAAAGTGACCTTTATTAAAGACAAGGGCTAATTACAGATGGCTAATGAAGTGGAAAAAAACCTGTTTCTTAGCTCAAAAATTCTTTAGATATAAACTGAACACTA
The DNA here is from genome assembly GCF_951640355.1 of Cnephaeus nilssonii. Classification (NCBI taxonomy): domain Eukaryota; kingdom Metazoa; phylum Chordata; class Mammalia; order Chiroptera; family Vespertilionidae; genus Cnephaeus; species Cnephaeus nilssonii. The sequence goes on from NC_137073.1 coordinate 97,415,905, forward strand.
AAATCTTATCTGGCTACAGAAAATATATTAGTCTATTAACATGTGTTCATATGACTATCCCTAACTTAACTAGCAATCTAAGTTGTTAAAAAAAAAACAAACACAGAAATAAAAGTGCCAGAGTTAAGTTAATGAACTAGGAAGACAAATTCTCATTTATTTTATTTAAAGAAAGAATCAATTTATGTTGCCAAGCAGTTTTAATATTCCATTAATTTGTTTAACCCATGGTGTTATAAAAACAGGTTATTGGGATGACTGCATTAGGAACTCAGAAATACTAAAGGCATATCTAATTTCAGGATTAACCATCTGTTACAGTTTGAACTGTGTATCTCTGAATTCAAATGTTTGAGTCCTAACCTCCAGTAACAGAATGTGACCTTGTTTGGAAATAGGATCAGTGCCAATGTAGTCATTTAAGATAAGGTCATACGGGAATAGCATGGCCCCCTAATGCAATATGAGTAGTGTTCTTGGGGGGAAAAAAAAAAAAGGAGTTTTAGACACAGATGCCCATACAGAATCCCATACTGAGACAATGTCATCTAAATATAAAAAAAGGCTAATATGCGAATTGTCCACTCGGGAGTTCGACTGGGAGAGTGAGAGTTAGATCACTCACTATGACATGTGCTGACCATCAGGGGGCGGCGCAGAACATGGCGGGTGACCAGTGGCAGTGGTGGGGTACTGAGGGAGTGAGGTAAGGAAGAGGTAAGGAGGAGGCAAAGAGGTGGAGAGGCCAGGCCTAGGGACCCTACCCTGCACAAATTTCATGCACCAAGCCTCTAGTGTGAACATAAAGGCAGAAATGGGAGCAATTCATTGATAAGTCAAACAATGCCAGAGATTGCCCGCACATCACAAGAAGCTAGGAGAGGCATGTGATTCAGCACTCAGAAGGAACCACCCTTGCTGAAACCTTAATCTTTGACTTGTAGCTTCCAAAAGTGTGAGTCAGTAAAATTTTATTGTTTAAGCTACTCTTTACTTTTTTATGGCATTTCTAGGAAATGAATACATCAGCAATTCATTGTCTCCCATTGTCTTAGTCAAGTCACTGTCTACAGAGGAATTACCACTACCCGTTGATCATATCCTTTCCATTAAGACTACTGTGATGGGTTGGTAATCAGATACTATGTTTGCATGGTTACTACCTGTTTCCTTTAAATCTCACCTACAGGGGATAGCTCACTCAGCATCCTGAGTAGGACACTTGAACTGACCCAAAGATACTCTGAAATGTATATACACTCTCAATTTTGCTATTCTGAGAAAAAATACTCTAAATTGTATGCGTATTATTATTATTAAAGTGTTTTTTAAATTTGTATCTCTTTTAATTTAAAAAATGTGTAATAACAATGTTATATTAAGTAGTCAGTGATATTGATAACATTAGATTTGAAATATTAATATATCAATGACATTTGTATATTTTCATATGCATATTATTTTTAACCTGAGATGTTTTACGTTTTAGTAATATTTTTGATTCAATGTTCTCTGATACAGTTTCTTCTACTCTTTATTAAAATTACAACTTCTGATTGAGTGCTTTTCTTGGAAGATGTCAAGATGACCTTTTTGTCCTAGAATATTCTGCACTATCAGCTGGATAATAAGGAATAAAAATACTGGTAACAAGTAAATAACATTTTGTTATGGTCTATTATAACAAGGAATAATCTTATTAGATCAGTGGTTGGCAAACTGCGGCTCGCGAGCCACATGCGACTCTTTGGCCTCTTGAGTTTTTAGCAAAGGCGAGCTTAGGAGTACCCTAATCAAGTTAATAACAATGTACCTACCTATATAGTGTAAGTTTAAAAAATTTGGCTCTCAAAAGAAATTTCAATCGTTGTACTGTTGATATTTGGCTCTGTTGACTAATGAGTTTGCGGACCACTGTATTAGATTACTGAGACTTTTATGGAAATTTAAAGATTAAAGTGATAGTATGTGCATGTGTATGTATGTGTGTATTTTTATAAATATAGATATAAATATATATATGTATATACATAATTATAAAATGTTATATATATTTTTCAATAATGGCACAAGTTGCTGAATTAATATATGTTGGAGCATAGAGTGTGCATTGGGGGAATAATAAAGAAAACAACAACACTTGTCTTTCAGGCTGGAAGTGTTTTGCTATTCAAAACTAAAAATAAGAGAGGTCAAGAAAGATGTCTCACTGCCTAGATACTGTGGAAAGCAAAATATTAAAAATCAGTCACAATACACATCATCACCAAGTATGCATTCACAATAAATAGCTATTTTATTCAAAGAAGATATCTGACTATATTACGCTAAGACCATCACATAATTTATTTTAATAGTCTCAATAATATAATCAAACTTAAAAAAAATGAATGCTGTTCTCGGTAACAATAAGCATACCTCATGCCCAAATTTTGATTTGTACTACCATTCTTCAATTAAAGGAATTAGTGCTTCTTGAAAAATAAAACTGATTCTAAGACCAGGGCAGGAAATACACAAGATGAGCCCAGAATATCTTGTAATGACAATAAGTAAGAAAGCACGTGAACACACACACAAACACACAGACACAGGCACACATATACTGATGGGATATGTCAGAGAGATACAAGTGCCAACTGAGAGAGATCTCTAGGACCAAAATATGAATAATTTGAACATTTTAATTGATAAAATCATATTGGATTAACCCCAAAAATATAAAATAAATTCCCAAAGTCCATATTATTAAAAATGGTTGAATAAGTAAACAAATAACAGAGGAAAATAAAGGACCCATTTATATAGACACATCTTCCTCAGAGAAATGCACCATGACCCTCCTCTCTTGAAGCGTGGGCTGTACATGGTGGGTTACTTTAGAAAAGTACATTATGGGGAAAAAAGACATAATTCTACAGGGGAGAAACATGACAATATGACCTCAGAAAGGTGATAATATGAACATCAGCGTGACAATTCATGGTGATAATACACACTTATGATATGAGAATGGCATTTTCCACTGTGGTCTTCCTCTCCAAAATGCCATAATCATAGTGTAATCATGAAAAGAACAGCAAACAAATCCCACTTGAGGGGTATTCTATAAAATAACTGACTGGTACTTCTCAAAACTCTCAGAGTCATCAAAAGACAAGCTAAGTCTGAGAAACAATCACAACCAGATGAGCCTAAGGGGACATGATGACCCCATGTGCTGTGGACTCCTGGATGAGATCCTGGGAGAGAAAAAGAACATTAGGTCAAAAGAAACAAAATATGAATGAAGTATGGGCTTTAGTAAATAAAAATGTGTTTATATCAGTTCTCTACTTGTGTCACATGTAACATACTAATGTAAAATGTTAATAATAGGGAAAAAACAATTTTACAAAAATTTCCATTTTTGTGGAAAAACTATTTTACAGAGCAGTTCCTAAAAGCAGAACACAAATTGAATAAGGATTGGTACTTCACTCTTGAAAAGCAGAACATCTATATTACCTAGATCTAGCAAAACAAAAACCAAAAACAAAGAAAAACATAACATCAGTTCTCTTTACCAAGAATTGTACAGAAAATATTAATGGCAAAAGAGGGGAGCAGAGAAGCCAGACTGACTCAGTTTCTGATCCTTACAGAAGACATCAGAGCCTCCTGGACTGATTACAGTTCTGGCTGAGAGAGAAGCCATAGCAGCTCCATGCAAAAAGGAAAATTTTTGGAGAAACAGAACTTCAGACAGAGAACCCTGGTGACTTTATATTGTGTTTTCACCCTAAAATTCTTCCTGCTCTTCTTGTGGTTAGCTCCAAATGATAATCAGGCCATGCTACATTCTTGAGATATAAAGATGACAGTTTTAACATTTTAAACAAAAGTTATGGTTTGTGGAAGTCTACATAGAGAAAGAAGCTGACAGTGTGATGTCTGCTTGAGACTCTGTTCTATTTTCTTTTCCTTTTTTTGTTCACTGATAACGAGGTAACTAACTGAAAAACATTGTTGTAAATGTGGTCAGGTTTTTATTGCCATAATATAGCGTGGCACCAGATTCTATCTAATCCTGGAGAAGACAGAATGAGTGGGTAGAAATATTTTGGGAAGTGAGGAAGCAAGAATCCAAAAGCAGATCAGTTCAACCCTGTACTGCTTGTTAAAAAGGGGAAAAAAGTTGCGAGGAGAGATAAAAAGTGGAGCCTAGCTCCAATAATTTCAAGATGAAGACTAGAAAGTGTAGAAGTTTTAAATAGAATAAAATTGTTCTTTAAAAAGTGTTTAAAACAACACGATTTATAAGGTCAACTAAGAAAGATCGAAACAGGTTAGATACTTCTTAAAAGCTTTCTTGGTTCATATTAAAATAACAAAGAGAAATAAGAATTAGAAAAATGACAGAATATGAAGGGAATTCCACTCATTGCAGTGAGAAAGAAGGGGCATTGAACATATTAGTTGTTTATTTTTCTTTTTTTCTTGAATAAATTCTTTTTCTAGAATTTATTCCAGTTAGCACACCATCTCCAGTTAACCTCTGAATTAGAAAATAAATTGATTTACATCTGTGACATCAAAATTGGAGATCAAAATAAGCACTACAAGTATATAACTCTCCCAGAAAGTAACAAAGGAGTTAACATTTCTTTATGCTCACCTGTTTTCTAGACAATATCTCATTGATTTCATGCACATTTTATTTACTGTTAAACAAATCTCATCTTACCAACTACATGCACACTTTTTAAGAGCAACAATTGAGCTTTATATTTCTTCCACAGTTTATTGAACATAATAGGACCCCATTAAATTTTTCTAAAAGGCAATTTATTTTTATCTCTGTAATGCTTTCTATAAATAACAAGTAGATTGCTGCTAGTTGATGCAGTGTTGACATCAATTATACCAAGAAGTTTACTTCATCTTATTGATAATAGTTACAAGGTTCTTTAAAAAATGAAGTAACGGATTGGAGTGCTCTTCAAGAGACTTGAACATTGGTATGAACATTTAGCAAGATTTTTTGAATTAGAATGCTTTTCACATCATTTATCTTCATTCTCCTCCAGGCAAATTATGCATCAAGGAGATTATGGGTAGTAGAGGCAATTACACGTGTCTAACCTATTAAAAGTGTTCTAAATTCCATATAAATTAAACGTGTTTCCAAGTGTTAATTAACTAAATGTATGAAAACTTGATTATAATTTGGCCTCTGGCATTTGAAAATTATTAATCCCCTTAAATCATCTTCCTTATTGCTTCCCTTTTACAGAAATTCTCTAAATACAGTAAGATTGTAAATCATATAACAAAAAAACAAAACAAAAAAAACCCCAACAACAACAAAAAAAAAGGTTTGCCTCTTCTGGATTTGAAAATTACACACTTGCTTTCAAATCATAACACTGATCATCCAAGAAAATCAGTTAATGTCCAAAAGCCAAAATTTGGAAAAATAGTACCCGAGGCTTTAACATTGGAACTTACTTTCACTGAAAGGAAAACACTGTTTGTTTCCAATTTAACAATTATGAATTTTGGTCACACACTATGGTTTGAAACAATGCCCACGGCAGGGACATGGGGAGCCTTCGCAAATGGCAGTTTACAAGAATATCACCTCTATCTTATGAAGAGAGGTTTTGGTAAAATAGACCCTAATTCTCTCCATTGCAAGTCATCCTTTTATGAGGAAGGCCTTATAATTATCCCCAACTTAATAGAGGGCCTGTTACATGTGAAGAGTTTGAATTTTCTTTTCTTTTTTTTTTGTGGGGAACTTGAATAATCTGCACCTACTTGATATTACAGATAATTGCAAGTTTGGCATATTTCTTTCTCATCAACTCACCTTGAAAGCCTCTATGTATATTTTATAAATTAGGTACATATGATAAAAGAAACTAACACATCTATGTTCCAGAATTTGTTTAAAGGAAAACAAAATAAAGGATTGCTAGCTAGGCACAGTATTATTGGTGTTTATTCCTTTATCCTCCTTATCTCTTAGTTTAAGACGTTCCCACTCCTTCTGATTTTCTATTGTTACTAATAAGTCAATCTGCATACATGGGCCTATTTTTAAAATGTATCTTTATTGTTAAGAGTATTACAGATGTATTGCCTTTTTTCCTCCCATTGCCCACCTTCACCCAATTCCTGCCCTGCCCCAGGCCTTCACCACACTATATTGTCTGTGTCCATGGGTTATGCATATATACATATAAATTCTTTGGTTAACCTTTTCTTGGTCCTCCTTCCCCTCGTTCCTCTGAGATTCTTCAGTTCCTTCTAAGTTTTATGTTTCTGGTTCTATCTTATGCATCATTTTATTTTGTTCATTAGATAGGCCTATCTTGAAGACGAAAATATTTTCCTCTAATATTAAAGTTGCTTTTACTCCACTTACTAACATACTTCTTACTAAAGTTTCCTGATTTTGCTTCCCAAAACCCTATTTCATGTTCTTTCAGAATTTCTATGCTTTGATGTCCTTTCCTTGTTCTAGTTCAGGGTTTGATAATCACACCTAAAGGATCAAATCTGACCCTCTGCCTGCTTATGTAAATAAAATTTTATTAGAATCTAGTCATGCTTATTCATTTCTGTATTGGCTATAACCTTTTACCAGAGCTAAGTAGTCATGACAGAGACATATACCCAGCAAAGGCTGAAATATTTACTATCTGGCTCTTTACTTTGAAATGTCCAACACTTGATCTAAATAATCAATTAAAGGCTGTTAAGCATACCCACTTCCAGTTCAGTGCAAACAGAATAATCCTTAGGAAATAGATTTACAAAGCTCTCAGGAAGCTCTTATTGTTTTAATTTAATATATTCCACCCTCCCCCCCCCCCCCCTGCCCGCCCTAATCTGGCTGTATTTAACCAGGAGCTAATATTACCTTCTGAGAAACCCACGTGCAATCTCTCTCTCATTCGGCTAGCCCTATTAAATGCCTTGTTTTCCCTTTTGCTTACCTATGACCCTGTGGCTCACGAGCCACATGTGGCTCTTTGGCCCCTTGAGTGTGGCTCTTCCACAAAATACCACGGCCTGGGTGAGTCTATTTTGAAGAAGTGGCGTTAGAAGTTTAAGTTTAAAAAATTTGGCTCTCAAAAGAAATTTCAATCGTTGTACTGTTGATGTTTGGCTCTGTTGACTAATGAGTTTGCCGACCACTGCCCTAGTCTGCCTGAAGAATCAGGTGAAGCTGCTCAGGTAGCTTACCTAACAACAGGTATTCAAGCAGAGGGACATTGTATGAGGCAGCTACTGGTGACATGCTAGATCAAGCATGTCAAACTCAAAGGCTAACTGGGCCAAATAAACAAGGTTTAAGTTTATGTGGGCCGCAAAAATACAAAAGCTTCAAATTTCGTAGAAACGTAGGTGTATTTAGAAAAGTATAGTATAAAATAGCAAGAACAAGAGCAATGATAACATTAATGTTTTCTTCCTGACACTTGGCATCTCTTTTCTGCAACTATCTTTCCTACTTCAGGGGAAATCCTGTTCACAGTGATTATTTTCCAAACTGACCCACGGTGAATGTCCGTAATTCTGGATCTGGCAGGAGACTTATTTCCTTTCATAATTGTAAGTAACTGCTCACACCGTGATATTGGCTGGGCTGCAAAAATATTCGTTGTGGGTTGCTTGTGACCCACGAGTTTGACATGCTTGTGCTAGATGGTCAGATAATAGGGCAGTGGTTAAAAACTGACGGAGGGTAGGTGAAAAAGGAGCAGAATGTAGGGTTTCTGAAATTCAGGCTCAGGGTGGGAAAGAGAGCATGCATCATAAAGGACACTGTCATCTCTTTACTATACCTGGTGTTTACTGCAGCCCCTTCCTTCCTTCATTTCCGAACTTCCTTTGAAAACCTGGAACTTAATGTTGGTGTTTATAGAGTATTACTTAAGAGGCTGTGGTGTTTCCTCCTTATCACAACTAGGCAAATCACTCCTAAATGTATTACTGCAAAGCATAAGATGGATAAACCCCAGTGGAAATAGTAGCATATATTTTAAATACAGATTTGTTTAGTCAGAATTTATAAATTGCAAAAAAAGATAGAATATTATTTTTTAAAATTAGAAAGAGCTGGCAAACTAAAGAGGCAGAGGTGGTTCTAGAAATATGGCCACCTGCTCTCAGGCCTCACGTCCATCTTTAAGTCAACTACAGAACACCTGCACTGGTGCAGCAGTGGCTGGATTGAGACATTGGTCCAATAACTTGGACGATCTGGGTTTTTGAAAGAGGGAGTGAGTGCAGGACTTTATTTTCTTTGGTGTGAATATAGAATTGGGCCATAGATTCCTGGGGCAGTGATCAGAATTACACAATTCCCAATGAGCATTTGACCTAATGAGGTCCATAAATCCCAGACAATGAAGGCATGAAGGCACCAATCTGTGTGTGTGTGTGTATGCGTGTGTGTGTGTGTGTGTGTGATTGAACACACAAAGCATCCCTAAGATGCTATTAAACCTGTGGTTCAGAATCCATCCTAATCCTTAGCCTGGGCTAGTATAGGCTTTGCAAAAATGTATATTGAGAACATAATAGAAAGTGAGCTTACTACTGAATACCAGGGACCCAAAGGGGGAAAATGCAATGTGACAGAGAAGCCACATGGGAAAGACAGACATCTGGAGGCACCTTTCAATGGCCTGTGATAAGAACTTCAGTAAAGGTTTACTTAGGTATTATCAGAGCATCAACGTAGGGCTAGTTCAAGTTAGTAACTTTGCTGAAAAAATTCCAGTGATTTTCTGCTTGTACTTTATTTAATGTTCTTGGCCTGGATTTAAAAGCCATGATAAATCCTTGGCTACACTAGGTCCTTCTTTCTAATAAAATATAACTTAAAATCTGTGACACTATATCATCTAAGATTACAGGTGTATTTTATAGTTTCCCTTTTCATTTTATTCTGATGACAAGTTATTTGAGGGAGAAGTCATAACCTAAAATCTTCATTATAACCTCAGAAAACATAACAGGTCCCTAAATTATTCATAAACCACCTCCAAACAAAAGATCCAATAACGTTATGTTTGGTAGTGTTAGAAAAATTATGGGAAGAAGTAAAAAGAAAATGTCTATGCATGTTGTAGAAAGCCAGAATTGTATTTAACTTTGTGTTAGTGAGTCAGACAGATCATATTTAACCTTCTAAATAAATTAGGTTCTCATGTCTTGATTTATACAAATTAAACTGAAGAAGAAGACAGGATTGTTTTGATAGCTCTTTTTTTCTTCTGCTTAGAAAGAATGAATCATTCAAAGTATAAGACCGAACCGAGAAATACTGAAAATAGAATTTATAAAAAAATAGAAATAATAGGGCCATTGTTTCCACAAACAAGCAACAAAGCCTCTTTTTAAATGTTGTGAAGTTCTTAGAGGTTTTAAAAATAAAGTGAAAACTAAATCATGTTGACATCATAGCCTGCAGTGGAAACACACTGAGCCTTAAATATTAACATTTGGTGCCATTTCTAGTCCTATTAATGTTGCGATGAAGACCAACTTCAACTAATCTGTCTTCTCACAGTTCAATGTCACAGTATAATTCCAGACATGGACTAAAATGAGCTAAATATTCTGCACACCAACTTCTTCTCAGCAATGATTTATTTTCCTAATAAAAAGTAACCAGTATTTTCTATTTTGAACAAGTATGATATAAATTATATAAAGTACAGAAAATGGGAAAAAAAGAAAAGAAAACAGGCCAACATATTATATACAGAAAATTAGTTTTGTATCATAGGTTTAAGAATCTAAGGACCTGAAGTTCATTTCAATCTACACTTGGGTGAATTTACCCAAGACCCTGGGGGTAAAACAAAAACTTGTTATTGCCAGGAAATGGAATTGACTGCACCATTTTATTGTAGTGAGAGTTTTTCAGACATGATAAACTATACACCGGAAATGACTGTGCTACCTCATTATGAAGACTGTAGTTTTGCGTGTCCTCTAAAACTTTAAAACAAACAGAATTATGTTATAATATTGAATGTGGGTTGTTCTCAGAAAGTTTTTCATTATCATGTGTGTTTTTTTATTGTCACACATAGTATCAGCAAGATAGGAGTGACTGCCAATGTGTGCCCAATTTGTATTTTAATCAATATTTTTCCTACCTCAAACATTTAGCGTATCATAAGCATAACATGTTGTTCATAAATATAAACTGAATATATTAGTTTTCTATTGCTGCCATAACAAAAACACCACAAACTTTTTTGCTTCAAACAATCTATACTTATTATCTTGTAGTTTTTTGGGGCTTTTTTTTGCATTTCCGATCTAAAGTCTTGATGATGGCAGGGGCTGCCATTGCCTGGGACACGCTTCTATTTATTCTGCCACTAGGTTAAATTCTACTGGACTTCATATCTCACTGTGCACTCACTTTACATCTTCAGGTAAGTCTTTAAGTTGTTATGTCAAACTCTCATTGTATTCTTTATTTCTGGTTATTTTTTTAAATACATTTTTATTGATTTCAGAGAAGAGAGAGAGATCAAAACATTAATGATGAGAGAGAATCATTGATCAGCTGCCTCCTGCATGCCCCTTAGTAGGGATCTAGCCCGCAACCCAGGCATGTGACCTTCTGGTTCCTAGGTTGACACTCAACCACCGGGCCATGCCAGCCGGGCTATTTCTGGTTGTTCTTCAGCATTCATCACACAATCTCACTGGTTCAGTCTTCCTCTGACCTTCTAGACTACAAGGCACACAAGGGCAGAGATTGAGTTTGCCTTCTTCTCCCCTGCATCCCTATGGGTAGCACAGATTGTCACAGATGATCAGTGCTCATTGCAGCTTTATTCAAGAATGAGCTAATGAATGCATGAATGCGCTTCTCTCTATTTCTTCTATGTAGCTTCCCCTCCACTTTTCCTTCACTCTGTAGTTTATAAAATTGAACATACCAGTCCTCTGCCTAAACTAATTCTATGGTTCACCATCAATTTAAGAAGAATGTTCTCATATCTCACTATGGCACATTTGACCATTGCTTTAATTAGGAGAAAATACTTATTTAAATAATGAGCCCTACAGCTCCATTGCCCACCCTCTATTCCAAATAAAGATAAGGCAGAGAAAATAGCATGATTAGAATTATGGAAGTAGCATGGTTTCTTAAAAGATTCCTCTGAACTTGAACAACTTCCTTGGGGATTAAGGACCCTGAAAAGTACCCAGATTTTAGGAATCATTGAGCAAAGAAAGTTTTTTATTTCCTTTGTATTTAACTTTTCACCTATATTCTGCACGGCCCAGTTCACTTGCCAATTCAGGAGCAGCAGCCCTAACAAAACACAATCCTGGACATTCACCAGGCCCTTTCTACACACCATTGCTTCCTGCCTCCTATTATTGTCCTGCTGCCCAAACACAGCAGAAACAGCTTTACCCAGAATATTTCTTCTTCAGCAATTTCAAACTAATTACAGTTGCACAAATTCACCACATTCTATCATTCACTCAATAAATATTAATCAAATGCCTACATCATGCCAGACAATTTCCTGTTCTTGAGATACTGCAGTAAATAAGGGAACCATACTATGTTATAAAGTTTGCATTCTAGTATGCATTCATATCTTACATAGATTAGAGCCTTTCACTAAAATGTAGTTACCCCAATTCTATATGGATAACCAAATGCCACCTTCAAACCCAGATTAAACATTATATCTCAAGGGAAGCCCTCCATATCTGTTCCCTAAACTCTATGCAAACCATTATTACAGAACTTAATATGCAAAATTATAATTGCTGAGCTATTTTTCCATACAAGGCTATAACTGCCTTCACTGTGGAGACTATGTTCTCATCAGTTTTATATTTGCAAGCTCCATTCCGGTCTCAGATGAGACATTTTACAAAAATAATAGACAAGATTAAATCACTTTTAAATGCTATATTTCTACCTGGCACAGGTCATGGGACAGCCCATTTGGGGTCATGGACTACTACAAAATGTTACAAGTGTGTGTCTGGTTCAATGGATAATAGTAACAGAAGTGTCTTTGATAAGACTGAGCACAAGCTAGCTATACCACAATCATGTTTATTCTGATTCTATTCTGGTGCAGATGTGTTTGTACTCAGAAGTGAGACAGGTCCCAGTGGATTTACTTGCTTTTTGCTTAGAGTTAGTTATTTTAAGTCTCTTCAGTGTCTCTTTTTACCAGAATCATAGAACTTTAATTTTAGGATTGAATCTTGATTTCTACATAGATGCCCAGATTTGTAGCTGAGAGTATCATTTACCTTTTGATGGAGAGGCAGATTCTATATTTTCCTTTATCACTCTCTGAGCCTGATGAAATTGAATATTCTGCATGTTCAAATTAGTTGATCTTGACCCTATTATGACCCAATGGAGCAGCATGTGCTTTGAATAGACTTAATTTGAACAGACCTTAATTTGAGACCATAAAGAAGAAGAACATCACTCTAGTCAATTTGGCTCAGTAGACAGAGTGTCAGCCTGCAGACTGAAGGGTCCAGGGTTTGATTCCAGTCAAGGGCATGTACCTCCTCCATGCTTCCTCCTAGGCCTGGGCCCTGGTCAGGAAATATACAGGAGGCAACCAATCAATGTGTTTCTCTTACATCAATATTTCTCCCTGTCTTTCCCTGTCTCTTCCACTCTCTCTAAAAATCAATGAAAAAATGTCTTCAGGTGAGGATTAAAAAAAACAAAAGAAAAATAATTTTCCACTTACCCCTCATCCCCCTGGTAGCATGTCCTTATGATTCTTTTCTATTGTTAACTATGTCAGTATTCTTATCATAGACCATTAGCCTATCTGGACTACACTTTGTGGCAATTTCTTCTCAAGTGTGTGAAAGCTGAATGAAAGACTTCCTCTCTAGACATTTACTTAATGAGCATGGCTATGTATATATATATTGTATATATATATATACAATTTTCCTTTAGCTGACTCAGTTTTGTAATTTCACATCTTCATTTTATAGTCTCTTCTAGCAGGTAAAAGTATAAATCAGCATAATAGAGGGGGCAAGAAAACTGATGGGTGATTTCAAGATGATTTCACTTTTATCTTTCCCAAGGGTAGAATTTAACCATTCATTACTGACTAAATTTTCTACATTTACTATGAAAATATGTTCAGCTGGTAAACCTAAGTAATGAGATTCATATTTCAGAATCCAGGGAAACTTTGTGTAGTTTAAAGTAAAGGAATCAAACAACGTATTCCAACTCATTTTGGCTCATCGATAACCATGGTTGAGGTCATCTTTGTACTATCTGTTTTGTGTAAAATGAACAAATTTGAATAGCTAATTGTTGGCCCACCTTCTAGCAATTGCACACTAAAATTGTAGTTCTTTTCCTTGGTGACTATCCATATCCAATCAAATACATGGCTGAGTAGCAAAGTTGTCTTGATGATACTAAGACCATATATACATCACAAACAGTATGCAGTTAGAGACATTGATTGTAGAATCAAATGGACTGGCATTCCCCCTTTGGACCATAGGACTTGGCACATATCACTTCATCTCCTTCAGCTTAGTTTCTTCCCTGTAAAATTATGAAAATAATATAAACTCTGAGACAATGGAGTGAGAATTAAGGAAAATAATTGATGAGAAGTTCACAGCACAGTGCTTGGCACAGAAAAATGCATACTACATATAGAACTTTATGATTTATTCTATGAGTTTTACAACAGAATTGATCTTGGATAAGGAGAAATAAGAAACTGTTGAATCTGCCTAATCCACCTATATATATTAAAGGTGGGACATCTTAAAATGTTTCTTTCCAGTTTTTCTAATAAGAACTAGATACCCATTGATTGAAAATGTCTGTGTGGGATTCTTTATAGTAAAAAACAAGTCTTATATGGTGATATAATTTGGAGATTATAAGTAAATTGGCTTTACAAACTATCTAATAGAATTTAGATGTATATCTGTTATCATGGTATAATAATTAATGGCATCCTTTCATGTTCTCAAAATGATTTGGTTTAGACAACTTATATGATCGCACTAATTTTAAAAGACATAGAATCACATGAATAACTTCCAGGATCTTCATTAACTTTATTTTTTGCTCAATCACATTTTACACAGGTATATTAAAACAAACTATAAAAAATGATATATTTATTCACTAGTCAACAATTCCATTGGTCTATGTGGCTAGTTAGGTATAATTGCCCACAAATTATTATCTATTTCAGTATTTTTAGCAATCTTATTTCCCCCAGAATATTTTAAATCAAATATTCAAAGTCAACATACTACCAACTCATGACCCCACCATGTGCAACAAAAATTCCATTGAATTTTAAAGCTATTCTACTGATAAGAGACACAAAAATAATAGTGACCTTAGATATAGGTAGTTTTCCAAAATTACATTTTTATGGTAATGAAGCTGAACATATTAATTTAATGTGAAAAATCCAATAGTCTATGGTTGTTTTTAAATATAGAAGTTATACTGCTATTGCTGTTCATAAAGTCCTCATGCTTTTTAGAAAATTAAGTTATTATATTACTAGAGGCCCAGTGCATGAAATTCGTGCGGGGCGGGGGTGGGGGGGGGCGGAATGGGAAGGATGCCTCTCAGTCCGGCCTGCACCCTCTCCAATCCGGGACCCCTTGGGGAATGTCCGACTGCTGATTTGTGCCCGCACTTTTAACAGATGACAGCTCCATTGCTGTTTCTTTCTTTTCATGCTTAAATCCATTGGAATTAATAGGTATTCAAAGTGTATATACATTCGGGGGGAACACCCTGTATATCTCTAGTCAGCGGTGAAAGGAACCAATGGTGGATTTGGAACCCCCAGACAGGGAACCTCGCTCACTCCTCCCATGTCTCCCCACTGCACTCCCCGGATGTCTCCCTTGGCGGCCGGCCCAGGCAGGTGGGAGGCTTGGCTTCCTTCATCGCCCTGGGGAGGCTTGGCTTGGGTGGCAGCCATGGAACCAGGCGGAGCAGGCTGGAAGCTTGGCTTCCTTCATCTCCCCAGCGACGAAGGAAGCCAAGCCTCCCGCCCGCTCTGCTGGCTCCATGGCTCTGGCCAGTGCCGCCATCTTTGTGGCTATGGGCACTGCCATCTTTGTTGCGGAGTGACAGTTAATTTGCATATTACCCTTTTATTAGTATAAGTGTATTTATGTACATGATTGTGTATGCTTCATGTTTAAACTGAAAAATAAGAGAACTATAATCTATTTGGGAAGAGAATTCTCTATGGACTTCTTGCATTTCGGCACATCATGTGACCAGAGACACTGAGAGCCATTTTCATTGACTGCGTTTTTATGGATGTTTGTATAACAAATAGCCTTATGAGATAGAGATAGTGGCTTTCTCCAAGGCAGAAGACAGGTGTTCTAAAGTTTAATAAAGATAATGTCTACCCTCTCAGCAAAGTTTGGTAGGATTTGCTGGCATCTTTTTATAAAAGTGTAGTATTTCCTAAGTTTAGGGTTACTCAGCTCTGATGCAAATCACAACCCTTGAGGGATCAATCTAGGCCCCCTTGCATTGTGTCCGTGGGTTTGTGGTGCATGGAGAATGGTGTGAATATGAAGCTCGTGTTCCCTTCTCTAATAATAATTAAGTCCTTTGTCACTGACCCAGGAGTCTTGATCTTCTGCCAGCATTTCTGAAACTGTGGCAGGTTCATTGGTTCATTTGCAAGTTGCTAAATGTCTCTTCACGGAATCATGATAAGAAACATATTGATGCTATGTATGTGTCATTTAGGTTTTTTTAGTAGGCACATATATCTTCCCAGGGATACAACAGCACAATCACATCTACGTATATTTACTTCAAGATCTAAACTGAGTTTTCATAGAAGGTTCAGTATTCTCATTCATTTTGATACAATCACTCCCACTTTTATTTCTTTATTGGGTTATCCTGATTTACCCCAATAAAGAAATAAAAAATATAAATTACTTTACAAGTTAAAAAATGCTTTTATACTGGAAAAGGATGTTTTTGAAGTTTAAATAAATAAGAAAAAATAACTTATTAATATAACAGATTTCTTTTAAACTATAATTCTGAATTTCATTCTCCAACCAGTTTTCAGTCAAGACTCCTCTCTTGATTCAAATGTTCCTGATATTTTTTTACTGAATATCAGCAGTAGGTGCTGCTACATTTGCTTGTTCTATTTTATATGCTATCTCTGTTAATGACACACCCACCTCTGATTTGCTCAAGCTAGAAACATAAGGGTCATCCTCAGTATTTCCATCTTATTCCACACAGGCAAGTTATATTTCAACTGAATATGATGTATTATTGTTCTTCTTCATCCCAACTGCTTTTGAATTTTATTTAATCCTACATTCTCTGAATTATACTGAATTCTTTTTAAAAAATATATTTTATTGATTTCAGAGAGGGAGAGAGAGGGAGAGAGAGATAGAAACATCAATGGTGAGAGAGAATCATTGATCGGCTGCCTCCTGCATGCCCCTCATAGGAGATCAAGCCCACCATCTGGGCATGTGCCCGAAGTGGAATCAAACTGTAACCTCCTGGTTCATAGGTGGAGCCTCAATCACTGAGCACACTGGCTGGGCCGTGAACTGAATTCTTGACATATATTATCTCTGGTCATCAATGGAATTCATGGAAACTTGCCTGAAATTTTTAAATGTTAACTAATGTAAATTCCAATATTCATTTATTAAACATAGCTGAGATCAACTATATATTGATTAGATTCTGTATTCCTTGCATGCAGAAAACTATTTTTTTTTTTCATTTTTCCTTTCTATCTTTCTGGTTATAACTTCATAGTCTTTTTTCAGCATTTGCATTACCCAACACGTCTCTAACATCATTCGGGAATTCCTCAGATACTAGGAAATGGCGACCAATTTTCTTTTCTTTTAGTTAATCAACTCTTTCTACACAAAATTATAAATACCTACTATGTTTTATTTTCTCCCAATCTGCACATTCATCCTCTTTATGATATCTCTCATGCTAATTAATTGCCTTTAGTACATAGATATTATCAAGACACTACTTAAAACAAGTCCCATTGCCTGAAGGATAAAGTTCTACACTGTAGCAGAAAATGGATGCTTTTTTCTAAACTGCCCCCAATCTAGCTTGACGATTAAATCTATTACTTTTCTCCTCTGATTCCACCAACCATGATTAACTCTTCAATATACTTCAAGGGAGACATTTCCTTTCCATCTACCCCAGCCTTTGCACCTGCTGATTCCTTTTTCTGTGGCACTTCCCACGCCCTTTTCCCTATTTATCTACTTCTAACAGTTGAGTCTAAATTTCACCTCCTTTTGCAAACTGCCAGGACATGTAGGAGCAGAATTAGGTGTTCCATCTGCTTTGTTTCCACAAGAGCCTTCACAATTCTTACATAACCTCTAGACTCTGATTAAATTTTTGTTTATTTAAGGAAAATGACTAGTATTTGCAGATCTTTGCACTTAAAATTATTCACACGTTTTCTTTCTTTATGGAAGAATTTTTTTTTTTTTCAGATATCAACTTGCCTTGGTCAAGTTGTTCAGAAAGAACACTGCCTTCTTATTGATGTCTTATAAAAGAGGAATCAATCAATAAAAATGTTTTTCTCTACTAAAGTGAAAAGTAAAATAAGAAAATATGAGATAACATACTCAAGTACTCTCTGCTCATAAAGATTTTCTAATGTTCCACAAAGTTGCTTTTTCCCCCTTAAACTTAACCAGATATTTCTCTGACATCACTAGCTGATGCATAGTGCTTATTATTAGTTCATTAAAAAATCACAAAATTATTATGAATCAATAATCTCCATATTGTAGTGGGGAGATTCCTAAGATGCCCCCTAGTATTTCCTTCCCCTGGTGGTACACACTATACAGTTCTCTTAAGTGTGGGTGCGAACTGTGATGCTTCTAACCATAGAATATGGCAAAGTGATGGGTTATCATGTCCATGATGAAGTCTTACACTGCACAAGGCTCTATGTTAGCAGAATAGAGACAGGGAGGATCTCTTGCTGGCTTTGAAGAAGTAACCCTCCATGCTAGTAATGACTGTATCAACCTTTAGATGCTGATACCACCTTCACACAGCCACAGGGAATTTTGTCAACAACCTCAGTAAACTTGGAAACAGATTATTTCCCAGTTGAGCCTGAAGATAAGAATTGCTTAGCTGGCAACTTTACTGCAACTGTGTGACCCTGAAGAAGGAGGTGGGAGGGGAGGAAATCCAGCTAGGTCATGCCTGGATTTCTTACCCACATACAGAGTGGGGCAAAAGCAGGTTTATAGTTGTTCATATGGAAAATAATACAATAATTGATAAATAGTAATGCAAAATTAAACTCTTTTGCATATTCAGAACTATATCCCTATCTAGTATGTTGTGTGGTAATGTATGTGTATTGTTTTAGGTCACTAAGTTTTTTTTCATTTTTTTAATTTTTAATCCTCACCGAGGATATTTTTCCATTGATTTTTAGACAGAGTAGAAGGGAGAGGGAAAATCAGAGAGAAAATATCAATGTGAAAGAAACACATCGCTTGGTTGTCTCCTGCATATATCCTGACTGGAACCAGGGCCAGGTACATGCCCTTGACCAGAATGGGACCCAGGACCCTTCTGTCTGCAGGCCGACACTCTATTCATTAAGCCAAACTGGTTAGGGCTCACTAAGTTTTTTGTGTGTTTTTTTATATCAACCTGTTATGCAGCTTTAGAAAACTAATACAGAGCAACAATAGAATTCTAATACACATACTTTTGGTTGCTAAAGTCTGATGCAATCTCCTTCTCTGGATCAGCTAATGTGGAATTCTTTTAGATTAAATACTGTAATAATTTCTTTTCAAGATTCAAAGCATCTTAAAGACCTATTCAAGCATTACTCTAATACTATTAATCTCTGATCAAAATACTATTTAAATACATTCATATCTGACCATGTTCATTTCAATTTCTTGCTTATAAGATTTCGCCCATTTTCTTATCTTATTACTCTTGACCTTTCATTCCCTGAAGTTCATTTACTCGGAAGGTAATGTGTTCACCTGAACACATTATTACAAAATATACAAGAGTAAAGATTTTAACCACACTTACTTAAGATTCCTGCCTCTTTAACCTTTGGCTTCCAGTCTATACAGTCCCCTTCTGGTGGATAAATTTGGATGGCTACAGTTAGATGGGGAATTCAGCTATGAGAAGGTGATTTGGCACCAAGTTAGTTATAACTTAGCCTGATACATTTATATTCAGAGTAACTTTCATATATTTTAAAGTTATTGCCAACTTTCCTGATATCTTCCAGAAATATTTCTATGGCCTGAACTTTTGACGAATATAAAGGTGTGAAACCAAGAATTTGTATAAAATGTGCTATACCACGCATTCTTTTATTCTAATCAGAGGAAAAGTTGCCTTCTCAGTATCCAACTTTGTTGGCTCTTCTTGGTACTTTGTAATTTTTTGTGTATTTTTATCTCAAGTTCATTTAGTTGCCAATTTTATTTTTTAAAGTGTAATGAGATTGTCAGCCAACTGCAAAGCTGTTCTGGTGTTGTAATATAGAAATAAAACCATTTTAAGCATTCTAAACATATTTTTAAAACCTGAAAAGTGAAACCCAAACACAATATGCTGAAATTTATTCAAAAAGTTGATATGGCTCAAATATGTCATTCAACTGCAATTCTAAAAGACATTTTGGAATGCTTTGATAAACACATGAGAAATAACAGATGCCTGAATGAGACACTTATGGGAGGTATTCCTTTTGTTGGATTAACTAGATTAAAAAAATAAGTAAGATCTGGTATAATAAACAGAAAATATTTTGACATCAAGAATGAAATTGGAACAAAATGTAGTTGATATTAAATATAGTAATTCATTAAGAAGATATTAATTTTAAAAGTAATTAATGAATAAGATTGGGTTTTGTGAATTCATTTATGTAAAAGAATTAATGATAATAACATATACCAAAAATTTAAATGTATTGTCATTTGACATAAAACGCCAGTATCAATGGAGGTAAGATAAAACTAATAAAATGTCATTTCCATAAACATATAAAAGGCAAACTTAATAAATGAATACTTTTATTAACCTTAATAAATGAATAATAAAAATAGATCACATATACTGTAAGAAATGTTGAAATATTTTCCTCATCCCTTTAAAAAATATAGAACTTTTAAATATTAGAGGATGATCACAATATGAAGCCAGAAATATTACAGAAAAATATAAAAGCACATCTGGCAGTTAATAAAAATATGCTATTTTTTTCCAGCTCTGGAATTTGTGAGTCTTAACATTTTAATATGTTTTCTTCTCTCATTTTAACTATATATTACTTGCATAATTTTGTAGTAGCTTTTTTTTTTTCTTAAAATGGTACTTTTTGCTATGTACCTTTGAATCTATCCCAATTTTTTTTGTGGAGAGTTCAACAGAGTATTTTCCTTGGAATTACCTGTTTTCCAGTGGGAGGCAGGGGATGTTTTATATTGCATCTTTGAGCAGGTAGAGTTAGCAGTAAGGACATGCAGTCGGGGATGCATTCCCTCCTTCCAGGCAGATTAGTCCCCAACAATCACGTTACACAAAAGGCTAGAACCTTTTTTTTTTTTTTTTTAAATCCTCACCAGAGGATATTTTTCCATTGATTTTTAGAGAGAGTGAAAGAGAGAGGGTAAGACAGAAATATCCATGTGAGATAAACACATCGATTGGTTGCCTGTTATATGTGCCCAGACCAGGCCCCAGGCCAGGGAGAAGCCTGCAAGGGAGGTACATGCCCTTTACCAAAATCAAACCTGGGACCTTAGAGTCTGAAGGCCTACACTCTATCCACTGAGCCAAACTGGCTAGGGCTTGGACCATTTTTGAACAGAGGATTCTTAAGGGAACTTAGCAGGTTTTTAATGTTTCATATGCTGCAACAATGTGAAAAAAGATGGTTGCCAGGGTGTGAGGATTATTTCCTTGAGTATAGTACTTCACAGTGACTGTTGGGGTTTGTTTATCCCCCATCTCATTAGTGGTAAAGGATACACTAAGAGGTGATTCTGTGAAGCACATACCATCTGAAAAGTCAGACTCAATTTCTGCAAAAGCTTTAATCTTATGAATTCTTGGAGAAATGGAGAACGTGACAGTGTGTGTTTACTGGTTTCATGTGATTCATTAGTTCAGTCAGATTTTGATTCAAAGAGAAATAGTTACAATTGCTGGTTTTCAACATCATCATTGGTACATCTATACTAATAAAAGGGTAATATGCTAATTAGACCGGATGTCTTCCGGACCACCTTCTGGATGTCCTTCCTGACAAACCTGCCACAGCTGCAAAGGACCGAGAGAGAGGAGACAGGGCCTCCGCAGCCGCCGTGCACCAGCAGTCCCGCCTCTGCACGTGAGCTGCATAGGAAACACCTTTTCTGACCACTCATTGGCTAAGCTCACAGCACACCACTCACAGTGTTCTTGATAACTTCAGTACAAAGAATCCAAGAAGGTGATCTAGAGTTTTTCCACCTCACTCCTGGAGGAAAAAATGGAGGTCCGCTGCTGGAGGGGCTAAGCAATGTCATACCTGCCCTAGCTGGTTTTGCTCAGTGGATAGAGCTTCAGCCTGCGGTCCGCAGGGTCCGGGTTCGATTCCGGTCAAGGACACATACCTAGGTTGCAGGCTCCTCCCTGGCCGGAGCCCAGGTCAGGGCTCATGCAGGAGACAACCAATCGATGTGTCCCTCTTACATTGATGTTTCTCTCTGTCTTTCTCTCTCTCTTCCACATTCTCTTAAAATCAATGGGAAAATATCCTTAGGTGAGGATAAAAAGAAAGAAAGAAAGAAATGTTATATTTTATGAAAGACACATCTTGAAAATGCCTAAAGAAAGTTGTCATTTTTTTGTGGTGAAGGGACTGGAGTCTGTGTTGATGAAAACACCTTGGCGGCTGCAAGGGCTGAGGGCCGGCAGCTGCAGTGGCCAGCAGTGGCAGCAGCAGCAGGGTGATGGGGGCATCGCCTTCCCTTGATTGACCAGTCGCCTCCCACAGAGGGAGGCCAGACTGTGGCTTAAGCTGTCAGTAGGACATCCCCTGAGGGCTCCTGGATTGTGAGAGGGGGCAGGCCAGGCTGAGGGACACCCCCTCCCCCAGTGCACAAATTTTCAGGCACCGGGCCTCTAATACATATGATAAAGTTCACCTGCTGAGGTGTGCAATTCACTGATTTTATGTCTATTTACCATTGATGCAACCAACACCATAATTTAGCAATACTTTTCCATTACACCCACTGCTGCTGTCTCCCCAGTGCCTTAGCCTTCACCAGCCATATGGAGCCACTGATTTACTTTCTTCCAGATATATTTTCTTACCTTGAATATTTCAAATATATAATCATACAATGGCATCTTTTGTGACTTGCTTCTTTCAATTAGCACAGTGATTTTCAATCCTTTTCACCTCATGGCACACATAAACTAATTACTAAAATTCTGCAGCACACCAAAATTATATTTTTGCCAATCTGACAAAAATTAGGTAAAATTTTGATTGATGTATTATGATCATATTAGTGACAATAATAATAATAGTAATAGTAATTACCTACTCTTTTTGCTCCAAAGGGACTTTTAAAAAAATCAAGTGTCTATACTTGTATATAGGGATTTCTGATCCCAAGAATTAACCAATAAAATGCAACCTTATTCTAGGACATGATCAGGAAGATGCAACTTCATTATATAGCCTATATATTTAGGGTTCAAGACAGGACATTCACACCAGACAGCTATTGTTATGTTGGCTGTTGTCATTTTTTTATTTGAAAATCTAAGGGAAAAGAGGTCAGTACCCCTGACTAAATAGTCTGGTATTGCATGTGTTAAAAAATTCTTCTGGCACATTGGTTGAAAATCAATGCCTTAGTATGTTAATCATTACTATAGCATGTTTCCATTCTGCACTCATTCTATTACCAAATTATATTCCAATGGAAAGATATCCACATTTTGTCTTACAGTGAATTAGTTAATGGATATGTGGGTGGTTTTACATATTTTAGCTATTAGAATTAATGTTACTATGGACATTTATAATACATGTTCTTGTGTGGACATAGAATTTCTTGTCTCTTGGGTGGATGTTTAAGAGTGGAATTGCTAGAATATATGTCAACTTTCTTTATAAACTGTCAAAACAATTTCCGAAGTAGCTGCACTAATTTACTTTTCCACCTGCAATGTATGTAGGCTCCAATTTCTCTAGATCCATGTCCGAACTTCTTAGTGCCTGAATTAGGTTTCCCTAGAGAAACAGAATTAAAAAAAAAAAAAGTAAAAGGAGATTTACTAAGAGGAATTGGCTCATGCAATTATGGTGGTTGAAAATCCCATGAGCTGCTGTTTCTAGAGACCCAGGAAAGCTCCTGATGTAATTCAGTTCAAGTCCTAAGACCTGAGAACCATGATAGCTTAAATCCCCGTCAAGGGCCGGAGAAGAAAAGATGACTCCTTCCAATACTCCCTATTTAGAAAAGTGTTTTGCCCTGTCCAAAGACAATTGGTTGTCTTGTGTTCATTGGACCCCCAAAATAATGGATTTTACTAATAATGGATTAGTGCCATTAGCCCCATACTGGCCTGTTTTAATGGACTTTCCCTCTCCATTGAGTTATGCTACTGAGGTTACAGCAAGCCCACAGAATTATGACACTGTCACTTCTTTGTTCTGCTTCCTATGGGGAGAATGAGAAAACATTGAATTTATCTTAATTGTACAAATGTCTGCTTTGAAACAAAGGGCCAGTATTTCCATGCAAGATGGGCATGGGACATTTACTTATTTGTGTGGTTAAGGGGCCACATAATCTATCAAGTAACAGGGCCCATCTTTTTCTCATTGTTTTTGTTTTGTTTTTACCATAACTGAGGACAAAAAGATGACAGGAATACTTTTCTAAAAATCTAAAATCTCTCTCTCTCTTTCTTCCTCTCTCTCTCTCTCTCTCTCTCTCTCTCTCTCTCTCTCTCTCTCTCCACATTCACTCTGAAATAAGTAAAACCATAACAGTAAGGTTCTAGGCCAAGTTCTTAGCTTTCCTATAAAGAGTCATATTTGTTCAATGCCAGTTCTGCTTCCCGGGAATCTGTGTATATTTTACACAAGAAATCTGGAAATGCTCTCACCACCAAATATTTCCACAGTTTAGTCACTGTCTAAATTCTTTATCACACATTGATTTTTTTCAGAGAGAAAATAGCCTCGCCAGAGGCATACGTGTTACTTGTCAAGTTGGATTTGTGTGTTTTTACACTAATAGCTAAAAATCGGGGCCCTGTGCTTTAGAGACTGAACACTGAGTCCCTGGAATAGAAATGCTCTGTACTATGAAAGCAGATATTCTACAAGTAATGGATGACAATATTTCAAGCTGAGCGAATAACACGAGAGGAGATTGATAG
This sequence comes from Cnephaeus nilssonii, assembly GCF_951640355.1. Lineage (NCBI taxonomy): Eukaryota > Metazoa > Chordata > Mammalia > Chiroptera > Vespertilionidae > Cnephaeus > Cnephaeus nilssonii. The sequence goes on from NC_137073.1 coordinate 97,440,452, forward strand.
ATACAGAACCTGTAACAGACAGATGCTTTAGATAGTTTATCTATTGAACATTCCATGGTGTTTCTGTACTATGGATCACTAAAATCACCCTATTAGTCTGCTGCTATTATAGAAACTTTCATGATTAATGATCTGAAACCAGCCCAATAAATATAAGAATAGAGGAGGATATTCCATTCAAGGTTGTGGAATATATTATAGCTCAGTAAGTACTGGAGTGGCCACAGACCAGAAAACAAGTGGGTGTCATGACCATAATTTGTTCTGGATGTTCCATCACACACATTGTCCTTTGTGATGGCTATTCTGTGTGCAATATACACTCAGTAACAAGATTAATGCTTGTTGCGATATATTAAATCTCAACAAATTGAGGGACAAAGGTTGTGCAAAACAAATTGTAAGACTAAAATAAATCTCCTGGCATCGGCCTATTTGATTAGTCAAGATAGACCAGGTTATATCGCAAAAGCAAATATCAATGGCTACATTCAGCAGAGGTGTATTTCTTGCTCACGCCAAATACAGTCCTGTGTTCCATAACTTTTTGGATATCTGTCTTCCATGTGGTGCCTCAGTAATTCAGGTGCTTCTACTCTATTGCTCCTCCATATCAACATATGGACTCTTGGACACCACAGACTCCTGAGAGAGAACATGGGGTGCTCACACTTTTTCTTAAATGTCTCATTCTGCAGTTGGCACAGGTGTTTAGCTACAGCCCATTAGTGAGTACGGGGCAAGTGCCCCACTAACTACAAGGGGTCCGGGGAATGTGAGTCACTCAGGTGTAAGAAAACGGTGGACTAGAAATACCTGCAGTGCTACTGGAGAGATGTTCGAGTTGGTTTTCTAAACGAGGTCTTGTTGGTAATATGATGTTGACTGTTACTTTTGCTATCATGTGTTTACATTTTATTTTGTGTTATAAAACACTTCTTAGTCAATCCTGCTAGGGACTGGACTATTGCCTGATTAAAATATTCACTGAATTCTTAGTTACGATGTTTAGAGAAATTAATTTACCTGTACAAGAAAATCATAAGATTACATCTGATTGTACAAAATACTATCTAGCTGGCAAGTCATCTTCTGTTTGATTTCCACAGAACCCATATTCCTACACTGTTTTCTTCCCACCAATGCGATGCACAGAGCTGGGAAAGAATTAAGCATATAATAAAGAGGCAGTGATGAACAAAATTGAGAGCTGGTAAGAAAGCAACTCTTATTTCTCTCTGAAGTATATTTTGGTCTCCTCAGGCCACCTCTAAAGTAGGTTGCAAAAAATCAGCAACTCCACAGCTCTCAGTGTCTTGCATTCACTATGGACTCTATGAGGACAGATACGCAAACGCCTGAGCCAAATTTCTTCTTTCCTGGTCAGCATCACTCTCTGGACATAAAATAGAAAAGATTTAGCACTTATTTATCCCATCAAGGGACATATAACTTTCATTCTTCTTAAATTGAATACCTTTATAGTGTCTAATATCAAGAATCTACATGGGTTTTTTTAATTCCATAAGATTCTTGGGAGGGTAGGTGAGGGGAACTTATAGAATGTGTAATTACCATTATTTTTTTTTTTTAGTTCGTGACTATAATATTAAGGTTAAATGTATTTAGGCCTAGGCATTTTGGCTCAGTGGATAGATCTTTGGCCTGTGCACTGAAGGATCCTGGCTCCAATTCTGGTCAAGGACACATGACCAGGTTGCAGGCTCCATCCCCAATAGGAGGCATGCAAGAAGCAGACAATCAATAATTCTCTCTCATCATTGATGTTTCTATCTCTCCCTTCCTCTCAGAAATCAATAAAAATAAAATAATAAAAAATAAATAAATTCATTTAAATAGTTAAAAACACATATATTTATTGCAATTTAATTATAGTTGATAACATTTTAAGTTTAATGTTTTTAGGATTTGCAAACTGATTAAATGCCTTTACTTTTCAATAATTATTAAATATTTAGAGCTATTTCTATTTCCAAGGAAAGTTTATTTTTAATGTGATGTGTAAAATTTTGCTACTAAAAGCATGCCATAATACATTAAATGGTGCCCTTGTTTCATCAATATTGTAAGTGATTCTTTTAATTTAGTGAAATTTTAAATGAAACATGCTCCATTATGATTATATTTTGCTAAGTAAATTTTGGAGCTGGAATAATTATATTCCAAATTATCTAGTACATTCTTACATGTTTTGTTCTTTATTGCTTCTAATATTTGTCTCTATCACTGTATCTAATCTCATAAAATCTATGCTTACCTTACATTTTCCATATTAAAATATATATGTAAGGATAATATTAGCCAAGGAATATTTATTTTATTGAAATTTGTGAGACAATGGGATAAAGGGTCAAGCAATTTGAGAATAAAATATGGGTGCAAATTTCATATCAATTGTTAATCTTATAAATCAGAGATTTTCAATGGATGTGCAGCAAAAAATTTTAAAACATACAATACCTGACTTTTTAGTAAGGGGATTGAGCTATTTTACCTTAGATGTTACAGATAACACAACAATACCCGTCTGGTATGAACAAATCAAAACTATACCTTTTTTTTGGTTTGTTTGGTTTTTTTTTTGTCAAATGGACAAAAAATACAATATATTTTTTGTGTATGTGCCACAGAATTGTACTAATTATTTTATGTGTGCCTTGAGATGAAAAGGTTGAAAATTCCTTATTTAAACACTTGTGTAAATAAAAGAACAATTTAAGTTGTATTTGGAAAATGTAAGCATTCCATTCATTAATACATTGACCTATAGAAAGAGAATGCTTTTTTTTTATTGTAAAAGTATGCTTATTTCCTAAATCCTCATGTCTTTAAGGTCAATAATATATCTTTTTTCCCCCCTGTAATAGTTAATTAAAAAACAAACTCATTATAGCATCTCAGTAAAATAGCACTTCAGGCAAACAGACGTTTTAATAAATCCCACAGATTGAAAGAAAGGTGAGAATAAAGAAAGCCAATAAAATGGGGACAAATAAAGTCTTCAGACAAAAGGAAAGTTTCTTCATTTCTTATTTTAAAATATTTGATACGTATATTTGTAAGGTAAAACATAGTAGTTTGAGAATAACTATCCCATATCTATTGAAAACCATCTCTAAGTTTTCTTAAATTTTTCTTTTGAAGTTTTTGCTGTTTCTCAAGGAAATCTGAAAGTTTATTTTCTCTCTCACTAACATCTGAGAGATAAAGTGACTTGCTCACTCCAGTTACTTACCTAATCTTAAACTACCATTTCAGGTTTGGGATGACTTCTTAAGATATTTGTGGACAGAAGGTAGTCTGTTTGGAAGTTTTGCTGCTATTAATTACTACATTTTTAAGAAAAGATTTTGAGCTGTCAATCATTTCAACTATTCATCAATCAGAGTAGTTTGGAGCTTCATGTTGTCTTTAGAAAACTGGGTGGAATGACTTAGAATTATCAGAATTTAAACAGAAGTCATGTTTTTCACCCATCTTCCCGCCTGCTGATTAAATCTAGAGAAAAATTTAAAAGAAAACAAACAAACAAAACAAAAACTAACCCTCTAAGAGTTATAAGACCTTTATGACCCAACTTATTTTAAGCATCTTACTTGTCATTAGGTGAAACACAATAGTTCTAGCTGTATTCATACTGAGAAGTTGGTGGAAACATCAATTTGCCTAAAACAACTACCTCAAATTTAATTATGAAAGGATGCACTAGTTGTTCATTGATTAATGATATAATTAATTTATAAAAACATTCATTTACCTTTGCTGTTTTTATGATATAGGACTGACTTCCTTGTAAAATATCCATAATTGTCTTTGTCAGTAAAGTGCATTATTAAGATAACTAGAGGCCCAGTGCATGAAAATTCATGCACTGGAGGGAGGGTCCCTCAGCCCAGCCTGCCCCTTCTCACAGTCCGGGAGCCCTCAAGGGAGGGAAGCTATCCGGTGATCAGGGGAAGGCAACGCCCCCATCACACCTCTGCTGCTGCCACTACCGACAGCGCAAGCCTGGGCCAGCCCTGGTTACCTGAGCCTCGGGCGGCCCTGGGTGGCTGGGCAACTGACAGCCAAGGCTTGCCTGTACCTCAGGCTGGACCTGGGTGCTGGGCAGCCACCATCTGATGCTTGCCTGCACCTTGGGCCAGCCCTGGGCGGCTGGGGGTTTGAGGGGACTGGGGGACTCTGGAGGTAGGCGTGTGGAGTGGCCAGATCCACATGGGGGCTGGCCTGGCTGTGCTACGCGCCTGCCTCCCTGATGGGGCTAAGGGGACAGGGCACTGCCATCTGTGGCTGTGGGCACTGCTATCTTTGAGGGTGTGGCAGTCAATTAGCATATTCCTTCCTTATTGGCTGTGGGCGCTGCCATCTTTGTGAGGGTGTGACAGTCAATTATTAGATAGGATTATTCTAAAATTCTGATTGAAAACAGCCTGAGACTATATTACTGTTAACTTCAAATAGATTACATTTTGAATGTTTTTTTTTTAAAATCTACCTACCTATCTATTCATCTATTTATGATGCATGTTATTACATTTTGGAGTTCCTTGTGAAAATTAATTGCATGCTTCTAAGTGTTGTTACAGGATTCCAGGGCAGGAGGAATAAAGAAACTGAGACAGGGAAGTTAAAACAAGGCCAAACAGTGTGGGTCATTTGCAGCCAGCTTGTAACTAAAAAGTATTATCTTCCCCAGCCAAGGACACCAGAGCAAATGGTTAAAAAACTTCCCTGATGAGAGAATGCAGAAAGGGAGGGGAAAGGGAAAGGAATAAAAGGGCTGTTTTACTACCTAAGGATTGAGAAGCCAGCAGTCTCGAGCCTTGGCAAGATAAAATTGCCAGGTGCTTTTCATGAATCCTAGGAAGGCCACAACAAAGTAAAAGAAGGGACCTTGAGAATTGATCTGCACCAAAACAGTCAGCAGAGGAATTTTGAAGCCTCTGGGCAGGAGGGTGCATGATGCCTAAGACCCCCACCCAGCCTGCTCTTCAGATTAGCTGAGAGCCTGTTTATGCTTCATAAACCAGATGTACAGATTCACTTGCTTTGCTTTTGCTTTTTTTCAATAAAGATGCATGCTTTAATTGCTTTAACAAATTGGCTTTTCACAACACAGTCAGGGTCTCTCCCATAAATTCATTGGTTGGGGACAGCCCTCTCCCACTGGTTCAGGGGGCTGTCCTGTCCAGTAACACCTCTCTGGTGTCTGTGAGCGGTGCCTATAACAGTGTGTGATTGTTTTATGAGTTCCACTCCTGTCAAAATGAGATGTTGAGTTTTACTAATTCTCCCTTGATTTTAAATCTTTAACATAAGTGAATAAAATTGCTTGTCATCTAATACACCTTACACTATAAATTCAGAAGACACTTGTTATGTTGAAATAATGTGATATAGTAAACTTGGTATAGGTACCTCTTTTCTTTAGTTTTAGTATAAGTAGGCTTTTTCAATTTCTTTCTTTCAGTATTTTGCTGTAGTTGCTGAGTAGTTTCTTAGCAAGGAAAGAAGGATTAACTTGACTAAAACTCAGTTAAAATGCAAATGAAATGAATTTCTGGGCAATAAAGCATGCATTAAGCTGGAACTCTAATGAACATCATAGTAAAAAGCCCCTGAAATATTTTATGCACATCTATCCCATCTTTATGCTCATTTAGATGTAAGTCTTCCAATAATTTTAGAGGCTTTGCATTTCTGCTTACCACAAACATGATTAACAACGTTATCACTCCGTTTTCTCCAGAAATGGTTTCAAATCTACTTCATTTTTCTCTCCTGAAACCAAACCATAAAGCCAGAATTTTATCTGACTTCTAAGATTTATGCTCATTTCATAGGGACTATTGAAATTCAATATTAGTGGCAGTATCTATCTATACTAATAAAAGAGTACTATACTAATTAGACCGGACATCTTCCGGATGTTCGACTTCCTTCCGGACAAAGCCACAGTGACGGGGGCTGAGGCAGAGGTGGTTAGGGGTGACCAGGCCGGCAGAGGAGCAGTTAAGAGGCAGCCAGGCCAGCTGGGGGGCAGTTACGGGGTGGCCAGGCCAGCAGGAGACCAGTTAGGGGGTGACCAGGCTGGCAAGCAAAGGCAGTTAGGGGTGATCAGGCAGGCAGGTAGAGTGGTTAGGGGTGATCAGGCAGGCAGGCAGGCAAGCTGGTTGGAGCCAGCAGTCCTGGATTGTGAGAAGAATGTCTGACTGCTGGTTTAGGACTTCCTTCGAGGGGTCCTAGATTGGAGAGGGTGCAGGCTGGGCTGAGTGACCCCCTCCCATGCACGAATTTCGTGCACTGGGCCTCTAGTATATATATAAAAGCCAAGTGACTGGAATGACCAGTCACTATGATGTGCACTGTGGCAGGCCAACCAGCCCGATCCTGATGGGAGTGGGGCTGGCTTGCCTACCCCTCGCAGCCCCTCCCCTCGGCTGGCTGGACCCCACTCATGCACGAATTTGTGCACTGGGCCTCTAGTATAATATAAAATAGCTAAGTATAGTTATGATGAGGCTTTGGTATTTGTTTTGAGACACATTTTATATTTAAAATAATGGAAATTTAATACTTGTGTTATATCAGTGCTTTAATCATTAGGCTAGAGATGGGAGGAAAAGGTTTCAGTGTGGAAATAGAGACACTAATTCCCATTATCAGCCTGAATATAGAAGATAGCTATTTGTGGGCTGGAGAGGAGAGTCTTTAAACTTGATGATGGATTTTGCTGAGTCAGGTGTCCCTTGTATTGAGATAAGATAGTGTTTAAGCAAATGTGACTAGGTCATTTCTTTTACCTTGTTACAACTATTCACATTTTGCTAAAAGGATTTTTAAAAATTAAGAGGATTTTAACATATTGGCTTATTAAATAACTGTAATCTATTATTATACTAGATTGTAAAAAAGCACGACTATTATGGAGTAAGGACTATTCCAGAACAGTAAAATGTTCATAAGTGCTCAAGGTCAAAAAAAATATAGGGTAGCTTGAGAGCTAAATCTACAAAAGCTGGTACATTGTGAGTTTAAATAGCTGCAAAAGATTCATGAAGTCTATTCTATGCCAAGACCAGTATCCCTGAAACTAATTTAAATGATTAGTTTCACTGTTTTTTCATGTCCATTCATTAGAAAGCATATGGTATAGCTTCCATGATTATAGCAATAAAAAAGGACCATTTGCTAGTCAAGGCAATGCTGTGACTATGTGATGCAAGGTCAAATAGAGCAAAAGAAAAGTAGTTTTAAAACTAAAAGCCATAGTAATATGTCATTTAATATGCATTATCCACTTTATGTATAGTTTGCTTTTGATATTAAAAAGAAGGTATTTTGGCCTCAAGTCTGTGTTTCCATCTCTCTACTGTGGGAAAAAAGAATCAATGAACTAGGTGGGACCAATGAATTACTGCGTAGGTGGCCCCATCTACTCACCTAATTTGGTAGACTATCTTTGGTCTCTATTTTTCTGAAACTGGAATATTAGCTTTGCCAACTCTTTCATGAATAAAAGATGCTTTCTCAAGTATAAGCTCTGTCCTCTAAGAATTACCCCAAAGAATTGCCTGGTGACTCAGAGAGCACTTTTAAATAGCTGAAGAAATCTAATTGTTTTATGGTCCTATTTAAATTATTCTTCCTACAGTTTGAATTGAGCTGTTATTTTATCATAAAACATGCACTTATGTACTCATTTACATTCATATAGTCGTGGAGTTCTTAATCTTAGCTTCTTTGGAACAATTAATTCTATTCCAGTCATGCTCTGGGTATTGCTTTCCCCCCCCCCCCCCCCCCCCGCCATCCCTATCTGGCTCTACCTCTGCCTTCTTTTTGCATTCTTCCCTGTTATTAAAGAGAATAGTCAAATATGCACTTACATGAATATGCATTTACAGGGCTTATCTGAAGCAGCAGTGCTTTGTCTCTATAAAATGTTTCTGCTTTCTAATTTGTAATGTAGCATTTATATTTTATGGTAATGCACTCTTTCAGTCATTAATGGTGGTGGTTGACAGTCCACATTCTTAGTGGATACTTGCCACAAACCTTCAATTTTTAAAAAGCAGAATATGTGCAAAACTCAATAAAGGGAAGTGCAATAAAACAAGGTAAGCCTGTGGTAAATGGTTATAGAAAGCCCAAATAAAGAAATCAAAGATCCACTCTGGCAGTAAAAGCATTTCCCATATGGACATATCTAACTTGCAACATAGCAGCCAGTGAGTTATACAGTTGCTAGTCGTTTTTGTTGTCACATGAACCTTCCCATTCTTATCTTTTCCCCAAGCCCAGACTGTAAAATGATCAAGTGTCATGAAGGCTTGTTAAGTAACAGAACGACTATAAATTTGGTGTTCAATCTGTAGCCTATTACTTTTGAAAAATCCTGAGAAATGTGGATGGAGCACCTTGCCTTACTTTAATATCTCTACTTGAAGATTCACTATCATTTTGTGGTTATTTATAAGCTCTTGGCAGCTATTTTTTTCTTCCTTTTATTTTCTTTATGTTACTTTCTATCAGAAAGCATTATTTTAAAAATGGTTTCTTCAGAATTCTCTTCTGCCTTTGACAGCTCACCACTAATTTCTAGATCTTTCTTAACAGTGATGTGTCTTCCCGGGTATTTCCAAGAATATTCAATTCAGTGTCATTTGACATTTTTAAAATAAGTGGTCTGCTGCACTCTCCTTATCTCTTCATTCAGAACATGATTCAATGCCATGTATTTTTGGTTTTCTCTAGCTTTTTTGTGTGCTGTCCTATATTCTTAAAATGGGATTTTTATCCCATTGAAAATTTGAAAAACTGATTTAAAAATCCATATATATATAAAATAAAAATCCATCTACCTATCACCACAGTGTTTTTATTTATTAAACACTAAGTGTCTTAATATCTGCAATAACAGCCAATATTTAATGAACAAATATAATAATCAGCAAATATTTTATTTGACTGTTAGGAGTTAATGAGTTCTTATTATTCATCATGAAGTTTTAGTATTTGTTAACTGTCACACTAAGCCTATGGTGTGAGTATTACAGCTCTCCACATTTTACTATTGAAGAAGTTGTGGCAAAAAGAGATTGAATAAAGGGTGTGTACCCACTGTTGTCAGGTCAGAGATCTGATTCTGGCATGCTCCACTGTCACTGTTAAGCTATATTGGACTCCAATGTGCTTAGTTATCTGATTCCAAATACGTATGCTGAGTTTTGTAGTGCACAGTCAGTGACTAGCTGACACTAACTTTTGAAAATGTCATGTTACGAATCATCCAGAGAAAGGGAAGAATGCCACCAAACTCATTTGACACATGGAAACCTTGAGCGCTCAGTTTGCTTCCACATAGCAGTGGCATAAGCCATAGGATAACCCAAAAACAGGACCACAGATAGAGTACCTGCTTCAATAGGACATTCTTTGTAACTCTAAAATTTTCCCATCCAATCTCTTTCAGTTGTTGGTGAGTTTTACCTTAGCAAAGGCTTGACAAGACTAAAATAGATATATAGTGCCATGGAGGAAGTTTCTATAGTAACCAAAAATACATCAAAGAGAGAAGCACAAAAATGTAGCATTCAATTTACGCTGAAAGATAAATCCATTCTATTTATAACTCTAATACCATGTTGGACTCAATTTTAATTCTCGTCTCCAACATTTGCTAGTTAATTTGTCTTAAAAGCCTATATATCATTGGTACTTGAAAGATAATTGAAGTGAAGATATCCACATTTTCTATCATGAAAGGGAAATAGAGACAAGTGAAAACAAAAAACAATGTTTAGACATGAATTTAAATCTCCATATGCTTCTCGAATGCCCCCATTTATCCATCCCTCCTCCCACCCACACATCAACTTCCTAAGTAGTCTACATCCTATATTCCTGAGCACTCAGCCCATGAAGACCATTATGCTCATTTACCACAGTTCTGACCAGATATCCAAGTCTCTCTTCTTTGTAGAGTTTTTATATATCTTAGTTTGACCCAGTCTAACACCATCATCCCACTACATACCCCCCGCTATAAAATCTGACCCTCAAGTTCCTAAAATATTGTTTGTTATAAGTTAAATTCTTATAATGATATCCATTTCTTTTATAAATCTCCTTTTAACTTTTAATTTAATTGAAACCTAGTTATTCCCTAAAAGTATGACCTCGGTGTGTATGTGTGAACTAAGTATATGTGTTTTCATACTCCATGTACCTGAAGTTGACATAGGTAAATCCCTTACGATGCATTGCTTCCTCTCAAACATGATTCATCTTTAAAAATACCACTATCTTTAAGACTATATTTAAGATGATATTCATACTATCTCTTATTGTTGAGAGATAATCTCTTCCCAGGGAATTCTTCCATTTCATAATATATTTGCTTTCTTGATTTACTGTCTTTCTATTCATCATTGCTCTTATACACTTGAATTATAACTAGCCATCCTATCTAATAATAGAGTAACATGTAAATTACCATCACTCCGCTACGCCCACGATTGGGCAGCGGGAGGATGGGGGGCGGGACTCGGGGTGGCCTATCCGGCCATTGAGAGGCACGGATCCGCTGCCACTGAGGGGGGCTGCCCTGCTGTTGAGAGGTGCAGGGGGCGGGACTCCCGCCCCCTGCGCCTCTCAATGGCCAGATCCACAGCCGCTGAGGGGGGGGCCTGCCGCGGACACCCAGCTGGGCCTCTCAACGGCAGGGTAGCCAGGTGTCCGCGACAGCCCCCCTCAGCGGCCGTTGAGAGGCGCAGGGGGTGGGACTCCCACCCCTGCGCCTCTCAACAGCAGGGTAGCCCCCCTCAGCGGCCGCGGACCATCAAAAGCGTGGGAGCTGGGTGCCTGTCTGCTCCGGCACCAAGGGACAGGCACCCAGAACCACCGCGAAAAGCGAAAGCGTGTAGGGGACCCTACACGTGCATGATTCAATCATGCACTGGGCCTCTAGTTCTTACATAATTGGCCCAACATATAATCGTGTGTACCTAAAACTCTTCTCTAAGTCATTTCTCTTGATTTCAACATCTCAATTGATGAGCTCATCATTTTCCTACCTAGGTCAAAATCTGGAGCCTTCCATAACTCATCTTTTTCTTGCACTTTATTACCTACTCATCAGCAAGCCCCATAAGAGGTAGACATAGAGAGGGTTTTAGACCAACTTAAGCAGTCTTTATTTTATTCTGAGTATGATTATGATCCATTGGAAGTTTCTGAATTATGAAATAGATTTGACTGTTAAACAAGTATCTATTGTAGTCCATAAAGGGCTGATTGAATTAGAACACTAGTGGAAGCAGAAAAATCTGGAGGAGGTTTTTACAATTTCAAAATGAAATAAAATATTCGTACAGTCATAGGTGATTGCAACAGATGAGAAGTGGATACTCTTCCAGATGTTCATTCCAATCCGCCCAAGCAGCTTTTCATGCTAATCCTCAAAAAAGGAGCTAGTTCTTGCTTTAGGGTATTTCCATTTGTTGTTCCCTTGCCTTTGAGGACATTCCCCAGTTCTTTTGCAGGATATCACCTGATTTCATTAGAGTCTATTCAAATGTCACCTCACAGAAGCCATCTTAATATATTTTTAAATATTCCCCTCAGTCATAATATATTTCACAGTCTGATTTTATTTTAGCTCGCATATATGGTAAATGTTATATGTGTATATCATACATGTGTGTATGTATATACAATGAATATATTATGTAATGTAATTATTTCATACCATTAATAATCAAATGACTCAGAAATCCCATGCTTTAGATCTTCTTTTCAACTACAAATGTTAACACCTACAACAATAAAAAATCACATGATATTTCAAACAATTATTGGACGAAATAATGCAAATTTAGTCAAATTTAGGGCTTATAGCAAAAAGATAGATTCAAGTGAGGGAAACTTATATCAACTTTGTTATTTTTTAAGTAAAAAAAAACTTGGGCCTGAAGAAAATAGGCAAAATATTTAAGGCTATAACCAAATTATTTCATGGCTAGGCCTAAAACAAATTTTCAGTTCAAAATCTATACCACTTTACACAATGCATTAAACAGAAAAAATAAGTATTTTAAGTGAGAAGGCAATAGGCTATGAAATGAGATATATCTGGCTCAAAACTCCATAATCATCTTTTTTACAACTATGAGACCTTGGGAAGATCATTAAAAATTTTGAGTTTCAGTTCCACAATATGTTCAATGACAGACAATAACAGAATTTTCCTTGAAAATTGTGGCAGGATTTGTCAAGTCTGTATGGGAAGTACCTAGTTGTGGACACATGTCACTACAAACTTAAGTGTAGCTTCGCCATGGTGTTGGTGGGATGATGGTGTCACTTTTGTTTATCACTGCTACTTTGAACCAAAGAGGCTACCATTTGAAATAGTTAAATCTCTTTATAATCAGCATTCTAACAATGAGGCATATTTCTCAGTATGACTATCTTGTAAAATTGTGCTAGAAGTGAATTATGCATGATTCACAGGAAAAACAATTTGTGTTTTATTATCAATAAAATCAATACATATATTTATGTATATCAAATTAAATTGTTTGCTTAATCAAATAATCCTTCTGCCAATAACAAATCATATTTTTATTTGAATTTAAGCTATGGATGTATTAAATTGTATTAATTTCTACTGTATTGCTATTATCTAATCCTGACTTAGGTTTTTTTTCACTAACAAATAAATTGCTTAAGAGTAGCTATGCTATTATTTTCTTCCTAAACAATGTCAGATGTGTAGTTTGTTTACATGAATTCCATATTACTTTATCTAACTTGAAATGCCCTCTATGCAATATGTTTGGGCATTTATTTTAGCCTTCAAAGTGCAATGATCTTCCCACACATTTCCAGCTGTCAAATAGCAGGCATTTCATTGTGTGTGGGAGTGTTGTATGACAGCCTAATAGATAAATGACATATTTAAACTTTTACTGCATTAAAGATTTTTGTCTAAAGCATTTTGGGGTTACTTTTACTCTCTACAGTAAATGACATATTTGAGAAACTTGAAGCTGATGTTTCTTTTTCAACCTGTCAATTTCAGTTTCAGAAAACTACAGTGTTCAAGAGTCAGTGCTCTTAGCATAGATTTTACATATTCTGTATATTGGTTCTCTTTTCTTGAAGAAATAACTTGTAGAAGTCTATCAGATACATATCTCTAATTTAAAAAAATAAATATTGATTATTTATATTGGATTTTTCATTGAAGAGATCATTTAAGAATAATTTCAGTTAAATGTAGCATATTACTAACATTCCTCATTAGAATCTCCTCTTTCTTCCTTTGTTTTTGAATTATAGAGCTTTCTTCTTCAAACGCTACAAGTCGCTCTTCTAATTGGCTAACTCTTCCTGTTCTTTAAATGTTTATTATATTATTCAATATTTAGTGTTCTTTTCTATGTTGTTGTTGTTTTTTTATTACCTTACCCTCCCATCTCCAAAAACTATATTTGGGTCAAATGTTTAATGGTCATCTCTCTGCAGATGAAAAAATATACAGTAATAGAAAGATGAGCCTTTCCTTCTTGCTCAGAATGTTGTCCAATGTTCTCTATGTGAATAACTCTTGTTCTGAAAGAGAGTCATCCAGTGATACCTAGGGAAAACATTTCCTGGAGTAAAAACAGTCACTACACCAAAAATCTGACCCTAATCTCATTTTAATACACTTGTAAAATAGGGCTTTTGATAAATCCTGAAGCAGATGCCTCTGTTGTCTGTTATCAATGTGTGTGAATTCCTTCAGTGAAATTTATATCATAAAGACTCAAACATATGTAAGTATATGTGTATGTATACATGTATATTCATGCATGTATTCACTATCTATAAAGCACGTTTCATGCATATACTGCATTTCATCAAAACTAGGTTGCCACTGTGTTACAGCAAAATTTCCAGGTGGCGGGAAGATATACAACCAGGCACTCAGAGAATTCAGAAAATGCATTTTATTTCAGGAGCACCGGTGTTGAATGGCTGAGGGGAATAGGTTCCCAAAGCTGAGCATTGAATGAAGCTGGGCTCTCTCTTATAAAGGGTACCAATTTCTTTGTCTGCTTTTTCGCAGGCTTTTGTAGGCCCTATGATGGTTGTAAGGGGGAAGTGAGATTAGGACCAATGGCCCCGGCTGGGGCCAGCAGTCAAACCCCCTGTGGGGGCTGTGCATGGTTTATGGCCCCTATAAGATAAGCATTCAGGGAAACAGGTTTTGCAAGGCTAGGATACAAGCAGGAAGGAGGTTGGGGCTTAATTATAGGTTAGCATATGCATCAGAATGCAGGTTGAGGGGGCAGGGACCCAGGCTGCTAGCCCAAGTTCCTTTCACAACTGATTTTAAGCTGTGCCATTGTTTTATTTATTATTAAGAAACAGTGAAGTAAGTTTATAAATTAAATTTTGGCAAACAATCCATTCTAAGACACATTTCAATTTTAAAAATCTAAAATGTAAGGAACCATTATGTGGGGTCAGAAAAATACCATATTTATTTTTATATCTTGCAAAATATTTTTATGAAGAACAATAAATACTGTATGATTTCCATTTTATATGTAAAGTTCAACAACTAGAATAACTCAGGAATGGAGGTTAAGCCAAGGGAGTTTTTGTTACAGGAGCTGCATAAGGACTATTTTGAGGTGCTAGAAACATTCTATCTATAGGAAGAGATTGCATGGGTGTGTTCATGCCAGCTTTAGGAGTTGTTGGTGTATACTTATCTGGGTCAATGACTGTACATATAATTTGTACTTTATATGTGGTTATGTCTGTGTAACTGCATTCACACTTGACTTCAAATTATAAACAAGCAAACCAAAAAGTACGGACTTTGGACTTGTACTAGCCAAGTAAGTTCTCAATTTCTAAACACTTATACATTATTATAACACCAGATGCTATTTTAACCTCTCTGAGCTTATTTCCTCCTGGGTGAAATCAATAATATATTACTGAACTAATAGATCTGTGAATAATAAAATTACTGTTTTTTATATCTTTTTATTGCAATCCTTACGCATTATGTGCAGAATTCCATCAACTCTCATAATAACACCACAAGGAAAGTGCTAATATAGCTCCTATTTGAGAGATTTGGAAATAATTAAATATCTTGCTTAAAAGGATTACAGCTAGTTAAGTGACAAAGCCATGATCTTCTTTCTTATATTCTATATCATCCTTACAAATACAGTATTAAATGTCATGATGCATTTATAATACTACTAATAGCCCCGTGCATGAATCCGTGTACCAGTAGCTCTCTGCGGGGCCTGGCTGCTCCGCACCCGCTGCCAGAGGCTCTCCGCCGGGGCGATGACGCAAGTGTTCCGTGCCCCGGCCTGGCCAGAGGCCCATCCGCGGCTGGGAAATGCAAACAACTTCCCTCCCTGTTCTCAGGAACTCTGATAAAGGGCTTCCTTCCTCTCCTTGGCTGACTTTCACCCCTGTGCCTCCGCCACCAGCCCCTCCTGTCATACTAACCTCCACCCCCGCCACCCTCTGTGCCACCCAGACTTGACCTTGCCTGAGAGTCGGGGGCCACTCAACTCTGCTCAGCTTGCCGGTTCCTTCTCTACTTACACAAGCATTCTGTGCCCTGGTGTGGAGAGAGGCTCACCCACGGCTGGGCGCGGAATGCTTGCCTCGTCGCCACAGCGATGAGGCAAATATTCCTCCAGGCTGCTCACGCTGCCAGCTCTCAGCGGCCGCCCCCCTGGGACTGGGGGACTCAGGCGGGGCTGAAAGGACTGGGCGCCGCCATCTTGTGGCTATGGGCGCTGCCATCTTTGTGATGGAGTGACGGTTAATTTGCATATTACCCTTTTATTAGATAGGATAGTGATCAGGAAGCTATGGGCTGCACATAAAATTTCAGCTCAAATTGGCATAGGAGAATGACTAAAATGACAATGAGGTATCACCTCAAACCTGCCAGAATGGCTACCATCAACAAATGACAAGTGCTGGGGAGGATGTGTAGAAAAAGGAACCCTAATACACTTCTGGTGCCACTATGGAAAACAGTATGGAGTTTCCCAAAAATATTTTAAAATGGAGTTCCATTTGACCCAGTGACCCCACTTCTAGGAATATATCTTAAGAATCCCAAAACACCAATCAGAAAGAATATTTACAGCCCTACGTTCATAGCAGTGCTATTTACAATAGCTAAGATATGGAAATGCAAGTGCCCATCAGTAGATGAGTGGATCAAAAGGCCGTGGTACATATCATATACACAGTGAAATACTATGGGGCTGTAACAAGAAGAATCTCTTACCCTTTGGGACAGCTTGGAAGGACCTGGAGAGTATTATGCTAAGTGAAATAAGCCAGTCAGAGAAAGACAAGTATCACATGATCTCATTCATATGTAGAATCTAATGAACAAAAATAAACTGATGAACAAAATAGATCCAGAGTCATAGAAGCATGGAGCAGAGTGACCAATCTCAGAGGGAACGCAGGGAGTAAGTAGTGGTCAGAGATTAACCAAAGAATTCATATGCATATATGCATAACCCATTGACACAAACAATAGGGAGGTGAAGGCCTGGGGGTGTCTACTGTAGGGGGTCAATGGGATAAATAAGGGGGGAGGGCATCTGTAATACTTTCAACAATAAAGATTTTTTTTCTTAAAAAAAAAGAGAGAGACTTTATTATCTAATAAAGAAGTTAAGTTTCTAGTAAAGAAGTTAAGTTTCTAGTAAAGAAACTTAAAATATAGGCAAGAGGGGACCTCAGAATTAGCAATGTCTGGAATAAAGCAATAGCCTCCTAACACATGCCTCGCTGCTTGCTGTCAATCCACAGGGAACATTCTGAGCACATTGTGGCCAGAGTACTGTCATATTGTTATGACTGGCTGTCCACAGTAAAACACTGTGGCTGGGGAGCAAGGGGGAAACAGCTCCTTACATGTAGATGTGTTTGTTCTCTGAATTGTATTTGTATATTAATACAAATAGAAATATTTTTAAATGTTAGCCATTGTAATCATTTGCGTTATGTTTAGAGAAAGATAGTCTCATCTTTGTTTTCTAAACCTTTCTCATATTTTAAAAGTAAAAACATGTCTTCTTTCCTATGGTCATTTTAGCCCTTTCTCAGCACATGCTATCGATACTATTTCGACTTCTATAATTCCCAGAATTTAAGGTTCTTTGAAACGCTTTCTATGTAGCTAGCTTCTTGGACTGAGACATATAGGGAAAATAGAAAGAGGAATTGTACCTCTGCGTAGGGGGTAAAATTGTGATTCTTCTCTCCCAGTCTCCTTTTTACCCATAATTGGGAAGGAAAGTGGCACCCATCAGGTACTAAGTAGGCTAACTCAGGCTTGCCCCAATAACACTTCTATAGATGATCCATAGTTTCCTATCTCTCTTTGTCACCAAAGTGGGTTTTAAACTGCTGACAGTAGGGCTAAATCAAGAATGGAAGTTAAATCGATCATATGATTGCTTTTACCCAAGGGCTCCTCAGTGTGTCTCTGTTTGAATAGGAAGTTCAAATTCAAAATCCAAAGGCAAATAATCTTTTACTTATTCATTATCAGAGATTAGGCCTGTGGGTTTAGGCAATCTGCAGCTGACTCAAATGCCCTAGTGGCTTAAAGAAATTAATAACTTCCGAAATTAAGTCAGAGCACTGGGGCGATATGTTAAAACAGCGGTTCTCATCCTTGGCTACGCATTGTAAATGCATTGGCAGCTCTTGGAAATTTCAATACCAGTCTCTATAACAGGCCAATTAAAACCTAATCTCAGAGGGCACCTCCAGGAGTAGTATTTTCTGAAATGTTCCCTCGGTAATTCAAAATTCTCCCAAATATTACCTGCACAGTAAGAGAAATAAGACATCTTGTTATATAAAGTACTGCATCAGTGTCAGGAAACATTTAACTTAATAAATGCCACATCTTTTCGGTTTACTTTAACATATTTCGGAAATGGTTTTGGGTTACATCATTTGCATATTTAAGCAGAGAGTAGAGGAGAAAGGGTTTGGATTTCCCCCCTCTTCAGTATGTAGCACTAATGAATCTGAGCACAAATGCTGAGTCAAACCCCTGCCTCTTTTTCATTTGTCTCAGCTGAGTAGAGACAAAATGTACATCAGTTAGGGAAAGGGAAAAAAAATACTCTCAAAATGCTGAACTTGCTTTTGCTATAAGTAGACCCAATTACTTTCCTGGTTATTCTACACACATAAAAGGTATCTGATGCTCAAGCAAGTTTCAAATTACAGGCAGGAGCTGGTCTTACTTGCAAGTCTTAATCACGTGTGGCAGTGTCTTTTCTAGGTCATAAACATGCTTTGTCAGCTCCTATTTATTTTTTTACAAAGATCTTTGATATTGTCATTCACAATATGCCTATAGTATATTTCTTCATCAAATTCATAAAGCTTTTGGAATAATGCAAAAATATAAATAAATAGAGGCCTGTGCATTCACAGATGCATCTCATTTTTCTACTTAACGTAAACTTTCTCCCAAATAGTAACTTCACTACTTCTTCATACTCCAAGGGCAATAGTTTAATTTTCTTAATACCTTTCCTTACAAAGACTTTGCTTTGTTTCTCATTTTCCATATTATAAATGTATGTGTGTATATTTAGATATACAAATGTGTATGTGTATGTGTGTATACACATTACACACAAAGAAATATATATACACTCTCCTTTATGAAATACATATGACAAACATTTCACCAGTAAACTTTACTTTTACTCATTGAAATGAGATAATGCCTAAAGTTACTTTTTAAAATGAAAGAAATATATACCTTCTGTATATCATATAATGTGTTCACTACCCCAAGTCAAGTCTCCTTCCATCACCATTTATCCCCCACACCCTCTTATGTAGTTACTTTAATTTTGTCTGGGAAATTCTATTAAAAGGGAATAATTGGGGAGGAGGAGTTACTTTATTATTTGGCTGGCTAATTTACTCAATTTTTCTTTTAAATAATTTTTAAAATATCTTCTACATTTTTAAAAATAAAAATTTAAACATAGTACTACATGAAACTAGAATGTATACTCTTATAAACATCTAGTTTCATAAAAAAATATGAGAAAATAGAACATTGTTTTCCAATCATAATGAATGTGCAAATATAAATGTACTTTTTTTTCACTTAACTTTAAGGTCTCTATAGTAATTTAATTATGAGAAACTGGGTACTATCTCTAATTAACAAGTCAAATTTATATTGATTTAAACATAGAAATGAGTGATATTAATATTCATGCAGTCTGTGCCTTATAGCTTAAGTTCAGGTACAGACTAACATAAATGACACCTCATTGGTGGTAGTTGGGGCCTTCTGAGCTTTTAACTGGCCTTGAATTATCTTTCACAGATGGCCAGGGTGTTAAGCAGATGGCTGTCTTCCTGACCTTTAAAAGCTTTGTTTTTCTTTTCATAGTTACCTGTGCCTTTTAAAAGATCAAATTCTTTTCTTTTTGTATAATTAGCTTTTATATTTCTGTCATGTTTAAAATATTACTTAAAATAGAAAGAGCGCACATATTACTGAGTAGACGATTTCAATAAAATATAGTTTCTATTGTGTGAGGAATTTTGGCGTGAAATAACTTCCCTAAATTAAAAGACATATGCATTCCTTAGCACAGCGTGCAGATGGAATAAACATCTTTCCTTTTCTCATCTCCTTAAACTGAAATTTATATCTCACATAGATGTGATGTAGGAGGGAGAATAAGAGAGGGCATAGTAGGAATAAATACTCCATTTGCCACAATGAAGACAGAGAGGCCATTTTATAAAGGATCTATGACTAGATCTGGTTAAAGAGGATTGTCCTCAACACTTGTCTAGGCAATGTGTCCCACAGAACTAACACCTCAAGGAACACCTTGATACTAGGGGCCCTTGTGTTTGCTCAGAGATTTCAGTATTGTGGAATGTTTCAGTTGTCATGTACTTTGAAGCTTGAGAAATGTTTATTATTTTATCATATTAATTAGATATTCTTGCCAAAACCGGTTTGGCTCAGTGGATAGAGCATCGGCCTGTGGACTCAAGGGTCCCAGGTTCGATTCCGGTCAAGGGCATGTACCTTGGTTGCGGGCACATCCCCAGTAGGGGGTGTGCAAGAGGCAGCTGATCGATGTTTCTCTCTCATCAATGTTTCTAACTCTCTATCACTCTCTCTTCCTCTCTGTAAAAACTCA
Organism: Cnephaeus nilssonii; assembly: GCF_951640355.1. Lineage (NCBI taxonomy): Eukaryota > Metazoa > Chordata > Mammalia > Chiroptera > Vespertilionidae > Cnephaeus > Cnephaeus nilssonii. The sequence continues at coordinate 97,460,740 of NC_137073.1, forward strand.
ATAAAATATATTTTTTAAAAAATTAGATATTCTTTGTCAACATGCAGATGAAAGTGTTTGAAATTTCTATCCAGTAGGTAATCATTTCCAGATTCTTGGGGGGTATGTAAGCTAAGCAAAATGTGATAACAATCATAACAATTGATGTCTTCTAGTGCTCTCCCTCATTCATGACACCCATCCATACTGGTCATCTTTCTTTGCTTAATATGAGAAGAAAGTTCACACCTCTAAGTCACCTCATTTCCACTTCCTAGAATTGAATCTCTTGTCCCTAAATCTTCTCATGCCTGGCTACTTCTCATCATATATTTTCTTACATCGCTTTCCTTCCTCTACCCAGTTTTATTTATGTCCTGGTATTTATAACAGTGTGAAAATATTTTTTTATATCTTTGTTTACTCAAGTGTTTTATTTTCTCTGCCAAACAATATAAACTCTTTGAGGTCAGAGATTATCTCTGCCTGAACTTTAGCACCTCAACTCCAGTACACAGATTAGTGTCTCACAGAAAATAAGCACTCAAGAAATATTTTGATGAATGAATAAATAACTAATCTTTTGCTCATGCATATTTATAAACCATCATTCTTTCCCTTTTTCTAGATGTCTGTTCTAAAAGTTATTTGAATTTTTAGTTGATTTTGGTCATTTTGTAAAATATTGTGTTCATGTTGAATCAAAATTCTATTAGACTAACTTGATGGCTGTACTAATATTATGATTGATATATTTATGAGAAACAAGTTTGATTTTTATCTCATTCAAAACATTTTTAAGAATGCCTTTATAAAAAACAATATTTAGGTTTTAATGTCCCTCTGATTATTAATAATTTTGTGTATGGAGTATGCCCCAAACACCAGACATACATCTAGTTTTTTCAGTCTTGTGCAAAATTATACCTGTGTTTCAGATGAATTTTATTATGTTGAGCAAAATTAGAGAAATTAAAGGCAAACATGGTAAACTTTTTTTTCAACTCATTATGCAGATCTTATCACAACACTTATGAGATATGAAATAATTTCCACTGTACTAAAATATTTATCATTAATGTTTAGTTTTTGTTTTTTAAACATAATAAGAAAGTAAAAATTGCAACATCACACCTTGTGGAGTTGTAGAGAGGACCATAATGTATGAGACACTGCCTGTATTGCATATATAAGAATTCAGTTTATATTAAATATTGTCATTAGTTCATTTTTGCTGTTGGCATTGTCTGTTATCAGATGTACACTATTGGTTACACAAAGGCCTTAAGAGATCCTATAGGCAATAATCTAGGTTTTCTTCTACTTAGTTATTATTAAGGCCATCTTTATATAAACTATGTATTTCTCAAGTTTCAAGAAAAATATAACTTTTGTTCAAAAAGTTTTAAAATGTGTGTGCCCTTGCCATTAAAAAGAGTAAACATGAATAACTGTCATATAAAAACTAAAGAAAATAAATTAATAAAATACATTAAAATGATAACATTGGCTCTTAAGCGTTGAGCTCTTGCTAATATTCTTTTCTACTTTGATTTTTTTTACCTCATATATTTTTCACATTTGATTTAGAAAGTTCAATGAATATTTTTTTTCCTGTTTTGGCAACTCCTTTGATTTGGGGAAATCTCAAGATAGGTCGAAGCCAACAAAGCCATCTGCTGTGGAAGGTGGAAAAGTAGGTAATCCCTTCTGTTTCCCTTTGGCAGCATGAAATCTCAGTTCACCAGTTACATCTCCTCCCTCCCACCGCTGAAGACTTTGAATCTTGAGTAAATAAAGCAAAAGCTCTATGACATTTGGATATTTTTTGATATCAGAATTAACAGAGTAGGGAGCCTAATGGCCTAGTGTGAAATGTCCAAGTGAAATGAAACCCAGCAGGAGCGTGGAACAGGTCCAGACATAGTTGTCCCAGGGAAGCAGGTAGCGAGGGTCAAATTGGACAACAGCAGTGTTCTGGGGTGGCTAATTGGCAGTTTTTCACAATCATTTCCATATTTGGAGCAACCAAATTCTCTACCAATAAATTTCACTCACGATTAAGTTACTAGAGTTTCATTATAATCACCTGGAAGCAAGACTTGTGACCAGTTTAGATTTGTACTAGAAGAGCTAGGATTGGTGCAGAAGGCAAATACTGAAAATTCAGCTAATTTTGAAAAATCTGGCAGGCAGTTTTCAAGCATTTAATAAATGTCAACTGAAATGAAGTTCTGATGAAAGGCAAGTCTTATGGAATCAATGTAATCATGACTATGCAACACCTATGGCACGTGGACGTGTAAAACACTGGTGGGTGTGATACCTGTGGGCAATGAAGAAAGCAAAACAAAATGTCCAATTCTCAACTGAAATGGAGATCTCAAACCTTGCAACTACCTTGCTTTAGAAAATTTCTTGTTCTTATCTCTTTACTGAAACAACTAAATACGGTTTCTGGTACTCCATGTGCTACTTGTTTTGGCAAGCGTTTTCTCTACACCAATAAACTGAGAACACAGAAAGCAATCAAACATAGGTCACAGTACTCCTTTGCTCTGTGAGTTTATATCACTTTCCATGTGTTAATAAGGAGAGATATTGTGTCTTACCAGGACATCACAGACTCCACTTCATAAATGACATCTTGTTTATGGGACCTGACAGACAAAAAATATGAAGCATTCCAGCTGCCTTGGTTGGGCACATACATGACAGATCATGGAGATACACCCCAAGAAAATTCTTCAGCCTGCTACCAAATTGGAGACTACATTGCCCAATCAAAGTAAAAACCACAGTACTACATTTTTAACTCTGACTATCCACTACAAAAAGAGAGAAACAGCCTTGGCAGGTTTGGCTCAGTGAATAGAGTGTCAGCCCACAGACTGAAGGGTCCCAGGTTCAATTCCAGTCAAGGGCAGGTACTTAGTTTTCAGGCTCCATTTCGGCCCTGGTGCATACAGGTGGCAACCAATCGATGTCTCTCTCTCTCTCTCTCTCTCTCTCTCTCTCTCTCTCTCTCTGTCTCTCTCTCTCTCTCCCCTCTGTGTGTGTGTGTGTGTGTGTGTGTGTGTGTGTGTGTGTGTGGTTGTGTGCATGTGTGTGTGTCTCCCCCTCCCTTTCACTCTCTCTAAAAATCAATGGAAAAATATCCTCGGGTGAAAATTTAAAAGAATAAAAAAATTTTAAAAAGACAGAAACAATTATTCAAGAGTCTCATTGAAATCAAAGGGAATGTCTGCAATGTTTGGTTGTACAGGTCTGACCTACTTAAGGCTTTGAATGAATTCCAGAATAGAAAAAAAATTATTTAAATGGCCCAGGGTGCAAATCAAAGAACTTAGTCACTTGGCCCTTATAATCAATTGGATCCAGTTTCACTAAATTTGTGTGGGTAATATTGCTATGCTGTATGAAGTCCACAGTTTGTGCTAATCTGTGATGGAATATTTACAGCACTGATGCCTATGTTTTTGGATAAATTCCATACCCTCTTTGGTATTAACAATAATGACCTATTCTTTATTACAAAAATGTTTTATTTTTCTTTTTTATTGAATTTATTGGGGTGACATTGGTTAATAAAAGTATATAGGTTTCAGGTGTAGAGTTCTATAATACATCATCTGTATTGTGTCCACCACCCTAAGTCAAGTCTCCTTCAATCACCATTTATCTCCAAGGCTTATGTGGACACCCCTACATGTTGATTGGCCTTGCCGTACTAGTATACCAATCAGTGTCCAGTAAGAAAAAACAAACTACTCTCGGTATTTTAAGCAGACATGGATTATTTAATCCATGCAGGTGCTATGAGACATAATACTCAGTTGACTTCTGTGGCTTGCAAACAAGAAACATGAATGGTGAAGATGTATTTTAGGTTTATTAAATGTACTGTATATTAGGTACATATGGTATAAGTTAATACCATATATTAAATGTATTAAATTATATTAGGTGTATATTAGATTAAAATGTAGTAAAGTGTAAACGAAGTCACAAATATGGTGACAGAAGATTTGACTTGGGTGGTGGGCACACGATGCAATATACAGATGATGTGTCAGAGAAATGTGCACTTGAAACCTATATAATCTTATAAACAACTAGAGGCCCGGTGCACAAAATTCATGCAAGGGGTGTGGCCCTTGCAGCCGCAGCGGCTTGCCTCGGCCCTTGCAGCCCCAGCTTCGTCCGGAAGGTCGTTTGGCTGTCCAGTCTAATTAGCATATTACACTTTTATTGTTACAGATTGCTATCCCAAAAATTTAATTAGAATGTATTTTAAGTATATCCTATCTAATAAAGAGGGAATATGCTAAGTGACCCTCATGCCATTGCAAAGATGGCGGCACCCACAGCCAATAAGGAGGGAATATGCTAATCGACTGCAACTCCCTCAAAGATGGCAGCACCCAAGCCACAAGATGGCAGCACCCAGTCCCTTCAGCCCCGCCAGAGTCCCCCAGTCCCCCCCAGCCACCCAGGGCCGGCCCAAGGTGCAGGCAAGCCTCGCATGGCGGCTGCCCAGCCAACGCCCGAGGTGCAGGCAAGCCTCAGATGTCAGCTTCCCAGCCGCCCAGGGCCGCCTGAGGCTCAAGTAACCAGGGACGGCCCAGGCTTGCACTGCTGGCAGTGGCAGCAGCCAGGGGTGTAATGGGGTGTTGCCTTCCCCTGATCACCTGGTAGCCTCCCACCCCTGAGGGCTCCCAGACTGTGAGAGGGGGCAGGCTGGGCTGAGGGACCACCCCCTCCAGTGCATGAATTTTCATGCACTGGGCCTCTAGTAAGTTTATATTAAATGTACTATTGATATTTTGCTTCTTTCATCTTTTATGCATTATTTTATTTGTAATTCAGTAAATATTTTTGAATATATATGTAACATATTTCAGTATCTGTGCTGAATTGTATAAATCTATAAATAAGCATGACAGATGCAGATCCTGATTTAATCTAATTTTACTGTATTCTCATCCCATATCCAGTGGGTGTCTCACCTCCTACTTCTTTGCTTATGAGACTTTGCCTGAAAATTCTATTTAAAAATTACAAATCTTCCCCCAGATACTATCTTCTTTTGCTGTATCATGTTCTCATAGCACCTGCCACTAAGTGGATTATATAATATTTAAATTAAATATGTTATGTCCTTTTTCCATCCTAGAAATAAATGTTGCAGACAAGTAGACGTTTTCCCTGTTTAATTCACATGTATATTCACCCAAACCTAGAACAGCTTTTAGTGCTAGTGGGTACACAAATAAATATTCTTTGTAGGACTGAATTCATCGGAACTTATTTTTAGTTAACTGAAAGACTCTTGGAAAAACAAATAGTTTTATTTCACTCATCAGAAGAAAATGCTTTATATTCAAAGGTGTCTATGGAACACACTATGTTCTTAACACATGAAAACAAATACTTCAGCAACGTTATATTTCAAATTCACAATACTTTTGAATTTTATTATAACTCTTTTATATTAGTGTTTCTGGTTTCATTATACTTTCAACTAGTATTATTGTCAAGGATTCATAAGCAGAGAATATACCCAGAGTGAACCCAAATCTAACAAATTAGTATGTAATAAAGGAGACCAAGTGAGGGAAATTTCATGCAATGTCATCATCTTCTCATCCAGACTAGAAAATAATTGTAAGTTATAATTTAGTGATAGTGGACCAGATATGATTTAACAGAAAAATTAATCATTATTTTAAATGTCTATCAAAAATAGATGTGCTTTTTTAAAATTTTTGTCAGGATTGTATTGGGTATCTGTCCTGGGAAAAAAACACTTTGGGAAGTTTTAAAGCAAAATATATTTATTGAGAAACCATTGCTTTGGATAAATAAAATTTTAAAGTAACATGCCTATGAAAGTAAAACAAACTCATACCGCTAGCATTTTTATTATAGAATACAAAGCAGTTTCCTCATTAGTAAATGTTAGTAAGGGGACTACAGTGTCAACCATGGTGAACTTGATAAATATGTAAGTGGGTAACTGAACAAAAATATTAAATTTTAAAGACACTGCCTATTTCATCAAAGATTTATTTCGTTTGACAAAATCTCATTTGGGTGAAATAATTCAATAAAATAACCTAATTCCTTTATTTCTGTGCATAGGACCCTGACATCTCCATTATGAACATATGAAAACAGCTAATAAGCAAGAACATTTGTTCAGTTATTTGTTTAATAATATTGATCATCTCCTAAACTGTGTGATTTGTCTGATTCTTTGCTTGGAGATTTGCACCAGGCAGAGTATTTAGCACCTGGGAGTAGACACCCAATACAGCTTTGTGCAATTACAGTAGTAATACAGCACATTTATAGAAATCTGAATTTGATCAAAGGAGTAGTGATATGGATAGAAATAAACTTGGTGTGGCGTGCTAGAGTGGAAATGTTCATAGAGTAGCCTGTGGGGGTGGGGGAAAGTGGAACAGGAAAGGAGAAATTAGGGACAAAAATAGGAAGTTCGGGTCATAAAGGGTGCATGACTAAAAAGCAGAAGAAAAACTAGAAGGAGCCTGGCAAATTTGCCGATGGCTCTCCAGTCACCAGGAGCACTTCTGACAGCTGCTTAACAACGTGATGCAGAATCCTGCATCGTTCGCAGGGTTTCCTGGAAGCTCTTCATGGTGATGGTTCTTTAGGTCCCCAGAAATTATAAGGCACTATTTGGTTCCTATGTTTGTAATTATTTCTGGAAGTATGCAAAGACATTGAACATCAGTGGGTATGATTTTATTAACCCACAAATCACATACTTCTCGTACTAACTGGGAGGGTTAATATAAATCATATATTGTGCATTTACTAGTCTTAGTAATAATGAGTTAAAAGGATTTACTGCAAATTAACTCTATATAACTGAAAATTCCTAGAAACAAAAAAGCTTTTTATTGAATGGTCTCTGAATTAATGCTAGACACACTGTGAAATCAATCCCTAGGCTCTTGAAAAAACTGTAAATGTTTTCCTAGAACATATTTGTTTTTTTTCTTTCGTATGGTCTCAATTTATTTAAAAAGGTGTGTCGGGGGAGGTGTGATGGTGCTGAGTTTGTATGCAATATCATCCCACAGAGAACCTAGTGCGTTAATAGAAACATTGCTAAAAGTACAGCAGTACATACAAGATTTTCCCTTAGGCTATAAATAATACATTACTTTGGTGTTTAATCCAATGCTGACAAGAAGAGGAATGAGTTGGCACCCATATGGTGAATATTAACTACATTTCTAGCTATTGTTGCATTTAAATATTTAAGGTCTTATTTATAGAGTGCAATAAAATGAAATAAGGAATTAGTATATTGCAGATGAAATTGTAAACAAGATTGTATACAGTAAAGACAGAAAATATTTCTTCTCTACAAAATCCGTGTTGTCTGCTTAAAAGAAAACCTGCAAAAGCATAGCTTATCAAGATGGTAAATTTATCTCTTCGCAAGTAATTGGAATCCTGATTTAAGTATTGTTTATGTGAGAATTCATGGCATGATGTCATGGTGACAAATAATTGTTTTGGTTTTCTAGGCTCTGCTGCTATCTGTGTCTTCATAGCGGGACCCATTTTGCAAGAACCTCAGTTTTGTTGTATGTACAATAAGAATAATAATAATGATTCTACATTGATAGTATCATTATAACAAAAGAGATATTTTCTAAAATAATATATAAGTTGTCTGGGAGGTGTGGCTCAGTGGTTGAGCATCAACCCATAATCCAGGTGGTCACTGGTTCTATTCCCAGTCAGGGCACATGCCCGGGTTGTGGGTTCAATCCCCAGTAGGGGATGTGCAGAAGGCAGCCAATTGATGTTTCTCTTGCATCTCAATAAATGAATGCATAATTATGATCAATGCATCATATTTTCTAACTTCTACAGTGGAAACTTCACTATTGCCAGCAAAGCCCTTTGAAATTTTTATTTTGCATCATTTACTAGTAAGTCATAGAATTAATTCTGATTTCCCTTAGGAACAAAATTATCCCTGTACAGTCTACAATGTTTTTGTTGGTTTAATTTTACCCTCTGCTGTATTTGTCCTTCACACTTTTTTGGGCACTGTGGTGTTGTGGAAGAGGCTGAGCGATCATTATAACTTTATGTAGATTCTCACAAATACTTCAGCTCAATTCTCTGCATAAGTAAATCTATACAGTGTAGTCCCCTAGAAAGTGTACTTCAGTTGCATTTACAAGAACTTGATATTAAACCTGGACCTACCACATACTACCTATGAGATCTGGGCAAATCAGCCTTAATTCCTAAAGTTAGAATACTAATATCTCCTACCTTACTTTAGAGGGTTGTATGTGGATTTTCAGAGCATGATGTTAGACCAAAGCTCCCATTCACACATGGCCCATATAAGTTTAGAATTGGAAATAAAAAATGGACCATAACCTTAAAGATGTCCTTCGCATATGATTGTAGGAGACTATTGGTCACCCTGCAGAAGTTAATTGGTCATCCTGCAGAGGTAATCATCCCCTCACCCCATTATTTGGTTCACATTCCAAGACTAATGATGCTACGCATGCATTAACAGGGTAAGATTTACTGCTCAAATGATGAATCTTTCTGGGAGAGCGGGCAAGCCCCCAAGCAGTCTGAAAATAGCTTGAGAGCCTGGCTTAGGGTGTTATGTTTTGTATGGGGTGGGGATGGAGTAAGGGTTCCCTCATATGGACCATGGCTTCTGTGGTTTAAACTTTCCTCCAGAACCAAAAGAAGCTCCCAGGTTTTCTTATCAGTTGCTCAGATGTGGGGGCAGAAGGGAAGACCTGTGACGGATCTTGAAAACTGTAAATAGTCCAACCGCAATAAAAGAGTCAGACAATTTATAAAATTAACCCCTGATGTTTGACTGAAGATTTAAATGTGCCATGTTTCATTTAATTGACTTTGAATTTGTTTAATTAAGCCATTACAGAGCTCTATGAGGCCTATAGCCTGAAGCTATGACAATGTGGTAAGGGAGGTAAAAATTTCCATTGAATGTCTTATTTAAAAGCCCAGCATCTTGTATAATAAGTTAAATGAGTGACTTGGTAGCTATCAAAAAAGCCTAGAACTCCAAAAGGGATGTGTAATATCTTGATGAGGTTTACATAGGAGGAACACAGTGTTTGCACTAATATCAGTAGACTCAATTGATCAGTAAGGATTTGTATTCACTTGTCTGAAGTCTACATACTTTGTTAGAGTTATATCTGATTTTTCTTAATTATATTCTTAAATTCTTATGTGTTAGCTGCCCTCTTGAAATATATTTTTAAAATTAGTATTATATGCTTTTGTTTCAAGCAGTTTGGTCTCACCTTTAGTTCTTATTGCACCTTCTCCCATTCCATGTACAATTTCATTTAAAAAAACCCTGTTAGTAGTACCTTTGAAATATTTTCATACTAGTGGCCCGGTGCATACAATTCATGCACAAGCCGAAACCAGTTTGGCTCAGTGGATAGAGTGTCGGCCTGCAGACTGAAAGGTCCCAGGTTCGATTCCGGTCAAGGGCATGTACATTGGTTACGGGCACATCCCTGGTGGGGGGTGTGCCGGAGGCAGCTGGTCGATGTTTCTCTCTCATCGATGTTTCTAGCTCTCTATCCCTCTCCCTTCCTCTCTGTAAAATATCAATAAAAATATTTTTTAAAAAATTCATGCACGGGAGGTGGGGTCCCTCAGCCCAGCCTGCAACCTCTTCAATCGGGGACCCCTTGGGGGATGTCCAACCTCAATCTTGGACCGCTGGCTCCTAACTGCTCATCTGCCTGTCTGCCTGATCGCCCCTAACTGCCCTCCCCTGCTGGCCTGATCTCGCCCCCAACTGCTCCTCCCTGCCAGCCTGGTTGCCTCCAACTGCCCTCCCCTGCCAGCCTGATAGCTCCTAATGGCCTCTACCTTGGCCCCCACCACCATGACTGTGTCCAGAAGGAAGTCAGATGCCCGGAAGATGGCCAGGTGACCCGGGCTAATTAGCATATTACCCTTTTATAAGTATAGATAGATTATATAGGATAGGATTGCTTAAATGGGGGGGGAGCCTTTTTCAGCAGGAGGAGATGCTCTTGGCAGACAAAAATACATAATCCCTATATCTGGACTGATAGCCAGCCATATGCACTATACTGCCAAACTGGTCATTAAAAAATTGAACCGCTTTCTTACACATTACACCAAACAGTTGTTGCCCTTAAAACCCCTCCTCAGCCCCCATTTTATCTTCTGCCTTCACAGTTCACCCAGATTAGTTTCTGATTGGCCTGTTTCTAGGCCAGTCAGCACCTCCGGGCCTATCAATGGGCCTGATCAGAGAGGCAGGACTGATCAGCAGCCCCCATGGAGGCCCGAGAGAAAGAGAAGTGCGGTTGCTGGCCAGGCCCTGAGAGAAACAGAGAGTCAAGGGCTGATCAATAGCTGCTACGGAGGCTACGAATCAGACCCTGCTTCTCTCTTCCCGGGCCTCTCTTTGAGCCTGATCTGCAGCCCCCTCAGCAGTCTATGCTAGGTCACAGTGCCCACAGCAGCGGCAGTCAGTGCTGGGTCGCCACAGCAACTCAGCACTGACTTCCAGTAGGTCGAGCCTTCGGTTGTTTTGGATGTTACGACCCTGGGTTTTTATATATTAGGATGGTTGTGAAATGGAATTTTTGGACTGGATCCCAGATTCTTTGTTCACTGGAGTCAAAGAATGAATCCATGGACAGAAGATGCTATAGCAAAGGTGGAAATTTATTAAAGAACAAATACAGACTCTCATGTAGGGAGGGGGAAGAGTCCCACAGAATGGACTCCCACGTGGGGAGGGGAAAGGGTCCCACTGAGTTTCTTTTCCCTATGGCTTATAAAAGCTGCAGATCCTGGTGCCTTGATATCCCCTCTGATTGGTCGCTATTCCCTTAGGCTGGTTACTATAGTAACTCCTGGGCTCAAAGCTCAAACCTCACATGGGATAGGTGAGGTTCTCCCCACCTCCTTCCTTATTGTTTTCCTATTCCCTTTGGGCTTTCTTCTTCTCCTTCTGGATGAAGGGCTTCCTTCCCATTGTAAATATAGACCTTTTGCTGTTCCCAGCTCCCTCATTCTATGGCAATGTACATGTAGCAGCTTTTAGCTTCCCTATTCTATGGAAATATACTTTTTGCTGCTCTATAGCCCTGTGCTTTCCTCCAAGGTCCCTTTGATTTCTAAAATTTTCTAAAACCTGTCTTTTTCACTCCTAAAAATTCATGTTTCAATTGTGCATAAATAACCAAATAAACTACACGTGAATACATTTTTATGTAAAATCATAGAACATTTCAAGATAAAACTGCCTTTGCTTCATTGTCATGCAAGGAAACATACTAATAAAGACATTTGCAGAGAGCAGGAGGATGAGGGTTCATGCTATGTTAATTAGGGTTGAAAGGTTTACAGTTTGATTGAGGTGGAAAATTGTCAGAGTCCATACATGGTTTGTTCAAGCTAATCCCAGGTTCATTGGCCAGCAGATTATTCCTTGACTTCCATTGAGGATCTGGTATTTGGGCTCAGACATAGCATGTTTGGTCATTTTCTCCTCCATCCTCCCTTCATAATTCCAGAATGATATTTTCATCAAATAAAATATATTAAGAAATACCATCAGGATTTACAAAACAATGTAATCTGTTAACATGGGGCCTTCAAGAGTATGTAATACCACTATTGCTGTAATACTCACTCCTAAGAGTATAGACTTAATTTATTTAGTAGAAATAAATCTGTGATTTGGGAAAGTGGGAAAGTAAAGCAGAGGATTAGTTCATCAATGACAGAATCTGAAGGGAAATTATACCAAGGGACAGGTAATTAGTGCTGTTATTTTGTTAGAGCAGTCTAGAATTTCACAAATGAGACAGAATTCTGAATTTAGCAAGTTTTCACAGGATAATTTTTAAAGAGACAGATAGATTGGAATATTTAATTATTAGCAATAATTGTTAGGAAAAATGTCAGGAGAAGAAAATTGGAATAAAATCTTAGTTGGTTAGTTTTAAGATTTCTAAGAACTTCCCAGATAATAATCATCTATTTACTGGTAGTATGCTAAAATATGCATACAAATATTCCTTAGATACTATACAAGTGTTGTCTCATATTCAATCAAGTCACTAAGCTCAGTCAAAGTTCAAAAAGATGCAAATTAGTCTCCATTTGTCATTAAGGATTATTAGCAGAGATTTTGTGGAGAACGTCATGCTGTAGTACCACACTTAGGTGCCTCAGTTCATGTGCCACCTATAGACTGTAAATGAACTCTGCATTCTAGACTTTCTAACAATGGCCCAGACATTGGGGACAAGACCTATCTGTGTACTTCAGACCAGCACACACACCAAGAGGATAAGTTAGTGAGCCTCGAGACTGCAGTTACTATATTTTCCTTTTACTGATTGTCTTTGAAGATGGGCTTTTTGGGTAAGAAATTTGTTCTGGACAGGGTCTACACTCATCCCTCCTCACTGAAAATCAAGAACTTTAAGTTCTTGGGATATTGTCATCTGTTATCTTTCCGATATTTTTATAAGAATATAGATCAAAAATGCTAAAAGAAAGAAAATATAGCAACCTTTCCAATATACTGTGCAGAGTAAACTGCCACCTGCTGCTAATAGCCACTCTCCCTGACTCACTCCATGCTTATTTATCTACCAAGTCACACATTCCTTTGCAAAGGAATAGCTTCTGTGCAAAATATGAATCACATTTCACAAGAAGTTCTATGTATTCTTTTTACCAAAATGTTGATTATGTTATTTATATCTGTTGCCACTTTGCCTTATCTCTCCCCAAATTCATCATAGATCTTTAGTTTAATAGTCATAAACTGCCTTGTTTTATTCCAATGGCTGCCTAACATTCAATTGTGTGGATATGATAAGATTTATGTAATCATTCCTCTTCTGAATAACACATGAGATTTTTGCACAGATTAGCTATTGTAAAAAATGCTGCATTGACTAGATTTACACTACAGATCCCATGCTCTAGTCTATATAAAATAAATACTTCTAAGGGAAATTACTGAGCATTAAAAAGACACATTTAATATTTAAGAAATACTAGTCAATTGTTTTTCAAAACTGTGATTAATTTATAATCTGCTCAGCAATGAGGGATACTTATAATCCTTCACTGTCTTCCCAACAGTACATTCCAACTGCTTCTTAAGAATGTTTGCCAGTGTTTTCACTTTCAGAGCTTTCTCTATATATCAATTTAAATTTTACTGTTTACAATGATTGCGAATAATTTAATATATTTTTGACCATGTGTATATCTTCTTTGACAAATGGCCTACTGTTTTATTTTTTCTTGTTCCTGATGGCATAGTATGTAAGAAACTGTCCGTCAACATTACTTAGTCTTTGAAAGAAAGAGCAAAAATTTTAAAATGAGTGTATTGATTTCGGCATTCAGAGATGCTGACTGTAACTCCAGGTCAACAATTTGCATTAATGTTGTAGTCTCTCACATTTTTGTGGTACTCTCAACCTTCAACCAAATATTGGGAACTGAGCAAAGAATAACAAGGATCATCCTGGAGAGTTAAGGAGAGGAAAGAACAAGTAATACCCATCTTAAGGACTTTGTTTTTTTTGATGAAAAATCAAAATATCTTCAGAAAAATATAGATTGAGTGACCAATCAATTTTAAAAGTTCATACATGCTAAAATTAGAGAATACATTGTATATGATTAGGATGGGAAATGCACAGGACAATGAGAACATTTTACCTGTGCAGATTAATTGAGGGGGTGACTTGGAGTATGTTAGGGGCAATGGAGATGAGAGAATTGCATTGGGTTTGGACAGATTCTGAGAAAAATTGATCAGCATTTTTTTTAATCAGATATGGCATGTGAGGGAAAGAGAGAATTAAGAATGGTATCCTACTTTATGAAAAGATAAGGGTATTATTTACTGAACAGGAAAAATGTCAGAAAAGTGTAACAAGTTAAATAGGTAGACATTTGGGTATATTGATGTGAGGCATATCTGAATTCTATTTTATTATTATGTAGAAAAATTTAAATAAATAGAAAAAAGTTTAAATAAATCAGTATACATTATTTCTCATCTTTACAGAACTAATGATGGTGATTTCATTTTTAATCACATGACATAAGAGTCAATTTATTACGTATATCTATAGATTATATTACATGGCCATAACTGAATTTAAAAATTAAAAGTACTTTCCATGAAACAGATTATATTATCTATTTTATAAAGCCATTGTCCAATTTCGTTTCTTAGATGTTTGAATATAGAGTACACAAAAGTAAAAGCTTACAGAATTCCAAATAAGTTATGATCTTTACTGAATCAATTACTTATATATATTTCTGGTCTTTTCTTTTCCTTGCACATTTTTTTTGCAATTCAAATAACTATACTTACTTTGTTAAATCAGTTATCTTTAAACTGATGTAATTGAAGTTCTTTTCTTCTGTAGTTTTATTGAATATAAAAGATTACATTACCATTCAGTCACCAATTAACTATTGCAACCAAAAAGGAAACACATAATATGCCTGCATACCTAGAAAAATAAGGGCAAGATTTAATGGAATATTTTAAAGGTAAAGTTGAAAGGTTGAGAGGAAGAACAGAACAAAAGAGGGAGGGGAAGAAAGTCCTAACTGGAGAGAGCAAACACAATTGTGCTTTGCTATTTCTTTAAGATGGTGCTTCATTCTGACTCCTCTGGAACATCAGCTTTACATCCCAGGGTGCAGTTAAATATTTTAAAAAGAGGAGTAAAAGAAATGATCAAAAAGGTTCTCCCTGAAATTAAAGTGGAATAGATCAATGAAAAGGATTTTTTCGTGCAAATCCCCTGCTTTATAGTTCAGCATTTCATTTACTGTAAAATTACAGTAGCCTTTGAAAATTTGATTCCATTTATGTTCTCATTTACCCTTGGTTTTTAAATACTATTAATCCTATTTTCTTCCATGTTCCACCAGGCACATTTTCATATTTTTATTCTCAGTACATTTTCTTTGTGTAAAATGATACATTGTTTTCATTGACAGTATTGCCAGTTTTTTCATGTGTATTGATAACTTTTTGTTCATATTTATCTAAATAATGAATAGCTTTAGTGCTTACATCACTTATTAGGGCAGTAAAGGATCAATTTACTTATAATAATGTATGTTCTGTTTGTACTAAGTATCTTTGGAACAATCTTAGACTAAATGGTTAAATGTGAATCACAGATTTTGTTCCTAATGGATTCTCATTGAACTGTGTTGACCTTTTAGTTCATACCTTTTTTATATTCCATGGTCTCACATCACTACTTAGTGTAATGGGACAAGCATGACTTCACAAATATGACCAGAAATTTATCTGGCTACATAGACAGTAAGTTGCCAGGGAGTATTTCAGTTTTCCCAGCAAAAGGGTTTTGTTTTTTTTTTAAATATATTTTATTGATTTTTTACAGAAAGGAAGGGAGAGGGATAGAGAGTTAGAAACATCGATGAGAGAGAAACATCAATCAGCTGCCTCCTGCACACTCCCCGCTGGGTATGTGCCTGCAACCAAGGTACATGCCCTTGACTGGAATCTAACCTGGGACCCTTGAGCCCACAGGCCGACGCTCTAGCCACTGAACCAAACCGGTCAGGGCTAAAGCTTTTCTTCTTAATGCATACTATGTAAAATCGTGGAACTGGTCAAGAACCCCCTTGGCTATCAGGTGTCAATTGCCTATCTCACATGATGATTACCCAGCCTAATTTCAATGTCACTTTTTTTAAGTTAAAAAATGTATAAATTTCCAATGTATTTGTTTCATGCTCATTTCAGTGTCATCATCCAGCAAAAGCTCAATCTTAGGTAAGTTTATCTCTCAGGATTTTTCTGCAGTACAGTGAGGCCTACCTGGTGAAAATCACAACCACAGGAACTGGTATCATTTGAATAATAATTTATCTTTAAGTCATCACTCATACAGTTAGTCTGTTACCTTTCCTCCAAGTATCAACACTTTCCTCTCCAAACTCAAATCCAGCAAATTCTCTTCCTATTTATTTCATTGACTAAACTGAACCATTAGAAAATAACTTCTACAACCTCCCATTGTCCCATCCATTCAAGGAGCTACATCTGTGCCTGTGAACTCTGCCTTCATTTCTGCCATAAAAACCATTTCATGACTTCCACTTGGACACAGTAAAATGCCTATGAGCTTCCCGTGGCCTTAAAAGCCTAAGGAATCTGCTTTCTGCTGCCTCTTAGATGTTATCTCCTACCAGTCTCTACCTGACTCACTAGTCACAAGATGGATACCTGCCTTTAATGTGCCCTTTGCTTGAAATGCCCTTTATCAAATGACCACTTGATGCACTCCCTCATGACCTTGAATATGAGAATCTGACTCACACTAAATATCTGCAAGAAATGCTTCATGCAATCCAGACCTCACACTGGTTATCTAAAGTATGTCAGTCTGATGGTGAGAAATTTGCAGTGGCTGGAACAGCATATTTTCCTATAAATAAATTATGTGGTAGATGTAAACCCATCTTTAATTTTCTGTCTGGATACTTCTATTAACAACAAAAAAATTATGATTGTGCATCTGTCAAATTCACTGTATATTGCAAAGAAATTGAATGGAAATGAACAAAAAGAATTACAAATATATTGATGCAAAGAAACAAGGTTTACAATGTGAAAACAAAGATTTAGCTTTGCATTGAATTCTATAGCAATTAGCAAAATTATTTCAATTATAATGATAGAAGAAAATAAACGTGATAATTTTGTGTTTGTAATAGTTTCCTATTGCTGCATAAGGCATTTTCAATTACTTAGTGGCTTCAAAAAGAACCCATTAGGCCAGCCAGTGATGCTCAGTAGTTAAGCATTTACCCATGAACCAAGAAGTCACTGGTTTTATTCCTTGTCAGGGCACATGCCCAGTTGCTGGCTCCATCCCCAGTGAGGGGTGTGCAGGAGGTGGCAGATCAATGTTTCTATCTCTCTATTCCTCCCCCTTCCTCTCTCTCTAAAATCAATATATAAATAATAAATGGGTGCTTTAAAAATATATATTTAAAAATGGGAAGGGCAGTTAGGGATGACCAGGCCTACAGGGGAGGGCAGTTAGGGGCAAACCGGCTGGCAAGGGAGCAGTTAGGCATCAATATATATATTTTTAAAGCACCCATTTATTATTTCACAGTTTTCATAGATCATAAGTCTGGGCACAGCTTCAGTGGGTTCTCTATTTTACTACTTAGATATTACAAGACTAAAACAACACACCAGCTTGGTTGTTAATCCTCATCTGAAGCTTGAGAACTTCTTCCAAGATCATTCAGGTTATTGACAGAATTTAGTTATTGCATTTGTAGAACTGGAGACCTTGGTTGCTTCTTATCTAAAGAGAGCCATGGATGCTATCAGTTCCTTGAGGTTACCCCAACTTTTAATTCCTCTACAGGCAGGAGTTTTGTGTTTTGTTTTTTGTTCTCCCTAGTTCGTTTCTTCAGAGAGAATCTATTTGATTTCTTCTTGTCAGAGTCTCACATAATGGTCTTAAACAAAATTTTCCTTTCTATTTTAAGAAAGTGTCAGAATAATTTTTTTTCATCACAGGATAAAATTTCTTCTAACCAAATAAAATGACTATAAATTGTGCTAAGTTTGTGAAAGCACATGAACATTAAATATAATATTAAAAACAGTGGGGTTTGGATACAAGAGTGAAGGAGGTAACATCTATCTAGGTCAGCATCTCAAGTGAGACCTGAAAGGTAAAAAGGAGCTAGATATCTGAAGACTCTCAAGGTAAATATTTCAGGAAGCAGAGGAGGAAATTCAAAATCCCAGAGACAGAAAAGTTCTGAGGTCTTAAAGAGAGAGAGAGAGAGAGAGAGAGAGAGAGAGAGAGAGAGAGAGAGAGACCTGTGAAGCTAGAGTCGATTTGGTAAGAGAGAACACATTAAAAAATGACACTGATACTAGTTATCATTCAAATTTTATTTGTATGATTTTAAAAACCATTTCCTTCTTCCTTATTCCCCTGGAGGATTGATATGGGCAGAGAATGTAACCAATTTTTCAAGCATGTACATCCCTGGATCTTAGCACACTATATAAAACATATTGTATATTTAATATATTAAGCTTTTAAAAAATTTCCAGGGTTCCCTTCATTCAAATGTAAAATGAGAAATAATGAAGTCTAACTTTTAAGTGTTGATATAGAAATTAAATATAATAAGGACTAAATAACAATACTTGACTTATAATAAGTACTGAAAATTGTTAAATCACGTCAGATCTCATAAAGTTTGCTTTTTAGTACAAACATTCAATCTGTGTGTGTTTAGTAAGACTGTCACTGTATTGTGCTAAACACTGAAAAATAAAATCTGTTAAGGCATACAAAACACATATTGTTATCATGATGTAGATTTGTAAAAACAGCATTATATTTAGAGAGAGACAGGTATTAAAATTTTCTCTCCCTGATTTTCCAAGTGTTTGATTTTGGTAAAGAACTTATCCTTTCTGAATGTCACTGTTTTTATTATTTTTTTAATGGTGGCAATAATACACATTTACAGGGGTTGTTGTGAAGATTAAATAACATCCTATCTAATAAAAGAGTAGTATGCAAATTGACCATGCCTCCACTACACTCACAAGCCACACCCAGCAGCCAATCAGGAGCGAGTATGCAAATTAACCCAACCAAGATGGCTGCAGCCACAGAGCGAGCAGGAGGCTTGGGTTTCCCCGGCAATGGAGGAAGCCAAGCTTCCCACACACCCTGGCGGGCTCAGTCCTCCGCTCAAGGCTACAAAGTCTCAATTATAGAAGATAAATAAATCCCAACAAAAATGGGGGCAGCCACGGAGCTGGAGAGAGCAGGAGGCTTGAGTTGCCCCCGGCGATGGAGGAAGCCAAGCTTCAGCAGCCCTGGCCAGCCCAGGCCTACACTCAAGGCTACAAAGTTTCAATTATAGAAGATAAATAAATCCCAGATACCAGGGCCTCTGCTTGGGTTGCTGTGGGGCATGGCCAGCCTGCAAACCACCATAGGCCCCTCACCCAGGCCATTCCATGTCCCAAGTAAACCCCCACCCTGATCCGGGACATACTTCAGGGCAAACCAGCTGGGCCCCACACATGCACCAGGCCTCTATCCTCTCTAATAAAAGAGTGATATTCAAATTGACCATCACTCCAACATACAAGATGGCTGCCCCCATGTGGTAAAAGATGGCTGCCTTATGTAGACACAAGATGGCCGCCACAAGATGGCCAGCAGGGGAGGGAAGTTGGGAGGGACCAGGCCTGCAAGGGAGGGCAGTTGAGAGTGATCAAGCCTGCAGGGGAGGGCATTTAGGGATGACCAGGCTGGCAGAGGAGGGAAATTGGGGGTAACCAGGCCTGCAGAGAAGGGCAATTGCGGGGGACACAGGCCTGCAGGGGAGAGCAGTTGGGGGGGACAAGGCCTGCAGGGAAGGGCAGTTAGGGATGACCAGGCCTACAGGGGAGGGCAGTTAGGGGTAAACCGGCTGGCAAGGGAGCAGTTAGGCATCAATCAGGCTGGCAGGGAGTGGTTAGGGGGTGATCAGGCTGGCAGGCAGAAGCGGTTAGGGGCAATCAGGAAGGCAAGCAGGTGAGCATTTGGGAGCCAGCAGTCCTGGATTGTGAGATGGATGTCCGACTGCCCATTTAGGCCCGATCCTAATGGGATTGGGCCTAATTGGGCAGTCAGACATCCCTTGAGGGGTCCCAGATTGGAGAGGGTGCAGGCTGGGCTGAGGAACACCCCCCCCCCCGCCCCGCGTGCACAAATTTTGTGCACCAGGCCTGTAGCAATATTTATAAAGCCCTTTGACCAAGGAAGACATTAAAATATTATTTTTATATACTATTGAGGGAAAGATTAATCTTCCATGAAAACTGACTTAATTACATTAAAAATATTTCATATTTTATATTTTCTAAGAAACTAATTGGTTATAGGAGAATTCAAAATCAATGTCTATACTGACCACATATCATTTTATAAAGTTCCAAAATGACCTATTTCACAAATGCTGTGCCCATAGAGTCTATGCTTAAAAACACAGTAAGTAGGTACATAATTACATGAACATATTTTATTGTTAGTTTATAAATTAAATTGATTTGATTGTTATAAAGTAACTATATTTTAAAAATTATTTTAATCCTATATTTCTTTCTAAATAATAACAATACTAACTTGTATTATTTTTCCTCTGAATTTGCCGTAACGTAAGTCGTAAGTGTCACTTTCAAGGCTGGCGCTAGACTTTTTGCCGCCACTATAAAATATAAATAATATGAGTACTGTCTGCTAAATTCAAGAAAATTTATGTATTTATGAAATAAATAAATTACTTACCTAAATTATCTGAATAGCTGATTTGTAATGACATCACTTATTTAACTAGCTTACTAGCATGCAGTACGATGTGTATCGTCTGAGAGACAGTTACAAAATGTTTTCGTCGTTGCCAATCCCAAAAAATGCCATTGTTCATTAAGTCCAAACAATGGTAGTCGAATTCTAACAACTGATCAACAATGTGAACTTTGATAAGCAGTTCTCGACAATCAGTTCTCAACAATGATTTGTTGTTATTAAAGTTTAACATTATAAAATTAACAAAAATATTATAAAACTCATATCCTGGCTAAATAGCCACATGGCCGCCGAAAACCATATATTCCCTTCCCGTTCTCCCACTGTTCCCTAGCTTGTTGTGCATTCTTTCCAAAAATCAGGACTTTTTTAAAACGCCGCAGGACGCGGGACAAATTGTTAAAAATCAGGACTTTCCCGCCAAAAGCGGGACTTCTGGTCACCTTACCAGAGACTATCACTGACTTAATAGTGTGAAACTAAGATAAAAGTAAGCCAAAGAATAGTTTTATATGTAGATAAATCTACTTTATCAACTAATGAGTGAGTTAGAAATCTGTAAAACATCAAATATTGTCACCCCAAGAAGTGGAGTCTGGATACTCTAATTAATGTCATTGGAAAAGTCGAATACTTGAAAGATTGCACAACACTTTGTGTGCAAATAATGACATTTCACAACTCTCTCATAAATACCTCTTGAAGAGGAGTCCATGTATCATTTGAGAGTATATATCAGTTCAATTTCATCTGAACCAAATGGCATTTTCAAGAACTTTTATATCTTTATTTGATGGTTTCTTCCAGCACTATAAGTATTAATAGGTGATCAAATTGAAGAATGTTTGTTCTGACCTTCACATAGCTCCATTTCACCGTTGGCTTAATATCTCTTACAAAGCACCTGAAGTGCATTAAGTAATTTCTCATTTCTCTATGATTCCATGATGCCTTTGTCACAAAACAAATGATAAATCAATAGATGTGTAGAAATCCAAAGAAAAGGAAAGCACACAATAAAGTATCTTCTACTTTCTTCTGTCACCTTAATTCTTAAACTTTCAGCAGAAAAACATCTAGATACCATTTCAAATCTACTCTGTTTTTGTAGGCAATTTTGTTCATTGTTATATATTTGGTGAAGAACAATAGCTATATATATTATGCATGTATATTTTTAATAAAATAAAAGCAGGAAATAAAAATGATCAAGGAACAGAGGTATGACACATATGAAAATATATATAAGAAATCTTTTAAACAAATCCCATAAAGTCATATTTATAAAGCAATAGTTCATAATCGTGGATAGTATTTTTTGTTTGAAAGGGCATAGAAGGATGTGTGTCCACAAAATGATGAACTTACAAAAGAAGAGGTGAACATGTTAAGAGGACAAAGTTCAGCCAGCAGAGTAATATGGAAAATACTATGAAGTTAAATTTGCATTCAATCAGAGAGTCAAGAGTTCAGATAAAGAAGCCTACCAGAAAACAAAAATCATGTTAAGTCAATTTTGAATAAATCTATTAAGGAACAATGTGAAAGTTAATATAGAAATGGGCATCCAGATAACTAACAAAATGGAAAATACAAGACAAGTACTAACATTAGCCAAATAAAAGAGTAGAAGAGGAAGGTAAGTTAGTAACAGCGTTAATAACACTTGGCTCAGCAGTGAACAAATGTTTACATGGAGGGAGAATATCACACGCAATGAAACTAGATGGCTTGGAATTGAATGTCAATGGTGCCTCTACAGGCTGTGTGACCATATGTGAAGCCAAGGCCCGCGTGGCCTGGGATTCAAAGACTTGGAGAAAGGGCTGACGTGCAAATTAACCTTTTGCACTCGTATGTCGAGTGTGACGGTTATTGAATGTATCAATAATTTGAAATATAAAAAAATCCAAATAAATAAGTTTGTATGAAAAGAAACTCCAGTTTTTTATTCTACTGCCACGCTTTGTAAAATCTGGGGTATTTAAAAAATTAAATTCCGACTAGAATAAAGGAATCGAGAAAAAAGCAAGCAAGTGCAAAGGGTTAATACACAAGACAAGAAATATAAATTTGGAAATTATGGGGGAAGCCAGTTGTGAGCTTGATACAAGGGACCAAGTTCCACTGAGTCTCCGTTCCCCTCTGCTTTTATTTACTAGAATACACAATTGCCTTTCAGGAATGCAAACAGACATATCAAAGGTGATTGTTTAGTAAACAGTAAGAGTATCAGGTTGGGGGAGTTTGCTTTAGGCCTTTGAGTCATCAGCAGTAGGTAATAAAATGCTGATATTCACTCTGTAAACATCAAAGAGCCCCATTCAGCCTTCTGACCTGAGTTCTCTTGGTTCTCAGCAACCATAGCCTTATTATCTGCACTTTTGTTTCTTTACATGTACATTAATAGTTCCTTTACCATTAAGTGCCTTCATAGAAATAACATGCTTAGAATAGTGCTTTTCCCTGTTGTTTTCTGTTTTTTGGTAATGATACCTACTATGTTAAGTAAATTGATAAAATAACTCATACAGAAAAGGTGAGATAAAAGCATATGTGTGTTTATCGAGGAACTTTCAGATCTAAATATTTAATTAATTTTTTATTAAATTTACTGGGGTGACATTGGTTAATAATATTGTTGTGGGGTCGAACCCTGGAGTCAAAAATAAGACCACCGGAGGCTGCTAATTGATTTAAAAAAGCAGGCAAGGATTTATTGAAAACTGACCAGGATGGCCGCGAGGGCACCACACGCAGGTGGCCACCCTCAGGACCGCGCCATCCTAGGTGTAGGCAGTCTTTTTAAAGGTCTAAACCACAAGAATTTCCCTTTGTTCTAAATTCTAAATACATTGGAATGTTGATCTATCTTGCGAAAGCAGATTGTACAAAAGCAGGACTGAGCAGGGTTAATAATCTCTAAAGGTAGTCAACTCCTGGAGCCACTGAGTCAGTGAGCATCAATCTCCTGTGGTTCTGGTCCACAGGCACAGGAAAATGACCTTTGTGATGTGGTATGGATTAATGTGAGTTTCCAGGTCTCAATCTGGAGCTGAGGTAACTACCCTATTGTTTAAGCAAGTAAGTGAGTGCAGAAGCCAGAATAGCAGGGTTAAAATTTAAACAGCAGTTTTTACCTCCTAAGTATGGTTGCTACCATATTTCAAATATCATATAGATTTTACGTGTACATCTTTAATCATACTAATAATCAATAGATTATTCCTTAAAATCCCAGAATTGATCATTAAGTAAATTATCAATATTAATGAAGTTTAAAAGTATATAAGAAAAAAATACTGATATTAGAAAGCCAAAAAAAAATGCTTAAAGTTTTTATAAGTAGCAGGCCTAGAAGGTATGGAAGATTGTTTTTTTCTTAGAGGCATGTAACTTCTTTGATTTTTTAAATTTATGTGCATGAGTTATATTTACAAATAATTAAGATATACTTTGTAAATATATTATTAAATTATTTATAAATAATTTTATGTCAGATTGATTAATAAGTATATAAATTAAAGAGAAAAAATAGATGAGAAGAAATGCCTTTACTCTTCCTTTTGTTTTCCTCTTCTCTTATGTGGTGTTTTCATATTCCTGATTATTTTTGACTGTTTAATTATTACATTTAAAAATAAAAGAAAAAATTAGAGGCTGGGAGCATGCTATCTTTCTCTAGAAAACATTTTAAGGTTGCTTCAGATAGGATATAAGAGACTTTTGCAATCCCTGGTGACTTCAATCTAATCTTAGCAATTGAGATGTTTTGAATCTTGGTTTTAGTCCCTGTGAAGGCTTTACTATTTGCAATTATCTTTATCCTAAAGGATATTGTTTAGAGCCTCAATTTGAAAATATATGATATTTACTAGGAATCCACTTATACAGCAATATCTGAGTTCCACATTTTGTGTCCCTAGATATGACACACTCAAAAACTCCAGTCATCCATTTAGTCTCTCAGCTACTTCTTCCTCTAATCTGCCCATGTTCCCTGAGAAACTACCCAGAATGTTGGGCTAATTTCTTTTTAATTCCTTCTCTGAAGGGTTCTTGGTCCATAATCCATCCATGCTTTTCAAGTTGATCTCAGAAGATTTGTTCTTTTGCGTTACCTAATCCACCATTACTAGAAGTAAAAATATGAGGTAATTTTCAATCAAGGACAAAATATAAAAGACACACAGAATGAATAGCTTTCTCTTTTCATTATGGAATTGGTGTCCTTGGGCTGGTTTAAAAATTTGCAGCAAATGAAACAACAGAAAGGTTTTTCTCTGAAAGTTATAGAGACCAGTGGTTTGAAATCTACTTAGAAGAACCTTGTCTCCTCCAAACACTTGAAGAGAAATCTTTCTTGCCTCTCCCAGCATCTAGAGGTTCCTCATTCCTGGCTTTTAGATGCCAGGTTTCTTCCTCCATCTTCCTCCATGTATATGCATTTTCCTTTTCTGTCTACCATGAGGCTATTTGCCATTAAAAATAGCACCCACCTGCCCCCGGTTGGCATTGCTGAGTGGTTGAGCATGGTCACAGTATGTGCCCGGTCAGAGCACATACCCAGGTTGTGGGCTCAATCCCTAGTGTGGGGCAAGCAGAAGGCAGTAGATCAGTGATTCTCTCTTATCATTGATGTTTCTATCTCTCTCTCCCTCTCCTGTCCTCTCTGAAATCAATAAAAATATATTTAAAAAATAGTACCTACTGGGATAATGCTGGATGAACTCATCTCAAGGTGCTCAATTTAATTATATCTGTAAAAAGGCTTTTATCCAAATATGATCACATTCATAGCCTCCAGGAATAAGAACAGGGATATATCTTTTGGGGCTATATCTTATGCAAACATGAAATTTACTACAAATACATTGAAACATTCTGAATTTTGAGGAATCTGTGGTTTTAGGAATTAAAGTCAAGATGTGAAACTTAACTATAATACTAAATAAAGTATTTTAATTACATGGATTAATTATAAAAATTTAAAAAAAGAAACTGAAATAAAAAACCAGCCTACCCAGTTTGGTTCAGTGGATAGAGCGTCGGCCTGCAGACTGAAGGGTTCCAGGTTTGATTCCGGTCAAGGGCTCGTGCCCGGGTTGCGGGCTCAATCCCCAGTAGAGGGTGTGTGGGGGGCAGCCGATCCATGATTCTCTCTCATCACTGATGTTTCTATCTCTCTCCCTCTCCCTTCCTCTCCGAAATCAATAAAAATATTAAAAAGCAAAACAAAACAAATATTGCTAGTTTTCTTCTATCCTTTGAATAGCAATCAGTATTTAGTTTTCTACATATATACAAGATTACCATTAACATAAATTCATAGTAAATCACATCCATAGTAAAAGTTATAAAGTACATAACCTGGGTGAGCCTCGTTTTGGGGTCTATGGGGATTGGTCCAGAACTGGCATGGGCTGAAACCCCGTTTCATGAGAGCCACCGGAAAGCTGGGGCCATAGGACGGCTCCCATTGGGGAGAGTCTACGTGAGCTGACTTTAACCTAGAGACTCAGGGGCCAACCAGAGCATTGAGTATGACCTTGAGGGGGGCTAGAAACCTGGGGCCACAGGGACCGCCCTGGTGTTGTAGTGTGCTGGGGGCCTGGGCCTGTAGGAGACAACCTGCTGATGGGGTGGTTGGAAAGTCTGGTTCTGAGGTTATCAGCCTTGTGCTGGACTAGCTGGATGCCTGGGTTTGCATTGAAACTTTTTGGGGTCACCTTTATATAGGCATCTATTTTATTGGCCACCACCATGCATGGGATCTCTGGCCTGACCTCCCAAAGCTCTGTATACCAGGTGTCCAGGTTCTTGTAGGTGGCTTTCCTCTGCACATTGAACACCATGATGCAGGTGTGGGTTTTGTGGCAGTAGGAGGCAAGCATACTCTGGAACTGCTCCTGCCCTGCTGCATCCTAAAAGTCCACAAGCACAGTATTGCCGTCCACTGTAGCTATGTGCTTGTATAGGGTCAGGACATATGTGGAAAGCAGCTGGGGCTGAAATCCATCCATGAGAAATCTCTCCATGCGTTTGGACTTGCCCACAGCACTGTCCCCAAGGCAGATGAGCTTCATATTGTCATCAGCTAGGATCCCAGGGTTACAGGAATCAGCTGGAGCCTTGCCAGTGCTGGAATGTGCCAGATGCCACCAGATCTGGCTTTCTTGGAGTCAACCAGAAGCCTGGTGTCACAAGAGCTTCCTGGAACTGCAGGAGATGGCAGGCACCTGGGTGTTGGGGGCCTGGGCTCATGGGAGCCCTCCAAGAGCCGGCTAGGCTGGGGGCAAAGGCCTGGTGCTGATGAAGTAGGATGCTCCCTTCACTTTCCTTCTCCCACAGGGAAGGTGTCTCTCTGTACTGGTCTGCTTCAGCCTGGTTGGAATTATGGGGATAATTCAAATCTATCTTCCCTACCCTCCTTAATGCATCTTTTCTTATTCATGTGCGTCACCCAGGTACTGTCATCTCTCGCCTGGAATCCTTAGATCTTGTGAAGCTGTTTTTATGCATGGATGATTGCTTAAATTGATGTTTCTAGGAAGTAACGGGTGCCAGAAATTCTTATGCCATCATTTGGCTCTATTCTTTCCTTTTAAAATTTCCAAAGTAGAATTGCCCCACATAGGCAGACATTGGCCCATCAGTGCTTTCTAAACAATTTCTCATACATTTTACTTCTGAAAAAGAGTCTCTATGAAAAGTCAGCATCCCACTGGTTCACTCCAGGCTCTCTGTTTATAATGCTAGACATGTTAAAAATGAGAACTTATTAGGCTATCATTATGCTCTAGCTGTGTCTATGAGTAGGAAAGTGGCTTATACAAAGTTGTACAACTGACAACTCTCAAAAATGTGCAAAAATAACTTAGTAAACTAAAATTTAAAAGCAAGATTTAATAAGGGAAATGCACTAAAGCATATCAGTAAGAATTGAGAAAAAAAAATATATATATATACTGAGTGGCCAGGTTATTATGACCACCCCATCAGTACTTCCTTGGGCCACCTTTTGCCTTCAATACTGCGGTGATTCTTCTTGGCATTGACTCCACGACATCTTGAAAGGTGATGCAAGGAATCTGACACCATGCCTGATGAATAGCACTGTCCAGTTCTGTGAGATTTGATGGTTGTGGAACCAGTTGCCTGATGGCTCTTTTAACTTTGTCCCACAAATAAATGCTCAATTGGATTGAGACCTGGTAATTGTGGGGGCAACCTAAGCAAGGTAAAGTCTTCCACATGTTCTTGAAACCACTCCTTCACAATACAAGCACCGTGGCACGGCGCATTGTCTTGTTGGAAGAAGCCATCTCCATTGGGATACGCCATCAACATGATAGGATGAACTTGATCAGCAACGATACTTAGGTATGTTGTGCTATTCAGACGTTGTTCCACACGAATTAAGAGCCCACATCATGCCAGGAAAACATGCCCCAAACCATAACACTGCTCCCACCAGCTTGAAGGGTTGTACTCATGCATGTGGGGTGCATGCTTTCATGCTGTTTCTGCGAAATTCTCACTCTGCCATCTGCATGATGCAACTGGAAACGTGATTCATCGGACCACATGACTTTTTTCCAATGCTGGACTGTCCAATCCTTGTGTTCCTGTGCGAATTGGAGACATTTTATCTTGGTAACTGCAGACAGCAAAGGTGTTCGAACAGGCCTTCGGCTTCCATATCCCATACGATGCAGTGTACGGCTATTTTGCCTACAAACGTCAGGTGGTCATAATAATCTGGCCACTCAGTGTATATCCGGTGCATGAAAATTCGTGCACTGGGGGGCAGGTGTCCCTCAGCCTGGCCTGCCCCTCTCATAGTCCGGGAGCCCTCAGGGGATGTCTTACTGACAGCTTAGGCCCGCTCCCCACAGGGAGCAGGTGTAAGCCACACTCTGGCCTCCCTCTGCGGGAGGTGACCGGGCTGATCAGAGGAAGGGGCTGCCCCCATCACCCCACCGCTGCTGCCACTGCTTCCCTCAGCCCTCGCTTCTTAGTGCTGGCCCCACACCCTGCCCACTGGTGGGTGGGGGAGATCTTGGGCCAAGCTGGCTGGGGGAGGGGCTGTGGGAGGTTGAGGTACAGCAGGTCGCACCCCATCCAGCCTCTGCGAAGGTGTGGCGCCGGGACTGGGCCTGCGCCGCTGCCTCTGTGGCTGCCTGTGCAGAAGGGGCAGCACTGGGACTGGGGCCATGCAGCCCCCTCTCCCACCACCTCTGCAGAAAGGGTCGCGGCTCTGGACCAGCCTGTGCTGCCACCTTTCCCACGCCGCCAGCCATCGGCCCTCACAGCAGCAGTGGCTTTGTCCAGAAGGATGTCCGGAAGATGTCTGGTCTAATTAGCATATTACCATTTTAATAGTATACTAGTGGCCCAGTGAATGAAATTCATACACACTAAAAGGGAATTAATTAGAAGAAATATTTTAATATTGATATTTTCCCTTTCCCTGTAACTGCCCTCCCCTGATGGCTTGGTCGCCCCTAACTGACCTCCCCTGTAGACCTGGTTGCCCCCAACTGCCCTCCCCTGTTGGCCCAGTCACCCCTAACTGCCCTCCCCTGCAGGCCTTGTTGCGCCCAACTGCCCTCCCCTGCTGGCTTGATTGCCCACAACTGCCCTCCCCTGCTGGCCACCTTGTGTTCACATGGGGGCAGCCATCTTTGTGTGTTGGAGTGATGGTCAATTTGCATATCACCTCTTTATTATGTAGATAGCCTGAATGCATATTTGGAAAACTTAAAAAAAATTACTAGTCACTTGAGTTGTTCGAATAAAAAACCTTTAAGTCCAATTTAAAACAAAGTTATTTTATTTTCAGTGTTACAAGTATCCTCAGGCCTAAGGCACCCCATGCTCTGACCGCTTCTTTGCCTTACCATGCACTTTTTGTAAATCATATTGTGCAGGCTGCCCTTTCCCATAAAAAACTACCGACTTCTTGAACTGCTATTTAATTAAGTTATACATGGCACAGTTTTAAAACACATAGGCTAAATGAGCATCATCAAATAATGTTTAGTACATATATTTTAAGTTGAAATAAAATGTAGATGTTAATTATGCTAGCCTAAAGCAAGGTAAGCAATAGCAGTTAATATTTTAAAAGTTTATAAATGTTTAATAACATATTAGAACTATAAGGGAATTCTAACTCGAGAGCAATCAACCTTGTTCTATGGGCATTGACTAAAGTTTCACTATGGAGCAAATAAAGGGACTGTTTATCCTTATTTATTGAATATTGCTTCTTTTTAAAATAGTCATGAATAAATTCAATTATTTCATATGCATTTATGAATATACTAGAGGTCCGGTGCACAAAATTCGTACACTGGGAGGGGGGAGGCCCTCAGCCCAGCCTGCACCCTCTTCAATCTGGGACCCCTTGAGGGATGTCCGACTGCCTTGAGGGATGTCAGCCTGCACCCTCTCACAATCCGGGACTGCTGGCTACCAACAGCTCACCTGCCTGCCTGCCTGCCTGATTGCCCCTAACCGCTTCTGCCTGCCAGCCTGGTTGCCCCTAACTGCCCTCACCTGCTGGCCTGATCGCCCACAACTGTCCTCCCCTGCTGGCCATCTTGTGGAAGCCATCTTGTGACCACATGGAAGTGGCCATCATGTGCAAGGGTGTGATGGTCAATTTGCATATTACTTTTTTATTATATAGGATTTCTACAGAGAAAAAAGCTTTGTAAACTCCAGATTATGTCAATGGTAGTCTAATATTAGATGCTTCTTAAGTGCTCAAATCCTAAAGAAGTTTAACAAACATAAAAATATTACTATTATTTTTTATATCTTGATTGGATAAATGAAATTTCTTCTCTCAAATAATCTTATCAAGTGAATATTCTAAGGTGAATAGTTTTGCTTTAATAAATATTTGGGTTTAAATAATGATATATATGTTGAAATACAGGTCAGTATTTCCTTTTTACTTTTGAAATTGCCCTGCATAGATAAACTGGGATTATGAACAATGCTTTTTGTTTGTTTGTTTGTTTTCAAATATACCTCCATTGATTCAGAGAGGAAGAGAGAGAGAGAGATAGAAACATCAATGATGAGAGAGAATCATCAATTGATCGGCTGCCTCCCGCACACCCCCTAAATGGGGATTGAGGCTGCAACCTGGGCATTTGCCTCGACCACCATGACCTCCTGGTTTCATAGGTCTATACTTAACGACTGAGCCAGGCTGGCTGAGCTGAACAATGGTTTTAACAATAGCATTATTAACCCTCTATAGTGGACTCAATCTAACATCATATACAGATTTCCTATCACTTACAGCTCTGTGGTCCTGGGTAAGTTTCTGTATTCAATAAGCTTAGGATCTTTGTTTGTAAAATAGAAATAAAAATGGAATAGAATGCTTTTCCATCTTATAATATAAATCTTGACGTGTTATTGAGAATTAATAGAATTAAATATAAAAGAAACCAACAATATTCTTGAATTATTTTTGCTAATTCGATACATTTTGTGAATTCTAGTTCTTTTTCTGTCAGCACCATATTCTCCTACAGCCTCGTATAGATGATCTAACCCAGAGTTCAGAAAACTATGCAGAGAACCCTTATCTAATTCACTGTCTCCTTTTTTAAATAGTATACGTATATTAGAACACAACCCTGCTCATTTGTTTGTTGTTAATCTTCTGTGGATGCTTTCATACAAAGCAAGTAGTTGCAAAAGACCACATGGCCCACATAGACAAAATTATTTACTATTTAGCTCTTTAAAAAGAAAACAGTTTCTGATCCCTAATCTAGAGAGGTACAGAAATCTATGAATATGCTTTTATCCAAATTTCTGATGAATTCATGCACAGCTACTTTTATCATAGCTTCATTTACTGTGTTCTGAAATGGTTTTGAAAATTGTTGCATTTACATTTTTAATTTATTATATTTCTATTATTAAAACTGATAAGATTTCAACATATCAGCAGTATAAAATTGTATGTAGTATACATTTATGATTTTCAAAGATTTAAATTGTGCATATAGCATACCATTTTCAAGATTTCTAAGTTTCAAAATCTTTTAGAATTTTGGCTGTAACTTCCCTACCCGCTTATCCTTCAATGTTATTTTACCTTTATTCTATGGCAATTAATTTATTCCAACTTTGTAACTCTTCTAGGGTTACAAAGGTGAAGCTAGATCGCTGATTACTCCTTTGCAAGTGTAGAAAATAACCCTTCTTTTACTGTAGGTGTGGAACTCTCCATAGCAGATGTTAAGGAACTCAGGTTGGTACCTTTTTGGCAGAATACCACTTACCTGTATCTATGCAGTAATCCTGGACAGCAATTCTTATTATTAAACAAGAGGCCTGGTGCACAAAATTTGTGTTCTTGGGGGCAGGGGATCCCTCAGCCCGGCCTGTGCCCTCTCACAGTCTGGGAGCCCTTGGGGAATGTCCGACTGATGGCAGTCAGACATCCTTAGTGCTGCCACGGAGGCGGAAGAGGCCGTGAGCCCAGCTTCTGGCTGAGCAGCGATCCTCCTGTGGGAGTGCACTGAGCACCAGGGGGCAGCTCCTGCATTGAGCATCTGCCCCCTGGTGGTCAGTGCACATCATAGTGACTGGTAGTTCTGCAGTTCAGCTGATATGCATATTAGCCTTTTATTATATAGGATTATTATATAGGATTACCTTTTTTTCCTCAAATTTTAGCCAACTTGTCGAGTTGGTTGAATTTTTTTCCAGGTGGTTGGTTGAGAAAGGTATTTTCTTATCATTATTTTTGCTTCTCTTGTATCTATTTTTGCAGCTCTATTCATATTATTATTTTGAATAATTTAAAATTTATACTACAATGGGCTTTTTTATTTTGCTTTATATATAAATTTATATATATGTGTGTATATATATATATAT
Source organism: Cnephaeus nilssonii (assembly GCF_951640355.1). Taxonomy (NCBI): domain Eukaryota; kingdom Metazoa; phylum Chordata; class Mammalia; order Chiroptera; family Vespertilionidae; genus Cnephaeus; species Cnephaeus nilssonii. Next base: position 97,493,130 of record NC_137073.1, read on the forward strand.
ATATATTTTAAATCAATATCTTGTTTTGATCAGTTCTACATTTTCAAGTCAATTTAGATATTTTATTTAATCTCATTTTCCATTTAGATTTATTTAGTGATTTTATTTCTAACAATTTTATCTTAATTATTAGTTTTATTTTCTTTTAAATCCTCACCTGAGGACATGCTTGGAGAGAGGGATATAGACAGAGAAATACTGATGTGAAAGAGAAACATTGATGAGCTGCCTCCTGCACGTACCCTGTCTGGAATCAAAGCCTCCACCCCCTGGTGTATAGGATAACGCTCTAACCAATTGGGCCACACTGGCCAGGGATCTTTTTTTTTTTTTTTTTTTTGGATGTTTATTGGTCTTTAAATGGCTCAAATTACAAATAAAACAACTGGATGGTGGCATCAGTCCAACACATGTAATGCGTCTTTGTCAGTTGGCTTTATAGACCTCATTACCCAGGATCAGAAAGGTCTGGAAGCAAAGTCACAATGTTACTGGTTGGGACCCTTGGATAAATAAGACCATGGGACCAGTGTTACTTTGCCACTTAACTCTGAACATGGCATATCATATGAAAAATATGAAATAAAAGGTGTACATCTCAAACCCTTTAAGGACAAATATTTAACATGACAGTCCAGGTGCAATATTTAGAGTTGGGTTTCTAAAAGCATATTTTGCTTACTTTATACACGCAACTGTTAATTGTAATGCCTGAACCCATATTTGACTTATTGAGATTAGGACTGACCAAAAAATAGTAAAACTCCGTCAACCAACTGTCTTAGCTCCATCCCAAGAATAAAAGGAAATCAGACAGTGGTAGATATCCCAGGGAAGTTATGTTGTAGTCTTCCAGCAGGCACACTACACAATGGTTGCACAGGCCTACTGAGTGGGCTGTGTGTGCTGGACATGCTTCCTGCACTATACTCAGGATTGATTGCTTGATGTTAACTCTAGGAAAATGTAGCTGCAGCATTCTTCTTTAGGAACACAAACATACTACAAATAGTCCTAATAACTCCCATATAGCCAAACAGGAATCTCACGAGTACACATTTTAAAAATTGACAGGTGGCAAGCATGGCTATTTCCCCAAAGTGTTCTAGTGCAAGATGCATTAGCACTATGGATGTCTTTCCTGTGTCTGCTCCAAAGAGAGCAAAGCTTAGCCCATGCTTCCTACTTGCAGAAAGGGGTTTCCAGGGACTAGCATCATAAAGAAAAGAGGTTTAAACCATAACTGGTGATGAATCCTCATAGTCTAAAATTATTTTAACAAGTATATGCTGGCCCTTTATTTTAAACTACCATGTAGTTAATTAAACGCAGTCAGGAGTTCTGGAACCTTACTTTTGAAGAACCAGAGTATAGCACACATTTTGAATTTGGACAGACCCCTAGCAGATAGTCATTTCACAAGCATCTTCTATACAAAAGTGTACTCTTTGCTAGGTACTGTATATACTCTCTCCCCGTTTTATTCAGGAGACTTCATCAAAGGCTGATCCACTTCAATGTGTTGTAAACAGAAGCTTTGTAGGTCCACATTTATGTGAAGGTAAAAGCGAGTTAAATTTAATTGTTGGCTAAGTACACAGAGTAGAAGAGAGTGTTATGAATGAATGTCCTGCACATCACTCACTGTGACACACGTGTGCACCTGAATGCTCCCAAGCTGAATAGAGATTCAGTTCAATATTCTTGACATCTTAGGAGTGATGGGTCCATGGCAGGGCCAGTGCTTTCCTGAGCTGATGAGGAATGTGCTGCTGTGAAACAGACGGCAATTCAGCGCTGAATCTATCTCAGAAACATAAGCCCATTTTTTTTAAAGTTAACGTTGTGTTTATTTCCTATTTTATTTACTTCTTTAGTATTTTAAATGTGAAACGTAGGTTATCATCTTAATTTAGCTATGTTTTAAAAGCTCTGAAGAGATTATTTTAATGAGAGTTTTAAGAGAGCTTTTAAAGATAGTTCATTATTCTTTTTAGCATTATTGCAAGAATGGTTTTACATAATGGAAATTTTTTATTTTATACATATTTATAAATAAAAATAAGTCAAACCCAGTGCTTTTGATGTACAGCTTAAGGAACAACTTCAGAGTTAGTATTTTCCTTGTTAGCCTAATCTCCATTGTCACACGGGTTCTTCATTTGCAGTCCACAGGTCCTCTTGGTTGTCTATAGACAGCACAGGAAGTTCCTTCAACTGTGGAGGCAAAAAATGCATTTTCTTAATTTTACTGACGTCTAAATGAAAAGTAGCATTTTTATTTCAAAAAGAATCCAGGAAAAGTCTTTAGTAATAACAGAACCTGTGAATCTGTCATCAACAAGAACAACAAATATTTCACTAATATTGCAGATATTACATAAAAATTAGAGCAATTATTAGACCTACCATTAAATCTTACTATTCCACATTTTCAGAACAAAAATGAGGGTTTGTGTGTATATGTATGTACATATGTATCATAAATATGTTTATGTTTTAATAGTTATATATCCAATACTATTAGTTTATTTTATCATATATATGATAATTTATCCTATATAATAAAGAGGTAATATACAAATTGACTGTCACTCCAACACACAATATGGTTATCCCCATGAGGACACAAGATGGCTGCCACAAGATGGCCAACAGGGGAGGGCAGTTGTGGGTGATCAGGCCTGCAGAGGAGGACAGTTGGGAGGGGACCCAGGCCTGCAGGGAAGGGCAGTTGGGAGGGACCAAGCTGGCAGGGGAGGGCAGTTAGGGGTGACCAGGCCTGGAGGGGAGGGCAGTTATGGGCAATCAGGCCAGCAGGGGAGGACAGTTAGGGGTGACCGGGCCAGCAGGGGAGGGCAGTTGGGGGCAATCGGGCTGGCAGGGGAGCAGTTAGGCATCAATCAGGCTGGCAGGGGAGTGGTTAGGGGGTGATCAGGCTGGCAGGCAGAAGTGGTTAGGGGCAATCAGGCAGGCAGGCAGTAGAGCGATTGGGAGCCCGTAGTCCTGGATTGTGAGAGGGATGTCCGACTGCCCGTTTAGGTCCAATCCCTTAAACAGGCTTAAACGGGCAGTCAGATATCCCTTGAGGGGTCCCAGATTGGAGAGGGTGCAGGCTGGGCTGAGGGACACAGCCCCCCCCTGCATGAATTTTGTGCACCAGGCCTCTAGTATTATTATAAAACATTATAATATGGAATGTATAGATTATAAAAGTAAATATACTTAGAGAGAGAGAGAGAGAGAGAGAGAGAGAGAGAGAGAGAGAGAGAGAATCAGAGTGAGAATAGAATAAAATCAAAGTGAAGAGAAAATAGTTAATATATTAACCAGTGTCCCTGTTAGCATAGGCTAATACACTAGCCACAATCAAGCTTCAGTGATCCCTAAATTTCAGTGGCTTACAAAGATTTATTTCCCTTATGGTGAATTTTTGCCATGAACTTGTTTCATACTGTTTTCCCAGTTTCAAGCTGATGAAGTTCTTGTTCAATTTCCCTGACAAGTTAACATGATCCACAATGCTTCCCAGGGATCTTTGTTTATTCTTCTATGAAATAGTATTAACAGTAAATATTCTGTAAGATGGCTACAAGAATTGACTAAGAGGCAAAGAACTTCATCTTTAATAAATTTTAAGTCACTGGAAAACATCTGTTGAAGTTGACTCATAGGATTTGATCTTTGTAAAAACACTTAAAATAATAACACTTAATTTCTTTTAAATATTTCTTAGCGTAGAATAATATTTGTTCTTTTTGGAATTTAAATGGAACTGTGCTTGGTCTATTGAAAACTTTTATATATTTACAACCTCTCTCTAAAACGGTCTGTGTAATGACAATTTATACATCATTAACATTATCACATGTATTATTAGTACATTCTACAAGTCAGCATGCATACTACAAGTCTACTGCATAACAGTGCTCATGTTTTCTGTTTTGTTTTCTTTTTCTAACTAACAAAATTACTACATGTTTTCCTTAGGTAAAAATTATTTAGCTATCATTAGGCAGTAGAGTAGAGTGGGAAATCCCTAAGGCAGGGTCACTGAGCTCTGGTATAAACATGACCATGGCAGTCTGGTCTGGAGGAAATGTTTCACTCAATGTCTCTGCATCTTGGATTCCTTATGTGTAAAAGAAGAAGGTCTTGGGATAGACTTCTATAGTATTTTGAGAAAAGGTATTATGTTAATTTTCACTGTTGAATAGTTTGGGGACTTATTTCCATGCATACCCTAACAGAAAGGTTGGCCTGAAATCCATTAGGAAATATAATATTCATATTGTGGATAACAGGGCAGGAAAAATAAACTAAATAATGTACTCATAGATGTTCGTCTTATAAAATGTTCATGAGAATAAAGGCCATTTATTCATCTTTAAGTACAAAGAAGGATGTGTAAAAACTGGGCAACAGCTCCTCAAGCTCCTGCAAAATACATGACTAACTTTTCTCACTAAAAATATGTAGCTATGCAAAGGGAGAGAAATAGCGTCGTTTAGCTAATGGCAGTTGTACCTGCATATTTCATATAAAATAATTTAAGTGCATTTTCAAAGAGGTCAATTAAAAGAGCAGATATACAAAAATATGTTATAATAAAAATTGCCTTAATTATTTAAAAATCAAGAAAATAACTACAAATCTGGTTTATTACTTATTTCAGGATTGGATTATATTTTAAAAGCTAATTTATTCAACATAACTTACTTTTACATTATAAAATCAGCATTAGTTTGCCCTGTAAAAAGGAGATATTCTTTTTTATTGCCGACACTATTACAGATGTCTCTCATCCCCCCTTTAATCACCTCCACCCAGCCCTACACCCGGCTCCCTCTGGCCACCACCACACTGTTGTCTGTGTCCATGGGTTATGAATATATGTTCTCAGTCTAATTTCCTCACCTTCTTTGATCCTGCCCCCACCATCCTCTTCCCCTCTAGCTTATGGGGTAAAGCAATTACAAATTGAATATATTATATAAATTACTATGGAGATTGTTAACCATTTTTCTGAGAGTAGTTTAAAGTCATAGAAACAAATATCAGATTGAGATATGTAGAAGAGTAAGTGGGCAGGGACTAAGGTTGAGCTAGTTATGTTTATGGAGATAAGTTAAGTAAAAACAAACAAAACAACTCTAGAACCATCTAAATAGTAATGGTATTGAATGAGAAGAAGGAATAGCAAAAGAGACAATATCCTGGCCAGCCAGTGTCGTTCAGTGGTTGACCAGCGACCTATGAACCAGGGGGTCACAGTTCTATTCCTTTATCACCCTTCCACCAGAATCTTATCTACTGGCTCTGGAATTCTCAAGATATCATAGAACCAATTAATATTCTGAGGAAAAAGGGGAGGTGTGGATTTGGAAATTTGTGGAAAATTTAGATTTTAAGATTAATTATTCAGAAAGCAGGGCCAAGCTCAGATGAAATTATAATACTATTTAGACAAAATTAGCCATGATTATAACAATCCGGATGTATGACTTCTTCATTTCAAGATATTTTAAACACTGGTTGAAGTGGTTTACTATGGTATCTATGGAAAAGAGAATGAAATGTGAAGAAAGGAGATGGAGCATATAGGGTGTCAATTAAACTCCTATTTTAAAATCCAAAGATTCTATTTTAAAAAATCCCTAATATAGGACTGATGCATATAATATATTATCAGTATTAGTCAGGATTGAGTAGGTTCTACTTTAGTGATAAAAGCAAGCAAAAAAAAAAAATACACCACCAAAATGTTAGAAGTTTAAGAAATTAAGATTTAGCCCAGCTGGCATAACTCAGTGGTTGTGCGTCAACTTATTAACCAGTTTGAGTTCCAGTCAGGGCACATGCCTGGGTTGCAGGCTCGATCCCTGGCATGGACCATGCAGGAGGCAGTGATTAATGATTATATCTCATCATTAATGTTTCTTCCTCTCTCTCTCTCTCTCTCTCTCTCTCTCTCTCTCTCTCTCTCTCTCTCTCTCTCTCTCCCTTTCCTCTCTGAAATCAATAAAAATATATTTTAAAAATAAAATAAATTAAGGTTTAGTTCTTCTTCTTGTGCCTGATGATGTTTAATGAGTAGTCATCCATATGGCAATTAAGGAAGCCAGGGCTTTTCCAAAGGGTTTTTTTACAGTAGATTCTGTATTCAACTGACCAATTTAAGGACTCAGACTGTCACTTCTGCTATAATGCTTGTTTTGAAAACAGGTTTGTTTGTTTTTTAGAGTAATTGATACCTTAGGGCAAAATTGAACATAATGTAAATTTCATGTTTCCTTGTGTGCAATTTTATCTGCAAGACACACCAGAGAAACATTAGTTAAATGCAGAAAACTGCACCCAGCTGAATCTAGCTCCAGAGGTCACACAAAATGCAGGCACACAGCCCAAACATCTACCAGCTCATCAGCATGGGTTAGTTTTTGGAAATATCAACATCCCTAAAAAAAGAAAAAAGAAAGTAAACTCAGACTTAACCAAGTGTTTTACAGGAGAATCTAGGATGGAAAGTAGCGTACATCACCTTTGATCATATTCTATTGGCCAGATCAAGTCCTATAGCATTAAGATGACTATAGTCTTCTAGCCAATCCTCACTATGGTAAATTTAAATCATATGTGTCTTATAATTACCTTGATATTAAAATTCATAATTTCAGCAATGAAATCTGTTTTTTTTAAATAATCACTATATCGGAAGTGACTTTTCAACTGTAATAAAATCAGAGGTAAACCAACATATTACACTTTCAGTACTGCTCAAATTAAAGGGAAACTTTGCTGAAATGTGGCCTTGAAAAATAGAATCTATTAAGGAAAGACAGATCTCTTAATAAAAGATGAGGGCCAGTAGTTTAAGAAAATGTATTATCTTATAAATAATAATTTATGCAGAATAATAAAAATCCCCCAAATATAATTTCACTTGGTACAGGATTAGGTACAGAAATTTTTGATTTTTTATAATTTGTTTAAAACATAAGAACTGTAAAAGTAAAATAACACAGTCTTTATAATATTCACACACAAAAATTAGCATGATACATAAAAACAAAGCAATGTATAAGAAAATCAGGTTAATCTCCAAAATTTACAGGGAACTCATACAACTTAACAAAAGGAAGATAAACAACCCAATCAAAAAATGGGCAAAGGACCTAAATAGACACTTTTTGAAAGAGGATGTACAGAAGGCCAAGAGCCATATGAAAACATGTTCAAAGTCACTAATCATCCAAGAGATGCAAATTGAAATGACAATGAGGTTCCATCTCACACCTGTCAGAATGGCTATCATCAACCACTCAATAAACGACAAGTGCTGGAGAGGATGCAGAGAAAAAGGAACCCTCTTGCACTGCTGGTGGGAATGCAGACTGATGCAGCCACTGTGGAGAACAGTATGGCGTTTCCTCAAAAAAATTAAAAATGGAACTTCCATTTGACCCAGTAATCCCATTCTAGGAATATCCCAAGAAACCAGAAACACCAATCAGAAAGGATATATGCACCCCTGTGTTCATAGTAGCACATTTTATAATAGCTAAGATTTGGAAACAGCCTAAGTGCCCATCAGCAGACAAGTGGATTAGAAAACTGTGGTACATCTACACAATGGAATACTACACTGCGGTAAAAAAGAAGGAATTCTTACCATTTGCAACAGCATGGATGGAACTAGAGAGCATTATGCTAAGCGAAATAAGCCAGTAAGAGAAAGAGAAATATCACATGAACTCACTCATTTGTGGAATATAATGAACAACATAAACTGATGAACAAAAATAGAATCAGAGACATAAAAGCATTGAACAGATTGTACAACCTATGAGGGAAGGTATGGGGGGGGGGTGAGGGAGTAAGAGATCAACCAAAAGACTATGCATGAATATGAGCAAAACCAATAGACACAGACAGAAGGGGGATGAGGGCACATGCTGGGGGTAGGGAGTGGCTGGGGAGAGAACAATGGGGGGAAAAGGAGACATATGTAATACTTTAAACAATAAAGAATTTAAATTTAAAAAAAAAAATCAAAGCAACCTTGCATTAGTCATTTATCTTGTACTGGACTCCTTTGGTATAAAATCTATGTCATCCTGCCTTTGAAGACCTGATCTTAAAACATTGGTATCAATGAATAACAGAATATATGTGTATACTAAAAACTAATACAATTTATGTATGTGTCCTTATATCTATGCTTCTAAAAGGACAATTTCAGGGTCTATGCCTTTGCTTTCAGCATGCTGACTTTATGCACTGTGATAAATGCTAAATAATGTATGGGACAGATTCAGCATCCACCATTTCATCTCTAGACTTAAAATATTGCTCTACTTATGCTGTTTATTACAGTATCAAGAGAGGACAGTTTTAGAAAGTGGCCACATTAATGTGTATACAAATCCTAAATTGATGTTTGTAATGGATCCTTAGAAGCATAACATTGATAATGACACCGCAGATGCCTATATACATATGTGAATATTTTATTTAAAAATCACTGTTGCCTACTATTTTAAAAATCTAGTTATACAGTTGTATTGGCCAATTACACTTAGAAATGATTCAATGTATAAAATATTTTAGACTAAATAAAAAAAAAGAATCTTGCTTCTTTTAACATATTATTAATATTATTAGTAGTAGTATGTTGAATCTTATATGGGTATTTGATATAAAACAACATATTGATTATTATTGACAGTACCTTATTTGCATATAGTATCTGGATTATTTTGTTTTACTGTGTTATATTGAGCAAAGTTATACATTAATTTTGATTAAATAGGCTATGTTAAGATTTCATTTTGCAGAAAAAGAGAGCAAGATTATGACTAGATTTTTCTTGGTGACTTTTCTTTTCTCTTGCTTTGTTTTTAAAGACTTCTATCATAATATAATGTTTTTAAAGCCATCAAACAACTTTAAAACTGACATGTTATTTCATGTATCATAAAATGTTATGATTTCCAGCAAATATAAAAACACAATGTATTTTATAATCTATGAGTAAGAGAAAAAATCTAATATTTTTATGAAAACTATAGAATTGTAACTACATAACAGTCATTTCAAGACAGGCAATTTTTCTTGCATACTCAAAGGAGTAGAATTATCTTCGATGGAACTAAAATGCACTTATTTTCATGAAACATTGACTTTGTTACTCATAGCACACCATGTTCTCTCATGTGGATAACAACAAAAAATACTCTATGAAGATCAAGAAGAAAACAAGACCGTAATGTCGAGCTGTTATTCATAATGGTTTCCCCTAAAATGCAAATTTTGAGTAGAATATATTTATATACCTCACAACTGCATTTAATCTTTTTGAAAGATTACTAATTGACCATAGAAAAATAATATTAATACGTTATTAATATCCTATATAATAAAGAGGTAATATGCAAATTGACCCTCATGCTGTCGCACAAGATGGCCACCCCCATGTGGTCAAAGATGGCCACCACAAGATGGCCAGCAGGGAGAAGGTAGTTGTGGGCAATCAGGCCAGCAGGGGAGGGCAGTTAGGGGTGACTAGGCCAGCAGGGGAGGGCTGTTGGGGGTGGGACCTGGGCCTGCAGGGGAGGGCGGTTGGGGGCAACCAGGCCAGCAGGGGAGGGCAGTTGGGGGCGACCAGGCCTGCAAGGAGGACAGTTGGGGGCGACCTGGCCTGCAGGGGAGGGCAGTTGGTAGCAACCCGGCCTGCAGGGGAGGGCAGTTGGGGGTGACCAGGCCTGCAAGAGGGGGGAATTTGAGGGGGATCAGGCAGACAGGGGAGGACAGTTGGGGGCAACCAGGCCTGCAGGGGAGGGCATTTAAGGGTAACCGGGCAGCAGTGGAGGACAGTTGGGGACAACCAGGCCTGCAGGGGAGCATGGAAGGGCAGTTGGGGGAAATCGGGCCAGCAGGGGAGCATGGGAGGGAAGTTGGGGGAAATCAGGCTGGTAGGGGAGCAGTTAGGCATTGATCAGGCTGGCAGGGGAGTGGTTAGGGGGTGATCAGGCTGTCAGGCAGGCAAGCAGTTGGGAGCCAGCAGTCCCGGATTGTGAGAGGGATTTCCGAATTGAATTAATAGATATAAATCCTTTAGAGACCTATAAAGGGAACAAAATTATTTTAACTATTTCACTTCCACTATTTCATTCATAGCTACAATGCATGAGTCTATCCTAGTACTTGCCTATGAATTATCTTATTTAAGTTTTAAAATTTACTAGATATGCTTAACCCAGATTTACATGAGTAAAACTGGAGCTCAGGCTTATATACATACACAATTTATTCAATATTAAAAACATGCAATAAGGCATGCTGAGGATTTGAATCAAAACTCTATATTTCCAAGCCAAGCACATCTGTCCTTGCACCATGGTCTCCTTGGATTTCTACCACCAGTTCTTCACAATCATACCTCCAGTTTTGGGAGCTTTGCTTTCAGCAGTTTCATTCTGCATCCTTTGTTAGAGGGTTATCCTGGTCTACCGGAGTTGCTTCACTAAGATTCCACAGAGTTGAGAATGACTGGGCAGGGGTCGAGAGTTACATCTTGCAAGACAGCCTAGAGAGACTAACAATAAACTGTAATTCCTCCTCCAAGTCTCTCCATGACCAAGCTAAGGCTGAGACTTCACCTGAGACTGTACTCTTGACCATGTCTTCTCATCCTCTGTTTTCCATGCTTCCTTATAAACTTCCTTTAAATATTACTCGCACCAGAACCCTTATGCCAGGGAATAGTTTTAGAGAATAAAAATAACCCAAAGATTGTTAAACACAGGTTCCTGGGCCCCAACTCCCAGAGATTCTGATTCAGTAGGTCTGAAAGGAGACCTGAGAATTTGCACTGCTAAGTAGCTCTGAGTTGATGTTGACTCTTATGGTCCATGGTCTATACTATGATAGCTCCTTTGTAGACAACCTAACCTAAAATGATGTCATAAAGAAGTGGTTTTCTATCTTTATTGTGAATCCCTATTCCCTGGGCGGCTTGCTAAAACAGATGTGGAGCCCCTCCCTCACCATTTTATGTCCCCAACACATAGTGATTTTCAGCAAGTGTCAAGCTTTCATATTCAAAGAAACTCGGTTTCAATATTGAGATGGAAAGAATTACCTTTTTTTGTCCTGTGGGAACCACGCCAGAGTCCCCAGATAGTCAAGGCCAATTAGAATGTGGAAGCCTTGTTGATATTATGTCGGAATGTCCAGGGCCCCTCTGAACACAGCTGCAAGGCCACAGTGATCTCAAAGTATGCTCTGCCCTTCTGTAGCCAAATGATTGATGTCATTGTTGGCACAAGGCCTTCTTTGTCTAAGGAGTCTAATACATGGTACTGACCAGCTAGAGTATGTTGGAGAAGTGAGAGAGAGGGGAAAAAGGAGAGAGCTCAGACGGAAGCTGAGAGCTGGTACTGCTATGATGTAAGGCTAAGAGTTCAGAGAGAGCTCAGATATAGCTACCATGTTAACCAACCGGTGTGCTGGACAGGGGAAGACAGGAGAAGCTGCTGAGCCAAAGAAGCCGGAGAGGCTGCTGAGGCTGTAGCTCTAAGAGAGAGCTCAGGTGCCCCTACTATGTGAGGCGGTGAGTCTACAGGGAAGTGTACAGCTGCTCAGATAACAACTGTGGGTACAGGTACTGCTACTACTGTGTGGGAAAGATATGTATTTACCAGCCAGTGTGTAGCTGCCTATATGGGATTGCTGTGAAGGACAGTATTGTGTAATGGCTGTATGGACACTGGCTTCTGCAATAAAGACTCATTCTTATATACCTACAACTTCTCATGGCTTCCGTATCTAAGGCCTGGCATCCTAGGAGGTCTGGCCCCAGGTAGAGGGGCTTGTACCCGACACTTGTAACTAGTGAGCAGAGGATAAAGGAAGAACTTGGTCTAAGTTCCCAACAGTTAGTGTAGCTAGTAGGATTTGAGGAAGGAACCTACTCTGGCATAGTCAGGAAGCATTCAGAAGAATATACGGACTCAGAGCAGCAGTGCTGTTCAGAGCTCTGCCTGTCTCTGACAGTCCTGATAGTAGGAAAAGAGAAATCTCTCTATATAAAAGCCAAATATGCAAAGTGTCCCCTCAGGAGTTTGACCAACCGGGAGTTCAATCACTTCCTATGACATGCGCTGACCACCAGGGGATGGCGCGGAATGAAGGGAGGCCCCAGGTGGCAGCCAGCAGCAGGGGAAGGGAGGCCCCAGCCTGCCGGCAGTGCTAGGGACCCTACCCGTGCATGAATTTTGTGCACTGGGCCTCTAGTGTTTTTATAAAATTTAAAATACTGTTCTATTACATTTTCTTCAGGGTAATTGGTTTTCTATTCTAATTGTTGTTAATTAATTACTCCAAAAATAGATATCCTATTTCTCATTACAATTGTAACTGTTATCCTGGGCTAGCCACTGGTGTTGGCCTGACAGTATGGATTGTGTGAAGAAAAGAAGGGAAAAGGAACTTCTGAACTGGACCCAATTAAGGCTCAGATGAATGTCAGCATTCACAATATATATCTTGTTATTTTAATTCCTATCATTATAAAAATTGATAGTTCATATTTTTCTTTTGTTGCATATTATATGGTATTATTTTTCTTATTCCAAAATTATAGTCCTTTCTAAGGGAACAGGGAAAGACTAAACACACAGATACACACACACACACACACACACACACACACACACACACACACACAAAACATACAAATGCGCGCGCGTGTGCACAAAACAAAACTATAATCAGTGACATTGCTATAAGGAAACATAGTTCATTGTACATATTATTAAAATAAAACTTGTTCATTAAAATGGCTAATACAAGTAATTATTCACAATTTTTAAGAATTAACACCATACTGTAAATGTATTTGCATAAAAATCTGTCAAATTCTCAGTTATTTCTTCTTAAAGGCATTTTTAATACACAAAGCATTTCATTGTCTTTTTTTCTGACCTCTCTGTCTTTACAAAAGCACTACTATGAAAAAATGTTATGACAATATAATAGCTTTTTAAAAAGAAATAGTGAATATAAACTTTCATGAAGAAAACTATTAGCTAAATTATAGTCCAGAATAACCAGTTATATAAGTTTTATTTGAATAAAATACACATGTATGTCGTAGAGATTATAAAATTAACATCAGACATAACTTTCAACTTTCAATGTCAAGGACCATATAAATGTTATCATTTGTTTAGGATAAGTAGAGTCAGTTAGTTTATTCTTTTTATCAGTCTGCTATAGTAACTGTACATATAACACACTGATATAATTTATAAGTTTCCATATACACAGATAACCTACAAGAAATGAAGCTGATAAAATAAGAAAACAGTAAAACCTTTACCCTAGAATTTCAATTTCAGTAAATGATGTGCCATCTGACTGTTTTCCTGCTTCACTTGGACATTCAAATGTGACATTGATATTTTATATAACAAAAAGCAATATTTCATTTTTAGGACAGGTCACGAGATAGTAGTGATAGATTTATGGCTATGCCACGATCACTATATTGATAAAAATACAGCAGAATTTCAAAAAATACTTAGTCAGCTCTTGCATAGCCTGAACATTCTTTGGAGGTGACTTTGATCTTAATTCCTGTCCAGAGCATCTCACATCACAGCTACATTTGTCTTATTTCTTATATAACATTATAGCATTGGGGAATTTTGCAAACTCATTTATGAAAAAGATTGCCTTGAACTATTACTCCAGGGACAGACTAATGCACCATTTGTTTCCATGTTCCATTTAAGGGCAAAAACCATACTGAATACCTCAAGACATAAGCAGCCAGAACAATCCAGTTTTGATGAATATGTATATATTGATCTCTAATATGTGCAGTTTCTAAATGATTTACAAATGCATATTTTCTTAATGTGCATTGTACAAGTGGGCATATTTTCCAAATTAAAATATATGTATCAATCTGTTATCATGAGATACAATGATTAATAAATTATATTAGATATTCACACAAATTCACAAAGGAAAGCATTTTGTTATTTTTCTTACACCAATATAAAAATTCATATTTATAAAAGGAAAACATTATCAGGAAAATATTTATTCTTTTTGTATATATATTTATACATACATATGTGTGTATATATTCATCCATGCAACATAATAGTAATAAGAATATATGTCACATAAGACAATAAATTTGGTTGAATATGGATGTGGTATTTAAGGAACTATCAGTTAGCAAGTACCATTGGGGATTATGTAAAAATACATAATTAAATAGAAGAGCGATGGTGCTAAGACTTCAACAAATAAAGAGGTATAAATCTCTTTCTGTAATTATCTCAAAGGTTGATTTTCCTTATTTCTCTCCAATAGCCTATATATGATGAACATTTTAATACCAGGTTATTATCCTCATGGTGTTCTTCTTCTACTACTTCTTCTCCTTCTCTTCGTTATAACTGTTATTACTTCCCCTCATTATTTTTAGTTTATTTGTTTTTCTGTAATATCTTCAGAATCAGCTGGTCATTTTCCCCAGCCTATACATGAATATAGTAAGTACAAATTTAATTCATGCATTCATATAGGATGCTGTTCTGTGTGTAAAAATGTCTTTCTGGCTCACAACATTAATTTATTTTTTTCCCCTTTTATTGCTGCAAATGTATTGGTTGCTTTATCAGTCAATATTTTAAAATTTATCTTCAATTATATTGTCAGTACATTTTTGTTTATACCTTATACATTAAATCTTTGGTGGCTCACCTTTCAGATCGGAGATGTGGGAACACCAATGAACATAAAATAAGCTGTAATTATCCATACTTTGTGACATTGAGTTTATATCTGTTACTACTTTTCCTCAAAAGATTCGGTGATTTATGGCTTTACTTGGCTTTGATCTCTGTCTTTACCTCTTTCTTGAGTAATGAATTGAATGTGGTTATTTCCAGTGACTCGTGCTTGGAATGATGTTAGGCCTTGGTCCAATATATTTGCAGAGGATTCTTAGACACACACCCCCCTCCCCCGCCCTCCTCCCCCCCCCCAACCAGGGCTGGAGACTATTTTAATTAAATTCTATTTGGTAGATGAATATCAGTGACACATAATTAGAAACAATAGCAACACATTATCTTTTCGTATTTTTGAAACATCCTTGCTTTATTATATTTTTCTTCTGATAATAGCAAAAAAGGAAAGCTAAAATTAGATTGTATCTTATTAAGAATAAAATTTGGAGGCATTTTGAAATGTAATTTTTAATAAACTCATTTAAATTAAGCTTGTAACCCGTCCTCTTAATTCAATTATTTCACAAAATACAGATTGACAAGTTGATGGCTGACAGAATAAGTTCCACATTGGATTTAACTTGATGGCCAAATTTAACAGCAAGTGAAAGCCCATCAATTGGGGATAGAATATGTGAATAAATTACATTTCTGACAAGCTTTCACAAGGATGAAAACACATGAAGCATGCTCAAGAGAATAAAGCATATCTGGAGTGATAGCTACATTTAGAAAATGAATGCAGGTTTTCTATTGTGGTCTAGTTTATTTATTTTTTATCAATGCTGTCATTGATTCAAAGTTGTAAAACATGTTGTTGTGTTTCAAACCAATACAAGTCTTCAGAAACAATTTAGCCTTGTCACTGCCGAATTTGCTCTGAAAACTCATTTCAAAACAAGAGAACACTCAATTCTGGGATCAAGTTGCACAGAACATACCACTCCCTGATATTTAACAAACCAAACAGGAAAAACAGAAATATACTAACCATAATTATTTTCTAAAAAAATTATAACAGTGACAAACAAGCATGAACCCTGTTTCCAAAATATGAGGATAAAAATAAGATTTTATGGACCTGAGGGAATCAGCATAGGTTCTGAGACATCTCACTCCAATTGAACTTGAATGGAGACTATGAAGAAACAAGATATAAGACTTGAAGTTAATGGTGGATACAGAATATTGTGTTGAAACCTACAGCCCGTCCTTTTAAAGAACTAGTGGAAAATCAAATATCATATCAAGAAATAATACATTAAATCAGTTATGAAAACTGTGTTATCCTCTATTGGTTATAAAATTACATATAAAAGTAATATTATTGCCCAGCTGGTGTGGTTCAGTGGTTGAGTGTCAACCTATGAACTAGGAGACCTATGAACCAGGAGGTCACGATTTGATTTCCAGTCAGGGCACATGCCCAGGTTGCGGGCTCAATCCCCAGTGTGGAGGAGACAGCCAATCAATGATTCTCTCTCATCACTTATGTTTCTCTCTCTCTCTCTTTCTCTCCATCTCCCTTCCTCTCTGAAATCAAAAATATAAAAATAACATTACTTAGGACCTTGCTCTATTACTGGGAAAACTACGGTCAGACTTTCAATTCAGAAAAGGAATTACAACATTTGATGGATGTGTGGGATGGGTACAGAAAGAATATTTTCCTACAGTAGCGAAGTCAAGAAAAAACATGATAAAAAGGGCCATGGCCTGGGACTTGAACCTTTTCTTCGCTTGGCTGACACAGTGCTACAATTTTTTCTTCACATTTATTTGTCTTTTTTATAGCTGCTAAAACCACAGATTACTGGTACCATGTTAGGTCTATTTTTCTTCTGCTTCAGCTCCTTTGGGAAGGAAATAAATTGTAGGTGTGATTCTTGATAATTTTAAAATCTTTCACATCGGAGTAGATTATTATATAGATGTGTGTGCGTTTGAAACAACACCTCTCTTGATGATGAGAAAATTGGTTTTTGGTAAAAGATAGACGAGGCTAGTGGTCAGAAAACATTGTATAAACAACGCTTCTAAAACTTGTTACAAGGATGCCCTATTAATGATTATTTCCATACCTACATATATGAAATACATTGGATGCTTTTGCAAAGAAAAAGATTCTAAATCACTGGTTAATATAATAATAGGTAATAAACAGAAATTAACCCAATCATTAAAGTTATACTTAGTTTCATGTACAGGAGCCATTCAAAATAATCTTATAAACAGTTAATCATCCTGTAGTATGAAAATTTCAGCTTAACAAGTCGGAGTGGAGTTTAACCTAGGGAAGACCAGGCAGCTTTCTTCAAGAAGAATTTATTTGTGTACCTTTTCATTCTATATTTCCTTGAAGGAGAAACATGAAATAAATGGTAAAAGCTAATTGAATGATATTTTACTTTACCTTAAAAATCCAAAGAAATAATGAAGAGGAAATAATTTAACCCCCTATAAGTACTACAAAGTATAACCAATATACCACTTTACAGATAAAAAAAATGCAGCTGGAAATTATTATTTTCCTAGAGTTACAAGGCTTACACTGATAAAATTCACACACAGAGCCTAGTTTTGACTAATAGCACAGCCTATGCTTTCTTCCCTTCCTTCTTCCTCCAGAGCTAACCCTGAATGCCTAAGCACTTGAGGAGGATGGATGGACACCATGACATAGCAGATTGGATCAAATAACCTTCCAGATAGTTTCTAAACTGATGATTCTACAGAAGAGTTACAGATCAGGGCCACATCCAGAAGGAGTTGTCAAAGTGCCAAAAGACTGAAAATGAAAATGACAGTCAGAGAGAGAAGAAATGTTGTTTAATTTAACAGACATAAAATATGCAAATAAAGCCAACTATTGGTTTTCTGTGCTTCGCAGCCTGGCTTTGGGTTGGCGCTCCTGATTGTCAGCTATGCAGTTCTTCCCAGGATGACCTCGTGGTCACTAGAGGAAATGTGAGCAACGGCAGCATATCACTTGGCCAGGACTTCCATCTCCTCAGGCTGTGTATCAAACATTCCAGGAACCATTGTACAATATTGACTTTGTTTTCTTGCTCTTACCATCATTAATGTTGGTCATCAATATTTGGCCCTTGAACTGCTTCTGTTTCTATGATCTGTCCCTCTACTTTTCTGCCCATGTACTTATTTTTGACATATTGGTCTGATTGGTGTTGGATTCATTTGTGGAGTCTCCTTTTGAAAATCCTAAAATTCATGATCGGTCTGGTAGTCATCCTGATGCCACCTCTTTAGACAGTGCCACCCAGTGTGAGAATAGGAAATTGATTTTTTTTAAATATATATTTTATTGATTTTTTACAGAGAGGAAGGGAGAGGGATAGAGAGTTAGAAACATCGATGAGAGAGAAACATTGATCAGCTGCCTCCTGCACACTCCCCACTGGGGATGTGCCCGCAACCAAGGTACATGCCCTTGACTGGAATCGAACCTGGGACCCTTCAGTCTGCAGGCTGACGCTCCATCCACCGAGCCAAACCAGTTAGGGCGGAAATTGATTTTTAAATGTCTACTCACATTTTAGACAATTGTTCTAAGTCTGAAATGTACAATACCTACAAGCTTTTTTTCACACATTTCTAATTTTTGTGTTTGTTCTAAATGGCAGTTTATACATGAATCTGGGATGCTGACATCCGAAAGAAGAGTAAACTGTGCAGCAATGTTATAAGACATGGTCTCTAATATATATAGAAATAAATTAATTCATGGGGTGACTTGATTTATAGATGACACTTAAAACAAACTAACAAAAACTGTGTATTTGGTCAGACCAGAAATTGAAAACAAATAATAAATTCCCACATTACCTTAATGTTTCCAGAGCTCAATCTAGTGTCATTTTCTTAGTGAATGAATAAGGATGCATTTAGTATGTACTGTCACAGGTAGGACTCACCATTAATCTGATATCAAAGAAGTAAACACTGAGGAAAAATAACAACTCAGACAAGGTTGGCTCATCTTTGTCAAATTTGTCATATTTAAGCTTAATTAATAACTTAAAATAGTGATGTTTAGAAATATGTTATGATGGTGGTGAAATGCAGACAAAAAAAAAGATGAATCTCAAGGTAATTGAATTTGATGAATATATTCAGAGTATATCATTGTTATGTTAATTTTAAAATATTTTACTTTTTCAACTAGAAGCCTAAGAAGCTGCTTATCAAATTTTTTCTCAATATAGAAAGATAATAACTATATACATATATAGGTATCTATAATTTTATTTTCTATTAAAAATAAAAAAAACTAATGTCTATATTTAATGGGAGCTGATGGGCTCTTAGATAAAAAGACTGTCTACATATCTTTCATTAGTGTAAATTCTAGCTATTCTTCACTTTTGTTCTCTTGCAAACTCAGACGCTTGGAAGGGCCTCATCATTACATGTCCCTGACAGCTGAGAGTGGGATATTTGACACCAGATGTTGAGCAAGAATAGACTATACTCTCCTTATCATCCTTGGGTGGTAATTATATGTCATTAGAGGATTATTAAAAACGACTTGAATTTTCCTGTCCAAGAACATGGAATGCATTTCATAAGTTGTATTCTTGCATGCTTCTCACTAAAGTTTTATACTTTTATGACATAAAGGACTGAACTTTTGTTAGATGTAGTCTTAGATACTCTGTGTTTTCTATCTGTTGGTAAATAGATTTAAAAACGCAATGGGATTTTATATAGTAACTAGTAGCCCTGCTCACAAATCCATGCACCAGTAGCTCTCTGCGGGGCCTGGCTGCTCCATGCCCGCTGCCCAGAGGCTCTCCACAGCCCAGAGGCCCTCCGCGGCCAGGGCAGGATGCTTGCCTTATCACCGCAGCAACGATGCAAACATCCTGCCCTGGCTGCTCATGCTGCCTGCTCTCAGCGGCTATCCCCACAGGGGACTCCAGCGGGGCTGAGGGGACTGGGCGCCGCCATCTTGTGACTATGGGCGCCGCCATCTTTGTGGCAGAGTGAGGGTTAATTTGCATATTATCCTTTTATTAGATAGGATCTTATTTACATTTGATAAGTATTTTTTTGTTAATTTTTAAGTGTTTATTTGTTAACTCTAAAATCTCTCTTATTAGGTTTGCCATATAGACAATTGTCAATCAAATCATTTCCAAATGATGAAGTTTAATTTCTTCCTTTCCAATAGTTTTTCTTTTATGTATTTACTTACTAATTTTTGCAATGGCATGTATTTCCATTATAATATTGTACTAAAGTAATGAGAGCAGACTGTCTTGACATGTTTTCCAATTTAAAGAACATGCTTTTAACATTTCACCTTCATACTTTATTTTTGACATAAGTTCTGGTAAATATAAAAATTTTAAAAATATATATTTTTATTGATTTCAGAGACAGGGAGAGGGAAAGGGAGAGGGAGAGGGAGAGGGAGATAGAAACATCATTTATTGGCTGCCTCCTGCACCTCCCCCCTTCCCACAGGGATAGAGCCCCTGCATCTGCCCTGACCAGGAATTGAACTGTGACCTCCTGAATCATATGTCAATGCTCAACCACTGAGCCATGCTGGTTGGGCTAAATATAACAATTTTAATTTTTTTATTCTATTTGAAGCTTAAGAGTTATTATCATGAATGATTATTGAATTTCACTTTTTTATTTATGGAAGACTAGAGGCCCGTTGCAGGAAGATTCTTGCAATAGGGTTTCCTGCGCGGCCCTGCCTGCTTCCCTCCCTTCTCCCCACCCCGCCTGCTTCCCTCCCTTCTCCGCAGCCCTGCCTGATTCCCTCCCTTCTCCGAAGCCCCGCTTGCTTCCCTCCCTTCTCTGCAGCCCCGCCTGCTTCCCTCCAGTCTCCGCCACCCTGCTTGCTTCTCTGAAACTTCGCTTCCTTCTACAGCTCTTGGCTTCCTTCTACGCTGTCTTCAGTCTTCGCTTTGCACCTGGATATGCAAATTAACCACCATCTTGGTTGAGTTAATTTGCACATTTGCTCCTGATTGGCTGGTGGGCATGGCTAATGGGCGTGGCTGGTGGGTGTGGCTTGTTGGCGTAGCAAAGGTACGGTCAATTTGCATGTTTCTCTTTTATTAGATAGGATAATATTTTATCTCATATTAATATGCACTGAAAGATATTCTATTGGTGATGAAAACTTGCATTTCTCATATATATCTAATAATTAAGATGTGTTAATTTTTTATCTGCTTCAGATTTTTTCATTTATATTTATGAGCCAGGATTTATATAACTCTCACTGTGATCAAAAGCTCATGTCCTTAATCACTGCCTTATGGTGCCTCTCCATGACCCAAGGATTACACAAGTATGTCTGTTCCAGGAGGTATTTGTCTTATAGACAAATTATCAGAATTAATATAACTGTAAATTGAGAAGGTAATGAATGAATTTTTTTTATTTAAAAAATATATTTTATTGCTTTTTTACAGAGAGGAAGGGAGAGGGATAGAGAGTTAGAAACATCGATGAGCGAGAAACATCGATCAGCTGCATCCTGCACACTCCCCACTGGGGATGTGCCCGCAACCAAGGTACATGCCCTTGACTGGAATCGAACCTGGGACCCTTGAGTCTGTAGGCTGATGCTCTATCCACTAAGCAAAACCGGTTAGGGCAGTAATGAATGAATTTAATATGTATCTTAAATATATTCCATAATCCTGGACACATTAAAGAAAACATGTTTCCATATGTATACACATATGTCTACATATCTATCTATCTATCATCAATGTATCTGTATCTACATTAACATGGGTATAATTTAAGCATATAATGTTGAATATTGCAGAAAAATAAGTATATGGGTAATAACACTAATGGAAATGTAAACTCTCATGTATAAATACTATATATGTTTCATAAGTATACATAAATGATTGCACATTTAAAAAAAATAATTTTGTTTTATTGCCCCTGGAGAACAGAGAAATGGAGTAAAGCAGGAAAAGCTGAAAAAAAAGCTATAGCTTTCTATGTATATTTTTACATGCATATGTGTGTATTAATATATAAAACAAGAGGATAATTAATATACACAATAGCTAAATGATGGGTGTACAGCTATATTTATTTAATGTTAAAATGCATTTAAATGCACATATAAATAAGTGGGATATTATGAAACATAAGCTTTTGAGACAATTGATATAGTTTTATCTGTTTGCTATTTTTTAATAACCTCTTCATTGTGATTTTTTCACAATATCTGGAGAGGAAAAGTTAATAATTTAAGCATCTTAAAAAATTAGTAACACTAATTATCTAATTGCCTCAAACAAACTTTATATAAGTTACCAAAATTGTTCCATGTTTTAGTTTAAGGCATTTTATATTTCCTGGCTGCTTTTACAACACTTTATATACCGTATAAAATGTTTAAAAATTTAACTTAATTTTAGTGCCTTCCCTGACTCAACATATTTTCCTTTCTCATGGATACAATACAGGTTTATCATAAATTTAATTTCGACACTTTCATTTAAGGTGTCTTATATCGTTTTGTGTTTGAAACTGATGAGAAAAAAACAAAACAAAACAACACAGAGGTGTTTTTCTTGACACCTGCAGCCATGCTTGTTCTGTACATTCATATATGACTCCTTTGTCAAAAATGAAACAGCCGCCTAGAAGCCAGCTGCATGGTCCCGGCCATTTCTCCATGCTACAACAAAGAACTGTGTAGAATTGAAGGGAAAATACAATAAGGAAGTGGCACTGCAGGTGAGTTTCAGGATAAATGGCTGAGTCACTGAAACTGAAGTAAATGATGAATTCTTTGCCTCACGTCATTTCCATTTTAATCTGCCTGAATACAAATAAAACACTGAAATGGAGTATGGTCTAGAAAATATGCATTTGAAGATTTTACCTTTAGTCAGTTGAATTTAATTCTATTTATTGTTTTGAAATTCCAACTGAAATATGAAGAGCCATGATAATAGCAAAGTGGTCGCTACCTTGTTGATGATGAGGTACAGTCTCCACATTCTTCTGCTTCATTTGCAAACTCTAAAAGGAGGTCTATTCTCTGACAGGTCACTTGTCATTCTTTCCCGTTTTATTAGAATGCAGAATGCTTTAACTCAGCACCAGGAATATTTCAGCTATCCTATTTTATGTTACTTCTTGGATTTGGTATTTTATATGACAAGAATCTAATCTAAAGTAAATTTTAATATGTCACCATTTTAATGAAAAAGGGCTACCTCAAAAGCATTAATATAGTTCCGGCTCGAATTCATAGGGCACTGCACCAAAATGGGGAGCCAAGAGAAGTGAAATGAAACTGCTATATCGCTGTAGGTCAGTAATCATATATGCTGTACTCTATTCGTCCCCAGATTTAATTTCAATCAGCAAGAGGGGAGCTTCAGAAAATCACACTTTAGAGATAGGTGAGCTTTTATAATAACATAATATAATCCTTTCACTTAAGAAGTGGGAATATTGAGATTTCTGTAAGAGGTTATTAACCTTCTCAAGGCCATTCAATAGCTACCCATGGTGATATATCTTGATGAATAATATATACTTTTATGTAATTATAACTTTACATAGCAGTGTACTCAACAATAAAGCACATTTCATCATGCGATGTATCAGTTTTCCTGGGCGATGAGAATAGATCCCCCTTTGGGTGGACTGTCTATTCTCAATATTAATCTGAAAAGTAAATTTCCAGTTACAGCACAGGACACCCAGTTAAATTCAAATTTCAGATAATCAATGATTTTAAAAAAATACATTTTACTGATTTCAGAGAGGAAGGGAGAGGTAGAGATAGAAACATCAATAATGATAATCATTTATCGGCTTCCTTCTGCACACCCCGCACTGGCAACTGAGCCTGCAACCCAGGCATATGCCCTGATGGGGAATCGAACCTTGACTTCTTGCTTCATAGTTTGACACTTAACCACTCACTGAGCCAAGCCAGATGGGAAATCAATGATTTTTTTAAAAAGAGTAGGGATGCCCCATATAATATTTGTAAAATACTCATGCAAAAAACATATTGACCATTTATATTAAATATACATTTAATTGAATATTTTTATTTTCAAAATCTGACAACTCTAACCCTAATCCCCAGCTACCTTCAAAGCCTAAGAACAATCAGAATTGAAAATCTCCTAATTCATAGGACAGTTTTGGTTTTTATTAAATTTTAGTTTATGTCTTATACATTTTTTGTTGTTTTTGTATAATAAATATATTCTCCCACATTATAAGTTTTCTTTCATTTATTTCAAATTATGGTTTGATAACCAACATTTCAAATTTAAATATAGTCAAATTTTATTCATAATTTTCTTTATACTTAATAACTATTTGTGTCTTGTCCTGTCCTTCCCTTTCCAAAATTATATAAAATATGAACAAATTTTTTAGAAATAAGTATAAATTTTAATTCTTTAAGATTTAAGTCATACTACAGATGTCACCTATTTCTATATAAAGTGAGGGGTAGAAATCTAATTGCATATTTTACATAAAATAATATTTTTTTCTAATTCACCTCTCCACTGAAGTGACATGTCACTTCTGTCATAGGCTATGGATCCATATATGCACTAGCATGATTCTAAACTCTGTATTTCATGTAAGGTGAGTTCTCACATAGAGAACTCTCATACTCCCATATTAAGCAATAACTGAGACTTATGCACTATGGAAAAAAATACTTTGCTCATAACCCCCCACATAAACTAAACATTTATTCAAGGCTCATATTGTAGCAGGTGGTAGGAAATGTTTCATTACACAAAGTAGTAAATTCAGTGGGACTTGGATTAAGACATAGAAAAAACAAATATATATATATATAAATACTAGAGGCCCGGTGCACAAAATTCGTGCACAGAGGGGTGGGTGTCTCTCAGCCCAGCCTGTACCCTCTCCAATCTGGGACCCCTCGAGGGATGTCCGACTGCCCGTTTAGGCCTGACTCCAGTGGGATTGGGCCTAAATGGGCAGTCGGACATCCCTCTCACAATCCAGGACTGCTGGCTCCCAACTGCTTGCCTGCCTGCCTTCCTGATTGCCCCTAACTGCTTCTGCCTGTCAGCCTGATCACCCCCTAACCACTCCAGCCTGATTGATGCCTAACTACTGCCAGCCTGATTGATGCCTAACTACTCCCCTGCCAGCCTGTTTGCCCCCAACTTCCCTCCTTTGATGGCCCAGTCACCCCTAACTGCCCTCCCCTGCAGGGTTGATTGCCTCCAATTGCCCTCCCTTACAGGCCAGGTGCCTCCCAACTGCCCTCCCCTGCTGGCCATCTTGTGGTGGCCATCTTGTGTTCACATGGGGGCAGGATCTTTGACCACATGGGGGAAGCCATATTGTGTTTTGGAGTGATGGTCAATCTGCATATTGCTCTTTTATTAGATAGGATAGAGGCCTGGTGCACGGGTAGGGACCAGCTGGTTTGCCCTGAAGGGTGTCCCGGATCAGGGTGCAGGTTCCCTTGGGGCATGGGGTGGTCTGAGCAAGGGGCCTGTGGTGGTTTGCAGGCCGGCCATGCCCCCTGGCAACCCAAGCAGAGGCCCTGGTATCTGGAATTTATTTACCTTCTACAATTGAAACTTTATACCCTGGAGCGGAGCCAAGCCTCCTGCATGCTCCACAGCCGGCAGCCATTTCTGTTTGGGTTAATTCACCTTCTATAATTGAAACTTTGTAGCCTTAAGTGGAGGCTTGGGCCTGGCCAGGGTGTGCAGAAAGCTTTGCTTTCTCCATTGCCACAGGGAAACCTGGCCTGGTCTCTCCAGCTCCGTGGCTGCCACCATTCTGTTTGAATTTGTTTACCTTCTATAATTGAAACTTTGCAGCTTGAGTGGAGGCTTAGGCCTGGCAAGGGCATGCAGAAATCTTGGCTTCCTCTGTTGCCTGGGAAACCTTGCTCTCTGTGGCTGTAGCCATCTTGGTTGGGTTTATTTGAATACTCGCCCTGATTGGCTGGTGGGCATGGCTTAGGCTGGTGGGCGTGGCTTGGGTGTAGCAAAGGTGTGGTCAATTTGCATATTACCCTTTTATTAGGTAGGATATATATATATATATATATATATATATATATATATATATATATACACATACATACATATATATATATGATATAAAACTGCTTTGTTAAAATATAGTCATTTGGTCATATAATTATAAATAGCAGAAATGGACAAAATTATACCATTTCTAATAATACCTGTTCTCTATAGCTAGTGTGTCCATTAGCAGTACCCATCGGCACTGTAACCATTGGATTTGGGGTGAGGAGAAAGCCACTAGAAATATAAATTATAAAATGCTTTATTGCTTCAATTTTGAGGAAGAAGCAGACCTCAGTAGGCCAAAGAATAATTATTCAAAAAGCCAGGTGTTAGA
The DNA here is from genome assembly GCF_951640355.1 of Cnephaeus nilssonii. Lineage (NCBI taxonomy): Eukaryota > Metazoa > Chordata > Mammalia > Chiroptera > Vespertilionidae > Cnephaeus > Cnephaeus nilssonii. The sequence continues at coordinate 97,519,358 of NC_137073.1, forward strand.
GTTCAACATGAAAGGAAGTTGTAGAAGGTCTGTCAGTGAAATGTATAATATGAATGTGGAAAAAATAGCCACTAGAAAAAGTGCAGAAAAAATTCAGCTTCCCACAATTTAGTGCACATGCCCCCAAATTTCTGTTGATGACGGTTGGTTTCTGAGAGCAGTGGATTCCACATTTTCTGATCTTTCAATGACCCATATCTGATGATGCAGATTAAGCAACTCATAGCAAAGTAAGCCATAATGGAGGAGAGAAGCCAGAGTATTGGTCTTTTTTATAAAGCAAGGTTAGAAATACAGTACTTGCTGTGTCCCTTAAAAATAAGAAACTAGAATATACTAACAAGTAAAAACTATTGTGGAATAAATAAAAAATACCATAAAATGATCCAACAGTGGCACGAAGGAGATTAAGCTGTCATGGTGTGTATGATGCTTGATGGGGAACATAATTGTTTACTTTTGGTATAAAAAGCCCAGAAATAATTCACAGATGTCTGGCATTATTAACCCTGTTTTCACTAATTTTAAATTTGGCTCTATGATTCAAGTAAAACTAATGCTCCCAAACAAAATATGTGCATATTAAATATTAAGATTATAGACTTCCCCCAACTTCCCCCTTCCCCCTAAAAAACAAAACAAAACAAACAAAAAAAAACACAAAAAAACCCATGAACAATGAGCCACTGAGCACTGAACTTATACTTTTATTTATTTCAACTGCTTCAGGATCACTTTTATTGGAGGTTAATATTGAGGCAAGGAAAAGCTGAATGAAACTCATCAATCTTTATCAAGAGTCAATATGAGCACCAACAGAACAAGAAAAAGGAAAAATAAAAGATAATTTGATTTAACCAAAATTTCAACTTTTGTACCTTAAAAATACCATAACAAAGTGAAGAGACAACTCAAAGAATGTGAAAAAATATATGCAATCATATGTGTGATAAGAGACATATCTAGAATATACAAGAACACAAATTAATAATAAAAATAATTCCATTTAAAAATAGACAAAGAATTTGAATAGACATGTCTCCAAATAATATATACAATTAGCCAATATGCACCTGAAAATTTCTCAACATCATTAGTCATTAGCTTCACACTTGTTAGGCTAGTTATAATAAAGAAGATAGATCATAAGTGTTGGTAAGAATGTGGGAAATTTGAACCTTCATGCCCTGCTGATGGGAATGTAAAATGGAGGAGCCACTTAGCAGTTTCCCAAAGCTTAAACAGTTATCATATGACCCAAGATAAATGGAAACCTATGTCCACACAAACACTGTACACAAAGATTCATGGCAGCATCATTCAAAATAGATAAAAATGTAAACAATTGAAATGCCCATCAACTGATGATTGGATAAATAAAATGCTGTACATCTATGCAATGGAATGTTATTCAGCAGTACAAAGAAAGAAAGTATGACACATACTACAGCATAGATGAACCTAGAAAATATACTAAAGAAGCTAGTGATGAAATATCATGTATTGTAAAGTTCCATTTATATGAAAGTTCCAAAATAAACAAATTTATAGAAACAGCAAGTAGATTAGTGGTTGGCTGTGGGATGGGGTTGGGAGAAATTCAGGAGTGACGTGTAATGGGAAGAGGGCATTTTATGGTGGGGATGGTGATGAAAATGTTTTAAAAATGATTTTGGTAATGATTATACAACTCTGTGGGTATATAAAAAACTACTGAATTTACGCTTTAAATGGGTGAATTGTATAGTATGTAAATTTCATTTCAATAAATAAATTCTAAAAATCCAGTAGGATCTCTATAAGCCTATTATCAGGGACTGGGCCTCTGAGAAGCAGGAGTCTGAGTCCATCAGCTGGAGATCAGCACCCCATTCAGTTACAACAGGTACGCGTGGGCTGGGATCATGCTGAGAACTCTCCTAATTTTTTCAGGCAATGTCTCCTGGCACAGGACATTGCCTGAAGGACAAGCTAGATCCATGGGAGCCTGTCATGACTGAGTGTGGCAAATTGTTGGAAGCTGCCCATTGCCTTCACTAGCAGAAAGAGGTGGACAAGGAACCCGGAAGGCTGGTCAACCTTGAGGCTCTGGCAAGGGTCAGAGCCTTACACCCACTGTCTGGTGGAGACAAAGGGAGCTGAAGCAACTTCCACCTTTTAGTCTCATGTAAATCCTTACTGCTAAGATAGTTTGCCTGTTACTGGAAATTGCCTGCCTAAGGGCTATAGGTGGATCCCAGACCTGAATAAAAGGGATCGAAAGGCCAGAGCAAAGCAGAGTCCTCTCTTGGGCTTCCGCCTGGCCCCCAATTCCCAAATTAGTATTTTCTTGTCTTGTCTCTTTCATTTGTGTGCGGCCTCCTCCAGAACCCGAACCCTGAACCTTAACCCTGAACCACGTGGGATGTGGGGGCTGACACTCGCAACTGGCGCCCAATGTGGGAGGATCAAACTCGCAGCAAATGAGTCAAGATTGGTTTTGGCCAGTATGAAGAGAAACCTCTGAAATCATCATTATCCAACGTTAAAAGCAAACAAAAAATTTGCAATTAAAACAGCCCAAATAAAGACTCTTAAGTGTGAAATCAGGTAAACAGTCACCAGAGGTAAAATAGGAGAAGTTCAGAGAGGAAGAGAGGCCAAGGAGCAAGGGGCCCCCTGACATAAGGGTTTTGGCAACAGCCATTCTGCATGAGATGCATTTGTGGCTTTGGCATTGGATTGGGAGGAAACTGCTTAAATAAGATATTGAAAAGTCAAAAGTTCATATACTACAACGAATAACAGGGAAATCCACAGTAAGTGCAGAATTAGTATATTAGTTTGTCCAAGATCCAGACAAAGCATTAACAAGACGTAGAAAGACAAAGCAAGGCCAAGGCCAGTCTGCAAATCAATGCACCTTACCAACAGCAAACAGACCCCTGAAACTCTGGCGGCCGGTGGTCCCAGAGCTGGGAGCCCTAGAGGCGAACCTGCTGAGCCTGACCTGTATGACTGCAGCTGCTGATAATGGAGAGAATGGGCTGGGTTATTAGTCAGGGCCACAAAGCAGCAGGCATTCTGTTATCAGGCTGCAGCATTTCCATGACCACGGTCAATACAAATTTCCATAGTTAACTCTGCTCTCAGATGTTTTCCCTCTGTTCGATATTTGGCAGTAACGAAAAAGTCTTTACTGTAGCAAAAACAAACAGGCAGTTAGAATGCTAACTATGCTTCTCAAGCAAAAATATTTCATTTGCTGAAGGTTTATTACTTTAAATGGGTTTATTCTGCTAGGGTAATAGCAATTTTCTCAAGACCTGTAACAACTCAAACTGATTTTGTCTGGGTTTATTGATTAATTCATAAAAAAAAAAAAAAAAAAGATTTGGGGCACGGTATTTTATTTCTGATAATTTGTTTCACATAATGTTGAAAAAATGTCGTTGTGATTAAATGTTTTTGATGGATTACATTATTCTTAAAATGGTTGTATAAACTGACATATTTTGTCCTTCACTGTTTTTAAATGAATTTACAGGATGAGCGACAAAAAAGAAACATAAACTAGAATTTTAAATAAATGAAAATGTATATTTGCAGCTCAGTTATCTCAATGATTATGAGTATTTGTGTATCAGAGCTCAGTACTAAAATGTCTGTCTCTTTTTCTTTACTAACAATAACTTTCCTTGTGTTAGCTAACTGCCACTTTAGATATAAGGATAAGGGATAAGGAAGGGAGGGAAAAAAAATGAAGCAACAAATGAGTTAAATCAACCTCTCATATAGTTTTTTTAAATTTATTTATTAGTTAAGGTATTACATAAGTGTCCTTATTCCCCCATTAACCGCCTCCCCCCCACTCATGCCCTCACCCCCCTGTTGTCTGTGTCCATTGGTTAGGCTTATAGGCATGCATACAAGTCCTTTGGTTGATCTCTCCCCCTTACCCCGATCCTCCCCTACCTTCCCTCTGAGGTTTGATGGTCTGATCGATGTTTCTCTGTCTCTGGATCTGTTTTTGTTCATCAGTTTATGTTGTTCATTATATTCCATAAATGAGTGAGATCATGTAATATTTATCTTTCTCTGACTGGCTTATTTCACTTAGCATAATGCTCTCCAGTTCCATCCATGCTGTTGCAAATGGTAAGAACTCCTTCTTTTTTACCGCAGCGTAGCATTCCATTGTGTAGATGTACCACAGTTTTTAATCCACTCATCTGCGGATGGGCACTTAGGCTGTTTCCAAATCTTAGCTATGGTGAAGTGTGCTGCAATGAACATAGGGGTGCGTATATCCTTTCTGATTGGTGTTTCTAGTTTCTTGGGATATATTCCTAGAAGTGGGATCACTGGGTCAAATGGCAGTTCCATTTTTAGTTTTTTGAGAAAGCTCCATACTGTTCTCCACAGTGGCTGCACCAGTCTGCATTCCCACCAGCAGTACACGAGGGTTCCTTTTTCTTCGCATCCTCTCCAGCACTTGTCATTTGTTGATTTGTTGATGATAGCCATTCTGACAGGTGTGAGATGGTACCTCATTGTCGTTTTGATTTGCATCTCTCAGATGATTAGTGAGTTTGAGCATGTTTTCATATGCCTCTTGGCCTTCCTTCTGTTTTCTTTTGAAAAGTATCTATTTAGGTCTGTTGCCCATTTTTTGATTGGGCGGTTTATCTTCCTTTTGTTAAGTTGTATGAGTTCCCTGTAAATGTTGGAGATTAAACCCTTATCGGTGATAACATTGGCAAATATGTTCTCCCATACAGTGGTCTTTCTTGTCATATAGTTTTAAAGACACTCATAAAGAAACTATAAGGCACATATTTCTCAGATCCTTGTTCCAAATTACTTTAAACCTGGAAAACCACATTGTAATGAAATTCAACTTTAAAAGAAGCTTTTGTATTTACTATTACCATTCTAGGAGCTTACAAATGTTGTAAATATGTATTTCCTGCATATTTACAACATTTGTCACTAAAGAAAACGTTCTGCTGTTTTCTAAACGTAATTGCAAATATTTTAGGGACTGTCTAATCAGGTCACTGATGAATAGTCTGGCTATTTCCCTTGTACTCACAGAATAGCTAAGCATTCATAAACCCCTGAGTAACTGTCTACCATTTTAAGGAATCTGCCCAAATTAAGCAACTTCATTAAAAATACATTTACTAATAGGAAATGTGAGCTATTTCTGTATTCTTAAAGCAACCCACCAATGTGTTGTTTAAGTCAGAACCTGTAGTCAAGATCTTCAACATAGATTTAAAAGAGGGTTGTTGCCGAAACCGGTTTGGCTCAGTGGATAGAGCGTCGGCCTGCGGACTCAAGGGTCCCAGGTTCGATTCTGGTCAAGGGCATGTACCTTGGTTGCGGGCACATCCCCAGTGGGGGTTGTGCAGGAGGCGGCTGATCGATGTTTCTCTCTCATCGATGTTTCTAACTCTCTATCCCTCTCTCTTCCTCTCTGTAAAAAAATCAATAAAAAAAAATATATAAAAGAGGGTTGTTCAGCTTCTTTGTGAATCACCAATTTACCATTATGAATCTCCATACCTGTAATTTTTTATTTGTTTACTGGAATATAAATTTCAAGAGAAAAATATTGCAAACACATTTTAAATAATTATCCTGAAGGAAGTAACTGCTTATTTATTTGGAAAAACAAACAAAAAACACAATACATTAAATAAAAATGAAGTGATGGGAAATAGAGTTTCCTACTGATAACACCTATAAATATAGGAAGAGAACCTAGAGAGAGGATGATCAAGAGAAAAAAAAAACACAAAAGACAAAAAATAAAATAAAACAAAACAACAATAGCAAAAACTACAGCAATTTTGACCATTACAATGCTAATAGGCAGGAAGCACTAACTGGTTATAGAAAATGGCCAATGAATTTCTAGAAGTGTACTATAATCACACTCCCATAACAAAATCTTCAGTAAGTGAGCTTTATACGCAAAAACTTGTGAGGCAGTGCAGGATGGAAATTCAGTTCCCGTGGCCCTTGCATTTGGACATATCTTTAAAACACATTATTGAGCCCCATTCTTTTCTGATGTTTTCATTTCCAAGGTGGGTTCAAGTGTGTATCCACCAGACTAAAGAAAAAAATGATGATAAAGCATGCTTGCTCGTCTATTTAATTCCAGATAATTTCCTCCATGTGGCTCTTTTTAATTGAAGATTATATATCAAGGTTGAATGTGTAATAAAGTTATTGTATTCTTTCCATAGGAGGTTGTCCCATATTGCATCTTTAATATTCTAGTATTGTCAACACAATAAATTTCCTATAAAATTAGGCTCTTAGCAACAGTCCATGAACCTATGTAAAGATAATTTTCAGTCAATTTAAGATAAATTTCTCTCTCTATAAAAACTTAAAATGGATTCTTCAACCTATGACCCTCAGTTCCAGCAGCATAAGCTCCCTACAATAATTGTCTTTATGGAGGATGGCTATGCCATAAGTAATCTTTGGCATCATTACTAGACAACAAATCACATAAGTGGGACAAAATCGAGCCAGTGGTTTAGGTGAAGTTAGTTAAAGTCTTAAGGACAGTGCTTTCACTGATTAGAATTCCTATTTCCACCTGGCCAGCATGGCTCAGTGGTTGAGTGATGACCTGTAAACCATGAGGTCACAGTTCAATTCTTGGTCAGGGCACATGCAAAGGTTGTGGGCTAGATCCCCAGTATGGGGCCTGCAGGAGGCAGCCAATCAATAATTCTCTTTCACCATTGATGTTTCCATCTCTCTCTCCATCTCCCATCCCTCTCTGAAATATATATATATATATATATATATATATATATATATATATATATTTAAAAGAATATCTATTTCCATTTCACAATAGAATTTTCTGGGTCTTTTCACAACTTGGAAAAAAATTGATTCCATTGCAGGATATACATGACACATTATACAGGGAAGTGTGGCCTTTGTTGAGATAGTCTGTGTGCACCAGTTGTCAGTCATGATCTAGAATGGCTTCTAACTGTGTATGTGCACCATTTAGTACCTGCAAAATGTCTTAGTCCAAAGCCCAGAAACCAGAAATTACCAGCAGAACCTTCTTGTGCAAAATTTCACACTTGGTATTTAGACACCTGTTACTCCACAGCACCTGAAGGAGAAAGCATCCTAAATTTAACAATTGCTTTCTGGTTGCTTAAACTATGTTCAAAACTTCTAATTACAGGCAGCCTCATTTAAGTTTGCCAAATGTTTAGATAGGCACTGTCATAGAGTTCCCTGGTGGGAAAAATGCTTCCTCCAATAGCTAAAGAGCGTAATTATCTATGGACCCTCCTTATCTGTTTAGTGTGGATAGAGCCAGCTGCTTATACCTTAACACTGTTGAAGTCTTTGGGAATACTAACATGTAGTTCCCTAGAAAGTCACTCAAGTACCAGAAACCTGAACTGTGTCCTCAGGTTTCAGGACTGTACCTTTTTACCTTTGATGAGCTGAGTTCCAACAGGAAATTAAATGAAGGCTTCTAAAGTCATCATGAGAAATATAATTTGAATGTATAGTTGTCCATTCCTATATAATATAATTTGAATGTATTATTGTCCCCTTCCTATGAAGTTTATTCAGCTCATGGAACACTCCTGAACTTTATCTCCACTTTCACATACTTAGCTATTGAAACACTTAAGGCAAGAGATCATCTTTATTAACTCTTTCTATAATAATTTTAAATTTGAGTAATAATCATTATAATCATTACTAGAAGCCCAGTGCATCCCTCAGCTTGACCTGTGCCCTCTTGCAATCAGGGACCCCTCAGGGGATGTAGTGGTGCATGAAGCAGCAGGTGGCCAGAGAGGAGCCCTAGCCCAGGTGGGCATCGCACCACTCCTGCTCATCCCGGCCCCACTGCACCTGTTGCCGCTCGGGGTAGCGCTGTTGTGGAGGCAGGAGAGGCTCATGCCGCTGCAGCTGTGCTTGCCAGTCATGAGCCTGGCATCTGGCACCCATCGGTCACCTGAGCAGTGCTCCCGCTGTGGGAGCACACTGACCACCAGGGGGCAGCTCCTGCATTGAGCATCTGCCCCCTGGTTGTCAGTGTGCATCATAGCGACTGGTCAAATGGTCGACCAGTCGAACGGTTGACTGGTCGCTTAGGGTTTTATATATATAGATAATTAATTTCTCTTTTTAATGTTATAAAAATGAAAATATAAATATAACATTTCAAAGTTATCAGATTGGCACACTCAATTAAAAATTCATTCAGAATCATGCCTACAGTAGGAAAAATGGTCAGCCATCACTCTTTCAAGTAATATTTATTGATGGTGTATTGTATGTTGAGTTTTGTTCACAAAACTGAAAGTCAGCTCCACTGCTGTAATGGAGCTAAATGTCTAGCAGTAAGAAACAATAAAGAGAAGGCACCTACACACTGCAAAATGCTAGGTAGTGACAGGTACTATCTCTACGTATAAAACAGTAAGAAGGTACATTACAGGGTTAAGACACTGGAACAAGGACCAAATACGCAGTGAAAATGGAGCCACATAGTGAGTGTGTGCCGTGGGCAATCCAGCCACGAGAAAAATAAGAGAAAAGGTGTTTTTGTTGTGTAAACAATAGCCTGAAAACCATGTAGTCAGAGCGCAGTGAGCAGAAGGAAGATGATAGGAACTGTGCACATCAGCGAGGTAGTGGGCAGCACTAAAATACAGTTGTGTAAACCGAATACCGTTGATTAAACTACTTATGCTTATCATATCTATATAGTGCTGTTGACCATTGATTAAACCTGAATAATTCATTCTTAAATCAAAGGTTGGTCTTTTTTTAACCTCTCATAGTGTAGTTCCTACTGTTCACTTAATTTATTTTAAAGCTGTAGAAATAACATGCATGACAGTGTGGAACAGACTATTATAATAACCTGAAAAATGGTCACAGTGGCACTAAATACTACATTGTAAAGAATTTGGTTTACTTACAAAGCTCTTAACCAATTGGGATTAACGAATGTCTTTCATTCTCTCTTTGAAAAACACTCATATGGGAGTACAGGTACTTCAAGATACTCATTTCCATTGCAGCATTATTCACAACAGCCAAATGCAGAAACAACTTAAGTGCTGGTCAGTGGATGAGTGGAAAAAGAAAATGAGGTATATACATACCATCTAATATTATTCAGCCTTAAAGGGAAAAAAAAAACCCTCCCTATGTGAAAACATGGATGAATCTGAAAGACATTGTGCTAAGTAGAGTAAGCCAGTCACAGAAGGACAAATGTTCATGATTCCATTTATGTAAAATATGTACAATGGTAAAACTCACAGGTCCAGAGAGTAAAAAGATGTTTGCCAGGGTCTGGGGGGAGGTGAGGAATAGCAATTGCTGTTCAATAGGTATAAAGTTTCTGTTATGCGAGATGAATAATTCTAGAGATCTGTGATACAACACTGTGCCTATAGTTAACAATATTATATTGTGCACTTAAAATTTAAGAGAGTGTATCTCCTGTTAACTGTTTTTAGTAAGATTAAAATACAAGAAATAAAAATATTCAGATGCCCATGGTACAATGGACACAGGGCTGGTAGCCTACTGTCTGTGGCAGTCTGCATACTTTTGCTTCCACCAATTCAGATAGGTGCTTACCAAGAGTCAGTTGTGTTATTCTCACCCTTGTTCATGTCAGTTGCACTTTTTATTTCAATTATTCGATTTAATTTTTACACTATTATCCAGAAAAAAGGCTTTGACTCCATGTCAAATCATGACTGAATAAATGTACATTTATAAGTTTAAAGATAATAGTGTAAAAATTAAATAAAATGTTTAAAGTATCTACATATTATTTTATTTTAAATAATTTTTTAATTTAAATTGCTGATTATTAGTCCCAAATAAGAGGGCCCACGCTAACTAGAATCACTACTTGTCATTGTCTCTGATTATTTACCATTAGGGATTTCTTTTTTTGGATCTTTAGAACTCTGTGTATCTCTAGTGTGCCATTCAATCTGTACAATTTTCTACAAGTCTGAAGACTTTAAGTAATATGAACTAACATCTTAGGAGTGACAAGCTTCCAAGACTGATAGATAGCTAGACTATGCTAAGAAGGACTGGGCTACAGATACCAGGTTGTGAATGAAAAAGAAAAATATAGTATCATTTTGCCTAAGGCTTGATGTAAAGAGCAAAATATTTACATTTAAGAGAAATAAATAAGGCTTCTGATTGGATGTATTATTTCTGACGTAACTTAAGTGTATGTCAAGTTTAATACAAAAGTGAGGTGAAAAAAAGAGGGGTGGAGGGAGGCAAGCTTTCGGAAAAAGAAGCAACTCAGACAAGCAGTCAGGTCCAATTAAATTCTGGAACCTAGCAGCTAACTTTGTATGTCAGCTCATCGCTTAAGGGATCAAGTTCACTCAGATGTTCCTTCCTGCCCAGGTAAAAGGCATCAGCAAAACACAATTCCAGTGAACTTACAGTTTGAAAATACTAGACTAGCTGAAGGTGGTGTGTTGAAAAAAAACATTTACTACTTATTGTTTTTATCAAAAAGAAATCTCTAAATTAAAAATATTTAGAGATATCGGGCTTATACATTTTAATCTTTGATTATTTTAAATAAAACTTTCCTGAACTCTAATTAACATTTACAACTTTGTCAGATTTTCTGCCTTAAAACATTAATTGTAGGATCATCTATATTTCATCTTATTCAAGTATTACCATTGAGGATACTAATTTTTAAAGTTCTTATTCTTGGTGCTAAACCAAACATATAAAATAAATGTGTTTTTTTAGAAATACAATATTTGAAAAATATCACATTATTTCTAAAAGTAAACCAAATTATGCAAGTGGTATCATGGTATGTCAGCAAGCAAATAGACAGAAGATTCAAATAAATTTAAATATAATGAATTCATATTGTCACAATAAAATTAAGGACAATGTGCTATTTTATGAGAAAAAGGTTTTCATTTAGAAACATACATTTATTATGAATAAAGTATTCTACTTACTATTAGTGGACACATAATAAGCAAAAGAATTTAAAGGAAGGTTTTAAATATCTACATGAGGAACCTCCATACTGTTCTCCATAGAGTCTGCACAAATTTACACTCCACCAGCAGTGTAAGAGTGTTCCCTTTTCTCCACATCCTCTCCAACACAGTATTGAGGTTCTTCAATAAATTAAGAATAGAGCTACCATAAGACCTAGCAATCCCTCTTCTGGGTATCTATCCCCAACATTTGAAGAACACTTATTTATAAAGATAGATGTACCCTTATGTTCATTGCAGCATTACTTACAATAGCCAGGGCATAGAAATAACCTAAGTGTCCTTCAACTGATGATTGGATAAATACATTGTGGCACATACATACAACGAAATACTTCTCAGCCATAAAAAAAGGATAAAATATTACCATTTGAAACATCAGATGGATCTTCAGAATGCTAAGTGAGTAAGTCAGAGAGAAAAGTTCAAGAACCATGTGATTCCACTCCTATGTGGGAAATTTTTAAAAAGCAACAAAAAGCAAACAAAAGATATTCATAGACTCAGGCAATGGTATGTGGTTACCACAGGGGAAGGGAATGGGAAGAGGATGAAGAGAGGGAAAGGGGTCAAATATATAGTCATGGAAGGAAACTAGACTTTGTGTGGTGACGCACAATGCAATATACAAATGATGTATTATATGCATCAAACATATAATTTTATGAACCAACGTTACTGAATAACTTTATTTTCAAAATTATCTGCATGAATTCTGATGTCATATTAGAAAATAGGAAATGTCTATATATATAAAAGCCTAAGTGACCAGCCAACTGGCCAGTAGCTATGATGCACAATGACCACCAGGGGGCAGATGCTCAATGCAGGAGCTGCCAAGCGACAGCAACTTTGCAGAGTTCCCTCTCGCACTCGGGGACCCCACGGAGGATGTCACATGACCAATTTTGGCCTGAATCCCACAAGCCAGGCCGAGGGACCCCACCTGCTGGAGGGACCCCACTCACTCCCCAGACACCCTTCGAACCCCAGCACTACCCCAGGTGTGGCCAGCCAGGAAGGGACTGTGGGAGGTTGGCTCCAGGGTGTGTCTGGCCCATCTCACCCAGTCCCCCCTCGCTGGCCACCCACCTTCTAATTAATTTCCTTTCAATGTGCATGAATACATGCACTGAGCCTCTAGTTTAAATATAATTTTAGTACCATGGATTTACAAAAAGGTTAGTATTTTGTAGCATTCATAATTCTAGTACAGCAATTTTCAACCTGTGTACTGTGGCAGGCACACTGGTGTGCTGCAAAATTTTTAAAAACATTCAATGAATCAAAATTACACCTATTTTGCCTGGCCAATGTGGCTCAGTGGTTGAGCGTTAACCTATGAACCAGGAGTCATGGTTCAATTCCCAGTCAGGGCACGTGCCCTGGTTTCGGGCTCAATCCCCAAGTGGGGTGCAGGAGGTAGCCAATCAATGGTACTCTCTCATCATTGATGTTTCTATCACGTTCTCCCTCTCCCTTCCTCTCTGAAATTAATAAAAAAAAAATTACAGCTACTTTTTTTGGTCAGAGTGGCAAATATTTATATACTTTTTGGTGTGCAGTAGAATTTTTAGTAATCAGTTTATGTGTGCCACGAGATGAAAAAGGTTAAAAATTGCTATTCTAGTATGACATATTCTTTGTTAGCAAATTAAACAATAACTCTAACTACTGTCATTGCTGTGAACATTAAACAGAACTTTATGCCTGTTCCAGAAATCCTGCGTTTCCTATTAGCATCCATGAAACTTGACAATTTGCAAGCAAGGTATAATCTTAGACATGTCATAGTTCTCAATAGTGGCCACTGCTTGGAATCCATGCCGTGACAAGGCTCAAAAAGCCTTGCCTGATGAGGCCACTGCTTGCTTATCCAGACTGATCCTTTGTTCTCAGGACTTTCCTCCAACCTGTCCAACATTAATTATATGCTTATTCCCCTATATTCTTGCTATTCTGACCTACTTTCATTTTGCCTCTGCTTGCAAACTATTTCCTTTTCCTTATCCACTCTGTCTTTCATGCCACTTACGAGAATTTCATCGGATAGATTCATCTTTTAAATACTTCCAAATGCCGATTATACTTTTCAACATATTGACCATTTGGCATCCTGTTTGGTCAATGAGCATTTTGGAATCCCTTCCCCATATTTTGGGAAATTTCAAGTCATAAGCACATAATTTGGCAAGACTGAGACCTATCATTCACTTTTTCCAGTCTCTTGCGTAACTATGCTAATCAAATTAGGATAATTCAGAAGTCAGTGAACCCAACAAATTAGCCCCCGTAGAGATTCTCTCCTGATGCAGTAGCAGCAGAATGTTCAGCTTTCGGATTCGGCAGTAACAGCAACATTAGTGTCAGGGCCCAGAGTCCAGCATCAGTAATGGAGTTTGAATGTCCATGCCCCCTGAAAACAGACATGTGTCAGCAGTAGAACATCTCATAGTGTAATTTGGGACATGTATTTTTTTTTAACTCTCGAGTATCCAATTTTGATTTTTAAGACAACCCAGATATTCACTAAGTACAAACATTTTAAAATAATTTTTGTTTAACTTTCATAGAGTATTTTATATTGTTTTCAGTAAAGAACAGTGACTGATAAATACATTAGTACCAAGAAACTGCAGGTAAAAGGTTTTCACAGAAAAAGGGACTGGATAATTGGTTATTAGACCTGCTTGACTGTGATGGCAATAAAAACCGCATTTTAATCACAGAAGAGGACATTGTGGACATATCTCAAGCAGAGTAAAGCAGATAAATTATCACATTTGTCATTTTGAAAGATGTGCAAAATGAAGGCAAGGCTTTGGGAAATTAGATAGCAACTGATAAGGACTATTATCAAGGGCATACATAATTTAAAAATGAAAGAATTAAGCCAGGTGTTTACAAAATACAGTCAAAGGCAGAGACTCTCTTCGGAAAGAATCTTACTTCTTTCAGAAATAATATTCATACAGCCACATTTTACACTAAGGATTTGCTCCTTTGGGCTGCCATATTAGGTCAGTTTAATTCCCAGTCTCATTGAATTTACTACATGAAAGCTAAGTCACTTATCAGTAAAGATGAGAACTTAACCCTTGTAAAAGGGTCATAAGATTTATTGGACTCAAACCTAGGAACCCCACTGATCATATTTTGCCAGCCAAAGCAGTTCTGGGCATTTATCCTTCTAACATTGGATGCAGACATTTCTGCATTGCTTTGGAATGCTGAACTCATCACACTGACGGCAGCTAACATGCAAGGGAAATTCACATAACTTCATTTTGCCTGCCCCTAATATCTCATTTTCTCGAGACATATAAGACCAGGACTTATTCTTAGGTACTAATTGCAGTCAAATTGTGGGAAAGACAGCTTATTCACAAAAAGAAGAATTGAAAGATTTCCTTATTGTGTGTTTGTGTGCATGCTGAAAATCATTAACATGAACATCATGTATAGAAAGTTATGTATAAAATTTATGAATTTCTAACAAGCTTAATCAGGAAGAAAAATAATTTTAGGTTATTCTAAATATTTATTTTAATGCTACAGTAGACAGCATACTTTTATGGAGAAAACTCGCACACTTTTCTGAAGGATTTCCCTTGGACAATACAAGCCACATTGTCCAGAGTTTCCTGGGAATTATAACTTTGACCCCCTCAGGCCTTAGCCAATGACATACTGTGAATTGGAAAGAACATTGTGGACCCTTGCCGTAAATTGGAACAAGTTCAAAGACTTGAATTATTGGTGAACATTTTAGCATCCCAACATTCTTGGCACACTAGAACATCTCCTCCAAGATAAAGCACCAGGTGTTAAACTCCTTGCCACAAAAAGTAAGCACAAACATATCAGCTTCTTCAGTTTGGAGGCAGTATATTCTACACTTTGAAATGGTCCCAGACCCTTTCATCAAGGGACATGACTGTCTGTATATTTGAAGTAGGATGCAATTCAGGTGCAGAGAGAATGTAGCTTTGGCCATATGATGCGTCAGATACCATAGTAATACCTCATGACCTAACTACTTCTAAGACAAAGCTCCAAGACCAATGTGGGCACAACAGAAGGAATGCAAGGTGGCTGGAGAGATAATGATCGGATTCTGCTGCTGCTTGTTGCACTTAGTTGTTTAATAAACTCTGCATCCACTTGATATATTTCATGTGTAAACATTAGTGAATTAGGAAAATAACACATGAATCAATGCATATTTTGCCTTATTCTGATGTCTTCTTTACATTGACCAGTCACATTCAGATGTCTTAATACAATTTTCAGCTACCCATTGATGCTATATAATGCGTACATTATACGACAAAAATAATGCCTTAAAAGTGTTAAAATATCATATAATGGATGCAATTTTAAATATTTCAAATAACTTTCACTTATGGAGTGCCTACTATGTTCCAGTTATTTTGCTAGACACTTCAATATATAATTACTCCTCTGAACAAGCCTGTGTATTTACTACTGCCAACAGAAGCTTTTTCAGATTTGAGGCTACCTCTTATCCTGCAAATTACTTAGCATCCTATTCTCATGCATCAGACGCTAAAAGCTAGAACATACTGAGCAAAATCACTTCAGAATTTTTTTCCAGGCTCTGGTAATATGAAGTTACAATGTTCCTATCCTGTTTATTGTGAAGTAAGAATATTTAAGGATCTGGTTATATAGGCACAATAAAGAGATATACCAAAATCCAAGTATTCATCAGGTAGATTAAAGCAGACAGGGTACTTATAAAGCAAAATAATTACAACCCACTACACTTATTCACATTGAGATGCCAGTTTGTCCAGTTTGTGTATAATTTGAATTTATAAATTCAGCAGTAATATCTCCTTGAAACTAAATATCAACCTGTCAATGATTTTACAGTTACTTTTATTTCCCTGTTATATGTTCTGAAATATAACATACTATACCTCCTAAAACATAAAATGTAATATTTTCGGAAAATATAAAATGCTGTATTTTTTCTGAAATATTAAAAATTTATGCCTTCTGCTTTGCTTTTATGAACTCAGACTTTTAAATCCACTTTCAAATCCAAACACATCATTTCATTAAGACTATAAAGTCGACAGCAGAGGAGTAAAATTACTTTTTCTCCATAAAATTGCACCTACTGATAGAAACAGGGCAGTAGAGTATCTACTAGTAGGTGTGAAAAACCAGGAAATAATTTCTAATACAAGTGAGGGTAATGAGTGGCTTGTTTGAGCATCATGACCCACAGGGTTTGCAATAGGGAAGACTATAATTTGAATACTCCTCTGGCTTTTATGAGTTGCAAGATCAGAAAAACACATAGCCATTTGCGGGCATGCTTTGGAATGTCTGAGGACAGAGAGGCAAAGCACAGTCACACAGAAACTGCTCTCCATACATTTTGTAGAAGGACCACTTTGGAAACCAGCGTCTTTCCTTTACTCCGTTTCCGTGAGTGGCCATACCGCATCACATGCTACACCCTCAGGGTGCGAATTTCCCAGTAAATCTTTCTGATACAAAACCAAACCAAACCAACAAAAAAACCAATGATGTGCTTAAACTCACAAATCCCATTGTCCTCATCAGTTAAAGCAAGTAATTCATCATTTAATAATTTTTATTTTACCTTACATTGTATGTGTGCAATATTAGAATGCACATTTAAATAATTTTCCTTTGCTCTCACTCTTATCTATCCTCTTATTATCTATTCTATTAGCTTGTACTACATGCCAATACCTTCCTGTAAATTAAATGATATTCCTTTGCAATTTATCTACCAAATATATAATTCATTCTTTAAATATACCAGGCTTTGTGCTCTTTTTCTTCAAAGTGGATAATTTGCTTCAGATAAGTTACTTTTAAATTCTAGAGAGGCAGAAAAACCAATAAAAGCAAACCTGAGACTAAGAAGAACAGGTAAGTTATATTAACACAGATCTTCATGTGCTTTTTCTATTGAAGAAAGTGGGTTTTGACCCTGGGTGTATGTTAGAATTTCCTGATAAATATTAAAAATGCCATAGCCTGGCACATCATCAGAAATTCTAATTTAATAGACTGGAATGGAGCCTAATGATTCCCATCATTTAAATCTTCACATTTGATTCAAATAGGCCTCAGCTTTGAGTATTACTAAGGCCATAACCAGGTATTATTACTTCTCTTCCTGGTTAAATGAAGGGAAATAATATTTACTTTGCACTACAAGTGTGCCAGGACCTTCCAAGTGAGGGCAACCTTAATTTGGGCTTGTTTCAAAAATAGTGCAAAATGCAATATAATGAGAGCATAAGGGTATTTAGGGATGTAATCGAAAGATAAATTGTTTTCTGGAACCATCTTACAGAAGATTTTAAGTGGTAGGAAAAAGAATCTGTGTTTAGTTAGGTCAGTGGTCAGAAACCATCAGGAAAAATTTAGCAGGGCAATAATAGGATTAGGACTGTGTTTTTAAAAGATAAAACTAAGAGCCGGGCAAGGGCTGAATTTGGAGCATGGGAGGATTAATAGAATTAACCAGTCTCAGAACTTTCAGTAGAACAGGGAGAGTTACAATAGCAGCAAAGAAAATAGCACTTTGTAATTTGAACACTGATATATAATTTAATTTTTTCTCTTTCATTTGCTAAGCAAGTTCATTAAGCAGGAAAGACAAGATTCAAAAAAAAAATGCAGTTTTATTACAAGCCCATAGTCTGAAAGAATAAGTGAATTGTTGTCTATAAAGAACTGATGAATGCCTTTCTTTTGAAACCTAGATTTTTTATTTCTTAAAAAATACAATGTGTAAACAAATATTTAATACATGGAAAATGATTGGTCATGAGATAAACAAGTGCCATTGTTGAACAAAGGGAGGGGGAAAAAACAAACAAACATTGGGAGAATGCTTATAGTGAAATAGAAAATCATTGTGAAGAGTTTCTCTATTGGGGGTAGAGGAGATCGCTTAGTTTTCTTTTGCTTTTTTAATAATGAGTAAGAAAGATATAAATATATCACATTTGTTGCACTTAGGTCTTCACCTCAAATATATTAGACATTGATTGCTAAATCACATAAGATCATGTGCAAAGTGATCCACTACCCATCACAAAGGGCAAATATCACCACAGCAATATAAAACCATTTGGAAAACGTCGGTATTTTCATCACCTTACATGTGCTGTCTCTGGATAGGTAGATGATAGATAGATGAGAGCTAGCTAGATAGCTAGATAGATAGGTAGATAGACCACTCATCAAATAAACAAACATCACCACAACAATATAAAAACACGTGAAATATGTCAATTTTTTTCAATACATATATTCATTATATATAGATAGCTATATACACATGTATGTATAAGTTTACATACACACACCATATATATTTTTCAATAAAATTAAATCAGAGAATTCTAAATCCACTAAGAATGCACAAGTCCAAAAGAAAATTTAAATGCAAATATAATTTAAAAAACCATGCATTCTAAATGAATGAAATGCAAATATACTTAGAAAATAGAAGTCCAGAAGAGAATGGGAATGCAAATATAATTTAATTTAGATACCGTCTGATTCCATTTATGTGACATAAGGAAAGGCAAAACTATAAGAACAGTTACCAGGTTAGTGGTTTCAGGGTAGGCGTACAAGAAGGAAATAATAAAAAGTAATACAAAGAACCTTGTGGTGTTTGAAATATTCTTTATGTTGATTATGGTGACATTCACACAACTTTATATATTTGTCAAAATTACATACTTTAAAAAAGAATAATTTTACTGCATGTGAATTATATCCTCTATGACCCTAATTTTAAAGAAAAACATATAATTTGTTAATAGATGCCTTTTGAGGGAACACCGGGTGAAAATATTTTTTAGAAACTCGACAAGAGAAAATTACCTGTGCATCCAGCTTTTTCTCTTCATGAAAAGGTAAGTGGCAATGGTGGTCACGCAAAGCATCAATTAAACTACTGCTGGCAACCTGGGAACCAGCATTTATTCTTCATTACTCTTCAGTATACCAACAAAACTCTGGTACACTTTCAACATCTATTGGTGATCAACAGCCATCTACTACCAGTCCATTACCCCAAAGTGCAATGGAAATCTTTCTTTATGGTAATGCTGAAGAATGAGTGAACTTGAAAGTAGTACAGTGAGGATTCCAATCTAGGTAGTCTGCTTTCACAATCTATGTTCTTAGCCATTGTAGTTTGCCTCAATGCATGATAATCCTCAAGTCTGACCATGAAAGTCCTAAAGGATTTTGTTAAAAAAAAAATTCCCCTATCTCACAGTGTATAAATGTGCTTTGGAAGTGGTTATCCTCCAAGAATCTACACTTCCTAGCCCTATTTAAATGCAGATGGAGACACATGACTAGTTCTTGCCAATGGAATGTGGGTAATCAACAAAGGACAAGTGGTGGCGAGGATGTGGAGAAAAAGGAACCCTCGTGCTCTGCTGGTGGGAATGCAGCCATTGTGGAGAACAGTATGCAGTTTCCTAAAAAAAAAAAATGAAACTCCCATTTGACCCAGCGATCCCACTTCTAGGAATATATCCCAAGAAATCAGAAAGGATATATGCACCCCTATGTTCATAGCAGCATAATTCACCATAGCTAAGATTTGGAAACAGCCTAAGTGCCCATCAGCAGATGAGTGTATTAAAAAACTGTGATACATCTACACAATGGAATACTACGCTGCTGTAAAAAGAAAGAAACTCTTACCATTTGCAACAGTATGGACGGACCTGGAGAGCATTATGCTAAGCGAAATAAGCCAGTTGGAGAAAGATAAATATCACTTGATCTCAGTCATTTGTGGAATATAATGAACAACATAAACTGATGAACAAAAATAGATCCAGAGACTTAGAAGCATCGAACAGTTAAACCTCAGAGGGAAGGCAGGGGAGGGTGTATAGATCAACCAAAGGGCTTGTATGCATGCATATAAGCCTAACCAATGGACACAGACACAAGGAGGGTGAAGGCATGAGCTGGGGGGGGGGGGGGGTATAGGGGCAAAAGGAGATATATGTAATACCTTAATCAATAAAGAAAAAAAAAGAATGACTCACTTCAAGACTAAAGTGGTTAACAATAACTGTGCCTTTTCTGTTTTGTCTTGTCCATCTGGAAGCTGAATACAAATTCCAAGTTGACTTTGAAAGTCATGTACAAGCATGGCATTGCAACCTTCAGATGGGTTCCTACATGAATTCGTAAAGTGGAAATTATTCACCTTCAAATTGGCCCAAAACTTCTATTTTGAACTTTCAAGAGCATAAGAAATAAACTTATACGTATTAAGCCACTGAAAGTTTGGAGTGTGTTAGAATTGCAGGTATTATTCTTCCTAATATAGACATTGTCACCAGAAGTGTTTACCACTTCTCACAGCAAGTGGCAAAGAAATATTGATCAAAGGCTTGGAGATGAATAACCTGGTGCATTTGCTAAAACTGTTTCTTGTAATAATGCAGAAGACAGATCTAGCTTTCATGGTGCCTGTAGCTATGGGAAACATTGAAATCGCAAAGTTAATAGAGTGCTGATAGTTACTTACTGGATTCTAAAAGCTTTTGCCTCCTGATCTGTTAATACATGTGTTTCTCTTATGCAAATTCATACATAAATGATGAATAAGGGAATGATGCCGATACACACAGAAGACATATTGAGTAATAAATTTTTTTTTATTTTCTAGCATGTTAATATTTCAAACCACCTTGTGATAGCCACCGACTGTGCAGTATATTAACAATGCTGAACACAGCAGAAATGCAAAATTGTTCATCATACCCCTTCAGCCTACTTTCTTCCTCCTCACTGAGTTTGGCCCCATGGTCTGTATTAAAAGTGCTAGTCAGAGAGTATAGGAGATCTTTGTGTATTTGTCACATTCAGCTTACTCAATATTTACTTGTACCATTTCCATCAGGCTACATTTACCAAAACATTTAAAAATAACTTCTATATTTACCAAAGATAATATATGTCTCTGTTTGTACTTTCCAGTTCTTTAAATTGCTGTTGTTTTCTAAGGATTTTCAAAATTATCATTATAACTGCACTTAGAGTTTGACTGACCTGCCTTTTCTGTAAAGTTCATTCATCTTTCATCTAAATTTGGAAAATATTTTTAGGAATATATGTTATGCTGCATTATAGCAAAAGTACCTGTACAAGACAACAAACCTAAAAAATAATTGTCTTACTCCTGAGCATTGAAATGAAGTAGAAAGAATCTCAAAGTTTGGAAACTTAAAGGTTTAAAAAAGTAAAAGTAGATCCCAAAAGTCTGAGATAAGATTCTAAACAAATCCTCTGAACAACAAGTCTGTTCAGAATTCTCAAATATAAACTGTCCAAGTTTCAGACTAAGGTTGCTACATTTCCATCCTATCTTATTTTTTCAGGCCTCAAGTAAAGCTCCCATTAATATAAGAATACGAGGCTTTGAAAAAGCAAGATGAAAAGAATCAATTTTATTAATGATGACAAGAGAAGAACTCTGAGTATGACTATAAACATGTAGAACCAACAAATAAATAAAAGCTCATAAATACACAAGTAATAATATATTGGTAATAAAATTAGTATCTTAAAACCACTACTTTTGTGTGGGAATGTGAAACTAACTATGGGTCCTCAAACTTGAGTAAGAAGGAATTGGTTGCCTCTTGTATGCGCCCTGACTGGCAATTGAACCCATAACCTAGTTATGCCCAGACTAGGAATCAAACCCGCAACCTTTTGGTGTACAGGAAGATGTTCCAACCAACAGAGCCATCTAGCCAGAGCTGGAATAATTTTTACTATAGATACATATTTTACTTTTGCAAAACAAAACAAAAATGTGATGAATGAAAAGCAAATATGTATCAATATACTAATGCTTCTTGAAGTTAAAGAAATTGCTGAACAATATCAAAATAGTATCCATTTTGTTTTTAAAAATATGTCATTATTTTAGCCAACATGTGTTGTTTGAGGAAAAACTATAATAATCAAAACAATGCTTATGTAAAACTCAATTGGTTGTAAGGAGCCGTGAGTTTCTATTTATGTCCCTCCTGATGCCCACATTTTGTTTGACTATCAAGGGAAATGTTCTGGACTTGCATGTGTGAAACACCCACAAATGTTAATGCCTGTAAAATTAATTTCAGTCTCAGTCATCAGAATGTCCCATTTGGATTTTCCTACAGTGAAAACAACATATGCTGTAGCATTGTTTTCCTGATTAGTCTGGCTTCTACCGTGCATTAGGTTCCCTTCTTAACACAATTGTGGCTCCTGAAATATTCAGTTGAGTTATCCAAAGCCCAGGAGAGCAAAGTGTATGTATTTCAAATCTGTTTCCACAGAACTGCTCGCAATGGAGATAGTCTAGTTTCCCCTAAGGTTTTATCATCAACATTTTTTTTTTCCAAATCAAATTAACAAGGATGTTTTTTTTTTTTAACTGTGACTTAATGATATTATTCTATTACTCTGGAAATGAATTATAATTGGTTATATTCTTCACTGTCATTAACCCTTAAAGTTCAAATTATCATATAAAATTAATAACATTTATATTTAAAATATAATATAGATCCAGATTAATGCTACAATGACTCAAAATACTTTCCTACACATACTTTATCATAGACAACAGTGAAAAAAACCCAATAATGTAAATGCAAAGTACACATTAGTCTCTATTACCAAACAGACTAGAGGAACAATAATTGACAATCTGTGATAAACTGGTTGATTAGGAATATACATTTTTCAAGTCTACTTATTATGAGAGTTCAGTATGTTGTTCTCAAGAAGTATGATAATTATTGAGCACATCAGATCATAGAAAACCTTAAAAATGGATATAAAAATAAAATATAGAAAATATTTTTAGCCGAAACCGGTTTGGCTCAGTGGATAGAGTGTCAGCCTGCGGACTGAAAGGTCCCAGGTTCGATTCCAGTCAAGGGCATGTACCTTGGTTGCGGGCACATTCCCAGTAGGAGGTGTGCAGGAGGCAGCTGATCGATGTTTCTCTCTCATCGATGTTTCTAACTCTCTATCTCTCTCCCTTCCTCTCTGTAAAAAACCAATAAAATATATATTTTTTAAAAAGAAAATATTTTTTAATTCTTAGGCACATTAATTCTGTGCCTGCATTATCTATGTATCTCAAATAAGATTATAAAGTAAAGTATGTCCATTGCCATCACTCCTTCATCAATTTGAAATGCATTATTTGGCATTGCCATACATCCAAAGTCAATTTATCCCAGAAGCAAACTCAGGGATTCTCTAAAAATAAGGTTTTCCTATTCCATTCTGTTGTTCTAAATCTCCAAAGTACAACTATATTTGGCCCTCCACATCCACAGGTTCCGCATCCTCTGATTCAACAACCCCAGAATTATATACATATATATAAATATATATGTGCTTTCTTTAAAGTTATGTTGTTGCTGACATGTAGTTAAGCCTATGATAGTTGGGTCTGTACTGAAAATGAAATGCATGAGCATTTTTTTCTTATCATCATTCCCTAAACAATATAATACAACTATTTACATAGCATTTACATTGTATCAGGTATTATAAGTAATCTAGACATGATTTAAAATATGTGGGAAGATGTGTTTTTTTATACGTGCGCTCTACAACATCATAGGTTATTGAGAGAGAATATGTGTTACCAACTTTTTTTTTTACAAATAAAAAATGTCGTTCATGTGTAAAGACCACAAAACCACTTTGGCACCTTGCCACTTAGCACAGCCATTTAACTCAGTGGTAACAGAATCAAACTCTGGAGCCCAGTGACCCAGGTTCAAATCCTGACTCTGGCATTTGTCAGCTGCATGAAGACCTTCGGTAAGCCACTTTACTATGAGTTTGAAAGTGTTATGGGTTTGATCCCCTGTCAGGCACATACAAGAAGCAACCAATGAATGCATTAATAAGTGGAACAGCAAATGGATGTCTCTCTTTCTCTCAAAATTAATGATTAAAAATTTTAAAAAACACTTTAGAAAAACAGGCAGTTTTAGAATAAAGAGAAATAGCAAAAAGTATACCAAATTCCACATTACATATAAGAAGGCATACTACTTTGCTTTTGTATGTGACACTTAGAAAATATAAAAATGAAGAAAAACATTAACATTTTAAAACTAGAGATAAAAAACACACACAGGCTTTTTGTTAAAAATATGAGACTGATATATGAAAATAGCTAGTGAACCATAAGATAAATAAACTAAATAAATGAAAATATAATAAATTAAAAATAAAGAGTAATAATATATAGTAACACATTACATGGCCTTACTAAAGAAAAAAACAGAGGTTGTTTAATTTATATGGTACATTTTAAGGCATGCAAAATACATTGCTAAAGAATGTTTAAAGTAAACGTATAAAATAAAAATGAAAATAAAGTTAAATGCATCAAACAAATAAAACAAAAGTAATAGCAAAATCACACCCAATTAAATGTGAGGCTAATTGAATAGTTTATATTTTATATAAACTGTATTTGAATGATCCACAATGAATTTAAGAAGTTTTATACATCTAGTAGCCTAGTATTACATGTGATACAATTTATGTTATTAATATCAATAATTGAATAGGTTTGTAGCATTTTATATAAAAGACTATGCTTCTTGACAGATAAAATAGAAAAAAACAAATGACATATCATACCAATGATAAACCAACATATTTGATATATAAAACTTTGAACTATACAATTGAGACTATTTCCTTTTCCATACTTTATGGTAATGCCAGATTTAATCATTACCATAGTTTAACAAAAATTTCAGTGAGTTCCCCAATGTATAAATGCAATTAGGAAACTGTTATTATTATGCTTTAAGAAGACTAACTATGTAGTAGTAATGAATGCTTAAGCAAAATCTTAATAGAACTGACCATTAAATTTTTCTCATTATGTCCCTATTTTAACATAAATTTAAAAATAGAATTAAAACTATTTCAAAGACACTAATATGTTTTATTAAAACCTGATTTCCTTTAGACCTGGGTGCTCATGTAGACTACATTTCCCTGCAGCCCTGGCAATGGAATGTGGCCTTAAAACTGACTTCTAACCATTGTAATACTAATCCAAATGTTTGGCTACTTCTAGGTTTAGTCCACCAAAACCTCTGAAGCACTCACTACCTTTCTTTCCTCAACCATCAGCTAAGATATATATGAAAGTAGAGCCACAAGAAGGAAGAAGCATGGGCCTCCAAAAATAAATTCTTCATATGTTTTCACAATAATACCTAATCTACCCTTGCGGTATTCATCCATTTGTCTTTCACCAAAATAAATCAATTTCACTTTCACAAAATATTTGTTGAACCAAGAAACACTCCTCTCCCAAAATAGCCTCTTTGATAGTCTGTAATGTTGTCGGGAACACCTTGATAACCATGATTATATGTCTTTACCACCAAGACACAGAACAACTGTGCAGATTACAGTAAATTTTATACCTCAAGAAGAATCTGAAGCAAAGTTGCAATGTTATGTCTCCTTTTGTTTCAATGGGTAACCAATGATTTTGTTGTTTTACCTTGTTTAGTATAACTCTAGCAATCATGTGTTTGTCTTCATGATCACTGTTATTGGCATACTCACAGCACTTTCTAAACTCTGTATTATTTATCCCTTGTCCTTCAGAATCTTTCCTACCAAGTAATTTGTTTCATTTAATCATTTTCTATCAATATTTTATTCTACTTTCAATGCAATCATAGTCATAGGCTTCTTCATAATATTTTCATCCCTGTCATTGCATCTCTACTTTTTAAAAATGACAGAATAAATTATTTCTGCCAAGTCTTTCAAATCTAAGCAAAACATAGCAAGCACTCTAAGGAATAACAACTAGATGGTTGAGACAAAAATGACAATGAAACAGCACTAATATTTGTCAGTAGTATGTAGAAAACAATATCAGTTCTAAAATTTACCTTGGTTTGAATGTAGAAGATTCAGTAAAGTACATGTTTAAAAATCATGGGGGATATCTGCCCTGTTATCTATGTACTAGTGCCCTGGTGCACAGATTTGTGCACATTGAAATTAATTAGAATGTGGCTGGCAGGGCAGGACTGGGTGAGACAGGCCAGACATGCCCTGGAGCCAACCTCTCTGGGTCCCTCCTCAGCCGGCTGCACCTGGGACAGCGTTGTGGTCATCTGCAGGGTGAGCAGGGTCCCTCTGGCAGGTGGGGCCCCTCAGCCTGGCCTGCGGGGATTGGGCCGAAACCGACTCTCCGACATCCCCTGAGGGGTCCCGGATTGTGAGAGGGTGGTTCTCGGGTGATGCACCCTGGAATTGGGCTCCCTCCTCTCTGGTTCCGGGTGCATCACCCTAGAACTTCCACTGCCAAGTCATTGCAGCTTGGCAGCTCCCACATTGAGCGTCTGCTCGCTGGTGGTCAGTGAACATCACAGCTACTGGTCGGATGGTTAGACATCACTTAGCCTTTTATATATATAGACTAGAGGCCCAGTGCACAAATTCGTGCACTGGTGGGGTCCAATGGGGGCCGATCGAGGGCGGTGCCGGCCAGGGCGAGGGGCTGTGATTGTCCTAATTGTTCTGCCATCTGGTCACTGGGCTTTTATTATATAGGATTAATCAGCTCAGACAGCCATAACAAAATACTATAAATTTATGTGGCTTAAATAACCAGAAATATATTCTTCTCACAGTTCTGGAGGCTGGAATTTGGGGTCAGGGTACCAGTATAGCATCGTCCCACACACCAGAAAGTGGTGGATCGATTGCCAGTCAGGGCACATGCCCAGGTTGCAAATTCAATACCCAGTCCAGTGAGTGCAGGAAACAATGGAGCAATGTTTCTCTCTGAGATCAATTAAAATGAATGATAAATAAATAATGTTCTATAAGTATGGTTTTGACAGGAAAGGCATTAGTGATCTATGAAGTGAAAAACTTGTTATAACACAGATATACAGCATGACCCCATTTAAAAAAATATTTATTGATTTCAGAGGAAGGGAGAGGGAGAGATAGATAGAAACATCAATGATAAGAATCATTGATCAGCTGCCTCCTGCATGCCCCTACTGAGGATCAAGCCCGAAACCTGACCAGGGCGGAATCATATTGTGACCTCCTGGTTCATAGATCGATGCGCAACCACTGAGCCCCACCAGCTGGGCCCCCTTTTTATCAATACCAGGCACATGAGGCACATTGGTAAGATCTCACTCCTAGACGAAAGTCTGAAATTGCCCAAACTCCTTTGCAGCTAGGTTTCTGGATATGAATTTGTTTCTGCCAATTGGATGCGCTTGCACAATATTCTGAAGGCAGAAGTGGGGCAGAAGCATCTTCCCGCAGTTTGGGCTGTTTGCGGCTGGTGACCATGTTTGCAGAGATGTGGAGGTTTCCTGCAGTGGAATCCAGGCTGTGCACAGACAGTTGTGGCAGAGGCAGTGCCCAGTGACCGGTTTTGTGGGAGCTGGATAGCACTTGCGGGGACAACTTTTTCCCGCTCCCGGGTCACAGCTGTGCCAGAGTGTCCTAGAATTCAACTGTGGCTGAGGAGGCAGGTCTTCCCGCTGGCCAGGGAGTCTTTCCCGGGGGCCAGCCTAATACCCACTACCCACTCCTCCAGCTTTCCGATGATTTCCCAAGCACCAATTCCCTGTGCTAAATTCTCTCCTGCCTAAAATAGCAGAGATCTAAAAACGTTTTGGATCCTCTACTGTCAACGAAAACAATGCTGCACAGGGTCAGGTATGAGAAGTGGGCGAGGTGTTTTGAATGACTCCCTTCTTTGAGTCTCAGCTTCCTCTTCTGTAGAACAGAGACCAAAGATTATCTGTTCACAGTTACTGAAGACCGTGCAGCTGTGTTTCCCGAAGATGGCCACATTTCCCATCCCTCCTGTGGCCTTGCCACTTTCCACCACATCCTCTCTCTTGAAGCAGGGCTGACCTTTGACGCGCTGGTAGCCAGTACACTGGTTGCCTGCAGAATTCCAAGTTCAAGTCCACAAAGGTGAGGGGCTGTAGCCCCGCCCACTCCACCAGGGTTTCCAGCTCCAGCCCCGCCCACACCACTCTGGGCTCTGGCTGGCATGGGGCCTTGCCCTCCTGGCTTGCTTCCCCGCCCCCATAGGCGACCCAGCGCCTCACTGCACACCATGGCCCCCCTGCTGGTGCTGCTGGGCCCAGCGGGCAGGGTAAGAGCCCAGGTCAGGCCTCATGCCTCCTGGCTCCTGTGTACCATCACCCCCTGCTCCCCGCGGCCCCTCTTCCTGCCGCTGCTCTGACCAGGGCCAGATGCCTGGGTGCTGTGCACGGCCCGCGGGGACTGCCGTGGCCACCAGGAAAGCCTCCCCCACCCCATCCCCGACTCCAGCACCCTGATCCCGGGTCCACTTCCGCCAAAGGAGAGCTTTGTCAGTGCTGCTTCCTGAAACCAAGTACCTCCAAGGTCCCCGACCCCAAATCTCTGCCAGCCAAGGTGGTTAGCCAGCTGGTCCCGCCCTGATCAGGGTGTTGTGGGTGATCTGGCCCGGATCAGGCTGGTTGGCTGCCACAGTGGGCGTCATAGCCACCAGTCGTTCTGGTCGCCCTGGTCACCCTAATGGGTTTTTATGTAGATTATCTATGCTCTGCGATCTCTCTTTCTCTCCCTCCTTTCATTCATCCATCTACCTGCCTTCACCCAATGCTGCTGCAATACACATGGGGTGACGATCCTAACGATGGGCTGTGTGGCTGTCTACATGCAGTTCTGTGAGCAGGGAAAGGTGAGGACAGCCAGGTCTGTGTGTGGAAAGTGAGCAGGCCCTGTGAGCAGCTCTGCCTCAGTGCCCACTCGAATGGCTGAAGCCCCAGGCGTGAGTGTGTGGTGCAGTCAGAAGTCCTGAGAGAGAATCCTTAGGCCAAAGAAGTGTGTGGAGTAGACCAGGGCAGGAGTGCAGGGGCAATTTCTGGGGTGGGGTAGTGTGCATGCAGACAGCCGGAGGGGGTGGAGACACAGATGTACAGGAAGGTCTTGGCCAAGGTGTGACTATCTCTTCTATCTCCCTTCAGAGATGTGATGCCTGAGCCCCTTTCCTCCTGAGGCTGAGAAAACACCCCTGGGGGAACCAGGGGTGGTGGGGGAGGGAGTGAGGTGGGAGATGGGAAGGAAACTCAGTTGGAAGTGGTTTAAGGCCCAGACTCCACATTCTGTGAGAGGGAGAATCAGGGGGCCTGGCTGTGCGTTCAGAGCTGCAGAGCTGTTGGGGTGACAGTCCTGAGGGTGCGGAGATGGTCTTCCAGCGGAGAAGGTGACCAGAAGGATAGGAGGTTCAGTTCTAGACTCAGGGTCAGGAAGCCTAGGCGGGGCAGCCCCTTTTTCCCCCCTCAGTAAGAAATGGCAGCCAGCGTCCGCTCAGTATTAGGTTTGACCTAGAGGGCTTTGACATTTCCCTCAGCCTGGCTAAGCCTGAGCTAGGCTTCTTCCTGTCCCAAGGTCCCTGACCTCCCTCTCATCCGGCTCTTACAGCATCCACTGTGGCCCCTTCTCTCTGTGCTTTTAGAGCATTCATTTCAGAGAGTTTGTATTTGCACGTTCTTTTGCTGCCCACTTGAGATCTAAGTCCTGTGGCATTTTGGGTTTTGACAGGTTGTAGGGTTGCTTTGTGAGCGTATTTTTGTCATCAGCCCTCTTTGTTTGTAGGGATCTTCCGCATCTTGGTCTTTTATTTTTCTTACAATAACTTTGTGTAGGATGCACATGCAACCGTTTCTGTTTCTCGAGTTTAGGTGTTATGAATTGCTTTGCACTTTCAGCACAGGCTGGAGAATAGCCTTGCTTTCCTGGCTTCAGGGACGCTGAGTTCCCTTTTCAATTGTTTTTAAGAAGTGCTAAAAAATATGTCTTAGCACTTCCTGCTGTTTGGCTGCTCTGATTTACTCTCACACTTTTTATCTGCTATATCTCTCTTCTTTCTCCCATTGTCTCTGTCTCATCTAATTTAGATTATAAGCCTAACAATATTTTTTCAAGGCTGGAGTCTATCCTCAAAGGCAGCTTATGTTTGCTGGTTTCAAGAATTCATATTCCCTGGCCAGTATCTGCTTTTTCCAGAGGTTCTACTTAACAACACCCGTAAATTGGAACTTGCAAAAATGTTGTCAATTTTCTTCATTGTGCTTAGATTATGCCACCTGCTTTTCAGCAATAACCTGTTGGGTTCATTCATGTTCTTCAGCGCTCAACACCATCAGAGCCCTGCTGCTGTCTTTCTAATTCCTCTAGCAAAAGATCTGATACCATTCAGGTCTTTAACTGAAGATTTGTGCATGCCACACAGATTGTATGATTCCTGAGTATTATAAATTGAGTTGTGTCCTCCTAAGAAAAAAAAAATGTTGTAAGCCCTAACCCTCAGTACCTGTGAATGTAATCTTTATTTGGAAAAAAGGTCATTAGGGTGGGCCCTAGTGCAGTATGACAGGTGTCCTTATAAAAAGGGGAAATGTACCTACAGACAGACAGACATACACACACAAAGAGAACTTCATGTGAAGAGCAAGGGTTAAGATGGCCATCTACAATCAAGGAATGACTATGGCTACCGGAAGCTAGGAGAGGGGCCCGATTATATCCTTGAACACAGGGTTAAAAAGTCTTGCTACAAATCTAAATACCATCTCAAATATCACTAATTTTATTCATGTTACATATGATAAGTGGCATTTTTGGATGTGTTTTAATTACAAAATTGTCTAATGCTATGGAATACACAATCAAACAAGTACTATAATTTTATAAAAATAACTTCATTGTAAAACAATTTCTTTTTTCTTATTCATTAATATTTACATGGAAGTTAGAAGATATTACCAAAAACAGATGAACTCATCTTTGGGTATAGACTGGAATACACAAATCTAATTACAATAAATTTAGTCTGTGTGGTGCTGTTTCAATCATATGAGGTGGCACAGTGAAAATGGAAAAGAATTTCTAGCTCACAATCTATAGAACTGCCTGGAATCTCTTGTTAGACATCATCAAGAATATTTAATAAATTTATATATGCTCTTTTCACTTGAAATGATTAAAAGACAACAGCCATATGTAAAAATCACAATTATAAGCATTTCTGTTCTTCAGTTCTCAACACCATTGGAATGATTTTGATTTTGGAATGATATCAGAAAATATTGCCAATGTTTACTCTTCAATCACCATAAACTACTGCCATTAGAAGGATAAAAATAAGTATTTGGATGTCAATAATTGAACTGGCTGCTCTATTTCTAATTATATACAGGGTGAGACAAAAGTAGAAATACAGTTGTGAGTAAACAAGACACAGTGTTTATTCTTATATTATTTTTTATGAATTATTGTATTATTTTCCCTATGGATAACTGTAAACCTATTTTTGTCCCACCCTGCACTTTTTATTTAATCACCCAGAGGAGAAATACAATAATTAAAGAAAAGAATGGCCCTGACTGGTTTTGCTCAGTGGATAGAGCGTTGGCCTGCGGACTGAAGAGTCCCAGGTTTGATTCCTGTCAAGGGCATGTACCTTGGTTGCGGGCACATCCCCAGTAGGAATGTGCAGGAGGCATCTGATCAATGTTTCTCTCTCATTGATGTTTCTAACTTTCTGTCCCTCTCCCTTCCTCTCTGTAAAAAATCATTAAAATATATATTTTTTAAAAATAAAAAAGATGATTTTTTGTGTGTAACTAATAATATCTCTTATGTAGCTGAACAGATGCTAAGCCATCACAAAAGGCCATTAAAAGCACACATGGCTCAGTGGGTGAGCATCAACCTATGAACCAAGAGGTCACAGTTCGATTCCCAGTCAGGGCACATGTCCGGGTTGCGAGCTTGATCCCCAGTGTGGGATGTGCAGGAGGCAGCCGATCAATGATTCTCTCTCATCATTGATGTTTCTATCTCTCTCTCCCTCTTCCTTCTTCTCTGAAATAAAAATATACTTTTAAGAAAGCATATAATTTCACAATTCTTCTGTGGGTTTTGTGCATGTATGCATGTGTACTGGCAGGCATACTATTTTTGCAATGTTGTTTCAGGAAAAGTATGTCCAATATTTGTATATCATTTATCCAAAATAATTTTAATATAATTTAAACTCCATTAACATTTGCTCAATTGCCCATGAAAAAACAATATGGCCTTTTTTAATATTGTACTTTACACACTTCATAATAAAAAGGAAAACATTTGGATTCTTTATCTAAATAGGATGTGCAAACTATTTGGTAATATTTTTTATTATATAAAAGACATCACTGAAAACAATTTTTAATTTTGTGATATATATGTATATATAGTGAAAGACATCACTGAAATATAATTTTTAGATTTGCTTGTTGGGGATTTCTAATCCTTTTAACATTTGATAATGATCACAGCAATCTCAAACTGGGTAGGTGGTAATTCACTAATGAGAGAAAAAAGGTTTTGAAGCACAGCTAATTTTTTGAATATACACCTTTAATTTCTTTGGAATACTAGAAACTTACACTTATGTATCTAACTGATGGCTCAGGTTAGTCATTTCAGATATACATTTACAGTCTGGTTTAACAGTCCTTTTAATGACAATCTCAAAGTTTCTGGTTAGCTATTTTTGTTATAATACATATTGCAGCAGCGACGTAAACATAGATCACCTATGTGCCCACCAGGTTATATTTGGGTAAACAGTTATTTTGGTTTCCTTTGTGTCCTGTGAGAACTGTCATTATGTTGGGGAGCACACGAGACTTGGTTGGAAAGTTTGTAAGAAGGACATTCTGAGAAAAGGGAAGTGTGCAGAAGGCCGCCTGCCCTGTTTATCGAAGGGGAGTGCCGAAGGCGGCACCCCTAATTATTTCTTGTCCTTTCCAAACAAGTCTGTGCATGTGCAGACCCCCAGGTGTTTACTGGAATCCTTATGCTTAATCTTTGGTTGCCCTTGCTTAAAGGACACTACAAACACATGTGTCCTCCCAATATTACTTACCCTACTGATTGCATCTAAAAGATGAACTGTATCTCAAACTGCTGCTACAATAAAAGCTTAACAAGGCAGGCAATCGAGGCTGTATGGTTCCTTTAGCCAGGTAGTCCCTTAGCCCTCTCTTTCACAGCAAACATTGTGTCAGAGTAATCCATTCACCCGTCGCTCAGGGTCTGCTGGTAAGCCCTGGCATTATTATTTCCAATTGTGTCTAAAGGACACAAACTCACTGGTGATTATGATGAAAAGGAACAGACAAATGGAATGTTAATATCCCCTTCTACATATAGACATCCAATTTCTAAAAAAAAATTGAGTCTCTTTTGGTTTTAAAATGTCTAATCACTTTCCACTTCCATTCCATGGTAGAATAAGCATAGACTTCTCATTCAACGCTGAAGTCAGCCTGTACTCTGTATGAACTCAAAATGTTGCCCATGGACTACTAGTGGCATTTAAAGTCCCATGGTATGGTATAAAAGGCACTTGTAATTATTATATTTTTATCTCAATTTCAACCGTTTTCAATAAAACAAATAATAATCTTCACAGAAATCTTACAATGATTATATTATATCCTGAAAGGTTGCTCATGTTCTAAAATAACTATACTGTTTAATTGAACTTAGACTAGTATAATTTGCACGAATGTTTATATTTGTTAAAGTTGTTTTTTTATTACTATTCTATACATTATAATCCTAACTCACCAAGGTTGACCAGGGTTTGGAAACATTTCACTATGGCATAAAATCAGTGATGGGGAATCTGCAACAGAAAAGAAGACCATAATAGTAAAATGGTCAACAGAACTCCGGGATCTGCTGAAATAAAGAAGTTTATGGCTTTAGAAATTTGCCAAGTTGCCTCAAAAATGTGAACATAGACCTAATTATGAAAATATGGATAAAAGAACTTAATTGAGCTGGAGATTCATTTGCTCCACTTCTGAGCACCTTTTCTTGGCAACCATATAAATAGTGAGAGGAAGGCACAAAAATGTCATGTCCTTTTCAGAACAGCATTGCTTGCTGCTCTCTAAGAAAAAAAAAATTGTAGTATCATACAGAACAAGCACAAAAGAACATTTGCAAATTTGAAATTGTTGAATTTTATTTCTAAATGCAAAGAAGAGATCATAAATACTGAGGCATAATGGAATGTTGCACCCTTAGTTTAGGAAAAAATTATATTACACTTGCTCTACAGCTTATAAAAAATAGTGACAAATGTTACGACAAATCTCAGGCACTGAGAAAAAGCAGTGTGAGCTGTTGGCAAAACTCTTTTATCAGACGACGTGTTGATCATCACCCAACTACTATGACATTTGTCTGGCTGTAGCTTTTTTTACTTTACACTTGGATGAAACCAATTATGTGCAGGGTATGAATCAGCGCTTGGCACTTTGGTAATGCATATACAAAAAGACATGGTCACCAGACTTTGATACATTCATCACTGAAGTGTCATGCTATAGGACAGAGGTTTATTCAGGTCATTACATTGTGAACTGTAATATAGAGTGGAAAAATGCTTATTAGGATGAATATCAATGGAATTAGAGCTTGTGTACAGCAAATAGAAAACTTATACATATAATGTTACACGCTCTTTCGGTCACAAAATAATGAAGTTTGTTAACAATAGATTGACTTGTCTTCTGTTATCTTTTATGAATTAAGCATTTAATAAGTCTTTGCTTTCAATAGACTTAAAATTGGTTGCCTGATTGCACGGCCAACTTTAATTGAATGGATAATGGCCACAGGAAACCTGCAGAGCACTATTCTACTGCTGCCTGGTACGGTGAGAGCTTCAATTACTATAGCATCTGAATCCCAGGTTACTCATCTCTTTATTGAGAAAATACTAGAAATTAATGGCGTTTCTCTGAGGAATGAAATGTGGACTACTTAGTCATTAAAATATTACAATATGAATTTTCCTATTAATAAAAATTCACATATATTCATAACTATTTACATATGTATAGACACATACATATCTATGTGTATCTATAGGTACATATTCATACACATATTTTCATTTGTTTATTTGTGTATTTTTTTAGATGGAGTGCGTCAAGTTAGAGGTGGGGGATGGCTATACCTTCAAAAGATAAACCAAACCACACGTCCACTCCCTTGGTAAGGAAGGTCTTTCTCTTCTGTCTCCTCAATTTGCCTTTAAAACAATTCTGCATCATTCTAGAGACCACAATTTGAAAGGTACTTCTAGGGTTACAAAAGGACTAGCAAAATACTATTAAAGAAATTGAAAATTATAAACATAATCTATGTGGGATAGAAGGATGCATAAAATGGAATCTTTGAATCCAGAAATATTTTCAGTGTATTTGAACCATACATTTTAAAATAAAGTTTATCATTGATATATATTAATGTGGCCATCAAAATAAAAGGATTTATGTGCTATATACAAAAATATTGCCAATTATGTAATGATCTTAGATTATTTCACTATGTATTGATAATATAAACTATAACAATTGGCTACAAATTAAAAATAAAATTACGATAGGAAAATTTAAATAGTTGACTAAATGAATTGTTCTAAATTATATCTAGTACTTTAACATCCACCTTAAACTACTTGCCACCTATGCCAGCACATTAATTAATCTTAACATAATTATTCAATATGCAGATAACAGAAGTTTAATATGATTTTATTTATAATTCTTCTTATTGTAGAAAGTCAAAATTTATTATAAAAATAAAAATTCTGCCTCTTTTAAAAGTCTCATTATTACTCTGAATTAAGTAAATCCTCAAAATAAAATACATAACTTATAGTATAATAAAACCAAAATTACTATCAAAAATCCAATTAATTTAGAGAAAAAATTATTTTCCTTTAAATATCATTTTATAATAATTCTAAAAGGAATAATCACAAGATGTCTTTCTATGTATTAAAACTTTAAGTTAGTCAATATTTTGTTAATTATTGCCAAAATGAGTAAGCTTTCTGGTTTGAATTGAAGAATGTCACTTGCTCAGAATGACAATTACCTTTGAAATATTCATAAGATATATGCAATTTTCTAGTGAACCATAAAGTAATAACTTGTGGACCATAAAATTATTATGAAATATTTTAGTAATATATTTATTCATCAATAACATATTAAGGAATATTATTGAAAAGATATTCGTGGTCATAAAATGACAATATATTAAACACATTCAAGTACTTGTGTGGGTAATATTCCCAGGAAAATCCAGTTTTAATGATCTAGGCCACTATTTTTCTGTCTTTTTGTAATGAAATATTTGTTTCTTGGTCAACAAACAACCTACTAAACTAATTGAAGCATGTAGGACTTTAATTATAAACAGACTAATTTGGTTATAATGTTGCAGTTGCAATGAAAGTACACATGCTTAAAATGTTAAATTTATGACTTGCTTTTAATAGTAGAATTTCAGTGAATAGGTGGTGTTTTGTGAATAGATAGTTGAATATTTGAATCTAAGGCTAACACCGTTTAGTACATGACTATACCAAGTTAATCTCATAAAAAGCTATTGAAAAACTCATCCAATAAATAAATGGGCAGAGGAACCAAATAGATATATTTTCCTAAATAAGACATGCAGATGGCCAACAGGTACATGAAAAGGTGCTCAGCATGACTACTCCGCAGGGAAATGTAAATAAAACAACACAATGGCACATCACCTCATACCTTATAGAATGGCTATTATTGAAAACAAAACAACAACAAAAGATATAACAAGTGTTGGTGAGGATGTAGAGAAAAGAAAACCCTTGTGCACTGTTGGTGGGAATATAACTTGGCGCAGTCACTATAGAAAACAATATTGTTAAAATTAGAACTACCATATGATCCAGCAATTCCACTTTGGGTATTTATCTGAAGAAAGTGAAATCACTATCTCAAAAAAAAAAAAAAATCTACATCCAATGACAATGAATATATACTTTTATAATACATAAAAGGAGTCATATAATATTTTCCTATACATTTTAAAGTGATTCATTTTTTTCTAGAAAAAAATAGTAAGTAAATAAAATCAGCTTACATAATTAAACAAATATATATTCTACCATATGCTATGAAACCCCTGCCTCCAGAGCCTGGGTATGCTTTGCTGCTATGTTTTCTTGCTGCAAACATGTGGGCCTCCACCTGAGCTCTTTTCTCTGGGCTGCTCGAAGGGCAGGTTAAGCGCTGGGAAGTTAACGCCCTGGAAGCAGCCTTCTACCTATAATAGAGTTGAGTTGGTAGGTAAGCATCTTGGGTTCTGCATACCTTGCTGCAGTGACTGTGGGGCATGTTCTGAACCATCTCCCAGAGGTCCCCAGCACTGTGGAGCCCAAGATGCCTCCAGGGGTCACTTACTCATTAAATCTCTCCCATTGACTTATTTTCCTCATCTCCCTCACTCTCACTCTACCCTACTAGTGCCAATGGGGTTGCATCCCAAATAAATTACTAACCTTCAAATTATTGTCCCAGAACCAGCTCTAGGGAATTCCAACCTTAGACATAGGTACATACACATATACACACAACACTCACACACATATGCATGCACACACCTAGAGATAAGAAACATCCTGTATAATAAAGAGCAAATATGCTAATTAGACCGAACAGCAGAACGACCGTCGGGACTACCTTCCAGAAAAAGCTGAGGCACCGGGGCTGCGAGGGCTGAGCCCCTTGCATGAATTTTGTGCATCAGGCTTCTAATAATTTTATAATGGCTTAAGGTCTACAGCCTAACTGACATGGAGAGTTGAAAGAAATAAACATCTTCCTAATATATTAATTCTAAACATTGCACTTTTGTCTAAGTAGTTCAATAAATTTAACAATTTCTGAGGTTAAAATATGTTAATTAGTTTGCATTTGGGTAGTCTATTGGAAATCAGACACTTCAGCTAAGTATTTCTGTTGTATGTTTTAAAACAGAAAATGTCTGTATTTTAAAGGCTAATGAGCTTGAATGTTGCAAGATCATATGGGAGAATTGCTATTCTGTAGGAGTCCTCTGTTGCTGAACCGTTATTGTGTAGTGAAGAAGGCATTTCAGAAACAAACGCTTTCTCAAAAAAAGTGGAGAGTTCTTGATTATTTTCTAAGCCTCCCATTTTGAAAAGTTATATTTCACTTTGATATGGTCACAATAAATCACTGGAGACAGTTGAAAGTATTATAACACTTAAAAAAAGACAAAGGTGCTATGGATAGTATACAAAGTACCTGTCTTGTAAATATATATAAAAATATGTCTATAACAATCTTTTAGGTCTTGTGTTTAGGTAATTATTCAGCAATTGACATAAGTTCATTGGTTAGTAATTATTTTTTACTTTAATTTTATATTCATAGACCTTAGCTGTTTTTCCCCACTGATAATGTGATATGTGTGAAAGTTAAACCAGGAAAAAAAAATATCTAATCAGAAATCTAACACTATGTAAATTATTTTATTCCTTTTGTGCAACGTTCATCGAGCCAGTAATCTTTTGATAGAGAAACCCATTTGTCACATCTCTAACAACCTGTATTTATACTGTCTTTAATTTCCTAGTATTGGACACAAACAAATTGCCAACATAAACTATTTGTTATCCACTTCTTCTGATTACATTCCAAGTACTAACTAAAGCAGAATGTGAGACACCTACCTGGTCTACTGCCAGTTAAAATATGTGCCCTTTTTATTTTTTCTGACCTTATTTTCTAAATACTTTTGCTTTCTATGGTTAAAGTAATTTTTAGTTTGTACAGTTTGTTTTTTTAAATTGCCTGGTATTTTTAGGCATAATATTTTAAACCATAGTGAAATGTATTTAGCTAGGTTTTGGCATCATTTGAGTTTGTTGCCAAATTATACTTTTTTTAAAATGATCTTTCTCTAGTTTGCATTAGTAACTGTGTAATAATATGCTGTGATGAGGACTTTTCTACATTCACTACACAATTAGAAAATTGCAATAAAAACTATCTTTCTTAACACTGACATAGGAGAAAGGTAATTTATTATCCAATTCTCAGAAAAATATACACTAAATAAAAAAAGTGAATGGAGATACAGGGACTAAAAAGAATGATGATGTACTTGTGTTTGGACTCATGAAAAAGTGCAGTCCTGTCCCTGTCAAATAACAGAAGCGAACACTTGTTCTAGTCCACTGCTTCTATCAAGAACACTGGGCAACCACCCCTCGGTGTCTGAAGATTTGCATTTAAGGCAGCCAGAAAAATATGCTGAAAAGCTTCTTATATTATAAACTAGAGGCCCGATGCATGAAAATTCGTGCAAGAGTAGTCCTTTCTTCCCCCAGCTGCCAGCACCGGCTTCCCTCCAACACCTAGGACCCAGGCAGTTTCGCTCCCGCCCGGCTTTGTCCAGAATGACGTCTTGAAGAACATCCGGTCTAATTAGCATATTACCCTTTTATTATTATAGATAGTTAGAAACTGTAAAGATAGGAAATATTTGTGGCATGCTGAAATGTGGAAGTTAAAATCTCTAGAAGTACCTGGTGAGGATTGGGGAGAGAATTCTTGGTCGTTTTAAAGACAGAGCCAGGAACAAACCTTGAACTTCTGCAACTGATGTACATAATTTTTCATTGATTCACCAATTCATAGTGACTAAGCACTAATCACTGATAGAAAAGATAAAGAAGGAACTTGTAGAGTATTCAATAAAGATGATTACAATCAAATCACTAAAATCTAACTTATTCAACTAAACTATTTCAAACTGTTTTTACCTGCCTTCTCTAGGCTAGAACTAATTTTGGTTAATTTAAAATAAAGGTTGTGTCAACAATAAAAATAAAGTGAAAAAAAATTAAAGGCTGAGTTAGAAATTTCAATATACACTGAGAACATTTATGGTTATTCTACTAATTATTCCTACATAGAATACCCTATCATCACATTAGGACAGTGCCTCATTGGTTCAGGCCTTTGCCTATGATTCCCATCCTCATTTTGAGATTGATTTACTTTTCCTCTATCTAATCAGAAGTAAACCTCTCTCGCAACAGTTATGGGGTAAATACAAAGCATTTGCTGGTAACCACTCATTAACCACCAGATTTGTATGTATCCCAATCGCCTGACAACCTCTCTAAAGGAAAAGAGATTGTCAGTGATCAGAATCAATCAAAACCCCCTTACCCATTTGCAGAAGATTAAATGGTAGGGCCTTCTGTGTTATTTAGAATCAGCATTCAACAGCAAGTTGGCACAATTTTCTTTTTCTTTATTGGTTTTAGAAAGGTAGGAAGGGAGAGGGAGAGAGACAGGAAAACATTGATGTGAGAGAAACATTGATCAGTTGCCTCCCATACACACCCCAACCAGGGATCGAACCTGCAACCTGGCTCTGTGTCCTAACCGGGAATTGAACTGGTGACCTTTTGGTGCTCTGGATGACACTTGATGTACTGAGCCACAATAGCCAGGGCTGGCACAATTTTTATATAGTGATTTCTCAAAGAACAGTGAAATCATGTCATGTTCAATTTATTACAATAATTACAAATTCATATATTAGAGAAAGGTACACTTGGATGTTGCTGAGATTTTCCAAAAACAATAATGAGTAGCAGTCATGATGTCTTAGTCCCATTTCTTTCAAAGAACATGGAAAAGTCATTAAGTGTGTTGTGAACGAGAAGCTTCCTAGCCTATGAAAAATGATTTAGCAAGGGGTTTTCTGAAAAAACTTTCACCATTTTTTTCTTTACATACCTATCCACATTTATTAATATTTAATGGGATTTAAAGCTACATATAATTTTAAATTATTGGGATTTATACCTTAAACATTATAAGTGTTTTGTTTTTAGGTGATATTTCACATAAAATTTCTAAATTTGGCCTGATATATCAACTTATAGATATGCAATAATTAGTTTCACTATTTCCTATTGTTGAAAAGGTCTTATTTTATAATTACTGTTGTGAATATTTCTAGGTTATATATATTCTTAGAATGAAAAAAAATAGAAGTAGAATTATTGAGCCAAGACTATCATAGAGTTTTATATATATTGACTTTTTTTTTTTTCATGAAAACTGAGCAAATGGGAAAGTTTCCATTTCATATAATTTTCCGATGAAAGATCATTTTGTATGCTTATTTCCCCTGGCCTGTCCTTTTGTTATTCAGTAAATTATAAGTTGGGTTGGCTCAACCAGTGAAATGATATTATTAATAATAATAGTAATAATAAATGCTTATACTGACTGCTAGCTGTCAGAGATTGTATTAAGTGATCTACATTTATCAACACATTTATACCCCATTTTACAGATGGGGAAACTAAGATACAAAAATACATAGTAAGCTTTCCAAGGTCCCCTGATAAATAAATAGCAAACTTTGGGTACAAAAGCAAAGCAACTGGCTTTGGACATAATATTTGATGGCAACACCACATGGTCTTTTACTGAAACCCCAATACATGAGTAGATTTCTGTTTTGTGGGAAACTGAAAGCACTACTGGAGAGTGTAGTGGACTCACATACAAATAAGGTTTCATGGTTCTACAAAGTGCTTGTTGGTGTGAGGCCCCACAGGCTTCTGGACAGCACTGTTTGCAGTGAGCAGAGCAGCAGAGCCTGGGAGGAACCAAGTACCTGGAGGAGACACAGCTAGATCTGAACACAGTTAACCTCTGCTTACCCTGTTGATATAAATTTTGCCAGGGGAGTGGACCATAAGCTAATTTCTTACTGTGATCCACTTGTTCATCTAAATATGTCTGGGACTCCCAATATAGAATGCAGGTGTATAAAACAAACAAACAGAAAGCTATTACAGAAAAAATATCTAAAGACTCAGGACACAGAATATTTAACATGTTTTTTAAACATTTTCAGAAGTAAATGCTCCTCTATTCTACATACCATTTAAAATGTAGAAAAAAAAAGAACAATGTATAAAGTACTTGTCAATCCCTAAAATAATATCATAGTTAGCTTGATAGAAAAAGGAACATGAATTTAATACCTTGTGTGTTAATACAATGACAAAGTTTACTTTAGAAGCAAGGGAGTTTTGGGATAGACTAAGAGACAGCCAAGATTTTGAATAGTTAAATTAAAAAATGGTAAATCCTTTGTAGAGGGCCGCCTGGGAAGGCACATGGGCATTTCTTTAAATTGTTGTAAGCTGAGTCTGAGACGACTGGCAGAGCCGCGTCTTGGATACACATTTCCCCAAGATGGTGGAGAGTGTAATCAGCTTGGCCTTCATATCAGCCCAGGTGTCGGCAGGGGCAGGTCTGGATATGTAAATCCAGTCAAGCACTAGGAATGCTAGGGCCTACTCAAGAATGCAAACAAGCTCCTTTGATCCTAAGTTTTGGTGATACTTCCTGGTATTTGGGGGTATAAAATAAATGTGCTGCGTGGGCTCAGGGTCTTCGCTGCCTCTCCATCAGAGAGAATGGCATCCCACCTGGCTCCCAGCTTGCTTCTATTTCTGCATCTTGTTTTCTTTCTTCCTTTTATTTCTTAATCCCCAGCTCCTCCACTCAGCTAACAGACTCATTCCTTTTCTGTGCTGGACGTGGAAAAGAGAGAAACACCTCCACAATCCTTCTCAAAATAGCATATAGGTGGGTATGGCTACATTTTAGGTCCGAATGGGAGTCAGGGGAAGTTAAAATTATTCTAAGTTTCATCCTTAAAAATAAATTTGTCAAGATGTCAGTTCTTCTCAATTTGATCTACAGATCTAATTAAATTCCAGTCAAAATCCCAGCCAGTTATGCTGTGGATATTGATAAACTGATTATGAACTTTTCTCAAGCCAAAATCCAGAGTAGCCAACACAATATTAAAGGAGAAAAACAGTCAGAGGGCTAACACTACTCTACTTCAAGATTTGCTATGCAGCTACAATAGTCAAGAAAATGCACCACTGGTGAGAAAATAGATAGATCGTTGGAACTGAACAGAGAGCACAAAATTAGGCCTTTGACAAAGGAGCAAAGGTATTTCACTGGAAAAGTGGTAGTCGTTTCAACAAATGGTGCTGGAACAACTGAACATCACTGTGCAAATGAAAACAAATCTAGATAGAGATTTTATACCTTTCATAAAATCAACCCAAAATAATCATAAATAAAATCCCTAGAAGATAACATAGGAGAAAATCTAAATGACATGGAATTTAGTACTGTCTTTTTTTAGCTACAACACCAAAGCAATATCCATAAAGAAGGAACTGAGAAGCTAGACTTCATTAAAATTAAAGAAACTTGCTCTAAAAAAGATACTGTCCACAGAATGAGAAGATAAGTCACAGAATGGGAGAAAACATTAGCAGACACCAAATTTGCTAGTGCTTTGGTCTTGGCCTTCCCAGCCTCCAAAACGCTGAGAAAATTAAATGTTTGTTGTTTATAAGCCATCCATCTATGATTTTATTATACCAGCTTGAACAGATTAAGACGCTTATATTGGCATCAACTCGAATTCCAGAATCTTGAAATTTAAATCAGATTTTGTTAAGAGAAGAGCTTCACTCAAATGCAGTTCCTTTCAATCTAAAGATTTGTGAACAAAAGGGACAAGCAATAAAGCTGTCCTCTGCACCTGCAGCATTATGGTAGCACAGGGAAAGACTCTCTTTTAAAAAAAGGAGAAATGGTTCTGGCCGGTGCTCCTCAGTGGTTAGAGTGTTGGCCTGTGCACCAAGGGTCACTGGTTCAATTCCCTGTCAAGGACAAGTACCTGGGTTGTAGGTTTGTTCCCCACCCCAGCCAGGTGAGTGCAGGAGTGCAGGAGGCAACCACACAATCTCTCTCTCTCTCTCTCTCTCTCTCTCTCTCTCTCTCTCTCTCTCTTTCTCTCTCTCTCTTCCCCCTTCCCCCTCCCCCATCTCTCTTCCACTGTATATTCCTGGGTGAGGATTAACAAAAAATAAAAATAAATTTAGAAAAAAGAGGAGGAATGAAAGAAACATGGTAGTGAACCTTCCATAGAAATTCTAAAATCTAGCTCAGCATATATTGCTAGATTCTTGATTAGGACCCAGTCCTGCTTTGTGTGAGTTTTCTCCATGGTTCTAGATTTTGTTCTTTGAGCTCTTATTCGCTCTGGATTTCATTAAGAAATGGCCTATATTTGTCACTGAGTATCTTCCTTAGCCTTCTTCTTATTTGCAGAATGCTGAGCATCCCACGTTTGCTTTTGATTTTGACCACCCTTTGTATTTTTCATTCCATACAACGGTGCTTCTGTTAGCACAATTTTCTTACAAACCATGGATTTCCTATGGATCTTCTGGTAGTTGAATCCATTAAACAGAATGTCATCCTCCCTCCTCTGCCAATCTTTATAACATGGTGCCTTTCTACATTGGGCTGTGAACCATGGTGCTTCTCAAGATTTCTAGAAACCACTTTGTAAATTCTGATGTGTACATTATGCATGCCTTTACGATGATTTAGAAGTCACTTTATCTATCAGATAATGCACAAGAAGCATGCATTAACTTAATTCTTAAATGAAAATTTGTCTAGTAAAGATTTACAAAGAATTACCTCATATGCTTAGCCAAGGATTTGACAGCTGCAC
This sequence comes from Cnephaeus nilssonii, assembly GCF_951640355.1. Classification (NCBI taxonomy): domain Eukaryota; kingdom Metazoa; phylum Chordata; class Mammalia; order Chiroptera; family Vespertilionidae; genus Cnephaeus; species Cnephaeus nilssonii. The sequence continues at coordinate 97,564,120 of NC_137073.1, forward strand.
CCTTGGTCTTAAAATTACTCTGAGGCCATTTTATTCATAGACCCTGGATTTGAGTTTTTACCTGAGAACATGTTTTACCTTAGAAACATTTAAGTGAATAGAAAGACTCTACTAGTCCTCTTATATGTCCTCTAAAATATACTAAACTATTGAAAGTTTCTACATTTAGTTTATCTCTATCTGCATCTTTTGAGACACTGTTACAACAAACCAGTTGGCCTAAACATTCTCTTTAGATCAATTCACCAGCTTATAAAGTTCATTTTTGCATGTTATTGCAGGAAATAGTTTTGATAACATTTCTGCCACCACAGACACACATTACCATCTCTCCAGCCTCTCATCTCAGTGTCCTTTTAGCTCCTATCACTCTCTCTGGGGTCATTCTTGCTTCTGCTAATTGCTTGGTGCCAAAGTCATTGCCAAATATTTTAGATTATTTTTATGGCACCATCACAGCAATTTTCAAGGTGGCTCATTCACATGGCTGGTTCTTTCAATGAGCTTACTGAAGGCTTTTGATTGCAGGATCCACATATAACCTTGTAAGGGGTATGGGCTATCACTATATGGTCCCTGGGTTTTTAGAGGTAAGATGCAGAAATTCCAGATTAGTTAAGGACTATGTCTGACCTGACATTTTACTGTATTCCATTGGTCAAAGCACTCTTAGAGCCTGCACACTTTTAAGACAGTAGAAAGATAGATTCCTACACTTAGTAAAGGAATAGTAACATTATTATATGAAAAGGCATGAAGGAAGGGAGTTAGAGGTGCTGTCATATTTAAAAAGCACAACCTTTAATACATTCTGTTTAAAATTATTTTTATACCTAAACTGCATGCCTATTTCAAAGTCCATTCCTGGCTCAAGCTTGAGCTCCTCCCAGGCCACCTGCCTCTTAGTGCACTATTACATCCCTCCGAGGATGTCGGACTGCCCGTTTCAGCCCCAGGCCTGCAGGGATGAGGCCAAAACCAACAGCCCGACATCCTCCGAGGAGTCCCGGATTTTGAGAGGGCGCAGACCAGGCTGAAGGACCTCACTGATACACGAATCTATGCACTGGGCCTCTAGTAATTCCATAAAATACAGTAGAATTTCTGCAGTGAGTTTCTTCTCTTCAATTTCCGTGTTTTTCTCTTTCTATAATACATATGATACAGTTGTTAAAATGTCAACATTGATTGATTACCTATGCTTCTTATAGTTTTCCAGCACTTTTAATCTTTGTCATTTGATCCTATGTTCTAGGAAATTAACTCACTATAAGCTACAAAACTGTTTTATTTTTTCATATTGTCTATCTTTAACAACTGTATTTTTAATCTGAGTTTTTTTCTTATGTCACTATTTATTACTTTCTTTTAATTGCATTAATTTCTAATCATATTAGCCTATTCCTTCTTTGTTCTGGGTTTTTTTTAAGGGTTTTCTCAGTTACCTATTAATCCTTGATAATCTGTAAATTGTTAAGATCGAAAAATATCTTGATTCACTGCAGCTTCAATGAAGTGTCTCTGTGGTGATAACATTTTATAATGCTTTGTGCAAAATACATTCAAGTGACAATGGGCCAATTCTGAGTTCAGTTCTCAGGAGACCTTACATGCTTCTGCTGTGAGCCTGGTAGCCTTGTCTAACCCCATGGAGCATGCTTAGGTTTGCCTACTCGTAAATGAGAGGACACCTGGAGCAGAGCAGAGTTCTGCTGATGCATCTTATATTGGCCGATCACCTCTCAAGTCCTAGAAATCTAGTGCAGAAGAATGAGTGAGACTAGCTAAAACCAGAAGAGCTACCCAGCATCCACACCTTTGTAAAGATTCTGTTAGTTAATTCCTCATCAGATGATATTTTAGTGCAACATCAATTCCTGATTAATAGGTGAGTGATTGGTAAAATGTTTAAGATATATCTCAAAAATTCAAAGGGCTCACTGAATTCCTCATCTTCTTTTACCTATAAAAGTTTCTCATTGTTAGTATGATTTGTCAAGATACAATTACTCTTTACTTACTTTCCTGGCTAGAAAGCAGGAATATTACTTATTTCAGGTTCACTACTTAATATTCTAATTTTGTACATCAGCTGACTTTGAGTACATTCTCTGAGTCTGAATGAATGTGGGTATATTGATAGCACTGACCTTCTAGATAGAGCTTAAGTCTTGGTGTCATGAAGAAGACTGGAAAAGACTCCAATTATCCTCGTTAGAAAACACCATGTCTCATCTTTCTTATTTTTCTATATTTGTAAAGGAACAATATACCTAGCACAAATTTTATAGCACATCATAAGTCAATAGTATTGAATATAATTTTTAAAGACAACAAGTAAATGAACCAATTTACTACTATTTATTCAACACAGATACCAATAGTGATTACTTATTATATTATACACTTAAGGTGTTTAAAATATAAATATTGGTAGTGGCAGCATGCACATCTAAAGTGTTCTTAACTAAGTTCACCTATTTTTATAAGTTAGTAATTGAAAAAAGTGTTTTGAAAGATATTATATTTATCTTTTATTTAATTTCAAGAGTTCTGTTCAATAGATTATTTCTGTCTACAAAAAGTCAATTGAAATCTTTCATAAAATACCATTTGGCTATTCAACAAAGGATCACATTGGGAGAAATTGCAAGATACTTATTCAAGACCTGACTCATCAGGATTTATATATGCAAAGATTTTATTGACCTCAGAGTCAATGGAACTTCAGGCCGAATTTTTGCCTGAGCAAACACAGCTGAATCAAGACCCAAATGAATTAATTTAGTGCCTATCTGCAATATAGATTGGCAACCTTCCAAAATAATTATGTACGTTGAAAGGAGTCTAGCTTCTAAATGTAAAACTGAACTGCTTGCTATCTCTCCTTAGCAATGCAAGGAGAAATACAAATCTATTGTTATGGAATACATAAAATCTCTACTAGTAGCTTAGAATAACTTTATCCAATGATTAAATTAAACCTGGTACTTCAATTTTAGCTTAAGGTTTTGTTTGGTAATGTCATTAAAGGAATTTAGTTGGTTCCAAAAGGATATACATTTAAGAATATACCTACAGTTCTCAGAAAAAAATAGAAATGGAGAATAAAGCAGAAGCATGTTATAATAGTTACCAAGATAAAAGATTGAGAACAAATGAATGTCTTAGAAATGGAGAGGGTACAAGAATTGTGTGCAATTACTTAAACTAAAGCACAAGGTGACCAAGGTCACTAGGATTTAACAGCTAATGAGAGCTAACATTTATTGAGTAGTTAAAATGAATCATATATCTTCTAAGGACTGTATTTGCATTGACTCAGTTAATATTCACATTGACCTTAAGAATTATATAGGATTCATATCCCCAACTGACTAATGAGGGAACTAAAATCTAAGGCATTAAGAAATTGCCCAAATTTATATAAGAAGTCAATGTCAGAGTCAGGATTCAAATCCAGAGCATATGACTACACAGCTCATGTCTTAATGAGTATATAATATTCCTTATATGAAGCATAAGTTCCTATTTGGCATATGATGAATGAGAGACAGACCAAGAACTAGGCTATCCTCTCCCTGCTAGGGAAACCAGGAGGAAAAAAATAACCTAGAAAACGCCTTCAGGTAAATATTTTAATGATTTAGATCAGATCTCCTAGCAAATATACTAATGGTATTTGACAATGGGATTTCTCAATCTCCATAATTACTTTATCAAAATATATCTGAAATCTTCAGGTTATAAATAAACATAACATTTATGAATTTACATGGTATGGCTGGCCAGAGGATGAGGGGTAATCACATAACTTGTGTGATTTAAGGGATGTAAAACATAAATGTCCCCAAAATGAGAATGTTCCCTTTGTGAACAATGTCCCATATACATTACTGTTATCCTAAAACTAAGATATATCCTGATGCAGAAGAAAAGAGATGAGTTTGGTAGTTCTCACATGTTTCACACTTCTCAAGGAAAACAGTATTTTGCCTGTGTTTTGCATTTTGCACTACCTTTTATACCACTAGGAAAATTTGGGATTGGGTAACATCTATGATTTGTATACTCTATCTGAGCAATTCAGCCTCTTGTATTGACATTTGTTAGCAACAGAACTGTAATTTAGAACTATGCATGACAGTGCATAAGGCAGATTTTAGTTTTACAAAAAGGGAGATAATAGGGGGAAAATGGCAAGAATTTTTTTTCTCCCTGTGAAGCTCTCTATGTATCTTTTGAATGAAGAGGTGAAAATCTTGAGGCAACTTAAAATAATGAATATGACCAATATGATGTGGAGGTAACCAGCTATATCTTGGAGAATTTGCTAAGTCAATAAATGTAGAATATCAAATGAAAGGAAAGTGATTGGTATTTTGAGAAGCTCTGTTGAAATCTACAAAAGTAGAAGGGAAATAACTTAAAATTAAGTTGTCCTATTCTTAGATATGCCATCACTACAAACTGTAAGAAAAAGGGGGGTCTGTAGGTTTATAAATATAATTCAATGAAAACCAGGTGAGAAAATATTTAATAAGGCTGATTTGTAACTCTTCATGTGGCAGAAACCAAATTGGCCAGAAACGGACATAAACTCAGCCTTAAAATATTAGATACTCAGTTAAATCCCTACCTTAATATAAGATGTGTCAAATAAATACTGATGAGAGAAAAATACAAGCTGAGTTAAGGAGTTTATATAAAAGATTTGTATAGGAACAGTTGTGATGAACATATTTTACATCAGATTAAATCTGGTTGTTGTTTAGGTATTAATAAATTTAGGGGGGGGGGGGTTGCAGAAAATGTTAAAAGATATGTTGTAAATAAATGTAAAAGAAATATGAGGTAAGAAAATATTCACCATGGTTAGAGGTTGTTGGATGGGAAAGAAAAAGAATGAGCAATAGTCCTATTTTTGTCTACACATTCTAAAATTTAAAAAACATTTCTGAGACATTTGACATTTGTCCCAAACATGATATGATATTTTTGAAAGTCTACTATTATATATATTTCACTGATGAAGAAATATTTTCCATACCTATTTTTGTAGCATAATTTATTTTTTAATGAATAGCACTAAATTCCCTGAAGATATTTACAGTATAATGTAACCAGGTAAAAAATAAAGTTTTCACAAACTCATACCTAGAATTTTCAGTACTTAGTACTCAAAACACCCCTCACTTTAAAAAGCTTAAATACCTTTTTTAAAAATTAAATGCACACATATTTTCTTTGTGAACTTATTTCCCTTATTCTGGTGTAAAATATTCTGTTGGGTAAAAGGTAATTGAATATAGTGTATATATATATATATATATATATATATATATATATATATATATATATATACTTGTGTGTTTGTGTGGGGAGTGTGTCTATTACTATTGTAACATTATTTTTCTGGTTATATCAGCTACTGGGATATATCTGAGAATAAATAAACAATAAAAATAAGTTATAGCATATATATGTATACACACACACACACATACACACACACGTGTGTGTGTGTGTATAAAATTATAACCAAGAAATAAAAAAGTTACAGACAACATGAAACAAATATATAATCTCTATTGCAGAGATCATTGAGATCATTGTGGAGAAAGGGAAATGTTTTCTTTATAATTATCTATAAATTTTCACAACTTGTTAGTTTTATTTTGTATTTTAACAATAAGGAGAGGAAAAAATGTAAGCTAGAAAACAATGGGTGGAAAATTTTGCTGATGCTGGTATCTGCTAAGATGTTTGGTCTGGGAAAAATGGATGCTCATCAGGTAGAAAAGACAGTTGCTATAAATCAAATCCTGCCAGAATGAAGTCCTAGATGTCAGATCGTGTTTATCAGACATGGCTACAGACCAAAGTTCATGTTGCAGGGTTAATACAATTTTTTTAAATATCTTACACACAGCAGGAACTTAAAAATGAACAGCTAAATACTCATGGATTCCGTTTGACAGAGATATGTAAGCATTTGGTCTACTCTCAGTGCCTCTCCTTGTTTGATGTATTTTCTTGCTTCCTGTAGACAACTCTATTGCTGTTGTTTTCTATTCACTTATTCTTCTCCTACATGTTACTTTTTATGTTGTTCATTGTAGGTATAGGTATAATTGTTAGTAAACCATTGTGTATAATATAAAATAATGTATGTGTACATTTCATATACATTACACTGTATATATAATATGCACACATAAATATTACATCAATGATTGCAACATGACATTATATCTATTAATTACATTTATAATCCATAGGTAACATATGAATTATATACCTAGAACTTATATATGTAATTTATGTATGCATACAATATCATTTTAAAATATAAAAACAACCAATACCTGGGAATAAATCCACTGTAAAATGATCAAGAACTCTAAAACTATAAAATAATAGGTACAACTTAAAGAGGACCCAAATGAGTGGGGAAATAATTGTTGAATAAAAATGAGATGTAGTAGGACATTGCTGATTGGAGTATAACATGGTACATAAACTTCGAAAAATGTCTTATATAAAATAATTGTATAATAATATTCATAGCTGCCTGGCTCATGATAGCCAAACATTGAAGACCAACCAGATGTCCATCAATATGTGAATGGATTTCATACAATAAAGTATTGCTCCCCAATGCAAAGAAATGAACTATATTTACATATAACAGCATGGGTGAATCTCAAAAACATTTTCTTGAATTAAAGAAGACAGACACAAAATAATATATAACCTATTCTTCCATTTATATGAAGTAAAAAAAGACAAAATTAATCTATGGATTAGGAATAACAGAGTAGTTATATCTGGTTGGAGTGGGGATTATACTAGATAACAGGAGAAGGAAATTTCTCAGATAATGTATATATTCTGTATCCCATTAGAGGTGGTTTGCACAGCTGTCATAAAATTTCAAAATGAAAAATTATGTAAATTACTTCAATAGCACTATATTAGCTATTAAAAATAGCAGAGTATTATAATTATCCCCCTAATTAAATGTCCCATGTTGTTTTATTGGTTTTACTACTATTTTGCAAATTAGCACACATTCATCATAAAATAGTTCTGAAAATAAGCAAAATTCATTGTATAAAATATAAAAAGCACTTTTTAATATGTTTTTACTGATTTGAGAGAGAGAAGAGGAGAGAAAGAGAAACATTAAGGAGAGAGAAAAAAATATATCTTCTGCCTCCTGCACACCCCCTACCAGGGATTAAGCCCGCACCCCCCAGTCATGTGCCCTAATAGGAATCTAACCAATGACCTCTGGGTACACAGTATAATGCCCAACCAACTGAGCAACACTGGCCAGGGAGATTCTTTTTTTTTTTTTTTTTTTTTTTTGTCTTTTGAAGTGGAAAATAGTGCGTATCTATTTTTATTAGTTTTCTTTTTCCTTATTAATGTATTTTAGCATAACCCATATGAGTACATATTCTAGTACAGCATGAGTTTTTGAAAATGTATACTATACCATTTTATTGGTATGTCATAAGTTAATTATTTAAAAGTACATTTTTGGGGTCTACAGTCTGTTTAAAGTTTTGTCCTGCCTCTTTTTGGAATTAGTTGCAATGTCTGCTTCTGCTTCGTTGTGATATAGACAATCCTCTAGTAATTATAATTCACCATTCATTCCCATGACTCCAATGAGTCTGAACTCTCTAATATTATCAGTGAATTCTCCTGCTAAATTGCTGTCTTACTTTATCCTTTCTGTGGCATTTGGCAGAGTTTAACCTTTTCATCTTCTCAAGTTGTCTAATCCATTGACTTTGGTGCCTCCATTCTCACTCTGCTTTCTTCTGTGGATGTTCTTTTTCCATTTAACAAAATCTTCTTCAACCATCTATGTTTTAGATGGTTGATCTTCAAGTTATCTCTCAGACCTATGCTGCTTTTACATCTACACATTTCCAGGCTGATATTATCAGAATGGCATTATCTACTTCCATGTCTTCAATTGCAAGCTGGTACAGTGTTGACTCTAAAATCTCTTTTCAGATAATTTTACACCTCTTATGTAAGCCCTGGTCCATTGGTTAACCTCTATAAGCCTTTAACACTAAGCTTTTCTTTTAAATTCCCATAATCTGTTGTTATTCTTATATTCCCTACTTGATAAAGATCTGTTGATACAAACCATTATGGATATCTTTAATTCTCAGCAGTATCACATAAGCATGTCCCTTCCTCTCTAATTTTGTTACCAGCACAAACTTATCAAGCCATTAGCAGTGATGCATGAGGCACCTCTATGGGTAAAGCGTCTGATAATAGTCTGGGGTTCATGGTGAGAGGCAGTGCATATCGTGTCTCAGTGCAGCCTCCAAGAAAACAAAGACAATCCAAATGAAAACAAATAGAGGCTATTTACTCAGAACTTCTGTGGCAATGGTGTCAGCCATCATCACTGAGTTTTGCAGATATTCAAAACCAGTCAAGAGACTGGAAAGCTTTGATGTTTGAGGGTTGGGATGGTAAAGCTGGAGGCAGACTAATTAGAAGTATGGTATCTTATGTGATTGACTTTGTGAAGTTTCAGGTTATACAAATATCTTCAGATTCAGCCCATTCATAGAGGTCATCCATATATCTCCTCCCCTGATCTTCATATTAGAGGATTCCAATCTTATTTCTTCCCAAATTCTGACAACAAATAAGTACAAACATGCAACTCTATCATCCTTCTTTCACAGAAAAATTAAATAACCAGATACACTACTCAAACTTCTGTCCATTAGAAGAATTTTCTTTTATCAATTTCCACCAGAGACAACACTGAGTGGGGTGGTAATGTTATCTTTCCACATATAGGTGGCACCAAAGTATATATGACAAATCATTTACATACCAGTCATGCTGGCTTTCTTCTTCTGGTCCTAAGAATTCTAATGAGGCCAAAGATAGATGGATGGAAGAGGAAGCAATGAGTCATAGTTAAGTGCCACTTGCTCATGTAACTGACTTGTGTTTAAAGACAAAATACTGAAGATCAAGCTCATACATCGTTTCAACTGAGAACAATACCGGTGCATAGGTCCAACTATGTCTAAGTGGGTTAGATAGCCTTCTAGTTTATAATGGACAATCTGGGCTTGTGGTCATTTGAAACCCCATTGTTATGTATTCGGTCCCTATTAGAAAATAATCCTCTATAATAAAAGGCTAATATGCAAATTGTCCCCTCCACCGGTAGGTCTACCAGGAGTTCGACCAGGGGGTGGGGCTGGCCCGCCAATCGCCCATGCCCCTCCCCCAGCCGGCCTGGCACAATCAGCCCCATGGGGCGGGTGGGCCGGTCAGGCCTCACCTGTGCACAAATTTATTCACCGGGCCTCTAGTCTATATATATAAAAGCCCAAGCAACTGTTATGACCGAACGACCGGTCGACCAGTCACTATAATGCACACTGACCACCAGGAGGCAGACACTCAATGGAGGAGCTGCCCCCTGGTGATCAGTGCACTCCCACAGCAGGAGCACTGCTCAGCTGACAGACCCGTCCCAGTGGCCCACCAGCCAGCAGCAGCCACTCACTCCCTCAGTAGTCCTGCAAGTCCAATCTCTGGAGAACGGCCAGGCACTGACAGATCAGCGTCGCGGGCATGATCTCCACAGTGCCGCCCCTGGCCTCCTGGAAGTCAGCCTCAGGCACTGCAGCCGCTTCCCCTCCCTAGATGCTCCACAAGGAAGAAAGGACATACAAGCAGCTGCCAGGTGCTCCCAACAACTGGCGCGAACATCAGTGGAAGTGATCCCGATCCTGGGCAGGCAAGGGCATCCCACTGCCCGCCTGGAGGGCCGATCTTGTCCCGGCCCCCCCGAACCCCACCCCCACCGGGACCCCACCCGTGCATGAATTTGTGCACCAGGCCTCTAGTAGGAAATAAGGAGCTGTTCCTCAAAAGAATCTTCCCTGTTTAAAAAAAAAAAAAAATGAGGTATTTACTAGAGTAGCCATACCAAATTGTGGCAGAAACATCAGTGTTTTATGCTCTTAGTTTAGTAAAATATGCACTTAAAATTAAAGATTTAAATTCAGAATTTTAAGTATTCAAAATTCTTCTTTATAAAAATAAAATACTTATTAAATGAAATAAGAAAGAGCCCTAGCTGGTTGCTCAGTGGTTACAGCTTTGGCCTGTGGACTGAAGGGTTCCAGGTTTTATTCATATGTACCTTGGTTGTAGGCTTGATCCCCAGCCCTGGTTGGGGAGCACGTGTGGAAGCAACCAATCAATGTGTCTCTCTCACATCAATATTTCTCTCTCTCTGTCTCTCCCTCTCCCTTCCACTCTCTCTAAGAATCAATGGAAAATATCCTCAGATGAAGATTAACTAAAATAAAGATAAAAGAAGAAGAATAAAGAATTTTCCTTGCAATTTTACCACAGCCTTCTTTTTCAGTCACATAAGCATAATACAAATCCATAAAAAAAATAATACAAATTTGTCTACCTTCCTATTCTTACAATTAGGATATGGAAATTTATGGATATTATACCTTGTTGAAAATTTAATATGAATTTTGTGCACTCATTTTCCTTACTTTCTGATCTGACATTTGATTTTAAAACCATGGAAATCTGGCTTTCACACCTCAATAAAAACAATGCCTCTGAGATCACAATGAACCACTTTGATACTAAAAATAGTCAATGGACCAGAGCCTTCATTATAAATTGGCATGCACCATTAATCACCCCGTGGCTTTCCTTACAAATTCTTTCACCTTACAAATTCTCCCTTGGTTTTTATCGTTTCTCTTAGATTCTTCTTCATTTGTTTCAACCATTCAGATCTCTTTTTTTGAGTTCCACAATAAAAAAAGCCTTCTGCTTTTTCTACTTTCACATTTCAAAGTATTTAAATGAGCTTGTGCACAATGTATCTTTGTCTGCCATAACTGCTGCTGCCTTTGTTTTGGCTCTTATTCCATTGACTCTAGGTAGAAGCTGGGAGTGATCTTTGATTATTCTCTTTAACTCACCCCAAATAAAAAAAAAAAAGTTCATTTCCTATTCTTTAATACTATTTAAATCTGTTTCTCTTTCTCCACTGTTGGTACTGAAGCAGGAATTTTAGGGGGATATAGGCAGCTTAGGGATTTTTTTTAGAATTGGGGTCCATGGAAAGCACGTGGCTGCAGACTGGATGAAGGTACATTTCCACAACACAAGGAATCCAGGTGCAGTTACATTTCCATAAGACAAGGAGGCAGCAACAGGTATATTTCCATAAGACAAGGGAAATGGAAGTATCCAATAAAGGTCATATTTACAAAATAAAGAGAAGGAAGCCCTTCATTCAGAAGGAAGGAGGGGGGAGGAACCTCTCCTGTCCCAGGTGAGGTTCAACCTTTGAGCCCAGGAGTCACTATAGTAACCAACTCCAAGGGGAATAGTGACCAATCAGAGGGGATCTCAAGACACCAGGGTTTGCAGCCTTTATAAGCTGTAGGGAAGAGGGACACAGTGGGACCCTTCTCCCCCTCCCCACATGGGAGTCTGTTCTGTGAGACCCTTATCCCCCTCCCTACGTGGGAGTCTGTACTTGTTCTTCAATAAATCACCACCTTTGCTATACCACTTTCTGTCCATGGATTCATTCTTCGATTCCGGTGGACAAAGAATCCGGGTTCCAGTCCAAAAATTCGGTATCAGTACCTTGCTTAATCCACCAGATTGTTGTGGGGTCAAACCCTGGAGTCAAAAATAAGACCACCGAAGGCTGCTGATTGATTAAAAAAGCAATCAAGGATATATTGAACTGGCCAGGACGGCCACGAGGGCACCACACGCAGGTGGCCACCTTCACGACCGCGCCATCCTAGGTGTAGGCAGTCCTTTTAAAGGTCTAAACCACAAGAATTTCTCTTTGTTCTAAATTCTAAATACATTGGAATGTGGATCTATCTTGCGAAAGCAGATTGTACAAAAGCAGAACTGAACAGGGTTAATAATCTCTAAAGGTAGTCAACTCCTGGAGCCACTGAGTCAGTGGGAATCAATCTCCTGTGGTTCTGGTCCACAGGCACAGGAAAATGACCTTTGTGATGTGGTATGGATTAATGTTAGTTTCCAGGTCTCAGTCTGGGGGCTGAGGTAACTACCCTATTGTTTAAGCAAGTAAGTGCGTGCAGGAGCCAAAAGAGCAGGGTTAAAATTTAAACAGCAGTTTTTTACCTGAGATGAATGTATGAATGTCCTTAAAGCCTTATTTTATTCCCTACTGGTCTTTTGGGAATGAATCTAAACCTTAGATTCATTACTCAGTTTTTACCTAAGTATGGTTGCTACCATACTTCAAGATCTTTTGTTAGAGATGATTTTACTAGCTTCTTCTTGAGGATTGCTTGTGGTCCTTAGGCAAGCTATATCTAATCCATTATTCACTATATAATCATAGGGATCTATCTAAGGAATAAATCTGATGAAGTCACTCCACAAGCTATAAGTTTACCACATTCCCTATTAAACTCATTATAATGTTATAACATTTTAGCATATATTAGAATTATGTCAAAGTTATACTAAAAAGAATGTTTTTATGAGTAAAGAGTAGTATAAAAATCATTTGCAAGATTAATTCATCTACAACAGGTAGAAGTCAGCAGCTTTTCTAGACTATCCAGAAAATTTGATCATTCCAATAACTATATAATTTTTCATGAATACACCAATATGCGGGAGTACAGCAGAGGGAAATTAAGGCCTTAGGTTAACAGCATATCTCTGCATACTGGTCATCTCATGATTTGACTTAAAAGTTCTCATTTCTCTATATATAAAACTAGAGGCCCGGTGCACGAAATTCGTGCACGGAGGGGGGTTGTCCCTCAGCCCAGACTGTACCCTCTCCAATCTGGGACCCCTCAAGGGATGTCCAACTGCCCGTTTAGGCCCGATCCCTGGGATCCCTGGGATCGGGCCTAAACGGGCAGTTGGACATCCCTCTCACAATCCAGGACTGCTGGCTCCCAACTGCTTGCCTGCCTGCCTTCCTGATTGCCCCTAACCGCTTCTACCTGCCAGCCTGATCACCCCCTAACCACTCTGCTGCCAGCCTGTTTGCCCCCAACTTCCCTCCTCTGCCTGCCTGTTTACCCCTAACTGCCCTCTCCTGCAGGGTTGATCACCTCCAACTGCCCTCCCTTGCAGGCTGGGTGCCTCCCAACTGCCTTCTCCTGCTGGCCATCTTGTGGTGGCCATCTTGTGTCCACATGGGGGCAGGATCTTTGACCACATGGGGGCAGCTATATTGTGTGTTGCAGTGATGATCAATCTGCATAGTACTCTTTTATTAGATAGGATGACATCATATTCCCTAAATTTTACTCAATAAATCTGGCTATTGACTGAAAGTAGCAAAAAATCCAGGATACGGAATCAGAAAAGGAAGGACATGATTAATTAAAGGAATATATCTATATGTTGTCACCTTTTATTGATATATTTCATACACTAATATCTAATATCCTAAAATCACATATTATGCAATAGCTTTATTTCAGTAACTTACCAAAATTATTATTTGCCACTCAGACAACAAAAGAAAATACCCAGACTCTATTTGAAGTTACTGTTTTGGAATAACACTGGATTTATTGAAACAAATATAAATCTTTAAATTGTACCTAGAAGCTAAATAAAACCAGCTCACAATGTAAGATTAAAAAAAATAATAATACATAAACTCTTTCAAATCAATAATAAAAGACATGTACTATAATAAAAAGTGTGGGCAGAAGACACCCACATACAAATAACAGACAAAAGAAGAAAGCAAATACAAAAATACTCACTAGTGATAAAAAAAATAAACAGTAAAGTAAACCCTCAATGAAAAGTGTTTCACTTATGACTTTGGTATGATTTAGTTATGCTAATGGATGTTTGATACATTATTGTTGGGCTAGAAATTGAAGGAAACTTTTTAGAAATTGACCAAATGATTGAGAAGCCAAAACATGGAGTTGCTGAAGTTAGGTAACATATTTTCTCTTTTAAAAAGCGGTAGTTTCAGTAGTCTTAACAAAAACTCCTATTGTTAGGTATCTCACTTACTTATCACTAACCATATTTCATGTTATTGAAGAAAACATTTTTTAAAGAGGATGGTAAAGGACAGTGTCTTCGACCTTAGAAATGACATGAATTGTTTAGCATTTAGCGTGAAAATTGATTGTTTTCTTGAAAAGGCCCGAGTTGTGTAGAATTTTCTGTAAACTATAAGAGCAAGATAAATAAATACATAAACTATTTCATGAAATTCAGGCCAGAAGGTCTCAATATTGATAGCTTCTTCTGTGAACATTTAAATGGCTATAAAAAGCGATGCATTCAATGCATCTCTTCTCTTAAAGGAACCAAAATATATCTGTCTACATTATCAAATTATTTTGGAACATAATGCATACAAATCCCTCGAAGAGATTTTTTAATAAACATTAGTAAAATCAAGTAACTAGGAAATCTTGGATAATTTTGGACACCTTTCTAGGTCTACTTAACTCTGCATTTCCACAACATAATTGATACTTTTAAACTTTTTCTTTGTTTAACCTAAGTTAAAGATTAATGAAATATGAATGAGATATCTTGTTCTGATTCATCCATCCATAATAGGTAAGATTTCTTTACCAGAATTTGAAAGGCTAGAGATTATATGATATCACAAATTGGTAAAATAGATTCATTATAATTAAATTAGTGTGAGAGCTGTGATCATTGATTATACAAAGACCTTTTTCTATGTTTCCATGTATTGATTTTTAGTGCTATTCAAAGTCCTAATTTGCCACATATGTTAGTAGCCTGGATTTCAGCATAAATATCTTATAAATGCTATAGCTGCTAAAAATCATTTGGGAAAAACGTGCATCCCATTGCACAGTAATTGTGAGTTTGCAGATAATAGAATAAATTATAAACATTAAATGTGATATTTTAAAATGCCTTTAATCCATTGTAGTTTAGATTCAGTTTGAAGGCAAACAGTTTTATAACTTAACTGAGTAGTTACACTCAAATCTTAAAAGTGTGCTATTATTACTTTTGAATCTTTGGAATATGTGAGTATCCAATATGTCATGTTACTTTTTTCCAGTGTTATGTCTTTTTCAAAACATAAAAATGCAAATATAATTCAGAATATAGCCAGAAGTATATTAACAAAAAATAAAAGTGTGAAAACAGAATATATCCTATTCATGCCAAAATAAAAGGAAGATTGTTTCAAAATGCAATCCAGGTAATGCCTCAACTACGAGTCTCTATTTAATGTCACACTTTTACGCATATAACTTTATTGCCATAATTTACTAAAAATCGATTATGTAGCAACACTGATATTCTCTTTTGGCATGTGAAAATATCTTTGAAATAAAATTAGGCTTTAAATATGTATATACATAAAATTATTATAAAAATGCAATAAGAGGCATATAGTTTTCTATAAAAACACAAGCTTACTCAAAATATGCAGCATATGCTAGAAAATGTTTGGTTGATTCTGCACCAGTATTATGTATTTTAGCGCAAACATCAGGGTTCATGTAGCTGTGATTCATGCTAGTCAGAGGATGGTTCATGTTCTAGGCCAGGCTTATTAGCAGGTTTAATATTGGCTATTATTTTATGATGAATTCAGTTGAATAGCAAAGAAGAAACCTTTGGGGTCTATTATTTTTCTGTATGAATGGACTGTGCTTATAAATTAACTTTTTAAAAAGTAGTGTAGAATTATGTTGCTAGCAGTAATACACATATACTACGACACATAGCTTATTTTATCTTTAACTATAATATTCTCTAGTATTTAATTGATGTCCTTAGCAATTTCCTTTTTTTGCTAAGCATTGACATTAAATGGAATTATTTTAAAACATAGTGATGAGGTGGTTTGTTTGGTTTAGAATCATTTTCCTTTTTAACAGACACAGACATGCAGAAAATATCTCTTGTACATAATTGTGTTTCACTTTCCTGACTTTTCACCCATATCCTGTCATTCTCAAGAAAGAGAAAGAAAGAAAGAAAGAAAGAAAGAAAGAAAGAAAGAAAGAAAGAAAGAAAGAAAGAAAGAAAGAAAGGAAGGAAGGAAGGAAGGAAGGAAGGAAGGAAGGAAGGAAGGAAGGAAGGAAGGAAGGAAGGAAGGAAGGAAGGAAGGAAAAGAAAGACTGCCTAGCCACTCATGCACCTAGGGGTCACTGGTTCAATTATTGGTCAGGGCACATGCCTGGGATTCATTTGGACTTGATCCCCAGTAAGGGGCATGGCAAGAGGCAGCTGATCAATGTTGATGTTTCTCTCCCATCAATGTTTCTATCTCTCTCTCCCTCCCCCTCCTTTCTCTCTCTAAAATATAAATATATATATTTAAAAAAAATACTGTTTCATTACTTATTTTTAACATGAACAAAGGGAAGGAGTAAAATAAACTCTTCCTAGGAAAGGATATTACCTCCAACATGTTATGTGGCAGAAAACAGTTTGCAACTAATAATAAATTGATTAAAATGATAAACTAGATAATTATGTCTATAAATTATATAAAAATAATTATGCAAAATTATAAGAACTAAACAATGGATGCTTTCTAGAAGACCTATAATTATATAACTTACAAATTAATGCACTTAAAATCTATATAATAAAACTGTAACACACAAGAATTTTTGTTTTTGTTTGAAAAACAGGCTCTTTAGTTTTCAAAGTAAGAAAAAAGTGTGCTAATCATGGGCTATTGCTTTTCCTTCTTTATGAATAATTTAAATGTTGAAACATATTATTTTGTTTGTAAAGAATTTTTGTTTTTGCTTAATGATGAAATATTAATGTAAGACATTTGGACATTTGCAAGGTATCAATCAAATGTAGAACTTTTTTTTACACTGAGGTAACATTAGTGTTGTAAATGGCTTGCAGGTTGCCTACCAAGTTCTTTTTTTTTTTTTTTTTTAAATCTCTACTATTGAAAGTGTTACATATGATCCCTTTTTCCCTCCATTGACCTCTTGTAACCTGCATCCGCCCCCCACCTTAGGCCTTTGCCAAGCTCTCAAATGCTATCATCGGGGTTATAGCACCTACATGTTTTCATTTCCTTGTTTGAAAGATCCTGTACATCAATGATGAAAATGAATTTTGATCATTAGCAAATCTGTGGCATCTTTCTGGCTTGTCCCCTTTGCCATAATCATGAGAACATAATACACATGGAGACTAGCTAAGAATTTAAACCTTGATCTCTTATTTTCTATTAATATCTTCCTACCAGTGACAGTTATAATAAGAACTACATTCCAAATTAGAATTTTTACAAATATTAGAGTAAAGCAATGTTAATAAATAAATAAAATTTCAACATGTTTTTAGATAAGTACCGTAAAAATATTACCTGAATAAATGGTTCTATAATTTATGCATGGGATTTTCAGGAGACTCTTTAATTATGAATTAGCTCAAGAACAGTAGCTTAAGCCAAAATATTGTGATTAAGGAGAAATTTGTATTTCCTTTGGCACTTTTCCCTTGATGTATTTTCTACTATGCCATCACTCTTTGTCTAGAAGCAATCACAACAGGTTTTGCTGGCCCTAAAACTTCTTTCTTTTAGAATATGCCCCTCTACATATTCTCAAATGTGCAGAGGGACAAAAGTGAAGTGCATTTGCCTAATATTGCTCTTACCTAATATCTGTTCATGGTAGAGTGCCTTGAATGTCGCAGCTGCTGTAATCATCAGGTCTTCTTCCATGAGGTATTGAATCCTCCTCATCAGGGTCTTAAAGTTCATGATTATTAAAGTGAAAAATCCCAAATCAAGGAATTTTTAAGTCAAGAGCTACTATACACACCAAGGTTACAATAGTTAAGAGGCAGTAATTGGGGAAATTATGGGAAGTAACTCTTCTAAATGGTATTTTAAAAATCGGGTTTTACTTTTTCTCTTTTTATCTTCTTCCTCCTCCCTTTCCAAACAGTTCATTCCAGGCACCATTCAGTAGTGCAGAATGGTAGAGGCATCCACACAGATGGCAGTGAATGGGGAGGAGCTTGACTTGCCTATGAGCCCTTAACCCTTGACAGGGAGAACATTCACTGGCTTAAGGCAGAGATACCCTGCACAAGAAGAGTTGACTTCCATTGTTATATTATTAGAGAACAAAACTATTTATTCGCACTCTTTATTCATATTAATCAGCTTTTCTAAATTCAGACATGCTAATCACAAGAAATTGGTAATTATTATTTTTTTAAATATGTTTTTGTTGATTCTAGAGAGAGAAGAGGGAGAGGGAGAGAGAGAAATATCCATTGGCTGCCTCCTGCACAGCCTCTACTGAGGATTGAACCTGAAACCTGGGCATGTGCCCTGACCAAGGATTGAACAACTGATGACCTTTTGGTGCATGGGACCCCATTCTGCCAACTGAGCCACATGGGCCAGGGCAAAATGGTCAACATTAAAGGATAAACAAATTTCATAAGCTGAAAATAAGTAATTTAATTAACATGTGAGATAGGGATCACATTACTGGAAAAAAATTTAGTCTCTAAAAAGTGACTCAAATAAGATGATTAGTTTTGGGGTGTTTTTTTGTTTGTTTGTTTGACATTTTTGTCAGCAAATTAAACAACTCTTGATTAAGATTGCTCATTTATGTTAAAATCTGCATGGATTTAAGATCCTGCTAAGAAATATAAAGTGTCACATTATGTATGCTGAACTTTCTCACTGAATCAAGTTTTATTTAATTTTAGCAATCACAATTTTAATTATATCAAAAATTCTCAGGGTGCAAAAATACAACTCTTAAATGACCTTTTCTCCACTGTGTTAAAAAAAAAAAGCATTAACATCTTCATACCATATTCATTGTACCATATAATATTTTTGCTCAAAGCTGTTATTTTTGTAGGTCAATGTATTTTTTAAACCAGGGAGGTAAAAATCATATTGCTTTATGTTATGCTCTCTTCCTTTCTATTTTCCAAAACCAAAAATTAGTACATCCCAGTTTTCTGTATGGTTTAGGTTTTAAAACAAGTCATAATTACATGTACTCCAGATTTGTAATATCACTGACTTCTTGACATTCATTATTATAGTAGTTTATGACAAGTAAAATGATTAACAGAATAACAATATTATATACTATGCCAAAACAATGATGACTAAACTATTACCTATCTAAATTTAAATAAATAACTTTGCAAGTAACCAATTAACAGTTAGTATGGCAATATATAAACAGGCAAGCAGCCCTGGCTGGTTTGGCTCAGTGGATAGAGCAGCAGCCTGTGGACTGAAGTGTCCCAGTTTTGATTCAGGTCAGGGGCATTGCGGGCTGGATCCCCAGTGGGAGGCATGTAGGAAACAGCTGATCAATGATTCTCATGGTTGATGTTTCTCTCTCTCTCTCCCTCTCTCTCTTCTTTTCTCTGTGAAATCAATAAAAATATACTTAAAAAAAACAAACAACAACAAACAGGTAAGCACACTGTTTTTCCTTGCATTTGAAGTAACATTAAAATATGAAGCGGATATATCCAAGAAAGAAGCATTTTATTGTTTTCAATATCTTTTTATTGATTTCAAAGAGGAAAGAAGAGGGAGAGAGAGATAGAAACATCAATGATGAAAAAGAATCATTGATCAGCTGCCTCATGTGTCCTTGACCAGAATCGAACCGGGGACCCTTCAGCAGAAAGGAAAATTTTAAGAAAAATGTTAGTTATCTTCTCAAATGTAATTAATTGTGATTGTCACAGAAAAGGTGATAAAGAGGAAGTAGTGGTTAGATAGTGGTCACTCAACCCAGGTGTATTTAAATAGGAAGCTGCATGGCAGGTAACTTAACTGTTTAAAATCTCCATGGGGAACCACACATATGGGGGTCTCACAATATTGTGAGATATGCTTCTATGAGCTCTACCAGGTTCCCATAGTAAATACGAGCAGCAATCCCCTCGGGTTTCCTGAAGGAGGAGGGGAAAGGAACCTGGTTTTTGAACTATACAAGAGCCTTTTTCTGCTTAGCAAGGTTGGCCTCTGGGGAAACTAGTTTTAACCAGGGACTAACCTGCAAAGATCTTATCAGAGCCTAACTGAGGCCATAGAAATACCCAATTCCAGCCCCTCTAGCCATCTCTCCCACCTAAAGATGTGGGGAAGGTGAGGAAAACAAAAACCTGAAAAAGTCTTGTGAAGTTTATAGTCCAGAGGCACAGCCACACTGCAAATCTGAGACCTAATGATAGAATGCTTCTCCTCCCCCCATACTTCACCACCCAGTATATAAAGGCCTACTTTAAGAAATTCATTTTACCCAGTACAGTACATCACATCTGACTATCAGTAAAATATTAAGAGGCATAACAAAAGGCAAAAAAAAAAGAGAGTGAAACAGAGCAAGCATCTGAACCACACATGACAAAATGTTGAATAAATATTCAAAACCAGATAAGCAATGTCAGCAGAAAGGTGAAAATCTAAAGAACCAAAAATAAATACAAGTGGTCTTCAACTTAAGATGGTTCAACTTAGGACTTTTCGACCTTAAAATGGTGTATTTGATAGGGGCAGAAAAGGAATATTGGGGACTAACTATAATTGTAAGAAATATTGATCATGCTTTATTAACCGTTATTGTTTTGTTCTGATTAAAGAGGGAACATTCTAACCTGGCTGGGAGTTGCAGGAGGGACCTGGCAGTTCACCTGGAAATGCAGCCCACCCTCCTCATCAGGAGCTGCCTTTTGTCATGGAATGATTAACAATCTTGTTGCAAAAACCAGAATAGCCAGCCCTTTGAAGAGCATCAACCCTTTGCATATCCAGAGGTATGCAAATTTCAAAAGGCCTTTGGAAATCTCCAGCCCACATTACCTGTAAACTGCCCACTTGGCATACCCCTTTGCCTACTTCCTCATGTAATCTTTGTCCACCTGCCCAATATAAGCAGCTGGCTTATGGTGGGGGGAGGGCAGATTTTTGCAGATGATCTGATGCTTTCCCATACTGTGGGAAGTATTGGAATAAACACGCATATATGATTCAACCCTGTATCTGCTTAATTGGCTCAAGTAGTGACAGGCAGCATGGACCCATTGATTGTCCAGTTACACATTCAGTAAAAACTGTACTTGGAAATTTAAATATTGGTCTTTTTCCAGGCCAGCTATATACAGAACAATACTCCCTCATGATGCTGGGAAAAGGCAGAGAGCCACAGCTCCCAATCAGACCAAGTGATCAGACAATGAACAACCCATACTCTACAACATACTGTGTTGCCAGTGTTTTTTTGGATATTGTGTTTCATATCCCACCATGTGTACGAAACGCCCAGTTTTGTCTCCAACTCTGATGAGAAGAGGAGGAAGGCAATTACTCTTGAGATACAGCTCAAGATAATTACCCAACTGTTGTCTAATGTAAGTGTTCTGGACACATTTAAGGTGGACTAGGCTATGCTATAATGCTTGGTAGGTTGGGCGTATTAAATGCATTTTCATTTTACAATATTTTTAATTTATGATGGTTTTATCAGGACACAACCCCATTTTAAGTTAAGGAGCATATTAAGAATCAAAAACACTGTAACAGAAGTAAAGAATGCCCTTGATGGGCATATTTGTAAACTAAACAGAGCTAAGGACAGAAATTCTGAGTTGGAAGATGTATCAATAGAGTCCGTGAAAACCAAAAAGGAAGAAAACAGACTGAGAAAGACAGAACAGACCATCCAAAGACTATGGGACAACTATAAAAGGTAGAATATACTCATGAAAGGAATACAAGGAAGCGAAGAAAGGAACACAGAAGTAAACGTGTTCCTTTTTCAATGTGGGGGTGGGATTTCCCCCAACACTAAGTAATTCTTGGACACCAGCTGGATGTGCTACCATTCATCTCAATTCTGACACTATCTACCCAGAGGTAGCACCAGATTCCAGAAGTTAAAAGCTCGGTTCCACAAGTTTTCCCTTCACTTCAGATGCCAATCACAAGCACAGGTTGTCACCTGTGCTTCTGCCCAACTGGCTAGAAGAGAGATGTTCCCACAATCCCCTTATTGGGTTTGATCAGTTTGCTGGAGCAGCTCACAGCACTCAGGGAAACATTTTACTTTTATAGATTATCCATTTTTATAATGGGATATAACTCAGGACAGACAGTGGAAGAGATGCATAGGAGTCAACCTATTATAGCATCAATTCTAAGTCTAAAATCTTATCTAAATATCATCAATTCAGTGTTCCTAATTTGAGTAAATCTAAATCATTTACAACACATATGGGTAACACTGGGTATGGTACATTCTGGGGCAAATTACATCTCAAGCTGTAGATTTGAGAAAATAGAAAACAATTTGTGTGTGTGTGTGTGTGTGTGTGTGTGTGTGTGTGGCTTTTGTTTTTGTTTTTTCTAACATGCAAGGATAGAAAAAACAAGATAGCATTTTATAGACTTTACCATTTCCATATGGTAAAGGGACAAAATTTTAAAAAATAAGGGGTCACCCTGGCTAAGTGGCTCAGTTGATTAGAGCATCATCCGGTGCACCAAAAGGTTGCAGGTTTGATTCCTGGTTAGGCACATACCTAGGTTGCTGATTGAATACCCAGTCAGGGTGCATGTGGGAGGCAACCAATCAATATTTCTCTTTCACATCAGTGTTTCTCCCTCTCCCTCTTCCTCTCTATCTAAAATCAATAAAAACCTATACCCTAGGGTAAGGATTTAAAAAAAAAAGGCAAGGGGTCACTAGTCCTTAACAATTTAAATATCCAGCAGGTTAAATGCTATTAGTTCTAAAGGTCTGGAGATAATCTTTTGTGTTCAGGGGCTTTACCCACGAGGCCTGACATTTTGCCATTTGAGGCATTCTTCCTTTTTCTTGAGGACAGTGCATGTTTGCAGATGAATAATTCTCTTGGCCCATTTTCTGCCTTTAGGATTCTGAAAGTCTGACATCCTTCTCCCTTTTTCCCCATCTCTGTCCCTTTCAGTCCAAGTTGGCAGTGGTCACCTATGTATGTCACAGCGATTCATGTCATTAGACAAGAGAGCCATGCATAGATCTTTCTTGTATAACCTTTGTCTCCATTCCTGGCTTCTGCTGAGAGGGTGGAATGGATCACATGCCTAATCTCTTCATTACCAGAAAAAGTTTGTCCCACTATCCCTTGATTTCTCTACATAATAAGTTTTGCTAACAGTTATCTCTTAATTTTAGCATCTTCTGCAATCTGGATAGGTTGAAAATGTACAAAATCAACAAGTTCTGGTTGTTTTTGCTAAAGAGCTTTTTATCGTTTTTCTTTCCTCTTTTAACATAACCAATAAGAGAAAACCTGGTCATTATTTCAACACTTTGCTTAGAAATATAGTATTAATTTAAAACCCATATTCATCAATTTCTAGGTCTGCTGTCCATGCCAATGTAGAACACAATTTAGCCGAGGTTCCTGCTACTCTATCCTATATAATAAAAGCCTAATATGCTAAGTGTCCGGTCGTTCAGTTATCCGTTCAACCAATCAAAGCATAATATGCTAATGATATGCTAAGGACGCTCAACCATTCGCTATGACATGCACTGACCATCAGGGGGCAGACAGTTGACCGGTCGACCAGTCACTATGACATGCACTGACCACCGGGGGCAGAAGCTACAACTGGTAGGTTAGCTTGCTGCTGGGATCAGGCTGATCAAGACTGAGCAAGACTGGCCAGACACACCCTGGAGCACTCCCACGGTGCCTCCCCAGCTGGCCAACCTCCCACATCCCTCCCCAACCTGATTGTGCACTGGTGGAGTCCCTTGGCCTGTCCTGTGCCCTTTCACAGTCTGGGACCCCCCAGGGGATGTCGGAGAGCCGGTTTCAGCCCGATCCCACAGGTCAGGCTGAGGAACCCCACTGGTGTATGAATTTGTGCACCGGGCCTCTAGTATTACATATTCTTCCAGTTCCTAAAAATAGAATCCTTATTTCCTGTCAATGCTTTTAACTTTCCTATTTTACCAGTGCTTCATTTCAGAGGATATATAATATTCTCTAACATAATAGGCTTTCTTATACTGTAATCCTCATTGTCTTATGAGTCCTCTAACAATCTGTGATGTTTAAAACTATCTATAGGCCTTAACATTATTCCAGCTTCTATCTATTATCCAATTCCAAAGCCACTATCACATTTTTTTGGGTCATTTTTTACAGAAGAAGCTCACATTCTGGTAACAAAATCTGTGTTAGTTTTAAATGTGCAGCAACAAATCACCACAAGCTTGGTGGCTTGAAACAATGGAAATTTATTATACCACAGTTCTGGATTTCTGATGTCCACGCTCATTGGCATTGAGATTTCTGCTGTCCACTCTCAGCAAGGCCAAGGTCCCTCTGGGGTGATACAGGAGAGTCTGTTTCTTGTGTCTTCCAGCTTTCGGTGGCTACTGGGATCATTTGGTTGGTGGACACATCATTACAGGAGGCCAATCCATAGAATGAACTAAATAAAATAGCTGTTTTTTTTTTTTTAATTGACTAAGATTGTTGTTGTTATATAAAGTAACCCATGCATTACGTACTACAAATTTTTTCAAAGAGTGGAACTTCTATAGGTTTTTAATTTCCTTAAAATTTCTGATGGCAGACTTCGCTCTCACTGCGGGAATGTCAGCATTCCCCTGGGACCATTTACTGCTCATTTTAAGGCATAGAAGGGGCAAGGGTGTGTGATATGCTGTCTGATTTCAATGTTCTACAGTCCCAGCATGTCAAACTCACGGCGGCGGGGGCGGGTGGGGGAGCGGGGGGTTGCGGGGGGGGGGCTGCAAGTTTGACATGCTTGACCATTATTCTCAAGAAGACACTATAGCAGGTCCCTTGGTTGAAATGATACAAAATAATTCCAAGCCCAAAGCGAAAAAGTTAACTTATTAGGTTTGGGTGGTTTGTTTTACATCAAAAATTAACCAACTAAGCTTTTAAATGGTGGAATTGAATTCTAATTTATTCAAACTAGCTCCAGCAGTCACCTGGTTGAGAATAAAAACTCAACATAATCTTGTGAAGGTGAAAAATCAACATCAAAAAACATATGGAATTTTTTTAAGTGTCTAGGTGTTTTTCCAATTGCTAGAAGTAATAACTTTTTCTAATCTACAAAGATTTTATTTCAACTCAATTTACTCTTCTGGAAACAAGAGGGCTTAATTGCCAACTCTCTTTGCTCTGATATTTTAAATATATTTATAAAAAATATATATGTATTATTTTATTCTAATTCCATGGGTTTTTAGAGTCATTGGGGTCTAATATTAAAATCTAATCTTGAGCCCCAGTCTTTAACTTCTAGTATATTATTGAAGCCTCCATTCTTAAGATTTTATTGTTCACAATAAGAACACTGAACAAAAGTATAATGACTTACTATTTTTCATAGAAATGAACTTGTCCTAAAAAAAAGATTTAAGGCGCAGTTTTCATTGTGAATGTCCACTGAATTGCCAAAAAATGGCTTAAGAATTGGTTATTTATTCAATCTGTAGAATAGTCTCTCATTTTTGTGCCTCAAGGCTGCTAGAATATATAGTTGTAAAAGGAGATTTTTTCAAACTAAAATGTGGGAGCTTCCAAATGCAGTATGTCTTTAAAAGATAGATGTACTCTGGTTCCATTTGGAAGCAAGCAACTATTTTCTAAATATTATGTTTAGTCTCCATTTCCATGTTGAAAAGCTCTCAGGTATTTTTGAAAGAGTGTTTCTTGCTGCTTACAATATTATAGCCCATTTCAAACCTTTTTACCATGAAAAATAGCATACTGTAAGGTGATAGGAAAAAACCCTTAAATCTCAATGCATTATTCTATATTTAGTCCACTAGAAAATTTTTCTAAAAGAAATAGTTTTTTTCCATGTATTTCTAAATATGTAAGTTACTTGTTTTTCATTTATTTTTCCTCCTTCTGAGTAGTCTTCGAATAGCTAATGAAAACCTCTAATTAAGTAAAATATCACTCAAGAGGAAGTGAGTAAATATCTTCACAGAGTAAACTGAGGTAAATTCAGAATTATTGATTATAAGTTGAACTGGGTATTGTTTCTTTCATTTTTGATCAATCTACCCACAGAAAATAGCATTCCAAGCAACTAAAAACTGTCACATTTTTAATTCTTACAAGTAATTCTCTTTTTTTTGACATTTTCTATTTTTAAGTTCTCTTGTATAATTCATTCTTATTTTGATAACATATTCATTGAGATAAAAATCTATACACAATAAGTCATTTATCTGTTTCTACTTTCAAGGTTCTCGCTTTGTTTTTAAACAATTCATCTATGATGTGTTTAGCTCTATACTTCTTTACTAAAAAAAGTTGTTGAGATGTGATTAACATAGGAAAAGCTGTACATAGTAAGTTTAGAGATAAGTATACATCTTTGAAAACGTCGCGGTGATGTATACCATAAACATATATACCACATCCAAAGTATCATTTTTGTTATTATTTCGCAGTTCCTTTGTGCCTTTATGCTTAATGGATCACACATGCAGAAATGTGAAGACAGATGATATTGGTTAAAATAGATAAGTGATTCTTAAGCTTTACCTTAGTTCAAATAAACCATTTTATTGCATTGTAGTTAATAAAAATATGTATTTTTGTTGCCATCTCAATGATAATCAAATTAATATGTGATATGTAATGAGATAAACAGGTAAGGAAGAAGAAAAGGATGAAAAAAAATAAAGTCAAAGAAGTATAAGAAAATGGAGAAACAAATGTGGATAGGAGTGAGATCATGAAGTTACTATCTTCAGCATTTAAACCATTTATCTTATAAATCACTTGAACAAAATATAGATACACAAGATAGCTGTATCTGTCTCATGTGTTGCAAAATAGTATGCTTTCTGTACAAATTGCCTTTATTTGCAACTATGTAAAAATGCCCGCTTTTGCATATGAATGCTTTGTTCATAGCAAGAAGGCTGTGCCACAGATATACAAAATAAGTAGTTTGCCTCATCCTATATAATAAAAGCCTAGGTGGTGTCACACTCTCACGCAACACCCTTGCACGATGTCTGCCACAAGATGTCCGCCACAAGATATCTGCCACAAGATGGCTGCCACAAGATGGCCACCACAAGATGGCTGGCAGGGGAGGGCAGTTGTGGGCCACCAGGCCAGCAGGGGAGGGCAGTAGGGGGCAAACAACCAGTAGGGGAGGGCAGTTGGGGGCAATTGGGCTGGCAGGGGAGGGCGGTTGGGGGCAAACCGGCCAGGAGGGGAAACAGGGGAGGGCAGTTGGGTGTGACCAGGCCAGCAGGGGAGGGCAGTTGGGGGTGACCAGGCCCACAGGGGAGGGTAGTTGGGGGGAACCAGGCCTGCAGGGGAGGGCAGTTAGGGGCAACCAGGTCGGCAGGGGAGGGCAGTTGGGGCGACCAGGACTGTAGGGGAGGGCAGTTGGGGGCGATCAGGCCAGCAGGGGAAGGCAATTGGGGGTGATCGGGCTGGCAGGGGAGGGCAGTTGGGGGCAACCAGGCCCACAGGGGAGGGTAGTTGGGGGGGATCAGGCCTGCAGGGGAGGGCAGTTAGGGGCGATCAGGCCAGCAATGGGGAGGGCAGTTGGGGGAGATCGGGCTGGCAGGGGAGTAGGTTAGTGGGCGATCAGGCTGGGAGGCAGAAGCGGTTAGGGGCAATCAGGCAGGCAGGCAGGCAAGCAGTTAGGAGCCAGCAGTCCCAGATTGTGAGAGGGATGTCCGACTGCCAGTTTAGGCCCAATCTTCATGGGAATTTCATGCACCGGGCTTCTAGTACTTGAATAAAAATGTACCTATTTACTAAGCTAGAGTTTCTCATTACAAGAGCTCAAAAGAGGAATGGTAAATAACATGCTCAACAGAATATGTTGTTGTTTTTGTTTTGTATTGTTTTCTAAATATGTTTTTATTGTTTTGTTTGTTTGTTTTTTGTTGTTGTTTTTTTAGAGTGAGAGAGGAAGGGAGAGGAAGAGATAGAAACATCTATGAGAGAAATATCAATCAGCTGCCTCTGGCACACAGCCTACTGGCTCAAACCCCAGTCGACCTGGAATTGAACTGGTGACCTCTTGGTGCATGGGTCAATGCTTAACCACTGAGCCACACCAATTGGGCCAGAATATGTTGTTTTATCTAACTTTTATAAAGTTGAAGTGATTTCTTTATAAAGGATTGGAGACATTACAAAAAATAATAGTTGTATTTATTTAGTTTTATAAAATTTTAAAAAATCAGTCTATAACAATTACAAATAATCCCTTAAAAGAACTAAAGGGTCAGCTATGCAAATGTGCATAACGAAATTTTATTTTTAAACAAGAGTAAAATAATTCCAAAGATCACTTTGTTCTTATTTAAATAATATATGCATAGCAAACTTGTGTTTTCTGGTAACATCAAAAGTGCCCAAGTATAGCTGAATCCCCAAATAAACCATTTTATTACTTTGTAAATAAAATATGTATTTTTTGACCGCTTCACTTTAGTATCGAGTTAAACCTCTAGATTAATTCAAAGATATGCTGAATATATATTTCTCTTGAAGCAACTATTTGTTGAGCATTACACAAGAAAATAAAAGTAGAACACATGTATTAAGCACCATGATAGAGAAAGCAGGATATCTGCTATATCCAGTCCTTTAGTTAAGAAAGAACAACAAAGTATAGTTTTTCTTTAATGCACAGTAAGTACTCATTTAATTCAATGCAATATAATTACACTATATAATAAAAGCCTAATATGCTAAAGCCGTGGTCGGCAAACTGTGGCTCGCGAGCCACATGTGGCTCTTTGGCCCCTTGATTGTGGCTCTTCCACAAAATACCACAGCCTGGGCGAGTCTATTTTGAAGAAGTGGCGTTAGAAGAAGTTTAAGTTTAAAAAATTTGGCTCTCAAAATAAATTTCATTTGTTGTACTGTTGATATTTGGCTCTGTTGACTAATGAGTTTGCCGACCACTGTGCTAAAGTGTCCAGTCGCCTGGTTGTCTGTTCAACTAATCAAAGCTAAGTCCACTCAACCGCTTGCTATGAGATGCACTGACCACCAGGGGGCAGATGCTTCGACCAGTAGGTTAGCTTGCTGCTGGGGTCAGGCTGATCGGGACTGGGCAAGATGGGCCAGACACGCCCTTGAGCCCTCCCACGGTCCTTCCCCAGCTGGCCAACATCCTGCGTCCCTCCCCAGCCCTGATTGTGCACAGGTGGGATTCCTCAGTCTGGCCTGCACCATCTTGCAATCTGAGACTCCTCAGGGGATGTCAGAGAGCCAGTTTTGGCCTGTTCCCACAGGCCAGGCTGAGGGACCCGACTGGTGCACAAATTCATACACCAGGTCTCTAATCCAATTATAATGAGAATATTTCAAGTAATATATTTTCTTTCCTCCACTACCATGCTCAACAAAGAGATTATCTTACAAATAACATTAATGAAAATGATTGACACAAATATAGAACTGCAGACAAAAAATTATTAGCACTTTTGCTTCGCAGAAAATTTTCAAAGTGTGGAATGTTACCTGAGTTTTCACTAAAATTTGTAACAAAAGCTACAGAGAAAAATTAGTTTGACTTTCACATGTGCATGTTCATTTTACATGTTGATTTTTGCCAATGAATTAAATATACCATTCAAAATTGAAAATATTCCTTTAAATGTTTGTTAAAAATATTTTTTAAGCCCTAGCCAGTTTGGTTCAGTGGAAAGAGCAGCAGTCTGGGGACTGAAGAGTCCCAGGTTCAATACTAGTCAAGGGCACATGCCTATTGCAGGCTCAGTCCAACAGTAGGGGTCATGCAGGAGGCAGCCAATCAATGATTCTCTCTCATTATTGATGTTTCTATCTCTCTCTCCCTCTCTCTTCCTCTCTGAAATCAATAAAAATATAATTTTAAAAAATATGTATATTTTTTAAGCAGACATATTGAAAGTGTCCAAGTGTCCCTGAACGTTAAGAATGCCTTGCTTTATACAAGTGAACACTGAACAATGGTGATAGATTCAGGATAAGGGGATGCAAGGGGTTCTTTTTTCTTTTCTTTTTTTTCTTCTTTTCATGAGTAAAAGACATTTATAAGGCCACTAGAGGCCGGGTGCACAAAATTCGTGCATGGGGGGTGTGTGTCCCTCAGCCCAGCCTGCACCCTCTCCAATCCAGGACTGCTGGCTCCCAACTGCTCACCTGCCTGCCTTCCTGATTGCCCCTAACCACTTCTGCCTGCCAACCTGATCACCTTCTAACCACTCTCCTGACAGCCTGATTGATGCTTAACTGCTCCCCTGCCAGCCTGATTGCCCCAACTGCCCACCCCTGCAGGCCTAGTTACCCCTAAGTGCCCTTCCCTGAAGGCCTGGTCCCCCAACTGCTCTCCCCTGCAGGCCTGGGTCCCCCCCCCCCAACTGTCCTTCCCTGCAGGCCTGGTCACCCCCAACTTCCCTCCTCTGCCGGCCTGGTCACCCCTAACTGCCCTTCCCTGCAGGCTTGATCACCCCCACTGCCCTCCCTTGCAGGCCTGGTCCCTCCCAACTGCCCTCCCCTGCTGGCCATCTTGTGGCAGCCATCTTGTGTCCACATGGGGGCAGGATCTTTGACCACATGGGAGCAGCCATCTTGTGTGGTCAATTTGCATATCACTCTTTTATTAGATAGGATAGAGGCCTGGTGCACGGGTGGGGGCCGGCTAGTTTGCCCTGATAGGTGTCCCCGATCAGGGTGGGGGTTCCCTTGGGGTGTGGGGCAGCCTGGGCGAGGGGCCTGTGGTGGTTTGCAGGCCGGCCACACACACCCCGGCGACCCAAGTGGAGGCCCTGGGATCTGGGATTTATTTATCTTCTATAATTGAAACTTTATAGCCTTGAGCAGAGGCAAGCCTCCTGCTTGCTCCGTGGCCACAGCCATTTTTGTTGGGATTTATTTATCTTCTATAATTGAAACTTTGTAGCCTTGAGTGGAGGCCTGGGCTGGCCAGGGTGTGCAGAAAGCTTGGCTTCCTCCATTGCGGGAGAAACCCAAGCCTCCTGCTCGCTTCATGGCCGCAGCCATCTTGGTTGGGTTAATTTGAATACTCGCTCCTGATTAGCTGGTGGTCGTGACTTGCGGGTGTAGCAGAGTGGTGGTTAATTTGCATATTACTCTTTTATTAGATAGGATGCTTCTTGCTAGATGTTAAAATATCACCAACATTAATCACATATACACTGAAACAAAATGTTAAGAGCAGATGACACAAGGGGAAATTTTTCATTTAAGACTACCTTATTTATTCATTCTACAGCCCATACTTATCATAAAGTAGATGGTAAAATGAGAAAAGCTATGTATTTTACTGACAACATAGGGGGAATAGATACAGAAATGTCAAAGCACCTATTTCAAAGATTGTAACACTGATATTTGATGTTTCCAATTCAAAGAAATGGAAATCATTACTTCATTAAAAAGTATGCATTCTACACTAATAATAAATTCTGAAAAAAGATCATTCCTGAGAAAACATTAATTTATACTAGTATGACTATTCCCATTAGAAAAAAAAAAATAGTTAGCAATATGACCTTGAAGTTAATTAGCTTTCACAAAGAAACCTAGAAGCCTTGGTAGATATTCCACATAAAATAATGAATTAAAATCCCTTGAAATTACTTTGTAGTTAGTAATTTTGCTGGTCAGTTACCCATTGTCTTTCAGCTTCTAATCCATCCTTTATACTCTGCTCTGAGATGCTGGTACTCTGACTTTGAAGCTATATTTCTCAGTCTATACTCCCATACCAATGCCAATTGGAGACACCGGAGAGAAGAGTGAAGGAGGGGAGAAAAAACTGCCTCCTGTTCATTTTTTATTTGTTTCTATTTCAGTTTCTTCTCTCAAGTTAGCATTGCTTCAAAAAAGAGTTGGTTCAGCTCCTGCTACCTTTGCCAGTCCCTCTATTAGCCTCATCACCCTTCACTGTAGGCACCAACAACAGCCAAGAGGTATCTCTCTCCTCCTCAGAGCCACACAGGGTGCTTCAGATAGGATTCCCGCCTTCCTCTGTCTTTTCCACCTCTTCCCCCACCTCTGTGTTCATCAGTTATTGTCTCTGGCTGAGCTCAGTTCTCCCTGTTTGCTCTTTTGGTTTCCAGTTCCTATTAAACCACTTTGCTCTATAAAATCCTGCTGTGTGATTTCTCTTCTACTGATGGACCCATAGCTGCTAAGTACTTTTAAATCAAAGCTGAACTAATTCAACATCACGCTTTGCAAGACAAACACAGACCAAGTTAAAGCTCGTTAGCTGTTTATCTAGATTTCTTCAATAATCCTGAGGTTTGCTTTATCTCTAGTTGACCCTAGCAATCTGCTTGAGTTAAAGGCAAGATTAAGTACCATGTTACATTGGAAATCAAGGCAAACCTCTTGCTCTAAAACAAATAATTGTCAATGATTTGTTAACCTCACAATCACTCTATCAACTGAATATATGGTTTTACTTTTTATTTAAAAATAACACAGAACACTGCAAAAACAATGCAGATTAAAATTTGTATCTAACATTCAGAATTGACAATTTTCAAATCAGAAAGCTGCTCACTATATTTTGTTGGGAAGCAATTCTCTTGGCGTTTTGACCACCTCAGGTTATCTTTCAGAGAATGGCTGCATAGCAAATAGCCTTGGGAGTCAGAGATAGTGTATCCCTTCCCATGGAGAGCAGATTTCTTTCCTGACTTCCCTCCTCAGAAACATTCTCCGATAGTACCAAGGTAAAGTCTCCATCCTCTCCCCAAAGGAGACCAGCTTACAGTCCAGAGTAATGTCTTTCTGGAGAAGAGGATGGGCAGACTTGCTAGCAAACCCTCTATAAACCTGAGGTTTCCTAATATCAGCATTCCTCAACTGTAACACAAACCTCTGTGTATGCAGCACTCATCTGAGCCCCTCTGTGTCACTCCCATAGAAACTGGGGGTCAAGGAGAACTAATACAAGTGTGAAGCTCATGTGGTCTGCAATTTACTGAGCTATAAGCTAGATTCATTTGGGCTCATTGTCTTCTTACTGAATTTATGGAAGTCTAGCCACCCAGGCACACAATTACAGAAATTACAGTTGTCGCCCTAGCTGGTTTGGCTCAGTGGATAGAGTGTCAGCCTGCAGACTCAAGGGTCCCAGGTTCAATTCCGGTCAAGGGCATGTACCTTTGTTGCGGGCACATCACCAGTGGGAGGTGTGCAGGAGGCAGCTGATAGATGTTCCTCTCTCATCGATGTTTCTAACTCTCTATCCCTCTCCCTTCCTCCCTGTAAAAAATTAATAAAATATATTAAAAAAAAGAAATTACAGTTGTCATGTGTAATTATATGTCTATATGTGCAGTATATGTAAACATGTGTTAGTCACTTTTATTCCTTGGATCTCATTTTCATCATCTAAGAAAGTTTAACATTGGCTGATTTGATATATAATGATTCTACATACAGATATTTTTTTGTAGTTTCTTTTCTTTCTAAAGTTTTTTTATCTCTTATTTGCTCTAAAAATATTACTTTAAGGTTATGCATTTATCAACTTCTCCTGGTCCAGGTTCCAGATTTTCAAAGCATGCTGAGGCTATCTGATGTGTGCTCTCATGCAGAGACAGTTGTAGTGAGTATTCAACAGAAAATTGACATTTTTTTCCTTAGAGTAATGTATTTTTAGAAAATTTTAGTAATATGACTTCATATATATATATATATATATATATATATATATATATATATATATATATATATATATATTTTAAAAAGCGGAAGTCACCCTGGTGCTGTGGCCCAGTGGTTAAGCATTGACTTATGAACCTAGACAATCAGGAGGTCAGGGTTTGATTCCTGGTCAGGGCACCTCCCAGGTTTGTGGGCTGGATCCTCAGTACAGGGTGTGCAGGAAGCAACTGATCCATGATTCTCTCTCATCATTTATGTTTCTCTCTCTCCCTCTTCCTTCCTCCCTTCCTCTCTGAAATAAAATATATATATATTTTAAGAGCAGAAGTTATTTAATTAAAAGTGAGAAATCGAAACCAATATCAGCAAATTGAATCAAGAACTAAATGTGTCCCTAACATAAAAATTTCAAAATGAAAACAAATTAGAAAAAAGAAAAGGTAAATGTCTATTGATTTAAAAGTCAGACATTAAAACTTGATTTAAAATACTGAAACATGGTTAGGCATGTAGAAACTAAGCAGCAAATGTATGTCTCATGGATTAGAGAGAAATCAGAATAAATTAATAGAAACCTGAAATTATAAAAAATATTTTGAGATATACATGCAAAAGTACCATGTTTAAAGGGTTGTAAACATTGGCAAAAAAAATAATTCATTAAAGGATAATAACTTTGATGCATTTTCTTCATATATCCATAAAATAAAAGGAAATCTAAACTTTAAAAGGGTATATAAAAGTAGAAAAGCAGTTTACATTATAACCATATCCTTTAGAATATTTAAACAACATGGATTTTAAAGTATACATAGAAGGTTTGGAGTACCAGTAAAATCTTTGGAGTTACTGGTAAAATGTTTTGGTGTAGCAGCAAAATCTTGGACAGAGACTAATTGTGCTGGCTTCATCATCTACCAAGAGAGTTTTCCCAAAGTGTTTCATATATTATCATGATGTCTTTAATTAATATGGTATTCTATCTAGACCATTTCCAGTAAAATTTGAGGGTGTTGTATTATTAGTTAGGCTGAAACAAATAATAAATAAAAAATGCTTCTTGGATCTTCAAGTTTCCTCACATAAGGTGTTGGACTGCAGCAATACCTGTTAATGTTCACAGATTTTGGTAGCACTCCTGACACTGATCTTTTTAAATTATTGAAAAAATAAAGCAAAATAAATCTTCTTCCTGGAAATTCTCAACGTCTCTTATTTTCAAACGACCTTATCTGATGTCGGATTTTCTCCCCTTGCGTGGACCAATGTCAGGGCTTCCCACTCAGCAGAAAGCAGATCATTTATTTTCTTAGCAGGCCATCTCCCCCATGTCATTAATGATTCAGAGGGCATGTTTACAAGGGGCAAATGTTTCCCAGTTTGCTGTGTCACAAAGCAGCAACTTCCATTTTACATAAATAGAGCCCTAGAGTTTCATGTTCATGTTCAAGACAATCAAGAGTGATAATTTCAATTCTATGCTTTCCCAATTTGTCAGATGACAAAGGAGTGAAAGGGGGAAACTTTCACTCCTTTGTCATCTGACAAATCATAAATTAAAGAAGAAATAGAACCCTGGAAACTATGGCCGGGGTCAAGCATCCATAAAGCTGGTATAGAAAATCAGGGAAGATGGTTTTTAGCTCTTGATTTATAATTGACAAATAAAATTGTAAGACAGTTAAAGTATGCAAGATTATAAAAATATAAAAGGCCCCTCCCATTGAATTAACACATCCATCACTTCACATATTTACCTTACAAAATACAGTGTTATTAACGGTAGTCACCATATTATACTTTAGATCCAGAGACCATATTCATCTAATAACTGGAAGCTTGTATCCTTTTACCAGCCTCTCCCTATTTCCACTCTTCCCCACCAAACTTTTGACAACCATTTTCCCACTCTGTTTCTAGGATTGTATATACACATATATATTTTTTGTTTGTTTGTTTTCACATTTCAGTGATACCATGTAGTATCAGTCTTTGTCTGGCTTATTTCACTTGGGATAATTTTTCTCACATTCCTAACATTTTCTTCTTAATTCATCAAAGTCCATAGACAAGAATCAATGTGTCAGCAGCTACTGTTCAGCTCATAGAATTCTACACACACAAAAATAAATTTATTCTGTTTGTTCCAAAATATTGGCAATTCCAAGCAATGCTGTAGCCTCCATGTTTGAATCTAGATTTTATACTACATGTACTTTGAGGGTGTTGATTTTTAAAACTGTGTTTGTTAAGCAAATCATATCTGTATCTATAATTTTAATATATAGTGCTAAATTACTTTAGTATAGCCTACAGTGATTGCACTTGCCATATATTTAGCTGACCAGCCTAAATCAGACCATTGTTTTTGGAATGTTTTGGGGGAGCAGCTTTCCTGAGGCTTGCGTATAAGCTCTGGTCTTCATTGTTTAACTCATATTTGGCCTAACTAGCAGTCACTGCAGTGCCCTTGAATGAACATTTGACAACTACCATAGAGGTTTTGTTTTTCTGATTTTGGATTTGTTGTTTCTGTCTCTCATAACTCTACCACAAGCCATATATGAGTGTCTTATATCAACCTTTTTTATTATCACCAATGATAGTATTCGATACATTTTTCTATTCACAGAATATCTTTTAGACGGAAATGACTAATTCAATGGGAAAATGCTCATGGGATCCATTGAACTTATTGTGTACTACATCATAGAGAAGCAGTAGCTTTTAAGGCATAGAAAATTGCCTCTAGAAAAGTGGAGTTAATATTTTGTAAGTTTGGGTGCCGTCCAAAAAGATGCAATATATGCTCCCAAACAGTAACAAATATTATGCCCTTCTCCAATAGTCATAATATGTACATTTGAGAACTAATAAGGAAGAAATTAACATTGAAAGATTTTTCTTAAAAAATCCTGAACAAAGGGCAGTATTAAATTATATTTTAAGAAAATATCTAAAAATAGTTAAATTGCATCAGTAAGCTTACACATATTTTTAGTGGTTTAAAATGTATATAGAAACTGTTTGAGCCCTTAAAATTAATAAAATTTTAAAAATATTTCAAAATAATATTTTCTACCTTTGATTTTAAAAGTAACATGTTAATTGGTAAAGCTGAAAGAGAATTATATAGAAAAATATAAAACACTTAATATAAAGATAACTACTGGTATTTTTTCCTTTTGGTATTTGTCTCACACTAAATATGCTTTATCTGAAAGGTTCTTTATAAGTTAAAAATACATTGTTAATATATTCTCTTCATAATAATTTTTAAAGTATTTCATATTATTATATTTCAATAAATAAATTTAACCATTTTATCATTTTTACATTTAAATTAGTGATGTGTTTTTTCACTACTGTAAATATAATTTTGTTGACTATAACTGTGTAATTGACAATTTACAAATTGTTTTCTAGAGATAAATTGGTTAATTAAAACAATAGAGATATTTCATGTGAAAGGACTCAGATATGTTTGCAACTGTAGAGCTAATTTTGTGCTGTGTTGTTCCCATACAAACATTTCAGACATTCTGCCTAAGAATGTATAATTTATGATCCCATATGAAATGTGTATTTCAAATGAGAATACAGTAAGCTGCAACCTTTCATATCACAGAACAGTTGATGGTATGACAGCACAATAATTAATCTATTTTA
The DNA here is from genome assembly GCF_951640355.1 of Cnephaeus nilssonii. Classification (NCBI taxonomy): domain Eukaryota; kingdom Metazoa; phylum Chordata; class Mammalia; order Chiroptera; family Vespertilionidae; genus Cnephaeus; species Cnephaeus nilssonii. Next base: position 97,601,578 of record NC_137073.1, read on the forward strand.
TCACCTAATTATTTTGTAAACAATATTACTTCTGTCATAATCCATTAACTCAAATCGTTCCTCTTAAGAAGGTGGTAGATATTATTATTTTTTAATAACCAGACTGTCACAGCAATAGACCTTTTGTCTCAGGCTATTAATTAAAGAGCTAATTTATGCTTTGTTAAAAATATTTTTATAGACATAAAAATCAAAAGGCTCAATGACATATCCTCAGGATAGCACTGAACTATTTTGCAAGTACATATATTCTAGCCAGTAAACATGTGTGAAGAACCATCTGACTTGTTAACTGTTACTGTCCGCAGATCATTAGGGAATTTAATCACAGAGGCAGAACTCGTAAGGATGTGCAGTGATGTTCAAGTGTTATATAAGCCCAATTATTGACTGTAATTGAGCAGCTGCCAAAGGCCTGATGATTCTATCTAATATCTGAGAATGACTGTCTAAAGGACAGATTAGCTCTCCATCCTCTTAGCATCCCCAGGTAGTAAATCTCTGTTTTAGATCATCTGAGGGAAAAGCACCTGCACAAATAATCTCATTCTCCAGAAGAAAGGTCTTCACTGGCTTTCAGCGTAACTTTGTTTCCTCAGCCATTATTGAATCCATACAAGAGTCATTCATTTTTTAACAGTATATTTGTGTCAATTTAAGAACTAAATTTAAGGATAATATTGAGACTGTTATCCAAGGCCATTACATGGGACTCACAATCTCGTTAATGTTGCTTTGAGTTAAGTTTCAGGGCAAAATTTGTGTTTTCTGATTCATTGTGTGCTTTTATTTTGTCAGATCATAAAAACTGTTTATGGCTATATGGTGTTTTTTTCATGGTTACCAAATGTATTCAAGACATATTCTCATTTATCCTCACTAAAACCCAATGAAGGAGAGAGGTCAGACATCACTGTCTCAATTTACATAATAACAAAATAAAAAAAAATGTATGAAGCGTGACACAATGAGTTAATGTGACTTTCCCAGTCATGGGTGTCTGAAATGAAACTAAACTTCTAAAATTTTATTATGCTGCATTTATACTTTCAGAAAAACTTTATATCTTTTTGTATTATGAGGAAAAGCAAAAAGAAAAACTATTCAAAATTCAAGTTAACATTTCAAATAGCTATGTTTCTTCTATATATTGTGTATATGCTTCATTTTGAAAACCACCCATTAAATTCTAAATTATTTTAAGGTATTATTTATTTGATTATTTTATAAAAATATTTAATTAGATATTTGTATTTCTGATGAAAGAGAGGGAGAGAGGGAAGAATGCAAATATGGTGTGATAAATTAATTTTCCCCAAAGTTTTCTTAAATGCACACTAATAATAATCACTTATGAAAAACCATTGCTTTCTTATCAATTACAAATGGAAGTATCTATACCAAGAATTATTTTATAACCGAGGTAGAAAGTATAGACAAAAACATGTCTTTGTGTTTTTGTGTTGCATAAGATTTTGTACATTTCCTTGAAGAAAAATATCATGTTGAATCTTGGTGGCTCATTAAATATATCAACTCTGAGATCCCATCTGGAGGATCACCTGAGTGTGTGTTGAAAGTCCTAATTAACAAGTTCTTCGGTGACAGGAAGGTCCTAGTTAAGTTTCTCAGATTGTTATTATTTAGAAAGATTGCAAATGATGCCCCTGGGTGATGGTAAGCACAGGGAGGATCAGCTACACATCACAAGTATGAGCAGACACATTTTGTTTACCTCATTTCGAGGGTTTCTTTCCAAGCGCAAGACAAACGAGTGGACAAAGCAAAAATAACAAACAAACCAACTAAACCCAGCACTTACATATAGTCACATGAATTATTAGGAGCATTGAATCTCACTGGAGCCAGCAAGAGCTGCAAAAGGACATCTCTCTTTTCCCTCAATGTGGGGAAGCACGGGACTTGGTTGGAAAGTTTGTAAGAAGGAATCTCTGAAAGGTCAGGGGCCTCTAGGGGGAGCTGGCTGAAGGCAGCAACCCCTGCCTTGACTTTTCTAAATAAGTCTGAGCCCTGGGATGTTTTACTGGAATCTTTATGTTTAGTCTTTAGACGTCCTGTTTAAAGGACACTGCAGATGCATGTGTTTTCTCAAGGATACTTACCCTGCTGATAGTATCTAAAAGTTAATTTTAGGTCAAGCTGTTGCTACAATAAAAGCCTAAGGGGGTATGAGAATGGGGCTGTTTGGTTTGTCTAGCCAAGCAGTCCCTTGCCCTCTCTTTCACAGAAGTGTGTGTCAGAGTACTCATCCATCTGCTGCTCAGGGTCTGCTGGTCAGCGCTGGCACCTCTAGAATATAGACTTAATTTAACATCTATAATAATAAAAGCATAATATGCTAATTACTAGTAGACCAGACATGCTTCTGGACGAAGCCAGGGCTGTGAGGGAAGCCCTGGTCCTGGGTGCCAGAGGGAAGCTGGTGCCAGCAGCCGGGAGAAGGAAGGCCTACTCTTGCATGCATTTTGTGCATCAGGCCTCTAGTTGGTATATAATAGCATGACAAATAGTTATATACTAGTAGATACATGTATGGAAAATCCTTTTTTCTCTATAATTTTCTCAGGGACAAAATTCCTTCTAAATGTCTCTCCCTCTTATCACTCATGTAGAGCTAAAAATACCACTTTTGATCCTCCCACCTCCAGCCCTGTGAACATTTACTTTTTTCGCATATGCTTTTTCTTAAAATGCTTTTACCATGAGGAAAACATCCCATTGCTATAGCAACAGGAAGTAGAATATTTGCAGTACAGTTTTGACCTGATACTTAGTTCTACTTTATCTGATTCTCACCATAATCTTGATAACATTTATTGTTGTTATTAGTTTTAGAGAGAGGGAAGAGAGGTAGGGAGATTATTCTTTTCTCCTCCAAAACCTCCCCTCCCCTTTCCTCATGGATTTTTTTTTTTTTCCTTTTTTGGAGAGTTTCACTTGAATTTACAGGTTTAATTTTATTTTTAATTCTCAAACATTGTTTTTCCCCCTGCTGTACCATATATTTTTCATCTAAGCAATGTTCTGCACTTCACAAATGGAAAGGCAAGAGCTGGGAAACACAGCAGGAAATAAGTAGAGTACTATGGACAAGCCAGAAAAATAAAAAAAATTGTGTGTGCCTAGGCCTTACTCACAAACCTTTGCTTTGCTTTACTAGCCTGGTAAAATTATTAAATAACTCTAGAGTAAGGTCTAAAACATGAGTGTAGATTAGTTCTGCTCATTATCACTGCCTAGTATTTCTAGCTGCTCTTTGTCCAAAAATAAAGCTGTGAAATTAAGGTACAGTCTAATGGAAGCATGAGGGCTTATTTGCTGCATGTTTAATTACAGATTTTATATTATTCTGGTTCAAAAGTACCAGTAATAAATCATGTAAAATTCTAGCAGGCCTGGAGTCCTTCACCATGAATTCCTGTGCACTATAAATGTAGGAAAGTGTTTCTTTAACAGTGATGTGATAGAACCTGATGGGATTCACAGAAATCAAACCAACCAGTAGCTACCCAGGGCTTTCAAACAGCTCCGGAGCCAGAGAACCATAAAGGAGGGCAAAAAACAGGCTGTGCTTGGTCAACCCCTAACATGCTCTTCTGGTCACAGGCCTGCAACAGTAAGAACATGTTTAACTAAAAGTAAATGATGTTAAAAGCCGGCATCACTTAGAAGACCTCTATAAAACGTTTCTACAGAAGAGATTAAAAGACGGTCAAATTTCTAACTGAAATCATGGTTTGGAACCTAAAACCAGAACCAAGGTAATCTGATTGCCCTTCTAAGGAAAGACACACTGTACCTTATCTTCTGTATTTGTGTTATTTTATGTTATGTAATCATTTTTTTCTTTCTACTTATGAAATCTAAAAATTTTATTATCCATATTTTTATTCCTCCATTACATATCCTATATACCTTGGGGAGTTTAATTTTGATTTAGGGCTTTTCAGGTGCAATACCAATGACAGCAGCATCCTTGATAATGGAGGAAAGAAACCAGCCTGTACTTAGAGCTGAGTGGCATGAATGCACATGATTGTTCTTTTCTTCCTTCAGGGAGTTTTTGAGAAAGAGTTGCTTTAGGTGCAACAATCGTGGATTTTGTACTAGTTTCCTAGGGCTGCCATAACAAACTACCACAACCTAACTTAAAATAAGAAAAAGTCATTATCTTATACTAGAGGCTAGAAATAGGAAGTCAAGGTGTTGGCAGAATCATCTCTCTCTTCAAAGGCTTTAGGAGAGGATCACTTCTTGCCTCTTGCTAGCTTCTGGCAGTTGCCAGCAATCCTTGGCATTCATTGGCTTGTAGACATGTTACCTCAATCTCTATTATATTCTTCACATGTTTCCTCTCTCTGTCAATATGTCTCTGTGGCTTTAATACCTATTGTCCCCTATAAGGACACCAGTCATTGGGTGAGGGCTCACCTCAAATTAATCCTCTTAACTTGATTATCTCTGCAATGATAGCATTTCCAGATAGAGTGATAGTCACAGGTACATGGTATGAAGGGATTAACAAGTACAAATAGTTAGTCAATAATATTGAATGACTGAATAATGCCAGGTAGGTAAAAGACTTATTGGAGGGATTACTTTAAAAATTATATAAATGTCTAACCACTATGTTGTACATATGAACCTAATATAAAATAATATTAACTGTCAACTGTTATTTAAAATGTTTAAAATAAGCAAAAATTAAAAGAATATTCTTTTAGGGGTATAATTAAACTTATAACAGTTTTTTATATAGATTGTAAAACCTATGTATGTGATTTGACAAGAAATACAATATAATGGAAATCTCTTATTTTATTCTATTTCACTCTTCATTTTCTTTTCAATACAGTCTCCAGTCACCAGAATCTGGTATGGCTTGCTCATCTCTGAATTACCTGATTCAGAAATTCATACATTCCATTCACATCAATCAAATTTTGTGGTTTCCCAGGAATAGCTTTGGTTCAATGGTAAAAATACAAACGAACATGCAAACCAATTTAGAGTATTATCTATCTTTTTCAATTTTCAGGCAAAAAAATGAGAAAAATTCAACTCAGTCTTGGAAGAAGAGGAATATTTAAGTTGGACGGCTTAAAGTCATGTTCCCAAAGTGAGCAAAATCCCCTGTCAATATTAGGGAAAAATAAGACCAAAGGCAATTCTGTAATGGCAGTGTAAAGACTTATGAAAATACATTCATCCCTAAAAGCAAGGATATCATTGGCAAAATTTGTCAAAATCAAGTTTTTCAGAATTATAAATATTAACCAAAATCTTATATATATAAAAAGAAACAAACAAAACAATGAGCATGTATTTAAAAAATGAGTGAGAATTTAGGAGTGAGATTTGTAGTGTTTTAACTTATCCTATTCCATACCTCTCTTCCCACCTCCACAGTACCCTTGAAAACAGCAGCCTCAAAATCAGGGTAGCTGTGTAAGCCAGTAGCCTAGCAACAACTGGAGGTAGTAGAGCAGAAAGTTAAAGCTCCCTAAAATTCTCATCCTCAAGGACTCTTAATATTTGACCTGTGATGGTTCCCTGGAAAAGCACCATTTACAGGGCTTGTCTTCATTTCATTACATTTAGAGCATATTCTGTGGAAAAGCCCTGTTCCAAAGGCAGTGGTTGAAAAAAATGGCAGGAAATTACATAACATTAAACTGTTACAGGGGGTGATACAAAATAAAACAGGATAGACATAAATTTTTTAAAAGATAATGTAGGGAATGAGATAGCTATGGGTGGGCATGAAAAGTTCTAACACATTGATGGAAATTGGGAAGGCCAGGCACATGCATGAGCGCAATCAATTGATCAGGAAAGACTTTAGAAGATAGTATGTGGCTTTGAGGCTGTTTGTGAACAAGAAGGTTAAGAGAAAATTGCAAACTCCAGAGCATTAAGGCCTGACTATATAGAGTACCTCTGAAAAGGCTGACTTCAAAGCATTTAAGGAAATCTCTGTTCAGTCCACTATAGAACTATAAGTTGAACATAGACAGTGTCCAAAAATGTCAAAATTACAGATTTTAGAGAATTCATTTGATAAAATCACTAAAAAAAAATATCAAAACAACCAACGTTAGGGAGGAATTTTTTCCCTAGTTCCCATAGTATATTATTTATAAGACTTGTTTTTTCATTAGAGAGAGAGAGAGAGAGAGAGAGAGAGAGAGAGAGAGAGAGAGGGAGAGAAAGAGAAACATGAAGAGACAGAAAAGTATGATCTATACTCAGGGAAAAAATAGCAGTCAGTAAAAACTATCCCTGAGGAATGTAGTTAGTATGTGGTGCATAAATGTCTGATTGTTGGATTATATGAAGGCTAGGACAAATGAAAGAGCACCCAAAATACCCTATGCAAAATTCCCCAAGGGAAAACATTAAATGTCGAATTAAATAAAATTGCTGGACACCTAAAAACCCAGATAGTTTTCATGAAAAAATTTGAAAACAAACATTTTAATTGATTTGCTGATTAGAAGTTTGCTATCCTTATTATTCCAAATAATATCATAAATTCATTTTAATTGTTTAAAAATATTATGCAATGTATATTTAACATAATACATGTTAAATATACATAGCATGTTAAATATACATTCATCCCATACTACTTTTAATAAATTATTTGATCCTCTCATTAAAGAGAGTTTACTTTCATAACTCAGTTTTCCTTAAGATGAGATTCAGTCCTAAGAGCTTAAATTGAAGAGCCAGAATTAAATCTTAGAAAATCTGACTTTAAGTCCAAGGATATTTATCTTATGCCAATAACTATGTATTTTAAAAAGTGAAATACAAACTTTCAAAATACTGGTGTTTTCATAAAAGTCTACCATATAGAAAGAAATCTTTTCAAGAGGGAGTAGATAGTATTCAACATTCACCTACCTTAAAAGTGAGTCTTACTTGGTGACATGTAATATTTTTTCCAAAATATATTTTTATTGATTTCAGAGAGAAAAGGAGAGGGAAAGAGAGATAAAGACATCAATGATGAGAATCATTGATCGGTTACCTCCTGCAAGCCCCACAATAGAGATTGAGCATGTGCCCTGACCGAGGATCAAAAAGTGACCTCCTGGTTCACAGGTCGATGCTCAACCACTGAGCCATGATGACTGGGCTCCATGTAATATTCTTTAGGTTCTGAAGTTATTTTATGAAGGTATTCTGATTCTGTGAATATTTGAGCTTCTTCATATTGTAGATATTTCTGAAGTGAAACAAACACATTAGGGGACTAAAACATTTACAAGTCATGTAATGTCTTTAAGTAGCAATGAAAGCAGAAGGTAAGGGACTTAATAAACTCAAGGATAGGTTTTCATATGTGTAAATTATAAAATCATGCTTACTTTTTGAAAGATATCAAATATATACAGTATGGTATTGCCATCTGTCCAGAATGCCCTCCAGCTGCCTGGTTGAATTGTTAAAAATTCTATAACTGCCAAGTGTTAGTATTTGGGACACATGGCTGACAAATTGGAGAAAGTTTTAACCTCACAGGGCATGGCTTTAAAATATGGGTTTGTTGATAAAACAAAACAAAAAGGTACTTTCATTTATTATCAAAATCACATTAATTTAGCTACATGGCAAGTTCATACCCAGGAGTAGCTTTATAAATTATTAACATTGTATATAAATGGCTGAAGTACTGGTATTGGCTAGCATTATTTATAAAATATTGAGAATGTTATAATTTCTTCTTTTTTCCTACTTCAAAAGTAATAGAATTTTAACGCAGATGAGTTAGAAGACATAAAAACATAATGAAAAATGTAAGGGCAAAAAAAATGTAAGGGCACACAATATGATATTATATTGTGACAAATATAACTATTGCTAATAAGATAGTGCATTCCCTTACAGAGTGCTTTTCTACGTATATTTAAAAATATTTTCACATAATTAGGATTATATTAAACTAGAGCCCAGTGCATGAAATTCGTGCACTCAGGGGGTCCCTCAGCCTGGCCTGTGCCCTCGCACAGTCCGGGAGCCCTCGGGGGATACCCGACAGTCGGACATCCTGAGCGCGGTCGCGGAGGTGGGAGAAGCTCTGCCACCATGGCTGCGCTCGCCAGCCATGAGCTAGGCTTCTGGCTGAGTGGCGCTCCTCCTGTGGGAGCACAATGACCACCAGGGGGAAGCTCATGCATTGAGCGTCTGCCCCCTTGGTGGTCAGTGCGTGTCATAGTGACCCGTCAATCCACCATTTGGTCGATTTGCACATTAGCCTTTTATTATATAGGATGGTCTTTGGTTGACTACCTCCCACCACCCACGATTGGAGCCAGGGAGGGATGCAGGAGGTTGGCCAGCCGGGAGGGACAGCAGGAGGGCTCCAAGGCATGTCTGGCCCATCTCACTCAGTCCCGATTGGCCAGACCCCAGCAGCAAGCTAACTTGCCAGTCAGAGCATCTGCCCCCTGTTGGTCAGTGCATGTCATAGCAAGCAGTTGAGCAGACTTAGCATATCATTAGCATATCATGCTTTGCTTGGTTGAACGGATGACTGGATGACCAGACACTTAGCATATTAGGCTTTTAATATATAGGATTAGAGGATTTTTAAAAACATCATCAAAATGACTTTTAACATAGATAGGATGTTAAAAAAAAACTATGGGAAATAACACATACCTGTTATTAAATAATTAAATTTGCCATTATTCAGGATAAATTTAAGGATAATTCTGTTACTTTGTATTATTCTAAATCAATGGTTTTTCAACTGGTGTGCAGCAAGAATTTTTAAAACATGCAATACCTGACATATTTTCCCTTAGATTATTAAATTAAAAAAATGGCAACATCCACCACAACAATAGCTATACAGTGTGAAAGCCCTGTCTTGAACCATAAATATATAGGTAATATAATGGAGTTGCCTCTTATTGGTCAAGTTGCATAATAAGGTTGCCTCTGATGGTTAATTCTTGACACCAGAAATACTTTTATGCAAATATAGGCACCTGATTTTTTTAAAAAAGTTACTTTGTAGCAAAAATGATAGGTAATTATTAGTATTATTATTTTGTAAATCAATCAAAACTATACCTGTTTTGTGTCCAATTGGCAAAATATGTTTTTGGGCATGCTACAGAATTTTAGTAATTAGTATATGTGTCCCATGAGATGAAAAAAGTTGAAAATTGCTGTTCTAAATTATACAGAGAAAATACAGGAGGTTAAGTTTGTATGAGCATTATCCAGAATTATATATGATTAACCAGGTATGTAATTCCATTTTATGGTACAGTTTATATCTCATTTTCAGATCTTGTTGAAAATACTATATAATTTACATACTATGCAACTATAATTATACACTTGTATGCTTCTGGTATCCAGAGAACATGCTAGATTATCACACACATTTATTAATCCATAATTCATAGGAATTGTGACTCACAGTTGTTTTCATTTATATATACATGCATTTCTACACTCATGCTTAGGATTGAATAACTCTCAATGGTCTCAAACGCTTCTCCTTGTGCTGTTTTCCACAGTACATGATTTGAGCTCCCAGTTTGGTTGCAATTCTTTTAATCCCATTCCTAATCCTTTTTGAAGCAAAACTCTAAAAATTTAGTGGATTCTACCCACAACTGCATTTTTTAAAAATAAACTATGCAGTCAAATGAGAATTTAAATGAAGATATGCAACAATGTGACTTAGGAAAAATATGCACTTGCTACTTTTTCCTAAGCCATAAAGAAAAGCAAGTACTGTGTGCTTGCTTATGAACTTTGGTGTTAAAGAATAGTTAAATAGAAAGAACTTCTATTTATATGGATAGCAGGCAGTAACAGTGCATATTGCTCAACATTACTCAGGTAGACAAACTATTATTTTTTGACATTCAATGAAAACAATAGCTGATCTATACTTTCTAATGTAAGCCACTTTTAGGTGGTAAGAAAGTACAATGACAATACATATGCTACTAACAATACAACAAGGAATCTACACTAATAAAAGAGTAAGATGCAAATTGACCATACCTTTGCAACGTCCATCAGCCAATCAGGAGTGAGTATGCAAATTAACCCAACAAAGATGTTGGGTTAATTTGCATATGCAGGCACCCAGCAGCCGGGGGCGGGGCAGGACGCTTGCATTGTCGCCATAGCTACGATGCAGGTGTTCTGCACCGCCGCAGCCACTCCAGGCCTCTGGGCAGTGTGAGAAGGTGGAAAGGCAGCTCCAGCCAGAGCGGAAAGATGGCTCCGGCAGGAGCGAAGGCGGTGCTGGCAGCCAGGGGAAGGAAGGCCCATTCTTGCACAAATCTTCATGCATCAGGCCTCTAGTTCATGAATAATAGGCCATATATGAATAATAGTAGGGAACATTTGTGGAAAAGTAGCAATGAACTCATGGACTCTGATATCCACAGATCTATGACACTGGACCTCTGTCCCATGTCAGTTCGATGTTTAAACTTCAAATTTTCTCTAATACATAATAAACATCAAAACTCCCTTTTGGGTAGGTGTTATTGTTTTGTTCCTACAAAAATTTCTTATTTTTGAGAAAAAGTGATGATCTGGATCCAAACTCTTTGAGGATGTCAGTTAAAGAATAAAGTGAACCAACCATTAGGACTTTGAGGCACAGGAGGGCCTGACTGGGCCTGGAGGGGGCAGCGGAAGCCTAAAATACTGCATAGAGTCTTAATTGGAATCTCCTAAAGCTTAAATGTTGACAACTTACTAAACACTGCACATATGTAACAGCAGCTGCCTGTTAACTACAAATGGATGACTTCCATTAAAATTGTACACAATTAATTTATTCAATTACCAAAGTCACAGCAGCAACTAATTTTAGATATAGGAATTCCTGTCACTTTTCCATAATTTGAAGACATTGCTACTTCTTGCTTCATTACTTAAGAAGCTTCCCATATTGTTTAATGACTCCTGTCTCCTCTGCAGCATTCCAACTCCCGTATTCCTGCTATTTCCAGGTAATAGAGAAGCCATCTGATTCTAGAGACTGGCTTTAATTCCTGGTGGTGTGATCCCATTCCACTCTAGCACTGGACTTATTCACTGACTCTTTTGGAAACCCTGTAAGCTATGCCATTGGACTTTAATAATTTTTCTTTTTATTTGTGCTTCATATAACGGCTTCTTAGGTATTGCTATTCCATTGAATGAGTGTATCACAGTTTATCCATTCATGAGTAGAAATAAATCTTTTGAGTTTTCAGGTTTTTGTGATGATGATTAGACAGCTATGAAGATATGTAATATTTTGTGTGAACATAAGTTTTCCATAGACTTTAACACTTAGAAATAAAGTTGCTAAGTCAAAGGCAAGTAGTTGCACAGTTAACTTGAAAATAATTTGTCAAATTAAGTACATTCTTAAGAGAGGTTTGTTGAACAATTTATGATAATTGAACTTACATTTTTCGGCAACATTGTTTTTGCATAATTTCTTCTGACAATTATTTAGTAGACAGTGGAATATTTGGGGTTAAAGTTCCAAGATTCCCAATTATTAACAAAACAAAACAAAACAAACAAACAAACAAAAACAGAACACAAGTGTGAAATGATTTTGGTGTGCCGAAGATCCTTTGACAATTAGTTTAGGTGGCTATGGATAGTATAGTTATCAAAAAGAGAGGCATTTTAACTGCTGAGGAGGCTTTAGAAACATTAAAGTACATTTCCCATCATCAAAGACTTGTGTGTAAGAGATTTGTATTCGTTTGGTCTTAATTAGAGCAAACAACTTGCTAGTGGGTATCCAAATTTAGAATGAGCTACACATCACAACACAGTTTATATCCTCTACAGACAGATTAAAGGAAACCAAAGGATTTTATTTTTGAGACTTCAAATCACAAAACAAAACAGACCAATTCATTTTGGGTTCACAGTGGCATATTGATGTCTTCCGGGTCTATCATCATACCATATCGTTTCTGCATTCTAATAAAAAAAGGATGATGGTTCAAAAGTTCACATTTTTACCATCTTTGCAGTTTTTCTTTAGATGGGTAGGCCTAAAACTCTTCTAAAATAAATGTTTACTAGGGAATGCATTAAGATGGGGAACATAATTGTACAAAGTAAATACTTGTCAAACACATCAGATCTTTGCTAAATTTACTTGCTAAGTGGCCATCATGGAAGAATAATTTTTGTTTTAAATTCTCTAAAAAGCAAAATAGCTTTTGGATATAGGAATAGTTGCTTCTTCATATATAAACCAAATGAAATATTATGAATAATATATGTGTAATATGTGTTGTGCATGTATATTTTAAATGTACCTGTCAGTATTGCTCATATAATTATGTTGAATTGTTTTAGAATAAATAAATCTTTAAAAAATTTTTTAAACTAAAAGAAAAAAGAATATGAATGAGTAAATGGATGTTGTTTTAAACTGCTAAAATTGTAGAAAAAAATTTAGGGCAGCAAAAGTAAACTAACACAGAACATTGCAAGGATTTTGAACACTTCACTTACCTTCTAAATGCCTGATTTTTCTCAACACTATAATGGAGACAATACTGCAATATGGGTATAAAAGAAAAGCAGGGTGGGGCAAAAGTAGGATGATAGTTTTATTTGTATTTATTAATTGTTGAATTATTTTCCACATAAACAACTGTAAACCTATTTTTGTCCCACCGTGTATATAAAGTTCATAACAGGTTCTTGGAATTTTGGGCAGTGTTTATTAAAACATATTTCAAAAATATGATTTTATTATATATATATATATATATATTAGTATATGGTGTCCCTTTTTATTTGTATATTAGAAGAAAGAGCCAAAAACCCATGTGCATTTGAGCATTTGTCATCCAAATAGCTCATTCTTTTTGTAGGTGTGAGCATTGAAAAATTACTGAACAATTAACAGAAGGGAGAGGATTGTTCTGTAGCAGTGATCACAAATTGGGAAATTGATATTTCATAATTAGCATCTGGCTGATTGAAGGGTGTGTGTGTGTGTGTGTTGGTTTACTCAATTAAAAAAATAATGTTCTGTATGGCTACTTTTGACTAGGAATGAAGAGTGACTGCACCTTTTAAATGAGTATGGTACTTCCTATCCATCTCGTATATATCCCTGCCCTCTTCTGCACTCACAAACTTTATTTTAAATGCAATATAATTTATACTTATTGATTGTCCTTACAAGTTATTACTTATCCTGATGGCCCACAAATAAATTACTAGTTATTGTAACAAAAAACCCTGATAAAAGTTGGTTTGTTATGTATTTGGTATATTATTAAAAGCATGTGTAAAGTTAAAAGCAAGAGTTAGAATGTTTGTACATTTGTCTATACTACTTATCTCAGGTCATCGGATAATAGAAAATACATAATTTGACTAAGTGCTTTTATGACTAAATAATATTAACAGGCACTTTATAGACCAACATTAGGCTTAGGCAATTCAAGAAGAGACGTGTCTGTTTATATTTCCAGTGTAGTTTATCAGTTGTATAGGCTAGTCTTCATCTTCTACATGAGTAAGTGCCCTAGGGCACTCTCCTCACAAGCCATGGTTGGTCTCAATTTTTGCACTCAGCCAAGATTTTAGTTTAAGACAATTTTTTGAGAAACACTTGGTATAGTTCCATTAAATTAAATCACATTAAGAAAATCCGGAACAAGTTAGATTTGACTTGTCTGCCTAGCACTTAAAACCAATCCAAGGGGAATGCAAAACCCCTGTATATGGCTCTCAAGTACAGTTAGGAACGAAGGTGGCATGTAATGAGAATGCAGAGGCAGCTCCGCCATCTGTCTGCAAAGCCCTTCCTGATTTGCTTGTTGAAAATGATACGGGCTGAGTTAAAACAGGCAGCACCAGGGTGAAACTGAAGAAGACAGCTTCCTGCTCTCTGTAACAGAATAAGGCAGCGCTCGCTAACAAGACTTGGGACCTGTCTAGCTAATCACAGAAATCTCAAATGGTTTCTCAGTGGTCTATCCATCTATCACAGGCACAGCGGAATCCTTAAAAATTTTTCTATGCATGAGTAATAAGTAATCCTTTTACTCTATTCAAATGAGATTTCTGGCCTTTTATAGATCACAGGCAACTTCGAGAAAAAAAGAAAAGTTGTTTCAAGTGCATTTCACTTCAGATTGCAACCATAAAATAGTATACAGCATGCAGTGGTATAACTTTTATATAAAATAGGTAAGACATGCCTTATTTTTATTATAGATACTGACATTACTTCAAAGATAGTATAAACAAATTAACTATGTATCATCAGGATAACTTAAAGTGGTTTAAATTCTGTGATGGTTGAAGAAGTGAAGTCATTGCTTCAGTCATAGTTACAGGCTTCATATATTATCAGTCATATTAAAAGACTTATCATGTTAATATAAAAAGTTATGACACATTTTCTTACTCAAGCTATTAAATATACTGCCATTGTGTGGACTAATTGAGAAACATATCTCACTCATTGAGCAAAACTCTGTTTAATGGCAAATAACCATTCTTTCAAGCATTTTTTCCAATAATCACTTCACTGACGATGTCAGTGATAAAACATAAGTACCTAGCTTGTTTCCTTTAATGCCAGTTGTCAACCCAAATAGAAGCATTCCAGAAAAAAAAGGGGGGGCTGTTAGCTACTATTTGTCTTCAGGGAAAATGACTTAATACATGTCTATCTCATGTGTAAAATGGTAAAAATAATTTCAATCCTGCAATGTTGTAACATTAAATGACAATTTAGTTTCCAGCATATAACAAGTTGTCAGTAAATGATATTGTCCATTCATACATTCCTGAAATAATTTTTTAGTTCTTGTTATGGAATAGTCACTGTCATACTCTGAGTAGTTAATACTATTAACAAATAAACAAATCCACATTGGAGCCATTTTTTCTAGTCGTATCAAACAATTGATTTACTGAACAAAAGTCCTTAATATACAAAAGTTAGAACAAAACACTTTCATAAATTATCAAAAATACAATAAGTCTAGCATATAGGATGTAGATAACTCACACAATCTATGTTAATCCATGTCAATATTTTCTCTTTTTAAGCACAATAAATTGTTTAAAAGGATCATTAAAAATGTGAACTTTATTTAAGTATAATTGTCTACTGTGTTTGCATTTAATAAAGTAGAAATTCATATTTAACATAAAAAGAAACACTTTACTTAAAGATATAATGTAAGATTTCCTTCATAGTGTAATGTAAATTATTCTATAAAATCTATCCAAAATTTACTCCTATGTCTATCTCTAATTAATAGAAAAATTCAGACCTTTATTAGTTTATACAACTATTTTACTGTCCTTTAAAAAGAAACACAAGTTTTCTATTCTGTTGTATACCTGCCTCATGGCTGCCAACTCAATAGCAATTGACTGTCTTTTTCTTTCCAATACATGCCAATTTTGTTCTGTTGTCCATCCTCCACCACGGAAGGTTCTAGGGACTTATCCTGACTGGTCTAAGATCATCATGAAACTCATTTTTATTATAATGTGTTGAATATGAAAGCATGTGTGACTGATTATGACTAATGAGATATACAGAAAAGCCTTCTGTGTGTGTATATGTGTTTTCTAGAAAATTTGTCCTTGATCCTATCCTGTAAAACAAATCCAAGAATTAAAATAAGAAAAAATAAAACCCTCTTCCTTCTTTGTATATTATTTGGTCTGAATGCAAAATCTATAAAGAATTGGGGGGAAAAATTATTTGTTCAATTTTAAAGCTACAATTTGGAAGACCACAGGAAGAAACAATAAATAAGAGATTGAACCCAAAGATGTTTGGAGCCTGCCTCATATCAGGGCATCCTAATTCATCACATAGTACTCATCTTTGTATTACAAGCGAGTGTGAGTCCAGTTTTATTTGCTATCAAGGTCATCACAACTGCTAATTGTTACCCCAGTGCAAATTAGTTTCATCATTTATTTTTAAGGATCGGACAGTGTTGGCACTAAGGCTGTTGGGAAACTGGAAAATGGTAGACATAAGCAAATTGAGAGATAAAAATCACATAATCATATCAATTGATGCAGAGAAAGCATTTGATAAAAAACAACACCCTTTATTGATAAAAACTCTCAGCCAAGTGGGAATAGAGAGATCATACCTCAACATAATAAGAGCCTTATATGTTCACAGCAGCATAATTTACCATAGCTAAGATTTGGAAACGGCCTAAGTGCCCATCAGCAGAGGAGTGGATTAAAAAACGGTGGTACATCTACACAATGGAATACTATGCTGCTGTAAAAAAGAAAGAACGCTTACCATTAGAAACAGCATGGATGGACTTGGAGAGCATTATGCTAAGTGAAATAAGCCAGTTGGAGAAAGATAAGTATCTCATGATCTCACTCATTTGTGGAATATAATGAACAACATAAACTGATGACCAAAAATAGATCCAGAGACAGAGAAACATCAAACAGACTGTCAAACTTCAGAGGGAAGGCAGGGGAGGTGGGGGTATGGGTAAGAGATCAACTAAAGTACTTGTATGCATGCATATAAGCATAACCAATGGACACAGACACTAGGGGGTTGAGGGCATGTGCTCGGGAGTGGGGGTGGCCAGGGAGAGGTCAATGGGGGAAAAAGGAAACATATGTAATACTATATGTACTACTTTAAACAATAAAGAATAAAAAAACATATAAAAAAGGAACGAAAAAAGCAATATATGATAGCAACAAGGAGTATCAAACCACCTCCTTCACAAGTTCCTGTAACACATGCCCACAAGCCAACCTTGTATTTTAAGCATGTTGTTCTCAGAGCTAATAACGAATAATAGGTATTGCTCCAAACCCCTATCTTAATAGGATTTATAGTGTTAATTAGAAATTTTATAATTTTTAACACTAATCTAATAATCTCATTTGCAAAGGTCTAAATTTGCATGTGTTAGAATTTAAATCTGGATTTTAAACTTTTACACCTTCTCAGAGAATTTCACAATGTCTTACACATTGCAGAACACATTGCAGAATATTACTTATATGAATTCCCTAAAAGCAGGTTCTTTCCCCTGTTAATGACCTGATTTCTACCCTAGGTGCTGGGAGCAGTCCGCCTGTTTTTACATTTAGATGTGTGTTATGTGTTCTGTTTTGTTTTTTTTCCTTCTCACAATACCAGGTTTCATATCTGACATTTTCAGGAAAAAGAAAATACTATTAAAACTAGGTTAGAGAAACAAAACTTTCTTTTAAATCACTACTCTAAATTTTCAGAAGGCCCACATGAATTTACTTGTTCACTAAATTTCCCTAAGAACTTTGTGACAGGCACTTTAGATTGATTTCCCCAAATTCACTCATAACCATTTCTCAACTGTAAAATGGGAACCCCAGAGCTCACCTGCATAGGTGCCAGAAAGTTTCTTGTGCAACAGTCGTAATGTCTAAAATACGGTGCATGAAGGAGATTATGTGGGAGCCTTAGAGTATTAAAACCTAGGGGTTTTCCCTTTTATTTTTTCTTTCCCTTCTACCTGCTTGGGACTGTAAATTATCCCTAGTGACAAAATATTTTGAGATGGATTTTGTTCCCCAGCTACTATTATGTGAACTTGAGAGTTCATATTTAATGTTTGTGCAGAATGTTTCCTACCTAATTATTCCCACCCCATCCCAAACACACAAGGTGAAATATCTGTGTTATTATGATGGAGTAGAGATTGGAGGACATAAACTGTATGATGTGCAAGTGGAATTTCTGTCTGAATCCCAGATTAAGATTTACCAATTCAGTCACAATTCTGGGAGTCACAGACAAGCTTCCCCATATAAAAGACAGGTCTAACCAGGTGAGACAGCAGCCCTGATGGAGACAATGAAACTGATTCCCCTTGTGAATAGATTTGTTCCCAAAAGGAAGTAGGCAGGGGTCTGGTTAGTCACATGTCTAGTTAGTCTTTGTAAATATTATGCCAAGAAGATGAAGCACTCTAAAACTTTACCCTCCATTCTGGCAGTTCAAATAGTAGGCAGTTGAGAATCAGAGGGTACTTGGAGAGAATCTTTTATCTTAGAAACCAATAAGGTGTTTTATCTTAATCCATAAAAATGCTATTCGTATTATGCATTTATTGGACACTTTATTACTTTTAAACCATATTCAACTACGTAAAAAGAGATTTGCTTTATTCCATGCCTATATTCATAAAGTTATATTTTCTCCTTCATTACAAAATTTGTGTTGATGAATAGCAGCTGTAATTATTGACATCCACTGGCTAAATTCAAGAATACTTAAAATATATGACTGCAAGTAAAAAGAAATGTTGTGTGACCAATACTGAGAAAAATGTGCTACTTGACTACAGAACATAGCAAAAGATAAGATAATATACTTTTGGAGAAATAGAATGAATCCTTAAATTCAACATAATTATAACTGAAACCATAGTAGATTTTTCATGAAACGTGGAATATATTTTCTGAATAGCTTATTGTTAAGGACATATGAAAAAATAACTAAAGTAATATTTATAATGATAATCAAAGGGGATTTTGCCTTCCAGTTATCTTAATATTTCATAGCAAAAGCCCTTACAAGTCTTAGAGAGGTACTAAATTAGGGCTATATTCCAATTCCTTAGACAAGCTTCTGTATATGCCATCATTGGCTAAAAAACAGCCAGTGGAAAGCCTGGTCTCCATGAAAACATGGTAATGGAATTCAGAGCACAGACCTGGATTCTGTGAGGCACATTTTCTTCTCCTCCACATGCATTAATAAAGGTATATAACTAATATATAATTGAAAAAGGTAATAAAAGATAATTTAAGAGATACGCTTTTAAAATTGGTATAGAAATTATAATTTTAAACTAGACATGAAAAACGAAGACAAGAAAAGAACTGCTATTTGGATTCAATTAAAATGTTAACTTTTATAAGATAAAAAGCAAAATTAGCCGAAACCGGTTTGGCTCAGTGGATAGAGCGTCGGCCTGCGGACTCAAGGGTCCCAGGTTCGATTCCGGTCAAGGGCATGTACCTTGGTTGCAGGCACATCCCCAGTAGGGGGTGTGCAAGAGGCAGCTGATCGATGTTTCTCTCTCATCGATGTTTCTAACTCTCTATCCCTCTCTCTTCCTCTCTGTAAAAAATCAATTAAATATATTTAAAAAAAGCAAAATTAACAAAATATAAGAAAAAGTGACATATAAGGATAAAATAGTCATAATGTATATAATATAAAATATTAATATTTATTCACCTTCATCTCTAAGGACTGAGTAAACTATTTTGAAACATTTATCCCTGTTCCTATTAAGTCATGGAGTAAATAGTTTTCTTTTATCCTGCACCTCTGTTCCAGGAATACCTAACAGTACATCTAACTTAACGTCAAAGACAAATATTAAACAAAATAAGTGCAAGTGCAAGGCACACATACACAAACACACACAGAATTATGGAAGTGTGTTTTTACCTAGGAACATAAAAGTTTAGAGCCAGGAGTCAGTATGAATATCCAGCTTACTGACAAATCTGCCAACTCCCAAGAAATCTGTCAATCCATGATTAATGACAACTGATATTTTGGATTCACTAACTTGTATCTGATATGTCCTTGAGGCATTCTAGTTGAAAGATCCATGATGTAAAATTTCCCACTAAGTCATGCCTACATTGCTTAAATGAATTTGTATCAATATCAAATTCATGCAATTAATATAAAGATATCTTGACTTTTCAGCAAATTAAAAATTTTACATATAGTTTTTAAATTTATGCTAATTAGAACAAATGACAATTTTATCTTCCATTTTTACATTGTTACTATTTAGCTGTTATTTCCAATCCACACAAGATCCCATCTAAAGAAATAGGAGAATATTAATTAATACTTTCATTCCCACTTAAAGATGGTTAGCTGAGAAAAATAGTTCAGTCTAATTTACTGAATAAAATGATGGTGATGATGATAATTGATGACAAGCAATTAACATATTAAAAACATGCTCAGTAACTTGTATTCTTCATGTGATTTCACTATATTACTTACAGAAATTATCTCATAACCTTCATTTTACCAATTAGGACATGAATCAAGTAAAATAATTGAAATAACGTAATCAAGATGATATGCAATGACATTTGAACCTAGGCAGTCCTGCTGGAAAGGCTATACCTTTTGCTGATCTAGTACTGCTTCCTCAGTTTATTTTATTTTATTTTAAAATATATTTTTATTGATTTCAGAGAGGAAGGGAGAGGGAGATAGAAACATCAAGGATGATAGAGAATCATTGATCAGCTGACTCCTGCATGCCCCCGACTGGGGATCAAGTCCACAACGCAGGCATGGGCCCTGACCAACAATCAAACTGACCTCCTGGATCATAGATCAAGGCTCAACCACTAAGCCATGCCAGCTGCGCTGCTTCCTCAATTTAAGCTAATCAATTTATAAAACAAATTGAAGTATGTAAATACATATGAATGTTACTATAAAACATTATAAAAATACTCAATTAGAAAAATGAATTTTTCACCCTTTTTGATTGTATTAATAAGCAATATTTTAACTGACATTTGCAATGGGATTAAGTTCTACAAAAAACACTGAGATCTATATATATAAAAGCCTAAGTAACCAGAAGACCGGATGACTGGCCAGTAGCTATGACACACACTGACCACCAGGGGGCAGATGCTCAACGCAGGAGCTGCCCCCTGGTAGTCAGTGTGTTCCCACAGCAGGAGTGCCACTCAGCTGAGAGATGGGCGCCTGATTGGTAAGTGCAGCTGTGGTGGCATAAGCCTCTCCTGCGGACACTCCCCCTGCACACCTGAGCAGTGGTAGCAGGCACAGCACACAGCGTGGCGCCCAGCCAGGGTTTGGACTCCTCCCTGGCAGCCTGCCACTTTCGCAATACTTCATGCTGTGCAGGATCGACACAGACAGCAGGCTGGAGCCCGAGGAACTGGCAGGTAAGGCCAGGATATGGCGGCACAGAGGTCCACTGATCCCCACAGGCCAGACTGAGGGACTCCACCAGTGCACAAATCTGGTACTCTAGTACTAGGTCTCTAGTACTTTTATAATTTTGGAAGCAAACAAGCAACATTTTGGCAAACAATTGATTTATACAAGTTCATTTAATATTGTTGTTTAATTAAGTTTTATTTGCTTTTTATCTATGCTTATTTATTTCCAAGTCTAAAAGAAAATTAATAGCTTAATGCCTGTTTGATAACCTGCTTACTGACCTGGTGTCAGTATCTCTACTTGCCTTTATTATTTTCCATATGAGATCCAACTCCCCGGGAGACTAATTTAAACAAATCCATGCACAGTATTAATCAGATGCATAATGAATGTAAAAGTCAATGTTTCCAAAGTTTGCCAAAGTTTCCCTGTAGCAAAAGATCAATTGTTCTGCCTTTGATAAGTGTATGCTTTCTTCTATTGTGGTTTCTTCATACATAGTTTTCTTAATCCCCAAATATAAGTCAATCATTCTTAGGCTGACTCACACATTTCCTCTTTATCTGACCAAGACTAGTTATTGCCTAGACAATGATCTGTTCACAGAAAATTATTCTTTGTAGAACTGAAAATTGAAGGTGGGATGCTTTATAAAGAATAGCATCAGCCCTGACCTGTTTGGCTCAGTGGATAGAGCGTCAGCCTGCGGACTAAAGGGTCCCAGGTTCAATTCCAGACAAGGGCATGTAACTTGGTTGCGGGCACATCCCCAGTAGAGGGTGTGCAGGAGACAGCTGATCAATGTTTCTAACTCTCTATCCCTCTCCCTTCCTCCCTGTAGAAAATCAATAAAAGATATAATTTTTAAAAAAGAATAGCATCATATAAATTATTACATTTAAATAAATATGAAATATTTATCCACACAAAAAGCAAACACAAATACATATTGTTTGTGTGTAGTAATCTTTGTCTTAGTCAACTTATAATATGGAAGCAATCATTACTTACTTGAATTGTAATATAACAATGAATTATAACAGTTGCAGTGAGAGCCCTAGCTGGTTTGGCTCAGTGGATAGAGCATCGGCCCTAGGGCTATTAGAATTTTGTCAGTAACATAAGTTTATCATTTGTCTTTTGAATTTATTTTCCTGGATAAATCTTGTTTTTGAAGTTCCCTTTTTACTTTAGTTATTTCTGCTTATTTTTAAATATTTTTAAATCAGCTGTAAAAAATATTGAACTGCATCTTTGATTATAATATATAGAGTTGTCTTGGAAAAATCTCATAGAGAGAAGCTTCCTCTAAATTCTGGTATAAAAAGAGAATAAATTCCCTTTATCTTGTGTTTGTTTGTTTGTTTGTTTGTTTGTTTGTTTTACCTAACATATGATTACGGGGTAGTAAGAGGTAGTGGTGAATTCTTGACAAAGTATAGAAAAAGAAGGATCCTTCTTAAAGACAGCGTTGGCGAAACAATGTATGGCAATAATGACAATATAATCAACATCCAGAGAAAAGATTGCTTCAGGGAGGTGGGACAAGATCTCAAAAACAGGCCAGAAAGTTAATCAACACATTCAACAAAATCAGAAGGCAGGAGAGTAAAGAGTTTCTTGTTGGTGAAATATTTTGTGCCCACAGATGGGAAGGGTGAAAAAGTGTGACCATGAAAAACTGTAAATGCAATTTAAGGCACTCCATGTAGTCAGGTCTCATAACTGCAAACTAGTATAACCTGCTCTTATGAAAGGCACAAAGCAAAGGGTACTTCTTTCTCAGGAACCTCGCCTTGTTGGTCATAGAAATAAACATGAAAATGATAAAGCTCAATCTTATAGCTATAATTTAGAAGTCTGAAGGATATGCCTTTAATGCTTTTACAACACCTTCAAAATTGGCAAATGGCTAGTTTTGTATGAAAAAAGAAAATACCCACATATATTAAACATTTTCTTATAGTCTATCTACCTATCTATCATCTATCTATCTATCTATCTATCTATCTATCTATCTATCTATCTAAATATAAAAGTTAATTGACTTTACCTTGAGGAGTCTATCACCATGTATCAACATCAACAGCATTCATGAAAAGATTAGAATTAACATGGGAATGAAGCTGTGAGATTATGGGAGAAGGACTCCTGATAATAGAGGAAAACTGAGATGCCAGAGGAGACAGCAAATAAGTCCAAATTGGGCTAAATACCAATTTCAGGGTAGGAGAGTCTTTGGGTCTTTGGTAGTTTGTTATAATTAAATAGGTATTGTTCAGGGATCCAGTTTCTTGGTTCATTTATCATCATCATCTGAAGTAGATTATGGCTAATGATGGGTAAATATGCAACAGTGATTTGATTTTTGAGGATGTTTATTTGTCTATTTAACATGAAGTTTTGTTAATACAGTCATTTTTCAACCTCCCCCAAGTTGCAGTGATTTATATCCACGTAGATTTTTTAAAAAAAAAAGGTGGAAATTAATTTCATGCCATCAATTTACTTTTCCACTGAGTAATTTAGGATACAAGATGTTATCTTCAAGTGTAAGGGGAAGAAAATTAACTCCCAACAAAGTAATAGCCATTAATTTGGACTTCATTGTTTCATTAAAGAGAAAACTTTAAGTGTACATAAAATTTTTCTTTTTAATTTCCCCTTAAATATAAAACTATTACATTTACATTTCACCATATATGTATCTGTAATAATGAGATGTGTATCATTTTTTCTTATTACTTATATCCCTTTCATTGCCCCTTGAAGGCAAACACACACATCTGGAGAGTAAAAACATCTCTAAGTTCTTTTACTATCTGATTGGTCATAATTTAGCTTCTAAGGATTGTTCTGTATAAATACTTTCTTTTCAGTCACACATCACCTTCCTTTGGAAACGAACATACAGGGAACGACATGAATGTGCAGCTCTGCTTCTGATATCTGCATGGCTGGTAAATGCAAAACCCTGACAGGGAGTCCAGAGGGGAGCAGACTGAGCTGAGGATGATTGACCTTGCTCCCTCTGTGAGGTCAATGTGGCCTGGTAGTATTCCTTGGCGGAAAGTCACTGTTTCTCTCAATGCAGCCCTTTCTACATAAACTGTTTCTTCCAGGTTCCAGTTACCTCTCCCTCCCCTTATCCTTTTGCAGTTGACATGATAAATTTCCGTTGTGTTAACTCCACCTTACTGCTTTCTCTATGCCTGTGATTTGTGATTTCTCTACGCACATGAATACACTTGATATATATGTATATACTAGAGGACCGGTGCATGAAATTTGTGCACTGGGGGTGTGTCCCTCAGCACAGCCTGCACCCTCTTCAATCTGGGACCCCCCGAGGGATGTCCGACAGCCCGTTTAGGCCCGATCCTGGTAGAATTGGGCCTAAATGGGCAGTCAGACATCCCTCTCACAATCCAGGACTGCTGGCTCCCAACTGCTCGCCTGCCTGCCTTCATGATTGCCCCTAACCAATTCTGCCTGCCAGCCTGATCACCCCCTAACCACTACCCTGCCAGCCTGATTGATGCCTAACTGCTCCCCTGCCAGCCTGATTGCCCCTAACTGCCCTCCCCTACAGGCCTGGTCACCCTTAACTGCCCTCCCCTGAAGGCTTTGTCCCCCCCAATTGCCCTCCCCTGCAGGCCTGGTCCCCCCAACTGCCCTTCCCTATAGGCCTGGACTCCCCAAACTTCCCTTTTCTGCCAGCCTGGTCATCCCTAACTGCCCTCCCCTGCAGGCTTGATCACCCCTAACTGCCCTCCCTTGCAGGCCTGGTTTCTACCAACTGCCCTCCCCTGCTGGCCATCTTGTGGCAGCCATCTTGTGTCCACATGGGGGCAGCCATGTTTGACCAGATGGGAGCAGCCATCTTGTATGTTGGAGTGATGGTCAATTTGCATATTACTCTTTTATTAGATAGGATAGATGCCTGGTGCATGGGAGGGGTCTGGCTGGTTTGCCCTGAAAGGTGTCCCTTGGAGTGTGGGGCGGCCTGGGTGAGGGGCCTGTGGTGGTTTGCAGCCGACCATGCCCCCCGGTGACCCAAGCGGAGGCCCTGGTATCTGGGATTTATTTATTTTCTATAATTGAAACTTTGTAGCCTTGAGCAGAGGCCAGGGCTGGCCAGAGTGGGTAGGAAGCTTGGCTTCCTCCATCACCAGGGAAACCCAAGCCTCCTGCTCACTCCATGGCCACAGCCATCTTGGTTGGGTTAATTTGCATATTCGCTCCTGATTGGCTGGGGGGCATGGCTTGTGGGCGTAGCAGAGGTACAGACAATTTGCTTATTTCTCTTTTATTAGTGTAGATATTATTGATCTCAGGGAGGAAGGGAGAGGGATAGGCAGATCCAAACATCAATGATGAGATATAATCATTGATTAGGTGCCTCCTGCATACCCCACACTGGGGATCAAGCCCACAACCTGCGAATAAGCCCTGACCAGGAAGAAAACTGTGACCTCCTGGTTCATAGGTTGACACTCAACCACTGAGCCACGCTGACCAGGCTGGCTGAACATTCTTTATCATTCCCTACTTTATCTGGCTTTCAGTTCCCTCCCTAGTCTGAAATTATCTTGGAAGATATATTAGTCTGCCAGCGCTACTGTACAAAATATCATAGACTAGGTGTCTTAATCAACAGAAATATATTTACTTACAGTCCTGAGGCCAGAATTCCCAGATCAAAATGCCTGCTGATTCAGTTCTTCTAAGAGCTCTCTTCCTGGCTTGCTGAGGGCTCTTACAGCTGTGTGCTCCCAAGGCCTTTCTTCTGTGGTGCACTGAAAGAAGGCAGGATTTGGGGTATCTCTTTATATAAGAGCACTCCTCCTATCAGGTCAGAGCTCCACCCTTACTACCTCAATCTTCCTTAGAGGCCCCATCTCCAAATACAGCCACATTGTGGAGAGGACTTCAACATATTAATTTAGGAGGACACAAACATTCTGGCTCTAACAAAAGACGTGGCACTGCTTCAGGACACCAGTCTTTATGCTAATATTTTGAGGTGCTGTGGCTCTGGATCCTTTAGAGTAGTGGTCGGCAAACTCATTAGTCAACAGAGCCAAATATCAACAGTACAACAATTGAAATTTCTTTTGAGAGCCAAATTTTTTAAAATTAAACTTCTTCTAACGCCACTTCTTCAAAATAGACTCGCCCAGGCTATGGTATTTTGTGGAAGAGCCACACTCAAGGGGCCAAAGAGCTATATGTGGCTCACGAGCCGCAGTTTGCCGACCACGGCTTTAGGGCATTGGGTGACACAAGCTTAGGGTCTTGCACCTCACTCTCTTTTCTAGGACTCTGCACCAGGGTCTCCCCCATAATCCAGGAGTTTATTCCACTTTTATAAGTGTCATCTTGTATGTTAAACTTAATCTTCACACATCTGAGGATGTGTATTATGCTGTTTAGAGTATATTTTCTGAAATATTTGTAAGCATTTTCCACTAAGAAACTACATTTAGAGAATCTTTTTTCATGTTTTTAAAATATAATATAGTTTTATAACTGTAGTGACTACCAAAATCAATCAAAATCTTTCATAAGCACCTAAAATTTAAAAACAAAATAATAACAAGAAAATAAAAAAATTACTGCACTCTGCCATCTGCTTACATTCCTGTTTAATGTGTCACATTATCATTTGGAGGCATGAATTGGCTTTTTAAGTTATAAAATTAAACTTTAAAACAAAAAAGACTTCATTTGCAAAATACTAATGCTGACTTAGATGTTATTGGCAGTAAAATTTTGGATGTTGGAAGGAGGCATAGAACAGTATGGAAGATTATATATCACAAATAAGTATCAAAGCAAGTGTTACATGATTTTATAAAAATACATATAAATGATTATTTTATTTATCATCTCAATGGCAGTTTCTCAACTGATCTTAATATTCTTTATGAGCATTAAATAACCCGTTATAAAAATAACTAGATGAAATATAATAAGACTAGAGGCCCGGTGCACAAAATTCATGCACTTAGGGAGGGGGTCCCTCAGCCTGGCCTGTGCCCTCTCACAGTCCAGGAGCCGTCAGGGGATGTCCAACTGATGGCTAAGTCCCTCCCCCTAAGCCATCAGTTAGACATCATTAGCACTGTTGCGAAGGCAGGAGAGGCTCCCGCCTCTGCCTCTGTGCTTGCCAGCTGTGAGCTTGGTTTCTGGGTGAGCAGTGCTCCCCCTGGGAGCGCACTGACCACCAGGGCGCAGCTCCTGCGTTGAACGTCTGCCCCCTGGTGGTCAGTGCACATCACAGCAACCAGCTGTTCTGCTGTTTGGTCAATTTGCATATTAGCCTTTTATTATATAGAACACTAGAGGCCCGGTGCACAAAATTCATGTATGGAGGGGAGTTGTCCCTCAGTCCAGCCTGTATCCTCGCCAATATGGGACCCCTCAAGGGATATCCGACTGCCCGTTTAGGCCCGATCCCGGTGGGATCGGGCCTAAATGGGCAGTCGGACATCCCTCTCACAATCCAGGACTGCTGGCTCCCAACTGCTTGCCTGCCTGCCTTCCTGATTGCCCCTAACCGCTTCTGCCTGCCAGCCTGATCACCCCCTAACAACTCCCATGCCAGCCTGTTTGCCCCCAACTTCCCTCCTCTGCCGGCCTGGTCACCCCTAACTGCCCTCTCCTGCAGGGTTGATCACCTCCAACTGCCCTCCCTTGCAGGCTTGGTCCCTCTCAACTGCCCTCCCTTGCAGGCCAGGTGCCTCCCAACTGCCCTCTCGTGCTGGCCATCTTGTGGTGGCCAGCTTGTGTCCACATGGGGGCAGGATCTTTGACCACATGGGGGCAGCGATATTGTGTGTTGCAGTGATGATCAATCTGCAGATTACTCTTTTATTGGATAGGATAGAGGCCTGGTACAGGGGTGGGGGCCAGCTGGTTTGCCCTGAAGGGCGTCTGGAATCAGGTGGGGGTTCCCTTGGGGTGTGGGGTGGCCTGAGCGAGGGGCCTGTAGTGGTTTGCAGGCCGGCCACGCCCCCTGGCAACCCAACCAGAGGCCCTGGTATCTGGAATTTATTTTCCTTCTACAATTGAAACTTTGTAGCCTGGAGCGGAGCCAAGCCTGGGCTCCCTCCGAGGCCCACAGCCATTTGTGTTGGGGTTATAATTGAAACTTTGTTGCCTTAAGCGGGTGGGCCCAGCCAGGGTGTGTGGAAAGCTTTGCTTCCCGTGTTGCCTGCTCTCTCAACTCCATTCTGCCGCCATTTGTTTGAATTTGTTTACCTTCTATAATTGAAACTTTGTAGCTTGAGTGGAGGCTTAGGCCTGGCCAGGGCAGGCGGAAAGCTTGGCTTCCTCTGTTACCTAGGAAACCTTGCTCTCTGTGGCTGTAGCCATCTTGGTTTGGGTTAATTTGCATGCTCACTCTGATTGGATGGTGGGCGTGGCTTGTGGGTGTGTCGGAGGTATGGTCAATTTGCATATTTGTCTATTATTAGATAGGATTTTAGTAGTAGTAATCTAAATGACTAATCCAAATATTATGTATTTGCCAGAAATATAAGTGTATTAAAGGCAAATGCATATGAAAATGCATTGAGTCAAAGGAGACAAACAGAAGATGTGTGACCACAGCCTTGACACTCATTCTGTAGTACTTTTGAATATCTTATGAACAGTAATTTTGTGCTTTGACTTTTAATTTCATTTCACAAAGCTCCTCTCTTACATGGCATTTATTTATTTATTTATTTATTTATTTATTTATTTATTATTGTTTTAGTTTGGATAGCTGATTCTAGATTACCTTCAGAGAAAATGTGTGATGATCAGGGAGGAAGAAGTTTTTAAGCATAGAGGTCAATGACTGTTGAAGTCAGCTAGAACATCCTGGCTCACAGTGATATAGCTCTATTTCATGGAACATTTATTATTACAACAAGTAAACATGGCATTGCTTTCGCTCGGCCAAAGTGATAGAGTGCCTCCTGTAAATATTAATAACTTCACAGTCTTTATCGTGCACATACCCTTCCCCTGATACCTTTGAATTTATCAAAACTATTTTTAGAATTAGTACCTCATGGCAGAAAGCATACATTCAATGTTGATTCTAAGTGAAATTATTACAAAAGCATTTTAAGATCCCTAAACATTTTGTAAGAGATATCTCAAGACACGATATCATTCTGATTTTCTACAAAGTGATTCTCCTACCTATCTGTAAATATCTGAACTTGAGAATGCTACGTCACAAATGCATTTGAATTTATGATTTTATGACAAATACTTCATTTATGTTTATTTCCTTTTATCACTTTCTGTTGAAGAAAACAAAAAATAGGGTACTGATTTCCACAAATCCATGGAAATTTATACACAGCCAGAGCATGTGCTGTAACTATAGTTATTAATAATGAAGCTGGAGCCTTTGTAGGTTATTTTTCAATACATTTTGTATGGCTCTTCTGATGTAAAGAATTATATGTGAATGAATTTTCCAATGAGACTTTATTGGATCTGAAGGCATTTACTATGTATTTGCAGATATACAGGTTGTCACCAAAATTGTATACACATTTTTTCTGATATTTCATTGATATTTCTTTCTTTTCAGATTTAACCCATTAGAATGAATAATATTCAAAGTGTATGTACATTTTGGGAGGACACATGCTCTGGCTATGTATAAATTTCCATGGATTTGTGGAAATCAGTACCCTATTTTTTGTTTTCTTCAATAGAAAGTGATGGCCCAAGCCAGCTTGGCTCAGTGGATAGAGTGAAGGGTCCCAGGTTCGATTCCAATCAAGGGCACATGCCCATGTTGTAGGTTCCCCAGTAGGGGGCTTGTAGGAGTCAGCCAATCAATGATTCTCTATTATCATTGATGTTTCTATCTTTCTCTCCCTCTCCCTTTCTCTCTGAAATCAATAAAAAAGAAAGTGACAAAAGAAAATAAACATAAATGAGGTTTAAGAATGACTATATAGCTTCAGTAATCAAGACAATGTAGTATTGGCAAAAGGATAAACAAGTGAATCAATGGAATCCATAAGAGCCAGAAATAGACTTCCATGAATACAGTCTAATTATTGTTGATAAAAGAGCAAAGGCAATTAAATGAGACAAAGATAGTTTCTCCAACAAATAGTGCTGGATCAACTGGAACATGCAAACAAATGAGTCTAAACACAGACCTTAGACCCTTCACAAAATCTAATTCAAAATGAGAAGTGAGTAGGCAGAGCACAGAGGATTATTAGGGTAGTGAAAATATTATGAAAGATATTACAATTATTGATATACATTACTATACATTTGTATTAAACAATTGAATGGACACAAATTGAACTTTTAGGTAAACTATGGAGTTTGGGTGATTTTTATGTGTCAATGCAGGTTCATCCTTGGTTTAAAAAACAAACACATATATTTCTGATGATGCAGTAGATACTGGCCAGTAGTAGGGGGTATATGGAAAATCTCTGCACACTCCTTAAAATTTTATTAAAAATCTAAAACTACTTTAAAATTTTCTTCAAAAAGCTATCCTATATAATAAAAGCCTAATATGCTAAGTGTCCGACTATTCAACCAGTCACTATGATGCACACTGACCACCAGGAGACAGACACTCTGACCAGTAGGTTAGCTTGCTGCAGGGGTCTGGCTGATCAGGACTGGGTGAGATGGGCCGCTAACGCCCTAGAGCCCTCCTGCAGTCCCTCCCAGGCCCCTATGGTGTATCAGTGGGGTCCTTTGGCCTGGCTTGCACCCTCTCGCAATCTGGGGACCCCTCAGGGGATGTCAGCTGGTTTCAGCCTGATCCCCGCAGGCCAGGCTGAGGGACCCCACCAGTGCACACATCTGTGCACCAGGCCTCTAGTGTTTCTATAAGCCATTTCATCATACCCATGAAGTAGAAGACAACAAAAAACTTATATGCATATATGCATAACCCTTGGACATAGACAATAGTGGGGTGAAGGCCTATGGAGGGGACAGAAGTGGGGGGGAGGGGGGCAATGGGGATAAAAGGAGACATCTGTAATATTTAAAACAATAAAGATATTTTTTTAAAAAAAGACAATATTTAGAATACTAGGAGAAAATATCTAATAGCTGGTATTTGTATATTAATCATCAAGGAAATGCAAATCAAAGTAATTTGTTCTTATTTATCATGGTATAACTTAGCTTTTTTTTCTGCCTTCTGCCATTTTAGTTGAAATATAATACTTGCTGTTCCTTTTTGAAAAGCCAAGAACACTAGCAAGCTACTGAGCTCATTTCCAAGTGTCTTGAATATTTCCAACAGAGTCAACTACCTCTGGATTGCACTTTGTGACAATACATTCATTTTTATATTGGGTCCTTCTAAATATTATATTGATTTCAAAATTACCTCTACAGAGTTCTACTTAGCTGATATTGTCATCTCTCCACATTTTCCAATTGCCTTAAGTAGGACAGAGTTGTTCCTAATTCTATTACTACATAACACATTTGCATCTGGGTCTTTTAACCAGCTTCCCAGGACTGGAATTAACTACTCAGATGTGTATATTGGAGAAAAAGATCTAATCCTTAGCACAGACTTTGACATACATTCTCAAAATACATTAACTATTTCTACTAGTAAAATTATGATTTAAGATATCTTCTCCATACTGTATAGCATATGTAACCCTGAATTTCTATAACATTGTACTCCTCTAACTTTATTATTTCATTGAATTATTGCATATTTCTGATGGCTGATAGTTGTAAACCATATGAAAGCACAAATTACATTTTATTCATTTGAACTACAGAGATAAATATTGTAGGAAAATGTGTTCTAGGCAGATGGAATATTACAAAGACTTTGAGATAGAAAAATATTTGACAATTTAAGGAATGAAATTTCTTGTGGAACTGATACAAATTTGCAAGGAGAAGATGTATTTAGAAAGTTAGGCAGGCATTCTTGTAGGATACACTGAGGATGGGTTTTAGTCTAACTCCAATTGGATACCATTGGCAATATTCACCTGAGAGTGTTCCATTTTAGCTTTTACATTTTAAGATAACATTTTAGAACTATATAAAGAATGCAAGTGGGGGGTGGAAATGGCCAGGAGAGGGGGGAAAAGGAGACATATGTAATACTTTAAACAATAAAGAATTTTTTTAAAAATGAATGCAAGTGGGTATGTGCAAAAACAGAAGCTACAATCTTCAGTGAAGAGATGTTTATGTCCTGAATTAATACATGGCACTACAGAGGAACATAGATGGGCAATTTAATGCTAAATTATGAAGTTATAATTGAGAGAATTCACTAATATATTGGTTTAAATTAAAAAAAAAGAATCAAGTTGACCTTAAGTGTCTAAGCAAAAGTGTGGTAATACTCCTGAAATAAAAATTAAGGAGGTGTAGATTTAGGGATGAAACACAAGTTCAACTTTTATTTAAAATGTGACTTCAAGGAAATGGGGTGCCATTAAAAGAAAGGCATCTTTCCATCTGTCAAGAGGAAAATTATTTTTTTAATTTATTACATTCAAATATTTCTAACATTTACAAAATCAAAAATATAATTACTACAATTTTCAAGGTTGGATAATCTTGACAGTAATATTTTGCATAAATCCAATTCAAGATAGAATAACTTGTGTGCCAGAAAGTTAATTGGGGGCGTTTTAATAAGAAACATATTTCAACAGGGCTGAATATGTACTTCTGCTGGTCAGCATGTTCTCTCTAGAGAGAATACTAAATGAGACACCAACTTACAATCCACGGATTTCATGGTGAACTGGGAACAGGGGGGTGATCAAAATGTAATCAAACCAAAATAAAGATAACTGCCTTTTGATGGGTATAATCTTTGTGTAAATCAAAAAGAAGCTAGATGGGAGAAAAACCATGAAGTGGGGATGGCAGTTATTAGTTATGTTTTTAGAATTCTTCAATATAGTTATAGATGTTTTTATCTCTGTTATATCAAAATGAAGGTGATGTTACCTATTAGCTATCCACGATTTTATGAACCAAAAATGAAAATAAGAAAGATTCTCGAGAGAGCTTCGATTCATCACAATAAGCATCAGAACCTGCTTTATATTTCTTCGAATCTAAAACATAAGTGTGGATTCTTTCCAGAATCACATTATAATTCTACCTGCTCTACTAATATGTGAATGATGAAACCTTCTCTCTGCAAGTGGAAACTGATTAATTGGTTAAAAACACAGGAACAAGGTTGAACAGTCTTTATTTTGAGAACCTAATGATTACACGGTTTCTTTTCAGTAATGAAACCTCTCTTTTCTCAGAGAATAAAATGTTATATAAACAGAAGCCTAAAATTCCCTATGAACAATCAGAATGAGATGGTACAGAGAAGAAAAATAGTAATTACTGTGATGTCAGTTCTAATGAAAGAGATTTCGTTTCTTAAACACAGTAAGAAGAAATGATGATCAGGGCCCATTTTACTTATCATTGTTATAATTACATACACACACTCCCTTTCGGTCACTTGGTGTGTTTTTCAGTTCTGTTGTCTTCAGAGGAGATTTATACTAGTGCTTAAGATGAAGAAAAAGTGGAACTGAATACTAAAACTAAAAGTTAGTTCCACATTTATCACATAAATTCATGCTGTTTTTCATTATTTGCTAATTATCTCCTGTGCATTAGTCTTCCCTCCTTAATTAAACTGCAACATTTTGAGAATAGAGACTAAATCTAATACTTCTTTTTTAATACTTTTTTCTCAGTAGCCAGCATGTGCAGAAATCCTATTAACAACAACTTGTTAATTGATTAGTCAAAATATATTTATGGGTAAACGTTCCAAGGTGGTAGAACTTGACTTAATAGAAATGTCTAGTATTCTGCTTCTATGATGGTCTATCTCCAATCCCTTTCATGAATTGGCTTTTTTGAAAAAAGATGGGTTTATAACTTAGTGTACAATCTCCGGATTATAATTACATTTTAACAATCCTAATTGAAATACAAAAGTTTTATTCAGCCGAAACCGGTTTGGCTCAGTGGATAGAGCGTCAGCCTTCGGACTGAAAGGCCCCAGGTTCCATTCCGGTCAGGGGCATGTACATTGGTTGCAGGCACATCCCCGGTGGGAGGTGTGCAGGAGGCAGCTGATTGATGTTTCTCTCTCATTGATATTTCTAGCTCTCTATCCCTCTCCCTTCCTCTCTGTAAAAAATCAATAAAATATATTTAAAAATAAAAAAATAAAAAAAGATGAGGGAAATATCTTATATTTCTTAAAACATGTTACCTACATGGTACCTGTAATTACATTGTGGTGAATAAAACGTGTTTTTTTTAAATATATTTTATTGAGTTTTTACAGAGAGGAAGGGAGAGGGATAGAGAGCTAGAAAGATCGATGAGAGAGAAACATCAATCAGCTGCCTCTTGCACACCTCCTACTGGGGATGTGTCCACAACCAAGGTACATGCCCTTGACCGGAATCGAACCTGGGACCTTTCAGTCCACAGGCCCATGCTCTATCCACTGAGCCAAACTGGTTAGGGCTCCCTCATCTTTTAAGAGTTGAAAATGTTTGTGTCCTTACATAAAGAATTCTTACCTACAATTACCTGCATCAAAACACAAGACTCATACTGGTCATTGAAAAATGGAATTACCGTAAGCATAAATTTTAAACCATCAGACCAGAAGATAAACACTTTCCCACCCCACATTTTAAGATAATCGTCTTCAAGCTTACTGATCATGCCCATTGTATATTTATGATATACTTATTTATCTACCGTCTATGCACAATGGCTTCAGGACAAATCTTAACAGTCATTCCCTTAAACAGGCCTGATAGGAAGGTAAGTTAATTTGCAAACGAAACCTGAACTCCGAGTTTAAATATTTTTTTTCTGAAGAAATAATATTCCTTGCTGAAGAGGTGCAATGCGCGAGGTTATGTTGGCAAAAGCAAAAGACTTATTTTTTAGGAGCCACACACCCACCTTCACCTCGCCTGTGGATGGTTCTGGCTGCCACCTCACAGGGAGAGGGAAATCTGTTTCTCTGTGCTGCTGCTCCTCCTGCTGCTGCAGCCCTGGATCGCCACCCTAACAAACTCCAGGTGTCCACTCGTTAAGTTTCTTCCTCACGTCTTTGAACTACTTTCAAAGGCATTGCACTAAGACTTATTTCTCCACACCCGCTGGATTCCTTTCCATTACTGCTGCAATCAGTTACCACGCGTTTGTGGAGGCTTACAACAATACTTACTTACCCTCACCCAGTTTTGAGGGTCAGAAGTCTGGTGTCAGTCATGCTGGTTCTGCTGGGGCCTCTGGGGTAGAATTCACTTTAATCTCCTTCGGGCAGTTAGCAGAGTTTCCTTTCAGGAGGTAGAACTGAGGTCCCCGTTTCCTTGCTGGCCTTTGGAAGGAGGCCATGCTTAACTTCTGGAGGTCACCTGCATTCCCCTGCTATTCAAGACCATCAATGGCTGGTCAATTCCTTCCCACGCTTTTTATCTTTCTGACTGATTCTTGTTTCCTTTTTCTGCTCTTACAGGCCCCCATGATTTCTTTGAGTCTATCTGGATAATCCAGGATAATCTCCTTTTTTTAAAATCAGCTGATTAGGGACACTAATCCCCTCTTTTCTTCTTTAAAATCCCTTCACAGCAGTACCTGGAGTTGTGTTTGATTGAATAGCCAGGAGTTTTGAATCCTGGGATGACTTTAGAATTAAGCCTACCCACCCACACAATCCCCGTATTTAAAGACTAAGTGTTCTTACATGCCTTCCTATTTGTTCTTGCTTGAACTCTGATAAACATGTATCACATTTACCTGCTCTATATTCTCACCCAAGTAAGGAATATCTGCTTTGTACTGAATGAAGTACTAACCCACAGAAGAATAAACTCATACCAGTCTCCTGGTGGACATGATGAAGGCCACCCTTACCTGCTGTGGCCAGCTACTATCAGCAGGAGCGATGCAATCATGTTCATTTTTCTCTGAATTCTGTGTCCCATGGCATCACTTTGGTAGCTGGAAAATCAGCCTGGGAAGGAGTATTTACACGTGGGGAGCTAAGCCTTTGCTGAGGTGAGTTGCCAGCACATCACTGCAAATTACAATATATAATGATGTGTACTGTGAGGAAGGTTTGCAGAGAGTAAAGGAAACAGCTAATAGGCAGCTGAAGAGGTAGATGTCAGAGAATATTTCTTTACAGAAGCAACACAATAGACACCTTGAAATCCTAAGTATGGCTTTTACTAGTTTGGAACTTTTTATTTCTTTTTGGAGAAGGTTATAGATTTTTAAAATAGAACAATTTATCATCCTTTGGAGTGGTTGAAATGTGTCCTTGAAACTTAAAAAAAAGTTTTTGTTAAATTTATTAGGATGATATTGGTTAAGATTATATACATTTTGAGTGTACATCTAAATGATACATTGTCTGTATATTGCATTGTGTGCCCGCCTCCCAACTCAAATCTTCTTCCATATATTTGACCGCCTCATTTCTACTTGGAGATACTATCAGACACACTTCCGGTCTTTGTGTCTCTCAACTGGCACATACTGGCTAAGTGACCTTAGCCCCTATTTCTTTCAGCCTCCAAATTTGTAATGTTAGCTCATGGGTTTTTGGTTTATTCAAACATTCAACAAATTCTTAAACATTTCCATGTATCATGTGATATACTAACTCTGATAGGAACATGGTAAAGAAAACAACATTTTTATTAATCCAAAAAGTGCTTAATCCACATTGTACAGAAATTGGAACTGAATAAACAACTAAAATTTAGTGATTATTTTCTGTATTTGGACCACTTTAACAATTTAAAAAAGCTTGAGAAAACTTTCTCGAGAGGAACATTTATATGAATATATACAAAATTTGTATATGTAATTTTAAGAAATTTATAGGCATTCTATATCCTTACAACCCATATTAAAATTTTGGAATTTTACAGGGGAAACATGGAAACAATGTAGCTCTTCATTTTTGATGACATAATAGGTAATATACTGAGACCAAAGTGCACTAGGTATGACTGAGTCATAGGGTACAAATGAGGAAAAAAGCACAATATGAGCAATAGTTAGGCAAGCCAAATTAAGACCATATATAGCTTTGTGTGTTAAAATGGAAAATTTCACCTATAAGGTTCACTTTGGGGTCTGAATTTTTTAGATTAGAGTTTTGTCCTCTGTGTAATACCGTAAGAAGGACTTGAATCTTCTTTTCATTTTGGAGGAAATTTGCCCTAAGAAAGCCTGGGGAGTGAGTTGTGTGAGCTTTTCTAAACCTTTGGAGGAAGGTACCTTCTTTCCATTAAAGTTATTTCCCTTGTGATTTTTTCCTACTTTTTCACTCCAAACTGGTAATTTCAGAAAAGAAGTTAATGTAGTATTAGAGCTATTTCAACTGAGAGTTTTCAAATATTTAAATGAAGTGTTTTAACTGGCCTGCAGCTTCCTAACTCTTAAATCTCTTCTTCATAAAACAGCCAGTGTTCCCATTGCTTTCCACAAGCCTGGAGCAGAAAAACAT
Source organism: Cnephaeus nilssonii (assembly GCF_951640355.1). Classification (NCBI taxonomy): domain Eukaryota; kingdom Metazoa; phylum Chordata; class Mammalia; order Chiroptera; family Vespertilionidae; genus Cnephaeus; species Cnephaeus nilssonii. The sequence continues at coordinate 97,639,149 of NC_137073.1, forward strand.
AAACTTAATTTTGAAATTGTTTTTGGAACTCTAAAGATAAATACAACATAGGTTATTTTTTAAATAATAAGAGCAAAATCAAGAATTTATCCTCAGGCAAGTTAATAGCCAAATAAATGTCTTCTTTTCAGTTTCTTCAGAATGAATATGTAAAAATCCAATATTGTTTCATTAAAATATACAAGGTCAGTTTTCTCAATACACATTTTATAGTGGAAAGAAGAGCTTCTCAATTTCAAAGGTAACTTTTAATTTGCATTTTTATTTTGGTAACCAGTAAGTTTAATTATTTAAAATAAAAATTAAATTTGTACCAATATGTTACTATATCTTTATATTATTCATTCAGTTTGCTCTCCAATACCAATTGTATAAATATACTATGAACCATACTGTTTTCTTAAGTATGTAGGCATTATTCTTTTAATTTATGCATTAATTCAAAAGTTGTAAGCATTTCATTGCAATAAACATTAAAAACAAATTGTTATTTTTTATGTGAAATTAGAGATAGAGAAAAACTTTGTTTGACTATACGAGAATAACAATGAGTATTAATATTATGAAGCTCTTCACTCTAGTCTCATAGTATATGCCTAAAAAGGGCTTTAATTGCATTTATTTAAACTATTTATTTCCATTCCAAATTTTGACATCAGTAAGAAAATGCCATTTTGATAGTTTAGTGACATCATAGAGTATAATCTGCATTAAAAAAATGGCCAAAACATACTAGTGGTTGTCATATGATAGCAAAAACATGCATACATTTAAAAAGTATAAACAATTATTTCAATATTTATTTTTGAATTGACTGATGGGGAGACTGACTTAAAGAAGGTAAAGCGAAGCCCTTCCAGTGGTCTTGTAACCTAGACCTACTTTTCTAAAGAGCTGCAGTGGCTCAGTGATTGAGCGTCAACCTGTGAATGAGGAGGCCATGGTTCAATTCCTGATCAGAGCACATGCCCTGGTTGTGGGCTTGATCCTCAGTGTGGGGCGTGCAGGAGGCAGCCAATCAATGAATCTCTCTCATCATTGATGTTTCTCTGTCTCTCTCTCTCTCCCCCCTCTGTTTCCTCTCTCTTCCTCTCTGAATTCAATAAAAATATATTTAAAAAAATAATGTTTAATGAGGAATCAAACATTAATTTACAATCAAATTCTTTGATATATAATGTAAAGGGATTGAAAAACAAAACAAAACTGTGAGACTCTGAACTGTAATTTGGTGGGAATCTTGGGACCTGGGGAGAGAATGAGAGTACAGTTGTCCCCCTTGGTTTTGATTTCCATGGTTTCAGTTATCTATGGTCAACAGTGGTCTAAAAATGTTAAATGGAAAACTCTAGAAATAAACAATTCATAACTTTTAAATTGAGTGATGTTCTGAGTAGGATGATGGAATATCATACTGTCTTGCTCTATTCTACCCAGGGCATGAATTATTTCTTTGTCCAGCTAATACAATCTGTATAGGTTACCATGCCCATTTGTTACTTAGTAGCAATGTCGGTTATCATATTGGTTAATCAGAGAGAAAGAGATCACATTCACATAACTTTTATTATAGCATATTGCTATAATTGTTCTATTTTATTATTAGTTAATGTTGTTGATCTCTTATTGTATACTAGAGGCCCGGTGCATGAAAATTCATGCACTCAGGAGGGTCCCTCAGCTTGGCCTGCACCCTCTCCCAGTCTGACTCCCCAGGGGATTGGGCCTAAGCTGGTAGTCAGACATCCCTCTGGCAGCCCAGGAGGCCTCCGGGGATGTGCGACTAAGGCTTAGTGCGGCCACGGAGGCAGGAGAGGCTCCTGCGACCACTACTGCGCTGGCCAGTCATGAGCCGGCTTCTAGCTGAGCAGCGCTCCCCCTGTGTGAAAGCACACTGACCACCAGGGGGCAACTCATGCATTGAGCGTCTGCCCCCTGGTGGTCAGTGCATGTCATAGTGACTGGTTGTTCCACTGTTTGGGTCAATTTGCATATTACCCTTTTATTATATAGGACTAGAAGCCCGGTGCATGAAAATTCATGCACTGGAGGGGGGTCCCTCATCCCAGCCTGCCCCCTCTCACAGTCCAGGAGCCCTCAGGTGTGGGAGGTGATCCAGTGATCAGGGGAAGGCAACACCCCATCACCCCTCTGCTGCTGCCGCTGCCGGCAGGGCAAGTGTCAGCTGGCCCTGGTTACCTGAGCCTCAGGCGGCCCTGGGCGGCTCGGCAGCTGCCATCCAAGGCTTGCTTGCACCTCAGGCTGGCTCTGGGCAGCTGGGGGGCTGCGAGGACTGGGGGACACCAGATTCAGGCTCATGGCAGCTGGGGCCCAGTGGGCCCCGCCTTGCCACATGCCTGCTGCCCTGGCAGGGCTGACGGGACTGGGCGCCGCCATCTTGTGGCTATGGGCACCACCATCTTTGAGGGTGTGCCAGTCTATTAGCATATTCCCTTCTTATTGGCTGTGGGCACCACCATCTTTGTGAGGGTGTGATGGTCAGTTAGCATAGTCCCTCTTTATTAGATAGGATAATTATAAATTAAACTAACTTTATCACCAGTATGTATGTATAGAACAAAATATTGCATATATGGGGTTTGGTACTATCCATATCATGGTTTCAGGCATCCATTGGGAGTCTGAAATGTATCCCCATGGATAAGGGGAAACTAACTATCTTGCAAGTGGGAAAGACATGAATCATTGGGGTCAGATTGCATGAGGATACACCAGGGAACTTTCTTGAATGCATTCTTCTCAAATTTTAGGTCTGTGAGCTTTTAAAAAAATTACCTGCCCCACTTACACCCAACCTATAATGAAAGGAGTTGCTAACCTAACTTCTACAGAAATTCAAGTTCAAAAAGGGAAAAATGCAAACATATTTATAATATTTCCACAGAAGTTCTGAAATCTACCACAATTAATCTTAAGGATTAAATTTCAGCCTGAGAATTTTTTGTCTTGGAGTTCCCCAACTTGACCTATACTCAGTGCTATTCCAATCATAATCCTAGCAGGATTTTTCTTATGTAAATTGACAAGCCGATTCTAAAATGTATGTGGGAACAGGACCCATAATAGCAAAACATTCTTTTAAAGGAAGTACACACAAGAAAGGCTTACAATATATGTTTTAAGACATTCTACAGACAATGTGAAATTTTAAAGTAAAGACATAAGTAGATCAATGAGATAAATCAGAAGGTCCAGGAATAGAACTACAATAACATGATTAACACACAAAGGTAACCTTACCCCAAAGAAAGGTTGTTCTTTTCTTGGAACACCATCAACAAAGCTCCTGAATCAACTGGGTATCCAGTTGATAGCTTTGATAGCATGAGCTTGGAATATCTAAAATATTTTTGTATATGTATTTTTTCTGATGAAGTTACTCAAATAAATACCCCAACAACTTAAGGGAATAAGTGAGAAAAAAGACAAAAGAAAGGGGCAGGGGACAGTTCAGGATTATCAAATATATCAAAAGTCACTGGAGTAGAGTTCTGATTAGATTAAGGTAAGGGAAGGCTCTCAAAAGGCTGCCTCATTGAAAAAGATACAAATTTGCTGGGGCATGTAGAAGACAGGATTTAGAGGGCTGTATATAAAGATTAGCTGTATGTCTTAGTGCATCAAAGCAAATAAAGATTAGCTGTATGTCTTAGTGCATCAAAGCAAATAAAATATGAGGCAAATATCAACTCTAGAAAAAAACTAAAAGAATATTTTTAATTAAAGAAAATATATCATTTGACTCAACAATACATATTATTACATGTTCACTTTGATTACAACTCAGTTTAGATGTGGATATATACAGGTTGTGGCAAAATATGTTTACAGTTATTTATATGGGAGATAATAATATCATTGATAAATAATAATACAAGAATAAACTGTGTTTCATATACTGACAACTGTAAACCTTAATTTTGCAAAACCTTGTATATAATATCAAACTTTTATATTAGAAAATAAGTTCTGAATTCTAAATAATTACAATCCTAGAAAAAAAATTCTCATCTCTGTCTTTCAATCTATTCTCTAAATTCTTTATACTGCTTTATTACTTTCTGGTGCTTCTGACTCCATGGTACAATGCTATGTGTTGTGTTTGTTGTCATGACTGATCACAAATTTCAACCATATCATTCACATAACTATCCAAGAATTAGAAACTTGATTTCTAAGAGCATAACATACAAAATTAGTCATAGTAATCCTGGGCTTCTCAGCAGCATTTAATATGAATTTCCATACTTCCTTTTTGTTAAAACTTTCTCTTCTTTTGATTTTTGTGACTTAAAAATGATTACTTGGAAAAATACATTAACTAAAGTGGGAGGATACCGATTCCTTGTGTACTTTCTGGATATTTACTAATTTCTTTTTTTAAAAATATATTTTATTGATTTTTTACAGAGAGGAATAGAGAGTTAGAAACATCGATGTGAGAGAAACATTGACCAGCTACCTCCTGCACACCCCCTACTGGGGATGTGCCTGCAACCAAGATACATGCCCTTGACCAGTATCGAACCTGGGACCCTTCAGTTCACAGGCCGATGCTCTATCCACTGAGCCAAACCGGTTAGGGCTACTAATTTCTTAAGAAAGTTCTATTAACTTTGCAAATCTGGGGAGATGTGTGAAAAATAATAGGTTAAACACAATGAGTGATAATTTAAGAACTTTAATATTATCACAGGCATTATAAATTTCCCAAATCCAGTAGAAATTCAATTTGGTTGACAGAATTTCAGTCTTTCTATTGACAGGTTTCCCAATCATAGTTTAAGAAATTACATTGCACAACTGACCTATGTCCTTTATAAATCCTTCATGCTGTCAGTCATAGGCTCAGTTCATGTGTATAATGAGAATAATATATAACAGTATGATGCAACTCCAGTTCATATATCTGTTAATCCATTTAAATTTAGAAATAATATTCACCTATAACCTAGTTTATAGTCTAACATACGAAAGCAAATATGGGGGATTCATGTTATAATACATATGAATTCTATTTTATACTTTTCAATCTAAAGCATATGAACTGGACAAATATGTGCAAATTCAAAATCACTGCAGTAAATTGGGGCAGAAAAGCAATGAATGGAAAGCTATATCTCTCAATAGGTCATTGAGCAAAATATTTGAGCCGTGCCAAGTACAAAATCTTTTGTTAAGGCTGATTAGGTTGCAGATATAAAAGGTCCTAATAGGCCAATAAATTAGAGCCATCTTTCTCAGAAGAAAGTGACTAATAATATTTTGTTGCTGAGTTAAATAGAATAAATGTCTCAGAACTTGGCCAGAAGGCTGAAGTTTTAATTAGTTATTAAGATGTTCAGGTTAATGTAAATCAGATTTGCCTTTTCTAGCTAAAGAATCAAGATTGACAGTGGCATTAAATCTTGAGTAAACACTAATTTGCCAGCACTTGCAAAACTTTCACCTGTAAAAAAAAAGAGAGAGGAAAAAAAGTGTTGATGGAGTATTTTTGTTAATTATCAAGCTTTTCCTTTGTACTGTTAATCAGAGATGTACCCTTTCAAAACACATATTTAAATATGGATAATCAAATGAAATAGTTTTAAAACTGCTTGTGAGAGTTAACTGATTATTTCTCTTTTGTTATTTACATTGTAATGACTAAAAACAGTTTCTTGACAGTGTTCCTAAATAAGTAATTAAAATATATTGCATGCCTTAGCTGGTTTTGCTCAGTGGATAAAGAGCCGGCCTGTAGACTTAATGGTCCTGGGTTTGATTCTGGTCAAGGGCATATGCCCGGATTGCGGGCTCAATCTCCATAGGGGGCGTGCAGAAGGCAACCGATCAATGATTTACTCTCATCATTGATATTTCTATGTCTCTCTCCTTCTCTCTTCCTCTCTGAAATAAATAAAAACATATTTTAAAATATATATTGCAATTCTCTGAATAAGGAAAACAATCTACCATTCCTAACATTTCTAATTAGGGACACTTAATTTTCAGTGTACCCACCTACCTTTCTACCTTACAAATATATGTATGTATAAGTTAAATGTTAAAAATATTTTATATTTAACTAGAGGCCCGGTGCATGAATTCGTGCACCAGCGGGGTCCCTCAGCCTGGCCTACAGGATCGGGCCAAAACAAGTTCTCTGACATCCCCCAAGAGGTCCCAGATTGTGAGAGGGCACAGGCCAGGCCAAGGGACCCCACCAGTGTACCACCGGGGCCGGGGAGGCACACGGGAGGTTGGCCAGCCAGGGAGGGACCACAGGAGGGCTCCAGGGCCACTCAACAGCTTGGCCCATCGCTCAGTCCCAATAGGCAAAACCCAGCAACAAGCTAACCTTCCAGTCAGAGTGACTGCCTCCTGGTGGTCAGTGCACATCATAGCAAGCTGTTGAGTGGCCTTAGCATATCATTAGCATATTACACTTTGATTGGTTAACAAGAGGATTGAACGACTGGACACTTAGCATATTAGGCTTTATTATATAGAACTAGAGGCCCAGTGCACAAAATTTGAGCAGGGAGGAGGGGGGGGTCCCTCAGTCCGGCCTGCACCCTCTCACAATCTGGGACCTCTCAGGGGATGTCCAACTGCCGGTTTAGGCCCAATCCCTGCAGTCGGACATCCAGCAGTCAGATATCCCTCTCACAATCTGGGACCGCTTGCCCCTAATAGCTCACCTGACTGCCTGCTCGCCCCTAACCGCTTGCCTGCCTGCCTGCTCAGTGGGCGTCATAGTGACCGGTCATTCTGGTTGTTCCACCGTAACAGTCATTTAGGCTTATATATATAGGCCTGAAAAGAAAATACTTTCTTTTATTCTTTTTCCCTTTCTTTTTCTCCTTAACATGTATGTCTCTTTTACATTCTTGGTTTACAAATACTAAGACATTCCATTTATTAACTCATCTAATCCTTATTCAATGGCATATATATAGTGATAATATACATATGACAGATGAGGAACCCAAGGGCATAGTTATGTTGTAACTTCTTCAAAGAAACACACTTGTCATTTAAAATGATAATATTTGGAATGATTGCATAATAGTTAAGAACATTATATGCAGAATCAGAACAACTGGGTCTATTCACTTGCTCTAATAATTTCTGTAAAAATTAAATAAAATAATACATATAAATAGTTTGAAAAGTGCTATTAACATATCAACTGCTTAACCTTTTGCACTCGGATGTCGAGTGTGACTCGACACGGTTAGCATTAGAATAAAGGAATCGAGAAAAAAAGCAAGCAAGTGCAAAGGGTTAATGTGTGTAAATGATTCTATTTCTTACTTGACTGTATTGTGTGTGTGTTTTTCTATGACGCCCCCACATTGTATGTAATGACTTTGTGTATCCAAATGAAATTATTTGAAATGAACTTATTTTAAAAGGGATAAAGTGTACTTAGTATTTGAATATGAATTTTAAAGATTAGCATTGAAACAAATCCTGGTAACTTAGCAGGAGTAGCTGGTTACACAGTTTATTGGCCAGACTATTAGACTGATAAGTACTACACTTTTTTAATAACTGTCATTATAAACAATATGACAATCTTGACACTAAGACAAAGACTGGGCAGTATAATCATGGTCACTGGAAAGAAAACACGGCATATACTTTGCTTTGTTTTCCTACTGGTTAACCCAGAGAAAGTTTTTAAAAGCTACATAGCCTAAATTCTGATTTAAATATACGTATGAAACACATGTACACATTTAGAAGAATTAAGGTACATTTGACAAATAATCCTGTGTTTGGCATTACTTATATGTTGAAGCCTGCTTTTAGAAGTAAGCCTTTTTCTCAGCCTGATAGTAATACTTTAAAAAGGATGATGTTATTGTAGACAAAAGTAATAATTACGTATATTTTTTAGTTGGTGAAATTTAAATACAACAATTTATTTCATAATACTTGAAAAGCTTTTGAAAATTAGTATATCAACATCATTTACAAACTTATGTCCTTGGTAGGTAAGTAAAGAGCAATATTTGAATAAATTTAGCACTAAGCAGTGGTCAGCATTTAAAGAACTTGTACTTCAATGTTTGATGTGGTTTTGAACCCCAGTTCTACTTAGCACATTTAATAAGCTTTTAATAAGTGGCTATTCTTATTGAAAGTAATTATCAATATTTTAGTATAAGTACATATAACACCACTTTACAGGTTTCTCTTGTTCTGGTCCCACTGTGCCCATGCCGCATGCTTAGTTACCTGGCCATGCTCTTTGACCTGCATGATAGTGGATACTGTTCACTAATGATCTCATCATCTTCAAGCCAAACAACTACCTTACTCCTGGAAGTTAGGCCTCCGTTATGTTAATAGCCTCCACTTCTGCATCAGAAATCTCTCTTAGTGTTTATCTACTCCTAAACATGCCCTCAAGAGTGCCTTCTGAAGATTTTGTTTATTTCTGGTGCCTGGGACCCAATCAAGAAGCTCAGGATGGCCCACAGACCTCATCTGAAGAGGCTTTGGAAACCTGGTCCCCAGATTTCCCCAGATCGGTAAGCATATGAGGTCTCTGTGGTACTGAGTCTTGTCACTGTTAGCAAAGTGCCCGTGCTCCACAAATAGTTCCGCATGTTAGATACTTTACTTCCTAATTCAGCTCTAAATTTATTACTTCCACCTTAAAAATATGCTGATTTGTATCTCTGTGCTTTTACAGTATGTAAGATCTCTTCTGCCTACATATCAAATTTAATTCAGTATTGCCTTTCCAACAAAATAATAGTAATAATAATCTTTTAGGTTCTACCAAAAAATAATTTCACCTACATAAACTCTTAACTAATTTCTCAGAAATGAGTTCCTTGGTCGACTTTATTTTACTTATATTTGAATTTGCCCATCCCCACCAGAATGTTACTTCCTTGAAGGTGAGTGCCAAGTCTTATCCTATTTCTGTACTCTTTATTTTTTTCCTTTTCTATAAGTATTCCAAAGGCATATGGTAATTATTCAAAAATTTTTAAACAATGAAAATGATAGAATGAGTACATTTTGCTTTAGGTTACATAAGAACAGAATGATTACCAGAAAATTTATTTGAAGAGACTTCAAAATAGATATATATTTTTTTAATGGTGCTATTTTTATACATGCCTTTTTATACAGAGATACATGCCAATGACAATGGGAAGTGTGACTTGGTAAATATGTGAGTTCTTGCTTTAAGTATTAGCAGTAGTTTTTAGTTAACTTTCTTTGCCATTAACTTACTGATCTTGCTGGTTATTTCTGGTATGCAGAGCAGAAGATGGATGTGAATCAATGGGAATAGAGAGCATTCTCAGAATGGTTTTTAACTTACATAATTGAGGACTTGAACATGAATGAGTCTTAGATCCAGAAGCCATATGCATTTTGTTTTCACCTTGCCAACATGATTGTAAGAAGCTAACGGTGACATCTTTAGTCGCTGTTTTAAGAGCTGGGTGTTTCATTTATGCAGTGTTGAAGGTAAAAAATTTAAGGAAACATGATTCAGAGACTGTTATATTCAAATTTTTTGTCTGTTTGCTTATTTCAAAAGCAGACGTAAGTTGCCAAGTTGACATAACTGAAAGGTATTTCTCAGGATGCCAGGCTTTCCTGTCTCCTGGGTTACATATGAGATGAAAATGTTTTCTTTTTGAAATGTCTTTGTGCTTTAAATCCAAGGGACATCAATTGCAAATAGCCTGAAGCTAAGCTAGCTTTGATTGTTCCCTTGCGGTGAATGATCTAGTCACTTGGGAAATGATAACTCACATCATGTAGAATATGTTTAAAAATGAAATTTGGAAGGAAAAGGTAATATTCTAAACAACACAATTTTTTTTTTTTTGGCTGAAATAAATGATCAATCTACTGACTGCTCTGGAATTAGTATTTCATGTTGACTTCCATTTCATGTTTAATATCAGTAGGCATTGTCACAGTAATAATCTCTATAATAAAGAGCCAGGGTGTAATGACCCTTAAGACTGAAGCTCCACCAGACTGGAAGTCAGTGCTGGGTTGCCATGGTAACCCAGTGCTGACTGCTTTGGCTGCAGACATGGTGTCCCAGCACTGACTGCTGAGGGGGCTGAGAATCAGGGCCAGAGAGAGTCCTAAAGAGAGAAGCAGGGACTGATCCGTTGCCTCTGTGGCAGCTTTTGACCAGCACTTGCCTCTCTCTTTCTCTCCCAGTCTGGTCAGCAGCCTTGCCTCCATTTCTTTCCAGGACTCCACCCGGGCTGCTGATCAACCCTGCCTTTCTGATCAGGCCCTGTTGATATGCTCAGAGATGCTGATTGGCATAGAAACTGACCAATCAGAACCAAATCTGGGTGAAGTGTGAGGAACTAATGCTGCCTAGGAGGTGGAGCTTTTGACGCTGACTGGCATAGAAACTGACCAATTAGAACCAAATCTAGGGGCTTAGAGGTGTTTCTGTCCAGGGAGAGCAGATGGCCGCCAGGAGGAATGGCCTTTGCAAATCTACAGAAAGTGCTCATCAGTGACAGCCTGGACCCTTGCTGCCAGAAGATCCTGCAAGATGGAAGGCTGCAGGTGGTGGAGAAGCAGAACCTGAGCAAAGAGGATCTGATAGCCGAGCTGTAGGACTGCAAAGGCTTATTGTCTGCTCGGCCACCAAGGTGACCGCGGATATCAACAACGCAGCAGAGAAGCTCCAGGTGGTGGTCAGGGCCGGCACCAGTGTGGACAACGTGGATCTGGAGGCTGCCATGAGGAAGGGCATCCTGGTCATGAACATTCCCAATGGGAACAGTCTTAGTGCTGTGGAGCTCACCTGTGGGATGATCATGTGTCTGGCCAGGCAGATTCACCAGGCGATGGCTTTGATGAAGGATGGCAAATGGGGCCGAAAGAAGTTCATGGGAACCGAGTTAATTGGAAAGACCCTGGAGATTCTTGGCCTGGGGAGGATCGGGAGAGAGGTGGCGATCCGGGTGCAGTCCTTTGGGATGAAGACTGTAGGGTACGACCCCATCATCTCACCAGAGGTCTCGGCTTCCTTTGGCATTCAGCAGCTGCCCCTGGAGGAGATCTGGCCCCTCTGTGACTTCATTGCTGTGCACACCCCTCTCCTGCCTTCCTCGACAGGCCTGCTGAACGACAGCACCTTTGCCCTGTGCAAAAAGGGCATGTGCGTGGTGGTGAACTGTGCCCATGGAGGGATCGTGGATGAGGGTGCCTTACTCTGGGCCCTGCAGTCGGGGCAGTACGCAGGCACAGCACTGGACGTGTTCACGGAGGAGCCGTCTCAGACCGTGCCTTGGTGGACCACGAGAATGTCATCAGCTGCCCCCACCTGGGCACCAGCAGCAATGAGGCCCAGAGCCTCTGCGAGGAGCAGATCACTGTCCAGTTCGTGGACATGGTGAAGGGGAGAGCCCTCTCAGGGGTCATGAATGCCCAGGCCCTTACCAACGCCTTCTCTCCACACACCAAACCTTGGATCAGTCTGGCAGAAGCTCTGGGGACTCTGATGCGAGCCTAGGAAGGGTCCCCCAAAGGGACCATCCAGGTGCTAACGCAGGACTTATCCCTGAAGAATGCTGGGAACTGCCTGAGCCGCGCAGTCATTTCCAGCCTCCTCAAAGACGCTTTTAATCATGCGGATGTGAATTTGGTGAACACCAAGCTGCTGGTGAATGAGGCTGGCCTCAATGTAACCACCTTCCATAACCCCGCTGTGCCAGGAGAGCAAGGATGCAGGGAAAGCCTCGTGAGCGTGGCCCTGGCAGGTGCCCCCTACCAGTCTGTGGGCTTTGTCCAGGGCACCACACCTGTGCTGCAGGCACTCAATGGAGCTGCCTTCAAACCAGAAGTGCCTCTCTGCAGGGGTCTGCCCCTGCTCCTGTTCCGCTGCCTGGAAGCAGCATGTGACTGAGGCCTTTCAGTTTCATTTCTGACCTTGGGGCTCACCAGAACCAGCCTTGGGAGGGCAGTTGGGGGTGAGATTAGGCCAGCAGGGGAGGGCAGTTGGGGGTGAGATCAGGCCAGCAGGGGAGGGCAGTTAGGGGTGATCAGGAAGGCAAGCAGAGGCAGTTAGGGGCAATCAGGCAGTCAGGCAGGTGAGCTGTTAGGAGCCAGCGGTCCCAGATTGCAAGAGGGATGTCCGACTGCCTGTGAGATTGGGCTTAAACTGGCAGTCGGACATCCCCCAAGGGGTTCCAGATTGGAGAGAGTGCAGGCTGGGCTGAGGGAACCCCCCCTCTGTGCATGAATTTCGTGCACCATGCCACTAGTGTTATAGAAAACCTAAGGTTACAGAGCATGAAGTCATCATCTCTGGTCTCAACATTTTGACAAATGACAAAACTGTTATCTGGAAAATGTAAGTAATTTTCCCCATCCCATATTTTATTTCATATGAACTTTATTGGTTTTAACTAGTGCTCATGCCCCCACACTATCATTTCCCAAAGCAAGGTCTTCAGAACATGAATCACAGCAATGTTCCAAGAACCACAATTATAACACTTCTGCAAACTCCAATTTCTCTTCGGTAATACAAAGAGCTGCTTTCATATTTCAGGTAGTGAGAAGTAGAGGAAAGGAGAAAATGTTGAATTAGTTGAACTTGTGATTTCTCAAACTTATCTGACCACCTATCTCATTTTTTTTTTTTCTATGTAACCTCTGGTAAAAGCTAGTATGGCCTGCTTCTTTCAAATCCAGTTTGATAAATCTTGGAATACACCATGCTTAAAGAAAATACCTTCAGAAACTGGACAATATTCTCTGATATTTATCCAGTTGATTTTCATTATTAACTTAGAATCCTGTACTGCCTCAGTGGGACCCACCTTTGATAATGCAGTATATAGTTTTATTTCTGCAATAGTGTCCAGACAGTTTTGGTGAAGTCAGATGGTATTTTTTTAAAAACTCATAACAATATGTGAATGTATTTCTACATTTTTATTAGACAGTTATTTGTTTATAATTAAGAACCTTTATATATCTATACATATATACATGTTTGTGTGTATATGCATGGGTGTGTATGTATTGTGGGACTTTAAATATAAAGATTATATGTATAAAGTTCCACAATGCCTGTTCCCTGGGGATAAAGCACTTCTTTCTACTTCATGATGCTAAAAGGAAAACTTGTATTATGCCTATTCTTACTCAGAATATAGCTTTTGGAGCTTCTCATTAATGTTGATATTTTATAGCTTCTGCCTACACAGTTTGCAGTTGCATGCAGAACACAAATTGAATCAATTCATTTGCACAACTCTTATTAAGTACTAGCCTGGGGAAAGTACTCCAGTTGCCTGTCTAGCAATTGCTCTGTGACAAATAGCTGAATCATTTTACTTCATCTTAGATGAGCCACATTCACTTTCATAATCTGCCTCACTTGCTGCTGTCAAGTCATCTATGCTACTTTGGGGAGTTCTAACTAATAAAAATGTTATATTATTTAAACCTATGTTTCTCAAAATATCTAACTTAATATGGCTTTAATTCAAATAAAATATATTTATATGGTTAATACTTATTAATGTTAGGCAATATGTTATAAAAAATGTACATTTATTATTGATATCACTTTGACCAGGAAATCACAAACATCTTAAATTCAAAGGATAAGTTATTGAATGCTAAAGCTGAACATCATGTTATACCCATACTACAAATATTGCAATGTATTTAACTATCCAATTTGGTCACAGTTTAATTTATTACAAGTGTTTTCATTCATCAGATATTACAAAATGTAGTTTTGTGTCTGGAAGACTGAGTCCTAGAAAAGGATTTGACTCATAAGAAAACATTGCTTGACCCTGAGTAGCTTCTGAAATCTTGAGAAAAAAGAACAAAGTTGGAAGTATCACGTTACCTGATATCAAACCATAATACAAGACTATAGTAATTAAAACAGCATAGTACTGGCATAAAAACAGACATATTGTCAATGAAACAGGATAAAGAGCCCAGAAATAAACCAATGCCTTTATAGCCAAATAATATTTGACGAAGGAAGCAAAACATACAATGGGCCTTCATCCATTGTATTCAATAAATGGTGTTGGGAAAATTGTTGCATACATTTTGAAAAGCTAATTCAGATATTTAAAGGAATGATAAAACTGGAAATAAGCTGAAAGAGAATTTTAATCTCATATTCTCCTATGAATAATATTTTCATCATTATTTTTATAAATTCTTCTCTTGACCATTAAATTAAAGACACCTTAGTTCAGTGACTTGTTATAGTCATCTTTGCAGCCTCTCACCCACGCAAAGAATCTGCCACACTATAGATTTTACTTAACTAAATCAGGGTAATCCTGGAATTTCTGAATAGACTTTTTCTTTTTGTCTTTAAAATGCCAGAAAAATATTTTCTTCCTCATTATTCTGCATTCAACAAATATCGATTGGATGCTTTCAACATACTGGACATGGAAGAAGCACTAGGCATACTGCAAAAAACAAGAAAAATATAACTCCTGTCACATGGATCTTTTTTATACTCAGTTCAATGTATTATGATTTCATAATTCTAAAATACTATTAATGAATTTTATAGCCAACTTAATTATAGATGTTTGCAAACAAGCAACCACTCATATGCACACTATTTGCAAAATACCACTCATATGCACACTGTTTGCAAAATACATCTTTCAGAACACTAAAGTGAAAAACACTTGATTTTGTTAAATTTGGTAGTTGATTATGTATCATTTATATAAGCCATACTAAAATAGTCCCCATAATATGATTGATGTAAGAAAAAAATAACTCTATGAGACACTCAATATAACTAAATTCACATGTAAATTGAAAGAGAAATGGTTAGTAAAGATAAATCACAGGTCATTTCACTTCTATTTTATTAAATAAGTTAAATAGAAACATAATTACACTAAATATACTGTATTAGTAACTAAATATAAAATAAAACTATTCTAGAAAGTTTTCTTGCTGCTTCCACATTTGTTGATGTAAGTCAGCTCCCATTAAAATGATTAACACATACAACAATTTGCAGTAAAAACATGAAATTTGAAATGAAAGTGGTTATTTTTATACTAGGCTGAAATTAGTGCACTTGTTCTAGCAAGAAGTATTTTTTCCTATCATTATGGCATTTTTTACAATATACCAATAACAATGCCACAATTTGCTAAACAAAGTGTGACTCAATGCATTTATGTTGTGAAAATGTGTTACATAAAGTGTGTAGATACTTCAGGAGGTATTAATTGAGTTTTGAGATGTAATTGTCTGGTGCTTTTTCCAGTCAAGTTGCCATACATGCTCTGGAGCAGAGCCATTGTAGAACATTTCAATGATTACTTTCAATTTAGACCATCAGCTTGGGTCCATTTACCGAGTGGTAACATCAGAGCAATTGATTCTTCTAAATCTCTGCCAGTTATACCACATATAGTTCATCCAGACCATGTGCATGCAGCTGGATGTTATTTTTGGACTTCAACAGGAATTGCTCTACCCTCAACTAAATAGGCTTAGATTTAGAATGAAGTACACAATTTGAAGGACTGAAATTGCTCACCCAGGTAGCAAGTGACCCTTCAATAAATTACAGATAGAATTCTATTCTAATAAAGGCCATTAGGTTATGTAATACCTAATAACAAGGTCATTTGCCAGTCTTGTATTAGACACCCCTACAAGCATTATTTGTATGTGTGAATGATGCATTTTCAGTAGGGGTGGGTGCCGGAGGCAAACAATCATATGTCTCATATCGATGTTTCTTTCTCTCTCTCCCCCTTTGAAAGAAAGAAAGGAAGAAAGAAAGAAAGAAAGAAAGAAAGAAAGAAAGAAAGAAAGAAAGAAAGAAAGAAAGAAAGGAAGGAAGGAAGGAAGGAAGGAAGGAAGGAAGGAAGGAAGGAAGGAAGGAAGGAAGTCATCAAAAAGGAAAAATATAGAAATTGCCCCCATCCCAACAGCAATCCTCTTGTACCCCCTCAGTTTTTGTCATGAAGTAGAGGACTCTCAGAGTTTCTAGAACACTTACCCTCCATAATTACATGTGTATTCCACATAGCGCCATGGCATCAATTTCTCCTCCTGAGCACCCTGCAATCTTTGTTTCCCCACTTTACCATTTCAGGGGAGCAGGAGGAGTAGGCTCAGGTCACCAGGCGAATCCTGGCAGTGGGCCTCTGGCCTCAGCTGCAGCAGCTCCAGCACTCAGGTTTGGCTAGTGCCTTCCCAATTCCTGTTTTTCAAAGACAAGCCAGGTCTTTAGTGTTCAAGGAGGTTTGGAGAGGGAGTTGAAAATCTCTTGATGCATCATAAAAAATTTAATTTTCTTTGGTTCAAATACTTTTGATAAAAATATAACTAATTGAATTAATCACTCTTAATCATCCCTTCTTTTGAGATAATACTTGAAAAAACAATAATAGTAATTATAAAAATTCTATATAATAAAAGGGTAATAATATACAAATTGACCGAATGGTGGAATGACCAGTCATTATGATGCACACTGACCACCAGGGGGCAGATGCTTCATGCAGGAGTTGCCCCCTGGTGGTCAGTGCACTCCCATAGGGGGAATGCACCTCAGCTAGAAGCCGGGCTCAGGACGGTGGCAGGAGCCTCTCCTGCCTCTGTGGAAGCGCTAAGGATGTCTGACTGCTGGCTTAGGCCTACTCCCGGACATTCCCCGAGGGCTCCCGGGCTGAGGGACAACCCCCCAACTTCACGAATTTCATGCACTGGGCCTCTAGTAGCTATAATAATAATAGTAATAGTATTAGCTAATATTTATTGAATATTTTCTATGTACCCTGCACTAGGACAAACTAAAGATTTATGAACTCATCTCACTGATGAAATAATTGAGGCACAGAGATTTTACTGAGCAAGATTACAGAACAAGTAATTTTGTAACTGGAGCAGATTCAGAGCCTCCTGACTCAAAAGCCAGATCTCTTAAGTACAATATTCTAATTTTCTTCTACTTTATATGTTTTTATTTTGAGGAAGTATTCATTCTCATCTTATTAGGAAATAGGTATTAAATTTTGTTGAAGGTCTTTTCACCAACTACTGGAATATTCATGTTACTTGTTGTTTTTTATATCTATTAATATGGTGAATTACATTAATGGACTTTCTAAAATGGAAAAAAAAAGGAGGAGAGAGAAGGAGAGAGGGAAAAGCAGAGAGTAAGGAAGATAGAATGCATGTAAAAATATCTTTTACATCAGAATTCTTCTCAAATATAGAAGAAAAGATAGGATAAAAATAATGATTATGAATTCTCAATGAAGTAATTGACTCTGACAAGGATCCTCAATTCATGCTAAAATAATTGGTGAAAGGCTGTTTGAAAAGAGGCTAGAGGTCTAGAGGTCTGGAGCTTTCATACCAGCTATCACTTCTTATTTGTCAAAGTAAAGAGATACTTTTTTAATGGAATGGAGAGTGTTCATAGAAACCATCCAAACCAAGTGATTCAATTGGGGAAAATGACAATATTTACCCATGTAATCATGCAACACAAATTAAACAACACAAGCTCTATTGTATTCTTGACTAAAAAAATAAGTTGAAGTGTTATCAAATCAAGTGGAAGCCATTAAACAAATCCCAGTAGTGGAAGATACTAGTAAACAATTAGTCCAGATTATTCAAATGTGTCAATGATCTAAAACAAAACAAGGGGAGGAAATTGCTCTGATTAAAGAAACATGAAAACCCAGTTGCAATATATAATTCTTGAGTTTTTAAAGAGATTTAAGAAACATGAAAACCTCGTTTCAATATATGATTCTTGATTTTTTAAACAATCTATAAAGTACATTTTTGGGACAATTAGGAAAATTAGATTATGGACCATGAATTGAAATATATTACCATATCAACCATACTTGAGATAAAGTAATGGTGTTGTAATGAAGTATAATGCCATTGAGATTGAATGCTGAAGTATTTGGAAGTAAGAGGTCGTGATGATTGTAACTTAATTGTAAATCACTTAGAGAATAAAACTTTCATATATATGTATGTGTGCAGCAAGAGAAAGGGCAAATAAAGAAATATATTAACAACAGTTGAACAGTATATTGGACTGTCTTATATAATTCTTTCAAATTTTCTGTATGTCTAAACTTTTTCATGATAAATTAGAATTAAAAAGTTATCCTATATAATAAAGAGGTAATATGCAAATTGACCATCACTCCAACACCCAAGATGGCCACCCCCATGTGGTCAAAGATGGCCGCCCCCATTTGGACACAAGATGGCCAGCAGGGGAGGGCAGTTGGGAGGGACCAGGCCTGCAAGGGAGGACAGTTGGGGGGGACCCAGGCCTTCAGGGGAGGGCAATTGGGGGGGACCAGGCCTGCAGGAGAGGGCAGTTGGGGGCGGACCAGGCCTGCAGAGGAGGGCAATTAGGGACAATTGGGCCAGCAGGGGTGCAGTTAGGCATTGATCACGCTGGCAGGGGAGTGGTTAGGGGGTGATCAGGCTGGCAGGAAGAAGCAGGTAGGGGCAATCAGGTGGGCAGGCAGGCAAACAATTGGTAGCCAGCAGTCCTGGATTGTGAGAGGGATGTCCGACTGCCTGTTTAGCCTGATCCCACCAGGATCAGGCCTAAACGGGCAGTCGGACATCCCTTGAGGGGTCCCAGATTGGAGAGGGTGCAGGCTGGGCTGAGGGACACACACCCCCATGCACGAATTTTATCCACTGGGCCTCTAGTACATATATAAAAGTACATTGTAACATCTCACCATTCAGTATTGAATTCTACAGATACTCTGTGCTCAGGATAACTGGAAAAGTACAAGTAGTACCAGGATTCAATTAATAAAAAACAACAATAAAAAAAAATCCATTAAAGGTCTTTCTTTTTTAGATATGATGGTATTTTAGTAAATATTAAATAAATATTTTTTAAAACCATATGTTTAGATAAATGTTTAAAATTACCCTAACATTTTGCCTATCTCCTTTCTCTTCTTTATTTCCTTGGTCTTAACAATTTTCATTAGTCTCCTCTTTCATTGTTTGCTTTAAGAATTTATTATTTCTCCCTTGCCAAAATACTTTAACTCCCCCCACCAAAAAAACAAAACAAACAAAAAAGATAGCAGTTATCCTCACATGCATTCATTCAAATTTAGTATTTTCTTTTTTTCAAGAAAGTTATAGTAACTATTACATGTACTAGTAGCTACACGTAAAGGTGGGGCAAAATTCAAATTTCCAAAAAACACTTCGTCTTATAATGCAACAATGAAGCTCTGAAAGTGATCTATTTCAGTGCTTTCTACTTCAATAGAATGTTAGCTTTCCATCCCACTATTATAGCTTTCATAGTGGGTGGTATTTAGTTAAAAGTCAGGCCAGAGAATAAAGTGTCAAAGAATTTGTATTCATACAAACTTATTTTCTATAGTACTATATTCAGAGAGTGTATATTAATGTGTAGGTGTACATAAGTGTATGCATACCATAAAGTATAACTTTCAGGGGAATACAATAAACAAGAGTTTTTTAGTTCTATATTTGCCATCAGGCACTTTTATATGAAAAGTAAATGTTTTAATGCTACTGATGGGTGGGAAACTGGCAGATTGTGGTTGCAAATCAGAGGCAATAGTGTCAGAGAGCAGGGGCTTTTAACTCCTACAATTAATGTTGGCAGATATTTTATATTTATTTAAAGGTGTTACATGCAATCTGAGTAATAAGAAAGCTTATTATTTATGAAAAACATATTTTTGACTACATAAATACTTTAGATCAGGAGAATTGGTTATTTATAACAATACTTTATATAGGAAGCATTGAAATAGAATTAAAGCTATCTATAGTCATGTATCTGTATTCTATTGCTGCTGAACAAAATTGCCACATACTTAGAATTTTAAAACAATATAAATATATTAACAGGGTGTCCAAGAGTTTAGATTCCAGGCATTGGTTAACTGCATTCTCTCATTCCCTGGAGGTCTCACCGGGCGGAAACCAGGGTATTCGATAAGGGTTGTAATTTTATTTTGGGCTCAGAACCTTCAAACTTCCTAAGAAAACAGTTTTCCAATATATCTGTATATATAAAAGCCTAAGCAACTGAACAACTGAATGACCGAACGACCAGTCAACTGGTCGCTATGATGCGCACTGACCACCAGGGGGCAGCCGCTCAATGCAGGAGTGCCCCTGGTGGTCAGTGTGCTCCCACAGCCAACCTCCCTTGGCCCCTCCCCTGGACCGGCCAACCTCCCGTGGCCCCGATCGGCCCTGATTGCCAGCCAGGTCGAGGGACCCCGCCTGTGCACAAATTCGTGCACCAAGCCTCTAGTAATTCAATATTGAAACTATTCATCTAATACCGATTTTGAAAATAAGGCACTTTCAATTGTACCTCCCCTTCTTTTTAAGGAAGGTCTTGGAAGGAAGGAACAACAAAAGAAGATATGAGATTTGGGAAATAGAAAATAGAAACTTTCAGAAATGGAAGTAATGACAAGTCCTTGTGTGCCCTTGTATCACAGACCAAGGGAGAGACTAGATCTTCATGAAAATAAATGGTACTAATTTTATATCCAGGCTTCCTGAGCACTTAAAAAGCATCTTGGTGTTTATATGTCATTGGAAGATTTAATAAATTTAAAATTAGAATCATAATAAAGAAACTGGAGGAAAAGGATATTATAAACTTTAGGAAAAGAGTTTTAAATTGCATAAGAAAGAAAACTTGCTGGCCCTGGCTGGTGTGACTCAGTTGGTTGGAACATTAGCCATATACCTAAAGGTTGAGGGTTCCATTCCAATGTTCTCTTTCACATCGATGTTTCTCTCTTTCTTACCCTCTCTCTAAAAAATAAAAATAAATCAATAAGTATACCCTCAGGTGATGGTTAAAAAAAAGAAGAAAGAAAGAACACTTTCTGGACTAGCAGTAAACAATATTTGCATATTCACAATAATGGTGTCATTGTGTCTTGATTTAATAAAAATCAGCTTATAATACTATTTCAATAAAAGGAGAAAATAGAGAGAGCTTAATAAAGAGTAAAACATTTATTATCATAGTAAGTCAATTGATAATGCTCAAAATTGGTAAATGATGAAATAGTTCTAAATCATACATTTAGAAAAATGGCATAAATACCAAAGGAAAATGAAAAAAAATATGTGGGAGTGATTGCTTCAGAGAAACAGTGCTGGACATTAGAATATGCTCAGTTAAGACAAAATTATTTTTTATAAATTTTAATACCATTTAATGTTTATTATATGTGCACTTATTAATTTAATTAAAAATTAAAAACAGCCCCATGGAATATCAGGTGGCTCAGTTGGTTGGAATATCATCCTATAAATCAAAAAGGTTGTGGGGTTCAATCCCCTGTTGGGGTGCATAAGGAGGCAACCTATCAATGTTTCTCTCTCACATATCTTTCTGTCTCTCTGTCTCTCCCTTCCTCTCTTTCTAAAATTATATATATATAAATTTAAAAAATAAGGAACAACACTATTTTTAGGATTAATATTGAGAATAAAAATTATCTCAGAAAGTCCATTAGCTAGTCATTATTTTAAGTAGCATATTTCTTCACTCAACCACCAGTTACTGAACTCCCATTATATGTGTGTCATTATGCTAAGCTTTGTAGATAGAAAGATAAATAAGTGAAAGGTTGTGTTAGATTCCCCTTATCCTCAAAGATAATAATTTTCTTGATTGTCATTTGCTCATTTTATATCCATCTGTTGTTTTCCCACCTTTGAATCTGTAGCTCTCCACTAACAGGCAATATTTATCACCAAACAATGCAAAATTCACACATAAAGAAGAACAATCATCACCTTGTCTTCAGCAGAAAAGTTTTGGGATTTGAAAGGGAGTAGGTATTAATTAGTCCAGCAAGCTGATTTTAAAGAGATAAATCTGTAACCAGTACAACTAAAGTGACAAGATTAAGCATATGTAACTAGATTATTACTGAGAATACTTTTGATCATATAGTGGGAAAATATATATTTACTTAGTATGAGTATACAATTCTTGTTAAAATGACCATTTAGCATAATGAGTAAATGAGCTTGTAAATGTTACATCACTTAGCCCCTACATTTAAAGAATAAAATCATAGTAATATTCTACTATAAGGTAGAAAAAGTTTCAGAATTTGTATTGGTAACAATAATACTTTTAAAACATTGATTATTGTCAAAGAAATTCACTTGATCTCTAATTTGTGGTATTGAAATATAGCAGACAAAAAATACTAATTGAGCCGAAGCCGGTTTGGCTCAGTGGATAGAGCGTCGGTCTGCGGACTGGAAGGTCCCAGGTTCGATTCCGGTCAAGGGCATGTACATTGGTTGTGGGCACATCCCCAGTGGGGGGTGTGCAGGAGGCAGCTGGTCGATGTCTCTCTCTCATCGATGTTTCTAGCTCTCTATCCCTCTCCCTTCCTCTCTGTGAAAATCAATAAAATATATTTTAAAAAAAATACTAATTGACATTTGCTGCAAATATTTGGGATTTATGTATGAGTCAAGTTGTTAATCAATCAACTTATTAAAAATATACCTTCTTGTTTATCTGTACATGAATATTTCAGTTTTTTCTCAAAATATTGTGAGTATAAGAGAAATATTTTTAAAAACTGTTACTGAAATGAATAAAAATTTTTCACTCCATATTGTTGAAATTAGTGGAACAACATTTAAAAATATCATAATTAACAAACATGCTATTTATTTAGTTTAAATACCATAAGTGGTCTGAACACCTCATTGCATTGTATGAATCTCTGGCAACATACCAGCTAAGGGGTGATAGTAATACTAAATGTAATAAGCTTGGTGATCTGTTGATCCTTAAACTACCCAAAATATTTCCATTTAAAAAATGTCATTGACTTTAAACAATATAAAATTCACTCCAAACCAATGAACTTATTACAAGCTTATGGCTCAGGATCTCTATTCTATTTATAAAAATTATGAAATGTGAGACAATATGGTCAAAGATCTATTTTGCAAAACCAGACCCAGTATTGCAGAGAAGAAACCTATGGATTGTTTGTTATACAACAGTGAACCCATATTTGTCTTTGATTCTGTAATTTATGAGAAGCTTCTTTAAAATTCTCCCTCCATTTCCCTCTCTCTCTCTCTCTGCCCTTTTAGAGACCATTCATATCTCATCCGTGCCTAACAAAATTTAGGCTATTTGTGTTAGTTATTGCTAAGAATTGTATAGACCAGTTTTATATTGAAAATAGTGACCCTGTGCACAGATTCATGCACATTGAAAGGAAATTAATTAGAAGGTGGCTGGTGGGGCAGGACTGGGTGAGACTGGCCGAACGCACCCTGGAGCCAATCTCCCATGGTCCCTCTCAGGCCAGGTGCACCTGGGGCAATGCCACGGTTGGAAGGGCATCTGTGGAGTGAGCAGGGTCCCTCTGGCAGATGGGGTCCTGCAGCCTGGTAGAATCCCACGACCCTGCGAAGAATCAGGCTCCCTCCTCTCTGGTTCTGGGGTGCATCACCCGAAAACTGCCACTGCCAAGTCACTGCAGCTAGGCAGCTCCTGTGTTGAGCGTCTGCTCCCTGGTGGTCAGTGTGCATCATACCTCCTGCGGTCGAACAGTCAGACGACCACTTAGCCTTTTATATATATAGATATAGATACAATATAAAATTAAAACACAGTGAGAAGATACTTAAAATGTTGATATTAATTGTCATGTTGTTAACCATAGTCTCCCTGGTGAGCTGTATAATCCGTGGTTCATTTCTATGCCATCACTGACACACATGCATGTACCAGTTTCAGTGGATTCCAAAGTCAGTTTGGATGTGAATATTGCTCTACCTTCTACTAACAATGTCACCTAAGATGGTTGTTTAACAGCTCTGGGTCTCAGCATAACCATCTGTAAATTGTAAAAAGTAAATAAATTTCCAGGGGTTGGTGGGTTATGAATAGGTGGAACACAGAGAATTTTTTAGAGCAGTGAAAATAATTGTACAATACTATAATGACGGATACATGTTTTACCTTTGTCCAAACCTGCAGAAAGTAAGCACCAAGACTGAACCCTAATGTAAACTGTGGACTTCGGGTGATATTGATGTGTCAATGCAGGTTCAACAATTGTAACAAATGTGCCTCTCTAGTGGGGAATGTTGATAATGGGGGAGGCTGTGCAAGTGTTGGAGCAGTGGGCATATGAAAAAGCTTTGTTCTCTCCTCTTAATGTTGCTGTAAACTTAAAACATCTTTAAAAAATAAAGTCCATAAAATACACTTTAAAATGTAGCACTATCTTTAAAAAGGTTAATGAGCAGCACCTACCATATGACATTGTGATAAGAATTAAAATAAGATTTTGCATAAAAGCAAAATATTAGAACAGCCTCCGAAACTATATGAGTAGGTGCAATGTTATTCTTACTACATTAAAATTAGCAACATTCTCAAGCTCACATAGAACATTCTCCAAGATAGTTCATGTTAGGTCACTAAAAAAGTCTTAGTTTTAAGATAATCTTGAACTCTTGAAAAAAAAAATATATAGAAGGAACATTTCTGAACGCATTCTATGAGACCAGCATCACCTTGTTACCAAAATCAGACAAACACATCACAAGGATAGGCCAAAATCTCTGATGAAAATAGATGCAAAATTCCTCAATAAAATACTAGCAAACCAAATACAATGCATCGAAAAGATTATACACAGGGCAGTGGTATTTATCCCTGGGATGGGAATCAAGGCTACTGACTGAGCTTGGGAAGTCCAAAATTTGACAGTCCATGTCCCTAAATACAGCATTTCTCCTAGCAATGTTCCATGTATGCTTAAGCAGGCTATATCCCCACCAGCTCCCCCTCCTGGTTTCTTCCTTTTGTTCTCTCTTGGTAGGTTTGCAACTCATGTCACCCTAACCAGGTTCTAATTCATACAGGTCACTGAAAACAGAATGGAAGCTGGTCTGAGGTAATAAGTCACACCTGCAGTGAGGCTAAATCTTCTTTTGTCTATTATATTATACTAGAGGCCCAGTGCACAAAATTCATGCACGGGGGGGGGGGTGTCCTTCAGCCCAGCTTGCACCCTCTCCAATCTGGGACCTCTCGAGCGATGTCTGACTGCCCGTTTTGGCCCGATCCTGGTAGGATCGGGCCTAAACGGGCAGTCAGACATCCCTCTCACAATCCAGGACTGCTGGCTCCCAACTGCTCACCTGCCTGCCTTCCTGATTGCCCCTAACTGCTCCTGCCTGCCAGCCTGATCACCCCCTAACCACTCCCCTGCCAGCCTGATTGCCCCTAACTGCCCTCCCCTGCAGGCCTGGTAAACCCTAACTGCCCTCCCCTGCAGGCCTGGGTCCCCCCCAACTGCCCTTCCCTGCAGACCCAGTCGCCCCCAATTTCCCTCCTCTGCCGGCCTGTTCACCCCTAACTGCCCTCCCCTGCAGGCTTGATCGCCCCCAACTGCCCTCTCTTGCAGGCCTGGTCCCTCCCATCTTCCCTCCCCTGCTGGCCGTCTTGTGGCTGCCATCTTGTGTCCACATGGTGGCAGCCATCTTTGACCACATGGAGGCAGCCATCTTGTGTGTTGGAGTGATGGTCAATTTGCATATTACTCTTTTATTAGATAGATCTTGACATTTGTCTGTCTAATATATCATTTTTTCTTTTTCTATATATTTTTTATTTATTTCAGAGAGGGAAGGAGAGGGCAAGAGAGAGAGAAACGTCAATGATGAGAGAGAATCATTCATCGGCTGCCTCCTGTATGCCCCCTACTGGGGATCGAGCCGGCAACCTGGGCAGGAGCCCTGACCAGGAATGGAACCATGACCTCCTGATTCATGAGCCATGCCAGCTAGGCTAATATATTATTGAGGCACAGAAAACATGTAAAAACTTGCAGTAAATAGGTGTTGACTTAATAAAGAAATAAAAAAAATATGCGGGGATAAATTTTACTTTCCCTGAGTGCTTACTATTTTCAAAGCATGTAAGGGAGTCAAGAAAGACTACAACTGGGATCTTCCAATCACTGAGAGATAAAACACAACACTCCACAGTTCTCTCTTTTAAAATTCTGCTTATCTTATAGGACAACACTTACATATTATCCTTTTCTACAATCCTTTTCTAGAATCACCAGTTAAAAAAAATGCTACTTCCTTTCACATACTAAATTGTCTTATAGCAATTATGATACCACTAATATAGTGTCGCAATTATCAGCTTAATCAATTTGCAATTGATTATAATGATACTAATGCATTTGGCAGAAAGGACTGCCTTCATAATCCAGGACTCTCAAATTTCCTTTTCACTGAGATGGCTTCTTTTTAAATGCATTATTTCATTTCCATTTATTCTACAGTCACAAGGTTAACATTAGTAAAAAAACAAAAATACAACTTGTATTTCAGAGATTTATTCCAACACTCCCAAGCCTGCTCATTTCTTTTTCTTTCTTTTTTTAAAAAATATATTTTATTGATTTTTTACAGAGAGGAAGGGAGAGGGATAGAGAGTTAGAAACACCCATGAGAGAGAAACATTGATCAGCTGCCTCTTGCACACCCCCTACTGGGGATGTGCCCGCAACCAAGGTACATGCCCTTGACCGGAATCGAACCTGGGACCCTTCAGTCCGTAGGCCGACGCTCTATCCACTGAGCCAAACCAGTCAGGGCTGCTCATTTCTTAAAGACAAAAATCCAAGTCCTCTTTTTGGCATCTGAAACAGCTAAGAATAGTGTGTGATTTTTTGTTGGATCCCTTGCTCATAGCCACCTAGGTATCGGTAATGGCATGTGTGATGAAGGCAAGGGGACCACAAGGAAGACAGTGCAGCTTTTACATTTCCACTTATGTATCCGGATGCCTCTCCCTAATACTCACTGTGCCATTCAAAAATTAACTTGAACATAACCTTTAACGTGGGTGATCCCCAACCTCAATCTCCCTCCTGACATCGCCTGATAATTGCTGAAACTCCACCTCACAGGTTAGAGCAGCTACGTGACTTTAAGGTGCCATTTCTTGATATTAAAGCAGTCTTTAGGTCAAATGTATTTAATAGCTTCACCTTTCAAAAAGAAAACTTTTTTTTTCTCTCTCATAGACTAAGTAACAGAGCTGACCTTATTCACATAATAAAATGCCATCCTGTCACATAAGCTTGCAAACATTTCAAAAGTAGCTCATTAGCAAATAATGATGCCAAAAAATAACTTGCTAATGTCAGTAAATACATTTTATATTTCTGATAATTTGTGAAAAGCAGCATAATTATCAGTTATACCTTTTTTTCTGTAAAAAACTTGCCAAACTTAAAAGTTATATTTAAAACATAAAGCAAATCAATGATTTTTCCTCCCAGTATGATAGATTTTAATGAGTCTCTAAACCTTAAGTGACCTATTTACACAGACTCTGCTGCTATATAATGATAATGAAATGATGGTAAAAATGTCAACAATACAACTTCTGATTCAATCCTGTGTCTTCAAATTACCTCAGAAATACTTCTCCCTACTCAAGTCTACACACATTGCAGACAGGAATGTTGAATGAAAAGTCACCATTCTCCAAATGACATCTATTCTGTGTACTGTTGACCTTGAAATGTGTCTTGGCCACATCAATGAGAAAGTGCTGAACTGTATGTCTGTACCAGGGTGACAGTCCAGTTCATCAGGGTTTCCAAATACCCACATGGGGTTAAGCCATGTTCTTTAAGTTGTGGGTAAGTAGAAATTGATACTTTAAAGAAAATGCAGTTATTAAAGTAGATAACTAAATATAATCGTAAAATAATAAAATGCAATAAATAGCAGAAGCCTTCCGATATGAAGCAAGACTTTAGCAATCTTAGAGAATTACTTCAGATGAATTGACTAGAGATGAAGATTGGGGGGGAGTACTCTATAAATAAGGAACTGCACCATGTTGACAAGGAGACCTGGAACAATACAAACCCTAGAAGGAAGAACAAATGACACTTCTTAAGGTCATGTATTTGAAGAATTTTATCAGTCTAGACTGAGATAATGCAAAATAGTCATTATTTCTATATGTTTTAGGAGTCAAGAATTTTTTCTTACAATTTTGAAGAATGTGAAAAATAAAACCCCATACCAAGGAGAGTGCTACAAATGCCCACTCTTTTCTAAGTAGAATTAGAGGTCCATGGTCTTGGCTTCAGATGACAATCAAACTCATCACATACCATTGGCATCCTGAGTGTATAAGTAATAAAGTTATACTTAGTGTCTGTACAACTATATACATAGTGTCTGTACAACATTATAGGTATAGCATCTATATCTAAATAATTAAGCCCTTGTCACCTGTATAGACATCAGGGACTAGACTGAATGTTTGAGGAAAACCTCAAATCCGAGAAGTCATAGTTTTATACCTAGGCCCTCAGACAAGCATGACAAATATTCATTCTCCTGGTTCACCTGAATCCCATCAATGCCGGTTGCTATTAACTAGAAAAACAGTCCCGAGCATGAAATCTCAGTGCTTAGTCTGGTACACATGCCTCAGCCAGATTTTCTAGCTTTTAGGGGAACTATATCTTGAATTTCATCTTACAAGGAGAATTGACCCAGACAAATGCTGAGGACAAATTTAGTGAACTATTTTAAATAGATACAGTGATCCATAATATGATCCTTAAAGTAATTTGAAATTTGTGTTTAAATGGGTGGTATGAAGTCTATTAAATAAACGGACCAATATGAGTTTTATTTCAGTTTACTTCATACCGGAAGAAAATAGTAGCATCTAGTTTCTTAAGAAGACTAACTTTAGCTCTCATTCCCACTTCATTCCCTAATTATATTTTAAGTGAATACATTTTATAAATACTCTATGATTTATAGACATTTAATTAATTATATATTTAATTGTTGATATTTCCAATATCTAAAAGAAAATTTAGGTGTAGACATTATCTCCAATTTATGTATTGAGAAACTTGTTGTTATGTTGTGTACAGCAAGCAAGTTGTCAATTCACTGCTTTACTCTAATTCTCTGGCTCTCTCCATTCAGATATGCTGTCTCTCTGGGGGAAAATATTTTCAAAATTTGAGAGAACAAAGTCTCAATCTTCTAGAATGTAAATGAGGCCTGAAAAGAAATAAAATTTAAGTTGAGAAAACAAATAAGAATTACACCAAGAGTAGGAGCTACATGCAATTTAGCTTCATACCCAAAATTAGCTCAGTACAGTACAAACATTAAATTTTTTTATCTCACAGGATAAAGAAATGTATTATACTTCACACACAAAAAATAGTGTGTGTCCATGCCTGAATTGATTCTCACAATAACTCTGAGGAAAGGACTTAGATTCTGATTTTCTAGATGAAGAAAGTTAACCTTGGCAGTGAGTGACTTCTCTATTTCCCTTTTTCTAGACTCAACTTGTGCTAATATTTACAAATTCTATTTTAGTTCTTCAATTATTTTTAAAAATTCATACTGCTTTGTTAAATAAATAATGTAGTAACTTTACAAGAGAAATAGGTTTGTTGTGTGAGGATCGTGAGATTAAGAGATGCATTTTTTTTTAATTTATATACACAAGTATCTAAAATTTGGATGCATAAATGTTGGATATTGTACTTAAAATAAGCTCTAGAAAAACATATGACTGTATAGCTTTATAATATTCAGAATATTATCATGAAATTTTATGAAATATGATTCATATAAATTATCCCAATCTATAATGCAAAGTTGCTTCTGTAAATGTTAACATAGAATATATGATGTGATTCAAATGTTCTTGTCCCTATTAATGACTATTTATCCTGTCTTTATATACAATTGATATTATCTTGTCATGTGGACTTCTTCCACACAGAAATTTTTCTAGAGATATAGTATATGTATTCACTCTTACAAATTACTTAGATCATCAAATTCATTTAATTTGTTTAAACCTTTCTAAGGAAAAGTGGATAAGGCTTGAGTTTCAAATCCTGTACTAGAATTTCTGATTCTCAGTCTCATCAAAGTCACTATGAAGAGTCCTATCAAATTCTTCACAGTGTACCTCATTATTCCAAGGTCATCCATGCTTATCTAACAGACATGCTGCCTGATAACAGACCACTAGAATACATGAGAGTGAAAAACAAGAAAAGAGCTTGATTAACAGGTGCTTTAAATACAAGGCATTGATTTCAAATGTAACGTATTTTCCGTGTAGAAAAGAAAGTGTATTGATTCAATGCATTCTCTGGTGAGTAGTACTGAAGTTGGTTAATCACACTAATTAGGTGTCACTTGATGACATTCATTTATGATCACCGTCCTGAGCACTGTCATAAGCAGAATTTTCCGCAGCTCATTAATGAATGTCTGTGCCATCACATCTTAAGAGGGTTTATTATTACCTTGTATTCTTTCAGCATAATGAAACATTGCCCCTACAGAAAGACCTTTCAAGAGTACCTATGCTGAAACCTAAGATGTTTTTAACCAGTCATTAGTGTCTCACAATTTTTTTCTGTTCCAAAATAACAGAAATTTTAATTCCCAAGTAGTAACATTTTTTTCCCTTTTTCTTCTTTGGTGTTGCCCTTAGTCTTGCTATTCAAATGTTATGTTCCATTAAGGATGACTTCTTAATGACAACAATTAATGTTTATATTTTCTATTAGTTATATAGACAAAACAATATGTATCAGATTCACTGGGAGCTTAAATTTAGCAGAAGAAGATATAAAAACCGAAACATAATTAAATCCTGTAAAATATTGCAAGAAATGAGTTCCTTTTTTGAAAACAATACATAGCATTGAAAACAATGCCAATTTCAACTTGCAAAATTGAAAATTGGCACAGTCATGTATACACATGTATGTTTGTATACCAACACACATTCATGTCTACATTGTTGTCCATGTTTACATTCACATATATATGTAATTATTTAGCTAAATAATCAACTCTGAACATTATAATTATGACTTATGAATATTCTTTAATCCAAAATCAAATTGCATATTATAATATTTTGTTTTTCCAGAACTGCATCCTTTTCTTTTTAATATATTTTTATTGATTTCAGAGAGGAAGGGAGAGGGAGATAGAAACATCAATGATGAGATAGAATCATTGATCAGCTGCTTCCTGCATGCCCCTTACTGGCGATCGAGCCCTCAAGCCAGGAATGTGCCCTGACCAGGAATTGAACTGTGCCCTCCTGGTTCATAAGTCGACATTCAACCACTGAGCAATGCTGGCTGGGGGATAACTGAATTCTTTATAGAATTCAGTTAATGGAGGCATTTTTTCTTTTTGAAATCCTCTAAGGTTTTCACATGATTTTATCATTGTCAGTGTTCTTTTGCAATTCTTTTCTCTATTTTTTTATTCTTTTTGAAGAGAATACACACTACTTTCTCAGATCTGGGCTGCTGCATGGCTGTGCTCATGGTCCTAACTTTGACTTCTCTGCTGAGTTATCCACATTGTTTTCTGGATTCTATGCCTTCTTTTGTTTAATGTCTGGTTTTGATGGAGCATATTAGCATGCAATTTCTTAAGTAACTACATAGCATATTACTTTTATATGATATTCTGGACAATGACATTATCATGCAATTTCTTTATTCTACTTTCACATTAGCTTTCAGTTTTTGTCAGAATTTGAATTCTGGGTTAAATATAATTGTAAGGTATTGCTGTACTATGGTCTAAAATGTTGACATTTAATATTGCTAATGGGGATATTAGCAGCTGTCATTTGTAAAGCAGTTCCTCATGGGTGTCTCATGTATGACTTGCAAGCAGAGACACTGACCACCTTTTCCCCCAGCCTCTATATTCACAGATATTTGTAGAGTCAATAGTTTTGGAATATAGAGTGTCTCCTTCTTGTGCAATGGATCTGCACGTTACTGCCCACTATAAAAGAAACTGTTCCCAAGTAACCCACTGTGCATGAAGCTGGCCCATAGTCCTCTCACCTGACTTTCCAGGAACTGAGGCTCCGTGAACTCCTGAAGAACACACTGATATCATGGCTGCTGCTATTGCTATGAGTAGTATGATCTTTTATGTCTGACCCAGAAGCCTCATGTCTTCCGTGAGCATCCATAAAATTGTCCCAGGCTAACATGCTAGTTTGCACATAGGAAAACATTTCAGACTCTTCAGGTTTGTTAATATCTTAGGAATCCCCAGTTCTGCTGTTATGACCACACCAGGCATGGCTTTCCAAGGCCTGTAGAAGAAAAGGTATCTTCCAAGGCATAATCTCTCATTTTCTCAATAAGTATCCCTGAACACACAATTGTGCAGATTATAGGAACTACCTGTACCCCTTCAAGAAAATTATTTTTTATTCTATAGAATTTAAAATTCTGAAATAGAGGCTTTAAAAACCTCTTTAAATGACCCTAACAAACACTTTTTTGATATGTGCTTTTTAATCTTTGTATGCCTTATTATCTATTTTAGGTATTATTTCAACTTAGTAGTTTGAATTGACATTGATAAAATTGTATTAAATTTAAAGTAAAATATAGTATATTCTATTATTTTTCAAATAATTAGGAATCTTAAAATTACTCCACTATTTACTTTAATAATAATAATAATAATAATAATAATAGTTAATACATATAATACTTATGTTTGAAGCACTATTCTAAATACTATACATATATAAATAAATTATTTATATTTTATAGCTATTTATAAATTAAGTCATGTTTTTGTTTTCTCATAGGCATTAATTTTATAAGGAAAACTTTCAAATACATATTTCTAAAAATATTTACATCCAATTATGTACAATTTAAGACACTGTCATATAATTTATTACAAAGTACTTTGGCTATATGAGACATAATATAAATTTTTACACATATATGAAATTTTTCATCACATACTCAATTTAGGAGCTCATCAAATTTTTGTGTGTGTAGACTCAAATAATCATAAAAACTTCCACTAAAATTTAGTAATGAAAGTATTAAAGTATTGTGACACATATATAAAAATAGAATTATTTCTCCCAATGGGAAATAAAAAAGAAATAAAAACCTATGCTGAAGTGAACTTACAGGTGCTATTCTACAGTTGCAATCCCGATTCTCCAAATAGCCATACAAGTATTTCATGCTTAATTAATGATCTCACTCTACAAATTGAATAGTCATTTGCTGAGCTCTAGGGCAATCTTTTAAGACAAGTACCTTTTGAGTTTACTTCTCCCTAGTGTTTTTCAAGCTTAATTAGAAGTTTAAATACATGTTGAATAATGTATCAAGGTGCATATAGAAACTGTGATTAAAACTATCTCTTGGAAGCAAATAAAACACCAAACACTGGAAAGTTTTGTTAGAGTAATCTTTACATTGAGGGGTGGTGAAATGAATTCCAGGAGATGCCAGAGAATAGTCCCAAGGAAAGGACCTTGAAAGTATGCTCTTTTATTGTTCAAGTGTGCAATACAATGAAGAAGAGAAGAAAGGACAGGTAAGGTCCAGATCATGAAGAATTTCTGTGTCATAAAGTAGATTTTTCCCTTTAAATGCAAAAACAGAAAGTCCTTAAATATGCTGAACAAGTTTATTGCTTTTTGGTTTGAATACTAGAAAGACCTTCCTGGTGGCAGTGTAACAATTAGCATTGCAATGGTTGGCTACAGTGGAGTGGGGTAGTTATAAGCAGTACGTGTGTGTATGAAAAGAAGGGAGAAACAGGCTTCTTGAGGGTTTCTCATCTGAGGTAAGATGACGGGGTAGAGTAGGAGCTCTCAAGTGTGGCCTGAAGATCCCTAAAAGTCCTCTCAACACTGTTAGGAACTCTGGGGTCAAAACTAATTCAAGGTGCTGTTCTTTTGACTCATATTAGCAGTTGGGGTTACATTACATGTGTTGACATGATCACTCTGGCAGGTATTGGAATATGTATCTTAATATTTTCTGTGTTTTAAAATTTTCTGCTTTAATATCTTATAGTACTTATCTAACAACTTAGCATCCATTTTGTTCTCAGTACCCTTTTTTATACTTTTAAAATGATTGAGAACAACTGGAATAGAAGACTGTGATTGCTAGATTGACAGAGAGAAAGGATAGATAGATAGATAGATAGATAGATAGATAGATAGATAGATAATAGATGATAGATAGATAGATAGATAGTTAGATAATAGGTGATAGATAGATGAAGGGAAGAAAGAGATAAGAAGAGAGAGAGAGAGATTTGACTTTGGGTGGTAAACACACAACGCAGTATACAGATGATGCGTCATAGAATTATACACTTGAAACTTACATAATGTTGTTAACCAATGTCACCCCAATAAATGTAATTTAAAAGAACGAAAGAAGGAAGATTTTTTCTCTTCCCTACATTCTTAACTATCCCACTTTTGTAACAGAAATTCTAGCCTGTTGTGTAAATAGACTTTACCTCATATTCTCCTGAAATAAAATGAAGCACTTGACCCAGCATAGCAGATCAGGGAACAGCTGAATCCTGACCACTGCAAAGGTTTAGGTTTGGGATGTGACTCAAGGTTGACCAACCAAAGCCCTTAGAATTTTGCTGTAGCTGTGGAGGAAGACTGTGCTCCAGACTCTGAAAATGTGTAAGCCTGAACAATCAGGAAGCTTGCTGTAAGATAGAGACAGCCTTATTGAGAACAAAGTGGAAGGTCCAGTTTAGAGATGGAGAGAGTAGAAGAACCCTGGTGACATGATTTGAGCTCCTAAAATGCCATCTTATTCACCAAATCTATAAATTAAAAAATATTATGTATTATTGGTTGTTAAAGTACTCTTGGTTGGATTTAAATTACTTGTGAATGAAATAACCCTGCCAACTATAACTTGATTATTTAAATATTTTAGTAATGTATCAATGATATTTCAGTTTGAACATAGGGCATGCTATGTGCACTGCATGCATTTAGCTCAATTACTTTTCCAAATTATTCTATTTAATTTCAAATTAATATTCCAGTTTAATTTAATTTAATTATATATATAGGTATATAAATGTGAGAGCATCTGGAATGTGGAGCTGTCAGAGGCCAGGGCTAGTTGAGCATCATGTTGGTGGATTTGACTATGAGATACAGTTTTAGTAGAAGCACCCCCTCCCCAATATCTGAAGACTGCCCCTAGTCCTCATTTTAAAAATGAGCAAACTAAGGCATGTAGTTAGTCATATGGATTATTATATGTGTAGTCACAATAAAACTCAGGATTTCATTTCTACAGAAATCTTGGTTTTATACACTTACTGGAATTCCTTCCATTTCATGTATTAAATTATGGAAAATAAAATTTAATAAAGGGCAAAGCTTTGGGAATATACTCCAAGGCTACCTGTTTGTGCAGCACTGAGAATCTTCTGCTGTAAAGGTCACATATTCAAGTCACTTTCCAATATCAGAGCATGTGAATCTGGTTGTTTTTCTTTTTTAAAAAAAAAAAATTCAGTCAGTATCATGTAACTTCTGTTTAAGACTTAAAGGATAATTATAAATCTCAGCCCGAATTGTCCTGGAAAAAAAGTCAAGCAGTAATTTCCTCATATAGGGAATTGAAAATGATTCCATAATAATTTTTTTAAATGTAGAAGCACCTTTTTTTTGCCTCTGATCTATTTTTTTTTTCACAATAAATACAATCTCAGGGCAATGCAGGTGATATTTCTATCTTGGTGTATGGAGGAGGAAAACAATGGCTTAACCTATTTTCTCGTTAACCAGGGAAGAAAATGACAATAGTTTCAAAAGAGTCTATCCTAGAAGGAGGAATAATTTCAACGAGTCCCCCAAAATTCACAGAAGTTACTTTTCTAAGTCACAATTAAACTTCAATATCAAAAAATTGCCAACACTATGTGACAAGCATCCCCTCTACTCTAATCCAGGGGTTTTCAGGTTTCCTGAAATTTTTCTTAAAAATTTCAGCAGTAATTGGGCTATAAATCCATGACTAGTTCAGTTATGTTTGGATAGAAAGGGACAGTCATGGGAGGCAAGTGGGCAAAACATCATTTAAAACTCAAAGTCTTGTATGTTTCTAAGTATCCAGAGGGTCACAATTAATGTGCAAAAATATTGTTTGTATTATCGATTCTATTGATTTAGCAAATCAATAAAATTTAGCATTAGAATTCAGTTAAGAGAATTTCTACTTCACAAAAATCCTTTCAGACTAATGCTATATAATAAAGATGTAATATGCAAATGGTTGTTACGCCTTGATGTGTAATGACCTGATCACACGGATAAGCAGGAGGATGGGGCAGTGAGCTACAAGCGGGCAGTGGAGAGCTACAGGAGGGCGGCAGCGAGCTACTGGTGCACGTATTCATGTGCAGGGCTACTATTAACTTTATAAGCATTTGATTATATAAGAAAAGAACAAAGAGAGGCCATGGTTAATATGAGGGAAGTCAGTTGCTCTGGAGAACATGCATTTTTCTGATGGAGTTAACCAGAAGGAATGAAAAGGGACTTTGAAGTCCAGAAAAAATGTTCTTTTGTAGCCTCATACTGTAGGCTGCCAACCAGCCTCCCGATTACTTCCAATTCAGGTAGTGACATGTGTCCTTCAGAAAGATACAAAAACAGTCATGTCCCTTTATCTGTAAGTTACTGAATGCCTGACAGGGTGTAATGGTCAATAAGTAAGGCTGATTATACCTTTCATCCAGTGACCTAGGATTGTGTGCAGATTGTATTTTATTTGTAATAGATTTTTATCGATTTCAGAGAGGAAGGGAGAGAGAGGGAGAGATGGAAACATCAATGATGAGAAAAAAATCATTGATCGGCTGCTTGGGGTTCAAGCCCGCAACATGAGCATGTGCCCTAACCAAGAATCAACTCTGACCTCCTGGTTTATACCATAGGTCGATGCTCAATCAGGGAGCCATTCCAGTCAGCTTGTGTGCACATTTTAGAGAATAGTGCCCAACTCAGTGTTACTCACTAGTATTGAGTTTCTTCTTTAATCTTCTAAGAAGCCTTTCATTCAAGTGACAAAATGAAATAAATGTCCTTTGGGGGAGTGAGAGAAGAATTGTACAATAGAGATTTCATATGTGTGCTTTTGTTTTACATAAGTGCCTCTTGAATTGTGCTTATTGCTTCACTTTATTCATTCTTTCATTTAACAAATACTTGAACATCATTATTGGTGAGGCATAGCTCCCATTTCTATGGATAGAGCTGAAAGCAAGAGATAAAAAAAAAAAAAAAAAAAAAAAAAAAAAACCTTCCTTAGAGCCAACTATTTTCAGCCATACTTATTTTGGAGGCGGTGAATGCTATTGTCTTAAAAGAATTCATAAGTATAATGGGAATTATGAAATGTAGACTTTCATCCTTTATTTAGCATAGACTATTCATTCTCATTAGTATTTTTGCCAAGTCTCTTAACTTTTGCAGGGCCAGTGGATAAGAATATACAAAAAATACTATCGAGCACTATTTTTATTTATAATTAGAAGTATTAAAAAGTATTTGGCTGTTTATATGGAATGTGATCTGTAAAGAAAAATACCAATTACCATAGAATATGATTACTTACATAGAATGTATTTAAATTAATTTCATAAATTATTTACCAGTATATAATCATTCTTCCTAAATATTTCTAATATCTTTTGAATGGGGCTGATAACACAGTGCTGCTACAGAAAAATGAGAGTGTAGTATACAAAGAGAAATTCTAGAGAGAAAAAATAGATCTCAAAGAAGACTAAATATGCAAAACTATTGAACATTAATAAACTCATAAAAATTATTGAGACTATAGGGTATTTGGGCAATATGGTCTAGACTAGTGGTTCTCAAACTTTAGCATACTTACTGAAGAGCTTGCTAAATTACAGATTGGTGGGTCTCCTCTTCTAACATATCAGCAATGGGACCGGAAAATGTGCAGGTTTGACAAATTTCTGCTGGCCCAGAAAGCACACTTTGAGAAATATGTAATCAATTATAGGGCAAAACCCATATACAAGTCTGTAGTAGGTATCTCAAGTATAGAATCATTCCAAGGTGTAGAAGTGTAGAAGTTGAGAAAATAGTGACCTCTCATGAGGGCATTACGCTGAGATAAATCAGAGAAAGACAAATACTATACAATATTACTTATATGTGGAATCTAAAAAAGCCAAACTTGTAAAACAAGAGAGTAGAATGGTGGTTACTGGGTGCAAGGGGTAGTGGGAATTGGGAAATGTTGGTCAAAATGTGCAAACATGGAGCTAGAAGATGAATAAATTCTGGGAATTTAATTCACAGCATAGTGATTATACATAAAAAAACTGTATTATACACTTAAAGTTTCTGAGAAACTAAATCTAAAATGTCCTCAACACAAAATTGAAATGAGAATTATGGGATATAATGGAGATGTTAAGTAATGCTATGGTGATAATCATATTGTAATATATAAGAGTACCAAAACAACATGTTGTACACCTAAAACTTATTTGGTGTTAAAAAAAAAGGTGGCTAAACATTGTACAATGTAACATTCAGTGTTGTGTAATTGATAACTATACAATTATTAATTTTTCTATGCCAAAAATTTGCTTGAAGATTAAATTTAGTCAATAAAGTGATTAAAAAGATTGTTTATTTTGAATGTATAAAATATGACAAAGCACAAGTGTTAAGCCTTCATCCAGCTCAAAGAAAGGGTTTCCCATCTGTCCTTTCATCAGAGACACTGAGTATCTGAATTTTTAAAAGCTCTCTAGAGCATTCCATACTACAGCCAAGAGCAAGAACCACTAAAAACTCTCAGCATCTATTTGTATTAGTTCTGCAGAGTATAGCATATATTTAGGGACTTTAGCAATGTGGAAACAATATTATGTCTAACAAAAATCAGCAAATTGAGAAAAGAAAAATTAAAGGAAAGTTCTTTTAGTCATATTTTTAGTTAGTGTGCAGGCCACAATGTCCAAAATGAGTACACAATATAGACATGTCTCAGTAGTGGCTCTCAAACTTGCTAATATATTAGATTACCTGGGTTTTAAAGAACTGATATCTGTATATTACCTTCAAAGTTTCTAAATTTATTTTACAGCTTGGCCATCAGTAACTTAAAGCCCTCTTTAGGTGGTATCTTTATAAATTTTAAACCATATAATTTGATAGCAATGACTACAAAAATTTGCATATATTTTAAATAGGGATTGTTAGGAGAAATAGATAGACATCTGGATCCATAACTCAATGCTTACCAAATAGATTTATATTCATCTTTACAGATAAAAATAGTGAGACTTAAAATAAGACACGTGTTTTTTTTTCTACATACATTCTTATATTTGAGAAGGCAATTTGACCACAACTACTCATGTGTGTGTGCATGGTGTGTGTGTGTGTGTGTGTGTGTGTGTGTGTGTGTGTGTGTGTGTAACTGTAAATTCCTTTAAAAATATTGGTGCCTTGCTCTGGCCGAGTTGGTTGGAGTGTCATCCAGTACAACAAAGGCTTGCAGGTTTGATTCTCAGCCCATACTACACTGCAGGTTCAACCACTGGTCAGGGCGCATGTGGAAGGCACCTGATCGATATTTCTCTCTCACATTGATGTTTCTCTCTGTGTCTCTTCCTGTATCTCTCTAAAATCAGTAAACATATCCTTGGGTGAGGATTAAAAAATTTTTAATAAAATATTGATAAGACATCTGAAAATATGTTCAACTGCTACAACATGCTGACTGAGCCTCAATTGTTTGCCTGTTGGTGGGTCACGTCATGGCAGTGTTTGCATGGTGGGCTCTGACGAGGGAGGTCTGACCAAACTTGCCTGTTGTGTTCTCCTGCAGGGCTAAGGAACAGCCCCGCTATCGCAAGCAAATGGATACAAGCCCTGAGATTGTATCTCTTAGCTACTCAGTCACTACCCATGCATGTCCCTGCTCCTCATGCACTCTTGGCTTGTTCCCCACAAACTAACTCTTCTTTAGAAAACACTTTGTATGCCTTGTATAGCAGATATCTGACTTCAACACTGCAAAAGGTCATGTCAAGACTCCACAATCTGCTATGAAATTTTTGTATTTTGAGAAAAATAGTCATGTTAAGGAATATAACTTCCTTACACAGATGGGAAAAATCTGCTTTTCTCTCGCCTGGTTTCTGACGTACACATTTCTGGCAGAGCCCTACTAAAATCCTAAGCAGAGGAACTCTGTGGAGATAGAAACCTCATGACTGAAACTCATCAGGCCCATTATCTTTCCATGCAAGGAAGATAGATGTGCAATTCATTCTGTCTAAGTCTAATAATATTGACCCAATGATGTAGTCTTCAGAGAGTTCTATCTACAATCACATATGCTATATTCCCTGAACCTATTTTGCTTTGGGTGTGTTGTGAGGGGGTAAAAATAGAATTAAGGCAAGACTAAGTGTTTTAACCAGTTAACTGCCATGATATTTTGAATTTAATTAAAAAAGGTCTGTTGCTTGCATCTATAGATGCTTAAGGAGTACAAATCATTAACCTTGCAAGTATATCAATATAGTATACAGATAATGTACTATAGAATTGTACCGCTTAGACCTATATAATTTTATTAACCAATGGAACCCCAATAAATTCAATAAAATGAATAAATAAATAAAATCCAGAGGAAAATAATTTTCCTCATCTTTTTAATCACCTGGCTAAACCTTTTGGTCTACAAAATAGACCAAATATATTTGAGGTGTTAAGGGTTGTATCTAACACTCTGATCTTAGTTCTTATAGTACACACTAGAGGCCCAGTGCACAAATTGTGCACAGGTGGGGGTCCCTCGGCCTGGCCAGTGATCAGGCCAATCAGGTCTATTTGGCCCAGTCCTCATCAGGGTGATTGGGGCCGGCTGGCCAGGGGGAGGGACCTCGGGAGGTTGGTTGGCCACGGGAGGTTGGCTGTGGGAGCGCACTGACCACCAGGGGGCAGCTCCTGTGTTGAGTGTCTGCCCCTTGGTGGTCAGTGTGCATCATAGCTACCATCTGGTTGTCTGGTCGTAACAGTC
The DNA here is from genome assembly GCF_951640355.1 of Cnephaeus nilssonii. Classification (NCBI taxonomy): domain Eukaryota; kingdom Metazoa; phylum Chordata; class Mammalia; order Chiroptera; family Vespertilionidae; genus Cnephaeus; species Cnephaeus nilssonii. The sequence continues at coordinate 97,680,248 of NC_137073.1, forward strand.
GCTTAGGCTTTTGTATATATAGATGAGCAAAGTCCTGTTCCAGGCCTCTCTCCTTGGTCTGGGATGGGTGACTTTTCCCTGTATCTTTATATCATCGTCCTTTAAGCATGACTATTTCTCTGTCCAAAATTCTTCTTCACACAAAGACACCAATGATATTGGATCAGGGCCCATTTTAATAACCTCAGCAAGGACCTCATTTCCAAATCAGGTGACATTCTGATATTTAGGGAGTTGGGACTTTAACCTATGAATTTTGAAGGGACACGGTGCAGATTATAACACAAGGCACTATATAAATCTCTAGCCTTCGCATGCTCTTGGATGTAGCTTAATCCTCCTGGTTCCCTTATTTATAAGTTAAATACATTCTGGGCAAATATTTAGTCTATACAAACAGGAGTTGAATTTTAACCTTTTTTGGAAGTTTATACTTTGAAGAAACTTCTCTGAAATATTTCATAACTTTTAGCTTTATGTGCATATATGTTACAAGCCAGTTTTATGAAAAGCCTTTTTATTCTGCTCAATACCCAATTTCTACAGCAAAACACAAATCCTTCTCCCCCACCGCCTGCCCAAGTAGTCACAGGAGCTGGGAACTTTCACTCCCCAGGGCAGTAGACATCTTCTCGCTTCCCTGACTTTGAAGGGAGGGGTGTGTAGCTGATGGGGGAGTTGGGAGGAGATACTATCAAAGAGCCCTCTTTCCCTTTGAATGCCTGCCTCTGCCAGGGCAGGGATTTGCTGAGTGGACTGCCTGGTGGGAAGTGTCTGTACCTGGCAGTGATCAAGTGAGAAGTGACCGATAGGGAGGGGCATTCTGACTCTTCTTGACTTGTCTCTGCTTTGCTCACTCACCATCACGAAAGGAGGAAAAGTCACTTTATCTCATCAATGATTTCAAGAGAAAGAACAAACGCAAGCTCAGCCTGCTGCTTCTGGCGCTCCTTTAAATCTTGCTGCCGGCAGAGAAAGTGTTTTGTTGTTTTGTCTTGATTTTTTTTTTTCTGTTCTCAGCTGTGTGATGCCATTTCATAAGCAGTATTTGGTCCTTGAGATGAGGTCTATATGTCCCCAGCTTTTTCTGTGACCAGTGTGGAAGGAAAAAGTGGTCTATGGAAAGCAACCTCACAGAGTAATCTGATCATGAATTCCTAACTTGGCAGGTCCTCGTGGGTAGTCATGCCCCAGGCCTACAACTTTTTTAGTGAAAGTCTTTTAAGCCCTGTCTATTGCTCTTGCTCATCTAGCTTAACACACCTTTGAGATGTCAGAAATAATACCCCTGAAAGGCATAAACACTCTTGAGGAAGTATGTAATCTTGTTAACTACCCTGTAATCCAATCCCGGCCTTGCTTTCTTTCACCCTCATGTAATCTTTCTGATAGAAGCTACAAAACTGTTATTTTCCAGAGCATTGTAGGTCTTGCTCCTTGGCATATGTTGTGAGTTTGGCTCAAATGAACTCTTGTAAAAATTCTCTACAGTTTTGGACATTCTTACGTCGACACTGGGTGAGTGTACTAATTCTGGACAAAGTAACAGAGAGCGCGTTGCATCTGCCTGTTTTAACAGTACACTGCAATCCAGCCGTCGGGAGGCAGTCCAGTCGGCATTTTTCTCTATAACATTCTGACGTCTGTGACTAAGCTCTCAGTTAGTTCTGCGCCCAAAAGAGGAAGAAACGATATGATTTTTATCAATCTAGAACTCCTTGTACAAATGATCTAACAAGTTGGGAGTTTTCTTTATTTTCTATTGTTATTGAATTTGTTCTACTTCCTATATAACATACATTAATTAGTCTAGCCTCTTATCCAGTACTATCAGAATAAGGTTAGTAAATCTGGTTTTCTTTTTCCTGTTTTGATTGCTTTCTACCATACACCCTGTTCCCTAAAATCAGTCCCAATTCATTTCACTTGCATTTTTGTGATCAGCTCTTGTTGTCCTCTCTGTATGAGAAGTTCATCCACCGCAATTCTTAAGAAAAGTTGCCTTTTTTAAGAGTCTTGTAAAATGCTCAGGGAATTCAACTGTTCGTTATGAAATAAATGCAATAAGCTAGGCCTCCCTTCTTGTAGGGAATTATAACATATTTTAGAATACCAATAGTTATAAGAGATCCTTTAGTAAAGAAACCAATTTAGTGTTGTTTAATCTAGCAGTTTCCAAATATTTTTCACAGCAGGAGATTTTGTTGGTATGTGTATGTGTATATGTTTGTTTGTTTCCCCGGCACATTACATCTGCCACCTCAGGGAGTCTGCTCCGACTGTGGTCCCATTCTCCATTGTGATAGTTATGTGGTCTATTATATATTTATTGCTTATTTTCTCTTAAATTTAGCAACTCTCCTCACTGTACTGTAAATACCACAAGAGCAGACTTTGTTGAGTTCTCTGTTTTATCACCAACACTCAGAAACTTGTTTTAATATAGCAAACATTGAAACAAAAGGCTCAATCTCAAAGAATGAGTGTTTCATAGAGCTTATTATCTAATGCATTTCTGTCTTCCTTATTTGTATATCGTTAACAGAAGACTATATTATATTTGGTTAAAAGTATTTAAAACCCTATTTCAGCACTTGTCAAAAGCTAATTGACAGAGAAAGGTCTATTTTTTTATGCCTCCCTTTCTGCTAATATATAAACTTGACACTGGTATCATAAGTCCACATAATAAAATCTATATTTATAATAAGTAGGACAGTTCCTGTTACATAATTTGTACTAGAAAAAATATTTAAAAAATGGCTTTTATCCAAATTTTCTTATTGGTAATATTTAAAAATTAAAATAAACGTTTTTGTTCCTTTGGTCTTATTTTCCCTTTCTTCTTTGCTGGTTCCATTTCAGAAAGTTCTAACAGAAAGTTTACCCATTCTATTTCATGTACCTTGCCAAGTTGTCTTTCAGTCTGAATAAAATAACAATTTTCAAATCAGATTAACTTTCATTTTTAATATATTGGGTGGTAGTCTTCAAAACAGGGATGGAATGACTGAACCACCTGGACATGGTATAAGTCTGGCTCTACTCAGATTGTTGTCTTCTCTTGGTTTGCTTCTACAAGTAATTTGCCAAAAAGTTAAATGGCTTTCAGCTGGGAAATCAAATCACTTCCTATCTGAGCAAACTAGTTCTCTTGAAAATACATAGTCCTCATTCCTCTTAGGTAAGACTAGTGTTGTTCTACAATCTTATAGTTTCTGATAGAGCTTCTTCAGAAAGCCTGTGTTTGTGCTAATCAGGACACTTTGGTTTTCACTAATCCCTAGGAGAAAATGCAAATCTCTATATGTTCATTTAATAATGACTCCTTTAAAGATTTTGCTATCATAAGAGCACAGAACTAGAGCTATTTTGTACATTGTTGCCAAAGTAAATGCCACTATATTTAAGGCAGCTAAGAAAGCCTTCTCTTTCCAGCATTTTCCATAGAACTGTTTTTGCACATATATATATATATATTATTTTACATCATTATAGATTCCAAAACATCACGTCATAGCAAGAGGGCAAGTTGGATATAGAGAAAGAATGTGTTTAGCATGTTGATTTTCTTCCCATAACTTTGTTTTACCTCATTTGAATAGGTTTTCAGAACAAAATATTCTTCCATTATAGATTTCTAAAAATAAATAGAGGAAAGTAAAAAGAGTGAAATATTTCTACTCAGAATAGGAAGTTTGCAGATTTTCATTTATCTCCTTACTAGAAGTCCCATTTTAAAAATTATTTTTCTGGGAAAATTTGTGCACTCTGAGCAAAGATGAATCAGCTTGACTTTAAAATATTAAAGCCATGATATTTATTTGAAAGATACTTAATCAAACTTAGTGTTACTTAAGATAGAAGTTGGGCAGGAATAAAGGTGAATGCCAGAGTAACTCTCTCAATTACTCTCTAATAGCTCTGCCTCTAAAATGTGTTTAGATTACTCATTTCAGAAATAACACTTTGACACACATTCATACAGGAGCTCCCTTCTATCTTTCATTTTTCTTCTATTCTATCAACACCCCTGAGATCATAGAATACATTCTTTTTCTGTGTATAATGCATTCATGTTTCATATTGTGTGACAGAAAGAGAGAAAATACAAACAGAAGAGGTGGTAGAAATTGGAGAATTATAATTCATATGATTTGTGAGAATGTAGCTCTGATTACCAGAAAAAGCTTACAATATATTTGTAGATATAATAAAGTGTATTAATCTGCTTGGGTTGCTATAATAAAATACCATAGACTGGGTAGATTAAAGAACAGAACTTCTCACAGTTCTAAAGGCTGGGAAGTCAACATCAAGGTACTGGCAATATAGGTTTTATTCTGCATCCTCTTCTCTTGCCTTGAAGTCAGCAGCCATCTTTCTGTATGATCACACAACCTCTTCTTGTTTGCTTGGCGGGAAGGGGGAGGTGTCAAGCTCTCTGGTATCTCTTTTTATAAGGGCACTAATCCAATCAAACCAAGCACCAACCTTGTGGCCTCATCTAACCTTACTTACCTTCCAAAGGCCCCATTTCCAAATATGTTTACATTGGAGGTCAGGATTTTAACATGTAAATAATTGAGTGTTTGGGTATTATTTTTTTCATGTTTCATTAAAACCAAGAATGGTTCTCATGGTTTGTAAAATAGTGGAAGATAGCAATTAAATTCCATTTTGTTCAATGTTTATCCAAGTAGAAAATGTTCATTCATGTGTTTCTTAACATTATTTAGAGTATAACTCAGAACGGTATTTGGGAGATGTATTTTGATATATGTACTTCTTTTCCTCTTCTCAATTCTTGATGGGAAAATATTATAATGGGAAAGATGTATCAATGATTTAATAATTTGTTGTCATGGATTATGATCTTTATTTGCTATAAATTATGAGTTTGGTGGAAGTATGTGTCAACTGGATCTTCCGGGAAGCAGACACTGAAATGGAGTCCACACAATTTATTAGGAGATAACATCAGTGAGAGATAAAAGGAGAAAGAAGAAGAATTAGACAAGGAAATCATCAAACCCAGGTTCATATCTGACACATGAGAAAGGATTAAGTGAGAAAGATTGGGCAGCTAGACTAAAGACTTCAATCTAGATCTGACAAAGTCATTTCAGTGGAACACTCCAGAGCAAAGATTGTCTGTCAGATGAGTCGGGCATTGGACAGAAATAGCCAATCTGTAGTATACTTATCATTTCCATTTATTGGCTCAGGCTATCCAAAAAGAGTGTGATTCCTTTTCAAAAGTAAAGGAAGATCCTGAAGACACTGAGGTTGGGGCTGTCAGCTAGCTGCACAATTTTGATGAAGACCTAAATGGTGCATCATTTCACGGTTGCCCCCGTTTTACTCCTGGGCCATCTGGCCCTACTTCTACAAATGTATTGAAGGAGCCGTTCCTCCAGAATTCTAGCAGGCTTCTTTTTTTAAATTATTATTTTAAGAAAATGTACAAGGGTGGGATTAATAGCATAAAGTCAGCCTCAACTTCCACAGTTTTCTTGTTATCACAACTGGTGCTCATCACCTGCCTTGACACTATTCATTCTAAATTTGTTGACCTTCACTGTCTCCTTAACTGTGCCACTAGCTTCCTTGGTGGTAAGATCCAAACTCTCTTTCCTAAGGAGTTTAGCCTCTGATAAACATACCTTTCACAGGCTATTTTTGCTACACTTTTCCACTCATAGTTGCAACTGAGTAATTGAGTAACAAGAAGCTTACCAGGGTATAACCTGAGTCCCACATTTTCCTCCTGCTCTAATTGAGTAACAATAGCTCTACTTCCTTCAGGTGATCAGGATCAATTATCCCCACCAAGAAGGTGTTCCTCCACTTACCTGGATCCCTGAACACAAGGGGTGCAAAGTGCCCAATTGTCAACACTAGTTTGTAATTCATTTTCACTCTTGCTATGTCCTCTGGGAAGCATGCACAACCCATAAAGACCAGGGCCTCTAACCCTGACATGTGAATGACAGTAAGTAAGGCCATTCCTGCTACCAACGACCATTGTTACCAGTCTCCTGTGTCCTTCCTTTTAGGAACACAGCTCCACACTTAGGTCTCTGATTTAGTGCTTACACTGAATCCTAGAAAATGGTACCCCCATCTTCACAAACTCTTGGCACCATGCTTGTGCCTCAGTTGTGCCTTTAAAAGCCATTCCAATGTTCTATCAAGCCAGCTGCATCTGATTGGAGCATTATGAGATAAAACCAATGGGTCACATTGCCATGGGCCCACACCTGTATATCCTTTGCATTAAAGTGTGTTCTTAAGTAGGATATTATTTTGTGTGGTATTTTATATTTGTAAATTAAGCACTCCAGTACCCTGGATGCTGGCGCTGGCTGAGGATCTATGAACAGGAAACGTAAACCATACTCATAATAATTGTCTTACTCTTATAGGAACAATGTAATGGACCTTCAAGGTGAGAAAAACCCCAGGATGGCTAGTTGGGCACCTTTTGGAAATAGTGTCAAAATGGTAGCTCATAGCTGATTTCTATTGCTGACAGGTTAGAGATAGATAATAGCTAGATTGACCTTGACATTTGGAGTCCATGCTCTTGGGCCCATGTATAGTAGCCAGACTACAACAGTGGCCACTGCATTCATGTGCCTATCATATCACTCTGGAATGGGTGAAGACAAAAGCAGGAAGACATTGACTGACAGTCGTTTTGTCTAGTTGGTTATTCAATGCCTTCCCATGATGGAGGACTTCTGGTGGAAATTAACACATGATACAAATATATTTATACTTTCTACTTTCCCCCATTTATCCTCATAGTTCTGACCCAGACCTCTTTGTCTGATCTTACCTCTATTTAAAATATCAATCCATCTATATTCTGAAGTGAAAAAAAATTAATGTCTATGGAACTAATTACTTAAAATATGCAACTGAAACACTTTTTTCTAGGAAAAGTACTATATTCTTTCTCTAATTGGAAAGCTAAAATTGCTAATACTTAATAATAGTTTATATCCAGTAACAGTTTTCCAAATAAAACAATTCTAATGTATATATTATGAGTATCTAAGAATATACATAAGCTCCACACTTATTAGTATAAGTTGTATACTGAGCCTGGGAAAATATTATATTCTGAACAAAAATAGAAAGTCAGAAACAACAATCAAAGGATTATTAAGAAGACTTCTGAGAAACATGATGTAGTGAGACCAAATGCACAATTCCCATTTTCTTTTCTTAGTTAGCAACTGAAATTACCAAAATAATATGCATGTGGAAAAAAGAAATCGCTATGTTGCAGAAACTAGGGAGAATACTACCCTGAGTCTTAAACCCAGATGGATTTCTGTGGAGTCAGTATATTAGGGAAGTCTGGAAAAGGATGGAGGATCAGTTCTCAGTCCTGTGAAAGTGGACCAGTGGGCATGGATAAGAGGAGGAGAACCTGAAAGAAATCCCCCAATCCTGTGGTTTCTAGTACGGAGTACAAACATGGCAGCTCAGGAATAAAGCAAGACAATTTAAAAAACTCAGAATGACTTAGCCTTTCTAAACACATGTGACCTTCTTTCTTTAAAAATAAATAAATAAATAAATAAAAAGTGTAACCATTCCAAACCAAACCATTTCAGGACTTTGGAATTTTCCACCAGATTTTCTAATAGCAGGCTTTATTAAAGCAGTAATTGACTTTCTTGACCCACTGGGTTATTGAAACAAAAGCTGTCAAGCCTAGCCATATTGGTACCTGAAGAGAACAGAATGAAAATAAACAGTCATGCTGAAAGCTAATTTCTAACAGAGTTGTTGTTGTTTTTGCTCCTTTTAATTAATCCAGAGAAAATATTAATACAGTTTTAATTTCTTAATCCCGCAGAATCTCACCCAGGATGCCTTGACCTTGAGCTGCAAATATATGTTTGCATAATTCATTCATCTAACATAGTGATATATTGTCTGTGTAGGAATTTATTTTTGACATCCTTCAGTATGAACAGTTTTATGTAAGTGTGCATAAATGATTCTAATCAACAATGTAGTAGAGGATGGTTACTTTTTGAAGCAACTCAATCAGCAAAGCATGCTCCAAACCTGGTCTCTTAAGCACTTCGAACAGCATTATCAAAATTTCCATCATATTGTTTCTTAATTAGTCTGAGAGGTATTAGAACAAATTTAGAGAAATAAGTGGTATTCAAAATATGTGTTCTGGTAGAAAGCCCATGAAACAAAGAGAGAAAAATATCTAGCAAGATCAGTAACTACTGGTTTTTAATTCATACTATCAATACAGCACTCTTTGGTATCTGTGACCTCTGTCTGCTGATCCAGTTCAATTATTAGCTGATATGGTATTAAGATTGTATTGGAATTGCCTTTCATGTAAGGTATTTTTTGGAGTTTCTTTAACAAAAGAGTAAGATTTTATTGAGTCTAGAAATAAATGTTTGTTCATTTTTTATTTTGCTCTACCTTTCCAACTCATTGTATTTATTTTTCAGAATTTGGTCTAAAAAGACTATTATGGGAACATATAACCTAATAGTGAAATTATAGTAGAATTGATCTATATCACTCCCTTATCTGCCGCCAATTTTTGAAGACATTAATAATTAATGAGATTATAATGAATGTTAAATAATTAAGTTTTCTCAAATTCATAACACATACCCCTAAAGAGATTTTTTTCCCCTATCAATTGTGCAAGAGAGAAAGGAAAGGGTAATACAACCACAGTTTTGTGGGGTTTTCTTTTAGAATTAAAGAAACATACAATCGAACTTCCACATACACACAGAGACACACACACAATAGTGGATATCGAGGAGCATATTCTGAAATGTAAAAGAAAAAACACAAAACATAGCACAAAAGAAGGTGATTAGGAGCATAGTAAATGACAAAATAATTGCAAAAAGGAACTTAAGCAACTTATAAATATCTGCTTTGCACTTTTTTCATTGAGTAAAAGTTCTGATATAAGAGATTAAACATCCTTTTTGAAGATGATTGTAATGAAAAATGTGTTATCAGAATAAAAATTTGTGTATGTTTTTATTTCCAACCACTTTATCCCTAATTAAAGACCCTGATCTCATGGCACTACGTAGTAGAGAATGGTTAGTATTTGAAGCAATTCAATCAGCAAAGCTTGCTCCAAACCTGGTCTCTTAAGCACTTCAAACAGCATTATAAAAATTTCCATCATATTGTTTATTAATTAGTATGAGAGGTATTAGAACAAATTTAGAGAAATAAGTGGTATTCAAAATATGTGTTCTGATAGAAAGCCCATGTTTGGCACTAGGTGTGAACAGGTAAATAATTATAAAACCCACCCATCTTTAATCAGTGATTGGTCCAGAGATATCAGTAAAGCAAGGACTACAAAAATCCTTCCTTAGATTTGTTTTATAGAACTTGGCAGTGAAATGGATGCTTCATTTCTTGGATGCCTGAGGCTCCGTGGACATGAGCCTAGAATATCTGTAGCTAGAGATTCATTCCTGCTTGAGCAGCTGGGCTGGGAGAATCCTGCCAACAGGCAGAAAGACACACATACAAAAGAAAGAGAAAGTCTCGACAATATTCATCTTTTATGAACCTCAAAGTCAGATTCATCCTCTCCATAATTCAGCAGCAGAAATAAATACAAATCTCAACATTCTTTAAATTAGTGTATAAAGTTTCTGTCCATCAGAAACGCGTATAATACAAGCAGGAAGAGGAAGTCTTGGCAATGTTAGACCATAAATGGGGAATTGGCTGACTCAAGGGGCCAGGAAATAGGGCACCACTCGCACAAGCTGAGAGGGTGTTATGGGATGAACTGTGTCTTTCCAAAAATTGGTATATTGAAGTCTTAACTTCCCACAATTTTATAATGTGAGCTTCTTTGGAAATAGGGTCATTTCAGATGTAATATTAAGTTTGTTAGCATAATCTGAGTTCATTTGAGTGGTCTCTATTGCAGTATAAGAAGGGGAAATTTGGACATAGACACACATAGCAGGGAGATGATGTAAAGAGACACAGGAAGAAAAAGGCCATCTACAAGCCCAGGAGAGAGGCCTGGAACAGATCCTTCATCGTAGCCCTGAAGAGAAATAAACCCTGCTGACACCTTGATTCCAGATTTCTAGCCTCCAGGCCTGTGAGACATTGTTTCTATTGTTTAAGCCACAGTTTGTGGCATTTTCTTTGGAAGCCCTGAAAAACAAATGCAGATGGTAATAACCCAAGTCCAGAGGCGGTAACAGCTATTAAAATACTTCTATGATATCTGGCCACTCTGACATTGTATGGGCTCAGTCTCTTTAGTTGACTTGGTAAACAGAAAAAGAAAGGAGATTGAAGGAGATTGCTCGCGTCTTTCTGTTTGAGTAAAAAGTGCTGCAAGTTTGAAACAAGTAAACGTAAAATGTGGCCTGTCCAAAAAGAAAGAAGACACAGCAAGACAGATCTACAGCATTGTTAAGGCTGGTCATTTCTCTGTAATATGCTGAGCTCAGGAGGAATGGAAGAGACTTACCAGTTATCAACACCAGCACCTACAAATCCTTGGTAGGCTCTTATTTGAAGTTGTTGACTTTAGAGATTTTTCTGGCACTGTTTTTAGGCGATGAAGTTGACATTCAGTCAATGTAATATTTTAAGGTTCCTGAATTGCTAGAAAAATAGCTTTGAGTTCCTCAACAGTAATAAAAATCCCAGTGCTTATACCCACTCAGGCAGAACAGGAGAGGTCAAAACTTGCCAGCTCAAATGGGACAATTTTCCCTGAACTGATGTAAGAACCAAGTGGGTGTTTTTAATTGGACTAATTTGGATTAACAAATTTACCAGGATCAATCTTGATTAATAATTTCAGGTGTCTACCCTAGCCAGTTTGGCTCAGTGGCTGGAGCGTCATTCCTCAGACTTAAGGGTCCCTGGTTCAATTTCAGTCAAGGGCATGTACTGGGTTGCAGGCTCAATCCCCAGGCAACCAAATCAATGTGTCTCACATTGATGTTTCTCTCTGTCTATCTCCCTTCCTTCCACTCTCTAAAAATCAGTGGAAATAGATCCTCGGGTAAGGATTAACAAATAAAATATGTTTTAAAAAAAGACAAAATAAAATAATTCAGGTGTCCAAGCAATGCAGAGGCCCAGGTAATGAAAGGAGAGGTCTACAATATCCTCCATAATTACCCGGGCCCGTCCTTTTCACTTGAAACATACATTCTTTGGCCCGCAATCATGGATGAAATCTCCAGTAAGTGTGTGGGTTAGTGTCTTACATAACAGAGAACATTTCTTTTATGAAAAAAAATTACATTATACTCAGATAATTCCCTAGCTTGTGTGATAGTTTTCTAGAACCATGCACACATAGCCATGGATCTGAGCATAGTTTACCATAGCCAATCCTAAACCAAGAGCATTTGACTAGTAGCATCCATAGGTAAGGAAGTTGCCTCTGCGCATGTCATCCTTCTATTTATCAAAAGGCAAATGCCATCAAAGGGATTAAACGGGTTCCTGCTTTCTTTCTTTCAGTGTGATCACCCGTCTGGTTAGGGGATGCCTAACCAGCAGAGGAGTGGCTCTAAGGCCCGCTGCTTTATTGCCTTCTCCGCAGCCCCAATGGCCCTTTCGGGTGAACATAAAGCAAGGAAGAAAGGGAATGTTTTCAGTTGGCAGAATTTGGTGCAGTTTAGGAAAGACCTTTCGTGCATACTATCCCATTTCCTTGAGGAGAAAGTGCTTCCGTTTCTATTATATCCGGCCTGGAGGAGAGTGGGAGCACTAGATGATGACAGTTTTGCGATACTTTTACTTCTAGTCTTTTCTGGATTGTTGATTTTTTGTTTTGTTTTGTTTTTAGTGTGCCCCAACTTTCCATCTGTTATTAAATATTGGCTGTATGAAAGGCAGTGAAATGTATAATATAATCCATACATTTCATGGTGATGTAGAAACAAATCTAGACCCGACTGAAAAGAATTGCAGGGAATGTAGGCCTCTGGACTTGGATGTGAATGCAAGAGCTGGGCTTGCCTTAGGGACTTTTCCTTTCTGTGAGTGTGTTTGAGTTGTATGCGGAATGATAGCTCAGCATCAGATAGGGAAAGGTTTGGAATTGTATTTCAGTGTTTTAAAAGGTGTGTGTAAGGGAGTTGTGTATATATGTGTGTGTTGGCTGTTCAGTCAGAAAGTTGAAAACTATGGCCATTGCCTAACTCTTTCTCATCTTTATCTGGCGGCATTCCTGCTTCCCTTAACATAAGAAACAGTACATGTACAGGCTGGACCAATCATCATGCTCCGAGTTGTCAGAATGATAAACACATGGTGGAACCAAACTCCAAATCATTTTACAGCCAGTGAGAGGCTTTCTGTTTCTTCACTAGTTATGACAAAGACTTAGGGACATTTTGCTCTAAGATGTAGACATCCAACACAAAATTGCCAATATAACAGTTAACATGTTTTGTAGCATTTTTTATGTGCTGGACAGAGTTATATGGGCTTTCTTATATGCAGAGATAAGTTATTCTCATAATAACCCCAGGGGGGCCCATAGTAACTGTGATGGTCTTTTATATATCCTACCTAATAATAGACAAATATGCAAATTGACTGTACCTTCGCTATGCCCACGATTTTCCAGGAGGCATGGGGGGGGGGGGCGGGACTCGGGGTGGCCGGGGTGGCCAATTGGGCTGGCGGGACGCTGAGCTCGTGTCGCCAGTGGCGGTGCGAGCTCAGCGTCTGCTCCATGGCTGTGCTGTGGCACAGAAGGGGCCTCTGGGGCAGCGAGCAGCAGACAGGCACCCAGCTCCCCCGTGATCGAAAGCGAAAGCATGGGAGCTGGGTGCCTGTCCGCTCAGGCACCAGGGCTTTCAGAAGCCTTCACCGCGCCGGAGGCTTCTGAAAGGCCTGGTGCACCAGCACACAGGCACCCAGCTCCCCCATGATCAAAAGCAAAAGCGTGTAGGGGACCGTACACGTGCGTGATTTAATCATGCACTGGGCCTCTAGTATCTATTATAATAAAAGTGTAATATGCTAATTAGACCAGACATCCAACCAAATGTCCTTCTGGACAAAGCCAGAGCTGAGAGGGAAGCCCGGGTCCTGGGTGCCATAGGGAAGCCAAGGCTGGCAGCCAGGGAAGGAAGGCCTACTCTTGCACAAATTTCGTACATCGGGCCTTAGATTTATAGGTACTACAATTTCTATTGATTTCAGGGAGGAAGGGAGAGGGAGAGAGAGACAGAACCATCAATGATGAGAGAATCATCGATTGGCTGCTTCCCACATGCCCCACACTGTGGATCGAGCCTGCAACCTGGGCATGTGCCCCAACTGGAATTGAACTGAGACCTCCTGGTTCATAGGTTGATGATCAACCACTGACCTATGCAAGCTGGGCTGCTGGTCTTTTCATATATTAACTTTGCTAAGCTATAGTCTCCAGTTATCCATTCAAACACTAATAAGTGTTCCTGTAAAGACATTTTGCAGATTTTATTCAAGTTTATTGCAGGTGATTTTAAGAATAGTACCCCAGGCAATCTGGGTGGGTCTGATTTAATCAAATGAAAGGCCTCAAGAACAGAGCTGACACTTCACTGAGAAGAAGAAAAAAATTTTTTTTAAATCTGTGGACAGCAACCTCAGCAGAAACCTGAGAGTTCCCTGATGGTGTGCTCTAGGGACCCGGGATTGCCTAACCAGCCATCACAGCTGTGTAAGCAAATTCCTTGCAACAAATCCCTAAATATATGTCTCCTTCTGATTCTGCTTCTCTGGCTGAACCCTGACTGATATAGATTTGGGCACCAGAAGTGATTCTATAGAAATAGAATCTTAAAGATGAGTTTCCTGAATTGGTTCAGGTTCTCCAGGTAATTTTTGAAAACAAAAATTGGTTAGATTTGTAGGTACTAGGGTTTCTAATGCCAGTGGTAAAGAGGGCACTGGTAGCCCGTGTCAGGATGTGGCAACAGAGATACATAAAATATTTTCAGTGGATACTTCTAACCAAATTCTCATAGAATGTGAGGTTCTGTATTTTCTACCTTAGGACATTTTAGCCAGATGAAGGAATAGAATGGTATTGGCTGATTGTCCTAACTGTGCTGCAGAATGTGGGGAAAGAAAATAATGAGCTCCAGGCTTTAAATTTTTGGTGCAGGCTGTGCATAAATCACCTAAAGCTCCTATTACTGCCCTGAACACTACAAGAGGCTGGTTTCTGTTTAAAAAACAAACAAACAAAATAAAACCAGTCTTATCCTATGAGTGACTGAATCACAACACGAATTGAATTCCCAACTATACTGAGTGTGTTCTGTCAAAGTCAGGATGTTGCTTCAGAAGGGACAGAGTCCTGACATTTGCAATGGGTACATATGGGCAGATACCAATGAAGTTGGAGACGTGGAACCTTTACATTCTGATGGGTCTGTTCTGGTATAGAAGTGGTCCTTCCACCCCTACCTGCAGAGGTTAGCCCACCTTTGTCTAAAGTAGCCCATCTTTGTCTAAAGTAGCCCGTCTTTGTCTCCTGAAGTATTTTCCTTTCAAGGCACTGCTGATTCTCTCCAGGGAATATCCCACCACTCTTCTTTGCTTCTGGTTCTATAAATATACTGAAATTATGTCAAGCCTGAAAGAGTGAATGAGATGCAAAGGGTAATTTAGCCCTAGCCAATTTGGCTCAGTGGATAGAGCGTCAGCCCTTGGACTGAAGGATCCCTGGTTTGATTCGGGTAAAGGGCACGTACCTTGGTTGCAGGCTCAATCCCTTGGCCCCAGTTCAGGTGTGTGCGGGAAGCAACCAAGCGATGTGTCTCTCTCACATTGATGTTTCTCTGTGTCTCTTCCCCTCCCTTCCACTCTCTCTAAAAATCAATGCAAAAATATCCTCAGATGAGGATTAACAACAACAACAAAAAAAAGGGTAATTTATGCAGAGGTTGATGCGTATCATAAAAACTATATGGTTTTTCCACCATATGCAGAAAGAAATCTGGATAAATGGATACTAAGGGTGTGGGACTATGGTGATAGGAATATAAAGTTGATTCAGGCCACAATTATTGATTGGTCCCACTAAGCAGAGATTCTGGATGTTTAATTGGTTAACAAAAACATTGGCACAAAGTAATTTATGCTTAAATGAAGCTGAAAGGCTAAAACTGCCTTGGTATTGTATAAAGAAAGGTATCCAAAGGCTTAGGTAAATCAGATTGCTAGAGAGCATTTTTCATGTAAGATCTTCTCACTTATCCTGGGAAGTTACAGAGTATACAACACAATTTCACCATGACTTAGACAAGTACATTTTTGAGGGAATGCCTGCATCCTTAAAGAGCTCTATGGTTGGATATTACAGGAAAAATTCTACCATTAAACTAGACCCTACAATGGAGATAATGGGAACCCAGGGTTGCATGGCCCAAGTAGTGTCACTTAATTAGCAAAGACATCGTGGATGTGGTTACCATAGTGGACAGTGGAGTCAAAGCAATCATCAGGATAGTCTAACCTGTAGAGACCTATAGCATTTGCTAATTGAGCATGGTATCCCTAAGACTGAACTATATGGACCGTATACTATAATTACCTTATCTGTATAAGTGGCACCACCCACTACTACCCTAGTGACTCACTAGTAAACTTTATGCTTCCTCTAAGAGTTAAAGCAATGATTCCAATGAATAGGAAGTTACGACTGTTGCTTGGCCACTTTGGTTCCTGCCTCTGAATAAACAGTCAAAGAAAAATATAACTGTACTGTCTGGAATGATTACCAAGGGGAAACTGAGCTCCAATAAAGACACAATGGAAGTAAAGAAGAGTATGTCTGTGTATTCACTTAAAAGAAACAAGTAACTTTTGAAGTATTCTATAGATGTTATATTTTCTTCCCTTGAATGAATGCAAAAGTCTATGGAATTAATCTGAGTGGATTAAGGATAATACCTGTGTATACTAAAATTTCTCCTTGTAATATTTTAAGGTACATTTTCTCGCTCTTAAACAGAGAAATAAAGTCAACTGTTTCCAGGTACCAAAAACGCAGGATAAATAATTGAATCAGTCTTCTGCAACAAAATGGGGAGTGGCAAATGTTGTGGTCGATTAAAGGGTTAATTTCAGGACATCACTCAGACTAAAGCAAAGCATATGTGCAGAACAGATGCAACGATTTTCTCTCACCTTCATTATTCTCACTCTGAAGAATTATGTTTAAGGTATATTCCTAATTAAGTTCACTAGAATATGTTTTACCAACACAGTCGTTTAAACAGGAAATACAAGTAGGCATGTAACAAAAAAATAAACAAGTTCTCTGCATTCTCATAGAAACATACAATAGAATAGTGGGTTTGTGGAGAGATGGGAAATGCTGATAAAAGGATACAAGCTGTCAGTTATAAGGTGAATAAGCTCTAAGAATCTTACAGTACAGCATGCTGACTATAGTTAATAATACTATATTTGAAATTTGCTAAGACAGTAAATTTTTAGCATTCTCATGTTAATTAACCAGATCGTGGTAATAATTTTCAAAGTATGCATGTTTGCATGAAAATTATATTTATATATTATATATGCATGTATATTTGGATGTATGCACATCCAGAGAGAGAGAGAGAGAGAGAGAGAGAGAGAATAATAATCTCATGTTTCTTTTTCCAATTTTAAAGATTTTGTTATATAATTATTTATGATCTACTTTGAAACCATATGCAATGTGAAAAAAGAGTCAATGTTTATTAATTATTTTAACATATGGGTGTTGTGTTGTTCTAGCCTGTTATTTCTCCATTAATTACATTGGCACTTTTGCTGAAATTAATTGATTGTATATGTGTGTAAGTCTCGATTTCAGATTGTGTGAGTCTGTCAACTTCATTGTTTTCAAAGTAGTTTTGGCTATCATAAAAAGGTCCTTTACTTTTCCAAATAAATTTTAGAATCAGCTTGTCCATTTCTAAAATAAAACCTGCTGGGGTTTTGTCAAGATTAATTTTTGTAATATAATGCTAAATTCAAATTGCTAACATTTTATTGAAAACATTGCTATTTATATCCATGTAAGTTATTGGTTTGTAGTTGTTTTTTCTCTTTCCCTTCTCCTTCCTCTTTCTTCCTCTCCTCCTCCCCTCCCTTTCTCCTCCTTCTCTTTCTCACAATGCCTTTGTGTGTATTTAGCATAGGGTAATGCTGGTCTTTAAAAAGTGAATTGACAGGTTTGAGATGATACCTCATTGTTGTTTTGATTTGCATTTCTCAGATGATTAGTGACTTTGAGCATGTTTTCATAAGTCTCTTGGCCTTCTGTATGTCCTCTTTTGAAAAGTGTCTATTTAGGTCCTTTGTCCATTTTTTGATTGGATCTTTTATCTTCCTTTTGTTAAGTAGTATGAGTTCCCAATAAATGTTGGAAATTAAACTCTTATCAGAGATAACATTGGCAAATATGTTCTCCCATGCAGTGGGCTTTCTTGTTGTTTTGTTGATGGTTTCTTTTGCTGTGCAGAAGCTTTTTATTTTGATGTAGTCCCATATGTTTATTTTCTCCTTAGTTTCCATTGCCCTAGGAGCTGTATCAGTAAAGATATTGCTACGATATATGTCTGCTATTTTGCTGCCTATGGCGTCTTCTAAGATTTTTATGATTTACCATCTTATGTTTAAGTCCTTTATCCATTTTGAGTTTATTTATTTTTGTGTATGGTGCAAATTGGTGTTCTATTTTCATATTTTTGCAAGTATCTATCCAATTTTCCGCACACTATTTATTGAAGAGACTGTCTTGACTCCATTGTATGTTCTTGCCCTTTTGTCAAATATTAATTGAGCATATGGCTTTGGTCGATCTCTGGGTTCTCTGTTCTGTTCCTTTGGTCTATGTGTCTGTTCTTGTGCCAGTACCAGGCAGTTTTGAGAACAGTGACTTTATAATATAGCTTGATATCTGGTATTGTGATCCCTCCAAACATTGTTCTTCTTTCTCAATATTGCTGCAGCTTATGAGGGTTTTTTTTTTTTTACTCCAGATTAATTTTTGGAGAGTTTATTCTAGGTATTTGAAATATGCCGTTGGTATATTAATGGGGATTGCATTGAATTTATAGATTGCTTTTGGTAGTATGGACATTTTAATGATGTTGAATCTACCAATCCATGAACATGGTATTTTCTTCCATTTTGTATCCCAAGAAAACAGAAACACCAATCAGAAGGACATATGCACCCCTATGTTCATAGCAGCACAATTTACAATAGCTAAGATTTGGAAACAGCCTAAGTGCCCATCAGCAGACAAGTGGATTAGAAAACTGTGGTACATCTATACAATGGAATTCTACGCTGTTGTAAAAAAGGAGTTCTTACCATTTGCAACAGCATGGATGGAACTAGAGAGCATTATGCTAAGTGAAATAAGCCAGTCAGAGAAAGATAAATATCACATGATCTCACTCATTTGTGGAATATAATGAACAACATAAACTGATGAACAAAAATAGAACCAGAGACATAGAAGCATCGAACAGACTGTGTAACCTATGAGGGAAGGCAGGGGGTGAGGGGGTAACAGATAACCATAGGACTTGTATGCATGCATATGTGCAAAACCAATGGACACAAACAGTAGTGGAGGGAGGGGGAGGGCTTGTGCTTGGGGGAGGGGGTGGCGAGGGAGAGGTCAATGGGGGGAAAAAGGAGACTCATGTAATACTTTAAACAATAAAGAATTTTTTTAAAAAGTGACTTGAGTAGTATTTCCTCCTATTTCATTTTCTAGAAGAGTTTGAGAGGACATACAATTTTTCTTCCTCAACCAAAGGACACGTATGCAGCATATAAGCCTAACCAATGGACACAAACACCAAGGGGGTGAGGGCATGAGTGGAGGGGTGTTCTAAAAGTCAAAGATGAGATGGCAAAATAGCAAGAGGTAGAACTCTAGCTTACATGAAATTAATTCAAATTAAAAAATATAACACTTCAAAATGTAACTCACAAAATTAGATTTTAAAAAATTACAAAATGTACTTGAGAAAAAAAAGTTTGAACTAAAGAATCTTCCTGTATAACTCAAGTTGTCAGGGCATTTTAGATAATAAAATGTTAACAAGCTTGGAATGATCCTGAACAACAACTTAAACCTCTGAGCAACCTCATAGGCCTATTGAAACTAATAGGATACAAAGTTTCTAATGACCTGCATGAAGGTTATTTTGGTCAAACTGTATGAGTTCCACATTTGTGGAACTAATGATACTGCATATAGATTATTTTTTCCGCCCCCCTTCCTCCAGGCCCCACTCATAGCTTGCTGCCCTGCCCCCTTCTGTAGCTCTCCGCTGCTGGCTTGTAGCTCACTGCCCCACCCTCCTGCTGATCCATGATCCAGTCATTACGTGGACGGTTGTTATGCTTCAAGGTGTAACAACCATTTGCATATTATATCCTTATTATATAGGATATTCAAGTTTCTCTTGTTATATTTTGTGTGGTAGAGATTACTGCAAACTTTTTTGTTTTTCTATTGGTGTATCAGCTTGGTCACATAAAAGAGTGAGATTTCTTTAACTTTGTCATCTCTTTAGTGAATTGCCTGTAATTTCCCATCACACCCTGGTTTTAAGTTTACTCAATAATAAAGCTGTTTTCTTTTTCTTCTACCTTTGTGGAGAGGTTTTCTGTGTTGGCAGATTTTGTTTTCAATTATATTCCCCCAATAACACTCTTCAGGCGTCCTCAAACTACGGCCCGCGGGCCACATGCGGGTGTTTTTGCTGTTTTGTTTTTTTACTTCAAAATAAGATATGTGCAGTGTGCATAGGAATTTGTTCATAGTTTTTTGTTTTTTTTTAAACTATAGTCCGGCCCTCCAACGGTCTGAGGGACAGTGAACTGGCCCCCTGTTTAAAAAGTTTGAGGACTCCTGCATTTTATATTGCAAAGCGTCCCTCTGGTTGAGACCTTCAAACATAGAGACAAGACACTTTTCAATTATTTATTCCTGAAATGGGAATGTGCCAGTTTATAAAATTTGAAATGTCTATGATTTAATATATAACTTAATAATTTGCATGTTGTAAGCATGCAATGGAAAAATTCTACATAGTTAATGTTAAACAAATTGTGTATGCCTTGTATAGAGACATGTAGCAAGGAGGTATCTATTCTAACTGCATTTAAATTCATGTTTGAAAAATGTCAAGCAAATCCTTAGTGGACATTAGGATCTATCTAGCACAGCTTTTCTTCCTTCCTTCCTTCCTTCCTTCCTTCCTTCCTTCCTTCCTTCCTTCCTTCCTTCCTTCCTTTCTTTTTTTGTTCTCCTAGGACAATGCTTTTCCAAAGACCTAGAAACTAGAAAAAAAAATTCAAATATAGTTCAAAAATTTGGGTTCTGGAAATGATAATTTTCGTTTTGTTTGTATTCTAGGGTATAATATGAACCAATCTTCGGAGGGATTTGCGTTTTAAAGAGTACTCCAGAAACATCTGAAATAGGCTTTGGCACCAGTCCTGTAATCCCTTAGCCACAGGGTACTTATCGGACAGTGTAAAATAGGTTTCAAATTGGAATATGTAGGATACCATATGCATACCATATTCGGCTTCTTTCCTGCTTGTCTTCCCAAGATAACAACCTTTTTGAAGTTAATAATAAAGTGGCAACTTAAGAAAAAAGAACTATTTTTTACTTGGTGCTCATTAATTTATATATAGATCCTGCCCTTTTTAAGATAAAACCTGCTGGTTATTTGAAATCTTTTATCTGTGATCTTTCAGTCGTAATGGATTATTTTATTTGAAAGTAAAAAATCTCGTTAAATTTAAACATGTTAAAACTCAGCACAGTGTGTTTCTTCCTCTCATCCCACCCTGACTCCAGCACCTATGAGCTCTCTTACATTATGTTTACTTTACAGCCTGAACTCTTTTAAACTGATATATAATTTACATGTTCATTATATTTATTTTCTTTTTTATCTTCTCCCACTACAATGTAAAATTTTATGAGGGCAGATATTTTTGTCCATTTTTCTCACTAGTGCATCTTAAGTGTCTGACATAAATTGTGCTCAACAAACATTTATGGAATATTTTTTAAATAGCATGGGCTCAATAAATGTTACTGAATTTCATTATAAGTTAAAATTATAAGTTATCTTTAAACCATTACCCATTCATAATGAATGTTCTTAGATTTATCTACTTACATTTATTGGCTATGATCTCAATAAATGTCTTTTCAATCGAAACGCACCTCAAAAGCCACCCAATCAACTTCATACAAGGTTGCTGAAAGTCACATAACCTCTGTTTGAATAACTTCACAGAGGTGTCTACTTGATAACATAGAACACTCCATTTTTTAACACAGCTATTTTTGTAAATGTCAGTCTTAGAGTGTCCCACACTCCCAATAGTGGCTTTCCCTCAAAATCTTACCCCAGCTTTCAGGGATGAGTGAAGGAGGGAGCATTGGGCTTAGCCAGGGCAAGTGCTAGAGGTGAGACTAGCATGGTTTTGAACTCAGAGGTACTAGATCTAGAATAGGGTAGAACATCTGAAAAATGGCTCCCTAGAAAATATAAAGGAAATCTGGGTGCCAGTTTTGGGAGACAGTGGATTAGGATGAGTGTTCTCAGACTGGATGAAAGCCTGAGAACAGACTGTAGGCTAGAGTTTTAAACGATTACCTTCACCAGGTCCATAATTCACTATAAAAAACCAATGTTAGCACTGAATGCTCCAGGTGAGCTCTGATTAATAGTAGACTGTAGCCTCCCTAAAATTCAATATTACAGTTGTATTAATTAAACCCACCTTTATTCTTGAATTTTAACCAACTATGTACTTCTTTCCGTAAGAAGCAGTTAATATCGAGCAAGCAGACAATTAATTCCAGTAGATATTTTCATCAGGATTTACTTTGAAACCAGGATTCCCACAACCGGGCTTTGTGCAATTGAGTCTTTGAACATAAAGCCAGGGCTTACATTATTTTCCCATTTTAAATTTAATTAGTGGAGACTATCCTCTTGCATTACCAATAATTATATTTTGATTCTGACAACCAATATTTTAGCTATTCTTTCTAGATGTATATTCATGAACTGTATTAGATATGCTTTCTATGTTTACTCAGTGATAAAATGCTTAAATATTAGAATGGATGGAGCAAAGCAGAGAGAATTGTTTATGCTCTTACCTATCTACTATAAGATGACTATCCCAGATACTTAGTTATGTACTCTACTTTGGTTATTTTCTTAATTTCCACACCTCTGTGAGTATATTAAAAATAAATAAATGAATGAATGAATGAATGAATGAAATCCCTAATTAGTTTAAGCAGCTCAATCAAGGACCAATTTATTTAGTAAGTGATTGAAGAAGAATTAAGTCAGGTTCAAAACCAAAAAAAAAAAAATCATATTTTATACTATTCTAGTTATTCTATTCTATTTTTGGTTATATTGAATTATTTAATTTTTCTCATCACATTAATGATAAGAAAAAATAAAATTCAATTTTACATTTACAGACAATGATATTGAAAACCAAAAATGATATTTTGATCAAATTTAGAAATCTTGTTAATTATGGAAGAATAACAAGTACATTTGAATAGTCCTTCCAACTACAACATTATGCTACCTGTCATCCCATATAATAAAAGTGTAATATGCTAATTAGACCAGACGTCCTTCTGGACGACCTTCTGGATGAAGCTGGGGCTTCCAGGGCCGAGGCAGAGGCAGCTGCCATGGCGGGTGGGGGCTGAGGCAGCTGCCGTGGCAGCAGGGGCCAAGCCCCTAGCACGAATTTCATGCATCAGGCCTCTAGTTGTATTAGAACTTCTTCAGAGTATAACAAGTTCATATGATTGAGGTATGACTTCATTTCCAAGGATTTGTAGTGATTTATCCCAGATAATTGACACAATATTTTAAATAATGATTGAATTTTTTGTTTTTACTTTTTAAATATATCTTTGCTTTGTTTGTTTTGGCTTATAAATCACTGAGTCTGGAAGAAAATTTATTTAAAGCCACAACATTCCCTGTCACCATGTTCTCCTCTTATCCATAAATTTAAATGTTCTTGATAAACTCCATAAATTTAAATGAAATTGACCTACCCTTGAAAGTTAATATGAGAGAAACCTGTGGGTTAGGTCTGTTTTATGTGTCATCTACTAACATTGCACCATCTGCCTCAAGCAGTGTATTTATTCCTTACTTCCTTTATTGCTATGAATAGGCATCACAAATTTACTGACATATAAAAAGTATACATTAAAAAATAGCATTAAGCACAGTAAAAGAGTAATTCAATTAAACCCTTCCTCTGATAATCCCAGTGGGGGGAAAAATGTCTAAATTGATTATGCCATGAAACAGGGCACATTATTCTACATAGCTAAATGTCAATTAAAGGTTAAATTTTGCATTGAGTTTTAGGTATAAATTTAAAATTGACATGAACTAGATGTTTGTTAACATAAATGGTTAAAGAAAATTATATATATACTAGAGACCCGATGTACAAAATTTGTGAAAGAGTAGGCCTTCATTCCCCTGCTGCCAGCACTGGCTTCCCTCTGGCACCCAGGACCGGGGCTTCCCTCCAGCCCTAGGCTTCGTCCAGAAGGACATCCGAAATGACATCTGGAAGGACGTCCAGTCTAATTAGCATATTACCCTTTTATTATTATAGATTATTATTATAGATACATGTGCTATATATGTGTAATTATGCAGCCATGAAAAAGAAAGATATCCTGAAATTTGCGCTAATAGGGATGAACATGAGGGCATTATGTTAAGTAAAATATGCCACACAGAGAAAGACAAATGCTGCATGGTATCACTTATATGTGAAATCTAAAAAAGTCCAACTGATAGAAAAGGAGAGTAGAGTGGTGGTTACCACAAGCTGAGGTGGTGTGGAAAATGGGGAGGTGTTGACCAGGGAAAATACTTTTAATGATAAGGTGGGTACGTCCTGTAGATCTAATATACCATACAGTAAGGTGACCATAGTCAATAATGCTGCATTGTATACTTGAAATTAAGCAGATATTAAGTGTTCTCACCACATACACACACACACACACACACACACACACACACACACACACACATACACACACACACACACACACAACAAGTATGTTAGGTGATAGATGTGTTTATTAGTTTTATTGTGATAATCATTCTACAATATATATATGAACATTGCACACCTTAAAGGTATATAATTTTTATTTGCAATCCCTCAACAAGGCAGGAAAAGATGTATTAACTTTTGATAATTTTAATAATTCAGAAAAACATAGATAGGGTTAGGGTTAGGTTTAGGGCTTGGGTTAGGTTTAGGGCAAGAGTTAGGATCAGGATTACGTTTAGGGTTAGGGCTAAGAATAGGCTTAGGGTAAGGGCTAGGGCTAGGGCTAAGGGTTAAGATTAGGTTTAGATTAGGGTTAGGGTTAGGTTGAGGGCTAAGGTTAGGATTAGGGTTAGAATTAGGGTTAGGGTTAGGGTTAGGGCTAGAGTCAAGGTTCGAGTTGGGTTTAGGTCAAGGGCTATGGCTATAGTAGGGTTTAGGCTAGGGATAGGGTTAGGTGTCAGAGTAGGTTTAGGGCTAGTATTAGAGTTAGGGTTAGGGTTAGGGTTGGGGTTAGGGTTAGGGTTAGGGTTAGGGTTAGGACAAGTGCTAGGTTTAGTGTTAGGGATAGGGCTATGTCTAGGATTAGGGTTAGGGTTGGGGCTAGGGTTAGGGTTAGGACTAGGGTTAGGGCTTGTGTTCGCTTTAGGATAAGGGGTTAGGGTTAGGGTTAGGGTTAGGGTTAGGGTTAGGGTTAGGGTTAGGACTAGGGTTAGGGCTTGTGTTAGCTTTAGGATAAGGGGTATGTTTAAGGGTTAGGGTTAGGGTTAGGGTTAGGGTTAGGGTTAGGGTTAGGGTTAGGACTAGGGTTAGGGCTTGTGTTAGCTTTAGGATAAGGGGTATGTTTAAGGTATAAGGAGCAGCCTCTTGGCAAAGGACCTCAGAGACGGCCTTGCATGGAGCTCCTGGTGAAGAGCGTGAAGGCTGTAATTATTTTGAGGGGGCAAAGGGCTGGGTTTAGCTGATCCTTGCCTGAGGGATCTGGTCCCCATTTGCTGGATTGGCTTTTGCTGACCTCCAGAAGATCCGGGGTGGTGACCTTGAAGGTGCATTTTAAACACCTACTTAGGTGGTTTTGAGGTAGATAAGGAGCAGGTCACAAGGAGTTATTGAAAACATGGGTGTCCTGGAAGGCTGGAGCAGGTGGAGCGGGTTAGGGCTAGGGCTCATGCTACGGTTAGGGTAGGTTTAGATTTAGGGTTAGGGTTAAGGATAGGGTTAGGGTTAGGTAGAGGGTTTGGGCTAGGGCTACAGCTAAGGTTAGGGTTAAGTTTAGGTTTAGGGCTAGGTCTGGTGCTAGGGTTAGATCTGGTGTTAGGGTTAGGGTTAGGGCTAGGGTTGAGGTTAGGGTTAGGTCTAGGGCTAAGGTTATGGTTAGGGTTAGGGTTAGTGCTAGGCCTAGGGTTATGGTTGGGGTTAGGGCTAGGTTTAGTGATGGGCTAGAGTTAGCATTAGAGTTAAGGCTAGGGCTACGTTTTAGGTTAAGGTTAGCATTAAGGTTAGGGCTAGTATTTTGGCTAGGACTAAGATTAGGTTTAGGGTTAGGCCTAGGGCTAGGGTTAAGTAGGGCTAGGGTTAGAACTAGGCTAGGGTGAGGTCTAGGGCTAGGGTTTAGATTTATGGTGCTGTTAAGGCACAGGGTGCTAAGTCTCTAGTTGGAGGAGCTCAGTGCTGGCCTGGCATGGGGGTACTGGTGAGGAGGGTGAAGATTATAATTGTTTTGATGGGACTTAGGACTGGATTAGCTTAACCTGGCTGAGGGTATCTTGTCCCTTTTGGAGGTATTAAGTATCAAATTTAATTAAAAAATTATATTTATAATCCAGTGTTTATTTGGTTGATGTGTTACCTAAGGATTAATTTATAACATTGGAACATCTCAGTAAGAAGTTTGCACTGTTTAAATATTGAAAATATTTTACTAGATAACTCCCAATATGTTATGCTAAATTATACCACAAATTGCAACATAGAACCATCCACTTTTCCAAATTATAACCAAAGCCTAATATTGCTATTAAAAACAATATTTGGTAGTCTATTAAAAAATATTTCATTATACTTTTATTAGGTGTATTTGAATACTAGTAAGATTAATTGTTTTTGCATATTTTTCTCACCGTGCCTACTAACTGTGCACAACCAAAGTGTTTTAAGAGCCCTAATTTGCCTTGTTCTCCAGAGTTCTCTCTGACATTCAGAGACATAATGTGGGGAAATTACTAATCACAGTCTCTTGAAGTCGAAAAATCTGTGAAACTAATATTTATATCTTAAGTAAAGTTCAGTTATTAAAACTGATATTAGACATTATTTTTTGTTTTTGAAAACTCCCCAAACATATAAACTTTGCACTGCTATTGTTGGACTGGTATCATAGCATTTAAAATAGCACAATTGATCAGCACTAGTAATCCAGGAAAATTTCAAAACAATTTATGTACTTAACGACTTCCCAGCCAGCGTGGCTCAGTGGTTGAGTGGCGACCTATGAACCAAGTTATGGTTTGATTCCAGGTCAGGGCACATGCCTGGGTTGAAGGCTTGATCCCCAGTGTGGGGCATGCAGGAGGCAGCCAATCAATGATTCTGTCTCATTGATGTTTCTATGTCTTTCTCCCTCTCCCTTCCTCTCTGAACTCAAGAAAAAATATATTTTTAAAAAGATAATGACTTAAATTTAATTTATTGAACAGATATAGATAGATAAATTTTAACTTCACGGAATGAACATAAAATAACTGGGAAAATATCCTGCTCAATCTGTCTGCTTCTTATCTGTTCTAAAACTCTCCAAGTTATCTGGGTATCTCCTGCTCTCTCAAAATGAAGCACAGATAACAAACCACTTGACTTCTAAATGCCTCTTTCTTTTGCAGAGAACACCTGTTTTATATAGACTACTTGCCCAAACTTCCCCATAAGAGGAATCTCTGAGATGGGGCAGACTTTTGTGAAAACAAGATAGACTCAGGAGTTTTGTTAATGTTGATAATAAAACAGTTACAAATTTTATTTCACTAACATACTTGCGTAAAAATATATATTTATTTTATTCTGACTCAATTGCTTTGCGCCCTCAGAGAAATAAGTGATTAATATATGAAAACAATGTTTTAAAAAGTAATAACATAAGACTTCAGCTGTGGCTTAGTGAAAAAGCAGCCCTACTCTAGTTCTCTCAATGCAGCGCTGACCTTCATTCTAACAGCCCAAAATGAGAAATCAGAGGTCGGTGCCTCGGCTGGCCAGCTGTCATTTTGTCCCTGACCCAGGCTGTAAGTGATTTTGGTCAGCTTTCTGCAGTCCAAAAAGGTTGTTATCCAAAATAGTCCCTGGCCACTAACCTGTCCAGCAAGGTGAGGGTCAGCTCTCCAATTTCTGTAAAGCACATATTATTTTTATTGTTCTGCCTAGGAACTTGTAACATTTCCCCTGTGTCCTTGGCATTCTGTGGCTGCAGCAGGATGTCTAGATTTGTACCTTCTTACCAAGCTTCCTGGAACTCCAAGAGCCTTTTCAATTTGCTGATTCTTTAATGCAGGGTAATTTTCTTCTATTATTTGTTTTCTTATTATCTCACCTCCTCAGTTGCGCTGTTCTCTTTATTCTTTGACCTGTTATTCCCATGAGCATTTTCCTGGTTCTGGGCTCACCACATGACATGTCTGGGGATTGTATGCTACGTGAATGGCTCCCGTGGAACTGTATGAGTGGTGGCCCTACCTAATGGACCTCTGGATTCTTTTTTTTCCCCTTGTGATCTCCAAGTCTGTGTGATTTTGCTTCAAATTTTGAGATATTTTCCATTTGATTTTTCCAGGTCACCAATGTAGGTCTTAACCTTGACCATCCTTTTTCCTATGCATCCGCATGCCTGTTCTGAACTTTCAATTTTGTCTTTTTAATTCTGAAGGACTAGTGATTTCCAAAACAAAAGGTTTCTCTGTTGCAAAGGCAATTTGAATTTACTATAGTTTCATATATATAAAATTAAAATGACACAGATCCATTAAGCCTTCAGAACTTGTACTAGAGATGGGAGGGGAAATGCTAGCTAGTTAACATAGAAAAGTCTCAGGATCTTCCTCGGAGGAACATTTTTTTTTACAATGTTTAATTTAAGAAATATTTCTGAATGAGATTACTCCTTTTCAAACATCAAAATCCCTACCAATATATTGCATATTTTATGAAATGAATTTGATGTGATTGTGAACTTATTTATTGATAAGTGCTAGTTCTGTAGAATACATGGCTTTTAAGGTTTTCTACATTCTATGATGAAAAGTTCAAAAATGTTTGGGTGAAATTATTTTCTCCATAAATATGTACTCTATTTGAAATGTTTCTCCTTGGAAAAAAAATATGTTTTTAGTAGAATAGGTGATATATGTATTCATAAAACTCATATTTTGCTAGATTGAAGGATAATATATAACAGGCATTGATGTTTGTCACATTTAAACAATACATGCCCAAATTCTCAAAAAAGTATTTTTACAAATTAGTTGTAAGTAGAGTGGAACAGTCAGGAATACAATGAGTGCACTGAAGGCATTGAAAAGAAACTACAGACACTAAAATAAATTAACCTCTTAGGAATCATGAAGCCACACTTTATTTTATAGCAAAAGTAACAATAAAGCCAAGTGATGTATCCTTGAAGTTACTGGAGAAGCCTGGCCTGAAGTGGTTGTAAGAGAACAACCCCTACGAGAAGATATAAGTTCAGTGTACTCAGGGGGCTCACAATTCAGTAACGTCCCAAATGAATGATGACGTTCACGGGAACTAAGCCTTGACTATGACAGAGACATAGTGCACACTTCCTCAGATCTGGCCTCTGTACAGTAAACACCGGACTGATTGGGAGCTACTTTCTGCTCTAAACCTATCGCTTTATACCTTGCTTTGTGGTGCTAGGGCTGCGACTTTGCAAACTGCAGCTCTCTTTCCAGCAGACACTTGTCTCCTCTGTGCTAATAGGTGGCACAGAGGGACCCTGGAAGGCAGGAGGAGGATAAATGACTTCTGACTGAGTGTATGCCTGGTGTTCCTGTCATACCCCAGCAGTGCTTCACCACAGCAGTGCTCCCCAAATGAGCCTCATTGTGTCCGACAAGAGGTACTAGCAGCAAGTCAGTGTTTCGGCTCTCTGCGAGGTCGGACTCTAACTTCCATGGGTAACCTCTGCGGAATCTCTGGATTTTGATAATACCCAAACCTGCCCTTCGTTTCCTCAATCCTGGGGATAGAAGCTGCTCTGTGTAGTTATTTCTAGTTTACCTCAGTGTTTTCTTTATATATGTATATATGTATATCTATTTCAGAGATGAAGGAAGAGGGAGAGAGAGATAGAAACCGGGATCAAGGACCTGAGGCTGCCGGCTCACTGCCAAATGTCCCCAGTGAACTCTAGCTCGCTCATAAGTGGTGAAAACATCAGTGATGATAGAGAATCATTAATTGGCTTCCTCCTGCATGCCCCCTTCTAGGAGTGGAGCCTGCAACCTGGGCATGTGCCCTGATTTTGAATGGAACCATGACTTCCTGGTTCATAGGTCAACGCTCAACCACTGAGCCATACTGGCCGGACACTTCAGTGTTGTCTTTGTGTATTTTCCATCTCTCCAGTTCTGGTGTTACGAATCCCTATATAAAATGTATTCTGTTAAAATATCCAGTGGAGTTTACATTATCTTCACGATACCATCTAGGATGACTAATGATCTCTTGCAAATTTAATTAAATATCCTAACATCCCAAACCCTTGCTACCACTATTATTTACACAGCTTAGAAAACAAACTGGCTACTCAAGTGTATTCTGCATGGTTTAATCTATTATCTTTCTTCCTTTTAGACAGAAATTGTCACTGAAAGACTCTGCATCTCCCAATTAATTATGTCAATTGTTTTTGTTTCAAAAATATTGTGCTTGTTTGGTTTATTTTACTCTTCATAATTGATCACCTCAGTGGCTTAATAATTCAAGTTTTTATTGTTCAGAAATAAGATCCATTGCTAGTGCGTCAGCTGTAAATTATAGTTAGGTGTCTTAAACATATATAAATTTAAAAAATAAGATTACTCCAGAGAAATAACTGCAGTAGAAATAGAAGTGTGGAGACAGTGATGGGAAAATTGGATGTAGCTCAGTTTAGCTAGGGAATAATGCTTATTTTAAGAGAATTACTGAATGATAAGAATGTAGAATGAGGCAAAACTGCAGAGGTTCTTTAATAGTGGATTTAAATTTCTCAAACCAATTTAACAGACATAAAAATATTGTTGAATAGCACCGCATATCAATCATCTCTCTCAGAAACTAAATAAGGGAAGAGTGTTATTTATACCTATAGTGGGTGCTATAGGCAAATTCCAGCTCTCTCCTCCCAAGACAGAAATACTCATAGCATGACTGTTGGAGTTGTTGACTGCTGACATCACAGGCTAGATTGTTGCTATTATCTCCATACCCAAGGGAGCTCCCTCCCCCAAGGTTACAAAACTTCCCCAAGAGAGCCTACTCCAGTGACTGACTGATATCGGGATATGAAGGGCCACCACAGTGACTTCATTTGGAGGTCTCTGAGACATAGCTCAGAGCTCCACGTGTTAGCAGCTGGAGATTCTGTTTTAATTGCATCAGTCAAACTTCTTTTGACTTACTTTGTGTTCCAAAACTCCTCTTTCTTAGTTAGTTCAGATAGCATTGAACTAACAGAACTACATGCAAACCTCTACCTCAGAATCTGTTTCCCAGAGAACCATACCTAAGAGATAGATCCAGGTGTGATCCTAGGAAGAAGACCATAACATGTGTCTGTGGAACTAGAGAACTTGCAAGCCCACTGGAAGTGAGGATCTCATCACCAGTTGAAGGTAGAACACTATTATAGCTCCAGTCATGTTGTAGTGGGGCAACTATTAAAACTTTCACTACTGGTAAATTCCATTGATTGTAGTGAAAATAGAATATAATGGGTGTGATATCTCAGGTGTTTGAGCAATTGTTAACAGTGTTATTTGCAAAGACTAAAGAATCAGATGACTCTAGTAGGAGCTGTGGAGGCATTAAAAAAAACAACAGTGGAAAACAATGGATGGTTAGGGGGAATTAATCAAAATCTGAAAGCAAAATGTGAAAACATAAGGCTTTCTTTGCAGCTCATAAAGAAACTCATCTCCTGTACTTACAGAAACAAACAAACAAACAAAAATGAGGATCAGGTCCAGGCCAAAAAATAGAGTTACCAGAGCTGAGAAGGTTAGATTATCAGAACAAGTAGGTTAACAATGAAAATCTTAGGATTCTAATGTGAAGTGAGATTCTGAAATTTGGGTTAGAAACAACTAGGTTGGGCACTTGAAATTATTGAATCCCCATATTTCCTGTGCCCTCTGGGACTCCAGGGTTCACTCCTTACAAAGAAATGGGGTTCACACCTTATAAAAGTGAATGGCTCCCCTTTTGTTGGAAGATAATGCTGAAACTGCTGCATTTCAAGATCATGTGTCTCCCTTGCCTTCACCTCTCTTCCTGACCACCAGACTAAGGTTAAATTACAACATAACCCTGCTTTGGAACTTCTGGACCAGCTGAGGAGAAAATAACTATGCCATGAGATGTCAGAGGACCTAGTCAATATTGATATGCAGCATCTAACAGAGTATGCATGGGACTGGATTCTGAGTTGGCCAGAACAAGGGAGACAACAAAATATAAAGTTGGATGTAAAAGAGAGTTTAACAGGATGAAAGTACTTCCCTGTGATACAGAACTTAATATTATGACAAAATCTCAGGGACACTTGAAAGAAATGATGACCCACATTAAGGGAAAGAGAAATGTCACAACCGCCAAGGTGGAGTGCAGAAAAGGTGTTTAAAAGAAAGCAGAACCCTGTATAAGACCAGGAAACCCATCAGCTAACTATGTTTGGTGGTGGGGCCTGGAGGACAACACAGCTACCATAATAATTAGTAAAACACAACTGAGAGGGGCACCAGTGTCACTGACAAGCTCGTTAGTGGCTGTCCTCTGTAAGGGCTGACTGATGAGATGCACTTGCTGACTTGCATTGCCTGATAGCAATGAGAAAATAGAGGTCTGAAATCATAGCGGTCAGGAGGTGGTGATTACTCATCAGAAGTAAGATGAGCAAAATTATTTTAATGAGTAGCAGCATCTGATTGGCATCCAGGGGTGCCTGACCTGCAAAGAGTTTTGAGGATGGTTTAAAAAACACAGAGCTACTCTAGGACAAGAATGATGTGTTTTCAACAAAAGTAGTGCTCCATCTACAGGAAGAAATCAGGATGGAGGGTCAGGAGGTGGAATGCAGCTAAGCCAATTAAAAGCAATCCCAACAACTTGTCCAAATTGTTTTCTTGGAGGCAGCTTTCAGACTTAGAACCCAAATCCTCAGGAGAAAGGATCCTGCAATGCCATAGCAAATGAATATGGTAATGACACAACTGATTCTTTCCAAAAGAGAAATACAGCCTTTACAAGAAGAGTAAACTGGGAACATTTTTAAGGACTGTGAATAGAGGATTTCAGTTGACATTACTACACAGGAAATTAAATAGCACGATCTCCCAATGAAGGGATATATTAGTTTCCTGTGGCTCCTGTAACAAATTATTAAAATCTTGGTGGCTTAACACAAAACAAATGGATTATGTTACAGTTCTAGAGGTCAGGAGTATGAAATCGGTCTTACTGAGCTGACATCAAGGTTATTGCCAGGGCTGTGTCCTTTCTGAAGGCTTTAGAAGAGAATCATTTCTTGGCCCGTTCATCTTCTAGAGGCCCCACACATCCCTTGGACCGTGACCCCCTTCTCTCATCTTCAAAGCCTGCAGCCCATGGCTCAACTCACACATAATAATTACCCGACTTTGTTTTCATTTCGTTGTCACATCTTCTTTTCTGACTCTGCCCCTCTGCTTCTCTCTTTTACTTTAAAGATTCATGCAGTTACATTGGGCTTACCCAGCTAATCCAGGATAATTGCCCCATCTCCAGGTCAGTTGATTAGCAACCTTAATTTCATCTGACATTAATTCCTTATTACCATATAGCATAAGATACTTACAGGTTCCAGTGATTAGTACATGCACATCTTTGGGGTGTCTTTATTCTGTCCACTCCAAAGAGGTAACATGTTGATCTAATAACAAATTGAGAACCATGTCTGGCCTTATGGGGAGTTCAGTGGGTCCACAGGACCATTCAGTGGTCATTTTCCTCGCCTCCCAATATGGAATTGGAATGGACACCCTTTATAGTTGGCAGAACTACCGTGTAATTTTCTTGGCCTATGAATTAAGAGCTAATGCAGTGAGGGAGGTACTATGTAAAATGTCTCTGTGTATTACTAACCTCAAAGACCCACATGATTCAGTTAATGTATATCCCACTGCATATCCATTCATGCTTTCAGCCTCTTTTAACCAAATGGATCTGGAAGATGACAGGGTACAATACAAACTCAAGCAAGCCTCAGAAGTATATTAACTCTCACAGCTTTGGAGACATTTAATTCAAAGGGAACTGACCTGCCGAAATCGGTTTGGCTCAGTGGATAGAGCGTCGGCCTGCGGACTGAAAGGTCCCAGGTTCGATTCCGGTCAAGGGCATGTACCTTGGTTGCGGGCACATCCCCAGTAGGGGGTGTGCAAGAGGCAGCTGATCGATGTTTCTCTCTCATCGATGTTTCTAGCTCTCTATCCCTCTCTCTTCCTCTCTGTAAAAAATCAATAAAATATATTAAAAAAAAAAAAAAGGGAACTGACCTTCATGTTTGTTCCACAAAATAACATAGAGGTCCACTTTGATTATAGTGTATTATTTTAACAAAATGATCAATAATTATGTATAATAAAGATATTGGTGACATACATGTGCTCCAAATATTAGAAGATAAACCCTAAGAAAATTCAGAATAAGATCAATGAAGTTTTAGGGAGGTCACCATTTTGGGAATGTTGAAAAATGTCCTTCAAATAAAAGCCAAATCATTGTGTTTTAAATTTGCCTCCACTAAGAAGAAAGGAAAATTGTGGTTTTTTTTAATATATTTTTATTGATTTCAGAGAGGAAGGGAGAGAGAGATAGAAACATCAATGATGAGAGAGAATCATTGATCGGCTGCCTCCTGCATGCCTCCCACTGGGGATCCAGACCGAAACCAGGGCATGTGCCCTTGACCGAAATCAAACCTGGGACCTTTCAGTCTGTAGGTCGACACATTATCCATGGAGCCAAACCGGCTAGGGCGGAAAATTCTTGCTAGGTCTCTTCAGGTAGTGGCAGCAACTTGTCACATACCTAGAAATATTGCTCCAACCCAATTACTGAGTGACAAAGAAGGCTGTCAACTTTCAGTGAGACAGGAGGAAAGCACGCTGCAGCGGGTCCAGGCTGAAGTGCAAGCACACTGCCTTTTGAGCCATATAACCTGGCAGATTCTATTATAACTGTGATATGTGTAGAAGGATATGATGCTATCAGCATTTATGACAAAAGCCAATAGGAGGATCTCAGTGAAAATCACTAGTGCTCCTGCCAATTGCCTCCTTAAATAGAAATCATTTGAAAACCAGAAATACGTTTGGGGACTTTATTTTTAAAAAATCGAGTACAAAAGACCACATTTATTCTTCCATTTGATAAAACAACAACATATATAAATGTTTTTTTCAAGATTTAGATTAAGAAATTAAGTGCAAAAATCCCTGTGAGAAAAGAAGAAAACTTGGTGGGCCCTAAAATTGCCCCAGCTTATTGCCTTGGGAGATTTTTGTATATATCCATACAAAAAGTGTTACATGAATATTCATATAGTAGCTTCATTTGTAATAGACAAAAGTGGGAATAATGCAAATGTCAATCAACATAAGAATGCATAAACAAATTATGTTGTGCCCATACAATGGAATATGCCATAGCAATAAAAATAAATGATCTATTGAGGCACACTGCAAGATGGATGAATGTTATTATAATTATGTTGAGTGAAAGAAACCCAACAAAAAAATTGAGCATACTTTATAACTTCATTTACATAAAATCTTAGAAACACAAATGAATCTATGATGACAGAAAACAGATTAGTGGTGTTTAAGGGAGAAACAGGAAGGAGGGGTCATAAGGAAGCATGAGGAAAATTGGGGGTTTAAAGAAATGTCCACTATCTTGATTGAGACAATGGTGTATAATGTATATACATTTTCATTAGTTTTATAGAAAAACTACATGTTATAACTAAATTTACCAAGTTAAATGCTTCCTGTAAGTAGTTACAAAAATCTAAAAGGCAGCTATTTACTTAGCATTTCAAAACAAAATAGGTGCCACCATAGCCCAGGTGGCTCATGGACCACCTCTATTTCAAAAGGACCACTTTCTGTGGAATGGACACTTATTGTCTGTGAAGGATTTGCCTTATAGCACACATAAAGCTAATGAATTCTTACAGACAATAAGTCTTTCCCAAGGGATTTTCCAGATTTTTATTCTATGGTACCTTTAGCAAGTTTATTTCTAAGATTGCCTTTCTAACAAGGTGCTGCATCTTTAGCACCTTAGCATCCATGTATGAATCTGATGCAGAGCTTTTTATGATGCCCTCCCAGATCCCCTTCATTGGATCAGAAGCTTGCTCAGCACACCAGCCCCTCTTCTCCAGTCTATTATAAGGAAACTAGAGGCCCGGTGCACAAATGTGTGCACAGGTGGGGTCTGGCCTGGTCGGCAGGGCAGAAGGGCCACGAGAGGTTGGCTGGCCAGCCCCACCCCCGGTCAGGGTGTTGGGGGCCGGTTGGGGGCGTGGCCAGCCAGGGGGAGGGTCCATGAGCACTTGGCCACTGGCCCCACTCCCAATTGAGGTGTTGGGGGCCAATCGGGGACCAGGCCATCCAGGGGCTGGTGGGGAGATCAGGGCATGGATCAGGTCAGTTGACTGCCGCAGTGCCCATCAGAGCCACCGGTTGTTCTGGTCGTTCGCCCTTCTGGTCACTGGCCTTTTATATATATAAATGGGAGGAGAGGGTGTTATCTTCTAACTACCCTTCTCCCTTGATGATTAATTGCTTAATAACTAATCTAGAATTACTATGTTAATAAGCCAAACCTCTTCCACTCTGGTTTCTTTGATTGGTTCCAAGTTACATCTGATATATAGACAATTTCTATTCTTAGGGCAAATGATTTTTTTCTTAAAAGAAAAAAAATTCTCAAACTATAATTTGCACTCAAAGTCTGCCACCTGCTTTATATTTATAAATTCTACCATGATCTCAAAGAGAACTTTAACCCTCATTATGCTAATGTTGTACAAATACCAAGTGACTCCAACATTTGCACAATAGACAAAAATTACTATTTTTTCTATCTATGGTGATGGTGATATCTCTTCAACAGGATCAAGGAACAAACAGAATGCCATATTATTCTAGATGAAATATTACAAAGTGTGTATACATTTAGATGGTACAGTCATATACATAAATTTGATGGAACACCTCTTCTTTCTCACTAGAGTATGGGAAACATGGTCAATAGTTAGGAAAGATAGTATTCTATGTGCAACCAGTGTGCATAAGGAGTTCTCTCCTAAGCTACATCATCTCCATCCACCTCCTTATAGTGAACAAAATGGACATAAGCTAGGACCTGGGATTTAGCATAGTCTTCAGTATACATTACCAGAAAAATTCAAGCACATTGAGGGAAAACAGATTTGCAGACAATTGAAAGTATACATTCTTCAACTACTTTGAAGTATACCTTTGATTACAAAGAGAAGTTATCTGTGACATAAATTAGAAGTCATGGAAAAAAAGTAAAGAAATAAAATTGGACACCATAAGCAGCAATTCAAGGGAGGATATTGGTAACTAGAGATAGAAATTTAAATTATGTGTATGTGTGTGCTAGAAAAACAAATTGATATAACAATATGTCATAAAAACACACATATGTGTTCATGTACATATACTATATCCTATATAATAAAAGCCTAATATGCTAAGTGTCTGGTCATCCAGTCATCCATTCAACCAATCAAAGCCTAATATGCTAATGATATGCTAAGGCTGCTCAATCACTCGCTATGATGTTCACTGACCACTAGGGGGCAGATGCTCTGACTGGTAGGTTAGCTTGCTGCTGGGGTCCAGCTGATTGAGACTGAGCAAGACAGGCTGGACATGCCCTAGAGCCTTCCCACAGTTCCTCTTCGGCTGGCCAACCTCCCGCATCCCTCCCTGGCCCCAATCATGCACCAGTGGGGTCCCTCAGCCTAGCATGCAGCCTCTCACAATCCGAGACCTCTTGGGGCATGTTGGAGAGCCATTTTTGACCAGATCCTGCAGGCAAGCCGAAGACCCCACTTGTGCACAAATTCATGCACCGGGCCTCTAATACAAGTATAATTGTTGTTGGTGATTGTGATAGTCAAAAATTTTTAAGAAGAAAAAGTAAAAGAAGACAAATAGCAAAATGAAATAACTTAAGACAAATAATCATTTAGACATTTAGAAGGTCAAGTCAGCAAACAGTCCCATAGGGAATAGTAAATTCAGGGAAATTCTTTTTTTTTTTTAATGCTAAAAAATATAGAGAAGTAAAAATGCCAACATCAAGGAAATAAACAAATACAACAAATGAGGTAGAGAGCTATTGAATTGTAAAGTTCTTCATAAACCAAAATAGCAGTCTTTGTTAAATTTTTTGTTTAAAATCTTCACCTAATAAGTAACTTCATGATTTTTTTTTAACATTATGGTTTAATGAATAAACTTTAAACTTAATGTTGATGAAGTTAAATTTTTAATTTTTAACTTAAGGCTATTGACTTTGTTCTTATCTAAAAATTATTTGCTGGTTCCCAAATACCAAAGGTATTCTCCTAAGTTTGCATCTAACATCTTTATGGTTTTAGCTTTAATATTCATGTCTATGCACCACTGGAAATTTTTTTGTGTGTATAGTGAGGAAAAGGCCACGATTCACTTTTCTTTAAATGTGTATAGCCATATTGTTTGAGTACCACTTGAAACTCCATTTTTTTTCTCCATAGCCTTGGTGCCTTTCTAAAAATTACTTTGACCACGTAAGAGTGGAACTATTTCTGGTCAGAATTTAACCTGATAACCAATGACATTGACAATACCAGTTATTAGTTGTAGTACTTATTTTGTAGAATTCTTAAATTTTCTACATAAACAATAATACCATCTGTAAACAGAGAGTACTTTACCTCTTTGATTCTAACCTTTAAGCACACTATATTTTTTCTTAATAGAACAGCTAAGATCTTGAGTAAGATTTTCATTAGAAATAAGGAAATTAGTTATGAATTCTTACCTTTATTCCTTTTTTGAGATTATTTAATATGTTGACTATTATATACTACTAGAGGCCCAGTCCACAAAAATCCATGCACTCAGGGGGGTCCCTCAGCCCAGCCTGCACCCTCTTGCAGTCTGGGAGCCCTCACAGGGAGCGGACCTAAGCCATCAGTCAGACATCCTTAGTGCTGCCATGGAGGCGGGAGGGGCTCCCGCTACCTCCACTGTGCTCACCAACTGTGAGCCCAGCTCAGGGCATCTGGCTGAGTGGCGCAACCCCTGTGGGAGCACACTGACCACCAGGGGGCAGCTCCTGTGTTGAGCGTCTTTCCCCTGGTGGTCAGTGCACATCATAGTGACCAGTCATTCTGCCATTTGGTCGATTAGCATATTAGTCTTTTATTATATAGGATGGGGTGGTTTTGTTGTTATTGTTTGGAAACCGAGATATTTTTAAAATTTTTAAGAGAGAAATTACACACAATTATAAGCCTGCATATCTCTAGTGATTGAGTATGATTCAGAGGCCACTGGTAGCTCATCTTACTAGCATTGCAGAAAGAAAATGAAGATTATTGTTAAAAGAAAAAAAAACATTAAGAAACCATTTGAAAGGACTGAAATCTGTATGTTGGGATCTTATAAATGGCCCCTTTAATCTTCATTTTAATGATCTAATAGAGTACATACTTATCTATTAATGGAATACATTTATTTTTCTTCTCCTAGGGCAGTGATGGTGAACCTATGACACGCGTGTCAGCACTGACATGCGTAGCCATTTCTGATGACACGCGGCCACTGAGGCGGCCGCGTGCCGAGGATGAAACATTTGCTGCTCCTGAGGATGAAACATTTGCAAAATAATGTTTTTTCCTCAAAGTGACACACTACCCGAGTTATGCTCAGTTTTTTGGCGAAGTTTGACACACCAAGCTCAAAAGGTTGCCCATCACTGTGACCTAGGGCTTATGGGTAATATTTTGGCTACAGTGTATAGTTTATATTTTATTCATATTGGCTAAAAATACAAACACTATTGTGTCATTAGTAGTTGGCTAAACATCATGGAGTGATTTACATGAATGTTATGTGACATAGAATGTAAAATATTAAATTATTGTCTCTTCTAGTTTGAATTAGCTGGTTTATATCCAAATATCTTGTTTCTTCAATAGTATTTTCTGTTTTTCTTTTCTATGCTCCATCAGCACATTAGTTAAGCTTGCATTATTCTCTGTAGTTACTTTTCATGGTGGAAATTAAAGCTGTACATGACTTTTAAAATATCCTTATCAGTGTACACATCAGTAAACCCAACTGCAAGTGTCTGAAACCAAGCTAATCAAGATTAATGCATTCATTTAACAGATGGTTACAATGTTATTAAAATGCAAATGATTGGTTTCTGCTAATTGTTCCACATCAGAAACAATTAATCAGGAGATTTTTTTCATTTTCTAATAGCCTTTGTAGAGTTTACCTCCAGAGATTAACATAAAAGACAAATATGTACGTTTCTCTCACTAACCCCAGGAGAGTCACTCAACTTGAAAGAAAAGTAGAATAATGATTATATATTAATAGTAATGGGAAGAATCCTTTTAGTACTATAATTTGCTTCTAAGTTGTTTTGTACCCAATTTAACTAGTCTCTATATAATTATGTTTACTGGAATAGCTATTCAAACATAATGGGATTTAATGCCTTACTTTGAGTCAAAAAAGACAATTTAACTTGAGTAAATAAACAGATATTGATACTGTTGTAATAAACTGGCCATTAATTAATAACAGGAAAGGAGTAAAGGGAAGGCCAGATAATATTGGCATGCCATTTGTGCCAGGAAGTTGCAGTTTAACATTCTTTAGGTCTTTAGATTAATGGGAGAAGGGACTGGACAATGGACACATGCCCAGTAAGGTTTGGGTGACTTGGGAAAGAGCTTGCTTGTCAATCACACCTGGGAGTGAGTCACTGGCCAGAATAGGCATGGCCACTGCAAGGGTGTGGAATCTGAAATACTTAACTCCTAAACAGAGTGCCCTTGGCCCTCTTGCTCTCTTGGGACTCTTGTGGGGGTGAGCACTCATGCTCTGCACTGACCCAAATGACTCATGGCCACGTTGACTGCCCACACAATGGACTGGTAGAGTGGGACTAATCTGATGCTGTACCGAGCTCAATTCCCCTATGGAACGGAAACTTTGGAGGTTGACTTGGCTTCTAGCTCTACTGAAGCCCCAGCCGCATATTTTCCAGGACTAGTTTAAGGGAAATGGGAACCAAGGGATATAATTGCACTTGAATAAACCTTTCTACCACATCTCATTCTCCCGTGCAAGGCTTAGAAAATTATTTTTCCCAAGATATCATAAGAACCCCACTCACACTAGCATTGGAGAAATCCCACCGTGCAATCCTCTGATAACAATATGATGGTGGTTCTCACGAGAATAGTAACATCATGACAATGAGATAGAGAACATTTCAGATATACTAAATAATGTGAAGTTAAAGCCCAGAGTATTTTATTCATTCATTCTTTCACTCAATAATATTCTATTGAATAATTCTTTGTATCAATTTATATTTTTTACTTTCAAACTATACTATAATAGTTATTAGAAGTTTAAAAAAAGTAAATAAATTGCTAGGATTATTGTAGTTGGGTCTGGCATATTTTTATGGAACAGGTAGACACTTGAAATAAACGTAGAGTTTTATAATGAACTAGAGGCCCAGTGCATGGATTTGTGCACATTGAAAGGAAATTAATTAGAAGAAATATTTTAATATCGCTATTTGCCCTTTCTCTATAATAGAAGTGTCAACCAAATTTACAATCTACAATGACAGATGGAAACACATGTGTGCTATTGGTGCCAGTGAGAGCTTTATATGTATCACACATGCATGAGTCAACTTAGCCTTTTATATATATAGAATTAACTTGCTTAATCAGACCTGCTTTCTGATTTAGCTAAACATTTTCCAGCCCAGTGAAGCACCCCAACTTCTCTTTCAGGTAATTTTCAG
Organism: Cnephaeus nilssonii; assembly: GCF_951640355.1. Taxonomy (NCBI): domain Eukaryota; kingdom Metazoa; phylum Chordata; class Mammalia; order Chiroptera; family Vespertilionidae; genus Cnephaeus; species Cnephaeus nilssonii. Next base: position 97,721,855 of record NC_137073.1, read on the forward strand.
CAACACAGCAGTAAATATCAACACGAAACAGATTATTATTGTAGATCATGCAGGAAGAACAAAGGGTAAAATATTTAACTGCAGCAGTGTTTGACTATATTCTGTGCAGTGAGAAAACCTGAAGTCATTTTCAAGGTCCACCATTTCTTACTTCTTTTCAGTTGGGTCCAGTTTCTAAACTTTCTAAATCTCCATTTTATGGCTAATGAAAAGAAAATAGGATTCTACCCAGTCTCCTTTCTACCTACTCCAGAACTTCTGTGAGGATCAAATGAGATGAGGCACAGGAAAACGCTTCACAGACATTTGTTAAAGTGTAAAATGTTTGCACCTGGCTATAAAGCAAGTTGTGTTCCTGGGCTGAAGAAACTACAAGGAGGCTAGGGAGAGGAAGCCAGGCATTGCTACGTGATGTCATTAACCAGCACCCACAGCGACCATTTCTGGTCTGGGCTGTGGGCCGCATTTTGTGCCATGGGGTCTTGGCATTGTCTGCTGTGATTTGGTGGGCTGTTGTTCCAGGGTGGTGGTGGGGGCCTGTGTCCCACTTGGGGGAAGCCAAGTGGTCCACGGTGCCTGTGCACATCACAGCAGCTCCTGCGTTGAGCATCTGCCTGTGGTGTCAGTGCACGTCATAGCGTTATAGCGACCAGTTGGACGGTTGGACACAGCATATATATATTTATATTATTGTCCATAGAGTTTTACAATGAAAACTCGTACTATATCCAGCAGTGCACACATCAGGATGGGTGTGAGTCATGCATTCTTACTCCCTCAGGAAGCTCACAATACAGGAATCCAAATCCCCACCAGCTGCTCAGTTGTCAGCATGGAATTAAAATAAGACATTTGGATTTATATTAAATATGACCTGAAAAGGAGACTGATTCACTGAATCATCTTAACCTTTTTTTAAATCACACTTTCCTCTTTTGTGTTTCTATTACTAAGTATTCATGCCAAAATTTCTGACTGACAAATTTGTTGCCTAAGCGTCTAAATATTTCAGGGTAAACTTTCACCAAGAACCACAAAAGGATATATTTCTCAAATATGCCAGTTCTCTATGGATGCATCTAAATTTGCATTCTAATTTTGATGCTAATCTAGTCACCTAAACTCTCATATCACCAAAACATATACTACAGTCCTTTTCAAGCCTAGACTATGACCTAAAAGCTTTTAAATAAATATTAGCAACTTCCTTTGTATTTATGCCATGTACTATTATTTTAATTGCTTGTAGACAATGAGAAATAAAGATGGACTTATTCAATACAGCAAACACTATTTACAATGAAGGCTGAACAATTTAAAGACTAATTGACAATAGGTCAAGTCCAACAGAAATGGCAGATATGTAGCTCATAAATCTGTCTAGTTTTACTCCCACAGGATTAACCAATGAGTAATAATTATATACACATGAATGTAAGAAATGTCAAGGAAAAAAATCTAAACTTCTGGTGTACCTTGATAAATGTAAACTATAGCAATATTGGTCCCTTGTTACCACTTGGAAATAATGTGCTGGAACTGAGATTTGGTTGCTTCATTCATATAGTTAAGTGTCTTCAGCTATCTTTCTATAGATGGCTTCATTAATGTATCCTATAGACCAGCAATTTTCAACATTTTTCACCTCCTGGCACACATAAACTAACTACTAAAATTCTGCAGCATACTATATATATATATATATATATATATATATATATATATATATATATACATATATATATATATAGCCAATCTGACAAAAAAAAATAGGTGTAATTTTGATTCATTCACATCAGACGGTTCTTTTGTTGGCTGTTGCCTTTTTTTTTTTTTTTTTTTGACAATCTCAGGAAAAAGAAGTCAGTGCCCCTGACTAAATAGTCAGGTGTTACATGTTTTAAAAATTCTTGCTGCACATCAGTGTGCCTTCCATAGCACACAGGTTGAAAATTGCTGCTATAGACATTTGGAATGATATTCCTTCTGTAAAATAAGATAAATTTTGAAACACCTGATTTATATACCACACTTGATTTTAAGTATGATGCACTAAAAGCAAATTAGTATTGCTAGATAATACCATCTATTTATTTGAAAATGTTTTATTTATTTTATTGGCTTTATAGTTTTATTTGATATTAATATACTGTTACTTTTGGAGAAAATTAATTCTTAGTTTCAGTCTATGCGTATTACTAAATTTAAAGCAAGTTTCTTATACCATGCTCTGTTTTTGTTGTTGTTTTTTATTATTATCTTTATTGTTGAAAATATTACAGATGTCCCCCCACTTTTTCTCCTACTGTCCCCCTTCACCTGGCTCCTGCCCTGCCCCAGTCCTTCACCACTCTATTGTCTGTGTCGCTGGGCAATGCACCCATGCATATAAATTATGTGATCTCTTCCTGTCCCATCCTCACCTGCCTTCCCTCTGGGATTTCTCAGTCTGTTCCATGTTTTCATGCCTCTGATTATATTTTTTTTAATCCAGTCTGCCAGTCTCTGATCTTCAGGTAGTATATTTACACCATTTACACTTAAGGTAATTATTGCTATTAGGGTTTAATTATTGCTATTGATCATGTGTTTTCTGCTTCTATTTCTCTGTTTCTCTTTTCTTGCTTTTCTCTGTGTTATATAAATATTTTTTTAGAACTCCTTGATTTATTTCTAGTGTTTTGAGTGAATCTCTTGGTAGAATTTTTTCAATGGTTGCTCTGGATATTTGTCTACAACAAATTACCTACCATAGGCTAGGTGGCTTAAACAACAAACATTTATTTTTCATTGTTATGGAGGCTGAGAAGTCCAAGTTATCTGTGGAACTCCATTGGTACAAATGTTAGCTCTCTTTATTGTCCCACGGGTTCATGAGGCTCTGTTTATTTTTATTTTTTAAAACATTTCTGTTATTGCAGTTCCCAGTTCTATAATTTTTATTTTTTTATAGCCTTTATTTCTTTCCTGGAGTTCCTAGGTGCTTTTGTGCATTATTTTCTTTATTTTTTCAAGAGAATTTATAACTTATGTTTGAACTATTTTTATGATAGCTGCTTTAACAACCTGGTCAGATAATGCCAACATCTGGTTCATCCCAGTGTTGGCAGCAGTTGATTATCTTTTCTTTTTTATAGTCTTTTTTTTTTTAATTCTTTATTGTTGAAAGTATTTAAGTTGAGATTGTGATCCCCCTAGTTTTTGGCAGAATTAGTGTTTTTAATTATATTCCAGACATTTTAGCTGGTATTTAAGAGATTTGGCTCCTATTTATTTTATTATTATTAGTTTTTAATTTTTAGCAGACATTCATTCTGTCAAGTTTTATCATGCGGGTCATGCCTACTTTTGTGGGCTGTTGTGACAATGACCCATTTCAGAGTCTTCATGGCATTATTTTGGTCTGGTTGGTTTACCTCCTGCAGTTGATTCTTGTTCATGCTACTTGATGGTGGAAGAAGTTTCTCCAAACTACATCAACTGTTGCCTATATGGGGGGTAAGAGTCTCCAACCTCAAAAATGAAAGTGCTTCCCTAGCAGGTGTCATTGTGGTAGAACACCCCTCTGCCTGTGGGGGACAAAGAGCTCTTTATGAGCTGAGCACTTGTGGAGGTTGGATCACACTTGCCAGTGCCCTGGTTGCACAGTATCACTGGGCGTAAGATAGGAGTCTGGGGTGTGATGGAGAAGAGCACGTCTCCTGGCTATTTATTGTCAGCAGTGTCTAAGCAGTCCTCCTTGCTCATTCTGTCAGACTTGCCTGGTGTTGTCGTCAGGACACCTGCACAGTCCAGCAGATGAATGAGTCTATCGGGGCCATATTCTGTTGCTAGGTTGGGTGGCAGAAATGCCATGCCTGTGTCCTTGTCTTCAATTGTTCATACTAACCTTCAGAATGTAGGAACCATTTTTAAAATGCTTTCCCAACATGTGATTCCTTCAGTCTTTGGGTCCCTAATCAATTTGCCAGCATCTTTCCATTTTTCAGAGTTCTCACTTAGTTTCTTTTTGCATTATTCACAGGGATTATCCTATATAATAAAAGCGTAGTATGCAAATTGTCCCCTTGACCAGGAGTTGTCTGGGAGTTCAACCAGGGGGCGGAGCTGGCTGAGGGAAGGAAGGAAGGCCCTGGATGGCGGCGGCGGTGGTGGCAGCAGGTGGCCAGGGAAGAAGAGGGAGTACCCAGCCAGCAGCTGGCAACTGCTAGGGATCCTACCAGAGCACGAATGTCATGCACTGGGCCTCTAGTCCTATATAATAAAAGCCTAATATGCAAATCGACCAAACGGCAGAATGACCTGTGGAACGACCGGTCGCTATGACACGCTCTGACTACCAGGGGGCAGACGCTCAATGCAGGAGCTTCCCCCAGCCTGCAGGCCCCAGGCCAGCCAAGGCAGGTGCCAGCGGGGGGGCCCCCCAATCACCCCGCCAGTTGCCCCACAGATCAGCCCTGATCGCCGGCCAGGCCTAGGGACCCTACCCGTGTACAAATTTCATACACCAGGCCTCTAGTATTTATATATAGAAGAGAGGAGCATGGAGAGAGAGACTAGTCTATGCCAACTTGCATGGACCAAATGTGGCTTTGTTTAAAGATCTTTTGTACACAGATACTTTTTCTTGTTTTGCTTGTTTGATTGCTTTTGTTGGGTGGGGGTATTATTTTATATGAGCTAGATTTGGTTTACATTAAATCTAGGTTTTAGCAATATTTAAATGAATTCTCAATACCTGTGATTGTATTTTGGAGTGTTGTTTGTTTGTTTTTCTCATTTTGGTTATTTTGAGTTTTTTAGAAAGGTTAATCTATTACTTCAATGTGAGAAACATTACATACACACAGCAGATATATTAAAACCTTGGCTTTCTCAATATATTAAATCATATTACAGTAAGACTTTGCTGACCTGAGACATTTAATCTCTTTAAGGTAACTTAACATTACTTCTCAGTTCTATCATGCATACATTTTATAGTCGAACTCTCAAAAATCAATAATACGTTCCTCATTTTAAGTATCTTTTAACTCATATTACTGTAACCATTTATTACATATAATACCATGCTTAATCTTAATGATCACTCTATGTAATAGTTTTTTGCTATCCATTTTTCACAGAAGTTCAAAAAGGTTAAGTAATTTTCCTATAGTTGAACAGAGATTGATGCACATTTCTTTCATTTTAATCCTCTTCGTTTTTTTATGCTATATTTTTATAAATAAACCTGTATAAGAAATACCTTAAAGTTTATGATTATCTCATCTTGAGAAACTTCAAAAGGAGAATAAATAAACAAATAAAATTTGTTTGTAAATACCTATTACTATTATTTTTCAAAAAAGCAAGGACAATTTTTACTCATAACAGATGACAACTATAATATTTTGCTTCCTAGTATTAGTAATCATGCCTCTTTAGCAAGATAACAAAGTTAAGCAGCATAGAAAGTTTTTTCCTCAATTATATGATATTGCCTCTTATCTTCAGAGGCAAAAGAAGCTAATGGTAATTTTTGATTAACAGCAATTTCAGTGGAAACATTTCTTACCTACTTTAATTAACCAAATCTCAGATTAACTGACATTCTCTATGTCTTCTCGAACACACACTGGGCTCCTCTATTAGTGATTTTCCCTCTGGCACACCTATGTTTTTTCTCTCCTATGAGTTACGTGCTTACCAAGAATCAATTATGTTTGTTCCCCGACCTGTGTATATAAATTACACATTTTATTGCCATTACATATTCTAATTAAATTTTGTTTCTAAAAATTAATTTAATACTGTGTAAATATTTATAAATATAGTCAATAAAATTACTACTAAATTAGGTATCTGCAAGACAATATTAAAACATGAGAAAAAGTAATATAAATCTACAGGATTATGCTCCTAATTGGATTCATAGATGCCTTTAGATCTTTTTATTATTATTAAGGTATTATATGTGTACATATTTTACCATTGACCCCCCCCCACTCCCATACATGCCCTCACCGCCCAGAGTTTTGCGTACATTGGTTATGCTTATATGCATGCATACAAGACCTTCGGTTGATCTTGTATCTCCCCCACATCTCCCTAACCTTCTCGCTGTAATTTGACAGTCTGTTTGATGCTTTACTGTCTCTGTATCTATCTTTTTGTTCATCAGTTTATAATGTTCTTTATTATCCATAAACGAGTGAGATCATGTGGTATTTTTCTTTCGTTGACTGGCTTATTTCACTTAGCATAATGTTCTCCAATTCCATCCAGGTTGCTGCAAATGGTAAGAATTCCTTCTTTTTGATGGCAGCATAGTATTCCATTGTGTAGATGTACCATAGTTTTCTGATCCAATCATCTGATGATGGGCATCTAGGCTGTTTCCAAATCTTAGCTATTGTAAATTGTGCTGCTATGGACATAGGGGTGCATCTATCCTTTCTGATTGGTGTTTCTAGTTTCTTAGGATATATTCCTAGGAGTGGGATTACTGGGTCAAATGGGAGTTCCATTTTCAGTTTTTTGAGGAAACTCCTTTAGATATTTTTATAATACTTCAAAATTGTTGAAATTAGAAATCATACTTTGCATTGAACCAATGAACTGTCTCTTAAAAAACATTTTTAAAATAAGGGATATTATCAGTGTATTGGGCATCCTTATTCAAGATACTTAACTGTTCTCTTTCATTAATTAAATTTAAAAAGGTGGCTTTTATTTTCTTTCCTTTCTATTAAATTTCACTTGCATTTATTTTGCATTCACTTGCATTAATTTTTACTATTTAATATATATCCACAAATTTATATGGAGAGAAATTTAATTTGCATTCATTCTATAACCTTAATGATCAAAGAACAATATCAGCAATTCTTTATATATAAAATTATTCCATAAATCTATTTTGCACATTTCCAATAGAATACTGAAATAAAGAGTTTATTTCATAAAAATAAAGTTGCTGCATCAAAAGGTAGATATATTTTTTAAGTATTAAGACATATTGCCAATTCTAACCTTCAGGAAGTATATACCAATTTACACTAATAGTAATTTATAAAAGTGGAGATTTAGAGTTGGTATCTAATAACGTGGTCAACTTGGTTGCTTTTCTTCATAATTTCCTGATTCTCATCAGGCTCAGGGGTAGACAGTCAATTGCAACATTCTTTAAGCTCCTCTGACACTGACTTAAACCACAAACTTGCTTTTTTCCAGTTTCTCTCTCTGTAATCTGTATGGTTACAAAAAAATTTATCTATATTCAGTCAAGCTACTTATTTTCTAAACTGATTCCAAACAATATGCTTTTCATACTTATGTTCCTTGGAACATCTCCATATCATGGACAAAGTGATACATAAAATCATAGTTCAGTTAACTCCCTCACTTTGAAGGCACAGGCATCTTTGCTTATCACTTACTTATCATCCAAACTATGGATGAGCCTACAATGTCCTTTAGACACTGTGACTTTAACAAAATTCCAGCTTCCCTGTCAACTCTGTCAAAAAGTTCATTTCCCTTCTCCAAAACTCTTTCTACATCTTAATAAATGAGTTATCCTCATGTCTTCCCTTAATCTCTATTCCTTATATTATCTCTCAGCTAGAAGGGGATCTGTCTCCTATCAAGGCTTAACTACAAGTGAAAGTTCAATCTTGGATCACTTACAAAAGTTCATGAACATTTCAAATCTAACAAATTATTCAAATATGCATATAAATCCCTCTAAAATAAACAGATCCCAGAATTTTAAAAAAAGAAAAGAAAAAAGTACTGACTGCAGATGGAGAACAGTTCATGGCCTACCAGTTGATTAGTCTACCACTTTTTCTCCTCTCAGAGGATCAAAACTTCATCTACGATAGACAATAGTAGTTTATAATTAGAAATGCACAATGTATTTTAAAACATTACATAACAAAGAAATTGTGAAATTCACTTACTATATGGAAGAATAGTTTTTCTCATTTTTTAAAATCCCCTGTGAATTTGGCCCCTTAAATTGTCCATGGGGATATGTGAAGATACCTCCATATTTAAAGAATCTATCCTAATCAGCTGCAGGATGATGTCAGAATCACTGCTCGGGAATGTCAGCCAAAACCCTGCACAAATCCTTTCTTTCACTTCCCAGCCTGCAGGGTTTAGCAGACTGCTTCAGATCCACACTAGCAGAGGTAAGGACAAAAAGAAGCATGCTTTCACATTCATCATAACCAAAAGGATTCTGTTGGTCAAAATCCTCCATACGCTCACATTACCTTACTCTTCCTTGTTTTTCCCGTATTCCAGTCATTTATATTTAATTTTACTCATTCCATATGAGGATTTTATATATTCTCAACTCCATACCAATACTCATCTGTCTCTCACCTTTTAACAAGCATGTACCATGAAATTCACTCATGTAGTCAAACACTGATTCATTATCCTACAAATACTTTGAAGGCTTATTATATGGTAGATCATGTTCCAACCAAAGAGAGAAATCAGTATCAACATTTCTTGCTCTGATGCAGCTTCTCTGACAAGATGTGAATAAAAATAACAAGAAATCAAGAATTAAAACTAGAATGTAGAAAGTTAAAGTAAGGAGTGAGCTTAATGTGACTTGGTGGTTGATTTGTATTTTTGTGAAGAACTGTGTCTTTCATATAAGTTTGCTAGATCAAATATAATATACTCAGTTGAGTTTTAGATCAACAAAGTCTTTATATGAGTATGTTCCACCATTGCATGGGACATACTTATGCTTAAAATATTATTTTTTCTTTAGCTGAAATTCAAATTTAACTGGATGATTTTATTTTTATGTTAAATATGATAACCTTACTTTCACAAAATCTCTTTAATCTTGTAATTTTTAGGTAATATACTTATGAACATGCTAAATTCTTACATTTTTCTCTATTGTATTATAATCATTTCTTACAGTAGACCACAAATGTCTTACTCAATTTTGTATTCATAAGAATATCAAGCCAGAGTATCTTAGTAGTAACAGTTAGTGGTCCACAAATATTTGCTCAGAAAAATGAGATTAAGCCCTGGCCAGTGTTGCTCAGTTGCTTGGGCGTGGTCCCCTATAGCAAAAGGTGGCTCCTTGGATTTCCTGGTCAGGGCCTATCCTGGAGTTGCAGGCTAGATCCCCTGTAGGGGGCGTGCAGGAGGCAGCAGATGGATGTTTCGCTTTCACATAGGTGTTTTTCTCTCTCCCTCTCCCTTCTTCTCTCTCTAAAAATCAATTAAAAATCATTTTACTGGATCAAATGGGAGTTCCATTTATAACTTTTTGAGGAAACTCCATACTGTTCACAGTGGCTGCACCAGTCTGCATTCCCACCAGCAGTGCACAAGGGTTCCTTTTTCTCCACATCCTGGCCAGCACTTGTCGTTTGTTGATTTGTTGATGATAGCCATTCTGACAGGTGTGAGATGGTACCTCATTGTTGTTTTGATTTGCATCTCTCAGATGATTAGTGGCATTGAGCATGTTTTCATGTGTCTCTTGGCCTTCTGTATGTCCTCTTTCGAAAATTATCTACTTAGGTCCTTTGCCCATTTTTTGATTGGATCATTTATCTTCCTTTTGTTAAGTTGTATGAGTTCTCTGTAAATTTTGGACATTAAACCCTTATCTGAAATAGCATTGGAAAATATGTTCTCCCATGCAGTGGGCTTTCTTGTTGTTTTGTTGATGGTTTCTTTTGTTGTGCAGAAGCTTTTTATTTTGATATGGTCCCATTTGTTTATTTTCTCCTTAGTCTCCTTTGCCCTAGGAGTTGTGTCACTAAAGATACTGCTACAAGGTATGTCTGCTATTTTGCTGCCTATGGAGTCTTGAAGGATTTTTATGGTTTCGCGTCTTACATTTAAGTCATTTATCCATTTTGAGTTTGTTTTTGTGTATGGTGTAAGTTGGTGATTTAGTTTCATTTTTTTGCATGTATCTGACCAAATTTCCCAGCACCATTTATTGAAGAGACTGTCTTGACTCCATTGTATGCTCTTGCCTCCTTTGCCAAATATTAATTGAGCATAATGGCTTTGGTCGATCTCTGGGTTTTCTGTTCTGTTCCAATACTAGGCAGTTTTGAGAACTGTGGCTTTGTAATATAGCTTAACATCTGGTATTATGATCCCTCCATCTTTGTTCTTCTTTCTCAGGATTGGCCTATTTGACCCAGTAATCCCACTTCTAGGACTATATCTCAAGAAAACAGAAACACCAATCAGAAAGGATATATGCACCCCTATGTTCATAGCAGCACAATTTACAATAGCTAAGATTTGGAAACAACCTAAGTGCCCATCAGCAGATGAGTGGATTGAAAAACTATGGTACATTTACACAATGGAATACTAGGCAGCTATAAAAAAGAAGGAACTTTTACCATTTGCAACAGCATGGATGGAACTGGAGAGCATTATGCTAAGTGAAATAAGCCAGTCAGAGAAAGATAAAAATATAAATATGACATCATCTCACTCATATGTGGGATATAATGATCAACATAATTTGATGAACAAAAATAGATCCAGAGACAAATGTCAGGGGAGGTGGGGGGGATAGAGAGCAACCAAAGGACTTGTATGCATGCATATTAACATGACCAATGGACACAGACATTGGGGCAGTGGGGGCTTGCCTGGGGTAGGAATGGTTGGGTGGGGGGGGAGGTCAATTGGGGAAAAAGAAGACATATGTAAAACTTAAGATAATAAAATAAATCAGTTTAAAAATGAGAGAAAAATACAACCAAAACACATTTAAATCATCTACATATTGGTTATAGATGTTTGTTTTAAATACACAGAAGCTTCTGGAAGTCCAGGGAAGGATTTTTTTAAGCAGCTACCAGGTTTAAGCACTGGGGTAGATGTCAGGATAATTTACAAGGCGGCTTAAAAATCACATTAAGGAGACAAAATGATTACACGACAAGCAATCAGGGAAAATAGAGATTGAATTGTTATTAATGAAATAGTAGTTTGAACATGTACTTGTAAGGGCACTGGACCAGTATTCATACTTCTTGTTTTCATTATGTTTCTACTACTTACTACACAACAACTTAGGACACTTCACTTACTCTACCTGGTCCTTAGATTAATAATTTTGACATAAACTCCATGTTGAAGGGGTAACATTTTGGATATGCTGAATTTAATATACTTATATTACTAAAATTTATTTGGTGTGTTTTGTTTTTTCTGGGGGGGGGGAGTTTGAGGGGATATGGAGAGACCTTTTTATTTATTTCGTTTTTTCCTTTTTATAAAATTTATTCAGGTGACACTGGGAAACAAAAGTATACAGGTTTCAGGTGCACAATTCCACAACACATCATCTGCATGCTGTATTGTTAATTGGTTTTGTTTTACCTTCTTTTAGAGTGGATATTTAAAAAATCAAAATTAGCCGAAACCGGTTTGGCTCAGTGGATAGAGCGTCGGCCTGCGGACTCAAGGGTCCCAGGTTCGATTCCGGTCAGGGGCATGTACCTTGGTTGCGGGCACATCCCCAGTAGGGGGTGTGCAAGAGGCAGCTGATCGATGTTTCTCTCTCATCAATGTTTCTAACTCTCTATCCCTCTCTCTTCCCCTCTGTAAAAAATCAATAAAATATATATTTTTTTAAAAATCAAAATTATATATATATAATATTATATAGGATATATATATATATATACATATATACATATATATATGTATATATGTGTATATATATATATATATATATATATCCTATATAATAAAAGCCTAATATGCAAATCGACCAAATGGCAGAATGACTGGTCGCTATGATGCTCATTGACCACCAGGGGGAAGACGCTAAACACAGGAGCTGCCCCCTGGTGGTCAGTGCGCTCCCACAGGGGGTGTGCTGCTCAGCCAGAAGCTGGGCTCATTGCTGATGAGCGCAGCAGCGGTGGCAGAAGCCTCTCCCGCCTCCATGGCAGTGCTAAGGAGCAGTGAGCCGAGCAGTAAGGAACAGCAAGCAGAAGGGTGGTAAGGAGCGAGGGTTCCAGGACTCTGAGAGGTCAAAGGCCAGGCTGAGGGACTACCCCCCCCAGTGCACAAATTTCGTGCACTGGGCCTCTAGTTTGTATATGTATATGCTTGCATTATATTTCACACTGAACACCACTGTTTTAGTAGTGTTGAAATTATGAAAATTGTATCTCTAAGTGAAAAATCTGTTTTTATTCTTTTAATATTTAGAAAGAATCTTCTGGGTTTGTTTCGGGTTTTTATATTTTGTTTTTTTACCTTTTCAAAGAAATAAAGCATCAACAAATATAAGAACTAATTATACAATAATAAAGTTATTCTAAGAATATATTTCTCATATTATGCATAAATCACTAGTAATAATTTGAAATTTATTTCAATACAGTTATTTACTGAAAATGTAGCCAACTAATAAAGAACCAAAACACACGAATCAGCTTTATAACTGTCTATAATTTGCATTTTAGTACATTTGCTCCTCTGAGGGAAACATTTACATAACGCAGTTTAAATTATCATGCTAAACTAAGATGAACATTTGTTCATGCTTTATTTATAAATGTAGCTGACACAAAAACACTGTAAAATAAATTAAGACTCCTACTAATACTACTAATAATTCTCTGAGTTAATAAAACTTTGCTTAATTTTTAACATTTCCTATGAGAAACAAGAGTATTCATTATTTAATGATTCATGTGAATTAATTCTTTCATTTTCTACAAACTAAACCCCTACGTGAATCTTGTGATAAAATCACTGGCTGCGACTGAGCAATTGTAGACAGACTTGGTGGCCACACTGCCTTCACACAAAGAGGACCAAGATTCCATCCATTTTGGCTCCCTCTCCAGTTTATTTCCCACACTGTTAGACTTTGGGGATCATTTATCATTTCCCAAACCCTCTGCTGCTCTGTAAATCTCATCTGGTCCAAAACCCAGAGGGGTAGCCCCATTGCAACAAAAGTAGTTAACATTTATGTGAGCTTAGCATTCATTTAAATTTTTTCTTTTATGTAATTAATCATCTCATCTTCCCAAAAAGTCCATCAGGTGAGTAGTATTATTATCTTATTATTCATAAGAAATGAAGGCACAGAAAATGTTCACTTGTCCCTGTTTTAAACTTGGAAATCACAGAAGTAGAATTAGAATATTGGAAGTCAGCTCAATGCTGGTGATCTTCACCACTATGCGACACTGATTCATGGTGCAAGAAATATTATTTTGTTTGTCATTACACTTTACCTAACAGCTCAAATCCCATGGGTATATCCCAATGCTTAGAAGTAGTAATTGTTAGTAAATCCTAATTAATCTGTAGTTTAAATAAAAAAATAAATACTTTGGTTATTGTCTATTCTACATTTTACAGGTATTTAATTTAATGATAAATTCACAGAAAATATTTTATTTATTGAACACTGTGTGGCATTTGTTACTATACCAATAAAACCCTTGAGCGGTTCTGTCTAATTACCAAAAACATAGGATAACATTGATTTCACACTGTTTCTTGGGTAATAGTCGACCAGTGACTGTTATTTTTCAGTGTATATTGTAATGTTATCATAGTAATTTATGACTGTAATTTAAATTTATAGACCTACAATTGGGTGAGTATTATTTCCTTCCTCTACCTCCTTTTCCTCTTCGTTTATATGTTAACCTAATTAGAAGTTGTTTTATAGCTCTGTCAGAATTGTTAAAATATTTAGCACTTTAAAATATTAATCAGAAATCATTACATATTCATTTAAAGACTTTCTGACTACCTGACATGAAGGGATATAAAAAATGAAATATCTCCCATAAAGCCATTGAAAGAAAATAAAACTGTCTGTAATATATTCATTACATGAAATAAATCCCTATGGACCTCTAGACTTGAACTCATCAGATTTCTTCCTGTTGAATGTTAGTTTGTATTTTGAGTAAAAATTGTGTAGTTTTCAATTATGAAGCTTTCATTCACTTTAAAATCAAAATTGCTAATTGATCAACTTCAAACACTAAATATCTGATGCATTGGGAACTTTACTGTCCTATAAAAAATGTATATGGATAAGCACTACTGTAAAGATTATTCAGTTATATTGAGACTAGAGGCCCGGTGCACGGGTTCATACACCAGTGGGGTCCCCTGGCCTAGCCTGTAGGGATCTGGCTGAAACTGGCAGTCTGACATCCCCTAAGGGGTCCTGGATTGCGAGAGGGCGTAGGCATATAAAATCTTTGGTTAATCTCTTCCCGCCCTCCCCCCCTTCCCCCTTCCCTCTGAGATTCATGAGTTTGTTCCATGTTTCCATGCTCTTGGGTTGAGCGTCTGCCCCTTGGTAGTCAGTGCGCATCACAGCTACCTGTCGAATGGTCAAATGGTCACTTAGGCTTTTATATATATAGATGACTATTTGACTTCAATTCCCAATTAATATAAATGTTTCCATTAGAGAAATTTTACATCTCTATGATGTTTTTCTTTGTAATCATGTTCAACCATCATGGATGTCACCATACCCCAACATCAATTAATAAGTACTTTTCATTGCATATTAAAAATGGATAATCAAAATGTGTTCCTTCCTGTATCTATCATCTTGCCATTTGTGACGTTTCATTTCATAATAAACTAGTAGGGGAAAGAGCACAGATACATTGACTGCCAAACTCCTGAACTCTTTCCATCATCATCCGCTTCAGAATGTCTCTCTCTTCCCTGGACATCCCCTTCATGGTCTTGCTCTGATAGAAACATGCCTCTCCCCTCAGAACAGATTCTCATCTGAACTTTTCAAGGGATACTTGTTTTATGTATTTGTTTTTTCTCCTCCTCACTGTGGAATAATTGGCTTGCAACATGTACCTATTTAATGTGCACAACATAATACATTTTGGTATACGTGTACACCTGCAAATCAATCAGCACAAAGTATTGAGTAATATATCCATCCATCTTCTCCAAAAGTTTCCCCAAGCCCCTATGATATAATCCTTCCCTTCTGCACTTGCATCCATTTCCCTGTCCCAGGTGACCACTGACCAGCTTTCTGTCAGTTCTGTGATTTATCTTTTTTTTTTTCCTCTGTAGGCTTCTTATCAACACACCTCCAAGTGGCTAAGCCATTGCTGCTTCCAGACACCCTCTCTCACTTTCTCTTTCTCCTGGATCTTTAAATAGATGCTCCTTTCATTGTTCAACAGTATGTTCTCAAAAGTCTCCTGTTTACTTTAATATCTTTATATTTTCAAATAAAGTGAGATCATTTTGAGACCCAGAGATGCCAAGAGAACATGTCCAGCTTGTTCTTGGTGCTGCTCTGAGCACTGGGTGTTGATCGCTTCCCTTTCTCAGACACGCTGCTGCACAACTCACGAGGCTTTCCTGGACTGACCAGTTCCTCCTCCTTCTGATGCCCGAGTGTGCAGGCAGTGAGAAGAGATGGCTACCAGGAAAAAGGCTAAATGTCACTGCGCTTCGTCTCAGTATGGATACTACGTTTCCCAAAATTCAAAGCGGCTTTATTAGTCTTCACCTTTTGTCTGTCTACTCATTTGAGCTATCGTCACTCGTGGGTCATCAATGTACTTTTTCATTTTTATATGATTTATGGTGTGAGGAAGTCCTTCTGAAATTGTGAGATATGAACTGTCACTGTTAGTTATTAGGTGGTGAATTTTTGTTTAATACCCCACTCTTTGGTATGTTAGTAGTAACCAGGGGAGAATATGACAAGTACCATGTGTCAAATGCTATTTGAAATAGTAAATCTTGAAAGCAACATTGTATACTATTTTTTGAGTGAACTGGAGCAATTTAATCATGCTTCACCTCTTTTAAGAGACAAGAGGAATGCATTGAATCATGGTTTTCTTAAGCCACAGGCGTTCGATTTAAATATTCATTTCAGTCATACCATTTATAGCACATATGTGTACACTTTCCACTCAGTGAGTTTTACTACACATAGTCACAGAACTTGAGAACATCATATAAATATGAAGTTTATGTCATATACATCGATATCTAAGCAAGATTTTAATTTCAAATGCACTCTATGAAGCCTCTAATAATTAATTAACCTTCACACACTTTCTTAAGGGCAGGGAATATTTTAATTACTTTGAACAATAGCAGAATGATTTACCTATATATTTCAACAAATTTAAATTTTTATGTTTACCAAAAAAAGATATAGCAAAAGTACTTCCGTATAGTCTAAATATTACTTGCATTTCCAAAAGAGTAATTAATTTTATTACATACCCTAGGAAAAGGGCACACTAACACGAGATTTTAGATAGCTCTTTTAGCATGAAACTAATTCAAATTAATAGAGGAATAATTGTCCCTCTCCGTTGCTACATGTATTATCTAATTAAAGAATGAATAAAATGTCACAGCACAGAGAGTGACATTTATTTAACAAGAAATCATTAACAATGTGTCTGTTCCTATTGAACGCAGGAAAAGCTACCAGCTGAATGTGCCTGATAATCTAGCAACTATGTCAGTTCGCTTTCATCCACACAGCATGTGAGAAAAGACACACATCATTTTATACCTTCGTTTTGGAAGCATAACTGTGTATTTCTCCCATAAAATAATAATTAAAAACAAGAGTTAAGACAGTTGTATGTCCTGTGGAAATATGGAAAATCAGCTAATCCTTTTCTCTCCCTTGGTAGGCTAAACTCTAATTGTTGGGTAACCTTAAAGTCAGTTCATAGCTGAGAACTTGAGGTTAGACATTTCTGCTTATAAGGGGCCTTATGCTATTTCCACCAGGGTTCAAGCAAGAAAGTAAAACATTTAAAGAGCCTGAAGATGGGCTGCATAGTGGCAAGCAGACCTTTCTGTTCTTTTGTTTGGATATGGTTCTGAGTACATTTGTTCCTAATCACATATTATCAACTAGAGGCCCGGTGCATGAAAATTCATGCACTGGAGGGGGGGTCTTTGGCCCCTTGAGTGTGGCTCTTCCACAAAATACCACGGCCCGGGCGAGTCTATTTTGAAGAAGTGGAGTTAGAAGAAGTTTAAGTTTAAAAATTTGGCTTTCAAAAGAAATTTCAATCGTGGTACTATTGATATTTGGCTCTGTTGACTAATGAGTTTGCCGACCACTGGTCTGGAAGACCTCAGGGACAGGAGGCGACCTGGTGATCAAGGGAAGGCAACGTCCCCATCACACCTCTACTGCTGCCACTGCCAGCAATGCAAGCCTCGGCCGGTCCTGGTTACCTGAGCCTCAGGCGGCCCTGGGCAGCTAGGCAGCCGCCATGTGAGGCTTGCCTGTGCCTCAGGCCAGCCCTGGGCAGCTTGGGGGCTGAGGAGACTGGGAGCCTCCATCTTGTGGCTATGGGCACCACCATCTTTGAGGGCATGACAGTCAATTAGCATAGTTCCTCCTTATTGGTTGTGGGCGCTGCCATCTTTGTGAGGGTGTAATGGTCAATTAGCTTTTTCCCTCTTTATTAGATAGGATAATATAATTATGGTAGTAAAGTTCTGCCATGGCATGTTTGAAATTGTGCAAATAATTGTATTCATGTGTGTGCATATGTGAATTTCTAATTAGTCATTGGTTTTATCAGGTGGTGGTGGTCATTGTCTATACATTAGAGAGGGTAATTAATATGACTCTCTAGTTAATGTATCTTCCAAGGTGTTATCAAAATCTGTCGGTAAGTAGGTTTTATGTTCTCACTTCTCTATTTTTCTTCTATCATTGTTACAGATCTGCTTATTGTCTTGACTTTGAAATAGGTGTATTAACATCAATATAAAGGTTCTTACAATATACTAAATTCTATTTTCAGAGAGAAACTCAACCAAGGCCTCCTGCTCTGTACTATACAATTTTATATTCTCACAGCTCATAAGAAGTTTAACACCAAAGTCATTCCATGGTGATTTTTTTTCAGCAATAATTGCTGTGTCTTGATGAGAGAGAGAGGAAAAAAATATCATTGTAGTTTTTAAGTGGTAGTCCTACTTGAGTCTGGTCTGTGGCAGCTGCCCCTCTCTGGTTTTTATGACTGCGTGACTGTACTCTGCTTGTGAATTCTGACTTCTCTTGTCTACCTAGTTTGTTAAATGTTAGCATTGAAGAAATCCAGTTAATCAGCTGGCCAAGACCTTAGAGTTTTTAAGTAGTAGAGTTAGATTCACAGCCCATCAAGATGGCTCCCAAGTCTGCTTTTTCTTCTTTTCCAGTCTGCTTTTTCTTCTTTTCCACACTGCTACTCTAATTTTGTGTTGTTTAATTTTCCTCTACCGAATTCTTTCTACAAGTTTTCAAATGGCATGATAATAAACTCCAAAGTATTTATAAGGCCTACAGGTCATGCATGTGCCTTTCTGAATGTATTTCTCTAGTCTCATTCTGATAGGGGGATCTATAATCTGAGAGAGCACTTGAATTAATCTGAAAAATAATCATATTATTTTAAATCTTCGAACACACATACTTATGTGAATAAGGAATTAAGTTTTTCTTAACTTTCCTTTTCAAGGCCTGTGCTAAACAATTGAGGAGGTGACTCAGCTGTGAATCCAGCAAGCAGAACCGATAAGCATGGTCAGGCCGACCCACCAGGAGTCAAAACATCATTCATCAGCATCATCTCATCGCCAGATAATTAAGGACAATAGCTGACTTCTGCAGACCCCCAAGCCTGCACATAGCTGCATTTCCATTCCACTTCATAATCCTGTCCCCTGCACCTTGCTGGAAGACAGGATTTGCATGCTTGCAAGTGCCCTGTCTTCTTGGTTGGATAGTCTTCTCAATAAATGCCTTGTATGATTCAACCCTGCCTTCGTTATTGGAAACAATGACAGGCAACCCGAGCAAAACTGGGGGTTTCCCGGTAACAATTCCATAAATCTCTCTCCATCACCTTGTCTACTGTATGTAGCCCCAATGAACTGTTTTCTGTTTTTTGTGTTCCACATGTTTGCCTATCAGAGTCTTTGCATATGTAGTTTTCTTTGTCTGAGAATTCTTCATTATCGAGCATGACCTTCTATCCTACATCTGTCTCTTAAACTCTTAACTTTATATTAATTCATCTTCCAAGTCTCAGGTGAAATACACAAGAAGGCACTCTTAGCCCCCAATCTTGATTATATGCCCACCACATCCACATGCTTGAGCACTGTCTGACCCTCCCCCCTTTACTTAACCTCCCAGATCTATCTCTAGTACTGCTGAAATCCTAGCACATTTCTCTAATTCTATCAAAAATTATTTTACATTTTAGATTTATGAAATCAGAATGCTATTTACAACCAGTATGCACATTTGTAGGAGCAGTTGTTTTATTATACTGGTACCAATTGTTTTCCTAAAATACTGCTATTAAGAAGGCATATGTTATTTCTTAAGAGATATTAGAGATTTAAAAAAAGCCTGCAGCGATATTTCACAAATAGCTCTAAGCAGTTTTCATATGATTTATGAGGCCGTTATTAGCACTATAGCCACTTAGTGACTGAGGAAACAGAAGCCAAGCGGAAGGTGCTAAATACATTACTGGGTGAGGAACAAATGAATAAATCCGTCAAGTCCTTTATGGTACTGAACCAACCCCCTCTGTGACAATTAGCTTGTGCTTGCATATGTCAAAGTACCCTTGCCTCAGTGCCTTCCACCCCTTCTGCTGTCAATGTCCCTGGTCTCGATGGGGTTTTTTACTTGCTTCTCTGACCTTCCCATAAGACTGGTTATTTCTTAGAAACCCTTTCTTTCAGCTCAGGCTGAGGAAGCCTCTGCTGCCCTCTGCTGGCTGCAGCTTGTAGTCAGGATTTGTTTTTGAGATTCCAGTTCCATCTCAGTACAAATCAGGAGAAAGCAAAACAAAATGAGGAAATACCACCCAGCCAATTACATCACTAAAAGTGCTTTGTTTCATCCCCAAAGAGGGCATTATATTTGTCATATGAGATATCAATTCAATGTTGTTTCTCTTCTTTTTGAACAAGCATGTGTGTGCCCCACGTCTATTTAGAGTGAGACTAGAATGTACAAGAAGACTGGATGGTGAATGGCCTTTCCCTTTGCTCGCGCTATCCCTACCAAATAAAGTTTGTGAATGACAGGTGAAAAGGAAAGGCATCCCAAGAAATGATTACTCTAAAGGTTGAATTTTATTGCAATCTTTTGATCTGGTATATTCTGACAGAATGGCACATCATTCAGTAAACCGTCTTACTATAACTATCAACCAATGTAATCTAGGAATCTATGCATTGGTAGGGTTTCCATTTTCCTGACTGCCACCAACATGTTCTGTGTTGCCACCCAAATTGGCACGTGTTCCTGAAATTGGCCACTGTAAGCTAAAAATGGCCTCCCTTTCCCCCAATAGGAACAGTAATACCTCTATTATTCCTGGTCACTCCTTTTGCTCTTTTGTAATTTTTCTCTCCATATACTAGTGTTAGAATTGGCAGACTTTTTTTTTCTAATTCTTTTTTTGTTTGTTCTCTAAGTTTTCTGTAGCAAATGATATTTTGTGGTCAGAAGAGGACAGACTTCTAAATCAATACAAGTTTATTCTAAAAATAAGCAAGCTAAATTAATTAATTCAGAGAAATACACGTGGAGTGTAAGAGTGAATGGCACAAATGAGAGACAGCTTCCCTTTTTTCATTGCTAAAATGGGGATGATGTAATATGCATGATCACGTTGGGTTTGTGGTGAGGATGTGACTATCGACGCCCTTATTCTTTAAAATGTATAATTTAAGTGTAGAGGAAAATGTTCACTTTTGATGACTGGTTCAGTAAGTTATGAAAAATACATATCTTACCTAATAAAAGAGAAACATGCAAATTAACCATCACTCCACTACACCCACAGCCAATCAGAGTGAGTATGCAAATTAACCCAATAAAGATGGAGGTTAATTTGCATATGCAGGCGTGGAGAGGTGTGAAGCCTGCTATGAGGGGAAGGGGGGCGGTGGAGGGAGCTACTGGAGTGGTGCTTCAGACAGAAGCAAGGACTTGCCGACTCTGGGCGGCCCGGGAGTGGGGATGTGCCAGCCCCCGGGCAGCTGGGGTGGGGAGCGGGGACTTGCTGGCTCCCGGGCCGCTGGGAGTGAAGCCAGGGGAAGGAAGGCCTATTCTTGCACGAATATCGTGCAATGGGCCTCTAGTGGTTGTATAAATGCCACTAGAGTCAAGATACAAATGTTTTGTTGCCCTCTAAAATTTGTCTTGCTGACCCTTTAAAGTCAACCCCCAAACCCAGCTTTTACTTCTGGCAACAACTGGTTTGTTCAGTCCCTTGAATCTGTCCCTTTTCCAGGTTGTCATATGAATGGAATTATATGTTATGTAGCCTGTGGCATCTAATGTGCTTTACCTAGGACACTTGCATATGAGATTTGTCTCTTGATGCTATTGTGCATATTAATATTTTTCTTCTCATTATGAGGCAGGATCTCAGTGATAAATATATCACATATTGTTTATCCACCCACAAGATTATTTTTGGTTTTTGATGATTGAGAATAAAGTTGTTACAATTAATTCAGGTTTTGTGTAAGCATAAGTTTTAATTCTTTTGGCTACCTGTCTACGAATAGGATGAAGTATTCATATGATACGTGATAACTGTATATCAAACTCCATAATTAATTGCCAAAGTTTTTATCAAAGTCTGAGTAGTATTTTACATTCCCACAAAAAAATACATGTTGCTCTATGATCCACTTTTAATTGATTGTTATATAAAGTTTCATCTTTTGGGGGTATAGATGTGTGTATATACCAGACTGTTTCTTGAAAGGAATGTTTTCTCATTGGTTGAATTTTCTTTTTACCTTTGCCAAAAATAGACTAACTATATATTTTTACTGTCTTTTGAGACTCTCTATTCTATTATATTTATCTATAACTTGATAATTGTAGTATTAGTGTAGCTTTAAATCAGTATATAGCAAGTATTTTTTTTCCTTTTCACAATTATTTTTTATTGTATTCCCTTTGCATGTCCATATACATTTTAGAAACAGCTTGTCAAAATCTACAAACAAATCCTGCTGAGTTTTTTATTGGGTTGTGTATAGATTGTGTGTAAAATGATGTGTTGTCTGTATCTGTTTTTATTTTTTAATTGATAGCTCTAGCAATTACTAAAGGCATAGCTATCATTTAAAATGCTAATTAAAGTTAGCATTTACCAGTTCCAGTAAAGTGTTTATATTTAAAGCCACATAGGTGGCTTTTTCTCCCTCATTTTATGTTATAGTTGTTACAAATATATTACCTCTATATACATTGAAATCCCTACTAGAAAGATTTTTAAATTTAGCTTGTAACATTCATGATTTTTTAAAATAACAAGATAAGAAAATAGTCACATTTACCAAAATATTAACCTTTTCTTTTTTCTTTTCTTTTCTTTTTTTTTTTTACTGTCATTCTTACAGTTTAAAGACTACCTCTTTGCTTTGCCAGCATGGCTCAGTGGTTGAGTGCCAACCTATGAAACAGGTGTTCATGGTTCGATTCCTAGTCAGGGCACATGCCTGGGTTACCTAGCTGGCTAGGTCAACAGTGGGGGGCGTGTGACAGGCAGCTGATCGATGATTCACTCTCATCATTGATGTTTCTGTATCTCTCTCTCTCCTTTCATCTCTGAAATAAATAAAAATATTTCCCCCAAAAATGAAAAGATTGCCTCTATAATCATTTTTCTTAAGTGTGAAAAATTTCCTTTAACATTTTTTTATTTTTTTAAATATTTTTTTATTGATTTTAGAAAGTAAGGGGAAAGACATAGATACATCAATGATGAGAGAGAATCATTGATCGGCTGCCTCCTGCACACCCCCTACTAGGGATCAAGCCCACAACCCAGGCATGTGCCCTTGACTGGAATCAAACGTGGGACCTTCAGTCCATAGACCGATACTCTATCCACTGAGCCAAACCAGCTAGGGCTAACATTTCTTTAGAGTGAGACTGTTCACAGATCTTTTCATTTTCCTTCATTTGAGAATGTCTTTATTTAGCATTCATTCTTTGAGGATATTGGCACAGCATTTAGAATTCTGGGTTGAAAGTTTGTCACCCCTCACTTCCTCCCAAGCAATTTCAATGTATTTCCAATGTCCTCTAAATTCCATGTTTTCCCGAAGAAATTCACAGTGATTTGAATTGTTAACCCCCACACCCCCTTAAGCTAAGTGCCCTTTTTTTGCTGTCTGCATTCAGGAGTATATATATTTTTATCTTTGATTTGAGGTCTTTGATCATGATGTGCCTAGGTATGAGGAATACTTTTCAAAGTTTGCTGAACTGTAATCTATATGTTCATGATTTTTTAACTCAATTTGGGGAATTTTCACCATTATTTCTGCTTTATTATTCTGAACCAATCTCATTACTTCTTTCTTTCAAGGACTCCAAAGTAGTAAATATTAGATTTTTTTGATACTGTCCCCCAAATCTCGAAGGCTCTATTTTTTTCTTTTATCTGTTTTCCTCTGTTCTTCTAATTGGACAAGTTCTATTGATATATCATCAAGTTCTTTGGCACCTTCATCTATCTTCTACATTCTGCTGCTATTAAGCCTTCACGGTGAATTTTCTGTTTTGGTATTGTATATTTCAGTTCTAACATTTCTACTTAGGTTTTTTTTTTTTTAATAGTTTCTATTTCTCTGATAAGAATTCTATCTTTCCCTTTAAGCATTTTCACCTCTACCCTGTGGAGCAAGATTACAATACATAGTTAAAAATCTCAACTTTGGGTTTGCCACTGTTTATTGGTCACATTTTGCAGTTTTTATTATGTCAAGTAACTGTGAATTGGCCTTTGGAGATTTTCAATATTATTTTGGAGACACTTGATTCCTTTAAAATAATTTAAAGAACATCTGTTGAAATTTGTCTGTTTATCTTTGCACACAATTTAGCCTGGTTAGGTTAATTCCACAAATGTGTCTGAGCTCTAAGTGATGACTCTGGGATCAGTTTGGTTTCCATAGCCTTTGCTACCCTGTTCTTGCCACTCAGTGTATGTGCCATTGAGAGGTTCCCTGGGACATGGACTGTTCCAGGGATCAGCAACTTTTCTTTATAAAGGGTAAACATGTTAGCTTTTGTGGACCACGTATGCTCTCTATTACATATTCTGCTTTGTTTCTCGTTGCTTGCTTACTTGTTTTACAGCCCTTTATTTTTTTTTAAATATATTTTATTGATTTTTTACAGAGAGGAAGGGAGAGGGATAGAAAGCTAGAAACATCGATGAGAGAGAAACATCGACCAGCTGCCTCCTGCACGCCCCCTACTGGGGATGTGCCCGCAACCAATGTACATGCCCTTGACCAGAATCGAACCTGGGACCTTTCAGTCCGCAGACCAATGCTCTATCCACAGAGCCAAACCGGTTTCGGCATTTACAGCCCTTTAAAATTTAAAAACTATTCCTACCTTTTGGGCTGTCCAAAGTCTGTCCATAGGCCAGACTGTTCTGAGGGACATTGTTTTTTAAACTTGACTTACAGAGTATTTAGTTCTCAAAGCCTCTACAGTGCTCCTTGCAATCTGTTCCGTGAATGGCATGTTCAAAAGTAAGCTAGAGATATTTACTGATTTCTGCAGAAAATTGCGGGGTCAAAGGAGTAAGCTCCCCTCTCACCAGGATCTCCTTCACAGTCTCTTAATCCCGGAGCCACTGGAAGTCAATCATAAAAAAATGTAACCGCAAAAAACACTATTTCTTGGTTTCAACAATTTTTACATTGTTAATCTTTCCAAGAAATGGGTCCATGGCACACACATTCATCAACAGAAATATTTTATGGTGTCAACTGCACTAGACATAAATAAAAAGAACTTCCAAGATACCTGGAAGTCTACAAAATGTTAACTCATAGCCCTAGCTAGTTTTGCTCAGTGGATAGAGCGTCGGCCTGCGGACTGAAGAATTTCAGGTTTGATTTCAATCAAGGGCACATGTCCGGGTGTGGGCTCAATCCCCAGTGTGGGGCGTGCAGGAGGCAGCTAATCAATGATTCTCTCATCATTGATGTTTATATCTCTCTCTCCCTCTCCCTTCCTCTCTGAAATCAATAAAAATATATATATTTAAAAATGTTAACTCATAAAACTGTCAATGTGAGAAACATCTTATGCAAACACATCTCAAAATTATACAGCACAGAATTTCTATATTAACCAGATTACAAATGATTTCTTCCAATGTTTGCATTTCCAAATGTTAACATATTCAAAATTGTGTTTATATGTACAGAATCATAATTTCACATTTTTCCATTATGTTAAGGTGGGTAATTATGGGCTCAGTTAAAATAGATAAGGAAGAATAGTTTAATAATAATATAAATATTAAAGTACACACTTAATGATCTGAGACCCTGGTACACTTATAGGGATAATGTAGGTATGCATGGTAAATATGAATTGACCTGATATTAATTATACAAGAAAAAATAATAAATCCAGGTGTATTCATTAATGTAATCCCAAAACCTTTAGTAGATAGGACAAATAATGTGAGGATGGATAAAGTTTATAAAGTTCTAGCCAGAACACTCTTCCTGAACATTTATAAATATTTTATAGTCCCAAAATGCATTGGTCTTAGTAGCAAACTGACGTCTTCTTGCATGCTTGGAATACTCTTCAGTCTCAAAACTTTAAAGTTATGTATTGCATAATTAGAGAAAAACATGGAATGAGAAGTGTGCACAATAAAATTCAAACCATCTACTTAAAATATGTGTTTTCTATAACAATGACATCAAAGCTTACTCTATGCAATTTCTTTATAAAACTAAATTATTTTGCTTTTAGCAGAGTCCTAAAAACTAACAACATCCTTTAAAATACAATGGAAGCAAGAAATCAATTTGTTAATTAAATAAACATCTATTCAGCATGTATTATTGCTTCCAATAAGAAGGCAGAAACCACACAGAATTCTGAGAGAGCTATTAACTGTAAGAGAGGATTGGCATAACAAGAGATTGGTAGTAAGACGTAAAGAAAACTCTCACATTACAGGGAAAGCGGATGGATAAGCACCGATTCTAGGCCTGAGGAAGAGGTGCCCTAGGCTTACATCCAGGCAGAGATGTGGTCGTGGTGCATGACGGCAGAACCTGCTGGAAATTTACCCTCCATGGTACCAGAGAAGGCTATTCAAAGGTTGGTTTCACTCTGCTTCAAAATCACCAGAGGGCATCAGGAGCAGCTGCTGTCCAGGTTGCAGCCACTACAGCAAACCTCAAAGTCAAGAGCTGGAGAAGCTGTGTGTGCTGCAGAAACATGGCGAGAACAGCACCACAAGCAAGAAAGACAGGAAAGGCAAGTCAGAAATTTAGAAGGGCCTGAGCTCTGAGTCATCTGAATATATTAGGAAAGAGCATTGGGAAAGGGAAGGAAAGGGGGAGGAGCATGTTGGGGTTGAGTACTAACAGTGACAAGAATTGTCTTATAGGAGTATATTGGCCATGAGGTGACTAAGCACGTTTGTCAGATGTGGTTATAGCAGGGTGGGTGACCAGGAGATTGGTGGCCAGAGAAGGAATGGGGTTTAGCCTTGTTAAGTTTGACAACTTGTTTGGTTTTCATTCTGTGTGAGATGAGGAGCAATTTGACAATTTAAGCAAATGAGTGGCATGTTATTTAAAGGTGTCACACTGGACATTTTTAGGACTGAGTGTCGGGTAAAATAAGGTAGAAATTTTACAAACACTTTAATGTCATAGCTTGACACTGATTTTGTGGCAGATACTTCGAGGGCTCACTAATATTTGTGTTCCCCCTTTTTTCCTGATCCCAGATATACTACATTTTCAGGCCTCCCTTTTTTTTTTTTTTTAATATATTTTATTGATTTTTTACAGAGAGGAAGAGAGAGGGATAGAGAGTTAGAAACATCGATGTGAGAGAAACATCGATCAGCTGCCTCTTGCACACCCCCTACTGGGGATGTGCCCGCAACCAAGGTACATGCCCTTGACCGGAATCGAACCTGGGACCCTTGAGTCCGCAGGCTGACGCTCTATCCACTGAGCCAAACCGGTTTCGGCAGGCCTCCCTTTTTGTTAGCATAGCCATATTACTGATTTTTGAGGGGAAAGAATGTGAGATTTGAAGGATTTTTGTTTTGATACAGATATTCTTGAAATGATTCACTGCCTAAACTGAAACTAGATGAGCAACTTACAGATACACAATAAACTCAAAATGCATAAAAGACTTAAATATTAGTTGTGAAACCATATCACTCCTAGAAGAAAAGATAGGCAGTAAAATCTCAGACATCTCACCTGGCCGTGGTGGCTCAGTGGTTGAACATCGACCTATGAACCAGAGATCATGGTTCGATTCCTGGTCAGGGCACATGCTTGGGTTGTGGGCTTGATCCCCAGTATGGACATGCAAAAGGCAGCCGATCAATGATTCTCTCTCATCATTGGTGTTTCTATCTCACTCTCAATCTCCCTTTCTCTCTAAAATCAATAAAAATAATTTTAAAAAAATCTCAGACATCTCTTGTAGCAATATTTTTGCCAATATGTCTGTCTCCTAGGGCAAGGAAAACAAAAGGAAAAATAAACAGATGGAACTACATCAAATTAAAAAGCTTCTGCACAGCAAAACAAACCAGCAAGAAAATGAAAAGGGAACCCACTGCATGGGAGAACATAATTGTCAAATTCTATAAATAATTTATACAACTCAACACCAGGAAGACAAATAATTCAATAAAGATGGGCAAACAACCTAAATAGACACTTCTCCAAAGAGGATATATAGAAGACCAAGAGACATATGAAAATGTGCTCCAGATCACTAATCATCAGAGAGATGTAAGTTAAAACTACAATGAGATATCACCTCACACATGTCACAATGGTTACCATCAATAAACAAATGACAAGTGCTGGCAAGAATTTGGAGAAAAGAAAACCATTGTGCACTGTTGGTGGGAATGCAGACTGGTGCAGCCACTGTGGAAAATAGTATGGAGTTGCTTCAAAAAATTAGAAATGGAACTGCTGTTTAGCCCAGTGATCCCACTTCTGGTAATGCATCCTAAGAATACTGAAACACTAATTAGAGACAATACATGTGCCCTTATGTTCATTGCAGCATTATTTATAACAGCCGAGATATGGAAACTGTCCAAGTGCCCATCAGTAATTAGTGGATAAAAAGCTGTGGTGCCTTGGCCAGGTGGCTCAGTTTGTTGCATCATTGTCCCATACACCAAAAGGTTGTGGGTTCAGTTCCTGGTCAGGGTACATACCTAAATTGTGGGTTCGATCCCTGGGAGGCAATGGGTCGATGTTTTTCTCTCACATCTACGTTTCTCTCTCTCTCTCTCTCTAAGAATCAGTAAAACCCTATATCCTCAGGTGAGGATTAAAAAGAAACAACCTGTGGTATATTTACACAATGGAATACTACACGGCTACACAGCTATAAAAAAGAAGGAAGTCTTATCCTTTGCGACAGCATGGATTGACCGAGAAATTATGCTAACTGAAAAAAGCCAGTCTGAGAAAGACAAATGCCATATGATCTCACTAGTATGTCGAATCTAATAAATAAAATAACTGAAGAACAAAGTAGAACCAGAGGCCTGGAGGCATGAAACAGACTGACAAACATCAGAGGGGAGAGGATGGGGGAGGGACTGGATAAAAGAAGGTGAAGAGGCTAGCCAAAGAACATATGTGTATAGCTTATGAACACAGGCAACAGTGTGGTGAAGGCCAGGGGAGGGGGGTGCCCAGGCTGAGTGAGGTGGGCAAGGGGGAGGGGAAGGGGGGACATGACATCTGTAATAATGTCAACAATTACAAATATATATGAATGTGATAATTTTTAACGGCCAGATGGAAAATCTAAACATCTGTTATGAAGGGAGATCGCTTAGAAGACAGACTTAATGCATATAAGCCTGTATCTCTGAATGAAGTGACTGGAAGAAATCAGAATAATGTGTGTTGTCCGGCTTCAGCCAGCTAATATGAAAAAGGAATGAGCGTGGGTAAGAACAGGCTGGTCTTTAAACAGTGATCAAATGAAATAGAGACTCAGTATTCAAAGGCCTGGCAGCTGGAAAGGATGAGAGCTACTGGACCCCAATAACAAGCAATGAGACTAAAATGATTTTGAGCAACAAAGGCCAGTAAAACTAAGTTGAATCAAGTATTTCATGTATGAGTCAAAATGAGATAAAGTGTTTCAAAATAGCTGCCATTTGAGAAAGAAAGGCAAGGGAGTAATAGAAACTTTGTGAATCGGATCTAGGAAACACCTTTGAATATGGAAACTCACCTGGAAAACTGTGTAGAAGCAGACACTGGAAGCTTATGAACACATTTAGGAAATGGTATTGTCAATGAAATCTCCAACCTAGGACGAAAAATAACCTTAGGTCAGTGATTTTCAACCTTTTTTATCTCACGGCACACATAAACTAATTGCTAAAATTATGTGGCACACCAAAAGTATTTTTGTCAATCTGTAAAAAAAAAAAAAAAAAAAAAAAAAAGTATAGCCTGGCTAGTGTGGCTCAGTGGTTGAGTGTCAACCTATCAAGCAGGAGGCCCTGGTTAGATTTCTGGTCAGGGCACATGCCTAGGTTGTCAGCTCGATCCCCAGTAGGGGGCACACAGGATGCAGCTGATTGATGATTCTCATCCTTTGATTTCTCTCTCCCTCTCCTTTCCTCTCTGAAATCAATAAAACCATATTTTTTTTAAAAATAAGTAAAATTTTTATTCATTCGCATCAGAAGGCTCTTGTGTTGACTGTGGTCAATTTTTTTTTTATTTGACAATCTAAAAAAAAAAAAAAAAAGAGGTCAACATTCTCCTGTCTAAATAGTCAGGTATTGCCTGTTATAAAAATTCTGGCAGCACACTGATTGAAAATTTCTGCCTTAGACAATTCAAGCATGAAAAAAACACCTGCCCCTCCCCCAAAAAACTTGCATATGTAGGAAGCAGGCTGAAAACCCTAGAACTGTATAAAAACTATAGCACACCAAGGGGGGAATGCTCCCAAACACCCACTTTCCATGTGGCTAAGGGAGATAAAGGAAACAGAAGAGTTTCCCCAAGGTCAAATTAGGGTTTAGTCAGGTACTCTCTCTTAGAGAAAGGAACCTCACAAGGGAGAACAGCTACATTCAAGTAGAAAGCTATAAATTATATGCAATTGCTTTGATATTCTTCTTCCACTTTAAAAAACTATTTTAATAAAATATGACATATAGGCCATTTTGTTGTATGCCATTGTTTTGTAGAGAGACAAACATAGCATAGCATAAATTTATCTATCTACCCCCTCATCATCATCTATTTATTTTGCAAAGAAAAAGATAAATGTGTTAAGGTAATTACACATAGAAATATCAGGGTTAATCGACACACAGAATTGTATGGTTTAAAATGTGTTTTCTTTTTATTTTAGTTCAATATAGAAGTATTTGTCCATTCTAAAAATAAATTCCAGGCCTAGTATTTCTACTTTGGTATGTTTCTGTTTTATTATAAATATAGGAGAGTTCATCTGTCCTTAGATAATAGCTCAGAAGCCATAGAAACTGCCTGTTTATATTATCTCTTCTCTCCTTCTTCTTCATAAACCTTTCCAACAGAGTGAAGGTACATTTTGGTTTTATTAGGCCATAAAACTTGGTGCAATACATCTCTCCCTTTTAAGAATTGTCTTGAGAACATTTTAATTGCATTTCATTGTGCCTTGGTGTCAGATCTGCTCTTTTATGACCGACTCTTCAAACCTTACTCATTACTCTTCTCAGTTCCTCTACTAATAAGCAATATTGTATTTCTTAACATCTTTTGTCAGTTCCAAAGCTGTTAACTTCTCTGAAAAAGTATTTTTGCTTGTGTTTGCTCATGTTTAACCACAGACTTCAATAGCACTTCGGATTCTTTTGCTAATTCTTTTCTGCATCTCCATTTTTCACTGTGACAAATTTCCCTTGTTTATTTTCTTTTGCCTGAAAAACTCATCTACAGTCATTTTGAAAAGTTGTGCTCAATAAAATAATCTATATTAATTTGTGTTCAATTAAAGATTTGCACAAATTAATTGTACCAATTAAGATGTTACAAATCCTTGATGGTTAACATTGTAGAAATGTTGTTATTCCTGACAGAATGCAGCTGGTAGTTGTATACAATATGGAAGTAGTGCTATTAGGGATGGGGGTGCAGTTTGAAGGTGTTTGGGAAAGAACTGAGGACAAATAGACCATAACTAAGCTCTGAAAGGCAATGGCAATCTTTGTTTATGCCAAGTAGGATAACTTAGAGACAATAAAAAACTAGAGCTATATTGTTTTATTGGTATTATTTCTGTTTGCTCTCCTCTGTATCAGGCTTATGGAGGTTCCAGAAGATATTTTTTTTATTTTAAAAATGTATATTGTTATTGATTTAAAGAGGAAGGGAGAAGGAGATAGAAACATCAATGATGAGAGAGAATCGTTGATCGGCTGCCTCCTGCACGCCCCATACTGGTGATGGATCTCAACAACCTGGGCATGTGCCCTGACCTAGAATCAAACTGTGACCTCCTGTTTTATATGTTGATGCTCAACCACTGAGCCATGCTGGCTGGGCAGATATTTTTTTCTTCATCTACAAAACTGTTCTGTGAGGTGAAATCTGAGACTTCAGGAAGGGCAGTCTGGAGTATTGACTGAAGGAGACACTCCCTTAAACCTCCAGATGAAATGCACAGCTTTCGAGGCAGTGAATGAGGAGTCTGAAGAGTGCAGAACACTCTCTGATCCTCCAGGATGGAGATATGTGCAATCAACATATTTTAGAATTACGTGCAAAAGGAAGCCAAAGGCTGGGTTATTTGGAAGATAATTATATAGGTACTAGAAGCCTGGTGCACAAAATTTGTACATGGGTAGGGTCCCTAGGCCTGGCCAGCAATCAAGTCCGATTGGGGCCTCCCGCCTGCCAGCCGGGGCCTTCCTTTCAGCTGCCGGCCAGGGCCTCCCTTCCCCAGCTGCTGGACTCCAGCTGCTGGCTGGGGCTTCCCTTCATTCCATGCCGCCCCCTGGTGTTCAGTGCACATCATAGTGAGCCATCAGTCTCCTGGTCAAACTCCCCCAGGGACAATTTGCATATTAGGCTTTTATATATATATAGATAGCCTATTGACTGTGATGTCTACAACTGAGGATTCAAAGAGCAGAGAAGCCAGAAGGACTGCATAAGAGCAAAAAATGGAAGGCAGAGAACTTGGCTTATCTTTGCCTCCACTGGAAGTGAAGGATTAAAACTGATAAGACAAAAATTGAGATTTGGTTCACTACTTCATTTATTGTCTATATCTGTCCTATATATATCTTTCAATGTCTACATATCTATATTTATACTAGAGGCACAGCACGCGAAATTACACGAGACCCAGACTCGCCACACTGGTGGGACCCCAGACCTGCCGTGCCAGCAGGACCCCAGACCCGCAGCACTGCGAGACCCAGACCCGCCACACCACGAGACCCATCAATGCACTGTTTTATTTGAAGTACACTTAACATTTGGTTAAGTGTTAAATATTTTCTCTTTCAGATCTTTTGGGATATAAAATGGTTTGATTTAATCATTGTTCTTTTATTTTTCTTTTATACTTTTTATTAATGAGGTTTCCATTAAATGCAAAAGGCTGTACTAAAGAGATGATGCTATTTATATTAAAATTTATTTCAGTTTCATTAGTAATCATACCAAAGTAACTTCTTTTTAGAGAAAAATAATAAAAATTGAGGACTCACTTTTAGTTTTCTAGCATTTCCTTAGTAATAGAACTGCCATTATGCTGTTACAGGGAAAAGAGAACCCTGGTACACTGCTGGTGGGAATTCAGACTGGTGCAGCCATTGTGAAAAACAGTATGGAATTTCCTCAAAAAATTAAAAATGGAACTGCTATTTGACCCAGTGATCCCACTTCTAGGAATATATCCTAAGAATCCCAAAACAACAATCAGAAAGATATATGCATTCCTATGTTCATAGCAGCATTATTTATTATAGTTAAAATATGGAAATAACCCAAGTGCCCATCAGTAGATAGATGGATAAAAAAGCTGTGTTATATTTACATGATAGAATACTATGCAGCTATTAAAATGTTGGAGGTTTTACTCTTTGAGATAGCATGGATGGACCTGGAGATTATTATTCTAAGTGAAATAAGCCAGTCAAAGGAATATCACAAGATCTGACTTATATGTGTAATCTAATGAACAAAATAAAACGAAGAACAAAATAGATCCAGAACAATGGAAGCATAGAATAAAATGACAGATTTCAGAGGGAAGTAGAGTGGGGGAGCAATTAACCTAAGAACTTGCATGCATATATGCATAGCCCATGGACACAGGCAATAGTGTTATGAAGGCAAGGGTGGTGCAGAAGCTGGGTGGAGGAGAGTAAAGGATATAGAAGGGGGACATCTGTAATACTCTCAACAATATAAATAAATTTTAAAAACTCATTCCTTAGTTACTAGGAATTATTTTTTTAAATTAAAGCAAACTAGCATAAACACCATTTAAGCTTTTAAAAAATTTAAACTATTTCATAATATGTTGGTGATTTAATGTATCCCTTGGAATAAGTATCCTTATGGTACTGTGGCTTTGCTCTTAAAACAGAACAAAAGTTCATTACATTGTATATAATGTTTATGTTTAGTTACCTATATATAATTTTTATAATGTTTGATAAAATATGTAAAGTTACCTTTAAATTAATTTGTTTGAATGATCTACACATGTAGATAATATATTTCTTCAACAATTACTTATTATGTACCTACCATGGACAAGACACTGACTTCAATGCTGAGGATAGTTCTGGAAGAAGAAATCTAATTCCCTACTCTCTTGGAACACCCATTCTAAGGGAGAGGAAAGAGGTGATAACTATATAACACACTAGAGGCCCAGTGCATGAAATTCGTCCATGGCGGGGGCGGGGGGGGGGTGTCCCGGCCTGCACCCTTTCCAATCTGAGACATCCCTCCCACAATCTGGGACTGCTGGCTCCTAACTGCTCACTTGCCTGCCTGCCTGATTGCCCTTAACCACTTCTGCCTGCCAGCCTGATCGCCCCCTAACCACTCCCCTGCCAGCCCGATTGATGTCTAACTGCTCCCCTGCCGGCCTGATCAAACACAACTGTTGTCTGCTGCCAGCCTGATCACCCCCAACTGCCCTCCCCTGTTGGCCTGATCCCCACAACTGCCGGCCATCTTGTTGTGGCCATCTTGTGGTGGCCATCTTGTGGCAGCCATCTTATGATGACATGAGGGCAGCCATCTTGTGATGACGTGAGGGCATCATGTGAGGGCACCTAGGCTTTTATTAGTATAGATGTCTTATGTATATGTGTATGTGTATTTACAGTATATATAAACTTAATATTCAAAATGATAAAATCAGATTATATTACATGAGAACACTTTAACCTAGAGTAAAATTAATAGTTTTATTTTTTCTTAGTGTAAGTTTAAATAAATTATGATGTAAATAGACTATCACTATCTTTTCACTGGATATGCCATGGAGGTGGCAGGTGGGGGTGGGGAGGGAGATACATTGAAAATCTAAGCACATATACAACAATATTGCTTAAACTTCTGTAAAATTATTTTGCCAATCAAGCAAAATTACCCAACAATTTATAGTCACTGATGGGTAGTTAAATCAAATCAGAACAGATGCATCATTCTGGAAATTAATCATACATTGCCTCTTATCCAAAGGATGTACATGGTAATTGATAGTACTAATTTGCATAATGAGAAGATCTTTAAGATGTACAAGAAGAAATGATTATTTTTGATAATGTTGGTACCTTAAATTAAATTATAAACCATTTAATTTAGTAATATGCATCCATAAGTTTCTCAGAACATAATGTTTAAAATGAAATGAACTACCAAATGAGTATAAATTTACTATAAAACATTTGATCTATTGTTTAAAGGTAATTCAATTTAGCATAACCAAAAAAGATTTATTAGGTGATTTAGAACTATTATTTATCTTTTCTGGTATTTCATGTTAGTTTTTTAAAATAAAATTTTTGTTGAGGTGTAACTTCAATACAGGCAGTGATGTTATTGTAACACTCAACTTTTCTAAGGAAAAGGAATGCAAGTTATAAACAAAGTCAGGAAGAGTATTGAAATTTGTGGTTTACTTATAGATAGAGGAATTGTTAAAATAAAATTGTTCTATAGATAAATATGCACTAAAGAACATAAAAATCATTCAGAGTATGTTCATTTCCTTTGAACGAATTCCTAAAACTCCTAGTTTAAGAAACATATAATTTTTAAAAACTGTTATATTTATTTCCAAACTGCCTTCTAGAAAATATTAAGACTTTACACCTCTACCAGTATATGTTAGTTTCAACTTATCCACAATTTTACCAACACAGATTGGTCAGCCAATTGACAGTTAACAATTGCCTAGTGTTTTAACTGGCACTGGTTTCATAAACTGGTCTCATTATGGGTGAGGCCAACTACTTATCTACTGGAACTAATTCTTTGCTGATTTGCCTTTGTATATTTTTAGGCCATTTCTTATTTGCCTGTTATCCTTCTCATTGATTTATAAGAACTTTTCATACATTAAGAATATTAATCTTTTAGTTTTCATTTATATGGTAATCATGTTGCCTGATTTTATTTGTTCTTCAATTAAGGCTAGTGTATCTTTTTTTTCTACATAGCTTAATTTTGCATAGTGGAAGTCACCTACACTAATAAAAGAGGAAGATGGAAATTGACCATACCTCCGTGATGCCCATCAGCCCATCAAAAGTGAGTATGCAAATTAACCCAACAAAGATAGTGAGTTAATTTGCATATGCCGGCATGGAGCAAAGACTGAAGGCTCCAGCCCAAGCGAAGACTGAAGACTAAAGACTGAAGATGACTGAAGACTGAGGACAACTAAAGACTGAAGAGGCTTGTCTTCTCTGCTGCGGCCGGAACGAAGGCCTGGGTCCTGGATGCTGGAGGAAAACTGGTGCTGGCACCCAGGGAAAGGAAGACCTATTGCACAAATCTTTGTGCAATGGGCCTCTAGTGCTTTTACGTTTGTCCAACAATCTCTTTCCTGAAGTTGGTCCCTGCTATCAGCTCTTCCTTAATGAACAAGAACCATAATCATATGGTATAGAACTAGAAGTCTTTAGGATAAATTCAATGTCATGTTGAACCCCAAATATGTACACTGTTCATTCAAAGCCATAGAAGAGGTAAATTTATAGTATAATAGGAAACAGCAAGCCATGATCTTCAATGAGGAAACAGCAAGCCATGATCTTCAATGCCAATATTCTTGTCCATTTTCAATAAAGACAATGAAAGGCATGTTCTAGAAGAACACCTAGCCCTTGAGAAAGAGATCGTGTTTTCCAGACATTTAAGTTTCCTGTAGGTCTGTCTCTTATACCTGCATCTCATTTCAATGAAATTTTCCTTTATCTTTTTATTAATTCTAAGTTCAAATTAATAAGTTCTGCAAATGCTTATATTTTGTAGCTACCATCACAGTCATCACATGTGTTAATAAAGTCTGTGCTCTGTCCATGTCTGTCCAAGGAAATTAGGTCCTAAACCTGTACTCAGTATAACAGAGCTTTGCACCACCACTGGAAAAGGTTGATACATGAAGCAAAGTTACAAAAAGTATGTATAAACTAGCTAGTGATGGATTTTATTAAAGGTACCCTAGTTAAAACGGAAATAAAAATCAGTAATGAATTCTAATGGAGTGAGAATAGTGAAAAATTCTCCAAACTGGTTTGTAAATAATTTATCCTGTTTTATGCTGAGAAAAGAGCTTAATAATAAATTGTTTCCGTCACTTTATTCTTCATGCCTAATTAAAGTGATAGATTGGTGAGATTTTTAGCCAAAAAAAGAATCTGTGATTGTGTGTATCATTTATATTGTAACTTTGCTTCCTGTATCAACCTTTCCCAAAAGAGAAGAAAATGCCCCTGAATGCCTGGCTACAAGTCTATACAGGGAAAAAAGAATAATTATGAAAAATTATAAAATCCCATTTGTCCAAATCTAGGACTACTAGATTTTAAATATGAAAACTAATAGTACATTTTGACTGGCAGTGGTCAAAAATTTGTGTTGCCCCAGTTTTTGTGTGACTTAAATGCATTGATTTTTTTTTTTTTAAGACCTGGAATTTGGCAATTGGAATGAGAAGGTTAGGAAGTTATTAGAAATTCTGGCATCTTAAAGGGTACTTCCCTCTACATTAGCGACTTCCAAGCTTTTTCAACTCATTGTGCAACATAAACTAATTACTAACATTTTGCGGCACACAGAAAAATATATTTTTACAGATCTGACAAAAAATAAATCTGTATAATTTTTATTCATTCACATCGAATGGCTATTGTTGTGTTGGCTGTTGTCTTTTTTTTT
This sequence comes from Cnephaeus nilssonii, assembly GCF_951640355.1. Taxonomy (NCBI): domain Eukaryota; kingdom Metazoa; phylum Chordata; class Mammalia; order Chiroptera; family Vespertilionidae; genus Cnephaeus; species Cnephaeus nilssonii. The sequence goes on from NC_137073.1 coordinate 97,759,406, forward strand.
TTTTTTTTAACAATCTAAGGGAAAAGAGGTCCGTGCCCCTGACTATGTAATCAGGTATTGCATGTTGTAAAAATTCTTGCAGTATACCAGTTGAAAATCGCTGCTCTACACCTAACTTGCCACTTCTTAGCACTTTCTGACCCAGTGATGTTAGTTCTCATTCTAAAGCCAGGGAACGTTGGAGGATGGGGGCCATATGTATATGTTTCCTGCAGTTTGTCTCTGTCATTAGTCTCTAAATAGGAGCCTGACCTGAGGACCATTAAGTGCATAACAATGCAGGAAGGTGGAGCCCTATGCCACCTTGTTCCTAAGCAACAGAAGCCCACAGGCCATTTCCCTTCTGGGCTACAGGCAGCTGTTTAGAACAAGCATTCGAACTGTGCTGAGGATGCAGCAAGAAAATGGAAAATTGTAGGATCATACCTGTGTTGGGTTGTAATATCGGTTCCCAGGTATGAATGCGATAGAAATCTCACTGATGTTTCAGGGAGGTCATATTGCCAGGAGACCCCAGGGTCTATTAAACAGGGCTATCTCTGCCTATGTAAGCATTCACAGTATGAAAGCTCCTTTCAGAAATCTGCCTACAGACTAAGAAAGTCAGGAGTGCTTTACCTAAAATGTCTTTTCACCCACCGGTTCCGTGTGAGTGAAGCCCTGATTTGTTGAGATTTTTGAGAAGGAATATCCACAAAGCAGTCACTAATTGTCATGGCAGGAATTTCAGAATATGGAAATTAGTTCATTAATTGGATAATATGTAAAAAACTGATGTTCTAGTATAATAGTTCTAGTATAATTTACCTGACAACCCAGCAGCAATTGTCCTCAAAGTATATATTTCATCTGTAAGTTGCTAGTTCAGAAGAAATGGTATCTCTATGTTCTAGGAATAAAATATGGTTGCACTCTGGAGAATTCTGTGAATTCCACTTTGATTCACTTCGCTTTTACTTTTCTTCTTCGTACTATAGTTCCATTTTTCATTACTGTTACACATAGAGTATGTTAACATCATTTAATCAATAGGTAACAAGATGAGAATTGTGTATGCCTGATTCTCAATATAAGTATGTTTCTCCTGAGTACTTTGAAAGCTGCAAGAAAGATCCCATGGCATCAAATCTGTATGCAATAGGGAGATAAGGTAGTGTTTCCCCTCCCATTCAAGAAAGTCTAACTGCTCTCTCCAACTCTCTCCCTCCCTTCCACTCTCTCTAAAAATCAAGGGGGGGAAAATATCCTCAGGTCAGGATTAACAAAAAAAAAATTTGTATCATATATTCTTAGGTAAAACATACATTAAAAATTTCAGTAAGATGATTCAAAAAGACATCAATATCTCTTAATACACCAACTTCTTTAAGAGCTACTATCTTATTCTACTACAGGCATAGACACAAGGAAGTATTTTTAAAATATGTTTTTTGAGATTTGAAACGATCACCTTGGCAAAATTTTAATTCAAGTATGCACAACTTCCAGAGACTAAATAAATGTAGTCCAACAATTATTCTGGTTATAATGCACATGCACTTGGGCATACACAATCACACCCACAGATGATTTGCAATGAAGTTTGAATTTTAAACTTGGGTTATGTTAGTTTGACATTAATTTAAAGGTATCAAAAGATTTTAAAATGATAAATCAAAACTTATTCATATGCATATTATTTAATTTTAAATGAAGCTATATAATTATATGCTAGTGATTTGAAATACCCAGCAAATTAATGCTATCTATAATGTCTCTAATTAAATGATTAGGTAATTGCACATTCTAAATAAGTAGTGATATGGGAAGGCTCTATAGCAAGTTGGATTAGCATCTAAGAAGAGACATGGTAGAAAATGTTGATCAGTTTAGCATACCTTTTTGAACATTATAGCAGAGTTACATTGGAAAAAAAATATTTATTACCTTTTGCCTATAAGGGAAATATTTAACTGATCTAACACAAAAAGAGGGGATTTATTGAAGCTATCTTGGATGAAGCATTCTTTCCCTTTCTCAATCTCGCTCATATACAGAATGTTTCCATCTCACAGGTTATTTCTGCACTTACTTTTTCCATTTCTCTTTTACTATTGATTAGTTTGACCATTCTTCTGTTCTATATATCTTTCCTATATTCTAGTATCTCCTTATTCATGATGTGCTTCCTTATAAATGCATCTTACCATGGGCTTTCATGAAATTGACTCTAACACTTGCCTTTTTACCATGTTCTTTCTTTCATGTCCAGCTCCTATTGTTAAATGTATCATTTGATTCATGTTTTGCAGTTCAAATTCAATTAACCAAGCTTAACTTTTATGCCCAGTTATCTTTATATATATATATATATATATATATATATATATATATATATAACAGCCTAAGCGACCAAACAACCAAACGACCAAACAACCAAATGACTGGTCAGCCAGTCACTATGACGCGCAGATGCTCAATACACAGGATCGGGGTTCCTCTTGTCTGGATCAGGCCTGTGGGGATCGGGCTCCCTCCTGCCTGGGTTGGGCCTGCGGGGGTATGGCCGAAACCGGCTATCTGACATCCTCCGAGGGGTCCTGGATTGCGAGAGGGCACAGGCTAGCCCAAGGCACCCCACTGGTGCACAAATCCATGCACCGGGCCTCTAGTATCAATATATTTTGTTAATCTACATAATTTGTTCTTGAATCACAATCCAACTCTGGTTATATCAGCTATATTCACGATCATCATGACATTGATTTTCTCAGGTAAGAAAAATCAATTATGATGGGTTAGAATAAAATTTTATCAGAAGTGATAGAGCAAAGTAGAGGGGATACCTTTGGTAATGATGTAATACTGGCAAGGCTTGCTGTTAGCTTGAAAGTTTATATCAAAGATGGGTCAATGATGACTCATAGTTTTCTTCCTTCCTTTCTTTATTTCCCTCTTTCTTTCTTCCTCCCCCTCTTTCTTTCTTTCCTCTTATAACCTAGCACATGAAAGTGCCTTTTACTAGAAACTCAGGCACAGTAACAGATTTGATTTAGAAGGTTGAAATGGTTTTGCGAGTTTGTAAATTTGTGAACCTATAGAACATCCAAATTGACCTGCCTTGCAGATCAATATCCCAGTGAAGATTTCAGATATATATTTGAAGTCAAGTACATAAAGTATTTCCTGGGTAAGGATAAACCAGGAAAGTTAGAAATCTTTTTTATAAAAGGCAACAGCCAGCCATAGGGGACTCCTAAATTTATAGAGAAGAAACATCCTGAACAGGAGACTAAGACTAAATGCCCACTGAATTCTCAAGGCAACCAAGAATGCAAGGAGAGAGGATAGCCATCTGTGATTAAAGCTTCTAGAATTCACAATGTAATGAGAATAAAATATTCTTCATTAAATTTGGTAACATAGAGGTCATTGATGACCACGTAACATGTAGACTTTTTAAGTAGTGAGGAGGTAACCAGATTACAGTGTGTTAAAAAAGTGAACCAAAAGTGGGGAATTAGAGATAACACAGGAGTTCAATAAATTTGAAAAGTTTTGTTGTGAAGAGGAGCATAAAAAATGAGTTTATATTTGATGCTTTGGCTGCTAATAAGAGAAAAATTAACTAAAAGAAGCTTAAATATAAAGAAAATTAAAAGAGATTTAAGTATTAAGAGAAACATGAGTATGAAACAAGAATCCCATAAGGTGGGTGGGTGTCTATAGAGTGTAAATTAGTGCATCAAACATCGGAGACTTGAGTCCTTTTCAGCTCTGCCCAGATAATTTCAACAGGTAAGCTACTCTCTCTGCATCAGATTTTATAAAGTATCTCTTAGGAGGTGACACAAACAATATATTTACAAATCAAAATAATTTAAATTTTAAAAGTTCTATGGAGAAAAACAAATCATTGTAATGTGATAGCTAACTCCTAGGATTAAAGACAGAGGTTGCTTTGGAAATAGTTTAGAAAGATCTCATTAATGAGGTAACATTGGAAGTAATATTTGATCCAAAATCAAAGAACTTGGGAGAGAACATTCAAAGAGAAAGAGCAAACAATAAAAGGAAAGTCCTAAGATGGGTCATAGAAATGTGGCTGCATAACCAAAACAAAGAAAGAAAGTTATTGAGCTGGCATATATAGAATACAATGAAGCGTAATAGTGGCAGATCACATGAGAGAGGTAGACTGTGGTCAGGACCTGTAGGATCTGTTAGAAAATAGAGAGAATTTTACAAGTTATTCTAATTAAAATGAGAAACTATTAGCAGGTGTTAAGCATAGGGATCTTATATTGCCACTTATTTATTTAAGAGATCACTCTGTCTGTTTTATTAACATTAAATTGAGTGGTGAAGTGCAGTTAGGAGGCTGTAGAAGTTCTCCAAGAGAGAGATGGTGATGTCTTGAATTAGATAGGTAGCAACAAAAGAGTGAGATCTTGACTGTACTCACAATGTATTTGAATGATTTTATAAAATTTACTGAGATTGTATTTGGGGTGTTGGAAAATACTTATATAGTTATATATGATCCCTAGATTTTGGTGTTGGGCAACAAAAGAGTTGATAATTCTATACAAGACAAGTGAATGCTTGGAGAAGTTTGGAAAGGGTGGTTATAAATTATCTGGTAGAATAAGAAATTGACAATATTGGTGGACAGGAGGACTATGGAAGGAATCAAAGTCTTTATAAGATCAGAAAGAATGTTTTCTAGATAGTAAATTGAATGATACTTCCACACAATTACTGGAGAGGAGTAGAAAGTTTGGAGAGAGATGAAAACTCAATTTTGTTATGCCAGAAAATCAAACAGAACTTACTAGGCCATCCAATTAAAAACTGCTGATAAAAAATAAAAATAAAATAAAATAAAATAAAATAAAATAAACTGCTGAGATGAGATACAGTATTTGAAGTTTTTCAGTTCAACTTAAGCAGATCCAGTATTGAACATTCTATTTTTTTTAGCTCAATTTCCTAAAATGGTAGATACTTATGATCAACTGGCATTGAAGTGTTCCCAGTTATTTAGGATGAAGAAATAAAAACAGGGATTGTATACATTTTGAAGGGAGAAATTTAAAGATGTATCCTGGGGACTAAGCTAGAAAGATGAGTTTAAACTAGAGGTGAGTTTAGAAGGAGTGTGTGCATAATGGGATCAATGTAGTAAATTGACTGAGGTTCAATAATTATATCAGTGAATGTACAAGATCTAGGAGGTTAGAAAAATAGGAGATGAGGTTGATGAATAAAGTATTTTAAATAAGTGTTTCATAAATAATTGTTGTTACTCAAAATGTACAAAGTGATGACAAACAGGATGACAAAAACCTAAAGAGTTGTTTTGATTTGTTTTCATTTAGCAAATCTATAAGAAATTTTCATTTAAATTATTTTAGACTGTTATCTTCTACTAGAGGCCTGGTGCACAAAATTCATGCACTCAGGGGAGTCCCTCAGCCCCACCTACACCCCTTTTGCAGTCCAGGAGCAGTCAGACATCCTTAGTGCTGCCACGGACAGGGGAGAGGCTCCCACCACTGCCGCTGCACTCGCCAGCTGTGAGCCGGCTTCTGGCTGAGCGGTGCTCCCCCTTTGGGAGCGCACTGAATACCAGGGGGCAGCTCCTGCATTGAGCAACTGCCCCCTGGTGGTCAGTGAGCATCATAGCGACTGGTCATTCTGCTGTTTGGTCAATTTGCATATTAGCTTTTTATTATATAGGATTTGTCGCAGTTCCCACAAGCTCCTGTGGACTTATATGCATTTTATATATTATATCTTACCTGACATATCCCTGAAGTCACCCGGAAGTAAAGCTGTAGCCTAAGGCATGGCCATGGGAATAAATGAACAAAGTAAGTTTGAAAAAGTAAAAAAAAAAAAAACTGAGGTTCCAAGGTGTTAAATGGATCACACAATGGATTCAAAATCTTTGAGAGTTTTTACAGAAATAAGAGTAAATAAGAGGACAAATTAATATTCAGATTATCCTTGAGTGAAAATATAGGGAATTCTGTAGGTAATAATTTTGAGTTAGGAAAAGGATGGTATAATTGAATAATAAAAGCTGCAAAACAGCAGGGGATTTTACCCTCAGTTGCAACTTCTGCTCTTAAGATATGTGAAATATGAGACACAGGCTCCACTTGAGTTGGCAGCAATACATATGGGCTCTTTTAGATAATATCAAGATAACTCGCCCTAACCAGTTTGGCTCAGTGCATAGAGCATCGGCCTGTGGACTCAAGGGTACCAGGTTCGATTCTGGTCAAGGGCATGAACCTTGGTTGCCGGCACATACCCAGTAGGCGGTGTGCAAGAGGCAGCTGATCCATGTTTCTCTCTCATCGATGTTTCTAACTCTCTAGCCCTCTCCCTTCCTCTCTGTAAAAAATAAATAAAATATATATATTTTTTAAAAAGATATAACTTAGAAAAAGTAGGTGGAGGTGATATTTTTAAAAAATGTTTGGGATGAAGTTTTGGTAAACAGATTTTGAGGTGGACAGCACACTGTTAGAGAAGGGTAGGAAAATCAATGGTGAAAAATAACGGAATATACAAAACCTGTGAGGAAAAGAGTCTAAATCATAAAGGACATATAAGAAGTCTTGATTTTAAGGAAGTGAGTAACATATGTAGGCATTATATAGTGAGTTGTGATCATTACCTAGAAAAGCTGGTCTAGTAGTTTTTCATGATCACACTCAGAGGTAATGTACCTTCGGGTACTGACTGCTACCTGGCCTACACAGTGGAGATGAGACAAAAAAAGGAGCTTAATCAGTCAGAACACAAAAGAAATGGAATAAAGCTCAACATAAAATTTGTATTGAATCTGCATGGCAAATGACAAACTCTTAAATCAGCTATACATTTTACAATAAAAATGCATCAACTCAAAGGGAAAGCAAAGTGGAAAAGACATGGAAAGGGCGGACAAATTTGTGTCCAATAAACGCAAATAAATTTGTGAGGTTGGCAAAACCAATATCAAATAAAGTGAAAGAGACAGCTGCCTTTAAAGACAATCCCGTGAGTGTTTTTAGTGACCAAACTTCCATGCTCTGAGAAAGCTAGATCAGCTATAAATCTTAATGAACCAAATATAATAGTAGTGAAATATATAAAGCTAAACTCTTAAACTACAAATATAAGGTTATAAAATTTCAACATAATGGGTGATTTTGATGTACAGTTTCCAGAGGTGATTGATGATGGAAATCTAATTGAAAAATCATTTAGAAGCTTTAAATAGCATGACCAATAAGTTCTACTAATAACACTGTCTAGAACATTGGACTTTATATAAAAGCACTATATTTCCAGTGTTTGACAGACTTTGCAAAAAGAGAAATTTAATTATTCTCTTGGAAAATATAAATTACCACAGTATGTTTAGAATATAATCTGACAAGGAACATATCCACCTTTATGATCCTAATTATATTCAAAAACTCTGTCTTACAGAAATTAAAGTGATATTACATATTAATTAAAGTACTATTGAGAATTGCATCATTTTATGTAAGACTAGAGGCCCGTTGCAGGAAGATTCCTGCAATAGGGCTTCCTGTGGGGGTCTCCGCTGCCCCACCTGCTTCCCTCCCTTCTCCTCGCCCCGCCTGCTTCCCTACCTTTTCCACCACCACGCTTGCTTGCTTCTCCACAGCATCGCTCCCTTCTTCAGCGTTTGGCTTCCTTCTGCACTGTCTTCAGTCTTCACACTGCCTGGATATACGCCATTTTGGTTGGGTTAATTTGCATACTCGCTCCTGATTGGCTGGTGGGCATGGCTTGTGGGTGTATCGGAGGTACAGTCAATTTGCATGTTTCTCTTTTATTAGATAGGATGTTCACTTTAGGAGAGGTTGCAATGAGGGTCTATAGAAGCTCTCTATACTATCTCTGCAACTGTTCAATTAGCATGAACTTATTTCAAGATACAACGTTAAGAGAAAATCCCAAACAATAGAAAAAAAACACACTTCTGAACAAAATAGCTTTATTGGTGAATTTTAACAAATGTTTGATGAATAAAGAATACAAATGTTATACAACTTGAATAGGAAACTTGAAGAGAAAGTAACAGTTTAACTCACTTTGTAAAGGAAATATTCCCATGGAACTAAGATCAAACAAGACATTGCCAATAGAGAAAACTAATCAGTAGCCTTAATAAATAGAGACAGATAAGGATATGACATATTTACCAAAATATTAGTAAATAAAGTTCAGCATATATATCCATGAACAAATTGGTTTGATCTAAAAAAATGTTGGTTTATCCTTCAAAAAAATCAATTGATATTAGTTCACTCAATAAACAGACAAAATGAAAAACCACATGAACCTCAACACAGATGCAGAAAAATTGATACATTTAACATTCACTTATAATAAAATAAATAACAAAATCGGAATATAAGGAAATGGCCTTCATCTGAGAAAGGGAATCTACACAAAACCCACAGCTAAAATTATAGTTATATTTTGAACTAATTGCAATGTCTGTTTTTGTCCCTTATGACAATATCTTTGTTTTCTATTTCTGCTGACTCCCCGTTTTTATTATCAATATTCTCTATCAAGTGATACAGATTTTGTGACATAAAATCATATTTTCTATCCAGTCTTAATTGCACTACTTGATTGTGCCTTATACAATAAATATATAATCACTAGAGGCCTGGCGCATGAAATTCGTGCACTTGTACGGTCCCTAGGCCTGGCATGCAATCAGGGCCAGCCATCTTGCCCAGCTGCCTGCAGGCAGCCCCACCCCATGCTGCCACCCAGCCCCAGTTACCTGTTCACCATCAGGTGATCGGAGCCTGCAGGCCGGGGAAAAGAACCAAGAGTAGGTCAGTGCACCTCATAGTGACTGGTCGAGCAGTCGTTATGGTCATTCTGCCGTTAGGGTCAATTTGCATATTACCCTTTTATTATATAGGATAATATCGCAAAGACTAGTTCTTGTTTTTCAATTATGGCATTAGCCACTAGTCAAAGCATTTAAGAAAATAATTTAAGTGCAATAATTCTTAATAATTTAAAATGTAAAAATATAGGAAAAATATAATTCACAGAGATGCTGCAAAGACCAGTGCGGGGGAAAAAGAGTAAAGGGAAAATTTCTTCATCTTCCATGAATGCAACAAATGAGACATTGTTTAAAATTGATCGGTTCATAAAAACAACTCTGCATATAACATTTAATGTCATTGAGATAACTAATAAAACAGTTGAAAATAATGTCACTTACTGTTGTTGGCAATGAAGCAGAATATCCTACTTGGGAAGTATATTTTGAGATAAATTTTGTTAATTTTCACAAAAGGTCACTAATAGATAATGCTTAAAGTTGATAGCTGAAGAAGCAGAGGTGTTCATTCATTGAATCACAAATGATAAAAATGGTATGAAATATCAGTGAAGCAGACTCAGACTTTTCATTTTCTGCTTTAATATTGGTTGAAATAATTTATGCACACAGACATGCATGGCCACACACAGTGAGTAAAGAAGAGAAAGAAGAGTATAACTTCTGATAGATTAAATATAATTTAACTTCTCTTTGTAGAGTTTCAATTGTCTTTTATCCCATTGAAAATCCTTTTTTTTGTGTGTGTCCAAAAACTATGTGCATGCTGTATATATTTGTGTATATGAATCCAATTCTCTCTAAATCATAAAATCTTTGACAAGGCAAAGATGATTAATTCATGGATATAAACAAGATTAAAACATTTAAATTATGTCCTCTTTGCTGGCTAAAAAGCAACCATTGGCAGTTGTATCTGGAATGACGTTGATCATCAATACAATAGAGTAGAGGTTCTGTATTTAAATAAGATGAAATGCTGCACATTTTCAGCTAAAAACTTTAATTAAAACCATGTATAACTGTTCCCTATATGATTTTATTTTGCTATGAGGCCTTATATATTACAATAGTTATCCTTTGTTAATAGTCTAGATATTCTCTGATTGGAGCAAAATAAAGTTTATGTGAAACTGTGTGCCTGGAGATATTCATTATTTCCTCAGATAGGTTAGAAAAGGATTTCTGACAACTATATTTCAATCTTAATATTAGTTCTGTTCTTTGACTTAGTAGTTCTTTCTCTTAGTCTTTACATAATACAAAATTTCCAACAAATATATATGCATCATTTTAGCTATTATATTTTTACCAGCTTTTGATATCTTAGGTCAGGTTTTCTTTAATTAAATTAATTGAGGTGACATTGGTTAATAAAATTATATACATTTCAAGTATATAATTCTATTATACATCATCTGTAGATTGCATTGCATGTTCACCACCAAAATCAAGTTTATAGCATAATAAAGAGTTATTGCATTTTCTACTCTTTTGTATTAAAAGAATCACAAATAATATTCTGTTTTCTTTCCTAAGTATAACAAAGTCTGTTTAAATTTATTTCATGAAAATGCTGTTCTTAAAGATTACAAAACACTGTAGAAATATATGACATCCAGGGACCAGGGAGGCAGACACATAAACAAAATCACTCTCAGCTATAACAGTAGTGATAATCACACTTCAGTTTTGTAATAAGATATCCTGCAAAATCTAATAAACTGGGCAAACCCCATTTGTATTAAACAATCGTATTTCAACATTAAGATATCTCAGGATGCCTTGGAAGAAACAGGCTCATACAAGGACATTTACAACACAGCTTCTCAACGATCCTCAGCAATGGCAACGAGGGAGAGCAGAACAGCAGCTACCTGGTGGGTTATAGTTTACTGCACGGACAGGGAAAAGGCACCAAATCAGAACCTCATAATTATATTGTGTACCTAACTCCAACTTTCAAAACGAATCTTGCAAACTCAGAGAAAAAGGGGCAGGGGGGGGCGGGGGACAAAACTGTAAGAGCACTCCTTGCATCCAAGAGGTTGGAGTGGAGGTACAGAGAGCAAGAGAAGAATTCAGGAAACAGTAGACACTAAAATTGCGAATAGGGAACAGCATGTTAAAATTACCTGTCACCTTGAGAAAAATTTATCTCTGGGTGTGTACCTTCCACCTTTGAAAAGAATGATTTTAGAGACTAATACCTTTTATGAGCTCCTATTGTGGGTACTTATTTTAATAACTTATTTGTGATTGTCTCTTAAATATATTCTCAAAATTTTCTTGTTTCATTTTGTACTACTTTTTCAAGTGTCTGTTATTTCTTGCCTTTTGTTTTTTGTTTCTTTATTCAAAATAATATATTTCATTACATGGGGATATTATTTGTGGAGTTGTCATGCTGCCCCTATTCTCATTATACCTCCTTTACAAGGAATTTATGTTTAGTTTTGTTTTGTTTTGTTTTGGAGGATCTGCTATATTCTGATAAACTGGCTAGGGATCTAAGTTACAGTAAATGGCAAATTGAACTTGGTTGTTTTCCTTCGAACCTTCTCACTAACGCAATTATGCTCCCTGGGGCATGCCTTTCCCTCTCAAATGCTCCCTTTACCTTTGATTAAAAAAAATGCCATAAATCCAAGGCAAATTTTGATGAAATATAGCTTCCAAATATAGGGACACTACACAAATTGAGTAAGGGTTCTTATAGCTGGCTCACACCTCTATAGATTCTAGCTAAGGTGCAGAATGCCCCTTTCTACAATTCTCTAATTTTCACTAGGGTGTTACAGATTCAGATATAAGTACAGGTAGAGGAAAAACAATGTGTGCCAATGAGCTCTGTCAGCTAAATAATAATAATAATAATAATAATAATAATAATCTGTCTTATAGAACTTTGGTCATAGACCATTAAACTTCTGGCATGGTGAATTTTCTAAAATAGTGTTGCTAATGTTACTTTTAAGTGAACTTTTTTAAAGAACAAAAAAACTTGCATAAATATATCTTGTACATTTCCATTTTTTAAAGTTATTTTATGTCTTAAAATGTTTAAATGGTACTAGTATCTGCCAAAAGTAAGAAAATTGCCTAGGTTATAGGAGTTGGATATGACATTGTCTTTGACACTATCCAGGAGTTTGTTGTCTTATTCCTCCTGAATACCGCCTTTACTCTTTCTTTTATCATTTTAATGAACTGAAATTATAAATGCAGTGTGGAAACTGCCAGTTCAAGCATATAATTAATTTTATAATATAATATATTCAACCATGGATTAAGAAACTTATCTTCCCTGATCAGTAGGCTTATGACTGTTTAACAATGTGAAGTTAATCATATTCACTTTACCAACAAGTTTTAATAAGTCAAATTCTAATTACTTTGGAAAAACAGTTTGTCCTGCACATCGCAGCAGTGTTATCATTTTGCTTTGGAAATATTCATGGGAGGCTACAGCCTTTTCCCTTAATTGTAAATAAATTTGATGACAACAAATTGTTTCAAACTTTGTCACATAACTAAGGAAGAAATAAATGAAGACAGTAATAACATATTTTTGACATTGTGTTAGTCACTTTGAGCTGCTATAACAAATGCCATAGATTGTGTAGCTTAAACAACAGGAATTTCTTTCTCATAGTTCTGGAAGCTAGGAAGTTCAAGATCAAGGTGTCATTGACTCTGTTCCTGGTTTGCAGAGGCATGGCTTCTCTCTGTCTTCTCATGAAGGTAAGAGGTTATCCCTGTCAGGTCTCTTCTTATTAGGGCACTAATCCTATTCATGAGGGCTACACCCTCATGACCTAATAATTTCCTGAAGGCCCCACCTCCAAATACTGTCACATTGATGTTAGGATTTCAATATATGGATTTGGGGGAGAAGCAAACATTGAGTTCATAGCACTTAGTAATATCTGTTGCAGTTTCAGAAAAGAATCGAAAAAGTATGACATTCAAAATGTACTTTTTAAATCAGGCAATTCAGATTATTTTTCATGATTAAATATGTTTAACTATTTAGTATTCAATTAACACTTTAATGTTTTTTTAAAACATATTTTATTGATTTTTTTCAGAGAGGAAGGGAGAGGGATAGAGAGCTAGAAACATCGATGAGAGAAAAACATCGACCAGCTGCCTCCTGCACACCCCCCACCGGGGATGTGCCCGCAACCAATGTACATGCCCTTGACTGGAATCGAACCTGGGACCTTTCAGTCGCAGGCCGATGCTCCATCCACTGAGCCAAACCGGTTTCGGCAACACTTTAATGGTTTTAAGAGGAAGAAAATAAGATCTTTATGTAATACAACTAAGGGCCTAGTGCACGAATCCGTGCAACTTGAAGAAACTGTGGGCCGTGAGGCTGCGGTGGGCACAGGAGCAGGTCTCAGCCCATCCGCTACACCCCTGCCCAGTCCCTCCCACTGCGGCCCCAGGTCCCCTGTCTGCCAGCAGCCCTGCTCCTGCCACTGCCACTCCCATGCCCTGATGGTGCCAGCCCCGCTCACACCCACTGACAGTGTGGAGCGATTGGGGCCAGCGCCAGCAGCAGGTGCAAGCAGGGCCATCATTGTGAGTGGGTATGAGCAGTGGCTGCTGCCCCAATTGCCCCTCGGGAGCAATGGGAGGTGGGCAAGCCCTGAGGGGCGATTGGGGCCGGGCAGCCACCCCTCACACCCACTGATGGCGCTGAGTGATGGGGGCCGGTGCCGGGTGCTGGCAGTGGGTGCAAGTGGCAGCTCTGGCACCAGCTGCGGGTCCGAGCGGGGCCAGTGCCAGCAGCAGGTGTGAGCACTCAGCAGGTCCATGGTGTGCTGAAGCAAAGAATTTTCAGTAACCACCAGAGGCTCACCCTGATGACAGCGACCAGTGCCCCACCTTGGTCTGGTGCCCCCGCTCACCTGCTTCACTATCCTGCCACGGCTGATGCTTGCCATGTTCCACGCTCTGTCACCTGCTGCCAACGCCCGTCATGTTCTGTGCATGCCCCTGGTGATCAGCACACATCATAGAGATCGGTTGTTTGGTTGTTTGGGTGTTTCAACGTTCGGACTATTTGCATAGTAGGGTTTTATAGAGAGAGATATTTCTTGGACTGTTCTGTTTTTTTATAAGTAGAAACACTTTAATTTTTTTAAAGAATTAAAAATAAATTCAGTATCAGTTCCCAAGAGGTTCTTTAAACTTTCTGTCTTTCAGATTCTGAAAGGCTTTTTAAAATAATTTCAATATCATATTTAAAGATAAAATATAGGCCAGTATTTCTTTACTTTGAAGAAAAAAATTGGCAACTTCCTATTTAGAAATTAGTAGTATTACAGTAGGAGGGTGAGGGCATGGGCTGGGGTGGGAGCAGCTAGGGAGAGGTCAACGGGGGAAAAAGGAGAGATATGTAATACTTTAAACAATAAATAACTTAAATTAAAAAAGAAATTAGTAGTAGTATTATAACTTAAATCAGTTTAACTCCTTGGAAATTCAAATACATTTTATGAAGGGAAAACACTATTGAAGGTAATAATCTAAGTGAAGAACAGCCTTTTCTTACTGTGAATATGTCAATATTGGTTTGTTAATTATAACGTAAGTAGCACAATAATGGAAAATGTTAATAATAGGCAAAACTGGGTAGGGGGTATGCGGGAACTCTTTGTACTGTCTTCGTAATTTTTCAGTAAGTCTAAAATACTGTCTATTTGGAGGTAATTGCACACTGAAGTCAACTAGTTAAAGACTTTTTAAAATATGCACTCCACATATGGAGTTCAGCCATCATGGTCTCTTGCCATTATAGCCCCTCTCATACCACGGGGACACACTGTACTTGTCCCATGCTGAAATGGACAGTTCCTGGAAAACAGAGAGAACTTAAACAGGTTTGGAGGTATGAGGACGCCTTCCAAGAATATTTGGGCTGGGGTTATGGGGAAGAAAATTAGAAACTCCCCCCCCAAAAAAAAATGTAGCTATGCCCTTTTAGGTGTCATTTTGTGAATTAACAACAGCTTGTCTTTTTAAAGGTTTAACAAAATCTTGGCAATTGACAATGACATCTAGATCCATAGAAAATATAACACACACACACACAAAAAATTTGCTATACCTTTCAACCTGACAGTTTTGTTTACCCAAAACAATACTACAGCTTATCTTAACAAAAAGTATACTTAGGAAAGTTGTGGACAGAGTATCTTATTTAACCTACTTGTGAACATCAGCTAACAGGTGTTGCTATTAATATTTTTATGAATGCTATCATGAAGAGATTTTGAACATTTAATAGCTGCCTTTCACTTGTCAACAAGCATCTTATGTATGTTGGTTCTAACATTTGATTTTTTTAAAAAAGATATTAAATTATGAGTCCATTAAAAGGTATAACAGAAAACTATATTATTCTAATTTATATCTGTGGGAATAAAATAATGTTCTTAATAAGACAAGTGCTTTTTGATCAAAATATACAGACTTCTTCAAGCATTCTACAAGTGGGAAATTTTTTAAACAAAGAAATTAGTAGGAATTTGGTGCTTCCCCCAAAATGGGCTTCAAAGAACAGTTTCTGGCACAGAACCAGAGAGAAGAACTTAGAGAAAGAGGGTTTGGATAGAGAGAGAATGGAACTAAGCAAAGTCATTGTAGAAAATGAACATTATTCCAGCCCCCACAAGGGAGTTCCTAAGTCAAGGAGCAGCAAAGATATATCTACGACAGGAATTCCAATTTTGAAGTGTCCTTTTCTGGGCTGTGCAGAACTGCCACAAACCGTCATAGAAACTGCTGTGTGTTAGGGATATGCTCTTTTAGGTGTCGGAGGTAAAGAGATAGTGGCTTTACCAGGGGAGTAGGACAGCAGCTGGAGCAGCAGAGAACAATTAGAATCCACAAGATAGTAGGCAAAGCTGTGGGATGGATTTTGATGGAAACAGATGTTAGCAAATTCTCTTCCAAGTGTTCCCAGATGGCTTGGAAAATTTACAAGCTGAAATACGAGTGCAAGAAATGTTGGAGATGGAAAAGGTGTTTGTTTGACTTCCCAGGTTTGTGAGTTGCTGGAACTTGTCATGTGGTTATTGACATAAAGGATGGCACAAGTAATTTGGAACTCATGGATATAATGTGAGAAATATAATATAGGCAACTTCGAATTATATAGACCTTCATAGGACAAGTAATTTTATATCATCCAGCATGCAATTTAACTCCTTAAGAAGTGTGTTTATACTCCACCACTATTTTGTTTTGAAATTTAAGTCTCAAAATATTTATTTTCTCCCTCATGCTTCTTCGCAGTGTCTTGAAAGAGAAAGCTAGTACGTATAATGACTTAATATGAAGTTACTAAGAACTAGGCACTGTTAGTCATTCTATATTTGTTATCTTTTTCAATTTTGGGCATAGACAGTCATTTATTGACTCTGAAATTCCCATATCCATATTTCTCCTACGTCTTTAAATATAATCTTAGAAAAACTTATAGTAAATTATAATGAAAGTAATATACATTCATAATGAAATATATAGGCAATTCATATGCAATAAGGCATTTATAGCTATTAAAAGAAACAGCTTTGCGACAAGATAATGTGATTTCATTGCATTTTGGGATGTGAATTCAAAATGCATGTAGCTTGCATATTATAGAATTCTAAATTTAATTCATTTTCTCTTCTCAACTTTCTATTCAGTTTATCTGAAGCATAGAAAATGGTTTTTAAAGCAACTCAGAAAATGAATAAATTGGAATTCTTGTCAGCATAAGTTCTGTGAACATATATTTAACAACATTCTCCTTTCAACATTGGCTTAATACATTTAACAACCTTATCAATCACTTCCAGAAATTTATGTCAAATATAAATAACTCGACTTCCCACAGAAGGAGTTCTGTGTTTAAATATGTGCACTTTATCCATATGAGAAGGTCGAAAACCAATATGTAAAACAATCCATATAAAAAAAAACACACCTTTGTTTCCAAATGTGGAAATTGTATGAAAAATGTGTTATTGCGCATTTGTTGCTGGCCCAGGATTAAAATTTTTTCTATTTGGGGGCTCACATCTTATTAAATAAGTATACTTTAGCCCATTTAACAACAAAATTTGTGACCTCCTTTGCAATAGGTAAAATCCAATTTCCTTTTCAGTCAACGAAGTATTATACCAAATGTCTTTCTTCCCACTCTGTTGCTCTCCTTTATGGCTTGGAGTTCATAAAGCTATTCCCCAGCCTGAGAAGAAAATAAACAAGCAAATGGCAGCACTTAAGGAGCCCTTGGCATAACACCTAGAGTAATCTGCAATATAACATTTATCAAGCAATAGTGAGTTACAAAACATTTGAGAAATTTGTTTCTGGAGGGAGTTGAAAGAGCTCATTTGAATCCACTTTGTCTCATAAAGGAATCATTGTGTTCATAAAACCACAGGAACATTAGGAAAACAGCTGTTTCCTTTCAAAAATAGAGAAGCCACATTAGGTATAAATTTCACCAAAGGTATAGCTTAATCAAGTATACCATATTATGCAAAGTACAATCCAGTCTGTAATTTCCAGATAGAAAATATTACAACTTTACATTTTTCTTACCACAATAAAACCTATACATGTCCACAAAGAAACATTTCCCACTTTTAAGTTACTAACTTTGAAAATGAAGTCTCATTTTATCTAATTTAATAAAATTTACTTTTAGAAGCTCTAACTGAAATTCTTTTATTGTGTCGTTGTTGATGGTAGTACTAATAGGCAGCAAATGAAAAAAATCAATAAAAATAACTGACAATAAATATACTCTCTGAAAATGCTGCTATTCACGTGTATAAACTTTGGAATGAATAATAAGAAAAGTTGCTTATTTTGCTATAGGTGTTCAATATAAAAAAATTAAAAAACTAAGTCAATATATATTTTTAATTAAAAGCTTAAAGAAAATATAATGTTGAAATTGATTTCATGTACTATTTGCTATTATCATTTAGCAAATAAATAAAAAATTAATTATTTGGGAATGATTGTGATAAGGAACAGCAATTAACTTAATGTTGAACTAGGTTATTATTTGGAAAATCCACAGTACATTAGTATTGGTTCAATTGTTAATTTTTGAAGAAAGATGTTTGGTGAAATAAGTTACTCTTACCTGAATATAGACAGCAGTATCCTATATAATAAAAGCCCAGCAACCATAATGGTGTAATGACCAGAACAACCACTTGACCAGTTGCTATGAGGTGCATTAACCACCTCTCAGTTCCTCCCCCCGGCCCTCAGGCTCCGATAACTGGATGGCAAACGGGGAACTGGGGTGGGTGGTGGTGGGATAGGACTGGGGACTGGTGAGTGAGCGAAAGGATGACTTCTTGGTCCCTCCCTCTGGCCTGCAGGCTCCCATCGATCGCCAGATGGCAAACAGGGAACCAGGGTGTGTGGCAGCAGCGGCAGGACTGTGGACTGATCGCAGGCTAGGCCTAGGGACTCTACCTGTGCACGATTTTGTGCGCTGGGCCTCTAGTAGTTGAATAAAATGGAAACTATTATTTGCATATATTTGTCTGGGTTAAATGAAAAATAAAAAGGCTGGTAGAAGAAAGAGTAAAAGGAACATTTGTGTATGTATTATGCTGTCACTGGACATATCATTCTGAAACAATGCAGCCAATCACCTGGTGGATAAATATGTTTTTAAAAGTCATTTAAAATATCTTTATCATTTAAGTTACTTTCAAAATTTGCTATTCTTACCTCAAAATCATATTCTAATGGGATAGAGTGATACCAATCTACATTTAATACAGGTTTGATATGTACCATATAAATGAAGCATTCACTGGACAATTTGACAATTACACACTGTAATATTTGATTTTAAATAATCAATTTACTATAAAAATGACATTATTTCACTTAGGTAATTTATTTTTTATTTTATTTTATAAATTATAAAAATAATATTATTCACATGAATACTCTTATTTTTCCATAAATAATATGTGTTGTTGTTTGCATTTATAGTTTTATTATCTTGACCTTATCCTAGGCTTTTAGATGTGTAATCATGCTTTCACTTTATTTGATGTGCTGTGTTCTATGGAGAGAAATAAGAATGATTGCTCATCCTTCACTTACTACTCACTAAACAATATTTTTAGCAGTCAAAAATATTTATTTGGTACACAATATGTGCTGTACCAAATATTAAGGGTAGATGGATATGAAGAATTATGCTGAGTCTAGGAGCTTACAACAATGTAGAACTCTAAGACTTTTTGAATCTCCAACATCATAAATCCTTTCAGTTCCTAAAAGCAAGCCAAGACTCTCCAACTACTTACTGAATGTGAATGCATAGTATATAGCAGGCATTGCGTTATGCGAGAGAGAGAGAAAATGATAAAAAAAAAATCAGACACCTGATTTATCTACTTATATCAGTTAGAGAAACAGAACTGATAGGATATACCTATCTTTCAAATAAATCTCTTTATAAATTTGGTCTGTGTTCTTGTAGGAGGAAAATGCTCAAATTCAATTAATGGGGATTTGGCCCAGGGAAGAGACGTTTAAGTGGTCTTGTTGTGAAGCCCAAAGCATATTTAAAGAACGTTCGCTGTATATTTCCATAGCGAAAGGTGTCATTTACCCTGTGCCCTCCCCGTCCATTAGTGTAAGAAAGAATTCTCCCAGTTCAGGGGCAGCACCTGGAGTCCTGCAGAGAGAGCACCTCTGCCTCCTCCAGGTTGCTCCAGCAGAAATAAGAGAACCTCCGAGGAGAAGGGGACAAGGAATCACAGCTTTAAAGATGATGTTGCTGCCATAATTCAGGGACGCTATTTCCCAGGAGAATATCGCCACCTGCCTGATGAAGCCCCAAGTACAAGGCTTAAAAAAAAAGGCAGCTATTAACCTACTTTATTGAGACTGAGCCCCTGGCTCATTGGGCCCATTCAGCTGTGAGCTGACTCGGATTCACCAACTAACAAGATAAGGGTCCAATCGTCCTCAGCGGGAAACACAGACAAGCTGGACCTAGCATCATCTCAGTTGTACATGAAAAAGGAACAGTTTCATCTGGGAACACGGTGGGGAGCTGTATCTCTCACTCTGCTTTCGAAAGCAAAAGCACTAGCTCCATGCAGCCCCTGATTTAGAGATTCTCCTAAATGCCCGGGCCTGGGTGACTGATGGCTTAGGTAAGATCAAAGCCGCTGATGTCCTGCAGCAATCAAGCCTCAATGAGAACTCTGTAAGGCCCATCACGAGGAGCCACTCAGCACAAGGGGATGAATGAAGTCATGTCCCTTCCTTACACAAGGCTCCTAAGGACCTGACAGGTTCTCTTACTAACAGTCAGGCTGCAGTCAGATGCCCCTCTTTGGGTCATGACTACAACCGTAGGCCGAGTTGTCTGAATCACACACTGATGTTCACATGTGGACGCAAATGTGATTAACTAGAACCAACTTGCTGACCAAGACTGGGCCGGCCATGGCTACCAATGCCCCCTGAATCTATCATCGTGCTGGACATGGCAACATGTCCCCTCACAGCCTGGAGGAAAGTAAAAGGTCACTCTAACTCTAACTCTCCTTCGTGGGTCATAATGAATACAGACTGGCTTCAGACTATCTTGATTGTCTAAAGAACTACTAGCACCCCAGGAACTTATTACAGTGACCCAGACCCTGAGGGCCGGGGACTGGGTGTGTTTGAGATCCACATTGCTGTTTGCAGTCCTGTTGACAGCAGCCCTAAATAACTTTGAAATGAGATGAATTGGTCCCAGCCATTGTGTGCTTCTCAAAACTGAGAAGTTAAGGCATTATAATTACCCTTACTATGTTGCTAATATGTAAGCATAATCGTCTCTATGGGTATTATTTTTACTTAGACACTTGCAGGGTTCTCTCTTTATTCCTAGATTTCAAAAATTCACAATATTTATTATATAGCTTCAGGATATATCAATGAATACTTTCATCTCCAAATTCAGGTATCTCTGGGTTTTTGTTGGGTGTGTGCTTTTTCTTTCTATAAAACGTGTGATTATTTTTCAGTCCTGTCTGCTGGATCTCTTATTCCATTTCATGCATTTGTAATTACGTATTATTTATTTTCTTTTTGTCCTATTCTCCTTCTCCCTTTAGGAAGAGAGCTCCACGTTTGCATTCAATGCCACCAACTTACGTTGCTGCTGCAATATTATTTAGTCTCTTTAGTGCTTTTGGCACAGATTTAAACTTCAAGATTGCATTTTTACTTTCCTAACATATAACATACTCCATAGGGATTTTGAGATGGTTAACTAATTAATATATCTGAAAATGTGTTTTAATCTATATATATAAAAGCTCAGTGACCCTTAAAGCAGAACAATCAGAATGACCAGTTGCTATGATACGCACTGACCACCAGGGGGCAGACGCTCAACGCAGGAGCTTCCCCTTGGTGGTCAGTGCATCCCCACAGCAGGAGCGCCACTCAGCCAGAAGCCAGGCTCCCAGCTGGCAAGCGCAGCAGTGGTGGCGGGAGCCTCTTCTGCCTCCGCAGCAGTGCTAAAGAGTGGAGAGCCAAGCAGTAAGGAGCGAGCAGGTGGACAGTAAGGAGTGAGCAGACAGGTGGTTAAGAGCGAGGGGTCTGGGATTGCGAGAGGGCACAGGCAGAGCTGAGGGACCTCCCCCCGCCATGTGCATGAATTTCATCATCGGGCCTCTAGTGTAGTTATAATTTTTATAATTTTCATCATTAATAGCACCTTTTTATTTATACTTCACTTAACAAATTCTTGTCATTTGTATATCTTTCATCTCAGCAAATAAATTCATATTTCTGATTTTCTTCTCTCTATTTTTGCAATATACTTTTACTTGATTTTTATAATAAGGTAAAAGGAAAGACTTCAAAATGTATCATCCTTTATAGTCTTTCTTTGCAATGAGAATCCTGACTTAATTTTAACTTACTTTGTTATGCTGTATTTTTTTCAAGACTTGGAATCAATGATTGTATCATTCATTCTAGAAGGGGAAATAACCCAAGTATAGTACTTGTTCATGAACTACATTTATAGAGTCATGTTCGATAGTAGCAGAGTACAGATATTTATCATTTAGGTCTCAGATTTGACCAACTTTTTCTGGAAAAACCTCACTGACCCACTTAAATTGAGATATGTACCCTGAAAACATGCTTACTGTGCATTTGCATTATCACCGCCTTCCTGAGAGTTCATTGTAATTGTTGGATTACTATCATTCTATAAAATGAATTATGCTGCACTGATGGGAAGTGTGTTTGCTTTGTTCCATATTCTATCCCCCATGCTTACTATGTTGACTGGGCTATTGTCAGCTCTCCTTACACACAGTGAAAATGAAGGCAATGGCCTCAAATGCAGTTTGTTTGATGCAGTAGCTGAGGAAGTCTTAGGTAAGAGGAATCTGGGAAGAGAAATTTTATTTCTGTTCATCATCTTCTGTGTATTTGCTAAAGGTGCTTAAATGAGGACCAGACTTCCGAAACTCTATTCAACTGATAATGAAATAACTCTAAAAAGTATTTTCCTACCTGCCTTTTTGATGTTCTCACTTTCAGACCCTTTTTTATTCCTGCAAATAATGGGTGAGGGGGTTGTGACATGGCCGCTTCTACTGAGAACATTAGAGATATTGTTACTGTTATCTTATTTACCTCTTCCCCCTCTTCTTCCATCAAAGTAACCAACAGAATGGAAATTCTTTTATATCATGTACCTTTTCTCATTATTCATGTATATCCAATGCAACTAATTACATGAATGCATAGATTTCTTGACATTTTCTGTTTTATAAAAAACGTATAACAACTAAGTATATTGTGTGTACATCTCCACATTTTGCTTTTTTCATTGAAAAACACATTGCCTTTTTGGCTCTTGCAAACTGGCTAATTCTTTTTTGGGCTCATTTTTCTTGATGATGATTTACCCCAATTACTTGCAGTTAATTCTGAATATAAAAGCATTGAAAACATTTTCAAGTAAGTGGCCTATCATTTTTGTTATTAAGCATACTCCCTTTCATTGACTTTCCTGATGATTGTATTATCAAGAATATTTCCTTTCTAGATTCAGGAGTTAAACACTATTTATGAAGATTTCCTTATATTGGACAAAGTAGTTCAAAATTGCATACCATATTTTTAAAATTTACATCTGAGTTTATTGAATTTATGGCAATGGTGTAGCCTTTAAAATATGTACTTTTTAAAAAACTTTTAGACTTCCCTTAGAGCCAAGTATATGATTGATTTTGTAAATGTTCCTCAGATACCAATAAAAGGCATATAAAATATATGTATTCAATATTCATAGAATGCAAAATCAGAGATTTATGTCCGAGTGAAGTTTATTACAGCATTCAATTCCTATATGTTATCATTTATTTGTTTCTCCTAGACCTTTCTAATTTTGAAAAAGATATATTACATTCCTTACAATCCTATTTTTATCAAGTGTTCCCAGCACTTTAAAAAAAATTTTTTTAATTGATTTCGGAGAGGAAGGAAGCGGGAGAGAGAGATAGAAACATCAATGATGAGAGAGAAACTTTGATTGGCTGTCAACTGCTATTCCCACACTGAAAATCGAGCCTACAACCTGGGCAAGTGCCCTGACCAGAATCGAACCATGACCTCCTGGTTCATAGGTCAACTTTCAACCACTGAGCCATGCTGGCAGGCTGCTTCACCTACATTTTTAAAAGCAAATCTATTAAAAAGGAAGTAATATGTTTTTATGTTAACATGAACCAATACAAATAAACTGATAAATATATTATTTTTAAAATCTCCATTTTATTTTCTAATACAGTAAACATAAATAGATTTAAAGCACATAAATAAAGCTCTTTGGGATCATTAATGGTATTTAAGACTGCAAAAAGTTCCTGAAACCTAAACAACTAGTTTGCCAAAACTAGTATGTTTGAGAACTGCTTACTTAATCTTTACCAAAAGTAACACAAACATTTTTCAGGGTTTCTATACATGTTCCATTTTTCATCAGTAGTTAGAGAAGTTAGTGAGCCTGTCCAAAATTAAGACTGAAATCTATCAGGGACTTTTCCCCTCTTCCACCTGATTGATTATTGCCACTGTATATCATCTGTTCTATTTTTCTCCTTGTGGAACTCATCTAACCCCTGGTTTATTCCATCTGTTTTAATTTTATTTTTTTATTTGACACATTTCTTTTAGCTGTATTGCACTGCAACATTTTTACTTAATTCCATGTTTTTTGTATATTTATTGATATATTTTAAAACTAGAAAACATGATTTGGGTTGCAGAGTGTATATTCATGTTCTAAGAAAATCTCACATTCTCTTCTAGTTTGGTAGACTCCATTGATTGTTCTAGGTCCGCGGTAGGCAAACTGTGGCTCGCGAGCCACATGGGGCTCTTTAGCCCCTTGAGTGTGGCTCTTCCACAAAATACCACGGCCTGGGCGAGTCTATTTTTAAAAAGTGGCGTTAGAAGAAGTTTAAGTTAAAAAAATTTGGCTCTCAAAAGAAATTTCAATCGTTGTACTGTTGATATTTGGCTTTGTTGACTAATGAGTTTGCTGACCACTGTTCTAGGTCATCAGCTCCCTCTTCACTTGGCTCTTCCTGCTCTCTGCTGGTGCTTTGCCTTCCTCCCCCTTGTTAGTAAATTTTCTTAAAGATACGATGGTACTTTGCCTACTCTCAGCTCAGTACGTCCTGGGAATTCAGTGCAACATCTTGGTATTCTATTAACAGGCAGCATTTCCTTGTGTTAAAAGCTCAGCTCTTGGGACTGCATGTGCACAAACCTTGCCATTTGTCAATATTTGTTTAGGGCAACACAATAATTCTTCTCCTCTCCCAGTGTTCTCATTTTTCACTGACTTTAGTTCTGCCCTCAGATGTTGTGAAAAATTCAGCCCATAGTATTTCCAGAGCTTAAAGACACACTAGGACTTCCTGAGACCATAATTCATATCAAGGGAAGGTGCTGCATTTTTTTTTCTCACAACCCAGCCCAGCTCTCCCTGGGAGCCCTGAAATCATGATCCTCACCTCAGGCCTCTCCACCTTGACGGTCCTGGGATCAGGCAAGTGTTGTGTCAGAAGAGATCAGATCCTGGGCTTATTCTTGCACCTCCCTGGGATTTCTGGAGAATCTAGGACTTTTCACTACAGGCTCTTCCTGTTTCCAAGTCTGAGCTACCACTTTTCTCGGGAGAAATCTACGTCCACATCTTTGATCTATACTGCTAAACATCCCAGAAGTCTGAAAATGAAGTCTTTAACAGCAAAGCCTGACCTAATGAGCCCAGCCAGTGTGACTCAGTGGTTGAGCATCAACCCATGAACCAGGAGATCACGGTTCGCTTTCCAGTGAGGGCACATGCCTGGGTTGCAGCTCAATCCCCAGTCAGCCAATCGATGATTCTCTCTCAGTATTGATGTTTCTCTCTCTCTCCCTCTCCCTTCCTCTCTGAAATCATTAAAAACATTAAGAGAAAGCCTGACCTAATGAGAATATGCCTAGGTCTCAATGTAGAATGATGTATGTGTCTGAAGATAGAGCAGTGCCCCAATCTCCCTCCCCATGGTTTTATGCGGTGGAAATTATATGCATTGTACTGCCTTTGTAAAATTTGAAATTTTCTAATAAACCTGACCCATTTGATATTGTGCTTCTGTATTGAATGGTTCCAAATTTTGTTGGTCTTTATGGTGTTTGGCTCTGAGCTATGGCTTCTTCTTTTCAATTACCCTCCTCAACCACAGTTGATGAGAGAGTATCTGCCATCCTTGCTGCAAGACTGACTTTTAATTGACCTTTGTTACTCAAAGCAATCATTTGTAATTTTATGCTTACTGCTCAGAGTTTAGAAAGAGCTTTCAAATTATGAGGTCCCTCAATGCATGAACTTCTCTCTATTATGTTTAGTTCCTGCTCACAAACTAGTATGATTGCCTCCCCTCCCCACCGCTACCTCCAAGTTCTGATAACATTGTCTTTACCACCTTCCATTCAACCCCAAGTCAGTGGCACATATTTTGGGTTTTTATTCAGGATTGCACTTTTCTTTCTGTGCTAATTCTTGCATCAGCACAGAGACACCTGGCTATTTCTCATTCACACAATGTCTCCATCACAGGTTGACAGGGGAGCTGGGCTCATTGTTGACACTCAGGCTGAAGGAGCATCCACCGTTGTGAAGATGACTGATGGCCATGCCAGGACAACAAGGGGACATTGTAAGAGCTCCCACTAGTGGGTGAATAAATTATCTAGACAGTTCATAATGTATTAGCCTGGGTTTGGAATATAGCCCCACCAAAGCTCAAGGGAGGAAAGAAGTACAATGAAACATTTGCCCTGAAAGGGAGAAACCAAGAATATTAGATGAAAAGCATTAATGAGTACCTCAGAGTGCAAGCAAAATATATCCTACTGATTCTGAAAGACAGAAAACTGATAGGAAAGGAATATTACAAAATAAACTCATACTTTATTAGATAAGTGTAAAATATAATAATAAAGATAATATGGTACAATATAATCCTTATTTTTAATTATTAGATAAAAGTTCTTACAATAAAATCTGTGTATGCACCAAGGTGAAATTCATGTAATTTCTGCTAATGGTGTGGCTGGATGCTGTGCAACATCTGTTGTTTACAAGTTTCAACTACCCATTGGATCACTTGCAAATTCTCACACAGATAATAAACTTTATTATTAAGATTTAGGAGGATAAATAATTTAGCTGAATAAGTTAATAGTATTTTAATTAAAAATTTTACTATTCCAAGCAAAATAAGTCAGACAGAAAAAGTTAAGAACCATATGATTTCACTCATATGTGGAATATAAAACTGAAAACAACCCATAAACAAACAAGAAAACAAACATTCATAGACACAGACAACAATATGGTGGGTATCAGAAGGAAGGGGGTGGAAGTAGTAAAGGGTAAAGCGGGTCAAATATATGGTGATGGAAGAAGATTTGACTTTGGGTGGTAGGCACACAATGCAATAAATAGATTGTGTATCATAGAAATGTTCACTAGAAACCTACATAATCTTACTAATCAATGTTATCCCAATAAATTTAACTAATTTTTAAGAAGATTAATAGCTAGTAAAAAAAGTGAGAAATATTCTTATTAAAATAAATCTGAAGTTATACTCATGACTGAATCTTAAGTCCAGACAATTACCACTTAAAAATGAGAAGTATCATAAATATTGAAATATGTGTAGAATGCATATATACATATATATGTATATATACATACATATATATGTATGTGTATATACACACACACACATATATATATACTGGAGGCCCAGTGCATGAAATTCATGCACTGGGGAGGGGGTGTCCCTAAACCCAGCCTGTACCCTCTCCAATCTGGGACCCCTCGGGGAATGTCCGACTGCCAGTTTAGGTCCGATCCCATGATCGGACCTAAATGGGCAGTCGCACATCCCTCTCACAATCCAGGACTGCTGGCTCCCAACTGCTGACCTGCCTGCCAGCCTGATCACCCCCAACCACTCCCCTGCCAGCCCGATCACCCCCAATTGCCCTCCCCTGCCAACCTGGTCACCCCTAACTGCACTCCCCTTCAGGCCTGGTCCCCCCAACTTCCCTCCCTCCCATGCAGTCCCGGTCACCCCCAACTGCCCTCCCCTGCTGGCCTGATCACCCACAACTACCCTCGCCTGCCAGCCATCTTGTAGCGGCCATCTTTGACCACATGGGGTGGCCATCTTGTGCGAGGCATGAGGGTCAATTTGCATATTACCTCTTTATTGTATAGGATATATATATATATATATATATATATATATATATATATATATATATGTATGTATATATGTATATTAGAGGCCTGATGCAAGAATTTGTGCACCGGTGGGGTCCCTCAGCCTGGCCTGCGCCCTCTCACAATGTGGAACCCTAATCTGGGGATAGGGCCAAAACCGCAGTCTGACATCCCCCGAGGGATGTAGCAGTGTGCAAAGCGGCAGGTGGCCAGTGAGGAGCCTAGCCGGGGCTGGTTGCTGCTCCTGCTCATCCCAGCCCTGCTGCGCCTGCCACTGCTGCTGCTCAGTAGCACTGTTGCTGAGGCAGGAGAGGCTTGCACAGCTGCAGCTGCGCTTGCCAGCTGTTAGCCCCACTTCTGGCTGAGCAATGCTCCTGCTATGGGAGCACACTGACCACCAGGGAGCAGCTCCTGCTGTGCATGCGGCCATCTTGTGACGATGTGAGGGCATGACACCATCTAGCTATTATTAGTATAGATTTCCTCTGGAACCTATCCTTCTATTTATTCCATTATTTCAAATTCCTTTAGTGCCTTGTGTGTTTACTGTATGATGACTGGTGTGGAAAAAATATAACATTCTTTTAAAAATCATATTTTTCATTATTAAATTGTCTTAAATAAATTCTTAAATAATTAACCTTCTCAGGAGAACTTGCATTGAAGCAAACTTTGCAGCTACTGCATTGTATATCCAGTTAAATAGACAAAAAAGTTTCAAACTTCAACAGGCAACACATTAAATGAATAAACTGAAGCATTTTTATTGTTCTTACCATGTAAATTTTCTCGTGAAAAGAAAAATCAAAAGTTTTTATTATTTTCTGAAAAATATTTTCATTGGTTCTTAGCTTTTTTCAGCTCTTCTCAGATCAGTTGTAATTATCTTTCTCATGAATGCTTATGCATAATATAATCCACAATCCACCAATATCAACACTAGTTTCTAGAAATGGCATAATATATGAGAACAAATTATCTCTATAGAATCAATAATGTTGTAAAGCATATTATTTTTCTTAATCAAAGATACATTTATAAAATACGTTTCTAAAAATCTGGGGGAGAAAGAATACAATCAACATTATAAACATATAATCACATTCCATTATTCTAGTTATGCAACAAGAACATTTCACTGATAACTATATTTAAAATTGATTGCATAGTAATTTAGAACTATTAATAGACATGCTACTTTTCTCTCAGTTGTTCTCCAAAGATTTATTTCCAAAAGTTAACACATTTATTTTCCAACAGAATGGCATACCCAGTATGATGAACATGCCATACAAACTCCCGAAATCCTTCAATTACTTCCCAAGTCGTCTTCGCCTGAGCTACAAATCTTTACACAATTTGAGCCTTACTTTATTATCCAGGTTGCCTTGTACCTGTTATGTGCTCTCTTTCAGAGGCAATTTTAGTAACCTTTATTCATTTCATACTCCTTTGCATGATTACTAAGTACAAGAGGGTTAGCATTTGCTCTTTTCTCTGCATAAAACTGTCTCTGACCCTCTTTGCCTACTTACATTTCAGTCGACAATTTTCTGTTTTTGCATTTATTCATTCCCAGTTCTTTGTGTGACATTATCTCAGAAGTCCACCAGGAATCAGCTGTCTAGGTATCTTTAGTCTATGTGGCTTGGAAGAGGCTGCACCCAACTCCACAGAAGAAGCATGTGTCCTCAACATGACTGGTCATGACCATTGCATCCCTGTAGCCCCACAAAGATTGTTGCAGGGATGGAAGCATGACCCCCGTTGGTCCATTTAGAATAATTTCCAGAAATTTTATGAATATGCCTAGGACTCAGAACAATGATAATTACACCCAAGATGCAGGGGGTCACCCTGGGCAATTTGGCTCTACCGAAGGGTCCCAGGTTCGATTCCTGTCAAGGGCACATACCTCGGTTGCAGGCTCCTCCCTGGTCCAGGCCTTGGTCAGGGCTCATGCAGGGGGCAACCAATCAATGTGTTTCTATCACATCAACATTTCTCTCTGTCTTTCCCTCTCTCTCTAAAAAAAAAAAAAAGCAGTGGAAAAAATATCCTCCAGTGAGGATTAAAAAAAGGATAGAGAGATGCAGGGGGTCTGTGAGGCAGAAGAGCTGCCTGGTAAGGAAGCCAACATGGAAAAAAGCAGATGGAAGCAATGGAAAATTTTAGACCCAATGGCCTTGTTTGGGTCCCTACCCATGCATGCTGACCCTGTCACATTGTTCTCACCACTTAACTCTAGTGCTATATGCTAGGGAATTAATATATTTGAATTGATTTATCAAATTAGTATCAAAATTATTAAAATGTATACACACACACACACACACACACACACACACACACACACTGGGGGCCCAGTGCACGAATTTGTGCACCTTGAAAGGAACTGTGGGCTGCGAGGCTGCGGTGGACACTGGGGCAGGTCTTGGCTCCTCCTGCGTGCCCCCGCCCAGCCCCTCCCTCCATGGCCCCCGGTCCCCTGTCAGCCAGCAACCCCGCTCCCGCAGCCTCTGCTCCCACACACTGATGGTGCTGGCTTGCTCACATCCGTTGAGGACGAGGAGCGATTGGGGCTGGTGCCAGCAGTGGGTGTAAGCAGGGCCAGCACCTTCAGTGGGTGCGAGCAGCGGCTGCTGACCCGATCGCCCCTGAGGAGCAGGGGGAGGTGGTTGAGCATCGACCCATGAACCAAGAGGTCACTGGTTCGATTCCTGGTCAGAGCACATGTCTGGGTTGTGGGCTTGATTCCCAGTGGGAGGCATGCAGGAGGAGCTGATCAATGATGTTTCTTTGTTATGGACGTTTCTAACTCTCTCTTCCTTCCTCTTTCAAAATCAATAAAACATTTGGGGGGGAAAAAAGAAATAGAGAATGACATGGAGGGAATATTAGTCTGGTCTGTGGACTGAAAAGACAGTGGAGGTAGGAAAATCTTCCCTGAAGAAGAGGCACTT
Source organism: Cnephaeus nilssonii (assembly GCF_951640355.1). Lineage (NCBI taxonomy): Eukaryota > Metazoa > Chordata > Mammalia > Chiroptera > Vespertilionidae > Cnephaeus > Cnephaeus nilssonii. The sequence continues at coordinate 97,790,124 of NC_137073.1, forward strand.
CAAACTAAAATCTGAAGATGAAAGGATTGAGAAGGGGTGGGGTGGTCTTCCATGAGCTGCCTGTGTAAAGTCTGAGAGAAAAGATGGCTACAGAGGAGAAAAACAGAGACAGTGAAATTGGCAGGTGTAAGATTTGCAGAAATTTTTCTGAACTTCAGCCTAAATGCAAAATATTTTTGTAAAGTAGTTCAAGTATGAAATTTTTAATGATGACTTTTGGGTGGAATGAGCCAAGTGGACAATAGTGAGACATGTTATAAGAGTTCTGTCAGAAAATCATATTTGAGTTATTTGGATTGTACTGGTGGCCTATTGCAATGGTTTAGCACACAGATGACATTTCAGTAGCATTAAGATAATAAATGTTTCTGTGAAATTTATTTTACAAAGAGCATATTTAGTAATGGGATGTAAGACATATTTTGTATTGCATAAGCTATATGGAATTTAAAACATAGAGAAATAAATATTCCCGTATTTCAAAGCTGAACATCTAGTTTCCATTTATTATAAAAAGAGAGACTAACATATAATTTGAGTGTAAGGAGTAATGAAGAGATGATAATTTGCCCTAGCCGGCATGGCTCAGTGGATAGAGCATTGGCCTGTGGACTGAAAGGTCCCAGGTTCGATTCTGGTCAAGGGCATATGAGCAGGTTGCAGGCTTGATACCCAGTGTGGGGCATGCAGGAGGCAGCCAATCAATGATTCTTTCTCATCATTGATGTTTCTATCTCTCTCTCATTCTCCCTTCCTCTCTGAAATCAATAAAAATAGATTTTAAAAAGCAGATGATAATTTTACTATTATTCTTTAAAAATAAAAAAATAACTTCAAAAGTCATTTTAACTTTGGGATTACCAGAAAAAAATGAATGGTTTAAGAGGTCCAAAATGTTTGTTGAAGAATTTATCTTCATAATTTTGTAAATTTATAATTTTGATAATTTATCACTACCTTTAATTTTGTTGAAAATGTACTAAATTGAAATTGTAAAATTTTATTCAATCCACATTAGTTAAACTCATTGAACTGATACAATGAACTATGTCACTTTGTTTGCAAACATTTGGTGTGCATTTCAAAGTCAGGTGGAAGGGCAAGCCAAACAAAATATTGAGTAACGGAATAAATGATTATGGGATATCGTAAGACAAATATAGATTATAAAAGCAGATAAAATACTTTCATAAGATATGCCCCTACCACAGTTCCTTTAGGAAATTCACCATTAACCAAAAATGGAGATGCTCATGAGGATAGCGTTTCTTTAAAAATGCACAGCATACTAGTAACTCCGCAGAGATTCTGGTATGCTCACCTCCAAACACCTTTAAAAAACTGTGCTTATAAAAACCTATTGCTAGAAATTATCTAAATGATATCTATAATAATAAAAGCATAATATGCTAATTAGACCAGATGTCCTTCCAGGCATCCTTTGGAACGACCTTCCTGATGAAGTCGGCAGCCAGAGGGAAGCCTGGGTCCTGGGTGCCAGAGGGAAGCCAGTGCCGGCAGACAGGGGAAGGACATACTCTTGCATGAATTTTGTGCATCAGGCCTCTAGTACTAAAATAAATAAGAATGTCAGAGATGTGAGTATGAGGATATTTATTGCAGTGTTCTAAAGAATTTAAAACAAAACTTAACAATAACCAGATTGTCAAAAATAAGAGTCTGATGAGTTGTTTGGGTCTGTAATGAAACATGCTCCCTTTAGAAGAAATCAACATGAATGGTAATTATATAGCTATTGTTTTACAGTTATTCTTAAAAATGTAAGTACCTTTTTATACTTTTTTCTATATATACATGATATGTCTCACAAAATAAAATTTAATAAAATGCAAATCTTATGAAGCAGGATAATATATTTTACCTGCATATTTGTGTGCTATTTTAAAACTGAGTCTATCTATGACTAAATTATCTGCTCTCAAAATATTAGTAGTGGCATTTCTCTTGATTTTATTTTAAGTTAATTCATCACAAAATTTGCATCTGTGCTGTAAAAGATATAATTTCTATCATTGAAATACTGATACATTTTATCCCTAAAATATGGCACACTGTGAATATAATTATTGTAAGTTGATAAAACTCTTAAGATAAGCTTAAAATGTATGCACAAATTTTACCTCTTCTATGTCATTCTCTCTGTGCTTTGAGCCCTATTTACAAATATATAATTCATTAATATTTAAATTCCATTACTGGTTTAATGCTAAATATTTAGTTTACCTCTGGTTCTCACCACGTTCAGAATTTTCAGGTTTTATTCTGAACATTAGTCATTGCCTTCTCATTCAAGTTATCTGGGAACACTGTTATAAACTCAACACTTTTAATTTCCTTCATCATCTGTTCCTGGCCTCAAGTTAAATTTTTCTGCATACCCTGGATTCTATTATAGCACTCAATCTTTTTTTTAAATTGCTATTAAAGTAACTTTGAGCTGATTTGAGGAAAATGTTGTATTAACATTACAAAGTATAAAAGAGAATATTTTGTGTTTGGAATCACCTAAAAATATGGGTTCACTACATTATGACAAAGGTACTTACTAGCCATATGTAGACATTATGTGTCCACCATGCTCTAGTCCCTTCCTGAACAGGAAGGAAAACTACATTGCCAAGCTTCCTTTACCATTTGATGTGAAGCCATGTTACTGAGGTCAATGGAGTGTGGCCCTTATAAAAAGAGGCAATCCTTTCTTTCCCCGGCCATGTAACCAAAGAAGCTCCATATTTGTTACGCCAGGTAGGCACAGGTACATATACAACAGAAGAAACTCAGATCTTGGAGTACTGCCTGGAGGAGAGGTGTGGGCAAGAACTGGCTTCCCTTCGTACACAATGAAGTGACTGAAAAACATACAGCTTTATTTTTTAATAAGCCACTACTCTTCCAGGTGTAACTTGTTACTTTCAGAGAACCTACTTTCCTCTGTTCAATACAGAAATAGGTATCTTGAAGAGAAATATTGTTATAAACAATGTCTTGAAATGTAAGGACTAATTAGGAAGCTGATTTCAAATGCTTAAAACTTTGATGTGGTAGCAAATATTTGGTTAAAACTCTTATGTGCAGTAGCCTACACATACTGCAGAGCAAAGGAGCCAATGAAATAATTGGCTTATTGGTAAGTGTCAATGAAAAGAAAGAAAATGTTCACAAATGTAAGGATTTGTAGGATAGAAAAAAATAAAATAAAAGACTGATTTTGTGCCCCAAACAGTCAGAGATTGGATTTTTTAGACTTTGATAACAAAGGCCCAGTAAAAACAAAAAGTAGGTTAATAATGTGACAGGTTAAAGATCACATTTACCCTGCATCTTGATTTTCAAATGCTTCAAGGTGTATTCCATTGAGATAAAGAAACATGAAAGTGAGCCCTACTCAGTTTGGTGCAGTGTATAGAATTTCCACCTGAGGACTGAAGGGTCCTGGGTTTCATTCCGGTCAAGGGCACATGCCCGGGTTGAGGCCTCAAGCCTGTGTGGGGTGTGCAGGAGGCAGCCAACCAATGATTCTCTCTCATCATTGATGTTTCTATCTCTCTCTCCCTCTCTCTCTTCCTCTATGAAATCAATAAAAATACATTTCAAAAAAAATAAACATGGAAGTGAGACCCATTTCTTTCTTTAAGACCTGTACCTTTGTTTTCTTTCTCCTAAGTTCCAAGGGCCTTGCTTTTACTTCTGTAACTTGTTTCCTGAGCCCATGCAGCCCAGCTGGCTCACTTCTTCAATGGCTCACTTCTACCTCTGTAAGTTTGTTTGTATTTGGGGTGGGGTGGGGGGCACATTGTGAAGGACAGAAAACCAGAAGCAAAATTAATAGGAAGTTCAAATACATGATGGGAAGAGGAACAAAAAGAAGGGTCTCAGAAAATAGAGAGAAACATATTTTTAGAAGAATCTTTGGAGACAACAAAGTAGAGAGCCTTAGAATCATGAAACTAAAAAATTTATCTTGGTCCATCCCCAATAACCTACATAAATAGGTAATTATGCAGAAAAGCCATCATGTTCAAACATGAGATTTGGGTAAGTTTCACACCCATAAATCAAAGAAGAAAAGAGAGATTAATTAGTTGAATGACATACTAATAGATATGAAGACAATAGAAAGACATGGTCACCCAACACAAAAACAAAAATATAATATTTCAAAATAAGCTAACAGAAATCAAGAAGACAATCAAATATGTGAAAGAGTAGAATAATCAGAATTAGAGAAACTCGGTTATGAATTATTAGGCAAAATATTAAAACACAAAGAAGAAACTGACAAAGGGAAAGAATTAGAATTTAGTAGAAAATATTTAGAAAAAAATGATTGTGGGGAAAAATTTAAACTGAGAGTAACACAAGAGATTACAGAGATTTGAGAGAAAGCAAAGGATATAGAAGATAACCACAGAAAAATTAAATGATGGGGCAAAACAGAAGAAAGCTTAAGCAATAGAAAAAAGCAAATGCTAACATTTATAATTAAAATAACCTTTCTTAATTTAAAAATATAGTTGAACCTACATATTTAAAATGAATACTTACTATGCATTTAGGAAAATCATGCCATAATAGGAAGAATTTACATATGTTCTTATAAAACTATGAAACTTTAAAAAAATAAAATTAAAATACCATTGGGCATCCAGACAAAATTACTTATGAGGGAAATACAATCATGTGGGTGATGAGGTGTTCCATGTGCAAGCACAGGAGAAAGGTAAAGGTGGGTACATAAACCATGAAACACCTCCTACCATGTGCTTAAAGAGAATACTCTTAGGAATTACACTTATAGAGACATTCATAACTTACTAATATATATATTTTCTACAAGATTAATTTTAACCTAGATCAAAGTACACATACAATGATTTTTATTTTTTATAGATTAGAACTATACTAATTTTATATCTGAATCATTCAATATATCTCCCAGCTGTAATATTATAGCAAAATAAAAACTTTTTTTGTTTTAGATTATCTATCTCTAAAATACTCATAACATGTCATGATAGCATTGGGAGTTGTAATTATTATATCTTCAATGCCCTGAAAGACACTCTAGAAATAATGGCGCTTAATTACAAGGCCTCCTGATACTAATTTATGTGTAATTGATATGAAATTACCTTTTCTCTAAAGGATTTTAGGATGTGAAAGAAGAAATGGAGCTAAATGCCTTAATACTAATCTGTTTGATATTCTAAGGTTGTCAGTTCTGCATGAGGCAATAACAATGGCTGAAGTCCCCAAACATGTAGCACCAGCCTCCTCCCATCATTCACTTCCATCAACTTCCAACAGTCAATATATCCATATTTCTTCTTTAAAACTAAAAGGTGAAAAACAGAAAGCCACATTATTTATTTATGAAAACATAAATAGCTAAGTTATTAGGAAAAAAATGTATTAGGGAAATTCTATAAATAAGATGGAATATTGAATTTTTATTCTGAAAAGTGTCCATCCTAGGATGATGAGTTCGTCAATGAGACAAAATATTCCAAATGCATGTAGTCATAATGTTATTTGTTAAAGGTCAGAAAGAAATTAGTCTTCATTAAAATGGCTTTGGTGAGTACTATTATTATGAGGAATACCACAAGGCCAATAAAATGTGAGATAATTAACATGGGAGGCTTTTCAATAGAACTTCCACAATAAAAATAATGTTTGTTTCTATTCAATAAAAGAAGAACATAGGAAAAGCTTTTGTGGATGTCCATAGAGAAAATTATACAAAAGGATTCAGCTTTAAGAAAACCCAACAGAAAATGAAATGTGAAAATGATTTGTCATCTTAAGAATGTATACCCAATGTAGATATTTGAAGTAGTATAAAGATACTGGTTCTCCTTTCAAATGATACCTTTACCTCAAGCCTCCTCAGATAATAAAATATGTTAAATACTCTCCAACTTGATACCAATATAAACTTACATTTATTGCTAACTAGAAGAAAAAGAAAATGAAAAGAAAGTAAACTAAATAAGAATATATAGATTTGTCAAAGTGGTTCAGGATCAGAATTTAATATATCTTATAGTTCTAAAATACAGCTTTGGCTGCTTTTCTGGCCATCATTAAGTGATACAAAACAAAGCACAAGAAATATTATAATAAAGTAAAAATAAACATCAAGAAAGCTATCAAGCAGTCTCTACTATTACTTTGACCAAATGAAATATACTCAATATATATATATATATATATATATATATATATATATATATATATATATAAAATTATATATATATACATATATATATCAATCATAAATATATACTGCATATATATCATATATATATACATACATAAATATCACAGTTGATATATATTTCATTCTTGAATCAACTTTGCACTTATTTTTATATAGCATGAAGAACATTATATAAGTACATACACCTTACCAAGCAAGAGTGAAGCATAATTTATCAAAAAACATAGTTTTCTAAATCATAGATCAACTTAAAGCTGAATGAAAGAACATTACAAAAATAATGTTTGTAGTACAGTTCATTCGAATAAATGGAATATCTGAATCAAAAACATTTAAGAGCAAAAACATGACACAATGCTTTATAAGTTTATCATAGAAATGTTCAGGAAATTTTTAAAAAATTGGAGTTCTATCTAAATTCCTCTGATAAATTGCCTTTACAAGTTTGCCTTCAGCAAGGTTCACCAGTTTCATTCTATAATTTATATGGCAAGTAAAGGGTTATTCTCAGGGTTCCTCAATCCATGCTTAGAAATTTCCTTGAAATAAGAAAACCAGATAGGTGGAGAAATTAAAAGTGTTAATTTTCATTGACAGATGTGTAGCTTTTCGCCACTCTTTCCCACTTGTTAAATGTTAAATATTTAAAGGAAAAACATAAAAGGGAGTTCTATTTTTAGAGAATCTAAAATGTAAGAGATAAGGACAGCAATTGTGATGGGGTCATTTTATAGAATTTGAGAAAAACAAAGACAAAAGGAGAGATAAAATATATATTATATTTATTATATTGACCTTCCTAAAGGTAAAATTGTTTAATGGCTCCATACCCTAAACAAACAGACAAACAAATAAACAAACATGCTCTTGGCAATATCTTCATTTAGGGACTATCATAAAAATACAGATTAGTTCACAGACTCAAACTGTGATATATCAACTCAACTTAAAGGCTAGAGATGATTTTAATATGATTCCATAGCATTACTATTTAATTATAACACTTTTGGGGGGGAAAAACAACATGAAAGGCTATGTTTAAAAATACTGAAATATAGTGAAGCAGGTTGAGAGAAGCCATATACCACAGTCCTTAACAACATTAAGTATTTTATCTGCCTTCGATAACCTTTGTTTCCATAAAACTAATCTGATACCTGATTGTGACCAAAATTCCAGAATATCCTATATAATAAAACCCTAATATGCAAATCAACTGAACAGCGGAACCACTGGCAGAACCACCAGTCGCTAGGATGTGCACTGACCACCAGGGGGCAGGCACTCAATGCAGGAGCTGCCTCTGACCGGTCCTGTGTTGAGCTTCTGCTCCCCGAGAGGGAGGGCAGACGCTCCTGCATTTAGCATCTGCCCCCCTGAGATGGAAGCGACTATGGTGGCATTTGGGGGTGGGGAGGTGGGGGTGGGGCTGGTCAGCAGGTGGCGCCAGACCACAAACCAAGGCGGGTGCCATTGCCGCCCCCCCCAGTCGCCCCTCCCACTGGTTGCCCCACAGATGGCCCTGATCGCTGGCCAGGCCTAGGGACCCTACCCTATATGTTGAGAACAGTCTCTTAGATTTAAAAATTAAAACCTGGCAAGGCTACTCTAACACTGAAAAACATTATGATGCAGTAATGACATTACAAAGGTAAAATTGTTTAATGGACTCTGGCTTGCACATTTTGTGGTCAGCCCTGATTCTGACACTTATAACTGTGACAAAGCCCATTACTTAACTTCTCTCTACTTCAGTTTTTGCACCCATAAGATAGGGAAAATGGTACTACTGCCTCAGAAGGATGATGTTATGTACTACTTTTATAATCAGGGCAAAAAAATGTAGCTGCCCATATAACAGCAAGATGCCTTTCAGCTGTATGAAAAGTATGGTCACTGGTGCATGCAGCGTGCTGATAGTGAGAGGGATGTCTGACTGCCAGTTTAGGCCTGACATCCCTTGAGGGGTCCCAGATTGGGAGAAGGTGCAGGCTGGGCTGAGGGACCCCACCACTCCATGCATGAATTTCGTGCACCAGGAATCTATACTAATATATATATATATATATACACTAGAGGCCTGGTGCACAAAATTCATGCATGGAGGGGGGGTGAAGGGTCCCCTCAGACCAGCCTGCACCCTCTCTAAACCAGGACACCTCAGGGGATGTCCGACTGCCGGTTTAGGCCCGATCCTGGGGATCGGGCCTAAACCGGCAGTCGGACATCCCTCTCACAATCCTGGACCGCTGGCTCCTAACTGCTCACCTGCCTGCTTGCCTGATCACCCCTAACTGCCTCCCTACCAGCCTGATCACCCCTAACCACCTCTGCCTGCTGGCATGATCGGCCTTTACTGCCCCCGCCCCCCTCCCCCCCCCCCCCCCCCGCTGACCTGGTCGCCCCAACTGCCTCGGCCTGCCAGCCTGATCTCCCCCAACTGCCCCCCCCCCCCCCACCGCCAGCCTGGTTGCCCCATGCAGCCTGCTTCTTAGTTGTTTGGTCGTCCCTTGCTAACTCCCCTGCCAGCCTGGTCACCCCACACAGCCTGTTCAGTCGTCCATTTGTTTGTTTTGGTTGCGACGGTCACTTAGGCATACACACACACACACACACACACACACACACTAGGGGCCCAGTGCACGAAATTTGTGTACTGAGGTGGGTGGTCCCTCAGCCCAGCCTGCCCCCTCTTACAGTCCAGGAGCCCTCAGGGGATGTCCTACTGAGGCAACCAGGCTGATCAGGAGAAGGTACCAGCCCCATCACCCCACTGCTGCAGCCACTGCCGGTCACCGCAGCCACCAAGGTGTTTTCATCAACACGGACTCCAGTCCCTTCACCATGAAAAAATGACAACTTTATTTAGGCATTTTCAAGATGTGTCTTTCATAGGATATGACATTTATTTCTTCATTTTTTTTTTTTTAATCCTCACCTGAGGAAATGTTTCCATTGATTTTTTGAGAACGTGAAAGAGAAATGGAAAGACAGAGAGAAACATCAAAGTAAGAGGAACACTTTGATTGGTTGCCTCCTGCATGAGCCCTGACCTGGGCCCCCACCAGGGAGGAGCCTACAACCTAGGTACATGCCCTTGATCAGAATCGAACTGGACCCTGCGGTCAGCAAGCCTAGGCATTATCCACTGAGCCAAACCGGCTAGGGCAGGATTTGACATTTCTTAGCCCTGCAGCTGAGGACCTTCCTTTTTTTCTCCAGGAGTGTGGTGGAAAAACCCTAGATCACCTTTTGGGATTCTTACACCTAAGTTACTAAGAATATTACCAGTGGCAAACAGGGAACTTAGCCAATGAGCAGTCAGAAAAGGTATTTTCTCTGTAGTTCACACTGATCACCTCCAATCTCTGGCTCTGCCCCTGCCAAGGCCTAAAGCCTCCAGGCCTGGGCAGGGGCCCCCAGCTCCCTCCTATTGCCTGGCTCCGGCCCTGCCCAGGTCCCAAGCCTCTGGCCCGGGCTTGGAGCCTAGGCAGGGGACCCCCAGCTCCCTCTGATCGCCCAATTGCCCGGCTCTGCCCTTGCCCAGGCCCCAAGCCTCTGGCCGGAGCTTGGGGCCAGGACAGGGGACCCCCAGCTCCCTCCTATTGCCTGACTCCGCCCCTGCCCCGGCCCCAATCCTCTGGTCCGGCCTTGGGGCCTGGGCAGGGACACCCAGCTCCTTCCGATCTCCGGCTCTGCCCCTGCCCAGGAGCCCCCTGGCTCAGGCCCTTCCCAGGTTGCTCAGGACCCACACGGTGCCTACCTCGGAGTGACCAGGGTGCTGAGAAAGTTCCCAGGATCCAGGCTGCTGGGTGCCTACATATGCAAATTAACCTCCATCTTTGTTGGGTTAATTTGCATACACACTCTGATTGGCTGTGAGTGTAGCAGAGTACAGTCAATTTACATGTTTGTCTATTATTAGGTATGATATATCATACCTAATAATATATATATATATATATATATATATATATATATATATATATATATATCCTACCTAATAAAAGAGTAATATACAAATTGACCCTAACTCTGCTACAGCCACAAGCCATGCCTACAAGCCACACCCACCAGCCAATCAGGAGCAAATATGCAAATAAACCCAACCAAGATGGCTACAGCCACAGAGAGCAAGGTTTCTCAGTCAACGGAGGAAGCCAAGCTTTCCACCTGTCCTTGCAGGCCTAAGCCTCCATTCAAGCTACAAAGTTTCAATTATAGAAGGTAAATAAATCCAAACAGAAATGGCGGCAGCCACGGAGCTGGAGAGAGCAGGCCAGGGTTGCCTCCGGCAATGGAGGAAGCCAAGCTTTCCACCTGCCCTGGCTGGCCTAGGCCTCCACTCCAGGCTACAAAGTTTCAATTATAGAAGGTGAATTAACCCCAACAGAAATGGCTGCCAGCCACAGAGAAAGCAGGAGGCTTGGCTCCACTCCAGGCTACAAAATTTCAATTGTAGAAGGTAAATAAATTCCAGATACCAGGGCCTCTGCTTGGGTCGCCAGGGGGCGTGGCTGGCCTGCAAACCACCACAGGCCCCTTGCTCAGGCCGCCCCACGCCCCAAGGGAACCCCCATCCTGATCTGGGACACCCTTCAGGGCAAACCAGCTGGCCCCCACCCGTGCACCAGGCCTCTATCCTATCTAATAAAAGAGTAATATGCAGATTGACCATCACTTTAACACACAATATGGCTGCCCCCATGTGGACACAAGATGGCCACCACAAGATGGCCAGCAGGGGAGGGCAATTGGGAGGCACCAGGTCTGCAAGGGAGGGCAGTTGAGAGGGACCAAGCCTGCAAGGGAGGGCAGTAGGAGGCGATCAACCCTGCAGGGGAGGGCAGTTAGGGGTGACCAGGCCGGCAGAGGAGGGAAGTTGGGGGCAAACAGGCTGGCAGGGGAGCAGTTAGGCATCAATCAGGCTGGCAGCAGAGTGGTTAGGGGGTGATCAGGCTGGCAGGCAGAAGCCGTTAGGGGCAATCAGGAAGGCAGGCAGGCGAGCAGTTGGGAGCCAGCAGTCCTGAATTGTGAGAGGGATGTCCGACTGCCCAGGCAGCTGGACATCCCTCGAGGGGTCCCTGATTAGAGAGGGTACAGGCTGGGCTGAGGGACAACCCCCCCTTCGTGCACGAATTTCATGCACCTGGCCTCTAGTATATATATATTTATATACTCGTGACCCATCATGCGAAATCGCATGCTACCTGGGACCCTGCCCGCGCCATGGGATGGTCCCAAGTCCCAGAGTGCCACCCCAATGCCCCACCTCTGGGCCATGCAGAGTGGCACCAGGCCCCGCCCCTGCTGTGTACACAGCCATCTTGTGACGGCATGAGGGTATGACAGCGTGTTGGCATGAGGACCACCTAGCCTTTTATTAGTAAGATATAAATCCAGAAGCTGTGATTGGATGTGGATGACCACTCCATGCTAAGACAGGATTGTGCCAGCTCCTTTGAAGCTTTTGGAATTTGGAAACTTTGATCATGCAGGCAGCATCAAAGCCAGAGGAGCCAGGAGGAGTGATTGCACAGCACTGGATACCAAAGCAGTGCCCTGCACAGGGCAATTTTATTCACGCTTTAATGGAAATCCTGGTTTGAGAATTATACTGGAGACATAATTTTTGTAAGTCACAATTTCAGAGAGGGAAATGTGAAGTCAAATCATTTAATTGGTTATTCACTCACATATATTAAAAAATCAAGCCACTTCCTAAGCAATGGGGATACCAGGACAGAATGTTGTTGACTCCCTATCATCTGTAATAATATTATTTGATATTTCAGTGGTTCTAAGGGAAATGAGTCCCTGTAGAAATGAAGTCCCATTATCCCTGTGGTTGTGAGTGCCATCAGCCAAGAGCCCTTATTTATTTCTCCTCTCGGAGCTGCCTCATTGGCAGTTGGTGTCCAGTGTCTCCCTAGCGATATGCTACATATAGTGGTCCCATCAAAATGTTAGTCTAGTTTCCCAGATGACTAGTTTCTGGACCCTAGCTCTAGCATAGGCCATTAGAAAGGTCATTTAGGCTCACAGTGCCTGTGAGCTCAGCTAGGGTATGGTTGTCACTACTGGACAGCCCAATCTCTCCCAGGATCCTCTCTGGTCCCCATACTTTCTCAGACAATTCTCTGCCCACTACCTAATATCTATCTCAGGCACTGTTTCTCAGAGAACCCTACTCATGATAAACCAAGTTCATCTATAGCAGTAGATGCTCCTCATGACTAGCCTCCCTCCCTGTGTATTTTGCCCTGACTACCTAGTTTGCTTCCTTTGACTTACCTTTGTTAGACAAAGAGACCAGTGACAGTCCTGGTAGCTAACACAAATGAGCATCATGACTCTCCCATGTATTCAGAACACAAACTCCAAGCAACTGCAAAGTCATGTGCAACCATGAGAAAGCGTGCAGGTCCTAGATTCAAACTGTGTGGGTTGCAATTTTCACAAAGTCTGGACAGGGGTTGTGAGAGTCTTCCATTAAATGTGAGGAGGTGTGTTAAATCCATAGGACATGGGAAGTGCCAATTAGAGTGACCAGTTGTCCCAGCTTATAACATTTCCATTTTTAGCACTTGAAAGAGCCATGACTAGGAAACTTCTCAGTCACTGGCAAATTGGGACAATCGGTTATGCTATTGCCAACACGCATTAGCCATGATTACTAAGTATATAAAATCCAGACCACTGACTGAAAATTCTGTTGCCTGTGGTAACTCCCACTAAAGGTAGCTTACAACATATTTTAAAAGCTCATGTGATCATTCACATAAGACATTATTTTAAAAATATGAGTCTTTTCACAATCTCCTGTTTTCATTTATTATTCCTGAACTGGAGGCATAACTTTCAAAATTCCAGCTTTTAAATTGTGCACATTTTAAATGGTGATGATGTGGGATAATACCCCAGGCTTCCCGACTGAGGCTCATCTCCACCACAGTCATCAGCCCATTAAGAAAGTTTTTCCACTACAGCTTTCTCCCACACTGGGCATATATCTCCTCAAAGACACCGAGGAAATGTGAAAACCCATATCCAGGGAGCAATTCATCTGTGTATGAAGTTTTATATATTTATAATACTGAATGCAAATGAAAAATCATCCCCCTCAGAGAAAATAAATCATAGTCTTCTCCCAAAAATTTCAGTATTTTGAAGTGGTTTTATTTTACATACAAATCCATTTTATAATTACTCTTAGGAATGTTTGTTACTTTATAGATTTATACCTTTGGCAAACTCATCATCTTTACTTCTATTCCCAACAGTTTACTCTAGCTTCTCTGAAGCATTTAAACCCACTGTCTCTCTCTTTTGAATTTTAAGTAATTCTAGAATATTTGTGCTATCCTGTTGCATTTTTCTTGTTGTTGTCATTGTTGTAAGCTATGGCGGAACCTTTGTCTTGTGGGGATAAGGTAAAATTAAGTTTTAGATGGCTCAAAAGATCTGCATTAATGATGAGGTTTTCCATTCTCTAAATAATAATGGGAGGTAGCAATTCTCAGGGCAGGTACCCAAAGTTTCACAGAATTAGATCTCAAATTTCTATTTTAACAGCTGTACAAAGTATTAATAACTATACTCATATGCCATAATCTATAATAATAAAAGCATAATATGCTAATTAGACCAGATAGCCAGACGCCTTTCTGGACAAAGCCACCTTGGCTGCAAAGGCCGAGTGCAGGCGGCCACGGCGGCAGCGGCAGCAGCAGCAGGTTGATGGGGGCGGCACCTTCCCCTGATCAGCCCAGTTGCCTCTAGCACAGGGAGTGGGGAGTGGGCCTAAGCTGTCAGTAAGACATCCCCTGAGGGCTCCCAGACTGTGAGAGGGGGCAGGTGGGCTGAGGGACACCCCCGTGCACAAATTTTCATGCACCTGGCCTCTAGTTTGTAATAAAATTAATGTTAAATAAGAATTTTATTAATGAAGTAAGCTACCTAAAATACAGTTAAACCAGCTGCTCAAGATTAACATCATCAAAGACATGGTGAGAGTATGTACTGTTAATATGATGTGATAAGAATGTCACTTACCCTCTGTGTCTTCTTCCCCCAAACTCATAACCTCATGAAAACAAAAATCCTTAGAACTCAAGTGATGTGAAGTCCAAACTCGTCCACATAAAAAGACAGCATGGAGAAAACCAGGTGGAGAGGAACTGAGGTCCCCAGTTCATCGCTAGTCTCAACCACAATGCATGTGAGTAAATGAGCTTCCAAATGAGTTCAGGTCCCTCCCTTTGTATCTTTTAACTGAGGCTACAGAGATCACAAACCAGAGGGAAGATATCTCCATTGTGCCCTTTAGAATTCCTGACATACAGAATTCACAGCATAATAACTGTTAAATGTCAATGGAGTTTTAGGTTATTTCTTATTCACTTATAGTATGGGGGGATCTCAAAGATGTATTGAATGAAACTGTGTTTTATTGTATTCTGTTCAGTCAACTCTGACTCCTGGAGACCCTATAAATGGGTGATGTCCACAATGTGTTTTCCTCAACAGCCCTGCTCAGTTTCCGTAGACTCATGCCTATGGCTTATTTTATGTTGTCAATCCACATCATATTTGGTCTTCTTCTTTTCCTGCTGCCTTCTTTTTTAACTCAGAATTATGGTCTTTTCCGAAGAATCCTTCCTTCTCATGAGGAAAAGAAAATAGCTGTCTTCTCTTTAGACTAGAATAAGTTCATTCCCTTTAATTCAATAGCAAATCAGATCCACTTGTTTTCTTCTCCTTTCTGGCCATGGGAGCTTTTGAGTTTTGCTTCCTTTAGCCCAGGCTTTCAATGTGCAGTGAAGAAACATCACAATGTGTATTATTTGGATACCAATACACATTCCTTGAACCCTAAGACCCTAAAACACCAAGCCTTGTGTCTTACATTAAAATTAGGAAGTGATTGTACTTCACTCTGCCAGCACTTAAAAAAAAAAAAAAAAACCCTGGAACCAGGAAGTTTTAAGCTAAAAGGTGTCAACATTTCAAGTTTCTAATTTTTCTTAAGGAGAGTCCTTAATGTCAGATTCTTCAAATTTTCATCTCATTTCACTATGGAATGGGAGGCATTAAAGTGTCATGAAAATAATATACCTGTGACATTTTTCTTATTAAAGCAATTTTCTCTTTGATTTCTCTGGGGTATAATAGGCTTAATAAAATTAAATATTCTAAAAAGGGTTTTGTCCATTTGACTGTGCTTTTTCTTCAAAACTGTCCCCTGATTTAAAATAGTGAGAAGAGAAAAAAAAGCTGTTAAGAATGGTCACTGTAAAATTATACCAGGGGCATTGCCTACTATTGAACTGAGAATGTCATCATGTTTGGGGGCAAATTGGTCTGATTCCGTTTTCCATGCCAGTGTATTTAAAGGTCCACTTGATGATGGCTTTTTAGTGAATACCTGATATGTTGTTGCACTCAACATTCAGCCAATTGCATGTCCATGACATAATAAAGATTTCCAAAGGCCAGGAGAGAGGAGTGCGTAGGACCGGTCCCCTTCTCTTGATGGCCTCTGGTGAGTAGTTAAAAATTTAAGTCAATAGTTTTATTTTAAGCTATTAAGTATTTCACATTCTAACTTCTCACCTTTCAAGCTTTACAGTTGACACTGATGAAGTGTTTTACAGTGAACTTCACTACAGTTTCTTCAAAGACAAGTCAAAGGCTATAGTCCTTTGATAAACCTCAAAGCTGATTCTTTGAACTTAAAAGTCAGTGACTTAGAAATTAAGTTTCTTATATATACATTTTTAAATCCCCTAACTTCCTATTGCATATAGATTATTTTGAAATTTTATGTAACAAGATGTCAGGTGAAATATAAATAAACCAAACTTTATTCTTCACCCCGGCCAAAAACCAAAATGTAAATGTCTTTTTCTGGGATTTCTATTTAAGTTTTAAAATTCCAATCAAACTTTAATATAAAGGAAATAAATAAAATGAATGACTGTAGGCTCGAGAAAAATAGAAGTTTATGAAAACATGATAAGTATAGTAAGTTAAATTTTAAAATTCAAACTTCCATTCAAAAATAGCTCTACTCAAGCTATAAAATGTTATATCTTCTTTGCCAATGTTTATCACAAATTCTAATTTTGCTTGTAGCGAAATTTTCATAACCATGGATACCAAGTTTAACAAATTCAGAGGGATAAAAATGTATATTTGGCCCTGGCCAGTGTGTCTCAGTTGGTTGGAGCCTCCTGCCATACACCAAAAGGGGGTGGGTTTGGTTCCCTGGAGGCAGCCAGCTGATGTTTCTCCTCTCTCCCTCTCTCCCTTCCTTTCTCTAAAATCAATAAAATAAACTTTTTAAAACTGTATATTTAGTGAGCAATTTTCTTTCATGTAAATATTGACTATTAGTCTGTCAGAAGTTCTATGCTCATAAAGACAGATTTAAAAAGCAGTTACATGTAACATGTTTATCTTTAACCCTTTGCACTCGCTTGCTTTTTTCTTGATTCCTTTATTCTACTCGGGATTTAATTTTTTAAATACCCCAGATTTTATAAAGCGTGGCAGTAGAATAAAAAACTGGAGTTTCTTTTCATACAAACTTATTTATTTGGATTTTTTTATATTTCAAATTATTGATACATTCAATACAATTCGACATACGAGCTGCTACTGATGCTAACCATGTCAAGTCACACTCGACATCCGAGTGCAAAAGGTTAAAATTTTACATCCATGTGAGTATTTAGAGGGACATATTATCTTTCTATTGAATTTTTACTATGACAATGGATGAAGAATACTTGGTGAAATTCAAGTACCACTGCTAAGGAAGAACAATTACCATCAAATATAAATACACTAGCCACTCCTTAGAATACAGGAGTCTATACTTGTCTTGTTGCGTAATGACAAAGCTCAAAAGTGGCATGACAATCACATTATATCCCCTTATGGTTTTTGAACCTAATGCAGACACCTGGATGTTTTTTGAATCCTCTCTAATAAAATGGTAATATGCAAATTAACCATCACTCCGCTACAAAAGCCACGCCCACCATCCAAGCCACGCCCACCAGCCAAGCCACGCCCACAATCCAATCAGGGCGAGTATGCAAATTAACCCCATCCAAGATGGCTACAGCAACAGAGAGCAAGGTTTCCCAGGTAACAGAGGAAGCCAAGCTTTCCAATAGCCATTGCAGGCCTAAGCCTCCACTCAAGCTACAAAGTTTCAATTATAGAAGGTAAACAAATTCAAACAGAAATGGCGGCAGAATGGAGCTTGAGAGAGCAGGCCAGGGTTGCCGGCGGCAACAGGGGAAGCAAAGCTTTCCGCACACCCTGGCCGGGCTCACCCGCTTAAGGCTACAAAGTTTCAATTGTAGAAGGTGAATTAACCGCCCCAGAAATGGCTGCCGCCCCAGAAATGGCTGCCGCCCCAGGCTACAAAGTTTCAATTGTAGAAGGAAAATAAATTCCACATACCAGGGCCTCTGCTTGGGTTGCCAGGGGGTGTGGCCGGCCTGCAAACCACCACAGGCCCCTCGCTCAGGCCGCCCCACACCCCAAGGGAACCCCCACCTGATCCGGGACACCCTTCAGGGCAAACTAGCTGGCCCCCACCCCTGTGCCAGGCCTGTATCCTATCTAATAAAAGAGTAATATGCAGATTGATCATCACTGCCACACACAATATAGCTGCCCCCATGTGGTCAAAGATCCTGCCCCCATGTGGACACAAGATGGCCACCACAAGATGGCCAGCAGGAGAGGGGAGTTGGGAGGCACCCGGCCTGCAAGGGAGGGCAGTTGTGAGGGACCAGGCCTACAAGGGAGGGCAGTTGAGAGGGACCAGGCTTGCAAGGGAGGGCAGTTGGAGGTGATCAACCCTGCAGGAGAGGGCAGTTAGGGGTGACCAGGCTGGCAGAGGAGGGAAGTTGGGGGCAAACAGGCTGGCAGGGGAGCAGTTAAGCATCAACCAGGCTGTCAGCGGAGTGGTTAGGGGGTGATCAGGCTGGCAGGCAGAAGCAGTTAGGGGCAATCAGGAAGGCAGGCAGGCAAGCAGTTGGGAGCCAGCAGTCCTGGATTGTGAGAGGGATGTTCGACTGCCCGTTTAGGCCCGATCCCACCAGGATCGGACCTAAACGGGCAGTTGGACATTCCTCCAGGAGTCCAAGATTGGAGAGGGTACAGGCTGGGCTGAGGGACAACTCCCCACCGTGCACGAATTTCGTGCACCGGGCTTCTAGTAATTATATAAACACTAGAGGCCAGGTGCACGAAATTCATGCATGGGGGCTGGGAGCGTTTGGGGTGGTGTGTCCCTCAGCCCAGCCTGCACCCTCTCCAATCTGGGACCCCTCAAGGGATGTCTGACTGCCCGTTTAGGTGGGTGGGATCGGGCCTAAACAGGCAGTCAGACATCCCTCTCACAATCCAGGACTACTGGCTCTCAACCGCTCGCCTGTCTGCCAGCCTTATCAATGCCTAACTGTTCCACTGCTGGCCTGGTTGACCCTAAGTGCCCTCACATGCAGGCCTGGTCCCCCCAACTGCCCTCCCCTGCTCTCCTGGTCACCCCTAACTGTCCTCCCCTGCAGTCCTTGTCCCCCCCAACTGCTCTCCCCTGCTGTCCTGGGTCCCCCACAACTGCCCTCCTCTGCTGGCCTGATTGCCCACAACTGCCCTCCCCTGCTGGCCATCTTGTGGTGGCCATCTGGTGTCCACATGGGGGCGGCCATCTTTGACCACATTGGGGCAGCCATCTTGTGTGTTGGAGTGATGGTCAATTTGCATATTACCTCTTTATTATATAGAATGATTTCTGACAGGTTATGATTTAAAATCTTGTCATTCAATTAGTCATTCACTCACATACCAAAATTAATTTCCGAGTTATTATAGAAGAACTCACATTTGTAGAAGAATAGTATCTTTCATTGCTCAGAAAGGTCATGAAAAGCAGGAGCTGCTTGACTATTCAGCTGTACCAAGTGCTTTTCCTGGGGCGTGGGACATGGGGGGGGCAGGATTAAGAGCTAAAAAAGGCAGTGTGGAGCTCTATACACAGGTAGTAATTCTTTAAACTTTCCATTTTCTTTATGATTTCAAATGTTCAAAGAATAAAAGCAGAAGAAAAATATTTTTACTCTATTTCCATTTAAATGGGACCTTTTAAGATTGAACTTCATTAAAGAAATTTTCAAGCAAAACTCCAGAATGAGGGACTCTAGGCTGTTTTTCTTCTTTAAAGTTTTAACTCATTTCAAACTGAACTTCATAGTTTCCTCAAATGCTGGAAAACTCATTTAACTATGTAGTATGTGAACCTGTCAACAGATTAGAGAAAAGCAATTTTAGATGACAGAATGAGAAAACACTAAGGGGAAAAAACAATATTTCAAAATGCAATCTCTGTGTTAAGATGCATTTATATTCCCTGTAATGTTACCCTTTGATGTACATATAATTTCTAAGGTAGTCAATTAAAAGATTAAAAGACCTTGTGGCCATGTTATGAATTATGATTATTTGAGCAATCTGGTGCTCAGGTAGATAAATGTTTGTGTCTAAAAAATAGTTTGAAGATATTGATGCTTGTACAGAGGGAAGTCAAAATATGTTCCTTGTTGAACTCAGCACTGTGACCTACTTTCTAAAGCACTTTGTCTTTTGATGTCAGATCTTTGAGCCACAGGTGACTGGCATTAATTAATTAATTATTTTTTTCAGAAAAACTCTGTAGATAAGTATATCTATTCTTATTCAAATTATATCATGAATAAGGATCTTACATTATAAAAACAGTCTGCCTATAAGTGCTTAACACACATTCCTTTAGAAAAGCGCCAAAGCATTTTCTCCTGCTGTTAAAATCAACTATAACCTTGCCAATCCCACCCTTTTCAAGTCTGATTATACTTTCTGTATTTTCCTCAGTTAGTAGGCACATGGATCCAATTCTAAGTCAGTGGACACTCCTGTCTTTGAGGTTTACAAGCATCAGTTTAGTTATAAAAACTTTACCAGCAACAATGAAGATCTCATCCTTCTGGCAGATCCCAGCATTCCACCTAAGAACACTTCATTTGGAAATTTAAAACACTTTCCCACTAAAACATAAAGCCCTTTAAATTTTAAAAAATCAATAAAGACAGAAAACTTAATATTCTCAATTACAGACTCAGTTCCCAGCCTATACCAGTGATGGCGAACCTATGACACGCGTGTCAGCACTGACATGCGTAGCCATTTCTGATGACACGCGGCCACTGAGGCGGCCGCATGCCGAGGATGAAACATTTGCTGCTCCTGAGGATGAAACATTTGCGAAATAATGTTTTTTCCTCAAAGTGACACACTACCCAAGTTATGCTCAGTTTTTTGGCGAAGTTTGACACACCAAGCTCAAAAGGTTGCCCATCATTGGCCTATACAAATTCAGTATGAGATGCTTAACAATAGCCCTCCTAGTAAAAACTACAATGATAGACACAAACAGTTCAATGAACAGTAAACAAATTTACTGTGGAAGAGTACGAAGCATCTGTAATTAACTTTTATTAGAAATGCATGAAAACATTTTAGACTTAACATGTTTATAATACAAAATATAATGAGCAGTTCTGTTCTATTCATTTATTCAGTGTATTAAAACCTACTTCATAAAAATTAAATCATTCCTTGAAGTAGATACTAAGATAATTTTCAAATAATTCAGACCTGAAATATAGGACCCTGAAATTATTATTTAACCTTATATTGTATTAACTTTATAGTAAGCAATAATTATTTTTGTAATGTTATATATGAACCTAAAATGATGACTGTTATGATTTACTAATTCAAATTGTACTTATTGACTATTGATAAAAACTACTTATATGTGATAAATATGTGAGATATGCTCTATATATTTAGATATGTAAATTTTCCCACTATCTTACACAATATTTTATAACCTTATTAAATAGACAGAATAATCTAGAAGTTCTTAATAATAATTATATGGGACATGTTTTTTTAAATTCTAATTTTAAGTCTCAATCCACAGAGTGTTAGATTGAACAGAACTGATTCTGAGACTAGAAATCTTCAATTTGAAAAATATTCTATGTGGTTTTCAGGAATAATTCCAGTAAGCACCACTTTAAGAAGCCATTGGATTAGGTGTCATTATTCTAATTTCACAGCCCTCAATCAAGATTAATCTATGAATAAAACCTACACCTCTCTGCTCAAAAGCCTTTAAGCCACTCTTCCACCCAAACATTCAGCTGTTCTTTTTATGCTCTATCAAACTGACCTATATAAACAATTCAAAATTTTTCAAAATAGGCATTGTTGACCAACGTTTTAGGCTCCTCTTGGGAGAGGATACCAATGAAATAAGTTCTGATATTTACAGTGTGTGTTTTACGGCGATGTATGATAGAGCCAGGATATTAATGTCTTTGGGTACTATAAAAACAGAAATAAAGGACAGTTTCTCCTTTTGGAGGCCTCCGTTCGTTTGGATACACCTGGTGACAGCAGAACCACTCTGCTAAAAAGCCTCCTTGGCGGAATATTCCTCCTCCTTGATCCCTGCCTCCCTGCCGAGGTTTCCTGTACTTCATAAGACAGTATTACTCTAGTCTCAGTGACTCCCTGGATTTCTGACATGTGTAGTGGCCTGAATGCTCTTCTGGAGATATGTACCAAAATCAGATCACTTGACCCGACATGCTTCTCAAATAACTAACATGATCAGTACCCTGGAGCGACAATTTAACTCACATTACATGAGAACAAGAAGCAAGAAAACGCCACAGAAAATTCCCCTTTCCTTTTTATGCCTTCTGGGACTAATTCAAAGTGGATAAATGCAAGGAGAGGGACACATTGTGACCAAAAGTTTCCTTCCCTGAGTCTACAGCTTCTGCTAACAATCTCAAAACTCAAAAGTAGCAGATGCTGTTACATAATAATCTCTATTGAATATTTTATCTTCAGATCTCTAAAATACTAATTAAATGGCTAAAAATAGCTACTCATTTATTTAGTAATTATAATATACTAGAGGCCCGGTGCATGAAATTCATGCACAGGGGGCCCCTCAGCCCGACCTGTACCCTCTCCAATCCGAGAGCCCTCAGGGCATGTCCTGCTGACCTTAGGCCCGCTCCCTGTGGTTCTCTGCTCTCTGCAGGGCTTGCCTGCTCCACACCAGAGCGATGGGCAAGCAAGCCACACCAGAGCGATGGGCAAGCAAGCCCTGCTGGGTGCTGCCTGCAGCTGCGCTTGTCTGCTCCTGGGTCACCGCGGCAACAGCCAAGCAGGCCCTGCTGTCTGCTGTCAAGCTGCGCTGCTGGACCCACCCCCAGGCCCACCCTGAAGTTGCCTGTCCAGCCCTGCCTGGCTCCCCAGGCCCCACAGCAGCTGCAGCCGCTGGGGTCTGGCCCTGCCTCCCTCTTTGGCCCTTGAAGCAGCCTTGGCGGCTGCTGACCAGGCCCTCCCCCAGTGCAGGTGCATGGAGGCGGGTCCCATGAACGCTGATGGGGCGGGTCCGGACGCCACCGCCGCTGCTGCCTCTCCGACCCACAAAAGCTGATGAGTCTCCCCTCAGCGGCAACAGATCCGGCCGTTGAGAGGCACAGGGCTGGATAGGCCACCCCGAGTCCCGCCCCCCAGCCTCCCGCGTAGCGGAGTGATGGTTATTTGCATATTACTCTATTATTAGATAGGATACTTGTATATGTATAGATATTAACAACAAACAGGCTGAAAAGGGACTATAATAGTTGGGTTATTTAATTACATCTGTTACAGTCATTTATTTCAATTATAACCCAGATTTTGGATGTGGTCCTTTCAAATATAAAAGAGATTTAGGTCTGCAAAGTCAAATGTTGTTACTAGCTTTAGGGATCTAAAACAATTTATGCTGGACAACACTATTATATTTTTGTTCTTTATAGATGTACTAGAGACCCAGTGCATGAATTTGTGCACCAGTGGGGTCTTCCAGCCTGGCCTGTGGGATTGGGCTGAAACTGGCTCTCTGACATCCCCCGAGGGGTCCCGGATTGCGAGAGGGCACAGGCCAGGCCGAGGGACCCCACCGGTACACAACCAGGGCCGGGGAGGGATGTGGGAGGTTGGCTAGCCAGGGAGGGACTGTGTGAGGGCTCCAGGGCATGTCCAGCCCATCTCGCTCAGTCCCGATTGGCTGGACCCCAGCAGCAAGCTAACCTACCGGTCTGAGCATCTGCCCCCTAGTGGTCAGTGCACATCATAGCGAGCGGTTAAGTGGTCTGAGCATATCATTGGCATACTATGCTTTGATTGGTTGAACAGCCAACCAGATGACTGGACACTTAGCATATTGGGCTTTTATTAGATAGGATTGCCTCTGGAAGAGGTGATTTCAGAAGTGACACTGGAGTGATACAACTTTTAAAATTTATTCTTGTATTTTGTGTGAGAGAAAGGGATATAAGTAAAAACCAATGCTATCATCCAGTATCACTTTTGCCCTCTGGTAAGTAATTCATTGTGAATGGACATGCCTCCAGAAATGTAATCTTTTTTCTAAGTATGCCTAGCTCCTCACCATAGTTTTCCAATCTGTTCACAGCTTAGAAAGTAGCACCACTTAATCCCACTTAGCTTGAAAGAATAATACAGTGTCTATGGTGCCAAAGTTGCTGACCCAGGTTCAAATCCCACTTATGAGTTCTATAATCTTAGGTATCTGGTATTTTGTCTTCTCATCATTTAACAGGCATAATTATGTTGCCCAACTCAGAAGGTGTTGTGAAAAATAAATATTAAAATATACAAGGATGCACATCAATTTTAAATAATTATTTTACCGTCAAATGTGTATCTGTATTATGTATCTATTTACATCGGTTTCTGTGCAGATATGATGAAGGGATATGCCAAGAGTATTCTCTATATATGTTTGTGAATGAGGTCAAAATAGCTCATTTTCTTCACTCTGACTGCACCTGCTTCAGAAGAACCAATATCTGTACCACAATGCCAGGCAAGTTCTCAAAAGAAGTGAGCACTGTCTTAACAGCTGCATGGCAACCAATTCCAGAAGGCATGGTGACTGCAGATCCTTTGCCAGGACCAGGAGAGTATATTCTATATTTCTATTTATCCTTAAATATAAAAGAACAAAAAAGGGAGTCCTGCACAAGAGAGAAAATCACATGCTTTTTTTTTTTTTCACTTTTCTTTTGTCTCCTGGAAAAAATCTTGTAAAATTTTTTCTTTTTTCTTTTTTTTTTTTTTTTTTTGGAGAGTATCCAGGTTAGAGCAGTTACAAAAAAGTGTCTTCTGTCCAACATCAGCAACACAATATACACTTAAGCTAAAATCAGCTAAAAGCTACACAGAGCAAATACTTCATTTCTTTTCTCTTCATAGAGATAATAGTTTATAAATTGTTTTGTGTTTCTGAACTAGAGGAAAAACACTATGGTGCATAAAATGCATTAAGCAATGCCCAAGTATGATTGCTGGCTTTCTCTGAAAGTTAGTTAGAGTGTATATACTAACCAACCTAAGTTAGTTTGTTTCAAATAGGTGCATAGGACAGCATATTTTAAAATATATGTGGAGTAGAAAAATTTTCATGAAATTATATACAATATTATTTCCAGCATTTTTTGTTCTAGCTAGATAACATAGAGAAATTCAATATTACACAATTGACATAACATACCTATAAAATTAATAATTTACTTTAAATTATGTCAAGTGTCATTTCATATATATTGAGTTCTATTATAACAAACATTATCAATTTAACCTACTTTTTAATGTAGTATAATACTGTAGTATGAATTAATATTGGTATATACACTAATCTACACTAATAAAAGAGAAACATGTAAATTGACCATACCTTCGCAACACCCACCAGCCAATCAGGAGTGAGTATGCAAATTAACCCAACAAAGATGGCGGTGCCTACAGCCACAAGATGGGGCACCCAGTCCCCTCGGTCCCGCAGGAGTCCCTGGTCCTGTCAGCCCTTTTAGGCCAGATCCCAGTAGGATCATCATGTAAATTGACCATACCTTCGCAATCAACCCCTTGATTGCCCCCTACAACCAGTAGGATCGGGCCTAAGCGGGCAGTTGGACATCCCTTGAGGGGTCCCAGATTGGAGAGGATGCAGGCTGGGCTGACGGACACCCACCCCCTACCCCCGTGCACAAATTTTGTGTACAGGGCTGCTAGTATATATATATATATATATATATATATATATATATAGAGAGAGAGAGAGAGAGAGAGAGAGAGAGAGAGAGAGAGAGATGTAAATAAGCAGATATTCATACGTGTGTGTGTGTATATATGTATTGTGCTCCTGAGATTGTGCAAGTAACCTACCTAGACTAATACAGCATTTAAAGCAGTATGAAGAATACCTGGACTGTGGAAAGAGGCCAGCTCACAGTAAACATTCAATTAACTATTTTTATTATTTATTTTTAAAATATATTTAATTGATATTTTACAGAGAGGAAGGGAGAGGGATAGAGAGTCAGAAACATCGATGAGAGAGAAACATCGATCAGCTGCCTCCTGCACACTCCCCGCTGGGGATGTGTCGGCAACCAAGGTACATGCCCTTGACCGAAATCGAACCTGGGACCCTTCAGTCTGCAGGCCAACGCTCTATCCACTGAGCCAAACCGGTCAGGGAATTTTTATTATTATTAATGAACAATAAAAATTTCTATTTGAACTCACATTATGGGAACTAGACAAAAGAGGGAGATATTAAGCAGGTAATAATAAGGGAAGAGCTCAGGAATTGAGAACATCTTGCCTGGGAGAGCATTCAAAGAACATTGTAAGGATCTTTCCCAAAAGTGAACACGTGTTTCATATCATTGCAAATGAGAATATTGGGACCACATAAGAGATATTTGTTGACTGAGAGCTTTATGGAAACCCAAGGTAGTGATGATTAAAGATTTATAAAGGGATGTTTAATAGCAATATAAAAATTAAAGTCTAGCGGTAATTTTCTGAAGGAAAAGGATCATAGAGGGAACTTGCTGTTTCTATAAACTTCCTGTTTCTTAAGAAAAAATTACAGTATAAAAAGCACATTTCTTTCTCATGAGAGAGTTAAAAAATAGTGGATACATAAACAAGATTTTCTTTAATAACAAATCTTTTCATAGATAATAACAGAACAAGACACTAAGTTGTCTTTTCACCATTTATTAAGCTCTATTGACCAATGAGTTTATC
Organism: Cnephaeus nilssonii; assembly: GCF_951640355.1. Lineage (NCBI taxonomy): Eukaryota > Metazoa > Chordata > Mammalia > Chiroptera > Vespertilionidae > Cnephaeus > Cnephaeus nilssonii. The sequence continues at coordinate 97,816,627 of NC_137073.1, forward strand.
TGATATTTTAATTAGAACTTGCATTATGTTAATAAGCATTTAGTGCCATAAAAATATACCACAATGAAAATGTATGAGTTGTATGTTTTTTCTTAAAATAATTATTTTTATTTAAGGGATATCTGTTTATTTATCTGTTTAATTAAAGACAAGACACTGAAATCTTTTGAAATTAGAGCAATTGAAATTATCCCTATTTCAGCCTTGTTAGAATGAATATAAGAACATAAAGTGACTGTACAACAGACTTAGACTGACATCTACTGAACAACCAAAATCTTCCTTTACATTAAGTATAAAAGCACAAAGTGTTTCTGTTGAAAAAAAACAGAAGAAAATGAAATTTCTTCAGTTTCCAAACAGATTTAAAATATGAGATTTAAAATCAGGTAATCATATATTTTTTAATTTAATGTGACAATATAACTAGGTAAGCAAGAATCTTGATTCATAATGAAATATGTTATTGCCAAAGCATGCTGATGGTTTCCTTTATTCATGATTTTCAATTCTACAAAAGTTTAATTTAAGGGAACACATTTACAAGAATAAAAAAAGATTTCTTATGACAGGATCTGCTGGAAATGAGCAATGCATATATTAAAAACTCAAGAAATTTCAAGAAAAGAATGAGACATAGGAGTCATATTTATGCAAATTTGAGGACCTCTTATAAAAAATGAACAGTACAAGTTTTAAAAGTTTATAAACAAATTTAAAAATTATTTTAAATATTCTAAAGAAATTTTAAAATTATTCATAAAATATACATATTAGCTATTAATAAATTGCTACCAGATAAATATATGACATGGGTCAATGACTAGTAGAAAAATATTAAATATTTTAATGCTAGTGAAATACATTATTAATGAAAACTGTTAAATAATATTGCATTAAATATTTTTGACATATATTCTCATTTAATCAACCAAGTAATCCCAAGAGGTGGATATATGTTAGTTTAGCTGGAAAAGAAATCATGGTGACATGAGTATAAGGACCAGCCTCTTGACCCAAGTCAGGATGAATTACTAGACTTGGACTTCAAAGGTCAATCCCAATGCCCTTCATACCACACAGCTCCCATTTAGGGAAAATATTACATTCTTTAAAAGCTGAATCCACTTAGATTTTAAGTCTTAGAACATTTGACATGTTTCAAAAATAAAGTTGTTAGAAGTCATCACTTAAATAGTATGTCATAACCCTGGGGCAATTATCTACATTCTTAAATTGAAAAATAAAATTGCCAAGTTTTTTTTTAAATTTATTTTATGTTTAATTGATTTTTCTTTATCTAATATTATCTTCAATATTTAAAGATATTTTAAAATACTCCATTGGCACATACTGATTTTTGGCATGAGTTTATGATTGTAAATTATGGAAAAAAATTATGTAAGGATCCAGCCAAATTCTGTTTATGATACTTTCATAGCTCATCAATAGAGAACAGATGGTTTAAAGAAAAACTTTCTATCAATAATATTACAGTTTGAATGATACAGAATAATTCCTTTTAAATTTGTTTGAAGGGAAATAGAAAAAGATTTGGACTTCACATAATGTTCTTAACCAATGTCAAACATCAGTGTAAACCAGTGATGGCGAACCTATGACACGCGTGTCAGCACTGACACGCGTAGCCATTTCTGATGACACACAGCCGCTGAGGCAGCCGCATGCCGAGGATGGAACATTTGCGAAATAATGTTTTTTCCTCAAAGTGACACACTACCAGAGTTATGCTCAGTTTTTTGGCAAAGTTTAACACACCAAGCTCAAAAGGTTGCCCATCACTGGTGTAGACACTTGCTCTAATGCTCAGGATGCTGCTACAGCTGTGTGCTGATGAAATTTGAGCATGCTTTTTCAAATCCTGGCACCACTTAGTATTCATTTTAAATTTTGTTACTGCCTAACAAAGCAACTACCATTATGATGTATTGGTTAAAATTAAATTTGCCTTTTTTTTTTTTCCATCGGCAAACAAGTTTCCAAACAAGGTATCTGAATCCAATTTATTTGTGAGGATTATTCTTCCTCTTGGCTTAGATTCCCTTTTCAAGTACCCTTATATATCTTCAAAAACATATTGAATGCAAAATAAATATCTATGATGATGATGATATATGAAAAGTGATGACTGCTATAAGAAATCATTATACATACACTGCAATAAAAAAAAAAATGTAGAAAAGCAAGAAAGGGATATTTATAAAAAACCTCTTCCAAACCGTAAAATATAAAATTCTTCCAAGGTGTACACTGTATGCTGTGTCATCTACCTTTGCTCTTTGTTATTCAACTTAGTTTAAAAAAACCAATAGCCCTGGCCATTGTGTCCCAGTAGTTAGAGCTTTAGCCTGAGCACTGAAGGATCTTGGGTTTGATTCCTAGTCCAGGGTACGTACCTGAGTTGCAGATTTGATCCCAGGCCCCAGTATTGGGGTGCATGCCGGAATGTGTCTCTCACATGGATGTTTCTCTTTCCCTCTGTACCTGTTGCCCCCTCCCTCCCTTCCGCTCTGTCTAAAAATCAATGGAAAAAATATCCTGAGATGAGGATTAACAAAAAACAATCCAAAACACAAAACCTGTGGTTTTAAATACATTTTAAACTTTTTAATTTAAATAGTATAAATAACATGAAGGTGTTAGATTACCCCACTTGTACATGATTTATCTTCATTTAGCGAGTCTACTGTGTTTCGTGAGAATATTACATCCCCACTTACCCCAAGGAGATTTTGTTTAAAGTTTCTTCTTAAAATATATTTAATGCTAAATAATTTTAATTTCTAACATGCAAAAATGAGTGAAATAAAAACTGACTAAATTAATCAATCTATTAGTAAATGTATATTTCTCAACACATTTTAAAATCAAAAGAAATAGAATGCAATATGATAAAAAAGAAATGATGTAATGTTGGTCTGCTGAAGAGGCATAGGTACATTTCCTACATGCAGTAAACTTTCTGCTAACCTTGCTAGGAACTCAAGCTAGGAATACTGGAATACTCATTCATGTTGTATTTCTAAACCATTAGAATTTTATTTCTCAAGAAAACATAAATAATAGGGATCTAAGTCCACTGTATGCCTTCAGGTAGTTGAGGTATTTTTTTGCATAATTTATAAGGAGACAAGAGAGGGCCAGAAAATCTAAATAACAGACAAAATTGAGCAGCTGATAAAAGGATAATTTGGGACACAGGTAAACTAATAATGGAATAAGTATGAATTTTCAAAACCACAAACTTATTTAAATGATGTGATTTATTCTTCTATAAGTCAATTTCATCTCCACAAAGAGAGACAATATTAGCCTAATTAACTTCAGAAACACAGTTTATTTGGGTCCATACCCACGGCCTCTTCCATTTCTCCTCCAGAGCAGTGTCGATTTCCGAGGGTGTTTGCAATATCATAGCGTGCATATGTGAGGGGACCTCTGGAGGTAACGGTGATCATCTATCCTAGGTAGCCTGTCATGTTGAGTAACTATAATAATTAGTTACAATTTCTCAAGGTTCTACTCTATGCCATAGACTATTCTATGTGTTTCATTTATGTATTACTTTACTTAATCCTCTTTATATTTTATTTGTATTTTTCAACAATTTTTTAAATATATTTTTATTGATTTCAGAGAGGAAGGGAAAGGGAAAGAAAGACTGAAACATCAATGATGAGAGAGAATTATTGATTGACTGCTTCCTGCATGCCCCCAACTGAGGATCGAGCCCACAATCTGGGTATGTGCCATTGACAGGAATTGAACCCAGGACCCTTCAGTCCGCAGGACGACGCTCTATCCAATGAGCCAAACCGGCTAGGGCTCCTCTTTATATTTTATATCTAAGGGAACTGAAGTATAAATATTATTTGCCTACAGTTCCACAGGTAGAGTTGGGCATATGACTTCCGATACTGAATTCAATCACTATACTGTATAGCCTCTGTGTGTTTCCAAGGTGCTAAGCTTTCTCAATCCTTGGGCATGGGTATATATCTACTCATATTGGCATCACAGAGGTGTTTCTCCCCACCTCACCTCCACTCTATCTCTACCTCCACTATTTTTGAACTGCTGTCCATTGGGATGATCACAGGAGTTTTTTAGCTCTTTCAATGCTGTATAGTGTGTGTGTGTGGGGGGGGGGGCATGTGTGTATGCTCTATTGACACATGTAAGAATCTAGTAAGACATCCATGTGGCTCTATCCATGCTCCACTCCAAAGCCATGTAAACAAAAAACTTTCTGTGGGAATTGCCTTCCAGCACAAGACAGGGAGTAGGACATAGATCTCCTATAATCTCAGATTTCCAAACTAGATGGAGATTCCATTATCCCTATCCTTTGGAGATAATGCCAGGAGTGAACCCAAGTGCAGAGACCCTTTCCAAAGAATGATTTATCTTCCCACTCTTCTTAGGAAATTTTTCCCTCTGTGTGTGTGTGTGTATGTATGTGTGTGTATGTCTCTATGTGTGTGTATGTCTGTGTGTGTATGTTTGTGTGTGTGTGTGTGTGTGTGAGAGAGAGAGAGAGAGAGAGAGAGAGAGAGAGAGAGAGAGAGAGAGTCTGTGTATGTATGTGTGTGTGTGTGTGTGAGAGAGAGAGAGAGAGAGAGAGAGAGAGAGAGAGAGAGAGGAGAGAGGACTGGTGGCTGTGCCTCAACAGGCATTCTTCCTGGATCTGCTTTACAAATGTTCTTATCTTTATTAAAGCTTAACATCCAATAGTTTGTTTTTGTTCTCTAGTTGACATGACAAATTCCCATTGTGACCTGAGGTATTTACAGGCTTGGATTTGGGTTTGCTTATGTAGGCTGCCATGGAAGTAGAATCACCTTCTCTATGGACCTCCTTGTATAATTAACTTAACATGGTCATAATATCTAATTTCTGTGGTGGCAAAATAGCCCTGAGACACCCATACTTGCCTCATACCAAAATAATAATAATTCATACTTGGACACATACAGATTAATACATTTAATAGAATCTCAACTAATCTATCAACTGCGACATCAGAAATAGCTAAAGAGAAAAATGTAAACTGAATGCCCTCAGCCCACATCTGCGTTCTCTTTCCATGAGCCCAGAGCACACATATCAGGCCAGAAACACTTCTCTAACATCGGGGATGCTAGTAGGTAGGGATCGGGTGGAAGTGGGAAAAGGAGCACCAGTTACTTAGCACAATCTTAGTGGATCTTTTTCTGTCATAATGAGAACATATAGATTGCATGGTTTCTATAAACAAACTAGAGGCCCAATGCATGAAATTCGTGCAAGGGACTTAGCCCCTGCCACTGCAGCGGCCGCCTCTGTCTAGGCCCTCGCAGCCCCAGCTTTGTCCGGAAGGTCCTCTGGTCTAATTAGTATATTACACTATTATTATTATAGATGGAACCAACTCATGTTTCACAGCACACGTGTAGTGTTAGTATAATTTTTCATATCAATTACATCAACATCTTTTTGCTTTAGGAAGTTCTGAGGGTAGAGGCAGGCAGAATTTTCTTCTCCTGGACCTGAAGTTGTTTGGTTTCTGAATAGAAAACATTCTTGCTTGCCTATAGCAAGTCTTTCATGGACATTCAACAAATGCCCATTGCTTGTTACTGTGAGCAAGGATGTTTTGTTTGCCATAGAATTTCCTCAGGATGTCAAAGCATGGTTCGCTACGTTTTAAGCTCTAAGTAGCCTTGAACATTCATTTGAAATGATAAACAAGTCAGAAATGTTGGTGCGATTTTGCATTTTACAGACTGGAAATGAGAATGAACTTCAGATGATCAAAGCGCAGAGCCCTGCAGAAGGTGGAAAGGAGCCAGGCTCTTGGATTTCAAGGCCTGCTTTTCTAGCCTTGAAAAGCCATCCGGTGTGAGGGTGAGACGTGTTTCTCCTGGCTGGAGGCGGCAGGGAGCGTGTTTTCCTCCTGTGGCCCAGGGTCAGGGTGGTTGCTGGTTTTCACAGGCTGAATTCAGATGAGGCCCTTGGTCTGCATTCCGCTTTGTTTCTAAGCGCTGAGCGATTTCATGCACTTATCCTTTCTTTGCCGCCTGCCTGGTTTCCATGGAAATGCAGGCCTCTTGGAAACGCAAAGCCTTGCACCTCATGCACAGGCAGCGTGTGTTATTTTTGGAGTCAACTGAGCAGTGAATGCATCCCAAAATGTCAGCGCGAGCAGGTCCTGGTGGGGGCAGGCGGAGATGCGGACGGAAGGTTCAACACCCAATTGTCTTATTGTGGAAAGAACTTCACGTCCAGCATGGTCACAGGTCATCCCTCGCTCTATAAGAAATGCAAGATTTACCTTGGTAAACATTAATCTAGACAGAGAAAGGAAAAAATACATAAGCTAGGGGAAAATTTAGACAGGGCTTTGTGGTTTCACTACATGTTGATTTAATGTGTACTCAACAATTATAAAGGTGAACTTTTTACTCAAGTCCGGGTGTAAATAAAATTATTTTAAACTTTATATTTATCAACATCTCCACTAGAATATGTAATTTCATGAAAATTTCCCCCCAGTACAGCTTAAAATTTGTTTCCCTACCACATACACCTCCTTTCAAAATAAAATAAAATTTAAATAATAATTTAAGGGAAATATTTTTTATAAAAAAAGAGATAATTGAAAAAAACTATGGTATAAAATTGATTGTGGTATATAATGAAAAAATGTATTTTTCTAAATTATATGCTGATGAAGAAAATATTTTAGTACCTATTTTCTGTTTAATTCTTGACATGTTATAGCTCTATATTTCAACTGATTTTATTCCTATCATAACAGAATTTATTAAACCTCACATAAAATCATAGGCTTTTGAGAGCAACTCAAATATAAAATGTTAATTATAAAAGGATTTGTTTATTGCATAGTTCGATTACTCCTCTCTTTGTGCAAGGTAAAATTCAAAGACTTGTCCAAGCCAGATTTTTTAAGAAGTGTTTTCTCTTTTCAATATGCACACCAGCAAATTTACTCACTACATCATAAGTGTTAGAAATAATAAACTATAAAAAGTAGTGGAAGACAAACAAATCAGTGTACCTTGGAGGAAAATATTTACTAAAGTCTGGCTTTTGTTCATGGAGGAGAGTAGGGAGCAAAATGATTTAGAAAAGAATAATGTGTAATTTGGCCCAAACACAAAAGACAAAAATGTATATCCACACAAATCACTTTAAAACCTTTGTTTTGTATTTCCAGGGAAGGGAAGGCACATTTGCAAATGAAATAAGAGCCCCATCCGGTTTGACTCAGTGGATGGAGCATTGGCCTGTGGACTGAAAGGTCCCAGGTTTGATTCAGTCAAGGGCATGTACCTTGGTTGTGGGCACATCCCCAGTAGAGGGTGTGCAGTAGGCAGCTGATCCATGTTTCTCTCTCACCGATATTTCTGACTCTCTCTTCCTCTCTGTAAAAAAAAAAATCAATAAAATATATTTTTAAAAATGAAATAAGAAATGAACATATACCTTAGGCTCTAGGTGTAAATAAAATTATTTAATAAAATGAAATAAAATAATAAAAGAAAACTTTTATTATAAACTGAAGCAAAACTTTTGATTTAACCATAGCGATGGAATGAGAAAATCAAATTGTGTCCACAAACCAATTTTAATACTTTAATGTTTTAATAAAGTTATAAAGGGATACATAGCTGGTGAACAAATGGTGAACCAGAACCAGAATTACATGCAATGAATCTGGGTTTATAAACTACATTAAGCAGGTCCCTCTTCCAACTTTATTGAGATATAATTGACCTATAATGTTGTATCTATCTAATAAAAGAGTAATATGCAAATTGACCATCACTCCAAGACACAAGATGGCTGCCCCCATGTGGTCAAAGATGGCTGCCCCCATGTGGACACAAGATGGACGCCACAAGATGGCCTGCAGGGGAGGGCAGTTGTGGGCAGTTAGGGGTGACCAGGCCAGCAGAGGAAGGCAGTTGGGGGGGGGGAACCCAGGTCTGCAGGGGAAGGCAATTGTGGGTGATCAGGCAAGCAGGGAGGGCAGTTAGGGTGACTGGGCTGGCAGAGGAGGGCAGTTGGGGGAGACCAGGTCAGCAGGGGAGGGCAGTTGGGGGGGACCAGACTGCAGGGGAGGGCAGTTGGGGGGGACCAGACTGCAGGGGAAGACAGTTGTGGGCAATCAGGCCAGCAGGGAAGGCAGTTAGGGGTGACCGGGCAAGCAGAGGAGGGCAATTGGGGGAGACCAGGCCTGTAGTGGAGGGCAGTTGGGGGCAACCAGACTGGCTGGCAGGGGAGGGCAGTTAGGGGCAATCGGGCCGGCTGGGGAGCCTTTAGGCATCAATCAGGCTGGCAGGCAGAAGCGGATAGGGGCAATCAGGCAGAGGCAGATGAGCGGTTGGGAGCCAGCAGTCCTGGATTGTGAGAGGGATGTCCAAAGGCCCCGTGGGATCGGGCCTAAATGGGCAGTCGGACATTCCTCAAGGGGTCCCAGATTGGAGAGGGTGCAGGCTGGGCTGAGGGACCCCCCCCCATGCACGAATTTCATGCACCGGGCTTCTAGTAAGTTATAACAAACATTTCTAATATAAGGTATAGATAGATAGTAATACATTTCAACTAAGAATAGCTCCTTGATATTAGTTTTAAATATTGTATCCTTCATAAGAAATTTGCATGCTTTTGATCCCATACATCACCAAAAGTGTGCTTGTTTCTTTAAAATAAAAAACTTTATCTCAAGTACCTAGGGATAGACACAGACAGACACCTCTGGTGGGAGTGTTGGTGGGGGTGGGGGAGCTGAGCAAAAAGGAAAAAAAGAGAGAACTTATAGACAGGGCCAATAGTATGGTGATTGTGGCAGGATGGAGTGGGTGAAGGGGGAAGAGACATCGATTGTATAACTGGTGATGGAAAAAATAAAATAAAATAAATAAATTAAAAAAATCAGTGTTGCCCATTCCTAATCATGGCTCTTGCAATTCAGTATTACAGAGGTTATTTAGGACTGAGCCTGAATAACACATTATAAATGCAGCTGGTGATTCAAATTCCATCTCAGAAAAACTTACAGGTACATAAAATTTATAAAAACCAAACATTGAAATTATTTTTATGACTCGGTGCCATTGTCTATCAAGTCCTCCAGTGGAATTTAATCATACATAAATGATAGGAAAATGCTCCATTGAATAACTATTGCTGTATCCAAATCTCAGAACTTCTCCTGCAAGTTGCCATTTCCATTCTTATCTTAAACCGTACAAACTGTTTCTGCTTGTGCTTACTTTATACCTTCACTGTTCACAATTTGTTTATCCCTTGTCTGTGTCTATACCTGAATGAGAACTGACAACTGAGAGTGAGATATTTTGAAAATGTCCTGGCACAAATACATCTTTTCCTTTTTCACCTTGTCTAACAGGATGTAAATTGAGTTTGGTAAGTCTTTACTTATTTATTTGCTTGAGAGAGATTGAGGAATAGAGAAACAGAGAGTGAGAAGAGAAATGTAGATTTTTGTTTTTTCACATATTTATGCATTCATTGGTTGATTCTTGTTTGTGCCCTGACAGTGAACTGAACCCACAACCTTGGCATGAAGGGAAGGCTCTCTAACCAACTAAGCTACCCAACCAGAGCTTGGTGAGTTTTATATTTAGTGAGTTTATATTAGTTTCTCATGATCACTGTTTCTCTTTGTAAGTGTTCCAATACTTCAAAATAATTTTCTTACTAATTGGCTTGGAGATTTTGCCTGAGAATGACATCATCATTTTCAGAGCTAGCTAACATCTCTTCCAAGCTGTACAAATCCAATATTACTGATCCCAGCTTAGTGATGATAGCCAGGGTTCTTGGGAAGGGCACGCTGCTGTGTGATGTGCTCTAAATTTAGAGCAAGTTTGAAATGCAGGTCTGGAAAGTAAAAGCAAAAATATTATATCAATCAACTGACTATCTAATAACCAACAATATGCTGGAGTTAGGCCAAGGATTCACAGTCTGTTTTAAGACTTCTTTAAGGAGCCTGGCTTGTGCACAACCAGGGATTTGCAGAGACTCTAATATCTTGACATTGTCAGACAGACAAGCCAAGGGCACAACACATACTCTATTTACATTTATATACATAACATTACCAGCATGTCTCCAAATTTGACATCCCCAACCATTGCCTCATTGCTTCTTTTTGCACTAACAGCACTCTTAAAATTATTTTAAAAGGTGGAGCACAGGAGATTTTTAGGGTAGTGCAAGTACTTGTATGCCCTAATGGTGTAGCACAATTGAATAGCATATTAAGGAAAACAACTTGTGTTTTCAGCGTTTGTGGCTAGACTAGATTCGGTCTTGTGAACTTCTGGGAGTGTCCATAAGACCCAAATAGCCCTATCCTATCTAATAATAGAGTAATATGCAAATTAACCATCACTCCGCGACAAAAATGGCGGCGCCCATGGCCACAAGATGGCGGCGCCCAGTGCTCTCAGGCCCACCGAAGTCCCCCAGTCCCAGAGAGGGCTACCGCTGAGAGCAGGCAGCATGCGAACGGGGCTGTTGGCCTGGGAGGGTCCCGAATACCCTTGGCTGATCTGCTCCCAGCCTCAGCCCTGGCTGTTGGCCTGGAGGGCTGCCTACGCTTCCTCCCCGCCACCCCCACATCGCTCCCATCCGTGACCTGGAAGTAGCCTGGGAGACTGCGAACAACCTCCGAACAACCTCTGTGTGATCTGCTCCCAGCCGAGAGCCGGGCAGTGGGCTGGGAGAAGGAAACCCCCGCCCCGTGTGATCTTTGACTTGGGTCGGCGCACACCCCCCCGCCCCCCGCGTGATCTCCCAGCCGCGACCCGGGCAGTGGCCTGGGAGACAGCGCGCACACCCCGCCCCACCCTAGCAGTGGCCTGGGAGACGGCGCGCACACCCCCCCGCGTGATCTCCCAGCTGTGACCCGGGCAGTGGCCTGGGAGATGGCGCACACCCCCGCCCCACGTGATCTCCCAGCCCCGACCCCGGCAGTGGCCTGGGAGACAGCGCACACACCCCCCGCGTGATCTCCCAGCCGCGACCTGGGCAGTGGCCTGGGATATGACGCGCACTCCCAGCGCGATCTGCTTCCAGCCTGAGACCCCAGGCAGTGGCCTGGGAGAAGGCGCACACCCCCATCCCCCCTCCCACCCACCCCCACCCCCCCACGTGATATTCTCCCAGCCACAACCTGGGTAGTGGCCTGGGAGGCCGCGCGTACCTTCCCCCACCTCCCCCCCCACAATCTGCACTCAGCTGTGACCGGGGCATTGGCTTGGGAGGCTGCACGCACCTCCTCCCCCTCCCCTCCTTCCCCCCAATCTGCTCCCAGCCTCGACCGGGGCAGTGGCCTGGGAGAAGTCACACATCCCCCGGCGTGATCTTCTCCCAGCCGCAACCTGGGCAGTGGCCTGGGAGACAGCGCACACCCCCTGGCGTGATCTCCCAGCCGTGACACGGGCAGTGGCCTGGGAGATGGCATGCACCCCGGGCGTGATCTGCTCCCAACTGAGACCCAGGTAGTGGCTTGAGAGAAGGCACACATCCCCTGGCATGATCTTCTTCCAGCTGCGACCCAGGCAGTGGCCTGAGAGAAGGCACACACTCCCCCGCCTGATCTCCCGGCCGCAACCCGGGCAGTGGCCTGGGATATGGCATGCAACCCGGGCGGATCTGCTTCCAGCTGAGACCCCAGCAGTGGCCTGGGAGATGGCACACACCTCCACATGATCTGCTCCCAGCTGAGACCTAGGTCCCAGCTGGGAGCAGATAGTGGGGGTGGGGGGAGGTGCACAGTCTCCCAGGCCACTGCCCAGGTCCTGGCTGGGAGCAGGGGAGCGCATTTGGGGGTGACCGGGCTTTCAGGGGAGGGCAGTTGAGGATGATCAGGCTGGCAGGGGAACACTTAGGTATAGATCAGGCTGGCAGGGGAGTGGTTAGGGGGTGATCAGGCTGGCAGGCGAGCAGTTGGGAGCCAGCAGTCCCGGATTGTGAAAGGTATGTCCGACTGCCTGTTTAAAAACAGGCAGTCGGACATCCCCCGAGGGGTCCCAGATTGGAGAGGGTGCAGGTAGAGCTGAGGGACACCCCCCACCAGTGCATGAATTTCATGCACCGGGCCTCTAGTATTCTTTCTAATAGGGAAAAGCTCTTTCAGACGCAAGTGGGACCTACTGAAAGAGAAAGCCAGTGATTGTGAGTAATCCCAGGACCAAAGCTATTCATCTCAGACCCCATTTGAACAAGATGAGGAAGTAGAGGGGCAGCCGGGGGCTTTAGTTTATTTCTCTTATAGCCATTCCTACTACCTGTGCCTTTTGTGTGTGTCCCTTGATTCTTTCAGGCTGTTTTCCTTTATTTTCTGATGGAACTCGTATTTAATGAGCAATTCACGTGACTACTTCGTAGGCAGGCCCTAATAGATCATACTTTGTGTTAGATTCTGGGCGGAGAGGAGAACAGATTCATTTTATCTTAATGTAAGGTACTGTCAAATTCTGTAAAGAATAGTTAGAAAAACAATGAACCAATATAGGCACACAGAGATGACTCTTTTAGTCATTTGTAAGAATCAGGACAGGCTACATTATAATAAGAATATACTCGCCAAATATTAGTGGCTTAACCTAACAGGGGTTTATTATGGGTTGACTCAAAGTCCTCTTCAGCCCAGACAATGCATCGTGGCTTCAGATCTCCTAGTCTCAACACAATGATCCAAGGGATCAGAGCCCCCAACCTGCCGTAGCTACAACATCTGGATTAGGTGGCATCAGCGCAGCAGAGAAAACAAGTATAGTCACCCCACGTTCTAGAATAAAATGTTCAGACCACAGATGTGACAAGCCACCTATTTATTACCAATTGACCATTGCTAGTTATATGGTCTTGCTTAATCATAAGATAGTTTGGGAATAATAACCTTGCTTGTTGCTTGCCCAGAGCAAGAGAAAAACAAGATGTAAGTGAGCATCAGAAGTACCTACCCATTCTTGTTTGAAATTAACAAGATTAAATATTCTATATACTACAACTTTCCTCAAGTTAAACTTCAATAGCACAAATTAGAAAAATGCTGCTTTCAGAATAATTTTTATTTGATTATAAAGGATTATCATGATTCTATTAAGGAACAACTAAAGTCTATACACAATTCTGTGAACTCACCTGGGTTTTTTGTTTGCTTTTAATTCAAGCACAATATATTTTTACCTATCAGCATGTTACACAGAAACCCTTTTAAAAAAATTTTATTGTTGAAAGTATTACATATGTCTCCTTTTTTCCCTCATTGACCTCTTCTAACCCACCCCCACCCCATCCCAGGCCTTCACCACCCCATTGTCTGTGTCCTTGGGTTATGCATATATGCATACCTGTTCTTTAGTTAATCTCTTCCCACCCACCAACCTCTCCTGCTTTCCCTCTGAGATTCTGCAGTCTGTTTCTACACAGAACACTTTTAAATATGTTCTTATTCCTCCTTGATTTTTAAATGTACTCTTATCTATTTTTCAGGATAAAATAATTTGCTTTGTAATAAGTCCTAATATGTATGTAGGTAAACAGATCTCTATTTAATAATTTATTTCTAATTTGTTTTAATGGCTCTCACAAAACTACAGGTAACGACAGAAATTCCTACCTATTAAGTAGAACCATCTACAATCATTGTGTTGACTATAATTAACGATGTTGTATGCTGTTTTTTCAAAATATATAGTTGTATTTAAGATGCATATTTGACTGCACTAAAAGCAGAAAGCTCTTTGCATGTTTTGAACAATATGATAAAACTATGCTCACTACTTCCAACAAATTCAATTATCTAGGGCCGTGGTCGGCAAACTGCGGCTCTTTGGCCCCTTGAGTGTGGCTCTTCCACAAAATACCACGGCCTGGGTGAGTGTATTTTGAAGAAGTGGTGTTAGAAGAAGTTTAAGTTTAAAAACTTTGGCTCTCAAAAGAAATTTCAATCATTGTACTGTTGATATTTGGCTCTGTTGACTAATGAGTTTGCTGACCACTGATCTAGGAAGAGCCAGGAGTCCACCACAGCTGAACTGACTTTGAGGCTGATTCTCCCACCAAGTGGTCCTTCATTGTAGGAGAAAGATGTGAAGTCCCAACCCATGACTGAACGGGGCGGGATGTGAATGAACAACCCTCCAGATTGAAAGTAGGTCAGGGTTGCCAGAATCTGAAGCGAGTCAGACAAAATCTTACTCTGTAGCAGCATCAGGCATGTGAGAAGAGCCAACTCTGTGCTCAAAGTTCCTATCCACCCCGTGCCCTACTTCAGGGATGAAGAGCAAATGCTTTATGCACATTAACAGTGGGCTTTAATGTGCAAGGTCTTGCCTTTACTAGGAAAGAAAAATAACAAAGGCAAAACTATGGAAACAATAAAAAGATCAGTGGTTGTTAGATTCAAGACAAGAAAAGGATGAATGGGTGGAGTCCAGAGGATTTTTAGGGCAGTGAAAGTACTCTGTAAAGTACTCTGTAATGATGGATAAATGTCATTTACATTGTCCAAATCCATAGAATGTGTAACACCAAGAGTGAACCTAATATAAATTATGGACTTTGGTTTATAATAAAGTGTCAGTATAGGTTCAGCGATTATAACAAATATCCCACTCTGGTGAAGGAGTATTGATAATCAGGGAGGCTATGCATGCATGGTGTAGGAGTTATATGGAAAATCACTGTTCCTTCCTCTCAATTTTGCTGTGAACCTAAAAGTTCTCTAAAACAATAAAGTCTTTTAAAAAATGAGAAAAGTTCAACCAGTATAAAAAAGGCCTAATCTAATAAAAAGTAATAATTAAATTATTTTCTAACTATTGGCTATACAGACAGTTAAAAAATTTAACCAAATATTTCAATTATTCTGTAACCTGGAGCATGTAATAATGACAAATACCACATATCTTTAGCACTGGATACAATTTATTTTTTAACTTATATGTTAATTCTAAAAATGTGAAATTGCTTAACTTATGAATATAAATAATTTCATAGAGACACATTATGGGATATACATCATGAAATATAATTGTGTGAAGATAGTGTTTAAAAGTGTTTCCTTCTTTTTTTTCCCGGCAGATATTAATAAGTCAAAGTAATATATATATATATATATATATATATATATATATATATATATATATATATGGTAAATTAAAGCTTTTAGATGTCACAAAGACCTCTAATGTTTGCTTGTTTGTTTTTTACTGATAAATAGTTAAGAGGGCAGAACTTATGTGAGTAAATATTTTCCATGGTGTTCGATGTATTACAGAATGCTTGGGGTTATTCCAATATACAGGCCAGTGATATTAAAATACATACAGGGTGTCCAAAAATGTATACACACTTAGCAGCTAATAGCTCAATTTTTAAAATGAAATGTATTTTAATAAGCACTGCCTTTATAATTATTCAAAGTATGTGTATACTAGTACATTTTTTGGGGGGACACCATATATATATATATATATATATATATATATATATATATATATATAAAACTAAAATGAAGTGGCCACAAGATGGCAGCATTACATAAAAGACAATGCAAATGAAAAAAATTTACTAGTAAATACTGTAAATGCATATGCCTTAATTTCATCTGATCAAAATAAAAAAATGCAAAAGAAATCACTTCTCTGTTAAATACTTGATGAGAATGGATCAGTAGGTCATATATCATTGCACATTATACATTTTAAAGTGAAAATAGCATATTATTTTACCATAATTTAGGAACATAGCTCCCAAAAGGAAATTTTGCAGAGGCCTAAAGAGTTTCCCTTCCTTAAATAAACGAGACTTGTCAGAGTGAAAGCAAAGTGGATAGGTTTCACATACTCAGACACATCATTCATATATATCCACAAATACAAAGTAATATGTAGGGAACTATAAATGAATTCTGAGAATTTCCGTATCTCCTTAAGGATATCACTATTTATTGAAGCTCGAAACCACTTTGAAATTTAAATATGGCTTTATTTGAACCAGTTTAAAAGTTATATAACAAAATATTAGAATAGTAGCAATTTGTTATGAATTCTGAATAATTTTGTGAATATAAAGCATACTAGAGGCCCGATGCACGAAATTCGTGCACAGGGGTGTGTCTCTCAGCCCAGCCTGTACTCTCTCCAATCTGGGACCCCTTGAGGGATGTCCGACTGCCTGTTTAGGCCCGATCCTAAATGGGCAGTTGGACAGCCCTCTCACAATCCAGGACTGCTGGCTCCCAACTGCTCGCCTGCCTGCCTTCCTGATTGCCCCTAAACGCTTCTGCCTGCCAGCCTGATCACCCCCTAACCACTCCCCTGCCAGCCTGTTTGCCCCTAACTTTCCTCCCCTGCAGGCCTGGTCACCCCTAACTGCCCTCCTTTGCAGGCTTGATCACCCCCAACTGCCCTCTCTTGCAGGCCTGGTCCCTCCCAACTGCCCTCCCCTGCTGGCCTGATTGCCCACAACTTCCCTCCTTTGCAGACCTGGTCCCTCCCAACTGCCCTCCCCTGCTGGCCATCTTGTGGTGACCATCTTGTGTCCACATGGGGGCAGTCATCTTTGACCACATGGGGGCAGCCATCTTGTGTGTTGGAGTGATGGTCAATTTGCATATTATCCTTTTATTAGATAGGATTAGATAGGATAGAGGCCTGGTGCACAGGTGGGGGCCTGCTGATTTGCTCTGAAGGGTGTCCCGGATCAGGGTGGGGGTTCCCTTGGGACGTGGGGCAGCCTGGATGAGGGGCCTGTGGTGGTTTGCAGGCCAGCCATGCCCCCTGATGATGCAAGCGGAGGCCCTGGTATCTGGGATTTATTTATCTTCTATAATTGATACTTTGTAGCCTTAAGTGGAGGCCTGGGCCTGCCAGGGTGTGCGGAAAGCTTGGCTTCCTCCATCACCGGGGGCAACTCAAGCCTCCTGCTCTCTCCAGCTCCGTGGCTGCCACCGTTTTTGTTGGGATTTATTTATTTTCTATAATTGAAACTTTGTAGCCTTGAGCAGAGGCCTGGACCCACCAGGGCAGGTGGAAAGCTTGGCTTCCTCCATTGCCGGGGGCAACCCAGGCCTCCTGCTCTCTCTGTGGTCGCAGCCATCTTGGTTGGGTTAATTTGAATATTTACTCCTGATTGGCTGGTGGGTGTGGCTTGCTGGTGTAGCAGAGGTATGGTCAATTTGCATATTACTCTTTTATTAGATAGGATTGCATTGAAATTTTAAATCCCAAAGTTGAGAAGAATATAATTTTTACTATGAAGATATTCTGATATATTTTATCCATAAAGTTGGAAACACTTGAAAATATTAGATGCCATTGATTGTTATGTAAGTATGAAATTGTTCATGCTTGTTCCTCTTTACATTTCAGCAATGTAAGTCCACACATCAGCCCATTTGAGCATTAGAGTTCATTCATTCTTATATAAGCTGAGGGTAGGAGTATAACTCTAAGGAATTCTGACTCACTGGGAGGGAGGGAGGTCTGCCCTGAAGGATGGGAGCATCCTAGTGAGCTGGGGATAGAGGGAAGAAGGTCATATGTACTCTCTTTATGCCTTTCTCTCCTGAACCCTCAAACTCTAGGACTGTGAAGTGCCTGCCTGGGTTGTAGATTGAAAGGGTCTTCTCCTCAGATTGTAACCTATAGGTGGTCAGAGAGGCTGGTAAGTAACAGAAAAGCAGGGCTCTGCTGGGTCCCAAGTTTCTCTATTTCCCTAAGTCATTAACCAGGTTGTGTAAACAGAATAGCTGGATTCTCTGTTGCAGGGAATTGAAAAAAGGGGTAGAATAGGGATTGTTTCTACCTTGGACCTCAGCAGCCAGGGGGTGAACCAGACTTTGTCAGGCCACATTGGTAGTAGAAGAGGCAACCTGAGGGTGTTTCTAGGATCCCATTTTTCCAGAAAAAAACTCATGGATGCTCCAGAGGCAAGCACTGGTCTAGTCCAGGCGGCATCTTGAGTTGACTTAAGAAAATTAATGGGGGACTTAAAAATCTGATAACATGTACATATCTAGTTCATGACTGTTCTAAAATTGGTCCCAAGATCTTCTAATTCAATCCATAATTAAATAAGTAAACAGCACATGAAACATTTTACCCATATAAGTAATAGATATGTAACTTGCAAAAGTGATTAACAAAAGAACACCAACCATGTGCTATAGAAAAAATGATCTCCACACACTTTGAGGTGTCCTGTGGTCCCAGCCTGATGGCATCTGTTTTCTCCCGCTCTCCTTACCTCCAAGGAAAATAGTTTCAGTGGTCCATACCCGATCCCGGAGAACATGAGAGTTCTCTTATTCTTTACTTTAACTATCAGTAATAATCAAAACATATTTCATCTTACTTTTTTCTTACATATCAAAACTCTGACTAAATCCAATTCAAGGGTAGAAAAGAAGGTTAATATGGCCCATCCACAAAAGAGCACAGTCTTTTCTACTCTATCTTGCACTCACATGTCTTCAGAATTGTAAAAGTGAAATTTAATTTCAAATTTAAGTATGCTGATTAACTTTCCACAGTACTTATATTACTTGATTAAGGAAATCAGGACTAGTTCAATCCATAAGTAAATAAGTAAACAGTACTTTTTTATTCTTCTTTTGCATTAGACCGTTAAGCTCCCTGTCCCTTTCAAAGGGTTCTCCATGAAATTTAGAAAATGGACTGAAATTGGCAGTTGAAGGACATGATGGTAGAGGAAGATGTCAGTGAGAGTAAGGAGTCAGCCAGCTGACTTTAAATAATCTCACCTCATGGTATTCATTTATTTATTCACCAAAGTTTACTGAGATTTTATCATGTGCCTGGAAAGCACAGTGCTGTCTCTTCACTAACTTCCCCAAAACGAAATGGATGATGAAAAAGCTGTCTTGTCTCAAAAACATGAAAGATGATTTATAGTGATCTTTATTTATCCACCCCAAATCTAGAATTGAATAGTACTGTGGGTTGAATTGTATCCCTCTAAAGTTCGTATCTTGAAATACCAACTTCCAGTGCCTTAGAATGTAACCATATTTGAAGATGGGGTCTTTAAAGAAGTGATTGCGTTAACATGAAGTCCTTAGAGTGGGCTCTGACCCAATATGACTAGTGCCCTTCTAAGAAGAGAAAGAGACACTAGGGATGTATGTACACAGAGAAAAGGTTAACCACAAGCTAAGGAGAGAGACTTCAATCTTACTGACATCTTGATCTTAACTTTCTAGCCTCCAGAATTGTGGAATAATACATTTCTGCTGTGGAAGCTACCTCGTCTATGAAATTCTGCTATGGCAACCCTACCAAACTGATAAAAAAAAATAACTAAAGTGACAGCTATTTCAGAAAATACTTTAAGTAATTTGGATTATTGTTAGTGAATTAAAATGTGCTCTTGTTATTCATTTTTAAAATGATTTTAACTACTGCCCATACATTTAACTGTTATGTTTTTTAATGTAGTTGTCATTGCGCTGTGTGCACAGCAGAGGGCAAACATGTTCTGAGCGTCTGTTTCTCATTTGTACAGGATGGACTGCTCTAAACCCAAATGGCCATAATGTGCTTACCCTCGTGTTCTATCAGACAAAGCAGAGAGGGGAAGCGGCTTAGATTGCTGACACAGTACTGTGGACGTGTACATCAAGAATGAGACTCTCGCTCACATGAATTTTCCCATTCAATGTCAGACAAAACAGAATCCTCTGTCTCTTTGTTCTCTAAAGGATCCATTAACTCTATGCAAGTTGGCTTTTAAAAATAATTTGCAACCACAACACCATCTAGTATTTGTCAATCTTGATATTTGAACACATCTTATAAAAAACATTCATAATGTATTTTTACAAATTAATATATAAAATTCATCATATTCATCCATTTAATATTCAGTTAATATTTCAAGGGTTAGGTTTTTGATTGTTTGTTTTGGTAATTGTTGTTGGAAATGGCAGCAGAACACCAAGAAATGTCCCCATCTTCTTGGTTTTGTCCCAGAATATTTCTTAAAAATTGTTCACACCTGGCTGGTGTGGCCCAGTGATTAAGCATCAACCTATGAACCAGGAGGTCACAGTTTGATTCCTGGTTGGGGCACATGCCCATGTTTCAGGCTCGATCCCTAGTGGGGGGTGTAAAGGAAGCAGCCGATTCATGATTCTCTCTCATCATTGATGTTTCTATATCTCTCTCCCTCTCCTTTCCTCTCTGAAATAAAAAAATACACATATATTTTTAAAAGAAAGTGCTTCCCATTTTATATTTTTTGTTAAATTTATTGGGGTGACATTGGTTAATAAAACCATATAGTTTTCAAGTATACAACTAAAAAAAATACCCCACACACACACATCTGCATACTGCATTGTGCACTCACCACCCAAAGTCAAGTCTCCTTTCCGTCCAAAGATTGGCTTACTTTTATTTTGGTCACACTTCTATCCAATGTGTCATCCCTTTTGAGAAGTAATATATTGCAGGAACTCCTGGCTGCAGAGAAGTAGTATCAAATCTGTAGCAAATGAAAAACAGGGAGAGATTGACTGAGCATCAAGATTCATTTCCATTTCAAGTTTCACCCTAGACATCCCCTGTCTAGGGTGAAACTTTCCTTCCTTCAATACAAGCAATAAGAAGTATTTTATGATCTAGGAAACATACTTCTTAATAAAACCAACCAACCTGCTCAAATTAAGAGTAGGTATAACCTGTCTATACCTGGGCAGACACAAGCGTTTTCAGCTGGTGCTTAAGACCCCAATTTGGGGAAGCACATTCATAAGGACACAGACATTTTTATTTAAAAATCTAGAGTCGAAGTGAATAATCCATATTAAAGTTAATAAACGCATGCTCAGATGTAAACTCTTCCATTGGTGAGAAGATCTTGACAGTCAAAAGGATGATCTAATTCTCCATAGTTCAAAACAGAACCTTGAACAAAATAGATATTCATTATTTGAAAGTATAATTCAACTCCTATTAGGTCATAGATAGAATATACTTCTTGGGAGGTAGCCTTGAATAGGCAGCTTTTGCAAAAATGCAGATCTTGTTAGAAGAGAAAACCAGATTCCAGAGGCTTAAGGGAGCTGCCATGATCTCTATGTAATCAAAAGGGGGAGCACTATTATAATGCCAACGTAATCTTAAACTTCAGTTTTGAAATTAGATACGTATGTTTTCCACATTCTTTTCAAGCATTTCAAGTTGCCACAGGCTATCAGGAATCACCTCACACCAAGCTGTTTGTAAATGCTACTCCAAAGTTTAGAACAGGCCACTAAAAGTAGACTTTGTTATATTACATCTGTATGATAATTCTACTCAAATCAAATATATAGTTATACAAACTGAAAATTGACCCATAATGGGAATAATGCTGGTCATTTATAATAGCAGCACAGTTATCACTAGAATGAATATGCTGTGCTTTCCTGCCCACTAACTACCCAAAATGCCTCACTGGAGTATTCATTCAAAGAGACAACAGAATGGTGCCTCTGTGAGTTCCTCCAACTTCCCCAGGTGTTCTTTCAAGCCTCCTAAAATCTATTAATGACTGGACCGTAACGTGGAGCTTTCCAAATCTTCCATAGCTCTAGCCAATAGTGACAAACCTCTGCATACCTTGTTACGGGGCTGCCTGAGAGAGTCGTTTGAAGCATACAAATTGCTGCCTACAAAAATAACTCACGTTACTTTCCTTTTGGCTGAATTTTTACCGTCTACATGATTAACTCTTACAGAAACAACTCTTTCTAGAGGCAAGAGAAAGAAAGGTAAGAATTTGGAGTCATGACACAAAGCAACAAGAAAAAGAAAGCCTTAGTATTACTTTGAAATCCAAGTAACGCTGCTTTCACTCAAGTGCATTGCCACCAAGGAGGAGCAAGCTTCAGGCCTTGAGTGTTTGTACAGGTTCCTGTCAAGGCCCAGGGAGAGACGCTAGCAGTGTGTGATATGGCCATGAGCTTTTTGTGAGTTTATAAAGGTACAATTTTTTATCCTGTCATTTAACTCTCCCACTTGCTTTCCTGCTTTTCCTCCTGTCCACTGCTGCTGGAATGACCACAGGTGCTACTGGAATCCAACAAAGGATTGGCTAAAATGGGGGGACACTTGGTCTGGGTTTAATGGAGTATATTCACCTGGTTCACAGTCATGTCTGGCAGAATTAATTCATTGCTCGCCTTCCCAGTGTGTCAGAGCTTCCACGAACGTGCATGTACTCCCCAAGCCAACTCGCTTTGCACAGGGGTGTGCAGGTGCTGGCCCAGAGGACCCATGTGAGGTGAATCATGTCCCCCAGCCCCAGGCACCAGATGGGGGAGGGACCTCAGGGAGCAACAAAGCGTGGAACAGAGTCCGAAGGCAGCCTGTGGAAAATTCTTCCTGTCATCAGCAATGTAAACATGTAATGGTGGGTTAGTTTCTCAACAAAACCTAGTCAAAATGGAAGTTTGCTTCTCTTAGAAATCTATTTTAAAAGGGTATTATGTTGTGCAGCCAGTGTAGCTCAGTGGTTGAGCATCGACCTATGAACCAGGAGGTCACAGTTTGATTCTAGGTAGGACACGTGCTCAGGTTGCAGGTTTGAGCCCCAGAGGGGGGGGGTGTGCAGGGGGCAGCCAATCAGTGATTCTCTCTCACCATTGATGTTTCTATCTCTCCCGCCCTCTCCCTTACTCTCTTAAATCAATAAAAATATATTTTTAAAAGGGGATTATGCTAAGGAAAATAAGCTAGACAAATATCATATAATATCACTTAAATTTGGTATCTAAAGAACAAAATAACTGAACAAACAAAATAGAAACATATTTATAAATACAGAGATGTCACATGAAAGAAATAAGATAAGGCTACAACCAAAATTAATATAGGTCTTGTGTATGGATAGTCACATTATTTTACACTGTACTTATCGGTATCTTTTCAAACTTAATAAATAGTCTGAATAAGCAAATAAGAATAAAGAAAACTATCAGCTGGAAGATCCCAGCTGAGTAGTTTTCTCAGAATGCTTTGCACAAACGATAAAGTGTAGGGCAAGTAAAAAGAACAGTTGAATTAGATCAATGATGCTCAGAAGTCCTAGCATGTGCCTTCTTACAGAATTAAAGGAGAGATAAGGAGACAGGTATTTTAAAGGGAACCACAGGAAAGAATTCTGAAGCACTAACACCTGAACACAAAGACTGAAAGGTTTCACTGAATCTCAGCCTGCGGATTGTCTTTTAATTCCCTTAACAATAGCAAATCTTTCACATAGCAAAGATTTTAATGTTCATATTTTACATCCACATTGCATCGCTTTAAAACAAAAGTGGGTAAAGTCTGGAGTTCTTGGTCTAAATTTCTTCCTACTAAACTTAAAAGAAAAAAGAACAAGAAAAAGACCACTTTTTAAAATTTGACTAAAAGGAGCATTTTTGTTGAAAGGTTGATTGAAAGATACATATTAGATTAAAAATCTATAATCTGGGAAGATATAATTCATGCTTAAAGAGACATAAAAGAACATGTATATGGTGAGTAGTATTTACAAGTAGAAGTGACCTTTTATTTAACCATAGTAAATATGTTACCATAGTAAATATGTTGCTTTCTTTGTATCAAAAGGGTGCAGGTTAAAAGATACATGGCTTCAATGGGTAACTATTTTTTTCATGGTCACACAGCAAATAACACCTGAGATCATTTAGGGATATCCCTACTCAATAACATAATGACGGCTCTCTGTCATCTCATAGCATCTAGCTCCACAGCCACAAAGAGAAAGCTAGGCTGTGATCTGTGCTTCCAAATTTAAACAGCAAGGTGACATTTCTCAAAATTGCAGAGAATTGAAGGATGTCGCAGTACTCTGAATAGAAATCCAAATAGCCTACATTTCACAACTTTGGAGAAAATACTCTATCTGGTATTTCAAAATGCATTTTTTAATAAATCCAGTAGATGGCATAAATACCCCTATTTTCCAGGTGTTGAGTAGCATTAGTAATCATGAGCAGGATGCTGAAGCTCTCCAGACAGAAGGAGGAGGGATGGGGAGTGTCCTCAGACACTGCAGGAAAAGCTGGGCTAGGTCTTGATTTGGAACTAGGCCCGAGCTTTTGTAAACAGACATGACTGCCATGATCTGTTTGCTATTGGTAACTTCATATTTTATAGAAGTGGAATTAAGAGATATGGGTGTCCCTTATATATCTTAAACACAATTAATTATTTTTAAGCACACATATATTTTTGAAAACCAGAATTTAGAATATTACATAGTCTCACTAAACTCATGGAAATTAATTGCTGGAGGCTTGCAAATAACCAGTAATTAAGTAATTTAGTTGACAAGGAAAAGAATCTCTTATTTGGCCCCAATAGCTTATTCAGGTTCATGATAGTTTCTTGCATAAGAAATTCTAAATCAGATAACAAAATTTTAGCCAGCCTCATCTATTTAGGTTTTCCTTAGTCATGTAGCTCTAGTCACCTCTCATCATCTAAATATCTAAATCCCTTTTTAATATTTCTGTAATTCTAGCTTTCTCCCATATCATATTTTTATAGTCAGTAGGTAATAAGGTAATGGTCTGCATAAGGGACATGTTTTTCCATGTGTTCATAAAAATGTGCACACATACACAAACACACACACCATTGGAGCACTTCTGTATCTGTTTTAGATGACAAAGATTTCAGTAAGCAGAAATTTATTTCTTTTATAGCAAAGGTCCAAAGATTCTTCTTAGATTGATTCAGTGCTTGATTATGTCATCAAGACTGATGTCCTTTCTATCTGTGAGGTCTCCTGGAAGTAAGCCAAAACTTAGGGGCTGGAAAAAAGGGTTGAGATAGTCACCCTTAGCAGTGCAGAAGGGGACTATATGCAAGGCAACCACCTCCAGAAGGCATGTGGGAAGGCAGTGTGCAATGTGAAAAGTAATAGAAGTCTCATGAGAAAGGTATCAGAATTCAGCAGAGGAGATGAATCTGTAGGAGAAAAACATTCAAAGAGTTTATGAAGTGTCCATGTAGGTAAAGGGAAAATCGGCAGATTAAATGGACTAAAACAAGATTTGTAAGATATATATGGAGTGTGACTGCAAGAAGGCAGCACATTTACTGAATACACGTAGGCAGGTAACTGCATTGTCTTGATTTGAAGTCCAAACACCACTGGGTAGTATCTAACGTGACCTTGGCAATGGGTCTCAACTTCTCTGCCTCCTGGGTCTTCCTTGTACAAATCGGAGTCATCACTGTGCCTCTTATAGGGTCATTGTGAGAATTTAATAAAGAGGAGTTTCTTTCAAAAGTCTTCCTTGAATGATTTGTCACATCCTTAAAAATGATTTTTTCCAGAAAATACCCACCATCAGTGGTTTTTGAAAAGCTGCCACTTTGGGATAATGGGTCTAGAGAGAGCAACTCTACCTCTTTTTGTCACCTCCTTGTCCCTATGCTTTCGAGAGGGGGGTTTAATGACACCTTCCAAGGATCACGGAGACAAGATTATTTTGACATGACCTGAGAAACCAGAAGGCTTTCTGCAGCACCCACAGGAGACATCAAAAGATTTTGAATTTTTTTGCATGAGTTAGGAAAGATACCAATTTATATGTATGATTTTCCTGAATGAGTTGGGGATGGGCAGAGGGATAGTAGATATTCTTTAGAGTTATTATCATCATAAATCCTAAGACTGGAAATATGGGGTTTTCATGCTTTTTTTTTTCTGATAAAAACTGGAAAGGAATATAGGGACATGTGGCTAATGGTTTGTAGGTTTCACAGAACAAGATTTTGATATTCCAGACCATGATATAAGACATCAGAGAGATAATCTCCTGACAAGGTACTGAGTGCTCCTTATAAAGATCAGGACAGAGTGTTTAGAAGATTTGTTGATCTATCAAAAGGGCTGTCACAGGAGACTCGTCAGCTAAAAAGAAATGTACGGTATTAGATTTGGAAAGCCAGGTACTATGACTGTGGAATAGAAGCTTCCAAGCCTCCTGAAGGCTTAAGCCGGAACTGGCCCATGTCTATGGGTTAAAGGAAGTCACAGGCCCAACTTAGACCCGATTCCCATTTATAGGTGAAAAAAGTAAGGCTTTTTTTAAAGTTCATGTTGTCCTAAAGGTTATACTGATGGTAGGTGCTTTGGCACAAATGTGATTTGTATCTGCTTTCATGTTAGCATGTCCTCTCTATGAGATTCATCAAAACATTCAACAAGGACATTTATTATATTATAGAAAATAAGATGAAAATGAAAGTTGGACAATTATAGTTAGATGTGAACAATTTAGAGCTATCATAACTCAAAAATTCAAAAAAACATTTTAATCCTGCTTTATTCAACCCTTTTATCAATTACCTTAATGTCATATTAATTACATCAAGTAATTAAAAGTCTTAATAAAATGAAGCTAAATTATCAAATGTATTTTATGTCCAGCACATCAGGTATCTTTGAAATTGTTAGTTATGCTTTCAGACAAAGAGCTAAATAAAGGATTTAAATCAAGAACAAAATTAATAAAATTTTAATATATTTTTTGTGAATATAGTATGCTCTAATGGAGCATACTTCAGAAGTTCATTTTTTAGTGCTATATAATTTCTATTTTTCCCATTTCTGTAAATCTGAATTTTTTGAAACACAATCATTAGGGTTATATCATTTGTAATTGTTTATGTAGGAGATTTTTTTTCCCCAGATATAGTTGATGGGATTTTCCCCAGAGTTTATATTTTCCCAAAGTATATATCTTATAACTGTGGAGTTGAGAAATAGATCACACTGGCCTCTGGTTCATTGCCCTCAGTTTCTATCAGTAAAGTTTATTGCATCATGATTAGATGTTGTTTTACAAATAGGATACATCACACTTTGGCGTTTTTCTCTCCTTCCACAAAAGCAACTGAGTAACTATGGTAGAGGAATTGGAGGGAATAAATACATGAGCACACTCAGAATGACAGAAGATAGCAGAGGGTGACAGAAAGTGGTTACGGTAGGAATGCAAGACAAACTACCTTCCAGGTGAGCACAGATGCAGGAAAAGACTGTGGAGGAAGAAGCTTTTCCCCAATGGTGAACAGGCATCAAAGAATCTCCAGACAGGGAGAGAGCAGGAAGTGGGGAGCTAAAATACTGCTTCTAGATATATCCTCTATTCTCTCTCTCTCTCTCTCTCTCTCTCTCTCTCTCTCTCTCTCTCTCAGGTGTGTGTTTTCTTTTGGGTTATTTTTTAATTCAGTTTTTCTTTATTGACTTCTAGGCAAATTACTCAACTCTATTGTCATGATGATTAATCCTCCTACCATATCTATTCTAGTATTGAGCACTTCAATTTAGTAATTATAGTTATAGTTATTGTTAGTGTATAAAGAATTTTTGATTTCTATAACTGCTTGTTATTTTAGCAACTTCTCATTTTAGAACCATGATATTGACTAGTATTTTTCTAGTATAAGGAACAGATTCTTAGAAGATTGTTTTCTTTTTCTTGCAGTAGCTCTTTTTATACTGCTACATGTTATTATTTCTTTTTTTCAAATAGTTTTTGATTCTTTTTTAAAAGTATATTTTTATTGATTTCAGAGAGGAAGGGTGGGAGAGATGGAAACATCAATGATGAGAGAGAATCACTGATCAGCTGCCTCCTGCAAGCCTCACACTGGGGATTGAGCCCACAACCTGTGCATGTGCCCTGACCAGGAATCGAACTGTGACCTCCTGGTTGTAGGTCGACACTCAACCACTGAGCCACAGTGGCCAGGCTGATCCTTGATCTGTTAATACATATACGTGAAAATATAAATCAGTTTGGCAACTGAGATGGGTTTCTTCAGCTGCTGGGGTATGAGTGTTACGTGGTGGGTGGTGGTCCTACCAGTTGGTTGCAGAGCCGTGGCTGCAGTGAGTGGCCCGGCCTCGGAGGCCGGTGAGGATCTGTGGCAGAGTTTGCAGGGATTTGGCTTTCAGTGAAGAGCTGTTCCTTGTTTATTGTGGCAGGAAATTGCCTGGGAAACTTTCTTTGTTTCTCTTTCTGACCTCAATTTCTCACGTTGGAAGTAGCAGGTGGCCTACTTCATTTATAGACCTGCTCTTACAGCTTTCCTTATGCAGCCATTAATGTGTGGCCTCTGAGACTGGACTGGAAATTCAGATTTCCGCTCTGAAATCTCCTATCATAACATTTCTCTTTGGCCTGTGGGACACTGTCCTAAGTCCTGCTATCTCTTATTTAAGGGTTTTCTGTATATGTACACATATCCCGTATTGCTCTGCAGGTTATAGTCTCAGTAATTGAATTATTATTATTTTTCTTTTACCTTTTGGATATCCTTCTGTTTCAGATTTACTACTGATATCCATATTGGTTTTGTAGTGATTATGGATTATTTCTTATTCTTATAGTGATTTCATTGTAATTGGGCAATGAAGAAAAATATACTTATTAGTTTTTCTTAACCTGAAGTCCAAAATCCATTTGCAAAATTTACACTACTCTAAAGGAAATCAATCAAAGTAAAATGATGGAAAAAAATCTCAAATCTATTATGAATATAAGAATAATAAAAAAATATTCTCTTGGTTTTTTACTAGAATACTGAACTATATGTTGAATGGAGATCATTGTGATGGGACAGCAGTAAACAGGAGGTGGATTGACAGGTGTTGAAAAAATAGTCATTTACTGGGATAAAAAAATATTAGGCTACACCATTTTAACTCAACACTACAGGGACTTAAGAGAAGTAAAAATAATAATATTGAATTACAACATCCCCCATCATCCAAAAAAGTCATATGAGGAGCCCTTTCCAATTTTTCTGTATAAATTAATTTACAGAGATTTAAAGCACTTTATTTTACAATTGATTATGGATTATAAAATTTCAAAAGAGAATAATAGGTTAATGCCTTATTTTATTATTTCAAACTTAATTTATTTATAATATTCTTTCTTTAAGAATATGGTAACCTTAATGGTATCCTTTAATGCTTTTCTCTATTTTTTTTATGCTGGTTTCTTGGACTCTCTATTTCATTGCTTTTTGTTTTCAGTGAAACTACTAGTATTTTACTTCAGAAAATTGATATGAATTGAAAATAGACTTTTAACTTATTTTTGATCAATTCCAGATATCTTTCATCAATCAAATTTATAAAAAACATTTTTCCAAGTCTTTGTATCTTATTTTAGAATGGCTTTGCTAGATTATTTTCACCATGCACACTAACTCATTTTAAATGGAATTCTCAGAGTTGATACATTCTCAATATAATGCCCATTATAACCACTTCTATTTCCAGCATTCAATATTTTATTTCTTTGTTCTCTAACATAGTGAGAATTACAGTATATCTTTCAAATTTATAACCGCATCCGTGTTTTTGTTTGTCTTCAACATTCTTAATGTTGCTATTTTATCTTCTCCACTGCTTCTTTCTCATATGAATGAAAGGAACATCCAGAGGAATCACAAGGCTGTTATCCAGTGCAAAAGATGCCATTCTACACCACAGGATTCTCACCCTTGAAACACTATGACTCTGCCCATTGAGCCAGATCTCTCGGGTTATAAGTTCTTGGTGACCTTAATAGAAAAAAAATATCTTTACACTTTCCTACCTAATTCACTAGGGAGTCTTATGCTATCACCACTTTGTTCCCAATTTAAACCAAAGCACAACATCTTTTCTTTACTAGCTCACAATAGACAGTGTGGTATTCCATAAAGCCTCCTGCTATCTGACTCTGCACTCAAAGTAATTGCCTTTGCCAACAATTTCATTTTCTGCATTTTCCCTTGTGTAATGTCATAGCAATTGTGTGTGGCTGGCTGCTCTATCCAAATGGCTTTCAAGCTGAACACATGCCTCCAATTCACTTAAGCATTCGGGCAGCCTGGGAATTATCTATTACTTAGGGTGCTCTCACAGACCTCATTTCTATTAGTGAGATAACTGCGCCCTTCCCAATCAGAGAAAAAATATGGTGTAAGGTATGCGTATGAGTTCAGAACAAATAATACCTGAATTCTGCAAATATATCATTGTATCCTGAACTACATGTAAATCATTTAGTTTCTGCCAGTGTAGCAAGAGCTGTGAAGATTTAATTAAAGTCTCTCTAATTTAGGTACACTTATTTCAATTTGATCATCATGCATCTCTCCTTTTCCCCTTCTTTGATTTATTTGTTTGTTGTTGGCAAGTGGTACATAATAAATAAAACATTATTTAATATTTTAAATAGATTTTCTAAAGTGTTCTATAATTATTATAATGTCCAAAATTGGGAATGGATTGCAAGTGATCAAGTAGAAAAGCTGTTGCATATGTAAAAATAGTCCCCCAAATTGACATGAAATATTCATATTTTACTACATCTGAGCCAAGGAATGAAAAAAATTAGGATGTTGAAAAAATGTTAAAATGTTTCCAACATTTTAATTAACATTAAAAATGTCCTGCCTAACAAATATTGGGGGAAAGTCAGAGGTATTCCTTTTAAAGAAGCATTTGTGTATTGTCTTCAGCATAAAAACATTTTCATTCTCAAAAAAGAGAAGACTTAAAAATTATAGTTATCTAGAACCCCCTATCCAGATTTAACCTCCAAATGCCCCCTCTCTCTCTTTCTCTCCAGAACTCTCATTGAGTTATTATTTTGCTGAATGCTTTATATGTTTCATTTATTTCATTTATAAGAAAATGTGGAAACGCTGCTACATTTTCCTTATCTCTTGTCATGAAATATTTAGTGGTGCTCCCTGTTTTCAAAATTTTACCAGAGGAAAACAGAATCCTCTGTTCAGAGACCCCTCTCTTCAGAAAGAAGCCTCTCATGTTTCTTAATTTCTTTGCCCTGTTACAGATTTGTCCTGAGAGGGTCTGAAGAACAAAGATGCAACCCTGCCCCCTCTTGTTTTCCTGAAACTATCTCTCCTCTTGGTAGGGCTCACTGACAGCACATTTAGTACATGGCTGGGGGGAGCAGAATGAAGACGCAGATGTCCGGACTTTAGACTTACATACATTTCTAACCTTTGTGGATCACATTTCATACAGTGTCTGTGACGTAGCATTTTAAAATATCACTTTTCCCCCCCAGAAGTCCATTGGAGGGAGCAAAAAACGCCTTTTAATTTCTCAAGTTGTTAAACTGCCCCAAATTATTTCATCATGCCACATAGAAATAATTTGACTTGGCATATTTAAAAAGAAACAAAGAAAGGAGATGATTAACATGCAATGTTCCCACCATATCTCCAGCCACTGGATAAAGAAAAGTGGTTTTGCTTCATTTGTGTCCCCCCCCCCACCCCCGTTTTCCTCTATCTCACCCCTCCCCCAACTATGGGCCCCACCATGGAGTGTGTGCTCCCCTTGGGGTTCAGAAATGCATATTCAGCAGATAGAGAGGAAGCATGAGGACAGAAAGCACTTGGCGAAAAAAGCTGCATTGATTTGCATAGTACAGATGATGGGAAGAAGGGGAAGGAAAAAGGAAAATGAAAACGAGAATCTGCCTCAGCTGGGACTAGAGAAAGAGCATTTTGAGAGAAAAATTAGAGGCTACTAAGCATTGCAGATAGGACAACATTTGAGAGGCAGTAAAAGAGGGTGTGTGAAGAGTTGCTGGGACAATTATTCATTCATCATTAAAATTTATTCTAAATGGTGCTAGGTAAATATTATTATTATTAATGAGTGATTGAGGAGTAGTTCTTCAAATGGACATCAAAGCAGGGACTGCAGCCTAGCCGGTGTGGCTCAGCAGTTAAGCACTGACACAGAAACTAAGAGGTCTCTGGTTCCATTCCTAGTCAGGGCACATGCCTGGCTTGTGGGCTTGATCCCCAGTAGGGGACGTGGAGGAGGCAGCCGATGGATGATTCTCTTTCATCATTGATGTTTCTACCTCTCTCTCCCTTCCTCTCTCTCTGAAATCAATAAAAATATATTAAAAAACAACAACAGGGACTAGAAATTGTGAGTGTGGCATTTATTTGATCTGCTTGGAGGAATTCCATTTGGGTCTTAAGTATGAAGGTATACATCTCACACCTGTCAGAATGGCTATCATCAACAAATCAACAAAAGACAAATTCTGGCGAGGATGTGGAGAAAAAGGAACCCTCGTGCACTGCTGGTGGGAATACAGACTGGTGCAGCCACTGTGGAAGACAATATGGAGTTTCCTCAAAAAATTAAAAATGGAACTCCCATTTGACCCAGTAATCCCACTTCTAGGACTATATCCCAAGAAACCAGTGACACCAATCAGAAAGGATGTATGCACCCCTATGTTCATAGCAGCACGATTTACAATAGCTAAGATTTAGAAACAGCCTAAGTGCTCATCAGCAGATGAGTGGATTAAAAAACTTTGGTACATCTACACAATGGAATACTATGCTGCTATAAAAAAGGAACTTTCACCATTTGCAACAGCATGGATGGAACTGGAGAACATTATGCTAAGCAAAATAAGCCAGTTGGAGAAAGATAACTATCACATGATCTCACTCATATGTGGGATATAATGATCAACATAATTTGATGAACAGAATAGATCCAGAGACAAATGGCAGGGGAGGGGAGATTAGAGAGCAACCAAAGGACTTGTATGCAGGCATATTAGCATAACCAATGGACACAGACACTGGGGCAGTGGGGGCTTGCCCGGGGTGGGAATGGCTTGGGGGAGGGGAGGATCAATCAGGGAAAAGGGAGACAGATGTAAAACTTTAGACAATAAATAAAATGTTTGAAAAAGTATGAAGGTATACCTCTTATCTCTGCTTTCTCAGATCAAGATCATCATCTTAAATTTGACCTAGCTACCTTCAAAATATATCTAGCTTATTCCAGCTTATTACTATCTCTTCATTTTCCACCCTCACCCTTAATCAATTTTTCTCACCTGTTTCCTAGATTATTGCCATAGATTGAAAATTGGTCTCCCTGTTCTACAATCGCCTCTATCTTTGCTTTCCTAAGTTTATTCTCCAAAGAACTAATAATCCTTTTTTAATACATAAAACAGGTCATATTATTACTCTGCACAAAGCTCTACAGTAGCTTCCCATGTCATTTCAAAAAAAAAATCCAATGATTCTTGCAATGACCTGCAAGGCCTTGCATGACTTACTCACTGGCATTATGGCTTTTTCTCCTACACTCTGACCCTCACACACAACTCTCCATCTATAGTGGGCTTTCTGCTGTTTTCCTGTTCCTCAAGAATGCATAGCCTCAGGGGCTTTTGGCTTGCTATTTCCTCTATCGGGAATTTTCATTGTGTACCCAGGGAGCTGTGGATCTTTTGCTCACATTTTTCAAGTCACTGTTCAAATATCAAACCATCAGGAAGATCTTTCATGACTAGACTATATAATATAATAAGATCACTTTCTCTCTATACTCTTAATTCTGCATAACACTAAGTATACTTAGTGTTAATACTTAGTGTTATTTTTTTCTTCATAACACTTACCATTCTCTGACATGTTATATACTTATCTATTTTTGTTTGTTGTTTTTTATCTCCCATATATTTACAAATTAGAATGTAAGCTTTATGAGTTTTGCTCTTTTATAAATATCCTTTGCCTTAAAAGAATGCCTGACACCCAATAAATATTTGTTGAACGAGTAAATAAACAAATGCCACATTCTGAGAAAAGAGTACAAAACAGCAACAGAGTGATTCAGTGTGAGCTACTTAGCTTTCAGAAGACATTATAAAGTCTATGGATGAGTTCTGGGAAGGTGGTGGGTGGCAAGAGTGGCATAGTTTTGAAAATCCTTAATTTTCCCATAAAAAATAAGCAGAGCAGAGTGGATAGCAAGATCTACAAACCCAAAGATGAGGTCTATAGTAAAACTTGTGGCAACACATGGGTCAGTATGTGGCAAAGCAGGGCGGCTCTAAGAGCCACTTGCTGTGAGTACATGCGCATGAGCAGCCATCAGGGAAAAGCAGAGGTATCTGATGGATGTGAGAAGAGAAGCCCTCTTGTAGTAAGCACTCAGACATTAGGCTAATCCAATTGGCAAATGGAATACAAGGCGATCATAGTAAGTTCTGAAAGCAGTCTGGGCTCCAGGCACTTTTGAAACCAACAATCTGAAGCTTTCTTCCAAAATAAAGACCAGCACTGAAAGAAAAAATAATAAATAAAATATCCAGAAAAAAGAAAACAGGTGATACAGATAACAGCGAGGGAGGAATCAGAGAAGGCACATCTCAGAAAGTAAGGGGTAGAAATGGAAAAGTTATCTTGCCTCTTCCCTCCCGTCTAAAGAAACAGAAATGCTTATTTTACTTAAAAGCTTTAAGGAAAGTAATTGCAACCCAATTCTATGTACAAATATCAGACATAACTGAATCCTTTTAGATAATGAAAACCATTTAAGAAGACAAAGCCACAAAACAAAAACTGTGATCTAAATTTCAAAATGAGTTAAAGGTATTGAAAACATAATGGCAACTATGAAAGAATAACATAGGTTAGATTTTTTTTTCCTGCTCTGTGCCTGTTCATGAATAATGGCCAGAGCATTGTATTTTTTAAAATTTTATTCAATTTACTTAAACTTAAAAAAAGTTTAGATTTAAAAATAAACTCAAAATGTTGTTCTAAACAATGACTTGAAGAGAGGGGCTTGTCCCTTGATTGCAGGTTTGATCCCTGGCCCCGGTCATGAGTAGGAGGCAACTAATGGAGCCAACCAATTGATGTGTCTGTCTCACATCAATGCTTCTCGCTGTCTCTCCTCCCTCCCTTCCATTTCTCTAAAAGTCAATGGAAAAATATCCTTGGGTGAAGATTAACAACAACAAAATGGACAAAAGACATGAACAGATACTTTGTCAAAGAGATATACAGATGGAAAATAAGCATATTAAAAGACACTCAACATCATATGTTATTAGGAAATTTACGAAATAAAGCAGAATGAGATGTGCTATATACCTATTAGAATGGCTAGAATTCATAGCACTGACATCACCAATGCTTTGAAGATGTGGAGCAACCGGAACTGTTGTTCATTTCTGGTGGGAATACAAAACAGTACAGACACTTTGGCAGACAACTTGGGGGTTTCTTACAAAACCAAACATAATCTCATCATGTGATCCAGCAACCATGTTCTTATTTTTTCCCAAAGAAGTTGAAAACTCATGCCAATACAATAACCTACACAGAAATGTTCATAGCAGCTTTACTCATAATTAATAAACTGTAGTGCATCCAGACAATGGAATGTTATTTAGCACTAACAGGAAATGAGCCATCAAGCCATTAAAAGACATGAAAAAACCTTAAATGCATATTACTAAGTTAAAGAAGCCAGTCTGAAAAGGATACATGTATGAGTCCTACTATATGACATTCTGGAAAAGGTGAAACTCTGTGGGCAATAAAAAGATCAGTGGTGATCAGAGATTGGAGTAGGGATGGATCAGTAGCCAGAACACAGATTTTTTTCAGCACTGAAACTAGTCTGTATGATACTATGATGGTATTTACACTCCTTAAAAATTTGTCAAAACCTATAGAATATACAGTATAACACCAAGAGTGAACCTTAATGTAAACTATGGACTCTGGGTAATCATGATGTGTCAGTGTAGGTTCATCAATGGCAACAAATGCACATAGTACTCTGGGGGATGATGCTGATAATGAGGAAGGCATGCATATGGGGGGTCATGGGCTATACAGGAAACCTCTGTATCTTCTGCTCAGCTTTGCTGTAAACCTAAAGCTGTAATTAACATTTCCTGTTAGTGTGTTATACTTGTTATAATTGGTGAGTGAATATTGATTCATTTATTAAACTAAAGTCCATACCTTGCATTAGGCTTTACTCTTTGTGTTGTACATTCTCTGAGTATTGATTGACAAATGTATAATGACATTTGCCCACCATCATAGCATGATACAGAATAGTTTTATTACCCTAACAATCCTCTTCACTCCATCTGTCCATCCCTCCCTTCCTCTCCCACCACTAATCATTTTGCTGTCTCCATAGCTTTGTCTTTTCTTTGTCTTTTGTCCAATGGTATAGTTGGAGTCATATAGTAGGCAGCCTTTTCACATTGGCTTCCTTCACTTACCAAATGCATTTAAAGTTCCTCTATGTCTTTTCAAGCAGAAATAACTTGCAAGTAGAAAACACAACTACCTCAATGTTTTCCCACTAAGAAAACGGAGAAGAGCTGGTGACAAGGGATCTAATGTAGGTGAGTAAGAAAATAAAGGTCATGGCCATTTATTTATCTTGGTTATTAATCTTTGAGGCTTGATGCATATCAAGTCCCATCATAACTGAAGATTTATATACACAGTAGGGAATGGTGGGGTATATATAAGAAAAGTAAGAAAAAGTACTATCTATCATTCAGTATTTCAATAAGCCAAGTCTTACCAGGGAATACCATATTTTAGTCCTTTCTGGCAAAACTACAGTTAACTAAAATCTTACTCCAGTTCCAGTAACTGAATGTAAGTTATATTTAATAGGCTAGCAACTGGGTTTCATGTTAATCACCATGGAAACAAGATGCATCCAATCACTGGGCAAAATTTATGGCACAGTTTTTGCTATATCTTTCAAATCCCATGCATAAAGACAAATTTAAGTTGAAATATGCCTTCAACGGGATACATGTTTTCAGAGGGGATATATGAATATGTATATATGGAAAGAACACAAAGTAAAAAAATTATTATAAGACAACATATGCTAGTTGCAGATATTTTTAACTATAATTAATGTTGCTTTTGTTTATGGCAATTAAAATTTACGTTAGTCAATCAATTATTCTGACATAGAGGCTTTGAAGCAGGAGCACTAAAATATATTTTTCTTAGCCAGCCTGCTTTATGAAGTAATGTTCACAAGCTCCTTACAACAAATACTTTAAAATATTTCTGAAATAAAAACAAGATGTCTGAAATATTTGGCATTCAGTGGCCATCTATAGTGTAATAACTCAAATGGATGTAAATGTACAGTGGGAATCTTAAAAAACAAAACAAACAAAAAACTCACATAACTTTACAGCAATACTTCATATTCCATCCAGAAATATGCCTAAGAAAAACACTGCAATAGAAGAAAGCAATGTGCAATGCTTGTGATTGAGGTAGAAGGACTTTTATCTTTGGACTTTGGATTTAGCAGTTAATTCAGTTCTGCAAATAGTTGGGCTTTTATTGCCACTTAATTCAGTGATTGGAGCCTTTTTCCAAACAGCATAGGATGTAAGGTCAACGGTTGAAAAGTCAGTGAAATGGCAATCATGAGTTCCAGTATTTTTGAGATTTGTTTGTTTTGTAGTAGAATGGAAAAATAAATTCACAAGATAATAAACAATTCTAAAGGGATAATTCTAATATGAACATAAATGTTTAAAGTCAGCATTTCCCCTTTTGTGCTTCTGAAAATTTAGGAAAAATTTAAAAAAAGCAAATTTAAATGTTGACAAACTAGAAATAAATTCACAATTATTTGCAGGACTGCAGGAGACACACAGGAGGAAGTAAAGAGAAGCTGAGGAGACAGGCAGTGCCAACAGATCTCTGAAGAATTAGCAACAATAGATTTACTGAAGGTGAAACAGCACAGCGTAAAAGCTGTATGTTGTGGCAACAAAGCGGGTGGAAGTTGGAGTATGGGAAGCACCCTTAGAGCCAGCATATTTTACAAACAGAATAGGTGGTGCCATGCAAGCCTGATTTTTCTAATACAGCCTATGTCTGTAAAGAAATTGGGAGGTAAAGATCCTTAACACCTCCTGCTCCTTACTCTATCACAAGAACCTCCAACAAATCTCTGGCCTAGATACCTAGTCCATTCAATAATGAATAATTAAAAGATGTTAATAAAATCCTATATAATAAAAGTCTAATAATGCTAAGTGTACGACCGTTCATTCGACCATTCAACCAGTCACTATAACATGCACTGACCACCAGGGGGCAGACACTCCAACCGGTAGGTTAGCTTGCTGCTGGGGTCCAGCTGATCGGGACTGGGTGATATAAGCCAGACACCCCCTGGAGCCCTACACAGTCCCTCCCCAGCCCTGATTGTGCACTGGTGGGGCCCCTCAGCCTGGCCTGCACCCTCTCACAATCTGGGACCCTTCAGAGGATGTCAGAGAGCTGGTTTTGGCCTGATCCCCATAGGCCAGGCCAAGGGATCCCACCGGTACATGAATCCATGCACTGGGCCTCTAGTGTTTATAAAAAAATATTTTATAAATAAGGGAAACAGAAGAGCAGCAACTCAGTAACAGATAAAGAACTACTCGCCAGATGCATGTTGCCATGTGGGAAAAAGACAATTGAAATTACATATTTCCCCCCCCCCCCCATGAAATACAAAGCAATCAATTCTAAAAAGTAGAAACACAAAGTGATCTGTGGAAGACAGCAGAAGTATATGAGGTTGAGCTGGCAGAACTCAAGAAAGTAGTATAAAGAGAGTAAAATTATCAGAGAAATATAGTGAGATCGAAGCAACCACTGATGAAAAGCCATTATGGAAAAACCTTATAAGAAACATATAATCTAGAAAGGAGAAAAGTAAACAAAATGTGTTATAAATAAACATTTTTTAAATCAAGAGGAAATTATATATATAAAACATAAAGTTGATTCAATATATGTATAATTGGAATCCCTGAAATTAAATTCAATAATTATAAGCAACATATATTTACAATTCAGGAACATTTTCTAAAATAAAAGATACTTTGAAACTCCACAGAAGAGCATCCAGTATTTCAGGAAAACTTGACCCCCACTTGTGAATACGGGCTATGCATTATTTAAATTATTGAACTTCAAAATTAATTTTTAAAAATTCTATGGGCAACCAGACAAAATTATCAAGGCACTTAAAAATTATCAAGGCATTTGAAAGGGGAAAACATCAGGCCCTGGAAACTCCGTAGTAAAATTCAAGAACAGATGACAAATGGAGTGAGAGTTATAAGAGTATTAATAATAAAAAAAAAAAGTGTGAGCCAAGGACAAGTTTAACCCTTTGAACTCGCTTGCTTTTTTCTTGAGCTGCTACCGATGCTAACCGTGTCGAGTCACATTCGACATCTGAGTGCAAATTAATAATCCTCAAAAAAAAAAAAATACTATGGCCCTGGCCACACAGTGGGAGGCAGCCAATCAATGTTCTGCTTTCACAACATTGAACATTCAAGCTTTTCTTTGGGAGAAACTACTAAAGAACAACTTTAGCCAATCTAAACATTTTTGGTGAAATTATAAGAAATTAGTGCCAACAGATCTGCACTATGGAAAATGTAAAAGGAAGTTCTTCATACAGTAGAAAAATAACACCAGATGGAATCTTGAAAATAAAATAGCTCCAGAAATAGCAAGTTTGCTTGAACATTAAAATGAAACATTGAAAATCATGGGTTGTAGTACTTTGCAACAAAAGTTTAGCTTTAAATGTTTAAATTAGAAAAAGGAAAGTCTAAAGTAAATAATTTAAATTGCCATCATAAAAGCCTAGAAACTAAATACCAATTTATAACTAATGTAAGTAGATGGGAGGAAAATAAAATATTAAAGTCAATAAAAGAGAAAATGAAAAAGAACAGAAAAATCAATATAGCCAAAACTGGTTCTTTGAAATGCATTGAAAAATCAATAAACAGCTGCATAATGATCAAGATAAAAAAAAAGAATACGTACATTACTGATATCAGGAATAATAGAAGGAACATGGCTATAGACATTAAATTGATTATAAAGATCTA
The DNA here is from genome assembly GCF_951640355.1 of Cnephaeus nilssonii. Lineage (NCBI taxonomy): Eukaryota > Metazoa > Chordata > Mammalia > Chiroptera > Vespertilionidae > Cnephaeus > Cnephaeus nilssonii. The sequence goes on from NC_137073.1 coordinate 97,856,528, forward strand.
CTATGAACAACTGTACACCAATAAATTAACCATGTTCATTGCTGCTCAACTTATAAGTAAATATGTGATGTGACATTAGATATTTAAATTCATAGCTCATACTTTTATTGATTTTAGAGAGACAGAGAGAGAAACATAGATTTGTTGTTCCACTTATTCATGCATTCATTGGTTATTGCATATGCCCTGACCAGGGGTTGAGCTCACAACCTTAATGTATTGAGACAATGCTCTAACCAACTGAGCTACCCGGTCAGGGCTCACAGCTCACACTTTTAAACATTATATTAATTGTTGCCAAGTTTATTGCTTTCTTTTTAACATTTTGGAATGATTTCTAATTCAAAACTTAAGGAAACTTAGATATCTCCTTTCCAATTCCTAATTTTACTTATATATAAACACAGCTTTTATTTATTAACATTACTTTTAAATAATAAAACAATTAGGAAATTACATAGGTCTACTAATATTTAATTATCATTCCATGTTTATTAGTAGATCTTTCTGCTAAAATAAAAAGGCATGAATTCAGTGGGATGCAGGGACAAGCAAGTAGAGCCAAAGGGGCAAATGTGAGGATTGTCTAATATTAGAAATATTTTTATCTGAGAAATTTATCATTAAGTTGTTTACAACTTTCCAATTCGAAGAGGACACTGAAGATAGTCTGTATCCCACAACAATATCCAAAAGGTAGTAACAAATTAATCTTACTACAGGCCTCATTTCAATGGCACTGTTGAAGTCATTGATTTCTAGGACCCATAAATGAATAGATAGCTTGTGCCCATTTAATCATGCCCTAAATTGACTAATTTATTGACTACCTCCCTCCTCTGGGCAGAAAAATTGTTTTCACTCTCCAATCTGTCTCTCAATAAGTTAACTAGAACCAGCAAGTACTTCTCACATCAGAAGATTTAATTAGTACAAGAATAGTAACTGAGAGAGGAGGTGCTAACACACAGAGAGAAGTCTAGGCGACTGAATCCTCTACCTTCCTTGCACAGCACAGTGCGTTAGTTTAAAATCCAATGGAAAATCTAGCAAGTGTTGTGATAGGTGCCATGATGTAAATACTGCATCAAATGAGCTTGTAGGCAAGATGTTTTACTAATTAACAGCCACACCATATGATTAGATACCAGGAATGTTCTAAAATGCTGCATGTGTCGAAAGCGAGATCACTTTTCAAGAGAGGCACCTGAATGTCTTCGTTTAGAGATTCTTGTTTATATGGAGCCTCTAAAGAAGTCCATCCAACAAGGAGTCCTGGAGAAATGACGCACCAGATAACAAGCTGAAGTACTAATATTATACATAGTTATGTGTGGATAGTCAACAGTGTGTGTGCACATACATCTAAATTTAGGGAAGTGAACAACCCAATAGAAAAATAAGCCATTGTTATCGGTGGAAGTGGAATCCTTGGGATGCCCTGGCAAAAAGAATTTCCTGAGGCCCCCATGAGAGGATGGGGTTTTGTGGAAAGCTTTATTGATTATGTAAAGTTAAGGGGGTTCCCCTCCAAGATCCCATCTCTGTCCACCTCACAATGGAAGAACTCCAATCTTGTCTTTAGCAGGGTCAGAATTAAGGCCACTGCCCAGAATTTCTGTTCCATGTCATAGTCCAGTCCAGTATCGGACTAGTTTAGCCTGTGCTCCCCGCTGCAGTCCATTGCATGTAGGGCCCCGCATGGCCGTGGGCCATGCTGCTGCTTAAGGCCACATGTTAGGTGAGCACACGGGGCAGGAGTGGGTCACAGAGCAAGAGAACAAGGGAAACGGAGAGGGAACTCTTTACCTGGGGACTTGAACCTTCCAAGATTTTGCGTGCTTCCAGTGGCTCCACTCTTCTAGCAATGATCTTTTTCCCAGGCTCGACCAAGGCAAGCACCTCCCCTACATCACCCTAACTTGACTGCGCATGTGCCCATCTTCCCCTTTGTTGGATCTTTTCCCCCAGTGATCTTCAGGGAATGGACCGGGGGTCCCTGGGGAGGGGGAAACTGTAGCTTCCTGTGAAGCTGCCCAGATGACCACGCTTACACTCCCTTTGCTTCCTTTCTAGTATTAATACTAACAGCTAGCTAATTATGGCAATAATACCATGCCTTTAAATAGGCAATTACAGGAAAAGAAATACAATTAACTTAAAAAAAATGCTCACCGTTACTAATAATTAATTGCAAATAAAAAGAATGTAAGTTATTATTTTTTACTTTTTAATTGTTAAAACAAAATCCAATGTTGGTAAGGTCATGAGAAATCACACAATTTCACTGTGGAAAGGAGTTTAAAATAGCACTTTTTAGACCTATTTAGAATCCGGTATTTATCAACATTTTCTATCAGGTATATGATAAGATATGTGATAATCTGTTTAAATGAGCACTTTTTGAGAGTAAGATTAATGGCAAGCATCAAGAGGACAAAATATTTTCACTTCCTGCACCATGTATATTTAACATTGAAAATATTAATAGTATGGTGCCTGAAATATGAAGATTTATAAGAAAATATGTATTTGATCATTTAGATATCCAAAATATATTTATCATATATTTGGTCTTTGTTCAAAATTCCCAGTAACAGCTCCCAAAACCCTTGTAATTTCCTAAATATTGAGAGTGACAAAGCTGTCTTTTGTTGTTTATGAGGTGGCTTTTGGAAAGCACCTAAGGATGGGGGCTGGTTACCAGAGGAGCCAATCTTGTGATTGGGACTTTCATCCCCAGCCACTGACCTCCCTGGAAGGAGGAAAGGGCTGGGCATTGAGTTCAGTTAGCAACGGCCAATGATTTACTCAGTCATGTCTATGGATGAAGCCTCCATAAAATGCCAAATGGATTAGGTTCAGAGAGCTTCCGCTGGTGAACACATGGAGATGTAGGGAGAGGGAGGGAGCTTGCTTTATGCATCTCTTCCACCTGGCTATTCCTGAGTTATATCCTTTTACAATAAATTGGGGACTTAGTAAATAAAATGTCTCTGAGTTCTGTGAACCACTCTAGCAAATTAAACAGACTCATCCTTGGAACTTCTAACAACCTCCACTTTTGACTGCATCTAAACTCAGAATCACCAGTTGGTCAGAAGCACAGGTGACAACCTAGGCTTTCAACTGATGTCCCAAGTAGGGCCAAGGGCAGTGTTGTAGGACCGAATCCTTAACTTGTGGGATCTGATGTCATTCTGGGTAGACAGTGTCAGAATTGAGTTGAACTGCAGGACATCCAGCTGATGTCAGTCAGAGCACTGCTTCTTGGAGGTCTGGGGAACCCTACATTTCTCTCTCTCTCTCTCTCTCTCTCTCTCTCTCTCTCTCTCTCTCTCTCCCTCTTTCACACACACACACACACACACACACACACACACACACACACACACACACACATTGAAATTGAGTCAGAAATCCAACTAGTGACCAAAAATAAAGACACATGTGCTATGGGTGTGAATCTTTTCTAAGAAATATAATGTAAACAATATTCCAAGATGAAAAAAATGAATTTTTTTCTATCTTGTAAATTTTATAATCAAATACTGTGTTCTTACCAGTTACAGACCAGCACTCTCTAGAAAGTTGGCACCTTCTCAGAGACATGAACTAAGGCACTGTATATTATTAAAGCATATTATAATATAACTAGAGGCCCGATACACGAAAATCATGCAAGAGTAGGCCTTCCTTCCCCCGGCTGCTGGCACCGGCTTCCCTCTGGCACCCAGGATCTCGGCGTCCCTCGTAGCCCCAGCTTCATCCAGAAGGTCTTTGGGAAGGCTGTATGGTCTAATTAGCATATTACACTTTTATTATTATAGATGTACTGTTTGCTATAACATAGTGTAACAATATATATTTAGCTATGTTTTTATTATAAGTATATATTTATTATAATTTATATTCTATATTTGAAAATGACTTAATATTATAATTTTCTGTTTGTATGCATTAGTTCACAGGCTTCAAATTCCTTAAGGAGAGGATTAGAACCTTGGCCCTGTGCTTTACCAACTGAGTCACTCTGGGTAATCCACTTGTAGGGGCTTTGCCCTTGCTATTTCCTCTATCTAAATTGCTCTTAATCTAAGTCATGGCTCTCTATCTCTCATATTCGGGGGTGATAGCATATGAGATCGGTCAACCCTAATCACCTGTTTCATACACAACACCTCTTCTGTTATTACCAAGCAAGCAATCCTTACTCTGCCTAAACTTTCCTCTTAATCTTTACCAAGACTTAGAAAATATATTTATTTTTCTTGTCTATCTATCCTGCTAGATTGTGACTCATGACATTAGGGATTATGCATGTCCGTCTTCACTGAACAAGGTAGTCAACATAGCAGACCTCCAATGAATATTTGATGAATAAATGCATAAATGAGGGACAAGCAGTTCTAAATCTCATTTTTTTTCAATCTATAAAATCAGGAGATCAATAACTACTTCCTGTGGTTGTTTCTAAGATGTTTAACTACAATTAAATGATCAGCACATTTTCTGGCATGTAGTCATCACTCGACATGAATTTAAATTTTTATTTATTGTCTTAGTTTTCTACAATTTCACTGATTTTCCTTCTTGAAGAATCTAAGAATAAAAGTGATTTCAATTCTTTTCTTAAGACTATTATTTTTTTCCTTTTTTCTCTAAATGTTTTGTGTCATTTTATTTATTTTGCATAGGCATTATTGCTTTAGTTAATCTACCAAATTTTAATGTGATTATGTAATTTGATGTTTATATCATTGTCAAGTTTTTAATTGCAGTAGGTCCTCCTCAGGAAATTACACTAAAAGGTGTTTTGGGGGGATATAGTTTAATAGTCTATAACAGAAAGCTCTCCTTGCTGTTGTTATAGGAATTAAAGATGGCTGTGACTAAAGTGTACTGACTGTTTATATGAACAATACACACATTTCTTCAACAAAATCACTTCATATCAAATGACAGAAAATTATTCCAAAGTACATAGAACAGTGGGCTCACTTGTTCCAAAGTACATAAAAGAGTAGGTTTACAAAATTTAAAGTTTGGCAAAGATTGCTATGTCTGATCTTGATACTTTTAGATATCAATGTTCCTGATAATATTTTTTTGTTGTTGTTCGCTAAGTATTGCCATTATGGTTACAATTATCAACATACAAATATTTGTTGTTGCATTCCAGATGTTGGGAAGTATCCAAGGATAGCTATATCCTTCTGCAATTCATTTCAGTAAAAATCAGATAACAGTGAAGGAAATTTAAGAAGCATAATCTCATTCCTAGAGGATATTTGACTTTACATCACTCTGTGTTCCAGTAGATGGACCCTGAGAATTAGGTCACCCGAGAGAGACTTAATAACCTCAGACTGGCTCTAACTTTGAAAAGCCATTTCCTTTCAGTCTTAGTCTCCTCATCTACGAAATGCTGGCTGGTTAGATAAACATCACTTCTTCTCTAGACCCGTGCATTTATAACTTGCTCTTAGGGCTCCATGAATGAAATACTCAGTTCTGCATAACTACCAGCAAACCCTAGCTAAAACTTTGGGAATTTCCTTGGGTGACTGATTAATGTATACAGTCAAGGAAAACAACTTATAAAAGCAGTTTTTCTATTACTGAAAATTTTAAGTGGCAGTTGAGAAAAATAATATTTTCCCTCTAAGGAACACTTGAAAATGTACTTCTTTTATATTTGCACATTAGTCATAGCACATTAGTCAGAATGGCTCGCTCCTTATGCTAATTCCTATAGTATTCAAATCAGCCTTATGGAGCATTACAGACACAGCTCCTTTAGTCTGTTTGATTCCAATTATTAGACCAATAAATCCTTGTTTATAAACAGATTTTACAAGAATATAAAATACCTGTGCAAAGTCACACTGAGAAGGCGATTCTTTGATGCTAATGTTGACACAATTTATAAAATAAATTTAATCACAATCATAAAGATAGATTTCTTAAAGCTTGGAATTAAAGGTTTGTCTCATCGTTGACAATCTAATACTCATTTTCAAAAACAGTGTGCTAAGAAGAAACATTTTCCTGAACATATTAATTATCCTATGAGCTCTTGGTAACTCTATGGCAAAAAGCAGAATCAGAAAATATTGTGAATGAAATTCCTCCAGTTTCAATAATTTAAAAAATATTTTTAACCATGAGATTTTGGCACCCCAGAGCATATCTCCTCATTATCACGAAGAGTGAATGACAACAAACTTTAACTCATTGGGAAGGACCACTGCCTGCTAGAGCAAAGGCTTTTTAGAAATACATTATAGATCTTGCTGTTTGGGGGAGAAATGGGTTTTCCCACATTGGACAAGCAAATTAACTGAGGTTTTGGGGAAGGTGCCCTTCGCTGGGGGCTTCCAGGTTAGGAAAAGCACAGATTTCCCTAGAATGACATTGTTGGGCAGGGGATGATGAGAGAGCTCTCTTCGTAGCTCCCAGACATTTCCCTCTATCTTTTCTATGTGGTTTGTTTTTTTTCTTATTCCAACAAGGACAGGTCTCAAAGATGTGCTTTTGTAGTGGAGAATGTTGACTGGTTTCTCCTATGAAAGCTAAAGTTTTAGCATTCCAGGAGATTTTGATGGACTTCTTAGACTGATATGTTGCCATGAGCATTTGGTTTCTCTTCACATCTTAAGAATACTCTGGCTTTCTCTTTCATTAAAGGGAATTATCCATACCCTTTTTTCAAATCTTGATTCAGACTAAAGGTACATGCATCAGCAAAAATAAGTAATTTGGAGGGGGGATTTAGTTGCTCTTCTAAGGTAATAGACAGAGAAGCATCAATGTGAACAGTCTCAAGTCAATTTCTGGCCTCTCTCCTATATTCTCAATGAATGGTTGTCTGACTACACAGAGTGAATTTTCCAGGATCAGCTGGAATCAACCACACTTCTTCCCTTTGCCAGACATCACAGTGAAGATCATAAAATACTAGAATCCATAATTTTTACTGCTTGGCCTGTCTTGTGCTCCTTCCTATTTCCCACAATCACCACGTGGGCAAACTTCTACCACATATCTCTTTCTTTTCCTTGTTGTTTTGCATTAATGTGATATTGCATCTGGTTTGTAGTTCATTGGATATTGAGGGTGAGGTTTAATCATTACTATATATCAATCATAACAGAAAGCCTTCTTTTCTTTCTTTCTTTTTTATTTTTTGTTCTACATATCCTGTTACTTGTATGATTGGAAGAAGAATTTTCCAAAATCTGTGACTTTTTAACAGCCATCAGAATCATATCTTTCCAAAGCCTTAATGCACAAAGGCAAGAGCTCTAACTTTAAAGATTCTAACAGATGTTCTTATTTTTACATAATATGATATGCTTTCCTATTTTATTGTATATGTCTTAAATGAGTTTTCCAGCTGAGTGAGAGCATGATCAATATACTCAAGGGATGGGTTAAAGGGAACATTTTCAATTGTAAGTCATTTTGTTTTTCTTTGATAATATTCCTGTTCTTTCTAATAAATCTTTTTCTTCTCACCTTTATAATCAGCCCTATTTTTTACAGTCTCTTAGGTTTCTAGTTACTTATTGAGTATTTAAGAATATGTTTTAATTATAATATGTATATTATCTCTTGATTAGTCACCTTAAGAGAAAATTTGCTGAACATATATATTTGGAAAGAAAATAAAGATTTATTTTTCTCTATTGAAATGACATAAGATTTTGTTTTCCTATATAAAATTAACATAATGCAATACTTTTCAACTCTTGTTCATCTAGTCATAATGCCTTACATCCAACAGCACAGTGATTAATTTGAAGAGATAGTTCCTGAATTTAAAGGTATAGAAACATCAATGATGAGAGAGAATCATTGATTAACTGCATCCTGCATACCCCTACTAGGGATGGAACCCGCAAACAGGGCATGTGTCCTGACCTAGAATGGAACTTGTGACCTCTGGTTCATGGGTCGATGCTCAACCACCGAGCCACACTAGCTGGGGTTTTGGTTCCTGGAGTTAATCAGCTCACAGTATAATAAAAGGGAAAGGAAACCTATGATTCCAGTTAAGATAAATAAATCTGATTCAGAACTATCCAAGATGCTCTCTCAGCCCTGAAGACACGACATAAAGGCTCTGCAGGCAACAGCACATCTGCTGAAGAGGGTTAAACCCAAGATGCTGGGAGCCTGGCAAACTGTTCCTTAGGTCTCCCTGAGTTCTAGCATTATCGTGTCACCCCAATGTCCTACATATTCACTTCTATTTTGGATTTTATTGCTGAGCCATTTTTTCCTCACACATGAAAAATGGTTTTGCTCTTCCTTCTCCATTTTCATGTAATCAACACTGACAAGAATGTTTTATTCACTTGAAGTCAGGACTTACGGAATTTGCTGTCTATAAATCAAAATGGATTCATCATGTATTTGTCTTGAAAGAATTTCATGAAATATTCCAATTAACTTGGCATTTAAATCCCTGGCGCCAGAAAACCAAACACTGTAATATTTTATCATTGGCAGTTCTTATCTTCTCTCCATGCTTTTTCTCCAGGGGAGAGGAGTGGAAGGAAGGGATTTGGTTTTGTCAGCCCCTGAAATACAAAGTGGCTACAGGTTCATATGACTTTAGTTGTCTTTATGTGGTTTCCCACTTTCTTGTCCACAGAGGCAGACAGAAAGAGGTTAAAATTTAGCTTGAAAGATAAGGATGCTTAATATTAGCATTTTTAAATGACCTAAGTAAAATGCTTTTACACTTCTAGTCATCTCTGTTCACATATTTTCTCTTGCCCTTTATCAACTTAGTAGATATTGAGTAACTGTGAACTTCAAATCTACAAGCAATGCCAAGCTGTCATTACTGCGTCAAAAACCAGCTAAAGATGGTACTTTGAGGAAATTCTTTTTCTGCTATCTTTGCCCCAGACAAGAGGCTTTTCTATCTGTTTGAGAAGAAAATTAAGAGAAGCCATTCGTTTCAAAGCTAACAGTGTTCTAAGTGCATTAATATTTTGTAAATAGTGCCAAATAACTCTTCAAAACATGTTTGCCCTAGCTGGTTTGGCTCAATGGATAGAGCGTTGGCCTGCAGACAGAAGAGTCCCAGGTTTGATTCTGGTCAAGGGCACTTTCCTCTTTTTGCAGGCTCTTCCCTGGCCCTGGCCCTGGTCAGGGGTGCATGCAGGAGGCAACCAATCAATGTGTTTCTCTCACATCAATAGATATTTCTCTCTATCTTTCCCTCTCTCTTCCACTATCTCTGAAAATCAATGGAAAATTATCCTCAGGTGAAGATTACAAACAAAACAAAACACTTTTGTTTTTATTTTGTTTTGTTAGTTTTTGTGTGTTTTCCCTTAAGTGATGTCTGATGATTATAAAGGTTTAAGGACATAAGTATAAGTGTTTTTGAAAGTGCCTCACAATCTCTCCTAACTAAAATTACCATTATCTGATTTCTAAGTGAGGTTAGTATTTGATATGAATCTATACATATAAAAGCCTAAACAACCGAACTACTGAATGACCAAATGACCAGTTGACCAGTTGCTATGACACGTACTGACCACCAGGGGACAGACACTCAATGCAGGAGCTGCCCTCTAGTGGTTAGTGCACTCCCACAGCAAGAGAGCCGCTCAGCACGAAACGCAGGACTCATGGCTGGCAAGCGCTACTGTGGCTGCACGAGCCTCTTCTGATGGGGACTAACTGGGCAAGAACCTGCAGCAGGCATAGCGGGCTGGGATGAGTGGGAGTGGCAGACAGGAGCAGCAGGCTGTGTTGGATTGCTGGTTTCGGCCGATCCCCGCAGGCAACACCAAAGGACCCCACCAGTGAACAAATCCGTGCACCAGGCCTCTAGTAGTACAATAAAAGCTTTAGAGATAATTTTTTTTCTCTTCACTGTAAATATTCATGCATGAATGCAGAAAAAGACATTTATGCATGAATATTTATAAACTCATGCTTAAATTATTTCAGTAGACAAATTAAAAACTCTTTTTACCCATAATACACAGTGCAATAAATACTAGGAAATTAATTTTACCTTTTTAAGTGAACTAATGCAATAAGTCATGTAAAATTCTCCCAGAGTTAATAAGTAGGTTCATGGATAATGTATTTTAATTCATTTGGGGGGATACTAAAATTAAACAGTTTATTATGAGACTTGTTCATGCTATATATACATGACTTTGAGTGACCCTAAACTAAGGTGTTGTGATTATATAAGTAGAAATGGGTCTTTTCAGATGTAATTGAAATTTCTGTCCATGGCTATTATTTTATTATACTTTTCTATGTGTTTTGAGCTTTCACTGTTTATTTTAAGCCTGTCTTCTGTAGCTGGTCTTGATTTTCTGCCTAGACTCCCTCCCATCTATTGAGAAATTAGCTTTTCTGCTTTGAGGAGCTATTTTTTTCCTCATTACTCGTTTTACTTATGGTCTCGTAAGGAATTGTTATCTTCATGCAAAAATCTGACCTTTTCTGGAAAGATTGATTGGTCTAAGAGTAAGCATCCAAAAGAAGTCAGTCTATCAGGATGGTTTCCTGGAATTTTTGACATGAAGAAACTTATTTTCCAGAAGATGAAGTTGGAAATAGGCAAACGCCAAGTTTCTGACAACTAGTGTTCTGACACTTTGGAGAAAACAGATTTGATATTGCAGTAATCAGTGTAGAAAGGTTCCCTATAGAAAGGGGAAATTGATCATAAGTCCTCCGAGGACATTTCTCCTGAGATATGAACATATTAATTTTTGTGTCTTTTCTATGCTTTATCTACAATGACCTGCTAAAGGGGATGTGGCTGGTGAGTGACTCCTCAGACTGTCTGAGCTAACCAGGTCTCCTCAATGACTTTACCAACCAGTCAAGGGTCCTGAGATCTTATCCAAATCCCCTGGCCACTATTTCCTCAGGGAAAAGAGGGTCCAGAGTTTCTGTACAAAGCTTAATTTCTTTATCTTATTCTTAAAACTAGGCCAACCATTTGCTTACCTATTCAAATATGTCTGTGGAGCTGATCAATTTGCATCCAAAATCACAACTTTCTGTTACAGAGAATAAAGCCAATATCAAAGAGAGAAAAACAGGAAGGATGAAAAGAATCGTGACCAAGATCGTGTCACTGATTACAGAGCCTACAGCTGCTAGAGTTGCTTTGTCCCTGTCTTCCCTATACTTGAGTGCCCTAGTTATCCCTTTAATGAATAGCACTAGCAACTTCCTAGTTAGTTTCCTTTTATGCTTGGTTTGAGTGGTGTATCTTTAAAAATCAAAAGAGACCTGATCAACAGAGAAACTATCAATAGAACTGGGACATCGTAAGTGACAGACTCTGGAATGTGAAAATGGGACATAAAGTAAGGTTCTAAGGTATCAGATATTCAGGATTGGTAAAAGAACATAAATGAGCAACACTCTCATATATTTGTCAGCATTCTGTGCCACTGTTTTTCTACAGGAAAACAGTAAAACCCCCTCCCCCCATATCTTATCTTGACTTAAGTTGAACATAAACTCAAAATATATACACATTAGTTGTGTTTTGTAACATAGCAGGTAATGCACACTGATTTTTTTTTCAAGTGTATAGCAATACCAACATGAACAAAACACATCTTGTTGGATGATAGATTCCAAAGTCTGGGAAGATTTCCAGATGCATTTCAAGAAGGTTAGTTTCTCAATGTTTCTGCTAAAGATTCTTTTCCCCTGAATGAATGCCATTAACTACTGTCAATTTAATACTCAGTTTATGATAATAAACTACGTACATAGAAAGTAACCATTCAAATCAGGAATTTTAGTTACCTTAATGCTAATAAATCATTCTATCTAAAGAGTTTCTAATCACATACTATTTTCAGCTACTTCTAACATAAATTTCATCAACCTGAGATATGCATGGAATATAGAAAGAATTCCTGAAATATCATAAGACAGCATATTATTTTATAGATAAGAAATCAAGATGAGTTAATTGATCTATCCAACTTTAACAGTATAATTCATGAATGTGTTTCAAATTCCCTAATTTAATTGTGTACTGATGTTACATTTTAAAATATTATATATACATATACTATATACTTTCAGAATGTATTTATGTGTATATATGTACATGTTTGTATAAGTACATATACATGTACATGTACATATGTACTTATTTGAAAATACAACATAAATCATAAAATGGGTACCTTTGAAATTGCCAGGTAGGCACCAGAATTAACAGGCTGGAGAATCCTATATAATAAAAGCATAATATGCAAATTGACCAAATGGCAGAATAACCAGTTGGTGGGAGGCAGGGCTGGTGAGCAGGCGGTGCCAGGCCAGCCAAGGCACGTGCCAGTGGGCAGAGGGAGGGGACGGCAATGGGGGGGAGGGGAGGCAGCAGCAACCAGCCGTGGTGGAGGGGCGGTGGGGGGTGGGATGGGGTGGGGCCTCGCCAGCTGGCACCGTTCCCTAATCGGCCGCCCGGTAGCCTCCCACAGAGGGAGGCTAGCCACGGCAGCAGCGGCAGGATGATGGGGGCAGTGTCTTCCCCTGATCACCAGGTCTTCTCCCACAGAAGGAGGCCAGACTGCAGCTTAGGCCTGCACCCTGCAGGGAGCGGGCCTGAGCCATCAGTATGACATCACCTCAGAGCTCCCAGACTGTGAGAGGGCACAGGCCAGGCTTAGGGACACCCCTCCCCAAGTGCATGGATTTTCATGCACCGGGCCTCTAGTAAGAGTAATAAAAGGAAAAGAACCCAGGACAGATTGTCTGGGCACAAGCTTAAGCACTGCCCAGTCATGATGGCAATGCGTCATTGAGTGCCAGAGCTGGAAACGCAATGCTTTTATGAAGGTAATGAGTTAACAACAAAATGTTGCTCCTTTGTGTCACTTAGATTAGAATAAACCTTTCAGGTGGAATTATCCAATTGGTCAAGATCGGGTAAGTGATTATCTTATAATGTTCTGTTGCCCTTGTTCATGGAAAGCAGATGTCGAGCATCTTTAGATTCCTAATGGGAAATGAGGACTGATTGGCATGAAAATTCAAACAATGTTGTGGTCCCTAAATTTAAGAAGTGGGTACAATATCTGCTAAGATTAAATTTACCTCAAGGATATGAGAATAGCCTTTGATTATTCCACTCACATATACCCACTTCTTACATTTCTGCTTCTCAAAAAAAAAATGTCCTGTCTATCATAATTCATATAACCAAAATTCATGTAACCCTTATGTAACCAAAAACACAGTTTCACTTAGAGCAGACAATTCAAGTATCATCAGTGACTAAATTCACTTCCAAAGCTTAAATCTTGTTTTATTGATATTTTTCTTGAACTCTTCATTCTGTCTCTGTATTCTGTCATCTCTGAGCTCAATTATAAAGTTAACTTTATGTATATAGTCCGTGCAACTGTAGCTGGGTTGAGGGCTGTAGACAGTATCTATGCTTTTGCTCCTGCATGACCCACTTCATGAACCTTTTGCCTATTGTAAGAAACACAGCTACAGGACTTTTGCCATTTACTGTTGTTTTGTTACTTTGCTTGTGTCCCAGTTGCATTTCAGAAGATTCACTTTTACGTAGTTCCTTTCAGCACATGTTTGCACAAACTCTATTTTGCATCAGCAATTCTACTTCCCTTTGATGGGCAGAACTGTCCACCAAATCTTCACAATAACACACTTTTTCTTCTTTGTTTAGGTGAATTAGGGGCTTAAATTTGTCAGGTTGCAATGTTAACTCAATTTAACAAAACCACTATTGTGAAACTAGGTAGAAACATTCCCCACCCCACCCCCCTTTGGGGTTGAAATCTCTAATTAAGAAGTACCTAGGGTATTGAGAAGAAGAAAAAAAAACATATTGTCAAGTGGATCAATAGATGGATTCATGAGAAATAGTGTTCACTGATTCCAAGGATACACTACACCCTATATGATGGCAACCCAATTTTATAAAGATCATCCACCTGGCCTGGCCAGTGTTGTTCAGTGGTTGATGATTGACCTATGCACCAGAAAGCCACAGTTCGATTCCCAGTCAGGACACATGCCTGGGTTGTGGGCTCAATCACCAGCGTGGGGCATGCAGGAGGCAGCTGATCAATGATTCTCTCTCATCATTGATTTTTCTATCTCTCTCTTTCTCTCTGAACTCAATAAAATTATATTAAAAAAAAAAAGATCATCCAGCCGGACTTGCACCTAAATCTTTTTGAGGCATCTCACTATTTTGGGTAAGGCGAATTACTTCTATTTATAGGATCAATGGGTAATTCCATGAGTATGAGAACTTTTCTTATTATTTTGTTAGAAAGTGAGTTTCTTGGCTCATAGAAAGATTGTGTGGTAAGTTCTGAGGATATATATTTGACTGAGGTTGATGAGAGGAAGAAAGATATTGTGCAGAATGGAGAAGGTTTTAAATATTCATATGTATCAAGGAATTATTCAGATAGAGGGTAATGTATGAGTTTCAGAAAAGAATATTTAGAGTTGTATATAATGTTATTGGCTTACCAAATGTGCTCACATGTAAATAAAAATGATGGAAATACAAAAGCCATCTCACTCAGTTGGTGCTAGCCATGGTTCCTTACTCCCATAAATCTGTTGCCAGCAATTGACTAGGTCCTCTTTGATCTAACCTGAAATGCAAACCACTAGCTTATATAAGAGGTCATTTTTTTTTTGCAAACAATAAAATATTCACAATTTTGAAATTAAAAATTGATATGAAAATGAATGAAATTTATACTTGAGCTTAAGGCAATAGATTTAATGTATTTAACAACAAAGTTTCTATTTATCTCATGAGTATAGAAATAGTATTATGAGAAGTGATGCTAGCTTTTATCCTATCCTATATAATAAAGAGCTAATATGCTAATTAGACTGGATGGTGGAATGACCTTCCAGACGACCTTCTAGACAACCAGTGGGTAGGGCCACGGGGCCGCGAAGGCAGAGGCAGCCAGGCCTGCGAGGGCCAAGCCCCTTGCACGAATTCTGTGCATCAAGCCTCTAGTCATAAATAACAGTGGTTTCCTAAGTCTTCTAATGGTTACATTTAGAAATATACAAAGAAATTGGATAATATTAGAAGACTACAGGATAATGTTACTTCCATTTAGGGAAAGGGCGGGGGGCGGTTAGTGTTTCAAATTATGGCTATTTCCTGGAAACAATATATTTTTGCCAAGTACTTTTAGGAGATAAGAACATTTCATAATTAATTCCAAGTTGTTTCTTGTTGTGCTTCTAGTAACAGATTTCTGTACTCTAATGGGTTGGAGATAGTATTGCAAAATAAATGTCATCCACATTTTCTATTTGTCAAAGCTCTCTTTTCTTTGGAAACATAAAATGTTTGAGTTTGAAATTGGAAGTTATGTAAATTACATTAAATAAATAATTATTATTTGGATAGTTTTATGTCTTTTACTCTGTGCTAGTTTCTCTGGTCAGAAATTAACTCTTGTTTATATCAAGTAACCTATGTAAAATTGGTTTGGTTATACTTCTAACCTTTCCACTCAGTTTGTGATCATTTGTTACAATGAAAACTAATATACTTGGCCTCCAGAAATTCACAGATATGCTAGCTGATTATTTTCTCCCACACTGCAATGGTGAACATCTCTTTCTCTCTACTCCACTAGAGTATACTATCTCCCTTCCAAGGGGCTTGCCACACGTGAAATTCTCTTTACTTGGTTGACTAGTAATATCAGTTTATTTGACAGATTAAAGAAAAAGTATGATGTTGTAGTTGTTCTGCAATTTTCTCTTTGTTTGAATGAAAAGGTCCTTCTCTTTCTGCTCTCTAGATCCTAAAAGCCATTTTTTAAAAATTAAATCCCCATGTATATATCTCTAATATATTTTTAGTAAAAAAAAAAAAATACCCATGATACATTGTAGGTTTGAATGAAAATTAATAAAATGCTAGAGTCTTTTCTTTTCCCTCCTACACTGTAAATGCAAAAAAGTCCAATTATACCAATCTTAGGAAGAGGGGGAAGTTAATAATGAATAGTGTTTGTAAGCAAGTCTTTACCTTAAATATGTAAGTGCCTTCACTTAAGCATTGGAAACAATAGATTTATTACTTTATATTCTTTTTATCCTATGGCATGCTGCCTTTCATTAAATGGTGTTTTCTTATCTGTATATATAAAAGCCTAAGTGACCATCGCAACTGAACGGATGACTAAACAGGCTGCATGGGCAACCAGGCTGGCAGGGGGGTTAGTGAGGGGTGACCAAATGACCGAGCATCAGGCTGTGTGGGGCAACCAGGCCCACAGTGGGGGAAGTTGGGGCGACCAGCCCGTCAGAGCGGGGCAGAGAGGGGTGACCAGGCCAGCAGGGGGGAGCAGTTGGGGGTGACCCAGCCGGTGGGGGGTGGGCAGTTGGGGGCGACTAGGCCAGCAGGGGGGCAGTTGGGAGTGACCAGGCCAGCAGGGGGACAGTTAGGGGCGATCAGGCAGGCAGGCAGGTGAGCAGTTAGGAGCCAGTGGTCCCAGATTGTGAGAGGGATTTCTGACTGCTGGTTTAGGACATCCCCCAAGGGGTTCTGGATTGGAGAGGGTGCAGGCCAGGCTGAGGGACACGCCCCCATGCACGAATTTTGTGCACCAGGCCACTAGTTTTATATAACCAGAGAATATGAAACACTTCTCATTTGGTTTGGAAGTTAAATAAGCAAAGTACAAACAATTTCTGAGACAACCTAACACACATACAGAGCATTAAATACTGGGTTAATGAGCTTTTTTAGGAATATACAAACTATAGCACAGTGTATTTAAGCACATTGCATGCAACACTATATTACTTTCATCCTATAGTTCTTTATAAGGTTTTTCTCACTTTCTTTTCTATTTTTTTTAAATTTCCCTTGAATAATACCTTGAATAATACATAGGCAGTGCTTATATTATTATTCAAATTAAAGTTCATAGAATTCATAACCATGTTTTGTCCCATAGAAATTATAGGTGATGCCATAGCAACAAGAGCCACCCTCTTGTTCTTAACACTTTTGACTAGTGCTGGTCTAGGTTGAATCATAATGTTTATTTTCGTTAACCAAGACTATCCTTTTAATATGTGGTGCTTGTTTTTTTCCCCTGTATTACTTGGGCTCCCTGATGTTAAACATCTCGCATTTAAGTACTTTTACTTTTGTAGTTTTTATTAATATCACGTTACTCTCAATAAAGCAGATTGAAAAAGATACTCCATTCCTAAACAGTCTAAATAAATATTTGATTGCTAAGATTTCAGCATGAAATATTATTCTCATTTTAATATTGGAATACAAATTTGACTAATAAAATTGTAAGAGTTGAAGGTTTTGAAAATGAGAGCCATATAAATGTAATAGATTTAAGTTCTATGATGTCACATAAATTTCTTCCTCTGCTTAAGAAACCAATCTTGTTTCATCCTTTTCAAAATATATTCTTACTCCACATATAATAAAATACCACCCAGCCCCAGATGCTCTTTCAGGAAGTTGACATCAATGAAAATATGCCTTACTTGCTTATGTTTTAAGCCATATAATTCTGTTTTATAATAGAAAAATTCCAACTGAAAACATCTGAGTGAAGCTAAAGCTCCTTTCATATGACATTGAACACATAAACAATTTTAGAAAGATGCCAACAAACTCCCATCCATTCTTACAGTAAAACACAGTCACAGAGATTCTCTAGGTTTCTGGGATACAGTCATTTATCAAAAATAGAAATAGATTTGTTGACACTATAATTTTCTCCGTAGTACACTTCAGAGAAATGGTTGATAACTAGGCAACCAGCTCTGCTAGAGTGACCTGAAGGACAAAGAGATGCCAGATTGAAGCTGTGGAACGCTGGCCGAGAAAGTGAGGTGTGGCTGTGTGTACTTTGAGAGTGAACTTTAAATAACAGAAAATGTTGGCAAGCTGGTATATAGTGGCTCTGTTTCAGGGAAATGGAAGGACCATCTGCAAGGCTAAACTGAAGTGACAAGCTTTTGAGGCAGAGAGAGTAAATGTTCAATCCATTTGGCAGATAAATCAGGTCATGGATTGGTTTATTTAACTCCAGTGTCACATAAACAATACACAAGCAGAACCAATGAACCATTGCTAAATCCAACAGGAAATTCCATTTGAGCTTAAATATATGCTCAAGCTTCAGATAGTCTCCATTCTCCCACTCCATCTCTTTGTCATGTTTCTCTCTGCCATGGCTGCCACAGTTCAGGGAGCAAAATCTATTTGAATAACACATATACTCTAGTCAGAGAATAATCTGAACCATCACCATTCCAAAACTGACCTAATTATATTTACATAATAGAACTATATGTATAAAGATAAAAAGATAAAGAATGCTTTACATAGTTATGGAAAAGATAGTTGATTTATTTATCTAACCATGGGAGAAATGTACTTTCTTAGCATTTCATGGCCATCTGCCCATAGCAGTTTTAAGTAGATGTCAATGCCCTCAGCAACTAACCACCCACAAAGGCAGGTCAGCCATGCATGTCTTCTGCCTTTGATCCTTACGCATAATTTTACTTTACTTTGGTTAATGTAATGAAATACAAGGTTCCAGTTCTACTTGACATTTTGTATCTATTTTATATAATTTTGTGCTATTCTAGGGAGCAAAGGTATGTTTTCATTTTCAATTTTGATGAAAGAATCTGAACTGTCTTTCACTTTCATTCACTTTGTGAAGGTCAAAGTTCAAATGGGATAAAGCATTAAGACCCAAGTTCTCTTTCCAGTTGCATATGATCTAAAGCAATAAATTCAACTTAACAACTTCATTAAAAATGTTCTCTTTGTCTTTATAATATCAGAATATTTTATATTAGTTGGATTGTAATAAAGTATCTTAATAGAGGCAGAAAGGCCTTGCAAAAATCTTAAATAAATTGTGTTGCTTAGTTTCCCTTTTATTTTGACACGAGATTTTAAGTTTGCTTCTCCTTTCCCGTAATTATTTAATATTTTTTCCAATAGACTATTATCAGTCAATAATAAAGTTCTTAATTTATTTACTTGTTTACCAATTTGAGTATCAAGTAAGAAAATTATCCACATATTTTTAAAAGATAAGTAGTTATTTTAAAGAGGTTTGCTTTCAAATTATAATGCATAAGATCTCAACTTAACTAGTAAATTATATTACTTTTAAGGAAGATTTTTAATTTTAAAGTTTCATTAATATTACATGAGTTTATCTTATCACCGTCATACCCAAGCAATTAAAATGTAGGTCGATGAAAAAAACTAATATTTAAGAACCCAGGATCTTAAATACTATAATGATTTATTTATGAGCCAGCTGGTTATATAAACATGATAGTATGGTCAAATGTTCTTTAAATGCATGGAAAGAAAGAATTATTTAGAAAGAAATAATTAGATTTTATGAGTGAAATCCCAAGGCAAGCTATAAAATTAGGGAAAAAGAATTTCCTTACAAATAAAAAAATTGTATAAGTCTATAATATAATATATGCAATAGAAAGTTATGTATATATAATAGAATATTATCATATAAAATATGCATACAGTCTTATATACATATACACACACTTACTGTATGACCTTGCCATAGCAAGAGACTTAGAACGACAACATTTTATCTGTGGGATTATGAATACAAACAGAAACAGTGACTATGACTCATTCTGGGTTCTAAAGGGAACCCAAGGGAGTACTGCCTTCCATGTCTGTTATTACCACCATTCATCACATTTTACCTCCCCATCTGTCACACGTCTTTAGTGAACGAACATGCACAAATGTATGTACAGAGTTTTATGTGAGATGGGGTAGGGGCTATGTGAAATCATTTCAATTTTTGTTTCATGAATTCCTAATTTAATTACTGCTTATATGTTGGTAAAATAAATTTTTATGTGTTTCCATCTAAGAATCAGTTTAAAACTGTAATAATATGTGCTATTAGATTGTCTGTTAAAATAACATGCACAGATATAAGTAACTTTTTTTTTCCCTTTTGGATTCACTTTTCATTTATTTACTTTCCATTTTGTGTTCCTGTAGATAGGAAGGTAATGATAAAATAGCCAAACTTTACATTTTCATTATGTATAACCAAGGCACTCTAATTTTCTTCTTAACTATGTATCAAATTCTTGCCAACACTTCTAAAACAAGTAGAAGGGACATAAATTATAACAAGTCCAAAGTCTTTTTCATAATAAAAAATGACATTTTAGACTATAGTCAAAATGAAAAGTGTTCAATTAACTGTAATCAATGATGCAAGCCAAAGCAACTAAAATTAAAAGCAAATTTGGAACAACTTCAGGACATCCTGGACACAAATTAAATAAGAAGTTGGAAATATACCATATGATAACAAACTGTTACACATTTTGAACACTGCACAATTCCATTATGACAATATTTATTATGATTTCATGGTGCTCCTTACCACCATCAAGTTCTATACCTTGGCAGCCTTATTCAATGATATGTTATGAACACTTATTATATTTATAGCAATGAAAGCAAAAACTTATAAAGGCCCATGGAAGTTTCAGAGTCTTGAGCTTTATATGACAATAAATGCAAATACTATTTATTTTTCATCTTATTAACCTATATTTTTGTTATGCCAATGAATAATTTATTGACAATTGAGCAATGTAAACTTGAATAATTTGTATAATTAAAAATATACAGAAAATATATATTGATTCTCACTTAAGCAAAAAAAAAAAAAAAATGTTTTATATACCCAAGAATTTGGAGTAGGAGGAAGCACTTATCTATTTGCAACTATTTATTATTTTCTCCAAACAACCTTATAATTTAAATAATTCACATTAGTATGTATATATACAGTTTATATCTAGCAATAAATCATGGAAGGTATAGTGCAGAATTGATCAATAAGACCATATTCTGTGTTTATTTCCTGTAGAGTATGACAAAATTATAATAGCCTATATATATATATATATATATATATATATATATATATATATATATACTAGAGGGGCCCAGTGCATGAAATTCGTGCACGGGGGTGAGGGGGTGTATGTGTCCCTCAGCCCAGCCTGAACCCTCTCCAATCCGGGACCCCTCGAGGGATGTCTGACTGCCCATTTAGGCTCAGGTGGGATCGGGCCTAAACGGCAGTTGGACATCCCTCTCACAATCCAGGACTGCTGGCTCCCAACCGCTCGCCTGCCTGCCTGCCTGATTGCCCCTAACTGCTTCTGCCTGCCAGCCTGATCACTCCTTAACCACTCCCTGCCAGCCTGATCAATGCCTATCTGCTCTCCTGTCGGCCCGATTGCCCCTAATTGCCCTCCCCTGCCAGCCTGGTCACCCCTAACTGCCCTCCCCTGCCAGCCTGGTCACCCCTAACTGGCCTCCCTTACCAGCCTGGTATTCCCCCCAACTGCCCTCCCCTGCAGGCCTGGTCCCCCCAACTGCCCTCCCCTGCAAGCTTGGTTGCCCCTAAGTGCCCTCCTCTGCTGGCCCAGTCACCCCTAACTGCCCTCCCCTGCAGGCTTGGTCACTCCCAACTGCCCTCCCCTGCAGGCCTGGTCTCTCCCAATTGCCCTCCCCTGCTGGCCTGATCACCCACAGCTGCCCTCCCCTGCTGGCCATCTTATGGTGGTCATATTGTGTCCACATGGGATGGCCATCTTTGACCACATGGGGGCAGCCATCTAGTGTGTTGGAGTGATGGTCAATTTGCATATTACCCTTTTATTAGATAGGATATATATACCTCTAACCAATAACCTGGCTTTCTACTCTATGAAACTAGAAAAAGAAGAGCAACCTAAACTTAAAGTAAGTAAAAGGAAATAAATAATACTGATTGGGGAGGAAATAAATAAAATAGAAAATTAAAACAATAGAGAATATAAATATATCCCAAAAGTTGACTCTGAAAAGCTTAACAATGAACTTTGCATTTTAAACTTCATTTTAATTGAAGAATAAACTCTCTAATTTCCTGTTCAAAATTATATGTGTGAGCTAGCAGGTGGGAAATTATGTTCTTGAATTTGGAGCTAACTGGTACTCTTGAAAGCATATGGCAGAGTAAATTTATGGCAGTGCAAATATAGAAAATGAAAAAACATTTTTGGTGGACTGGATTTATTGATATGTTTAGGACCAAAGTCACAAGAATAAATTTATTTTAAATATGTAAAACAATTCCTAAGGGAAGAAATTAGTTTTTGGTACAGATCTATGTGTGCCTTCTTGTAGCTAGAGGCAGTAATGTGGTATGGGCTATGCAAATGGACATTGCTGGATTGCACAAAAGCTAAGAGGTAAAAGAAATAAAAATTTCCAAAATTTACCATAGGTGTCTGGCTAACAAATCTGAACAAGAGTTATTTTTCCTGAAATATTGGTTATTTTTCCATTAAACAAGCATATTATTACAGCTATTCTTTTTTATTTTTTAACTAGTCCACCAACTTACACCATACACAAAAATAAACTCACAATGGATAAAGGACTTAAACATAAGACAGGAAACCATAAAAATATTAGAGGAATCCATAAGCAGCAAAATCTCAGACATATGCCGAAGCAATATCTTCACCGATACAGTTCCTAGGACAATGGAAACTAAAGAGAAAATAAACAATGAGACTACATCAAAATAAAAAGCTTCTGCACAGCAAAAGAAACCATCAACAAAACAATAAGAAAGCCCACTGCATGGGAGAACATACTTGCTAATGTTATCACCAATAAAGGTTTAATCTCCAACATTTACAGGGAACTCATACAACTTAACAAAAGAAAGATAAACAATCCAATAAAAAAAATGGGCAATGGACCTTAATAGATATTTTTCAAAAGAGGACATAAGGAAGGCCAGGAGACATATGAAAACATGCTCAAAGCCACTAATCATCTGAGAGATGCAAATCAAAATGACAATGCGGTACCATCTCACACCTGTCAGAATGGCTATCATCAACAAATCAACAAAAGACAAGTGCTGGCGAGGATGCACAGAAAAAAGAACCCTCGTGCACTGCTGGTGGGAATGCAGACTGGTACAGCCACTGTGGAGAACAGTATGGAGTTTCCTCAAAAAACTAAAAATGGAACTCCTTTTTGACCCAGTGATCCCACTTCTAGAAATATATCCCAGGAAACTAGAAACACCAATCAGAAAGGATATATGCACCCCTATGTTCATAGCAGCACAATTTACAATAGCTAAGATTTGGAAACAGTCTAAGTGCCCATCAACAGATGAGTAGATTAAAAACCTGTGATACATCTACACAATGGAATACTAGGCTGTTATAAAAAAGAAGGAATTCTTACCATTTGCAACAGCATTGATGGAACTGGAGAGCATTATGCTAAGTGAAATAAGCCAGTCAGAGAAAGATAAATATCACATGATCTCACTCATTTGTGGAATATAATGAATTACAAACTGATGAACAAAAACAGATCCAGAGACAGAGGAACATCGATCAGACCATCAAACCTCAGAGGGAAGGTGAGGAGGGTGGGGGTAACAGGGAGAGAACCAAAGGACTTGTATGCATGCATATAAGCCTAACCAATGGACACAGACACCAGGGGGGTGAGGGCATGAGTGGGGTCAGGGGCAATGGGGGGATAAGAATACATTTGAAATAACTTAATCAATAAAGGAAAAAAAAAACAGCTATTCTTTTACTACCATTTTCTATAAATGGGATTTTTATCCATTGAATGGTGGGGGAAAAAAACATGTTTCCTGGGTCATATTATTCTATTCATAGTGAATTAGGACAATAGGCAGGCCTTTAATTGTCAAATATTTATCAACATTACTAAAAATATGCTAAATGAATTAGTTCAATTATTAGTATATAAAGAACATGGGCTGAAAATGTCTTGTTATGCTATATCATCAACACCTGGGAGAGTGCTTGGCATACAGTTTGTACTCAATGAATACTGGTTGAATAAATTGATGGATTTATCATGTCAGTTTAATAAATATATTTGGCACAGTGAGGATGTGACATTGAAATAAATTTTCTACTAAATTATGCAGATTATCACCCAAAAGGCATAAAATACTTCAATGAGATGCAAATACACCAAAATTTATAAGGCATTGCTGGCCTGTAATTATAATTTTTTTCTGTTTTCATGAGGTGCATTTTATTCATTATATCTAGCTATATAACCTTATCACCACAAACTTAATGGCTTAAAGTGACACACATTTACTAGTATTCCTTATGTGTGTCCTCTGCCAGTGGGCTCAGGAGGCTGCAGTCATGGAGCCAACTAGGACTGTACCCTCTCCAATCTGGGACCCCTCAAGGGATGTCCGACTGCCCGTTTAGGCCCGATCCTGGTGGGATCGGGCCTAAACGGGCAGTCGGACATCCCTCTCACAATCCAGGACTGCTGGCTCCCAACTGTTCCCCTGCCTGCCTTCCTGATTGCCCCTAACCACTTCTGCCTGCCAGCCTGATCACCCCCTAACCACTCTGCTGCCATCCTGTTTGCCCCCAACTTCCCTCCTCTGCCGGCCTGGTTACCCCTAACTGCCCTCTCCTGCAGGGTTGATCACCTCCAACTGCCCTCCCTTGCAGGCCTGGTCCTTCTCAACTGCCTTCCCTTGCAGGCCGGGTGCCTCCCAACTGCCCTCTCCTGCTGGCCATCTTGTGGTGGCCATCTTGTGTCCACATGGGGGCAGGATCTTTGACCACATGGGGGCAGCTATATTGTCTGTTGCAGTGATGGTCAATCTGCATATTACTCTTTTATTAGATAGGATAGAGGCCTGGTACAGGGGTGGGGGCCAGCTGGTTTGCCCTGAAGGGTGTCCCTGATCAGGGTGGGGTTCCCTTGGGGCGTGGGGCGGCCTGAGCGAGGGGCCTGTGGTGGTTTGCAGGCGGGCCACGCCCCCTGGCAATGCAAGCAGAGGCCCTGGTATCTGGAATTTATTTTCCTTCTACAATTGAAACTTTGTAGCCTAGAGCAGAGCCAAGCCTGGGGCTCCCTCCGAGGCCTGCAGCCATTTGTGTTGGGGTTATAATTAAAACTTTGTTGCCTTAAGCAGGTGAGCCCGGCCAGGGTGTGCGGAAAATTTTGCTTCCCCTGTTGCCGGGGGCAACCCTGGCCTGCTCTCTCAAGCTCCATTCTGCCGCCATTTGTTTGAATTTGTTTACCTTCTATAATTGAAACTTTGTAGCTTGAGTGGAGGCTTAGGCCTGGCCAGGGCAGGCAGAAAGCTTGGCTTCCTCTGTTACCTAGGAAACCTTGCTCTCTGTGGCTGTAGCCATCTTGGTTTGGGTTAATTTGCATACTCGCTCTGATTGGATGGTGGGCGTGGCTTGTGGGCATGGCTTGTGGGTGTGTTGGAGGTATGGTCAATTTGCATATTTGTCTATTATTAGATAGGATTGTTTAGAAGCAAGGTACAGTTCTTGCCTACCACCAAGGGAAATGGATTAAACAATTGTGTAGCAATAGGAGGCAAACAACATAGCAGCCACCTTAAAAGTGTGTCCATCACATGTATGTAAGGGAAAACCTAGAGCTACAAACATATTTCTGTTATACTGAAATTTAAAATAAAAATAGTAAGAGAAACTGATCATATCCCTCTTGCAAGTTATAGCTTATCTTAAAGTATATATAAAAAATTTTTAAAGGAATATTATGTTTTGTAATGCCAGAATTATTAGCAAATTTGGAAAGAACTTTTAAAAGCCAAATATATATATAATTAGCTCAGAAAATTAACAACTGACAGGTTAACTTGTTTCTCAATCCCAATTAACCCATTAACTATGGACATGAAGGGATTGCTTCCCTTGAAGATGCCCATTGAAAATACAGAAATTAGTAAAGAATAATGATGAGAAAAAGTACATTAAGATGCAGAGTGAAGACTTTGCTAAGTCTTAAATTTTAAATTATAGGGAAAATATTCAAGAAACAGAGAGGGAACTTTGTCTGCATTAATAGAGAAAAAAATACACTAAAAACAAAACTAAAAACAAACAAAGGCAAATTAGAACCTTAGGTAAGGTAATCTCCCAAAATGTGGAAGACACAGTAAATAGTTAAGGGAACCTAATGACCTAATTAAAGAAATTAAGTCCCCTGTTGAGATGAGTCTTGATTGTATGAGGAATGATTTGGTCCATGGCTGCTATGCTGCTCTCTCCCAAGCTCATAAGGTTGCCAGCAGAATTCACTCACTAGAAGCACAGCTGTAGAACTCATGGTGGATTGCTTCTTCAAGGCCAGGAGGAAAAGGATGTTTCTGATCCTGGACCCAGAATAATCTCTCCTTTGATTAACTTTAAAATCTACTGATTAGGGACCTTAATTGCATCTTTTTAAAAATTTAGTTTTATTGTTGGGAATATTACAGATGTTCCCCATTTTTACCCCTCTATCCCCTCCACCAGGCTCCTATCCCACCCCAGGCCTTCACTGCACTATTGTCTGTGTCCATGTATCCATATAAATTATTTGGTTAATCTCTTTCCATCACTCCCCTCTTCCCTCTGATATCTGTCAGTCTATTCTATTCCATGCTTCCATATCTCTGGACCTATTTTGTTTTTCAGTTATTTTGTTCATTAGATTCCAAAATACAAGTGAAATCATGTGATACTTGTCATTTTCTAACTGGCTTAAAGTCTTTACCTTTGCCATATTATGCTACCCATATAAAAGTGATTTCTATCATCTCCACAGTACCTGTCCACACTCAAATGGCAAGGAAAGAGTTAAACAGAGAGTTATATAGGACATGTATACTGGAGAAGGGAATCCTAGGAACCTTCTTAAAGTTCTGCCTATCACATAAGACCTTCTTGTGAAAATTAACACATCACACGAGTAATATGAATGAAAAATATTGACCCTATATATTCAGCAGTTTGCATAAGGGTTAAAAACTTGAGGAATTGCTTTTATATGGTAATCTACTTCATCATGCTAAATGACCTAGAAAAACAAGAAAGTTTTCTTAGACTGCAATTTTTCCAAAATGATACATTTATTTACTATAAACTTAAATGGAAAAAGTAAAAAAAAAAAAAAGTTGATTGTTACTTGGTGTCTTCTGCATAACTGGTTTTTGGTGAGGGACATAAAAGCTTACATTTACTCAGAAAGCAGATTTTGCATCCTATCAGAGTTTTAAATGTTCCAGTTAATATATGTAGTCCTTCTATAATATACGCCAAACAGTGTTTTAAAAAATATATGGGTAGGTCTTCTTTTAATAACCTTAGCTGAATTTCCTGGTAATGGCAAGAACTCATATCTGACACTCCAGTAGCAGTTTGCATATGATTAGAAGCAATGTTTCTGCCTTTCATACTGAATACTCATTTTTAAATTGTTACATCCTGCTGTAACAGAGCGACCCTGCATACTATGTAGGATCAAGAGCAATGCTTGTCACAGCAAAGGAAATTGATTGGCCTGAATACAACCAATGAATTATAAATCATGGGTCACAAAGGACTTTTCAACATATAGAACAAATAAGCAAAAGAAAAAAATTAGAGAAGAGTTAGAAATGCCTAATTGATAGCATGCATGTAAAATAAAGTATTTAGAGGTAGCATGATCCCGTCAAAAAAATAAAATAGACTTACTGCCAAATATAAGGTTTAGCATAGACTTCATAATGTGAGCCCTATCATTTTAGCTGTGTCAGACCATTTATTCACTTTCATTTTAAGTCATATTTCTTTATGTGATGCAGAATTTACACATGCCTCCTCATTCAAATGTGTCATTAAGATGCAGGCTATGTTACAGGGTTTGGAAATGATCTTCAGACATCTGTCTCTGAAACACTTAAGGAGCTAGCTACTCCAGAAAGACCCTGGGCACTTCCCATCAGAATATGTCCCTGGTGCTCAGCATTAGCATGCGGAAGAGCTTAAAAGCAGAATTGTGTCATTGTGTGGGCAAGGTCAACTCTGTCAAGTTTATGGGAGCAATGGAACACACATCCATCAACGCTAGGGAACAATTATCCTATTTTGCATTTTTGTAACTAACCGAGAAGCACACAGCACAGTCTAGAGAAGAGGGAATTCTGATCTAAAAGCCTAAAATGCTAATACAGGGAGATTTCATTTGGGTTTATTTCACAGTGAGTATCCTTATTGCTCTGATCTAACTGGGTGTGGAAAGGGGAGCAATAGAGACCAGGGAGCAGGATTTAACATTTATGGTAGTCTTATTTCTAAAGTTATTTATAATATTAGATTTTTTAAATCACTTATGTATTATAGACACAAAGGAGTCTGTGAGTTTGTGTGCCTGAATTGCTGATTATCAAAAATATGGAGAAAGCTGACACATTTGCCTAGAGTAAATTCATGCTTAATCACCCTGAACCTGATGTTATCTCTTGTGTTAGTTTTCTATCACTGCTGTAGTAAATGATCACAAATTGCAGCTTAAAGCAACACAAATTTATCACAGCTCTGTAGGTCCGGAGTCTGGGTGGACCTGACTGGGTTCTTAGCTAAGGACCTCACAGTGCCAAATCACTCTCTTAGCTGGGTAGCTGGGCTGGGCTTGTTCCTAGAGGCTCTGAGGTGGGAAGTGAGGTGGGGGGACTCTGCTTCTAAGCTTGCAATATTGTTTTTATAATAGGAAATATATGTTTGGTCTTTGTCCCGTTTCTGTCACAGAGCTCCTAACACCATTGGAATTTCCTCAGTGAGGACAGTAATAAAGTTGTATTTTTAAGCTAATAAGGTGGTGGAGAAAGTCCCTTGGTAGCCTAAAGATGGGAGCTGATTGCCAGGGACCCAACCTTGTGATTAGAGGGTTGAAACTTTCATTTCCACCCCTGCACCTCTGGGAGGGGAATGGGGCTGGAGGGTGAAACATTCACCAATGGCCAATGCTTTCGTTGATCATATCTGTATAATGAAGCATCCATAAAAAAAAAAACTCAACACAACGAGTTCTGTTAAGAGAGCTTCCAGGTTGGTGAACACGTGGAGATTTAGGGAGAGTGGCAAGCTAAGAGAGGGCATGGAAGGTCCAAGCCCTTTCCCCACACCCTGCCCTAGGCATCTCTTACATCTGGCTGTTCCTTAACAAAGACCAGTAATCTAGTGATCTGTTTCTCTGAGCTCTGGAGCCGCTCTTGCAAATTCATTGAACCCAAGTAGGAGGTTGTTGGAACCTACCATCTATTGTCAGTAGGTCAGAAGCACAGTGACAACTTGGATTTGCAATTGGCACATGGAGGTGGGAGTCTAGGGGGGAACAGTCTTGTGGGACTAAGTCCTTAATCAGTGGGATCTCACACTATCTCCAGGTAGATGGTTTCAGAATGGATTTGAATTGTAGGACATCCAGTTGGTCCCAGAATAATAAAACCTATTTGGACCTTTGGCAGCATTCAGCTCCTTGCAATTACAGAACAAAGGTTCTTATTTCCCTGCTGGCTGTCAGCCAGATGCCTCTAAGCTCTGTAGACTGCTTACATTCTTTCCCATGTGGGCCCCTCCATATGCAATGCTGGTAATAGCACATCAAGTCCTTCTCAAGCTTCAAATCCCCCTGACTCCTGCCATCAGCTGCTTTTAGGGGCTCATGTGATTAGATCAGGTCCATTCTGATATTCTCCCCATTTTAGGGTCAACTGTGCCATATAACATAATATAATTATGAAAGCGATATCTCTTTATATCCATAGAGATATCCAGTGTTTGTCTACCATCAGGGATAGTCTCCTCATTGCTGGTTGGATAGTGAGTGTTTAAGCCATAAAATCCCATTTTATGGTCAGCTTCTTAGAACCATTGATGGTATCAACAGTCTTAGAAGGGCTTCAGTGGAAACAGGCTGAGAAGGGGACTGAAGACAGATTTTGTTGGAAAGAGTTCTCAAGAGCTACACCTACCAGGAACTAAGGAAGGTAGAACAAGGCAAAAGACAAGCTTCAATGCAGAAGCAAACAAGGTCACAAGTGAAGCTAGAGTAAGTTCTAGAGCAGAGGTGGTCCTTCAAGGCACGATGCTTGGATCTCTGCACCCCCACATCATCCAGTCCTGAGAGGCAATTGCTCGCAGAAGTGAGAGATTCCCATTGAGATGTCAGCTAGTAGCCAGCAGGGGCTGATAAGGCAGAACACTATAGTGTTTATACCTGGAGGCTCTGGAGGAAAAAACCTACTTTTCAAAACATTACAGTATTTACTAACAGTACTGTATTTACTAACACTACAGTGTTTGCCAACACTACAGTATACTAACACTACCGTATCTACTAATACTATATTATCTACTAACAGTGTAGTATTTATACCATTGAAAAGAAGAAGCTATCTTCATTGTTCACTAGAAGGTTTTTAATTCTATTCAAAATTAGACAAAATATTCTTGATTTTAAAATGTTTACTTTATTAAAAAAAAAGCAATGATACATCACACTTGGTTGCCATCAGGATAGTCAAAGTACAAATAATAATAGGTATCACAATTTTTAAAACTTTTATTCTTTCTGGTAAGAATCTTGGAATTTAAATATTCTTCTATTTAAGCATTTTTAAGTCACAAATATTTTATTCCCTCTAATCCCACCTACTAAATTAAATAACTATCACTTTCTTTTTTTTTAATTTAATAAATCTTTATTGTTCAGATTATTACAATTGTTCCTCTTTTTCCCCCCATAGCTCCTCTCCACCCGGTTCCCACCCCACCCTCTGCCCTTACCCCCGCCTCACTGTCCTCATCCATAGGTGTATGATTTTTGTCCAGTCTCTTCCCGCACCCCCACACCCCTTTCCCCCTGAGAATTGCTATCACTTTCTAACAGAGTTGGCAGTGCTAGAGATCCAAGCTGTAGCTCTTCCTATTCAGTGTGACCCTGAAGAGGTCATCTAACTTCATCCTTTCTTTCTTATTTCTAAAATGAAAATCCTGAGATAATCTTTAATGTTCTTTCTAAGCCAGAAAACCAGAAGCTGGATAATTGACTTATTCTTCTTATAAAAAAGTCCTCTCCCTTGAGCTTAAATTTCACAATCTGTTTTCCCCATTTGTCATCTCCACCACTTGAGCAGCCTTGACTCGAAATGTAAGGCCACCCCCAGACAAGCTGTTCTGATCTGCCATGCGCCCACTCTCTACCCTACCACTGAGTGTGCGAGTGTGTGATTGTGCGTGTGGTATTTACATATCCTGGCAATAGAAATTCACCACATTCTTCCAATTGAAAGATTAAATAGCCATGGAGGATTTAGAAGCTCCAAAAGGAGAAAGCTGTCAGTGAATACAAAGTTAATATAAATAATATCTTTGTGTTTGAAAGACATTTTTACATTAAGTAGGCAAAAAGGTGTTTTCTAAAGTTGTTCATTGAGGTCCTAAAAGTTTAATGCACTCCTGACTATGGCTAATTTGGGGGAATTCACTGGCCCCCAAGGGAAAGTCTTGCCCTGGTGCTGCTGCCAAAGTTGTAACATTAGGCCTGGTCACGCATGGCCTGACTTCCTTCCACTTGCTGCCCACTCAGTCATGTGTTGCTTTCTTTATGATTGGAGACCTACACTTATAAAGAAGAAGTAATATCATCACCTAGAAACAGGTACTGTTTCAGTGTGCTTTTAAAATGATGATGCATTATCATATGCTCAGTTTTTAGCTTTTGTGTCATCAAATATCTGACCTTTTTTGAAATTTTTTTAATTTGGAATTATTTCTATTGTTTCAAGAAAAAAAAATTGTTCTGTGATAAAATCACATTGATGAATGCAGTACCCAAGATATGGCTAGAATGTGAATATATATACACTTGTATACCTGAGGGGACTTGATAGAGGTTAAGCCACACTATATCATTTACTTCAGAGGCAGAATATCATAATTGTTAAGGCACAGACTTTGAAATCAAAGAATATTGGCTTCAAATTCTGGCTTTGCCAATTAGAGTATTCTGACTTTTGGCAAATTGCTTAACTTTACTAACTAATTTCCACATTGATGAGAAGAAAATGTATATTTCTTCTAATTTTTATCATAATATTTATAAATTTTATATTATAAATCCCAAGGCTAAAAATGTGCTCAGTATATATTTTTATCAGAGCAATAATCATAAGAAAGCCAAATACTGGCTTAGCACTTACCAGGTGACAGTACTGTTCTAAGCACTTTACATATTGTATTACCTCTATTAATTCTCACATTTCTATGATGCAGGTACTCTTAGAAATAAGCCCCTTTTTTTAAGTTAGGGAAGTGAAGAACAGAGATGTTAAGTAACTTGCCCAAGATCATACAGCTAATAAGTAGTAAAGTCAGGATTTGGAAACAGTCTGTACCTTTAACCACTAGTCAAATTTTCAAAACTGCTTAATCAATTTTATTAGCTTAATATTTGAATAAAGCTTCATATATTAAGCACAACTAATTTAAGGTAAAAAATATTACCTGGTAAACATGGTTTATGTTCATCAGTTTGATAACTAAATAAGATAGATACATAGATTTATTTGTGATTAGCTAATCAATTTTATCATCTGCTTTGAGAATGTTTAAGATAATGTAAATGTTTATGTGTTATATATCTTAATCTAAAAGTATTGTTATGCGATTAACATATACTTTTGTGAACAATAGGCCTATATTGTCATCAATTCTGCATTATTAAGGCCCATATTAATAAATGTTTAAAAAAATTCTAACTTCAGAGTAATCAAGGCAGAATACCTGGCCAGCATGGCTCTGTGGTTGAGCATTGACCTATGAACCAAGAGGTTACAGTTCAATTCCTGGTCAGGGTACATGCTTGGGTTGCTAGCTCAGTCTCCAGTGTGGGGTGTACAGAAGGCAGCCAATCAATGATTCCTTCTCATCATTGATGTTTCTATCTCTCTCTCCCTCTCCCTTCATCTCTGAAATCAATATATATATTTAAAGGCAGAGGACATCTATGAGTTTGGATAATGGTCCAAGATTTACCACTTCCTTCTGATAGCAGCATCTTGATTTTTCTTTAGGGAACAACTTCCCCTTCACTCTGAGCACATGTGATTTACAGTAGTTGAGGTTGAGCCTATCCTACACATAGAAGTGGACCTGTGACCCACACAGGAGACAGGAGATCTCATCCTCTGCTCCTTATTGTCATAACCCTACTCCACTGACACATTAATAGACCAAGGAAGGGTGGGCCCAGGACCTAAGCCAGGCAGTGAGATGTGATGCCATACATGTTGAAATTGTTAAGATGCATTTTTTTTTCTATCTGCTTTTGCCAAACTGAAAAGATGTGAGCTGTAGCTTTGGGAGACCACTATTAGGAGAAGAAATCAGAGGTAAAAAAAAAAAAATGGAAGAGAAACTGAATCCAGGCAATCTGGCATGCACATAATAAATACTTTTTAAATGAATATATGAAAAAATAAATAAAAATAGAAAATCCTGAGCCCCCAGGTTCTGTACTTAGAACTGGGTAGAGTAATTTCAGGCAGGACCAGAGGACTTGATACCAGGTGCATCGGTACCTAATATAAAGAAATCCTGTTTTCATACTTGCAATGAAGCACAAAGT
The DNA here is from genome assembly GCF_951640355.1 of Cnephaeus nilssonii. Classification (NCBI taxonomy): domain Eukaryota; kingdom Metazoa; phylum Chordata; class Mammalia; order Chiroptera; family Vespertilionidae; genus Cnephaeus; species Cnephaeus nilssonii. Next base: position 97,890,153 of record NC_137073.1, read on the forward strand.
CTTGTGAGCTTCATTTGTTGTATACTAGACACAAAATGGTATAATCCAATATCTCTCATAATTGTTATTTGGAGAGAAATTGTTTTACTTATTTATTGTCATTGAGACACATACTGATAAGCATATTCTTTAAGATTAGCTTACCTTTAAGAAAATACTATTTTAATACATTTTCTTATACTTTATAAGTATAATTAGTATTATAACCCAAATCATAGTGTTGTGATGTTCCTACTATGACAACAGGTTTATAATGAGGAGCAAAAGAAAGATAATTTTGCTCATTTCCCAATAAAATGAAAGACAATAAAAATGAAACTAAAATCATTCCAAATCTTTTATTACTTTAGCCTATCTGACAATTTACTGCAGTTTTAGAGAAAGAGAAAAGAAACATCTAAAATCAAATAACATTTTCATATAACTGCATATGTAGCACTGCAACAGCTTTTATATTAAAGTAATATTTTAAATGAAACCTTGCTGTGTATGCAGTTTGTGGGAAAATATCATTACTAAATTAGAATGCACTTCTATTTCAAAGGGGAAAAAATCACTCTTTCATCAATGACTTGCCTTACTTACTTACCCTATACACCCCTCACAGGTTAGTTGCTTAACCTACCAGCAGACTTTCACGTCTGTCTGGAGCTTTTGGTCATTCCCGCCTATGAATAGAAAGAATTAGAATGGTGATTTGTTGCTGCTGTGTCTCCAATGCCAGATACTGTATATCTTCTTAGACACAAACTTCCTCTTTGAATCATCAACCACACCACTTCCAGTCACTTGGCTCTACCTTACTGTCTGTTAACACTTCTCTGACTTAATAAACTACTAAATAACCCAGTTCCCTAAAGACCAGTTCCCTGCTTTTCTTTTGCTGATACATCCAGGATTGAAGACCTAAACCATCACATGATCTGGGTCTTGCACCCTACTGTTTGACTTCATTAATTTTCATTGCCACCCTGCCAATTTGTTTCAGTGCTTTGTAGGAAGCAATTACTGTGCCAAATAGTAGGGATGGAAATTAAAATAAAGGTAGATTATTTCTGATCTCAAGAAACTATCTAAGGGGGAATAAAACCAGGACAAAATGAGAGGTCAATGAGAAGCACTAACTAAGAAGTGGCTAATATGCATTGTCTTCTATGCTTCATCTATAAGTTGATTCAATAAATCAGCCACAGAAGGCTCTAACTGTAGAACAGAGTATTGTGAAGCTTGAAAATGCAGAGATGATTCAGAAGACAGAAGATGGAAAAAGAGAAAAGTAGGTGACACAGAGATACTTCATATCAAATGGGAATAAGTCAGGACATAAAGTCTAATGTTGATGAGTAAAAGAGATCCAGGATCAAATACATTAAGCAGATCAACAAATTTAACCAAGAGAACTAAAAGTAAAACATGTTAACTAGCGGAGAGACAAGAATGTGGCAGAAATCAGCTTAGGTTGGGTGGGAGTCCTCATATTTCAAAATGAAGGCAACAGATATTGCTGAAAGTTATAAATCATGAAATAGAGACAGACATAAGCATATTACTTATACTTAAGAAGAGAACCACTGGGAAAAATACAACAGAAATGTTTAAAATGGAAACCCTTGGAAAATTGGGATTGGGACTTGGTTTTAGCAAAGGCAAGGAGATTTTTACTCTGTATTTAATATCCTCCTTTACTACTTTTTATTATCAAGTTATATATTACTTCAAAAGTATAACTTATTAAATTGTTACATAGTAATTATGAAATTAAATTATGAAAATGATTTAGGAGTGCAACTCCCTCAATTTGAAGCAATCTGCCTTGAGAAGAAAGTATATCCGAATCTCTAAAGGAGATATTCTCATTATCAATGGTGGGATCAGGTTCTAGGTGCTGCAGCCCTGACCACTCTTCCCAAAGGGAGCCAGATCTTCCAATCTCAGAGTTCTGCTGCTGGTGGGGGAGCCCCAGCTCCTGAGGCTCCACATCCCAGGCTCATCAATCAGGAGTCTGGCTCACACCATCTATCACACACACCCCATGCTCATGGACACTGTGAGCCTTCAAATATTGAATCATCATGCTGTACACTTGAAACTAATATAAGGTTATATGTCAATTATATCTCAATTAAAATGACTTAGGAAGTCAAATGAATGACATATGTCCATCACACATAGATTCTACACTCATCCTCATTTTTCAAATGAAAATCTGAGTCTTGGGGAAATCTACCCAGGTTCACACAGTTACTGAGATATAGAGCAAGTGGTTCTCTTCTGAAGTATAAATCCAAGTTTACATTTTTTTTACCAGCATTTTATTCTCCATGTGATCTTTGATTAATCACTTGGCAAGCAGTACTCAAACCCTTGAAGTTTCTCAAGACACATTTATGGGGTCTGCAAAGTCTAGCTATTTTTTAAAAATATATTTTTTATTAATTTCAGAGAGAAAGGGAAAGGGAGAGAGATAGAAACATCAATGATAAGAGAGAATCACCCATCAGCTGCCTCCTGCACGTCCCACCCTGGGGATTAAGCCTGCAACTGGAATCAAACCATGACCTCCTGGTTCATAGGTTAATGCTCAACCACTGAGCAATGCCAGCTGGGCAGTCAACTTATTTTTATAGTAACATTAACGTGTCATTGCACTGACATTTGCACTGATGATGCAAAAGCAATGGCAGATAAAACTTATGGCACCTTAATCACAAATCAAGACAGAAGAAGCAATCTGAACTTAGTAATTGTATTCTCCACTGCTGCAAGTTCATAAGAAAATAAAAAGTTAAACTTCTGTATTCCCTCAATGAGGTAGTAAAGTTCTTAGTTTAATTAAATCTCTACACCTTAGTACACATAATTCTAATATTCTGTGTGAAGAAGTGGGAAGTATGCCTAAAGCTCTCTGCAGCATGCTGACGATATATATGGTTGGCTCAAGGCAAAGCACTTGGACAACTGAGTTGTGAGCTGAACTGGCTGCTTTTTTCATGACACATGATTTTCCTTCAAAGAACAAAAGTTAAATTATGGTTATTTGTACTTGGGTATTTTCAAAGCAGCTATTTTCTGAAAAATTAATGAAATGAGCTGTCGCTTCAAGGAAAACATATTTTTTGTTGCCTTATTATAACATTCAAGTTTTCAAGTGAAAATTAGTTTCTGAAAACTTGTATCCACCATAAAAGCTTGAAGCTTCCAAATGCTTGCTTAAGGGACCACTCTGATGAGATATTTTGGTATTGTGTAATGAAATATGACAATTGGAATATTTATATATCTCAGTGAATCAATATTTTCAAAATGGTCATGATAGTACAAAATCACACATGGGTAGATTGATTCAAAGTACATGACAAAACAACCAATTTTAATTTAATAAGGGAAACAAAAAGTTATTTGATGTGACTTTAGATTTCATATTTCAAGTAAACTTCAAGAAGTGACCATCATGAAGTTTTGGTGTATTATCAAAACAAGAATACCAACAATCACCTAAAAAGGCTATGAAATACTCATCTCTTTTTATAACTACATATTTATATAAAGTGAGATTTTACTAAATAGCAACAATAATATGTTATAGTAAGTTGAATGGCAGAGCATATGCAAATCTGTCTTATATTAAGCCAGGTATTGAAGAGATTTGCAAAATGTAAAATAGTGCCAGTCTTCTCCTTGTGTTTGTTTGAATAATCTAGTTATTTTAGTATATTATTTATGCCAACAGTATTGGGTTTGTTATTTTAAATTATTTAATAAATATAAAAGTTTCTGTTTTAATTTCTAATATGGTAAATATAGATGTGCATAGACCATATAAGAAAAGATGTTTTGGGTTCTCAATAATCTTTAAGAGTGTAAGTTTTCTGAGAACAAGATGTTTAAGAACTACTACCCTGAGCAATTGCCTTCCGTATGAAATATTCCCTTACTGTCTTCAATGACCTCTGCTTGATCTCTTCCTAGCTCTTTGAATGGTTTCCTTCACAATCCCTCTCTGCAGTTCAGATTGATATCTAATGAACATCTCAAGGTGAACATTCTCAAATTTGGAGTACTTGCTTTATTCTCACTAAATGATCCCCTCCCCATCCCCCACCCCAGTGTTTCTTACCCTGCTTTAATGATGCCACCAATTATCCAGACAAGACAACTAAGTCATTTTCTATTCTATTTGTGTCCCCATATAATGTCACTAAATCCATTTTATTGGTATTAACTTTCTCTTCTTCTGTCTTTCTACACTGAAACTACCCCAATTCAGCTACTCATGATTTATTTTCTTAACATTTTTAACCTACAACAGGTTTTCATTCTTTTTTCTTTAATTCCCTCCAGGATGTTCACAATATTACAACTAAGTTTAATTAAACTGTGGTTTCATCACTTATAAGATATATAACCTTAGGTAAGTAACTTAGCATCTCTGTGCTTCATTTTTATCATATATTAAATGTGGATGACAAGACACCCACCTACCTCATAGGATTTGTAGAAAGATTTTATATATATTCACTTGGAACAATACTGGCACTTAGAAATGGCTACGTAAGGGTTTGCTAATTTTTATTAAAACTATCATTATTAATATTTACTTTTTAAATAAAGAGCACTTATTTACACAAATATGGCAAAGTATTAAAAAAATCAAGTTGGCATTCGCATATATTTTCACTATCTATATTTGACATAAGATTGGGATTGTGCCAATGAGTTATTTTGTGAAGTGGATTTTTATTCATCCATCCAATAAACATTTCTTAAGCCTCCAATTTGAGCTAGACATTCCCCTAGACATTGAGGAGACAAAGATTTATAAGAAAATTCCCACCACTAAGTTTTTCAATCTAGTAAAGGGGGATAAGAAGAAATTGGACAAGTTCTAACAAAAAGAAATTGGAACAAGTACAAACATGGGTACATAAAATGCAAAGGTAACACATATATGAGGAGTTGAAGCAAAGGTTATATTTTTCTTTTCCCTTAATACCTAAATTTAAAACAAAGACCTTGATCCTCATATTGCTAATTTAGTTTTTATGGTAAGGACCTAATCTTAAATGGAGTCAATATTTACCTAATATAGAAAAATAATTTTACAGTCAAGATTTGGCATTACAAGTAGGTATTATAGCTTTGATAAATGAAATCCACAGATAATACAAATGCTACTTTATTCATTAATTTCAATATTCTCCACAATCAGTGCTATTTACCCTAGCTGCCTACACTGCAAAAATTATAAAATTGGGTTTTATTATCCTGTCTGCTATTTACACTGAATTGGAGGTGTCAATACCCATAAGGCAGACAAAAGAGGGGAAGTTAAAAAATAAATGAAGTTGATAATTAAAACATTAAAAATTTAAAGATATTAGAGATAATTTAGTACAAATCTTTAATGTTAGCAATGTAGGCACTGAGGTCCCAGGTGGGCTTGAATCAATGTCACTCAGCTAGTTCGTTACAGAGCAAGAACCATAACCCAGGTGTCTAAACAGCAATGCCCATTAATTTATCCTAAAGAAATTGACAGCTGTGCAACATTTCAGACACATAAGCTTTTCCCTCATTCTCTAATGCATTCCACAGTTCAAGGTCAGTAATTAAAGGAAAGCTTTTCCACCAATTCATTCACTCCTCGAGAAAAGAACATAAAAGACTGGTGGTGGGGGGAAGAATGGTAAAAACCCAAGGGGTTAAGAATTGGTTGTATAATATGTGAAGGACTAACAAGCACAGATTTTAAATTAGGCTAAGTCAACAGAAATGGTATAATATTTTAAAGAAAGAACTATGGGATGGGATTGCTTCAAATAATGGATTTATCTTCAGAGCTGATATATGAACTAATTTTCATTAAAATAAATACAGAGCTTAATAGTGAAAAATGTTAGATGCCTAGGAAGATTATTGTATAACATTATGTAAATACTAGTATCTACAAGTTAGTAAATTTTTCTCTTATCTCCAAATGGACAAATGTTCATTTTCAAGCAAGTAAAATAATTTGTCTCTGATGCTCACATTCAGAAAGTTACTCTTAAAAAAAACACACACACTATAAAACCTAATATATTTTGTTTAAACTCATAAAAATATATGTTATGCTAAGTGAAATAAGCCAGTTGGAGAAATATAAATATCACATGATCTCACTCATTTGTGGAATATAATGAATAACATAAACTGATGAACAAAAATAGATCCAGAGACATAGAAGCATCAAGCAGAGCATCCAACCTCAGAAGAAAAGTAGGGAAGGGTGGGAGGGCAGCAACCAAAAGACTTGTATGCATGCATATGAGCATAACCAATGGACGGGCGGGAAGAGGTCAATGGGGGGAAAGGAGAGATATGTAATACTTTCAACAATAAAGAATTTTAAATATATATATATGAGTTGAATAAATAATTATTTTACAATTTTCTTGCCTATTATTGGGTTACTTCACATTTACATTTTACAAAATTTAAAAATTAGTAGGAATTTATAAAATCCTATGTATTTGAAAGTCCTATGTAGTTGTAGGGATAATGAAATACCACCCAGCTTCTTTAGTTAAAGGCATTCCCCTAAATCTACCTTTATGATGGCTATATTCTTTTCTTTTTAATATATTTTTATTGACTTCAGATAGAAAGGGAGAGGAAGAGAGAGATAGGAACATCAATGATGAAAGAGAATCATTGACTGGCTGCCTCCTGCAAGCCCCTGTAACCTGGGCATGCAACCCGGGCATGTACCCTGACCTCCTGGTTCATAGGTCGACACTCAACCACTGAGCAACACCAGCCAGGCACAATGGCTACCTTCTTCATAAAAATTTCACATGACTCCTTTTTATGTTATCACTAGTTAGTTGCTGGGTAGTTCTTTATTAAATTTGTGTTTTTTATGCTACAAGTAGAATTAAGCTCTTTTAAAAGTTACTAGCAACCAATAAAAGTGATGAAGAATAAAGACAAAGTTGGGCTTATCCAGGAATTTAAGGTAAGTTTTGCTTCCTAAACAATTGAAAACATTAACTATATTAAAGAGAGAAGAGAAAAAAAAAACATGATTAGCTGATAAAGGCACATGCCCTCCAATTATATTTAACAACAATTTATGTACCACTTTTACAAGTCATATTACAATTTACAAATATGAAGAAATATTTCATCAAACATATGGTAAACTATGTTTAATTTCTTAGTAAATATAACAATAGATAACTTTGTTCTCAAGATACTTGGTCTCTATTCTTGTCAGCCTACATCACTTAAAAAACATATTAAGCTTTCAGAAGCAATGGTTACCAGCAAGGACTTATCAATGAATTACATTCCAGATTTTTATATACCCCAAAATTTCTACCGTGATATTATTCTTCCACTTAACCAAGTGATTCAAAGTATATGCTATTGCTTTATTTTCTTTCCAGCTTGATTAATTCCTTTAAGCTGTCAAAATTCTATGTAAAATTCCTGGATTCTGTGGAAGAGAAGTGCCCTAATGTTTCATAAAAATTATGTAAATTTAAGAGGAAAGATGTGTTTTTGGCTTCTGTTGTTTTATCCTTTTGTTTTTAAGAAAAGAAAAAAATGGGCTTGAGGTTTAATATAAAACAATAGAGAAGAACATCCAAAATTTTGATAATGAGCATTAATATTTTTATTTACACTAATCTAATTGCTCATTTGCTGCTTTCCACAAATCCATTTTTCAGATGAGGCTACTAGATCCCAAAGAAGTAATGTGTCCAAATGTTAGCTCATCAGTGGTAGAACCAGGACTTGAACCCAGACATTCTGTCTAGAAGTGATTATGTTCTCATTCAATTTATCATCCACAGATAAATATCTCAAGTAAAGCTTAGGGAGTCAGAGCTGATCAATGCATTAAAAAGAAGCATAATTGGCCCTAGCCAGTTTTGTTCAGTGGATAGAGTGTCGGCCTGCAGACCAAAGGGTCCATGGTTTGATTCTGGTCAAGGACACTTACCTTGGTTGCAGGCTCCTCTCTGTCCCAGGACCTGATCAGGGTGCCTGCAGGAGGTAACTAATTGATGTGTTTCTCTCACATTGATAGTTCTCTCTGTTTTTCCCTGCCTCTTCCACTCTCTCTAAAAATCAATGGAAAAAAATACCCTTATGTGAAGATCACACAAAGAGAAAAAAGAAGGAAAATTGTGTAAAATAAGACAGGGAAATTGTTCTTAACAGTGGCTAATTTACAGCTGAAAATCAGACTTATGGATGCAAACACTGAGGATCCTTGACCAGTAGGTTGTGAGAAACTGACATTTCTATTTAAAAGAAGACCCACAAATAATTCTGATCCACAGGCAGGGTGAGAATCAAAAATGTAGGAAAGGAGATGGAGAAGGAAGAAGTGTAACCTTGATAATCGCTCACAGGCTTTAGGAACACTGTTTAAATTATGTCATTAACTAGAGGTCCGGTGCACGAAATTCGTGCATGGAGGGGGGTTGCCCTCAGCCCAGCCTGTACCCTATCCAATCTGGGACCCCTGGAGGGATGTCTGACTGCCCGTTTAGGCCCGATCCTGGTGGGATCGGGCCTAAACGGGCAGTCGGACATCCCTCTCACAATCCAGGACTGCTGGCTCACAACTGCTTGCCTGCCTGCCTTCCTGATTGCCCCTAACCACTTCTGCCTGCCAACCTGATCACCCCCTAACCACTCTGCTGCCAGCCTGTTTGCCCCCAACTTCCCTCCTCTGCTGGCCTGGTCACCCCTAACTGCCCTCTCCTGCAGGGGTGATCACCTCCAACTGCCCTCCCTTGCAGGCCTGGTCCCTCTCAACTGCCCTCCCTTGCAAGCCGGGTGCCTCCCAACTGCCCTTTCCTGCTGGCCATCTTGTGGTGGCCATCTTGTGTCCACACGGGGGCAGGATCTTTGACCATATGGGGGCAGCCTTATTGTGTGTTGGAGTGATGATCAATCTGCATATTATTCTTTTATTAGATAGGATAGAGGCCTGGTACAGGGGTGGGGCCAGCTGGTTTGCCCTGAAGGGTGTCCCTGATCAGGGTGGGGTTCCCTTGGGGCATGGGGCGGCCTGAGCGAGGGGCCTGTGGTGGTTTGCAGGCCAACCACGCCCCCTGGCAACCCAAGCGGAGGCCCTGGTATCTGGAATTTATTTACCTTCTACAATTGAAACTTTGTAGCCTAGAGCTAAGCCAAGCCTGGGGCTCCCTCCGCGGCCAGCAGCCATTTCTGTTGGGGTTATAATTAAAACTTTGTAGCCTTAAGCGGAGGCCTGAACCCGGCCAGGGTGTGAGGAAAGCTTTGCTTCCCTGTTGCCGGGGGCAACCCTGGCCTGCTCTCTTAAGCTCCATTCTGCCGCCATTTCTGTTTGAATTTGTTTACCTTCTATAATTGAAACTTTGTAGCTTGAGTGGAGGCTTAGGCCTGGCAAGGGCAGGCAGAAAGCTTGGCTTCCTCTGTTACCTAGGAAACCTTGCTCTCTGTGGCTGTAGCCATCTTGGTTGGGTTAATTTGCATACTTACTCTGATTGGCTTGTGGGCGTGGCTTGTGGACGTGGCTTGTGGGTGTGTCAGGGGTATGGTCAATTTGCATATTTGTCTATTATTAGGTAGGATTCTGTACACCATCCTTACATCCCAAGTTTACCCAAGAGTAATCGAGTTTGAGCTACATCTATTGACACACAACCTCTAAATGTTCAGACAGGATTCAAATGAAAATTTTACTTTAAAGTTTATATTTTTCCAACTAGACCAGTGTTTCATTAAGGTTGTGTTTTTAGAGCCCTTGAGGTCATCTTAACAGAGGGAAGCAGTGTAGATTAAAAAGATGCAGGCAAGGACTGCTTGGAGGATTCATCCACTACATTCTTATATTTCAATCATGGCATCTCTGCCATTGTATGATAGGACTTTTGATGTAAAAGGAAGTTCAATGACTAAAAAGAGTGTAAAAGGTACCGAACTAAACCAAACAACCCAAGTAGGAGTAAGGATAGCAGATAGAGGTGATCAGAAGATATTAGCACTATAACTATATGTGAAGACTCCATTTTACCAACCTAGGGAAGTCATGAAAAATTGAAAAAATTACAAATCCTATCAACTATGAGAGTAATTGAAACATTGGATAGATTATTTCTAATGAAGCAATACTATTGTACTATTTCTCTTTATCAAATAAATCATATTTCTCACATTAACTAAAATTTGTTTACTACATGTTTACATTTTAGAATGAGAATTTGACTAACCTGTCATTGTTCATCACACTTTTTGAGGAAACCTTAGTACCAGGGTTTCCCAAGTGGCACCCAGATAAAAATGGATTTCCCTGCTATGTTGAATTTGCAGGGGACCTTATGATCTATTACCTAAAAAAAGACACCTTGTGAGTGATGACAGGCATGAAACATGACTGTCCCAGGCATGCAGGAATGTATAGTTATACGATTGATTTAGCCTTTATGAAGTTGAAAAACATCAACCTGAATACTTTCATTTGAATCAGGCCCTCTAGGTCACCAAAGTTCTTACCACCCCTAGTGTTCACCCCTCTGTTACCTATCTAATCCCTGTATTATACAATGGAAAAATAAAAATATAAAGTCTGTTTTTAAGTTGTATGTATATGTGTGTGTATAATTTTTATTCTATTCACACATAATGGAAAATCTTCCCTCTGCCTCTCATTACAAGGATTCCCACTTTTTCTCCCCATCACTCTGACTCAAAATATATTTTTGGCCCCCAAAGAAGCAGAATTATAACTGACCATACATCAATGCAGTTACATTATGATTCCCATTACTCTTTTTTACTCGGCATAATAAAAACCAATAATATACCTATAGCTAGTGAACAATGAGAATCATGTACCAGTAGATTTTGTAATTCTTAGCCAAGTTTCTTCAATCTGACCTAAATTATACATTTTAAGTGCAGTCTCATTAAATGCTAGGTTTGGTGGATATATTCATTATAAAATAGGCTAATATTAAGCAAAATCTTTAGTTTAGAACACTAGTGCTACACAGAACTGTTGAGGTTGCTATATTACCAAAACCTATTTTTTAAAAATATTTTGGATTACTTCAACATAAACACAAAGTGTCAAACAAGAGGATGAGAATGATTATGGAAATCATAACTAGTTGTGATTTCAGGGTTTTGATGGGTTATTATTTTTAAACAGGAGAGAAGAACTTGTGTTTTGTTTTTGCAATGCTGAGATAAATTACCCAGGACCTTACGTAAACCGAAAGCTTGTATTGACCTGTTAAAATGGGAAAGCTTGTAACCATGGCAACGGAAGACAAGTAAAATAGATTTTTGCTGCAGTTATAAATAAGGTGGAAAAACCAGTGGACTTTTTCTCCCTCAATTTTTGAACCACACAATGCAGCAGATAAAAACCGTCATTTTCCTGTTTATGTTTTTTTCCAGTCATAGCATTCATATGATGCTTTGGGTGAAAATCTCCACAGAGGCCGACTGTGATACCAGGTGGGGAGGAAGGGAAGTTAGGGTGTGGAGACTGGGGAAATGAGGAAGAGTGAGAATGATGGAGAAGAGTTTAGGGTGGTGCATTCTAGAATATCACTGAAACCAAGGCAAGAGAGAGAAAAAATTATCAAGCTGCTTCAAATTGCTATGCCGTATCTCTCTTTGAGCTAGAATAGAATGGGTATTAAGTCCAGTGTATTTGTAACTCTCTATATTTTTACTATGTTCTAAAATCTTTCATAAATGAATATAGCATATAAAGCTTCAAAAAATTAAATTATACAGGCTTAATTGCCATTGTGGTCAATTCTGTTAATTCTTTAAATCAAAATTTTAAGCAAATGTTTTTCAAAAATTGGAACCTCTTTCACCCAACACTTGGTGGCACTACTACTACATAAGGCAAGTCCCTGCAAAAGATTCCCAAATTTTCTCCAAGGCTTTGAAATCACCTTGTCTGCCATTGTATGGTATAAACCCTCCAGCTATGATGGCTTGAATAAGCAACCCAAGACACTGATAATGTTCCTCTGGTCCTCTCACGGCAGCACTGCTGTGGCAATTGAAAAGAATCTATAATAATAAAAGCATAATATGCTAATTAGACCAGACAGCCAAACAACCTTCTGGACGTCCTTCCAGACGTCCTTCCAGATGACCTTCCAGAAGAAGCCACAGCTGCGAGGGCCGAGGCAAGTGACCATGTCTGTGAGGGCCAAGCCTCCTTGCATGAATTTCGTGCATCAGGCCTTTAGTCTATAATAATAAAAGCGTAATATGCAAATAGACCGAACAGCTGAACAGCAGAATGAACATCCAGATGGGACAACCACGCTATGACACACACTGGTGCCAGACCAGCCAAGGGTGGGGGCAATACGATTGGTCAGAGGGAGGGCCCCGCCATTGCCCCATGATCACCCCACAGAGGGAGGCCCAGGCCACCAGCTGGCGGGACAATCAATGCGGGGGGGGGGGGGGGGGGGGGCTGCAATCACCCTGCAGAGGGAGACCCAGGCCACCCTCTGCAGGGTGATCCATCGAGGGGCTCGGTGATCTATCGCCCCAAAGTGGGAGGCCCAGGCCACTGACTGGAGGGCTGCGGTGGGTGGGCAGGGCCTCCCTCTGAGGGGCGATTGATCTGGGTCCCGCGATTGATCGCTTCACAGAGGGAGGCCCAGGCCACTGGCCATAGACACTGAGGCAGGTAGGCGGCGCTGGCCAGCAATCACCCAGCAGAGTGAGGCTCAGGCCAGCCAAGCAATTGCACCCCACACCTGTTGCCCACAGAGGAAGGTGACCAGTGGTGGGGGGGAGAGGGGGAAGGTGCGAGGAGGCGGTGCCGCACAGATGGCAAGCAGTAGCAGCAGCAGGGGTGGGCCAGCTGTCAGCAGCCAGGGGAAGGAAAGTCTTGATAGGCCCTGATCGCTGGCCAGGCCTAGGGACCTTACCTGTGCACTGCAGAGTTCAACCAGCTGGATCCCGCCTATAGGCTCCCCCAACCTCCCGTAGCCCCTCCCCTGGCCGGCCACTCCCCCCAGTTGTCCCCCCCCCCCCCGCCCCCACTCCCAACCCTGACAGGAGGGATGAGGGAGCCCAATTCCTCACATAATCAGACACTGGTTAGCTTTCTGCCAGCGCCCTGACAGCCCTGAATCCTGTTCACCCACACCCCGGACCCTGACAGGAAGGAGGAGGGAGCCCGATTTCTCAAGGTCCCTCCCCCGAGCTGGCATCGGCAACAGAATATGTCTGAAAACCAACTATTTCCTTTAATTAATTCCCTTTCAATGTGCATGAATCCATGCACTGGGCCACTAGTAGTAATAATTTGTTACAAGAACTAATTTTAATCACCCTACATTCATAGGATGAAAAGTGGAGGAAAGGAACTTGTGTAAAATAGCAATTGGGTTGATGCTTTAGAATCTACACTGTCTAATGGAACCATCTGAGATTATGGAAGTCTGTTGTCTAACATGTAGCCACCAGCCATACTTGAATGTTAGTTAGTACAATAGAAAAACTGACATTTCAAAAAAACTGTATTAAATTCAACCTAAATTTTAATCATCATAACTGGCCAGAGGCTACCATATTGGACCACACATGGACCTTGCTATGCATGGAACTAAGCTGCTGGCTCAAGAAAATTGACTCAAGAAAGAGGGCAGGAAGAGATGCAGAGTATGATTTAAAAAAAAAAAAAGTGATGATAGCACCGGCTCCTCAATCAGTGGGGGAAAATAAAACAAAATTAAACACATCACTTACTGATATAATAAAATTAGCTCATTATCCTTTCCCTTCCCGGGAGTGATGTTTTTTCCTCACTGTTGTATATTAACTGATTAGATTTTCCTTCTAAAATTTCTCCTTTGCAGAGATTTTTTTTTACCAGTATAAATAGTTAAGGGAGAAGAAACGTTTAGTGACAGTCACTTTGAACTATGCAGCTCTACAGATGGTCCCATGGAGCTCTGCATCACTCAGCCCATCCCCCGTGACCTGGACCGATGGGCAGAGTGAGGCTTTCCCAATTAGTTCCCTCTTATCCCGCTGAAAGCTAAATAATTGGAAGAGATAGATGGTTCACACTCAGTTGCAGCAGTGAGAGAAATGATTCAAAGATGCACTTTGTCTCCAGAAAGGAAGGCATATTTGGGAAGAGAATAAGAATAATGATGCTCAGTGCTGCCATTAGTGAGCCCTAGACTGAACCATCCTTAGTTCTAGCACTAATTTTTTCCCTTTACTTCCTTAGGGACTTATTCATGTTTCATTAAATTAGATTCTGTCTTTCTTAATAGGAGTTGGGCTACCAGAGGAAAGGGACTAGTCTTTCAGTTTTCATTTGTTTTGCAAATGCGGGCCCCTAACCCTATCCCTCTATGGTGATTCTTTTCCTATTGGCAGAGAAGGTGAAGGGATTAGGGGAACTGAGATGTCACAAATGGGAATTCCTCTCCTATAAAAGCAATGTGCCAATAACAACCTCCTAATAGTGACAATGCAATTACTCTACTGACAGTTATGGAAGTAGAGGAATTACTGCCAGAATCTAGCAGGAAATCCATTCAGGGTTCTAAATTTAAGCAACTGTATTGCTGTGATAAGAAATACTGTGGCATATCAAGATTGACTTTATAGGTGACTGGTTATTTTAAAAATTTTTATTCTGCAGCTCTATTACTTGCATTTATAACAAAATCTTTCTGAAAAGATGATTGTCACTCATCTGTTTCCTGTTGCCTTCAGCTGGTCAAATCTGTACTCTATTCCTACAGACCATATGCCAAGGCTACTCCCCCACCTTCATCACATAAAATTTTCTTTTTACTCTTCCACTTCCCTGTAAATAATACGTTTATTATTCTGTTTATTATAATCCACTTCTGATTCAAAATTGGTGCAGAATGGACTTAATAATTACCTTACATATTCACATTTATGTCTCACATTCTCATTCTTATGTTCATTGATCATTTTTCTCTTTCTTATGTCTCTAATCATATAGCTCCAAGAATCACCAATCTTAAGACCATACATGGATTTATATATACATTGGACAAACACTTCTTAACCTAGGATCATTTAACCTTACGAAAATTAAAGAAAAAATTTTGTTTGTGTGAGAGTATTTGTCAGAGCCTATTTAACTGAAACCATGCCAGCCACTCAAATGGAGAAAATTAATGTAAGGTACTATTAGCTAAGTATAAAGAGTAAAAAGAAAATGCTGAGGTATCTATCATGGAGGTAGCGATTATAAGACATGATCATCAAGCAGTGTGGGGAGTGAACTTGAAGCTAAGAGTCAATAGTTTAGTAATTGCCACAGTGTGTGTGGCAATTTAAGTAAAGAGAATAAATTTTATTAGCTTCTTAAAGGAGTATGTGACTTTTAAATGATTAAGAATCATTGAGGAAATCAGAAATACCAATCAGAAAGGATATATGCACCCCTATGTTCACAGCAGCACAACTTACAATAGGTAAGTTTTGGAAACAGCCTAAGTGCCCATCAGCAGATGAGTGGATTAAAAACATGTGGTACATCTACACAATGGAATACTACACTGCTATAAAAAAAGAAGGAACATCTTGCAACAGCATGGATGGAGCTGGAGAGCATTACGCTAAACAAAATAAGCCAGTCGGAGAAAGATAAATATCACATGATCTCACTCATTTGTGGAATATAATGAACAACGTAAACTGATGAACAAAAATAGATCCAGAGACATAGACGCATTGAACAGACTATCCAACCTCAGAGGGAAGGCAGGGGTGGGGGGTAAGCGATCAAGCAAAGGACTTGTATATATGCATATGAGCATAACCAATGGACACAGACAGTAGGGGGGTGTGAGGGCATGTGCTGGGGGTGGGAATGGCTAGGGAAAGGTCAATGGGGGAAAAAGGAGACATATGTAATACTTTCAACAATAAGGAATTTTTTTAAAAATAAATAAACATAGGAGACAGGGTGCCAGGGAGGAGTCTTTTCTAGAAGGTTACTGAAAACCAAAAGTGATAGAGGGGAATATATGGGTTATTAACACCAGGCAGGCCAAAGGTTCTCTGTTTACCTAACACTGCACTTGATGATCAGTAGTCTTACCTACCTACAACCTATATATGAGCAGCAAGATGCATGTCACCCACTGCCGAGTCCCTACCCCAAGAAGAAGAATTAAGAGAGTAAACTTAAATATGGCTTCACATAGGCAGGTGAATGAATTAGAGGCTTTATTGCCTTTATTTCAATGCTTAAAGCAAGGATTACAATGTCTATCTTCACTTCCAGTGTTCCAATCAACAGCTTGGAGACCTATCAGTGTGCCTGGCATTTAGTAAATATTTAATAAATTGTTGAATAAATGAACAAAGCAATTATGGGCCAAACACTGTGAAGTGCTATAGGATGTACAGAGGAATAGCTTTAAGAACTAATCAGCAAACAAGGTGAGAGACATCAGTGAGTTAGTCAAAAGTGAGATCAGCATGAACTAGAGTAGATTAAAAAAAAAAAGCATCATTGAGTAGTCGCCCAGCCAGTGTGGTTCAGTGGTTGAGTGTTGATTATAAACCAGGAGGTCATGGTTCCATTTCCTGTTAGGGTACATGCCTGGGATTGCAGGCTTGATCCCCAGTAGGGGGCATGCAGGGGGCAGCCAATCAATGATTCTCTCTCATCATTGATGTTTCTATCTCTTTCTCACTCAATATATTAAAAAAATAATAATCATTGAGTAGTTAATAAAAACAAAAGGACCTCATGACAGCAGTGATAGCCTGGTGCCATTTTTATTATTTTATACTGCTTTTTCTAGTCTTTGGGTAGTTATAATCTCACTAAGAAGAATCCATCTTCATGCAAATTTCAAAACATTATTAGTGCTCACAACACTTTAGTTTTAGAAGGTTATAAACAAACAAACAAACATTGTTCACAACCCAATTGATTTCTATGTCCACAAGAAGATTTACAAATTTCCCACAAGTCTAATCATTATTTTAATTAATAGCAAAGTCTACAACTTGTATTTTGTGTTTAAGCATTATTATTGCATTTGATAAACTACAAGTATATTAAACATGTGAGTCATTTAAAATCTTGATTTATTAGAATGAATTTTAAAACAGTAATTAACTAGTACTCTGTTTTTTTCTACCTAATAGTGCCCAAAACAGTCCCTTTGGAATGTTTGTTGTTACTCATGTACACACAACTGCTTGGGTATGTTGGAACTCAGAGGCTGGTCATAGAAAAAAAGAGAAAATCAAAAAAAGAGTCAAGGTTGGGGGCATTCATCTGTTTGCATCATGAAGACCATACATCATATTGAAGTCCTAGGTAGTGTGGAACTCTTGAACTTGATAGCCACATGGGTCCAATAAATTGTGTATAGGCAGTTTGTAGTTGAAATTCAAATGAAACCAATATGATATTTTGAAGTGCTAAACAAGTCTTTCTAGAAATAGATATCGCAAGGGCAAGTTGAAAATGCTGTTTTATTTTGGAGTGATCCCATAATTTGAGGAATAAGGAAGTTGTGGAGAGTCCTGGGAATAGGGTTTTTGTTAAGGAAAGAGCTGGCAAGAGTTAGAAAGTCTATTTAGACTCAAGAAAATGGATGCCTCATAATAACACGTCTCTAGTTCCAAGGTAGGAACTATAGAAGGAAGAGAAAACGTTGTCACATGGATCAAAATAATTCAGGGCAGATTAAAATGAATGACTATGTCTTGGCTTATACTCAGATGTCCAGGGTACTGCATTGTCATAGCAAGGTTAACCTATTCACCATTGGTAAAGAAGGCTTCCAATAAACCATTAGGCTTTGTTTATTAATTAGACTGAGCCTACAGGTGACATTGAACAGAACTAGAGAAGGAAGGGCCTCATGGTCATAACCTCGGGTCGTTAGAAAAACAATAGCTAGCGTGATAGATAGATCTGAATGCAAAATGGAGCACCTCATTAACTGAATTGAGATGTAAAACACCAATTACTTATCAGCTACTTATAAATTATAATTAGGATATTACTTAGATTTGTTGCATTCAGTAAACTTCTTTGAGAACATTTCTCTAGCTCACAGGCAGAGTAATTCCCCATGGACATCTTTTCATGTATTATGTTACAAGATTATGAAAAGCCCCCAAGGTAGGGCATATGTTCCCTTCACCTTGGAATCCTCGTTACCTGGCTCTAAGCCTGGCATGCAGCAGGCATCCATACAGTTGAGTGGGTTTGTTGAATTTCAATATGTTTTCAAAACAGATTCAATTGAATCAAGTGAAAATGCCCACTTGGTCTCAGTGATTTATTGTCACTCTTAGACAATAGATCTAATCCATTAAATGCTGAATTTCAAGGCTGGAAAGAACATGAAAAGTCATCTATTTTATTAGCCTTTGAAATATTGAATCTTATTTCTTCATCTACCTGTATATGTGCATACAGTTACAAATAAACACTAAATATATCTGTACACATATACATTATACATATATGTGTATATATTATTTTATTTATTTTTTTGTGTATATATTATTTTAATTTGTATTTTGTTGAATCTGTTTTTTTCTAAGTTTCAATAATTTGTTTTCTTCATTGTTTAACACAGAAGGGTTGTGCTCAAATTCATGTTCAAGAAATAATAAAAAGCCAAAAGAAACATAAGTACTTATTAGGTTTAAATGAAAATATTATAAATACCTAACTGCTTTTAAAGAAAGGGCAACGGTTAATGCATAATATTTTATTACATTATCAACCTATTATACAATATATCTTTTAATATTTTATACTCATTTGTAAATACTGTTGACAACAGTATTACTGTGGATCCAATAAATAAATGAGTTAATCTGACAGAAAAACATATTAATGAAAATGATACTTCAAAAGTAAAATGCCAAAACACTGAAAAAAAATAAAAATTAGGTAAGTATAGTATTAAGTTTGGCATTTAGTTAATTTTTTTAAAAGAAAAATTGGAAATGTATGCTGCAAATTGATTATTCTTTTTAAAAATGCTATCTCAAACAATCTATATTATGAACCATTACCTGGACAGCAAATATTCATTCATTCAAGAACTATTGATTGACCCATCTACTAAACTCTTTGACATTCAAATAGGACCAATATAATGCTGTGGAATGTTAAACAGACCTTTCTAGAAATAGAGATGTTCGGGTTAAGTTGGAAGTGCTATTATTTTGGAATGATCCAATAATTTAGGAATAAGGCAGATGCTGAGAGTTCTGGGAATAGGAAGAAAGAAAATAGCTGGCAGGAGTTAGAGAGTCTATTTGGACTCAAGAAAATGGATGCCTCATAATAGTAAGTGTCCCTTCCTCTTCCAATACTATTCTGTATCATCTGCAGGCTCAATCTAATTCATGACCAAAGTCCACTGGTGTATTGGAAGCCCCTTTTTTGCCAGTGATGGGTGGGTTAATCTTGCTGTGCCACAATCCATATCAAGCTCTAAGGAAAAAGTGGTAAGGAAGACTAATGAGGTTCCTAAACTTATTTAACTTACATTTCAGGTTCTGCTCCCATAATTATAACTCACATACTTTTATCACCAAAATATCTTTACGTAAAACATCCAATTTCTATACTCTTATCTTTGTACCTCACTTGTTCTTATATCTACACTAGAGGCCCGATGCACGAAAAGTACAAGGGGCTGGGCCCCCACCCTGCTGTGTCTTCTGGGGAAGGTCGTCCAGTCTAATGAGCATATTACACTTTTAATATTATAGATACCAATGATTTTTGTCTCATCAAGATACCCAATTCATCAGTTTCTTACTATCAATAAACTCATCTTATTTTAATGTCTCTCCTTGCCAGAATTATACTTTATGATCAATTATTAAAATTGCTACTTAATTCCCTTAACTCCTTTTTTGTTTTATACCCCGGGGGGTGGGGTTGAGCACAACCCTAAATGAGACCAAATACCATTCTTTCCTTTACTGCAGGATAATATTTCAAAGAAATGTTAAAGAATATTTCAAAGAAAATCATACAGCTAGCTGAGCAGTTTCAATTTAAATGCTTGATCAAACACATCAAAAGTGTTTCAACATTCCCTAGAAATGCTTTGTTGTTTCTTTAGTAGTGTCTCTTCCTTATTCTCCTTAAAAATTCATCTTGTTCCTCTCTCTCCCTTATTCTAACATCTCATTTATCAGCAAGCTCTATTAATTCTTTCTATAAAATATGTCTGGACTCTCTCCACTTTTTCATAGCTCCACTGTCATCTTGTACTCACAATTTTATCATTCCTTGGTCCTGGAATAGCCTCCTTATTAGTGGCTATGGTTCCATTCTCACTCCCTTTCTAATCCATTTTCCTCCCAATATCAAAGTGACGTTTTGAATGTATATTGGATATTCTAATATTTAAAAGATTCCTTTAGCTTATTTGTCCCCTAGGGTAAAATGAAAACTGTTTATAAGACATTGCATAAACAGGGGCAGCTTACATTCCCGCCTATCTGGTGATATTATCCACCAGCTCATTTCACTCCGGATGCACTGGCTTTTTATTAGCTTTATATCAATGATCAATTCTTTTCCAATGTGGGACTTCCACTTAAATCTCCTAATCCTCTCTCCTCCTTCAGGTCTCAGTTTAGATGTTACTACTTTAGAGAAAACCAGGCTAATGAATTGGCATGTGTTGCTAGACATCTATGCAATGGTCTATTTGGAGTGATTGGTTCCACAACCTAAACAGGGAACAGATTGCTTAACCAAGATTCTTTCTTTTTTCAGCATACTTCTCTATTGTTTGCCTTAAGACTCAACTATGTTTCCTGGTAGAAACTATACATAACCTCTATCAGGGCATCTCTTGGTAATGTAATAATTTGAAACCCCATTGTCAGCATTAGCACTGGCAGGATTCAGATATAAGGCAGTTCCAGGTGTGATTATATAATAGAAACCTGGATCATATAGATGACTGGTTTTTAATTCAAAGCATAGAATTTGCAGACCTCTCAAAATATATGCCAATATTTTGCATTGTTAGCTACCTGGCATATCAGTGAAAGAATGGGAGAATAGCATGTAGCCAATAAGCTTTTGCCAGATCATGGCAGATAAGATCTACCTCGACAATTGGATCTTACAAAATCAAGAATAATTAATGTTCTCTTACGTACACTAACCCAAAAGCCATTATTTGGGAAATAAATAAAATGCTACATTCTTTCACAGGATTTCAAATCTGAGGAGGTGTTTGCAAGGTGAGAGAATACCCTTGCCAATATAAAGCATAATTTCAACATATCAGATTTTTTAAAAGCAAGTGAGAACCATAGTGAGGAAAGATGTTTATTTGAGTGAGGTTTTGTTCTATCTTTTAATTTCTGGTGGTTAACCTCAAAAGCTAGTGTCAGATTATGAGAACAATGAATGCTGCAGAAGGAAAGCTGTGCTTGTCATTAAAGCATTTAATTTAGTCGTAAAGGAAGAGTCTAGGATCTAGTGATTTGCTAATTTTGACAGACTATTCAAGGCATGTCAATAACAACTCATGGCATGAAAGGGATGGGGGTGGGAAGAGAAAGTGATGATGTCATAGAAACACCAGACAAGCTGTCTTTCTAATGTTCCTGGCAAGGGAAACAGTCCATTTGATTATAATGTTTTAGAGAAACTGTCCAGAAAAACAGAAGGATATGAAACTTGACGGAGCTTTATGAGTTACTACCTAAAATGCATGGAATTGGTAAGAGGTTGAATAGGTAAAAAAAATAATGTATTTATTTAAATGATTGTTAAGGTTCAAAAGAAGTTAAACACTAACCTTGCTTCATCCTCTGGTTAGCTCCAGTAGCAGACTGTATTTTTATAATCTCATAAATGTGACATCAATTGATTTCTGAAGTGGTAGCATGACAAATAAAATGTCATTAAAAAACAAATATTTCAGATAACAAACAGTGTGACAAAAAGGGCGAGTCAAGGGAACAGGTGAATGATAGACGTCATAGTTGAATAAAAATGGATGAATTCAGCAGGAGATTTTGTTTAAAATTTTTTATATGAAATAGGGTCACATAGATAAGCTAGAAATCAGAATGAAGACATTCTGCTGCTACTTCATGATGAACCATGACAACCAGCTACTGTTTACAACATATTTGATTCTATGAAAATCAATATTTCATTACCTCTAACATTCATCTTAGACTTTGCCTGGGGAAGCCTGGCACAGGAAGACCCATCAAATCTAGTCTTATTTATTCTGTGATTTGGTATCATTAAGCATAGACGATAGTTATAGAATTTTGCAGTTCATTGTAAATGAATTTGGAAAGGGGGACTGTTTTATAACCATAGCTTCCTAAAATGGCATCTGTAATAAATAAAAAATTCTCCTGAATTGTAGCTAAGTACACAAGTATCTAGTATAGCAAGATGCTAAAATGTTCAAATGAAAAACATTAGCAAGACTTAGTTCTAGAATCCATTTGGTATTCGTTTTTTATGTTTTTACTGAATATTCCATTAAACAGTTATTTTTTAAAAGCAATTGATGCCTAAAAGTCTGAGCCTGCAGTATAGCCTCAGATCCAGACTCCTTTTGGTTACCAAGGAAACTATTTCATAGACATTTACATAAATAAACTGTAGACAGTGGGAGAAAATGCCATAAATATAGGAACAGGTTCACTTGATTTTTAATTTCTATGAAAAACACTCTCCCTATAGCCATACATGCACTAAAAAAAAAAAACAAAACAAAAACACACACATCCAGAAACATGAGAGTAATAACTTGTACCTGTCAGATGTTAAGTAGAATAATATTTCATTTACTCAGAACATGAGAATTAAGAGTGAGAAGTTTGCTAAAATTGCTAACTTTTCAAAGTTTTAGAGATGAGCATCAGGAAAAATTATTTTCATTGGGATTTTAATGAGACCTCACACATTCACAAAAATGGGTCCTTATATTTTACTTCTTTTCTACACCTATCTCTCAGGGGGGTTGGGTGGTGGGGGGAAACAACAAGTTAAAATCATGTTTTTTCCTGCAAAATTTTGCAAATGTATTACCTATCAAAAAAAAAGCTTGGGAATATGGGGAAGTTATATCCTCAAATGTTTGTTTGTTGGCTATATGGAGTGAACTGAGGCTCTATTTGATCTTGAGTCCATATATTAAGTAAAATATTTACAAATTTTAAAAATTATTAGGCACCAGAGAGGGTCGGACCTGCATTACCACCATTTGTCCACCATCCAGAACTGAAATATCATTGCTGTTATGTACATATAAAGAACTGTTGGACATAGAAATTGAGACTCAAAAGAACTGTTGGCCCAGAAAGAAATTCACTATAGACTGACTCATTTGCCTCTCAGCATAAACATTATTGCTTGTCTCATTTTCGGTTCCTATAAGTGTATTCCTAGTATCACATGAGCTCACTCATCTAGGGGAAATGCTGAACAACATAGACTGAAGAACAAGAACAGCATTGATCAGACTCTCAGACCTCAGAGGGAAGGTAGGGGAGGGTGGGAATAAGGGAGAAAGATCAATCAAAGGACTTGTGTGCTTGCATATGAGCCTAACCAGTGATCACGGACAACAGGGGGGTGGGGGCATGCGTGTGGAGGGGTTTGGGATTGAAATGGGGGGGGGGGGGCGGCGTTGAGGACAAATATGTGATACCTTAATCAATAAAGTAATTTAAAAAAAAAACAACAAAAAAATATGAACAACAAAGTGACAACAAATACATATCTATCAACAAGTGAATCTAAAAATCAAATGAATAAAAAATCTGATGAACAGAAAAATAATTATTAAGCATCTAAATATAAACCAAGTTAAACAAAACAAAATTTTAAAAACCCTGCTTTTTAGACGTGATAATACCAATTCTAAGAATTGATATTTTATTCCCCTTTTCAATGATTTTTTGGCATTAGGTACTTAGCTTACCCTATTTAATCAACTGGTAGTGGACTCTTGTTTTATCTGACTGCCACACTTCCTCTGTTTTCCTTTGTAGCATTAGCAACTCCCGCATTCCAGGGCATTAGGCAGAGCTGATCAATCACATTTATCCAGGGTATATACCTGAGCCTCAACCCAATCCAGTCTAATTCTCTGTTAGAGTAACACAGAATTTAGTTGAAACCCAGTCCTGCTGAGAAATTTCTGATGTTGCCTTATTATTGTCTCAGCCACGGTTTCCATTAATTCTATAAGCACCTCATTATTCTTCTAATATATTCACCTTTTTCCTTAAGTTAGCTAGAATAGTCTTCATTTGAGTTGAGCCAAAGAACTCCAAAGAATAATCAGTGTTCTGCTTCTGATTATTGCAGAAAAAAAAAGTTTTGTTGTAATAACAATTACCCTGGCTTCCCCATAATAATCAAGGTAGAAAATGTTCTATATTCACTAAGCTACCTTAAGATACTTTATCCTATGTATTATTTATATTAAGCATCTTATGCAGAACTAATTAAAAACCTTTATTTAAGTTTTAAAGGATAAAACCTCATTGTAGAAGTCTGGCTTTGAAATAAAAAAGTATACCCTCGGTGTCTTTTTGTCCTTTATTATACTAAAAGCTAAAATGTACTCATCCTCAATAGCAAACAGCATGTCTGGCACATTGCAGACTTCAGTTGAGCCCCAAATGGATGTCAATGAATGGAAAATAATATCTATATTTAGAACATATTTATAAATCTAGAGGAAAGTATAAATTTGTAAGGTAGTGTAGCTATATGACATATTTAGAGATAATTTAAAACAAGATAATGCTTATTTTCATTAAAGTCACATAATTTTGACAAAAAAAGTGTTGGCATTTTATAAGTGTTACTTTATGATCTTAGTCACTCATTCATAAAGTATGTATTGGGCCAGATATTGCTTTAGTGCTGAAGATAGAGCAGTGAACAAAAGGGACCAATGTCTTTACCCTCATGAAGATTACTTTCTGATTAGAAATTAGAAGGTAACACTTAATAATATTTTAAGGAAAGCAAGAGTATGTTTGATCATGATTAAGTCCTAAGCGATCAAAAACAAGAAAGGATATGCATGGCACAAAGAGGCCAAAGAAGACCTCAGTGAAAGGAACTTCTCTTTTTTTCCCCCTTTAATTCTTTATTGTTTAAAGTATTACATATGTCTCCTTTTTCCGCCGCGGAACTTTTAATTTTTAAAGTTCTGCATTAAGGGGGAGAGAGCCATCATATTTGGCAGAATGAAGACCATGCATTTATCCCTGCCTATATTGTTAAATTCTTCAAAACGGCCATTTAAAAGATGATGTATCATTGAATTGTACACTTGAAACCTATAGAATTATATGAACCAATGTCACCCCAATAAATTTAATTTAAAAAAGAGCACTTGAACAAAAGAGAAACTAGCAAGTTCAAAGGCCCTAAAGTCATAAAGAGTTTGATATATTTAGGAAAAAGGGGGATCCAGAGGGGACCTTGTAAGGATGGCATTTAGTGGAGCAAAAGGAGGAGATGGTGAGATTAAGTTGTGGGGAAGGGACCAAGGATCACATAGCAAAAGGCTTTGAGGGCTTGCGGGACCATGGTATTGTATTCTAAATGAGAAGTCATGCGAAGATTTTAAAGCAGGGAAGTGATACAATCCCAACTAAGATTTTCAAAAGATTACTCTTGATCTTTCAGGAAGTGGAAATAGGTAGATAAAGAAGCAACACAACCAGTGAGATACTGTTCTGTTTAAGCCACATTTTCTCAAACTCATGTTGAATATGTAGCTTTGAGGAAAATTCAAGGACATAAACATTTTTTCTCTGAAAGAGCTGATCTTAGTCCAATCTAAATATACCGAGAGGCCTTCTTTAACCAGCACCAACCCATCATTGATCAAGATAGAGTACATACATTTCTTAACATCATAGCATTTATCACCATTATACATCTTTCTTATTCATCGTTTACCTCCCTTCACCATAATGCAAATTCCATGAGGGTGGGAACTGGCCCATCATATTCACTGTTTTCTTATCAGATTTTTTTCTTTTAGAACAATTTTAAGTTTACAGAAAAATTGGGCATAAAGTACAGAAAGTTTCCACATATCCCCCTGAACACACTCTATACTAATGTAAGATATCTAGTGTTTGGTACATTTGTTGTAATGATGAGCCAATATTGAATCATTACACTGAGTGGCCATATTATTATGATCTCTGAATGCATAATAATCTGGCCACTCAGTGTGTGTGTGAGTGTGTGCATGTGTGTGTGTGTATATATATATGTGTGTGTGTGTGTGTGTGTGTGTGTGTATGTGTATATATATATATATATACATATATATATATTAGAGGCCCGGTACATGAATTTGTGCATGGGTGGGGTCTGGCCAGCCTGGCCAGGGGGAGGGGACATGGGCGGTTGGCCGGCCTGCCTGCTGGTCTAACTCCTGGTCGAGGTGACAATTTGTATATTAGCATTTTATTATATAGGATATACACTGAGTGGCCAGATTATTATGCATTCAGAGATCATAATAATATGGCCACTCAGTGTATTATTTTTTTAATGGGTCTCAATGTTTTATTTTAAATACCATTTGTCCTCAATTATACTTGTATTAGTCTTTACTTTTTTTAATTGATTAAGGTATTAAAAATGTGTGGTTATCCCCCCATTGCTCTCCCACACCCCCAATCCTGCCCTCATCCTCACCCTCACCCTCTGTTGTCTGTGTCCATTGGTTATGCTTACATGCATGCATACAAGTCTCTTGGTTGATCTCTCCCCTTACCCCCATACTCTCTTACCTTCCCTCTGAGGTTTGAGAATCCGATCAATATTTCTCTGTCTGTGGATCTGTTTTTGTTCATCAGTTTATGTTGTTCATTATAATCCACAAGTGAGTGAGATCATGTGATATTTATCTTTCTTTGACTGATTTATTTCACTTAGCATAATGCTCTCCAGTTCCATCCATGCTGCTGCAAATGGTAGGAGTCCCTTCCTTTTTACAGCAGCATAGTATTCCATTGTGTAGATGTACCACAGTTTTTTAATCCACTCATCTGCTGATGGGCACTTAGGCTGTTTCCAAATCTTAGCTATGGTAAACTGTGCTGCTATGAACATAGGGGTGCATATATGCTTTCTGATAGGTGTTTCTAGTTTCTTGGGATATATTCCTAGAAGTGGGATTGCTGGGTCAAATGGGGTTTCCATTTTCAGTTTTTTTAGGAAACTCCAGACTGTTCTCCACAGTGGCTGCACCAGTCTGCATTCTCACCAGCATGCAGGAGGGTTCCTTTCTCTCCACATCCTTGCCAGCACTTGTCATTTGTTGATTTGTTGATGATAGTCATTCTGACAGGTGTGAGATGGTACCTCATTGTGGTTTTGATTTGCATCTCTTGGATAATTAGTGACTTTGAGCATGTTTTCATATGTCTCCTGGCCTTCCTTATGTCTTCTTTCGAAAAGTATCTATTTAGGTCCATTGCCCATTTTTTGATTGGGTTATCTTCCTTTTGCTAAGTTGTATGAGTTCCCTGTAAATGTTAGAGATTAAACCCCTATCAGTGATAACATTGGCAAATATGTTCTCCCTGAATCATTATTATTAACCAAAGTCTAAAGTTTACATTATGATGACTCATGGTGCTGTACATTCAGGTTTTGACATATGTATGTATAATGGCATGCTTTCACCATTACAGTATCATACAGAATCATTATACTACACTATGTTCCATGTACCCATCTCCCCTTTCCTCCCCACAACCCCCTGGAAACCATTGATTTCTTTTCAGTTTTCATAGCTTAGTCTTTTCCAGAATGCCATGTAGTTGAAATCATATAAGTATACAGCCTTTTTCAGATCAGTTTCTTTCATTTATCAATATGAATTTCAGATTCTCTCATGTCTTTTGGTGAATTGATACCTCATCTATTTTATCATTGAAAAAATATTACATTGTATGGATGTACCACAGTTTTTTTATCCCTTCATCTACTGAAGGACATTTTAGTTGTTTCCACATTTTGGTAATTGTGAATAAAACTGCGATAAACATTTGAATGCAGTTTTTGTGTGAACATAAGTTTTCAACTTACTTGTGTAAATACCAAGGAGTGAAATTGCTGGAAAATATGGTAAGAATACATTTAGTTTTGAAAAAAACTACCATCTTCCAGAGTTGTTTCGCATTTCCACAAGCAATGAATAAAAGTTCCTGTTGTTACACATCTTTGCCAGTTTTTGGTGTATTCACTTTTAAATTCTCAGTATCTAGAATGATACTGGTAAAGAAAAGAGAGAGGGAGAGAGAGAGAGAGAGAGAGAGAGAGAGAGAGAGAGAGAGAGAGAGAAAGATTTTTTTAAAAAAGGAATCAACCTAAAAACTATCAGAACTAATGAGGAGAAGTTTCAGATATGTTGCACACAAATCAACAAATTTAGTATAAACAGCAGAATTACCAGAAGTTTGGATACAAAGTACATAACTGTACTGAAAAGGATAAAATAATATTTGAGTATATGAATGAGCATATAGAGCTTTTAGATATGACATCTAAAAGTTTTAGGTAATTCTCAAAATAAATTTAAAAAATAAACTTTATTTGAATAAAAATCAAAACTGTTTTTTTACATTGACATAGAAACTAGAACCAACTGAAAGACTACATAAAGAAAAGAATGTGCTAATGATACTATAAACCAGTTGCTCCTGTCAAGCAATATTGCCTTCCTTGAAGGAAAAATATCATAATCTCATCTCTCTAATTGCTTCTTCCTCTAAGATTCAATGATATTATCATTTGCCTTTTCCACAGCATCTGACTACAATCTCAATTTCTACCCAGTTTTGAAGCATCTTGTTGGCATTAAAATCATTTTTCCCCAAATATTTTTATCGAAGTTAAAATTATATACCTTCATTGTGTTATATTATAAATCAGTGAGTCGACATGAGACACCTTAATAAGCCAAATTTTAATGTCCTTTATTACACCGGCGGGCTTAGAGGAATATTGTATCCAAAGTCTAAGCAAAACATGGAGGAAGCTCTCTCTATCTATACTTTTATTTAGTCCTTTGTCTTCCAAATTTGGAATGAGACTTCCGAACCTTCTGAGAAAGAAGCCCTGTGTGCTGGGAAGGGGCCATGAAACCATATCTCAAGGCCTGGCCTGGAGCCAGCACCGACAGCTCCATTTGGGACATAGTTTATGGCCTCTCTGGAATGGGAGTAGTCTTATTTTCCCTATTATTTAAGCAAGCAAGTGTTTACAGAAGCCAAAATAGCAGGGTTAAAATTTCAAAAAGCAGTTTTACCCAAGATGGAGGTTACTAGGCTTCAATTGGTTCTACTTTTAAATAGTTTTCTTTTATAAGTAATACTCCTAGTCCAAGGGATGTATCAAAGAACTTGCACTTATGAATGAGTCTCTTCCCTACAGCATGGGAAGAGAAACCCACTAGTAATAGAGATAAGATTCTGAACTTTCTTTGTGCCAGATACAGAGCTAAATCTCTTGCCTCCATTATCTGATTAAATCTTCAAGATAGTAACATTGAGCTTCTTCTCATATGTCTATTGGCCACCTGTATGTCCTCTTTGGAGAAGGATTTATTCAGGTCCTTTGCCTGTTTTTTTAAATTGAATTGTTTGCATTTTTTTGGTTGAGTTTTACAAGTCCTTTATACATTTTGGATGTTAATCCCTTATCAGAAAAAGGTTAAACAACTAAGAGGAAAAACCCTCATAGACACAGACAACAGTATGGTGATTATCAGAGGAGAAAGGGAGTGAGGGGAGGTAGAAGAGGGCAAAGGGGGAATAAATGGTGATGGAAGATTTAACTTGAGTGGTGAACACACAATGCAATATACAAATGATGTACACCTGAAACCTATATAATTATAACCAATGTTAACTCAATAAATTCAATAAGAAAAGCTTGTTTAAAGAATATCTTCACAATGGTCCATTATCTCAATTAATCTCGGCAAGAATCCTAGTTGCATTTGGACATGAGCCTTGTTTTCACAAACTTCCCAAATGCTGCCCCATGTACAGCCTGCTCTCTTAATCAAGGACAGAAAAGCCATTTGTAGAAATCATCTATAAAGACGTTACATATTAGGATTATTTGCCTTCTATGAATCCTTTCATACAATTCCAACAAAAGGAAAATGTCACCCTGCCAAAGCCTTGACTGGGCCAGGCAAACTCAAGAGCAGCTGCTTCTACTTTCTTGTTTCACATCTGTGTCTAATAACTCATGCTTGACTTTGATGTAGTCCTTGGCAAGTTAACATTTCTCAAAATCTGGGGTTTAACCCAAGACTAATGCTTCATGCTTTGTATTTCTAAGAACTTAACCCTTTCCCCCCACTTAAATCCACTTATTTCTCTTAATGGAATTACGCATGGCTAAAATGACTAAGCATATCCCCAATGCCGATGTATATCATTTGTGCAGGTCACTCACATGCCCTCTGTCCTATATTGGCTCCATTTGATCTTGAACATTTCTAGACACTCATAAATTCCTACAACAGTTTACCCTGTTGGTGCTACCCTACTAGGTATTATGTTATTACTAGGTTCTTTTATTCAAACTGTCTACTCTTCTCTAAACTTTATATCATCTATAAATAGGATATCATCACATTCATTTATTCACTCAGAAAATATATTAAAAGCCCCAAATTTTTTAAACACTGAAAGGCACTAGAGATAAAATATGACTTCTGTCCATAAATACATATTAAGGAGAAGAAAATGTTAAAATTAATAATAATGATAACACCCCTAAGTAAATTAGTATAATAACTATCATTTCTTGCATCTAACATGTCTAAGATATGTAGTAGAGGTTAGAATGTCAACCTTGATTTTCCACAATCCAAAGGTGGTTCCTCAATTCCTCTAGGCCAGTGGTCGGCAAACTCATTAGTCAATAGAGACAAATATCAAGAGTACAACAATTGGAATTTCTTTTGAGAGCCAAGTTTTTTAAACTTAAACTTCTTCTAACGCCACTTCTTCAAAATAGACTTGCCCAGGCCGTGGTATTTTGTGCAAGAGCCACACTCAAGGGGTCAAAGAGCCGCATGTGGCTCGCGAGCCACAGTTTGCCGACCACGGCTCTAGGCTTTGCTTATCATTCTGTAAGCAGTGGGAAAGTGGGAGTTGCCAGTGCATAGCACACCTGGAAGGGAAGAGATGGAAGCCCTCGTGGGAAGGTTCTCATATGTGCATACCTATTTTTAAACCAAATTTTTCTAAGGGATTTCTTCACATTCATATTAATCAATTTTTATATTTATGTTTTATGCCATTTCACTTTTATTCCCTTTTTCAACATAAAATATATAAAAAATTGCTATAAAATATTGATTAAAACAGGTCTTTAAAAATGTCACTAAAAATCTCTCTATGGCTGCTATTCAGAAATTATTTTCTTTAATTGCAATTGTTGAATATTATCCCAACCATACAACATTTTAGTCTTTTATTTCTCTACTTTATATACAAGGCATGTATAAAAAGCCTTGTCAAATACTTGCTTTCTGCTCTGATATTCCCTTGGTCTGTTGGTTTAATAAAAGAAAATTTGACTTCTCAGTGATTACCGTCCTTTTATTTTACTTCCAAAAAAATATTTCATCACTAATGCTTAGGATCCAAGCTCTACGGGGTATTTTGTGTTTGAATCAAAGCTGAAACACCATAATTAGAAGAGTGTCTGGCAAAAAAAGTAGGTGCTCACCCAAAGTCAGTTGAAATCAATGAAGTAAATGATTCCTGCAGTAAATTTATTCCAGATCACAAAATACCAGCTGATCTAATGTTATGAAATCCACCTTCCTGCTCATTTTGAAAATCAGAGTTACTTGTTCTTAAAGGCTCTGATTCAGAATAATAAGAGAAGTGATCCAAGTCTTGAATTGCAGATGATATAAATGCAGGGTGGGCAATACAAGCCCTGTTGAGAATGACTAAGGACTAGTAGACAAGCTAGGGAAATCCAGAACTTGCTATAACGCCAATCACAGTAGCGATTATTGACCTTTTTCCTCCCTAATTTATCCACACGGGCATATAAAATTTGTACTCTTACTATCTAGATATTTAAAGCAAAGCTCTTTATTGGGGTGAAGTAAAAAAGCAACAGTGGAATCAAGAACCTCACCTCCAACCAACTTTTCTCTGAATTTTTGATGCAGGTAACTGTGATGGTCAGTCACATTGTTTGTGGCCGATGCAAGACAACAAATCATGGCTTCTCTTAGATCTTTCCTCCTTAGCTTTTTCACGAAAGTCAGAGTGTCAAGTTTTGTTAAATCATTTCCATAAGGAATATGTGTATTTTAACCACCCTGATCTATAACAAGGGCTCAACCTTTTATTACATCATCAGAAGTAGGGGTTTATTTCTAACTCACCGCCCTAAATGTTGATGAAACAAGTGAATTCTCTCTCTGGCAACATGGAATACTAACACATTTTGCAGGTATTAATTAATGACAAAAATAAGGTTTTGTTTAGTTTTCTAAGAGAATATGTAAAGAAATTGTATTTTCCCTCTCTAGCTTATTTCTAAAGGAAAAATATAATCTCATAAAGGAAGCTCCTGTATATCTGCATTTTCCAGTGTCCTTGTAATATAATCTTGAAGAGACTGATACTGGTTGGAATTCATATTTGTGAGTCTCAATAAAAAGGGTATGTTCATCTTGGTGAGCAGAACAGACCAGTTTCTCACACAATCTTCTCAAGGTTTGCAGGCTTCTGAATCACAGTGACCAATATTAATCCTCCCCTTTTAAATATGAAAATATGTTTCCTTCAGAATGAAGATGTAAGATAACAGGAACTGAAGAGGACTTCCTCACTCCTCCAGCATGTCATAGCATTAGTTGGGAATGTCCATTTTTTAATTCTTTAAAATGACTTTTTTTCAGCAATCCTTAAAAGTCACTTTTATCCTAAGTAATTTTTAAAACATCAACTCACTTTAAAATTTAGTGTACCTGATACACTTTTTGTAGACACAGACCACAATATTATCTTTTTTTAACTTGGAGTCCAGCTTCTCCTGTTATAGATGGAAGCATCGAATGAACTGGTTTACCTCAGTCTCTATAAACTTTCTGGAGACTCTGCTGCCATCTTAGTGAACTCTTCATTCTTAATTGTCACCAGAAACTACAATGACACATTCTAACCCTTCTAGGAAACAAATCCTGACAGTCTGCCTCAAGCTCTGAGATTTTAAACATCATTTGTAAATATTACGTTAGAAATGTTTTGTTATAGATCTAACCAGTGTTGCTCAGTGGATAGAGCATTGGCCATGGGACTGAAGGGTCCCAGGTTTGATTCTGGTCAAGTGCATGTACCTTGGCTGCAGGCTTGATCCCCGGCCCTGGTTGGGGTGTGTGTGAGAGCAAACCAATCAATGTGTCTCTCTCACATTGATGTTTCTCTGTCTTTCCCTCTTTCTACTCTCTCTAAAAATCAATGGGGAAAAATAGCCTTGGGTGAGTATTAACAAAAAGAAAACACAAAGAAATGTTTTGTTATACTCTGCCTTCACCAAGGGGGGAAACAATCAATTGAAAAAATTAATGAAGTCAGAAAAAAGTAATAATGATTAAATTATATAACCAAAGTAGCTGTTAGAAAAGAATCATTATATAAAACTTTATATTTTATTTATTTTTAATAGATACACTTCCTCTCTTTGCATTGTTACAAATGTAGTTTTGTAAATGATGATAAGGGATTTTTTGGACTGGAACACATGGTGTTCCCCTGGGCAGGATGGCTTCCCCGGATCCTTTGTCCGTCAGAGTGGAAGAATGAATCCACAGATGGAAGATGGAATAGCAAAGATGAACATTTATTGAAGAACTACAGACTCCCACGTGGGGAGGGGGAAAGAGTCCCACCGAATTCCTTTTCCCCCCGGTTTATAAAGGCTACAGTTTTTGTGTCTCGATATCCCCTCTGACTGGCCAATATTACACTTTGATTTGGTCAGTACAGCAACTCCTGAGCTCAAAGGTCAAACTTCACATGGGACATGTGAGGCCCTCCTTTATTTTGCAAATATAGACCTTTCACTACTCTGAGGTCCCTTGTCTTATGGAAATGTACCTGCTGCCTCTCCCAGCTTGCTTGTCTTATGGAAATATAACTTTGGTAGCTCTGTAGCCCTGTGTTTTTTACATGGACCCCCTTAATTTTAAAAATTCCCTAAACCTGTCTTTTTCACCCCTAAAAATTCCTATTTCAATGATACTGCAAACCCAGTATCATTGACAGAATTGAGAGCTTTCATGTGGTTTAATGAAACATTTTCATATTAGAATTTATGATTTAACTACCAGTCTTACTCTTATTTATGTGTCTCCTAGAAAAAAATAGAGGCTATATGTAGGAATTAATTCATTTTGTTTCTTTGAACCACATGTGGTTCTGTATCCAAGGTCACATTCAACTCTTCGTAATTAATTAAAATGTTTAGTTGAATTCTTATCAGTACCTGATCGCATCTGCCCATGTAAGAAATTATCACTTCCAGTCTCTCCTTCAAGGTGACTGTCTTTCCTTAGATTGTGGATTAGTTGGTGCCTCTACATCCTCAATTCCCTGAGGGGTTCAAGAAAAGTTGTAAATCTGCTGATTGTGCATCTTGGGCTGGCAGTTGTTGGCTGTTGTTTGAGGGGGAGCAATGTTTCCTCCAGCTTTCTGTTTCCTGAACTAAAGCTAGAAGTCCCTGTGAACTGCAATTTTGCAATGTTTAAGCAAGTTCACTTTAAAAC
The DNA here is from genome assembly GCF_951640355.1 of Cnephaeus nilssonii. Classification (NCBI taxonomy): domain Eukaryota; kingdom Metazoa; phylum Chordata; class Mammalia; order Chiroptera; family Vespertilionidae; genus Cnephaeus; species Cnephaeus nilssonii. Next base: position 97,925,036 of record NC_137073.1, read on the forward strand.
AAAACCAAACAAGCAAAGAAACAAAATAATCAGTGCTTTCTCAATTTCACATAATCCTTCAAGACACAGGTTCAGATCTTTCCTCTCCTTTACAGCCAAATATCTTGAGAGTTAACTATCCTCATTGTCTCTATTTCATGTCACACACACACACACACACACACACACACACACACACACACATACACACACACAAACACACATCAATCCAATTCAGTCTGCTATCTGTTCAATTGTTTCACTATTAAATGAATTACATGCAATAGGCATTTTCATTCTCATCTTAATCTTTTAGCAACATATGATCCTTTTAATAACTTCCTTTATTACAAAATCCCCTTCCCTTAGCTCATGACCCTACTTTTCAAGTTTTCCACCTACATCCCTGATTGCAATTCTGAGTCCCTTTTGCAGGCTAATATTGTTCCTCCAAGACATTAAATACTAGAGTTCCTTAAAGCTGAAATGTTCTATTTCATTCTGTTTCATTTGCTTCTATGCTTTCAATTGCTTCCTTTATACCAAGAATTTTCAAGTTTATATACCCAATTCAGATTTCTACTTATAACTCACATTCTTTTTATCCAGTTTTATTGAGGTGAGATTGACAAAATTGTGAGATATTTAAAGTGAACACCATGATAATTTGATATACATACACATTGCAATTAACATATCCACCATTTGGTAAAAACACTTAATTTCTACTCTCAGAAAATTTCAATTATACAATAACAGTGTTATCAACTGTAGTCATCATGTTATATATTAGATCCTCAGACTTATTCATCTTATAACTGAAAGTTGTATTATTTTATCATCCTCTCTCTATTTTTCTCACCTCTCTGCCCTAGTCCCTGAAAACCACTTCCCTACTCTCTTTTTCCTTCATAGCTCTCATTCTAATAAACACTTTTATCTGGATGTATTTCAAGAATCTGAAATTTAAGTGTTCGAAACTGAACTCATGGTTCCTTCATTCTTACTCACTAATGAGTTTCCATCGAGCTGTCTTCACAAACTAGAATTCGTGTAATTATTCTTTAATCATGGATGGATGGCCAGATGGAGTTCTGGCCCACCTGTTTGGTAGTTTACTCATTCCCTCTGGTCCTGCTCATGCTCAATTCCAAATGTGCCACTTTCATTTATGATGATTTGTTGCTTGGGTTACCCATCTTTAGAACTTAGTTGGTCTAACAGAATCTATCTTTGACCACAAAGTCATTTGATATCCCATAGTCAAATAAGCCAGATATCCGTATCAGCATGTGCTAGCATGCCAAGAGCTGATTCTCAAACAGTGTACTCTTATAAGTTGCCAATTATATATGGTTCTGTCTGAGAATCCTAGGGGTTCTATGTTGTGATCCTCCTATTGGGGTGGGGCCAGCTGTAACATTCACAGAAACCTCTTTTTTCATCATGAATATTTCTAATACTAGAGAGCTGGCCTAATTTTATGGCTCAAGCAGCAGTCATGACTATCTCACAGCCTGGATTTGCTTCAGAATTCTTTCCCTATTGAGTCCAATTTGAAGTTGGCAGACCTCATTGCCACTAAGTAAATGGGTGAAGAAATGCAGAATATGGTGCCTTCTGAACTGAGACATGCTTACCAAGCATCAGGTTTCTTTCTTGGTGGCAGAAGTGTCCAATGCAATAATGTGTCCTTTATTAAGAGAGGATGTCCCAGCATACCTCAGCCACTGGACCCCAAAGTAGATATCTCTGAGCACCCATGCAATAATATATCAGAGATGTCCTAAAGTAGATGATGAATAGTGGGAAGATCAAATTTTAATATAGGAAAACTAATGATTTATTGTCATTCTAATTGCTATGCTATTCATGTCATTTTTTTATTATTATTTATTTCAGAGAAGAAGGAAGATGGAGAAATAGAAACATCAATGATGAGAAAGAATCATTGACTGGCTGCCTCCTGCATGCCCCCTACTGGGGACCAAGCCCGCAACTTGGGCATGTGCCCTTGACCAGAATGGAACCTGGGACCCTTAAGTCCAAAGGCCAACGCTCTATCCACTGAGCCAAACAAGCTAGGGCCGTATCATTTTTTACATGATTTGCATTTTTGAAAGTATTTTCTTGAAACTTAAAGTCTTGTGCTTGAAACTTAAAATTAATTAAAGTTGCAGATGCATATTTAAATACCATTCTGTGAGGAAAACAATAATAAAAAATTTCAATTTATAAAGTGTGCAATGGTAAATTATATATATAATCCTCACCCCAGGATATTTTTCCATTGATTTTTAGAGAGAGTAGAAGGAGATGGAGAGACAGACACCGATGTGAGAGAGACATATCAACTGGTTGCCTCCCACATGCCCCCTACCAGGGCCGGGAGCCTGTAACTGAGCAATGTGCCCTTGATTATAATTGAATTCAAGGCCAACGCTCTATCATACACTGAGCCAAACCAGCCAGGGAAATTATAAATATATTTTTGACAGCATTAGTGAGTTAGAAAATTCCAAAGTTTATTGGAAAAAGTGTCAATATATTTGAGTACGAGATATGAGAATAAAACTATGAATCATGGAGTTAGATTAAAATTAAATCATTTCAATTAATAAAATATTTATTTAAAGCTCACTTTAAAAAATAGGATATTTTGTAATAAAAATAACTTGAAGGCTTCTTTATGAATGGAGTTAAACTAGTTTTAGCCAAATTTGCAGTGGAACATAGGAAATAAAAATTACCTTCAAAGACCAAATGTCCAAAAGCATGCATTGCTCTGGAGGGGTCAGGATTTCAATATGGATTTCAGGAGACATGTTATAGGAGGCTTACTGAATTAGAAAGATACAATTTTATTCCTCAAAATGAAACAGGGTAAATTGTGACTAATAAATAGAACCTAACATAGGATATCTATCCTCTAAAAATGTTTCATCTTCAGCTGTGTACACAGTTGACTATTTATTAAACATTTCATTACTAAATTAGAATTGCAAATGTGAAATATAGCCATGAAAGTAACAGGAACTCTCATTTATTGCTGGTGGGAATGAAAAATGGTGCAGCCATTTAGGAAGACATTTGGGCAGTTTCTTACAAAGCTAAATATATTCTTATCATGCAATCCAGCAAACACATTTCCAGGTATTTATCCAAATTTAAACAAGTTCACACAATGAGTTGAAAACTTAAGTTCACACAAAACCTGCACATGAATGTTTATAACAGCTTTATTCATAATTGCCCCAAACTGAAAGCAACCAAGATATCCTTCAATAGGTGAACAAACTGTAGTAAATCCCAACCATGGAACATTCTTCAACTATAAAAAGAAATGAGCTGTTAACTCATGAAAAGATATGGGAAACCTTAAATACATTCTATTAAATGAAAGAAGTTAGTCTCTAAGGCTACATACTGAATGATTCTCACTATACGAAATTCTAAAAAAGGCAAAACTATGAAGACGGTAAATTATCAGTGGTTACTAGGAATTTAGGGGATGGGAGAAAGATGAACTGGTAGAGCACAGGAAATTTTTAGGGCAATGAATCATTTCTGTATAATATTATAATAATAAATAGATGTCATCACACATTTGTCAAAGCCAATAGAATGCACAACATAGAGTAAACCCTAAGGTATACTATGCACTTCAGTTAATAATTATATATCAGTATAATTCATCAATTGTAACAAATGTGCCACTCTAACACAACATGTTAGTAACAGAGAACATGTGTGTAACAGCAAGCAGGTATATGAAAAGTCTTAGTACTATCTACCCCATTTTTCTGTAAACCTAAAACTGCTCTGAAAAATAAAGCCTAGGAAACATTCCATGACAGTTTGCTATTTTCCCTGTTAAAAAAAAAACAACAAAAACAACAAAGATAACCTTTCACATCTTCAAAAGATATTATCTTGTTCACATATGATTCCTGTTTATTAAATTCAAGTTGTAATAATTTCTTGCTTTCACGTTTATAATAAATAAAACAAATATATTAGGGCATCCAATAGAAATTAATCTACTTTGCATCTCCACCAACAGCTGTCGGCTTCACTCTATAAAGATAAAGAAGGTCTCTTTTGTTGTTCTTGAATAGCTCCTCCATTATGCAGCTACAGGTGTATAGTGTTCAGTCTGGGGAAGTGCAGCACAGCCAAGGTGTGAAGTATTTCCGGGAGGAAATGAACCATTTACATAAGGGGGATAGTTGGTGCAATAGGCATCAAGGTTCCAAACACTTTTTCTCAGAGATTCATAGCTACAGAAACCTACTGAATTGGAATGTCACAGCTCCCATCGAGGCCCATGAAAAGGAGAGCAAGGAGACCTGTGATAAGACATCCACATGATGGCTCTAACCATGGCACTCAGAGATGGATCCTGGCATCGAGTAGGAGGTGGGAAAGGCAGACAGTGATCTAAGTTCATGATGTGCTTGATGCTGGAACTGGTCCTTTTTTTTTTAACCTTGGAATTGTTTCTGTGTGATACTTGAAAAAGCTAACTAATGAGGCTATCACATTTGGTGCTCAAGCTGACAAGGGTATTCATTCCCCCAAACTAAAAATTACATGGGGGTTGTCTCACTTGATGGACTGCTGCAACTGGAAGAGATAACAGTCACACAGTGGTCTTTCTTGGCTGGAGCCAGAATCCCATCAGGAGACAGATGTCCAACACATGCTACCTTGATCTTGTACTACATATCTGTGGGTGGCTGAAATATAAGCATTGACCTTGATGGTATTCACCAATTTAGCAGGAAGCTCATTCTTCAGTAGAACATCAAATTGAAAATGTAATACCCGTGCAAAAGTACTGTAAGCATCGCAATATTTTTCCTAGAATCCATGGTGGTATCTGGAAAATGGAATTCAACTAAAGCTTCAAGTCAAGATCCATTGAGAACCACTACTCGGCAATTAATATCTGTCAGCAGTCAGTGAATGGAAGTCCAAACTGGATTGGACTCTCCTCCTCTCCAGATGCTAAGAAGCCAGAGTCTGGGCATTTAAAGAGGAAGGACTGGGGACATGAAAGTGTCTTAAATGGACTTTCAAGTCTTACAGCTGCTGAAAGCTCAAGGATTGCATATGAATTGGACCATCACTTATACCCCACATTCATGTCCCCAGTCCTTCAGAGTGTGTATATAATTGACACAAATTAAAAACAAACCCATATTTTGAAGAGAGTTTCTACTTATAGTCACTAATTATGCAAAATACTAAATTGGGAACATGGTTTTTCAGGATTTTAGCTTAAAAGTTTCTATTATCTCTCATTGACTTTTCTGCCAATCCATATAAAAGACAAATATATCCTGATAGGTTAAATGTCTCTCTAACATTTTGGATCAGGTTTAAAAATAAATATGCAAGTAAAAAACAATTGAGATAAAATAAGTTTTGTGTGACCTAAAGTCTCAAAGGTAGAAAATAAGATTTGGAGACAAATGCCAATGAATGAAGCCAGGCAGACACCTGGGCTGAGAAGTGCCGGAACATGAAGTGAGAGAAAAGTTTCAGTAATTTCACTTTCATTCTAAATAAATTCACTCTAATTCATGGGATACAGAAACATGTTTTTGAAATACTCAACCTCTTAGGCTCTTGTTTGTATGCTATTTAGAATAATCTAAGCAGATACAGATTGGTATTCTACAGGGTGAAAGTTAAACATGTGTATAAACCTGATTCCTCACTCGTAGCCATACACTGTTCCCCTCTGAATAGTACCTGCAGCTGCCGGTATGTCACACACTGTGCTAATACTGCAGATCTTCTTATGCTTCAAACAAGGACACTGACAGATATGGAGTGCTGGGGAAAGCATGTGTACTGCCAAAGGGTATGCTTTGGGGTCCTGAGGGTGCAATAAAGCAGAGCTATGCCTGCCTCACTGGGAAGCCTTAAGCATGATATTAATTCTCCTTATCTCCTACATGAAAGGACTGGATAATGATTTATAAGATCATTTCCAGTTTCAGTGTTCTATATATGTTGGGTATAATCCAAGCCTTTGAATCTGCTAAGAGGCATTTTTTTTTATTTCAACTTTGAAACCCAGATATGCTATTCCTCTATTTCCCACTACGTTTCAAAGTACTTTGCTTTCCTTTGCTGGCCGAACTACTGAAGAGACACAGCAGATCATTATTAAACTTTTTTGGAGATCATTAGTCAACTTTTCCCAGAGAAATATCATATTTTAACATTTCAAAAGCAAATTTCTGATACCAATGGAAAGCTGGTAGACCAACTATGGATACAAAACTTAATGGATTGCAAAAGAAAAATTATTTAACCTATCCATAAAAAAACTATTTTATATACTTAGATTCAAAGATGTAATATACCATCCCAAAATGTGAATCAGTTATTCATAATTATTTAATGAACATAAGTAAAAACACAATTATTTTGAAGTTCAATGGTGGCTTTAATATATGGGAACAAAAAGATAGATATCACCAGCAAAAAAAGAGGAATGTTCATATTGTAATATTGTTAACTATATATATAACATCTTGGGTATATCTTAGTCCCAAAAATATGTATACTAAATTTTTAGCCATTTATTTTTAAAGAATTAGGATGGGGTGTTCCTTCTGATACATTCAGTGATTAAGAAAACTAAACTCCTCTGATCTAGAGTCAGGCCGTTCAAAAACATAATTTTGATTCTAATCCACAATAAAAAAATCGTATCACTTTTAACCTAGTTTCCATAAAGATTATGGCACAATTTCCATTAAAATCTCTCCTCAAACTACCCAAACCATCTTTACTTTCTCTGGATTATGTCTGACTTTGGTTTGGACAGATGTCAACTCATGGGTTAGGGTCTGTGACTTTTAATTTAGAGGTGAATTGTCAATTAAAGCTTCATATTGATGTTTATAAAACATAATTATACCCCATAAACACATTCGACTATATACTACCTCTGTACTGGATTGAATAGTGCTCCCCCAGCCAAAATTCATGTCACCAGAACCTTTGAATGTAACCCCATTTGGAAATACTAGGTTCTTTGCAAATGTAATAAAGATGAGGTCATACTGGATTGAAGGGACCCTACATGCAATATGACTGCTGTACTTATAAGAAGATGAAAATTTGGACCCAGAAATGTAGACACAGAGGGAAGACAGCCCTCTGGATTCAGGAAGAGACAGAAGTGATGCAGCTGCCAGCCAAGGAATGCTAGGACCGCCGAAGCTAGAAAGAGAAAAGGAAAGATTCTTTCTCCCCCAGAACTTCAGAAAGAGCATTTATACATAAAAATTGATCCTAAAAACTAGCTCACTGATACAGTAAATTAAAATCAAATGTACTTTTCAAAAAAGCCCATCTTTGGCATTTATCTTAAAATGGTAACATATGGCGGGCATGTGACATAATTAAAGAATTCACAAGAAGTTTATAAATCTATTAAAGTTTAACATTAATTACATATACTTATTATATTACATGCCACTGCCTTAATAATTAAATGACAAAGCGCAGGCTTCACAAAAGAAATTAATCTGTCAAACATGCTTTGGGTTCCTTTGTTTCTCTAAAGACACTTCAAGGACAGCCAGGGGCAGGGCAAATAAGCCTGCCCAAAGGTGTTCAAATCTCACTCTAACAAGAATATTCTGTGTTTTTTCACTTTATTCAATTGGGATTTTTCATTCAAATTTATTTGAAAGAATAATTGCCACAAATAAATATTTGAAAACCACTGGTCTTTAAAAAGAGAGCAGATTCTCAAATATGCTGATCAAACAGCGCTTGGGCTGAGATCTGAGCACTGAACTTCCTAAAATATATTCAGTGAGAGTTATCTCAGTTCATTCCACAGAAATCCAAACCACATTACATGAGACGATGTATCATGGACTCAGCAACTATTACTGGGCTTTGAATAACCCACTGGGCACTGCTGATGCAAGAGTGAGAAAAAGGAGGCATGGTGTCTTGGCTGACAAAGCTGACTTCCCAGTGGACAAGATAGAAAAAACATATAATATGTAATAATAATAATAAATATGTAATAATATTAATAGTCCTGATGCAATAATCACTAATATTATTCAAACTGAGTTCACAAAATGTCCCAAGAAATGAGATTAAAACTTCTAAACTATAAATGCAATTTTTAATGTATCTGGATGTACTGAAAACTGAGCAGCCATTTCCTACTTGAATAACAAGTACATACAATGTACTCAGGTAGTGATGCTTAAATTTGCAGCTGAATCTGAAGTTAATATTCGTGACTGGTGATGGAAGTGGTTCTTCCTCTCTGCTTTCCTCCTTTAACTTTATGTTCACACACCTTTTAAAATTTTACTTCGTTAATTTTTCTACTCTTAGCTTTTGTATGTTTATCTTTTTCTCTGATTCATGCCTTAGAGGCAAAAAAAAAAAAAATAACAACAGACAGGATAATAAGTGAGAGGGTAGGGGCCATAGAGCTTATTAAAATAAAGCACTCTTTCTTTTCATTTTTCCATTTGCAAAGCATCAGAACATCCTTTGTGAAATGTAACACTTCTGTCTCTTTTGATTGATTAGGTCTTGCCTCTGGACAGCAACAAAAGTAGACGACATTGGAGAAACCCTAAAAGGCCTTTCCCCTGCCAAGTCAATGAAATCATGTGTGAGCTGGGAATAGCATGTCAGGGCAAGCTGGCGGAGGCATCTGCTGCTGTATTGATTGTCAGGGTTTGTTCAAAAGCTCTGGCCAGCTGAATGGGTGTCTCCTTTCGCCTCACCTATCTACACGTGTTCCCCTAAGGCTACATTCCAACTGAGGACATGGGGGATCTGAAATAAAAGTACCACCATTCTTCATTGCCAAGACATTACCAGCAACTTTTCTGCTATCCTAACACTAGCATGATCAGACCTAGGTCAGTTTAGGGAGGGTAGAAGGAACCAGGACATGAGGAATAATATCAGGTAATGAAATGCTATGAACTAAAAGGAGCAGCCTGCTCCTTTTCAATTAATTTAAATTTGAGGACTAGTTTGGGGTTTTCATTTCATTTTTTTTATGAATAAATGAGTAGAAGTGAATTATTTTACATTTTGATCCCTCTCATTCATTTTCTTGAACCATTCACCAATGGATGAACACCAATATTTGAATGACTTATGAGCAAAGACATTTCCTATGTATTATCATAAACCAAAAAACAAAACAAAACAAGAAAATAAGACATTTTTCAAGGAGGCAGGGTGTGCAATGAAAGCAATCATACAAACTACTAAAATTCATTATAAGTGCCATAAAGATATAAAACAATGTGTAAATGTCAAAATAACACACACACACATACACACACATACACATACATACACACACACACATACAGTTGTTTAGAATTAGCCAGAGATTCCTGGAAATCAGTAAGAAGCCTGGGAACCAGGAAGACACAGGCAGCACTGGAGAAAAGAGTTACTGTGTGAAGGTCTTAAATTGGAAACTAAGGTGTTGTACATCTTTTTCAAAGGTATTATAGAGTTTTGGGATACTAGAATTTATACGGCATAATTTTTAACCAAAAGTTGGAGTGTTTAAAGGGATTTTTCAAATTTTTTCTTATTGTGTGCTAAGTCCCATCAGAGCAATTTATAAAGCAGTTCACTGATTTTGTGAAGACACAAGTTGAAATAGACACTATCCTCTCCTAAGGCCCCAAAATGTATTGAAACCAGGGAAATGAAAGGGCAAAGAGCTATCTTTTCACTCAACTAATTCCAATTAAGAGCTCAATTTCTATTGGTTAAACCACATAAAACTGTCAATTTTGTTCATTTTTTTGACATATCAAACCAAATCTCATATGGTTCAACTTAATAAATAAAATTCCATTTATAAATTATAGCTCTGTTTTCCAAAATACTGCATTTAGAATATATTGTAAGTTTTATATGCAGTTAACTTTGTAAATCATCCAAGTCAATGACAGAGTAAGAACAACTTCAAAGCAAAGTCTCATGATTCAAATATGTTGAGGTTAAAGTCATCTGGAAGATAATATGCTATACATCTAATGCAGAATAACACTGACTCGAGTATTTGCTGTATTCTGAAGGACAGAATATGCTACTATAGAGAAAAATGTGAGAAAAACTAAACTTTGGATAATTCATAGACAGGTCCAAAATTTTTATAGAAATAGCTTTCAATCTCTGCCATCCTTTGTCATATTTTTATCTAGCTTTTGTAATAACTGACGACATCTCAATAAAAATATCAAATATGGCATCCAAAGTGCATTAGTGTTTTGATGTTATAATACCAGTCTCTTTCCCGGGTTCACATTAGACTTTCAGGATCATGCAGCTGGCAAAGAATGAGGTGCTATGAAACACCTATTTAAATGTGAATTGTTCTCCAAGCTGCCACTGGTAATAGTGAACTCAAAAGAAATTTTCTTCGTTTCAGAAAATTAATCTCTGGAGAGAAATATTTTCTGAGAGTCACTTAAGATGTAAGGCACTCCCCTTTAGTCCATAAAACTACCACACCTCCCAGAGCACACCAGGCTTAAGATGTACCCTTTAAAAAAGCTGTGGTACATTTACACAGTTGTAAAAAATGAAAGAACTCTTACCATTCACAACAGCATGGATGGACCTGGAGAGCATTATGCTAAGTGAAATAAGCCAGACAGAAAAAGATAAGTATCACATAATCTCAGTCATATGTGGAATCTAACGAACAAAATAAGCTGATGAACAAAATAGATCCAGAGACATAGAAGCATGGAACAGACTGAGGAATCTCAGAGGGAAGGCAGGGGTAGGGAGGTGGGAGGAAGTGATTAACTGGAGAACTCATATGCATATATGCATGGCCCATGGACACAGGCAATAGAGTGGTGAAGGCCTGGGAGGGGGGCTGCAGGGTGGAGAGGGTTAGTGGGGGGGAGGGGGGCGGGGACAAAGGGGACATCTGTAATACTTTCAAAAATAAAGATAATTTTTTAAAAAAAGATGTATCCTTGACCCTTTAGATCCTCATAAACTTTATAAAACTCGCTGACTTCAAAATCTATTCAAACTTTAAACCTTAAAAAAAGAAAGTGATTTGTTTTTTCTTTTTCTTTCTTTACCTACTTAATCCCAGATATAGAAATATTACTAGATATAATAGCTCTGGAAGTTGTTGTCAATTTTACACTCTCCCTTTCACAGCCTACAGAATAGTTCATTGTTAAAGCAGGTCAAATTCAATTACATGTTTTCAAACCTGAAGATGTGACTTAAAATAACACAATACTCTTTGAATGTCTCTGATTAAATTACCAGAGAAAGAGATAAATGTATGTATAGAGAGAATGCCCTAAATAATAATTCATTTATATTAATTTTTTAATTACTTGTAGTAGGTGTATTATCGTTTCACTTTACCCAGCTTTAATTGGAAGTTATGTGGTTCTATATAACCATGAAAATTGCTATCTTATTTAAAAGGAGAAAACTATTATGATTAATAATGTGTCTTATTTGAATCATTTTCATGTTAAAACTGGGCAGCATTTTTTTTTAATTTTATAACCCTTTAGTGGTCACTTTGGAAGACTGTTTAATATATGTATGTTAAAGAAACTCCCTCCCTTTATTAGTCTGGGCAATATACAGAAAATGCCTCTCCTATAAATATTGAAAATTTTAGATACTTGGATTCTAGTTTTCTCTGGACTTAATATGTGGGCATGTGACTTAAACTTCTTGAAGAAGATAAAATCTAATTCAGAATGAAATCATTTATTTTTAAAAGTCATCCCATCAGGTAGGAGAGGTCAGGGTGGAAAAGGTGAGATTTGAGCTGAGTTGTGAATAATAGGATTTTTTCAGTAGTAGTAAGAAACTGAGATAATATTCAGGTATTATAACAAAAATCAAAATGGTTCAGGAGATTATGATATATAATTTTGGGTCTATAAGTTTAGTACCTATGCTTTCTTCTATGTAATTTATTGTTTCAGATCTTATATTTAGATTGTTGATCCATTTTGAATTAATTTTTGTACATAGAGACAAACTGTAGTCTAGTTTCATTCTTCTGCATGTGTCTTTCCCATTTTCCCAGCACCATTTATTGAAGAGGCTGTATTTTCTCCATTGTATGTTTTTGGCTACGTTGTCAAAAATGGTTTGTCCATATACATGTAGTTTTATTTCTAGGCTGTCAATTCTATTTCATTGGTCTGTGTGCCTTTTGCAACAACCTAGATGGATCTTGAGAATGTTATGCTAAGCAAAGTAAGTCACAAAAAGCTAAGAACCATATGATTTCACTCCCATGTGGAATATAAAACTGAAACTCATAGGCACAGACAACAGTATGATGGTTTCCAGAGGGAAAGTAGGTGGGGGTAGTAAAGGGTAAAGGGGGTCAAATATATGGTGAGGGAAGATGATTTGACTTTGAGTGGTGGACAGACAATGCAACGTACACATCATGTATCATGGAAATGTATGCTTAGAACCTATATAAATCTTATTAACCAATGTCACTCTAATAAATTTAATTAAATTTTTAAAAATAACATTTTTAAAAGTCTGAATCTCTTTTACTTAAAGTCCTACCTGGGCCAGTGCTGGTGTGATATTCTCCTCTATAATGTCCTTAGGAAGTCTTGCTCCTTCCAGCTCACCATGCCACCATCCACAAGTTTGGTCCATTTCCTGATGGTTTAATTTGGCATCTACAACAGTCCAAACAGCCAAAGGAGAAGGAAGAATGATAAAGGAAGGGAGCAAAAAGTTGCCTAGTCAGCCATATGGCATTTCCTCTGAAATCCCACTAGCCATAATTCAGTCACATGGCCACCTCTAGATGCAAGGAAGATTGAGAAATGTAATTTTAGTTCCTGTTGTCTGTCTGCTTAGAGAATTTGCATTAGGGGAAATTATCACCCTGTTTCACTGACCCACTTTTACTTTTAAGACTTAAATGTTAGTCAACTGACTTATTTAGCCTGTATTATGTCACCATGTCTCATTTATTTCAGTTTAATGTGGTTTGATATTATTGCCTGTGTACTATGACCTTCTAGGTGTTTTATTATATTATTATTATTATTATTATTATTATTATTATTATTATTCATCTTCTTAAATCCCATCCCAAATCTGTTGAATCAGGATTTCTTGGGATGAGTTTCATTTTGCATTGTTTATGGTAATCAAAATGATTCTTAGGGGACCTGCCTGGCACTTGTGTATATAATAAATAAAAAAATCACCATCAATATGTCATAATAGTAAAGAAAATAAAAACTCGCATTACTTTACATCTCTAAATCATACCTACATTGGGCCAAAACGTACCTCCTACTTCCCTTGTTTCATTCCCTCTATCTCTACAAACTTCTCATTATTCTATTTTTAACTAAATCAAAACTTGAACCCAAGATATTTTCTTGTGTCTATAAGAATTACTTCTCCAAGGATTTTAGCTTTCTAGGCTTCTCTCTACTTTGCCAGTGACCCCACTTGGCCTCTCTGTGAGGGCCAGAACATGTAGAAGCACTGACATGTGAGCCATCCTGAGGCCCCTAGAGCCCTATCAGAAACGCTGCCTGCAGTCATGTTGATATGGAAGATATTTAAGGACTTTTTCCTCAAAGCCCACTATCTCAGCTCCCAACATAAAGAAATATCACTAGGTGAAAGTCAATTGTTTATTATAAAGCAAGACTGAGTAGACCTAAATCATCTCCTTGCAAATTTCTGATAAAATTATTCACCATGAATAATTTAACCTGAGAATAAATAAATGTACATGAAAAGCATATATCCTCTGCTATCCTGCTACTAAATAACTAATTTAGTGTGTTCTTTTTAAAAATATATATTTTATTGATTTTTTACAGAGAGGAAGAGAGTTAGAAACATCGATGAGAGAGAAACATCGATCAGCTGCCTCCTGCACACCCCCCACTGGGGATGTGCCCGCAACCAAGGTACATGCCCCTGACCGGAATCGAACCCGGGACCCTTGAGTCCGCAGGCCGACGCTCCATCCACTGAGCCAAACTGGTTTCGGCATAGTGTGTTCATTATGTGGTCTTTTATGTTGAACTGGATCCACCTTGCTCTTCTCAAGTCCAATTGAGAAACGGCTCTAGTTTAAACAAAATTGGTACTAAATTTTACCAAACTTCTGCTCCCACTGAGTTATACTAGCTTATTGATTGATGAAGCAGTAGGAATAAAGAAAGGGTTGAAAATACATGTTTTAAATAGGTCAAGGAAGATATTTTCTTCATGTTATTCAAACCCCATACTGTGGTTCATTCAAAACCCTCTGTAGTCCTCTTGCTATTTTTATGATTTTCAGACTAAAACAGCATGATTCATTTAAGACTATTTCTGTTTATTTGACTTTTAAAATGATTTTCTTCAGTGAATTGCTTCAGGGCCCCAATATTTAACTATACAACAAACTATTAAAATAAACAATTTTTAAATAATAATGCTTAATAACAGTTATAAGAAAGAGCTCACTTTGATTTATAGTGCCACCCAAACTCATTATTGATATTCTACCCTCCACCCAACACAATGTTTCTTTTTTATATCTAATTATCCCATGTCCTACCTTCCTGTTTTCTTTGTTCCATACCATGCTTCCCTCTCATTTTGAAGAAAACAACCAAAACCCCCAAACTATCAAAAACAAAGAAGGCTTAATAATGTAGCTATAATATTGTTAAAATTATCTAGTTATTAAAAACTAGAGGCTCAGTGCATGAAAATTCATGCACTCGGGGGGGAACCCTCAGCCTGGCCTGCACCCTCTCGCAGTCTGGGAACCCTTGGGGGATGTCCACCGATGGCTTAGGCCCACTCCCCATGGGGAATGGGCCTAAGCTGCAGTCTGGCCTCCCTCTGCGGGAGGCGCCCGGTGGGCCGATCGAGGGACAGCACCAGCTGGTGAGCCACCGGCCTTGCCCCCCGGTCACCCCTCTGCCACCGCTGGTCACCACCGCCCCCCAATCGCCATCCCCTCCCTCTGCCTGCTGGCATCCACCTTGGCTGGCCTGGTGCTGCCCGCTCACCGGCCTCACCCCCCGCCAACCGGTTGTTCTGCCATTTGGTCAATTTGCATATTAGGCTTTTATTATATAGGATAAGAAAGGACCAAAGGGAAGGCCAGATATTATAGACATGTCATTTGGGCAACTTTATCAGGAAGCTGAAATTTCACACTTCCCAGGGAACCACATAAGGAAGATAGACGGATGCCCAGGAAATTTGGGGTGACATAGGGAAGGTACTTGCCTGTCAATCACACCTGGGGGAAGAGATGGTTAGCTAGAATGGGTGTGGCCACTGCAAGTGCATGAACCTTTGGGAATACATAATCCCCTAAACAAAGGAGTTTGCTCTTTTGGGACCCTTCTTGCTGTATGCCCCTGGCTTGCTCTTGGCTTCCTGGTGTTTGACCATATGGCCTAAGGCCATGTGGACCCCACACACAATGGGCTAATGGACTGCAGCTAGCCTGATGCTATATTATACAATGAAAATACGGAACAGAAACTCTGGACACTGGCTCTGATTTTAACTCTACTAAAACCCCAGTTACAATTCTTCTATGACCGGACTAAGGGAAATGAGACTTTGGAAACCCAGGAGTGCAATTCCACAGAAATAAAGCTTCCTACTATATCTCATCCTCCCATGGGGGGCTCTGGAAATTCTAATTCCAGAGGAACCCCAAGAAACCCACCCCCAGCAGCAACCAGGGAAGACAAGCCTCTCTCCTGCCCTGTAACAGCTGAAGGTTGTAGGTAAGGCAATAAAAATTGAATACTTACAAAATGGATTATGCAACAGAAAAGGGCTCTGAGATTCTCTGGAAAAACTATATAAAGTCTGAGATCCAATAAATTTGGAAAGCATAATACACTATAGTTTATTATTGGAGACACCAGTTGGCATTGGCTGAGGAAAAGTGATACATTATCCGGTAGTTCAGAATTAAGACTTCCACGTTGGTCTGCTTTGGCTCATACAACTTCTTTAGCAGTTAATCCCTGTAAACTCGGGAAAATTGTATAACCTTGCTAGGTCTAAATATTTTAGCCTTAAAATGAGGTCACTAATAATAATACCCACCTCATAAGATGATCCTATGCATAGTGGCCTGGCCCAGAGCAAGCACTCAATAATGTGAGCTGCTATTTATTATATTAAAAGCACGGGGAAATCTCACAATTTAAGAAAAAAAGTCTTTGCTTAACCTAATATTTTCCAAATTTAGATTCTCTTTGTATTTCTCACAGTTCATCTAATAGTAACTTTAGAATAAAATGGATTAACCTGACCCCTGCACATTTTGGAATGTCATTTAATATAATTTGTCAAAATATATTTTCCCAAAAGAAAATCATTTCAATCCTTCACTCTTACCAGTTCTAGAAGGTTTGTATATATCCTCCTCTAAATATCATGTATTAGAAGTATGTTGTTGTCAGGAGAAAAAATCCCATTTATATCTTCTAATCTATATTTGGCACTTGCACATCCACACTATCTAGACAGCAGCATATGCAAACTTGATTGCATCCCAGCTATTTTTTCTCTTTCCTTTTTTAAATCAAATGTCACATAGTTGAGTTATAATTTTTTACTAACGCAGCATGCATCTTCAGAAATACATACAGTAGGTCCTCGGGTTACGTCAGAGATCGGAGATCCGTTCCAACAGTGCAACGTAAAGCGACGTCACTAACGCGATTGTTGCCGTTAAGTCGGAACCCACCTACATAAGCACCTTCATCAACCACATGGAGCACAGACACAGCAGTGATGAAGTGAAACAGTAAAAAAAAATTAAAAGATAACAATTCCTGACATTTACTTGTGGTAAATAATTAATAAAAAACATAAAGCACATGTGGACATATGTTGAAATGACAGAACTTTTTTTTTTAATAAATAAATGGGAGATGGCGATGTAACCAAGAAATGTTCAACGTCGAGTCCGACGTAACCCGAGGACTGCCTGTATTTCCTTATCTAAAAATAAAAATAAAAAATTAGTCCTAATATACTTCCAAAAAGTTAACTTACGACATTTAAAGGTTATTTCTCATTGCCACAAAACTGATACATGCAAATTATTTTGTTTGGCTGTTTTAAAAACTCCGACCTTCAGTCATCCCTGTTCTATTCAGAGAAGACTATTTGAAAAATTCTTTAAAATGCCTCCTGTTTTAATTAAGGCAATCCCGAGAACATTTCCTTGGCTTTCATAGTGCCCTTATAGTTTAGATTTAATTCTTCCTCCTCAGCCCACATTAAAACCCAGAACATCGGCCCCTGCGCTGCCTGCAGGCGGAGTGCAGTTTGAGACTCTCCCACTAAGGACAGGATGAGCGCTGCCCGTTTCTGAGCTGCAGCAAACTGGCTGGATGGCCGGACCTGTGTTCCCTCCAGTCTGAGCAAAGGCACAGCGTAGGACTGTGCGAGCCACAGGCTTTCCAAAGCAAAGAACGGCATTTCATCAGTGTGTCCTCAAGCCACAGGTTGGAGGATGTGGACCAGCAGCCTCATGGATCACGTGGCGACTAGAACTGAGAGCTGCTTGGAACTCAAGGCAGTTCCAGGAGTCTCAGCAGCAAAGCCCTGGGACCTGCTCTCTAAGGGTCTGCCATCAGCTTGATTCTCTGGGCCCTTTACTCCTCCTCTGCCCCTGGATGCTTGCACACCCTTCACTGCATGCATCCTAACAGTTCAGTCCTGATTCTCCAGGTTCCTTTAGAAGTTTCTGCTCCCACTTCTAACTGCCTCATTCTCCTTACATTTCCCCCATTGAAGTTACACACGTGCGCGTGTGTGTACACACACACACACACACACACACACACACAAAATGAGAGAGTCTCTGACTATATTTGACCCTCCCGCACCAGATCTTTTCCCATCCAACCATCCAGCCAAGTCACAAGTTGTCCTTGAGTTCCAAATTCTGTCCTGGGCTAGGAGGGGGCCCAGCATGATGGGTAAGGGAGCAAGCTCCAAATGTTAGTAGAAATCCTGGCCTCAGTTTCTACGTTTGTAAAACAGGGATAATAATACTACTTACCCGATAGGGTGGTTGTGAGAATGAAAGAGGCCATCACATACAAAGTCTCAAGAACAGTATCAGGCAATAGCTAGTAGTACTATTATTAATATTCGCAGGGAACAGTTGCAACAGCAGTTGTTGACAACAGCAGAATTAGAAATTTCTTTAGCTACAGCAACCAAGTGGGTGAGCATACCCCATGTGTTCTAATATACATGAATTCACCTTATTTTACTTAACTTATTCACAGAACGTAGATCATGTTTTCACAGAAATTTTGAAGAAGCAAGAAAATATCTATATATCCATAAATGCTCAATTGGCAGAAGGACAGAAAATTACTTTAAATATTTTATTCCATTTAAACAAACAGCATTAAATTTTTTACATACTTTTCAGTCCTTATTATGCAAAGGTGTATGTAGGAAGATTATGTGTATTAAGATTAGACACACATATTTGTGTGAGTGTAACAGTGGGGAATTGTAACCCACCCCAGCATTATGTAGCTTGTAGATAAAGAACATGTTTGCGTTAGAATCCTAGGAACGCATTTCAGAAGATGCAGACTCTGACCTTCAGTCATCCCAGTTCTGGGAGATGTGCTGACTTTCAGCTACAGAAGCAGGATGACGCAGAACCAGGATGACACTCGCCAGATCATTACTTGACCAGTTTAGCAATCCTCGTCAGAATAGACTGTGCTGGGCTGCACACAGAGAACTTTCCATCCTCTCCCCTTGATTTCTTTGTTCTGCTTTTCCTCTCTCTCCTTATAAAAACCTTTTTATTACTGTAGCTTAGTCTCTACCCTACCCTAAATAGTACAAAACAACACATAAAATTGAAAATGAAAAGAAGTTTGGCAAGCAGAATATGGGATAACTGGTACCATACAAGACTTCAAATATAACTATTTCTTTATAATCAGGTAGTATATACATACATATATATAGCCTAAGCGATTATTATGACCAAATAACCAGAACGACTGGTTGACCAGTCACTATGATGCACACTGACCACCAGGAGGCAGACGTTCAATGCAGGAGCTGCCCCATGGTGGTCAGTGCACTCCCACAGCCAACCTCCCATGGTCCCACCCCCTGGCCAGCCAACATCCTGTGGTCCCTCCCCTCCCACCCCCCCGCCAGCCAACCAGCCCCCCAATAGGCCTCGATCACTGGCCAAGCCAAGGGACCCCACCCATGCATAAAATCATGCACTGGTCCTCTAGTAGATCATAAATGTCTAGACCATGTTTCTTAAAAACTAATCATATGTTACAAGTCTTATCAATGTTAAGAATTATTCACATGTAAAAATACTCAGATTGAATATATTCAAACTTAGCAGGAATATATTGAGAAAACTTAGCAAAATGAAACTTTTATTCTCATGTAATGGGTTTCACTGCTGCAAAATTCAAGGCAGAGCCATCTGTGAGTACCATTAAATGCTGCATAATAGCTATGTGACTAAGTGAATTTCTCCCTGGGCTACAGTCACAGGAGATAGGGGGAGAAAAAGTCAAACTCTCATAGTGAGTATAGTTATAGCAAATTTTTTCAATAAAATTTTGAATAATTTGCAAGTCCCTAAACTAGTTTTATGTTAATACTAGAGGCCTGGTGCACAATATTCTTGCACGGGGGAGGGGGGGGCGGGGGTCCCTCAGCCTGGCATGCACCCTCTCGCAATCTGGGACCCTTTGGGGAATGTCCAACTGCCAGTATAATTGGGCCTAAACTGGCAGTCGGATATCCCTCTCGCAATCCGGAACCACTGGCTCCTAACTGCTCACCTGCCTGCCTGCCTGATCACCCCTAACTGCCTCTGCCTGCCTGCCTGATCACCCCTAACCACTCGCTTGCCTGCCTGATTGCCCCTAACCACTCGCCTGCCTGCCTGATCGCTCCTAACCACCTCTGCCTTGGCTGCCGCCCATTGCTGCGGCCACCTCTGCCTCAGCCCCTGCCACCGCGGCTTTGTCCAGAAGGTCATCTGGAAGAACGTCTGGAATGACATCCAGAAGGTCGTTCAGTTGTCCTGTCTAATTAGCATGTTACACTTTTATTATTATAGATGACTGGCAAAAAGGTACACCATAGAAAGTGTAAGAATCTTTTCTTAGTCTTTTTTCTTAGTTTTACCATATATGTGGGAAAACTAGACATACTCACATTGCCTATATGTTGAGATGCACTCTGTTTTAAAGCCACTCATTTGCAGGAAGTGTATTATGATAAAATTAGAAAGACATTTAAACAATTCAACATGAGCCCCCAGAAGTCTAACATTCTAACTAATGTATTCAGTTAAACAATTAGTTTCATTTTGTAAAATACATAGAGACTAATCAATGTTTGCCAATGTGTCATTTTAGATGTATCATCAAACATGTATCACTGACAACTCCATGGAATGCTTTAAATCATACAATTTACATAAGGGATAAACAGAATGTGTGTGGAGAGTGGATATAATAAATGTCAGCTCTTAAGGAGTGAGGTTACCTAAAGTATAGAAAATAAGAAATGGTTGGTTTCATATCCTAGTTTCAACTTTTCTCACTGGGGCTTTTAATTATATTGTAAGCCATTAAAAAATTAAATTAAGGATGTTAAGGAATGCATCTGCATAAAATTAAAAGCTAGTAAGGTATGAAAATGTGTCCTTCTGTTTATTAGTGGGACAATGGATATGTGTGTGTAGCTCACATAAAATTGGGCATAAATTGCTTAAAGAGTAATACTGTTGAGCTATTGCGGCCCAGAGTGTCATTCCAAGTGTCATCTTGCCAATGTTTCTGCTCACTTTGACAGGGGTTGTTGTCTTGTCCTAGCTACCAAAAAATTAACAAAACAAAACTGTCCCATTGCACAACTTGGTAGGTACCTAAAATGTGCCTAAGGGAGAGACAGAAAGCTGCAATTCCAAAAAACAGGACAGGTATAAGCTATTTCTGGGTTTAAAGTCTTTAGGAGTAGGTTATTAAGTAACACTTTGGAGAATTTCCTTGGAATTTTTTTTAAACTCAGTATTTATTAAAATGTTGTTAAAAAATATAAAAACGACAAAAACTCCAAATTGAGTCACTGATGCTAAACCTAAGGTCACCAAACCAAGACTTAATTACAGTTTCTCTTCCAGAAATAGAATCTTAAACTAGTCTATCAGGAATCCATAGGCCCACTCATTCCCTAAAGAAGAAATTGAGAGAACATATTTGCCATGTTATACCCAATAAGGGTCTAATCTCCAAAATGTATAGGGAACTCATACATCTTAGCAAAAGGAAGATAAACAATCCAATCAAAAAATGGGCAAAGGACCTAAATACTAGTAGTCACTTTTGAAAGAGGACATACAGAAGGCCAAGAGACATATGAAAACATGCTCAAAGTCACTAATCATCCAAGAGATGCAAATCAAAATGACAATGAGGTACCATCTCACACCTGTCAGAATGGCTATCATCAACAAATCAACAAAAGACAAGTGCTGGCGAGGATGCCGAGAAAAAGGAACCCTCTTGCACTGCTGGTGGGAATGCAGACTGGTGCAGCCACTGTGGAGAACAGTATAGAGTTTCCTCAAAAAACTAAAAATGGAACCCCCATTTGACCCAGCAATCCCACTTCTAGGAATATATCCCAAGAAAGTAGAAACACCTATCAGAAAGCATATATGCACCCCTATGTTCATAGCAGCACAATTTACCATAGCTAAGATTTGGAAACAGCCTAAGTGCCCATCAGCAGATGAGTGGATTGAAAAACTGTGGTACATCTACACAATGGAATACTACGCTGCTGTAAAAAAGAAAGAACTCTTACTATTTGCAACAGCATGGATAATCCTGGAGAGCATTATACTGAGCAAAATAAGCCAGTCAGAGAAAGATAAATATCACATGATCTCACTCACTTATGGAATATAATGAACAACATAAACTGATGACCAAAAATAGAACCAGAGACAGAGAAGCACTGAACAGACTGTCAAACTTCAGAGGGAAGGCAGGAGAGGGGGGGCGGGGTAAGAGACCAACCAAAGGACTTGTATGCATGCACATAAGCATAACCAATGGACTCAGACACTGGAGGCAGGGAGGGAGGACATATGCTGGGGGGTGGGGGTTACCAGAGAGAGGTCAATGGGGAAAAAAGGAGACATATGTATTACTTTAAAAAAATATTTTTTTCTAAAAAAAAACAAACAGAAAAAGTTACCTTGCAAAAACCAAGCTGCTTTGTTGCCTAGTATAACTTCCTTGTTCCTATTCCCTTTGGACTATAAAGATCATTTTGTACCGTTCCTCAGTGCTCCTTTCTATCTTCTAGATTTTGGATGCTGCCAATCTAGAAGACAGAATAAAATCTAATTGATTTTAGCTCAATTAAATTCTTAAATTTTTCATAAACTAAAGTTAAGCTGTTAATGGCTCATATTGAACAACTGCAAAAAATATCTAAAAGTTGGTGTAGCCTTAGTAAGAGGTGTGTATTCTTCTCTCAAGCATGTTAGATTTGGGGCTGGGGAGGTGGGGGCATGGGATACAAAAACAAACCTTTTATTTAGGCTGGGAGCCAGAGCTAATTGCATTTATAGTTTGTGCACTCTGTGGAAGATAACCAAAAGAACAAAAGATATATCACTCAAATGAAAGTAGACCAGAAAGTAAAAACCATCTCTAGAGGATGGACAAAAATGATTGAGCTCTTAGTTTAAGGAGAATTGAGAGAAGAAAAAGCTTAAAGGTGTCCCCAGAGGTCCACTGCATGAAGAGGGCACTTTCTTCTTTGCTCTTAACAAAAGGAAGACAAACAATCCAATCAAAAAATTGGCAAAGGACAAAAATACCTAAAGGTCATTCAAATTCTGTCCCTGGATTTGAGATTCACAATCCAGAGGTTGGATTCTCTGACCACAATCTGGAGGTCATCCCTTGTTCTCTTCCACCATCTGTTTGCAGGACTCCGACTCTTCATCTACCGAAGGTTAAATCATGAACTGACATGTGCACCACCGGTATTTGTTCACTAAAAATGAAGCATGCCTTACTCTTGTACAGTAAAATGTAAACCTGGCCTCTTTTCTGAGGGTTAGGGATGCAGTAAAGACTATAGATTCTGGAACCAGAGAATCTTTGGTCAATTAGATCTACCAATTACTGCCTGCGTGATCTTGCCTTCTTAACTTCTTAAGTTCTCTGTGACTCAGCTTCCTCATCTGTAGAATGGGTTATAGAATTGTTCCCATCTCATAAAATTTAGTAAGAATTAAATTGATTAATTCAAGGGCAATACTTAGAGGGGTGCCTGACACATTGCCAATGCTAGTTATTATTATTGCATTAAATCTCTTTAACAGGCTCCCCTTATTCCAAAAAGCATACTCCTGCTGGACCTCACACTCTTAGCTCATTCTTATTTTTCAATCAATTATTTTCATCCAATTGTTGCAGATTTTCCTCATTCCTCAATTTCTCTGTGAATCTGTCTTTCCATTTCTATATACTTCCAGAAAAAATAGTCACAATTTCAAAGGACCGAGAAATGAGAACTCTAATTTCTACCTCAAGAAGATCAGTGTCAGTCTCTAATAGCTATCTTGTAACAGAACTCATATAATCAGTTTTTTCTTGCCTTACCTCCATTCTCACTTTCTGTCCAAACCAGTATTGCTAGAAAAGGAAGGCAAACAATTAGTAGATAAGATTTATCTCACCTTGTCACTTCCTTTTAACCCCTAGAGGCTCACATTGCTCCCTGGACCCAGCTGTCTCTAAGTTCTAATGGCAAAAGATTGCAACAGAGCTTGAAAGTGATCATTAAAGTGGGCAGAATTAATAAACACACTGGAGGAGTACATGAGGACAAGGATTGTCCAGGACACACCAAGGTATGTAATCATTCAAGGTACAGTGGGATAGCCCTAGCTTGTTTGGCTCAGTGGATAGTCAGCCTGCGGACTGAAGGGTCCCAAGTTTGATTGCAGTCAAGGGCACATATCCGGGTTGTGGGCTCAATCCCCATTAGGGGGCGTGCAGGAGGCAGCCAATCAATGATTCTCTCTCATCATTGATGTTTCTCTCTCTCTCTCCCTCTCCCTTCCTCTCTGAAATCAATAAAAATAAAAATTTTTAAAAGGTACAGTGAAATATATGGAGATGCTTTGCAGTGACTTCTTTGTATGCCTAATTGCTAGTCATCCAAAGGGAGTGTGACTTCTAGTAATAGTCCTACTGTTCACTGTGCCAACTCACCCAGAATCATGACCTGAAAGTGCAGGGCTGGAGGTCATAATGCATTGTGACAGAGCTAATTCAGTGCTTTTAATTTTGTAGTCTCTTTTCTTCGTAGGTGGCCTCAAAGTTCTCTCAGCTTCAGGTTTTACTAAACCTGGAACTGTCCTTAAGTGTGGCCTACTTATTTTGAGTTCAGTCTTAATTCCAAATCCAACTCTGTAGTGTATTTCCTGCAAAAGCCTGGGCAAGGTAATTTATCTAAGATTCAATTTTCTCATGTGCAAAATGGGAGTTGAATTATCTCATTTTGAATTACCTCAAGATGGGGTTTTTATGTGGATTAAAGATTTTTTAAATGCCCAGATAATGCCTTGAAATATTGGGCAAATTAAAAATTGGAGTTTAATTATGGATTGCTAAGCGAAGACAATACTAGTACATGTGGTGACTGATTCCAAGCTTGTGTTTTTTCACTAGTTTGTCTGCCTGCAGCTGAAAAGGTCATATCAGGAATGAGAAGAGAGGTCAGATACTTAGAGACTAGTTAAATCATCAACTATTATATTGCATCCTTGATACTTTTTAGGATTTCTCACTACGCCATGATTTCTACAAAAGTCTAAAAAGAACCATCCATTTTCCTGTGCACTAAGTTTAATCATTTCTGCTCAGCGCTAGACTAAGTGAGTGATATTATCAGAAAAAATACTTTAGAGTCCCACCTAATGCAGAGCCAGGAAAAACCTATTGTCCTGAAAATGTAAAAAGTGTCATCTGTTCCAACTAATATCCTAAGAATATTGTTCTGCTCTAGTTAGTCTAAAAGGAAATGCCTTTTGTTAATAAAATTGGCTATAGAAATAGATTTGCTCATTCATTTTTCCTGGCTGAGATGAGGTCAAAGCCGAAAAGATTTTGAAAAATATTTCTTATACTTTTGTGCCATTTATTGTCGCTTCAGTGTTTGTGATTTTACATAACAAACAAGCAAACAAAAAAACCCTACCATTTGTAGACATCTGTTAATCTATTAAAGGCTTTGAAATTCCAACTATAAAATAAATCATTCGTTGGTTACATGTAGAATGTTTGTTTATTACCCCTTTTAACAGGGCCAATTTGAATTTTAGCAATTATGTAAAAATATACATGCTAGAATCTGAAAGAGAGCTAGTTCAAAATATTTGTTGAATGAATGAATAATTTAATGACTAGCTGGATAAATAAATGGAGTAAATTATTTCAGATATAGTTTCCATAAAATTGAATAAAATGAAAATGTAATTCAAACTGCTCCATGAAATATTTGATTCAGATGTGCTTTTCTGCTTCCATTTTACATAATATTTTACTTATTTTTACTAAAAGGAAATTATGCAAATCACACTTAATTACTCTAGAAAACAGTTCTGAATGAAGCATTTTCAGTTATTCACAATTAGATTGTTAGCTACAGTTATTAAACCAGTTTTCATGCTCACTTCATCTTGCTAATTTATTCATTCATTTGCATTTTTTGAGGCTTTTATAGTAATTATAGGGGAAAAATATTTATAATATTTTTAAATACTCATAGATAAAATACTTCCTTACTGCTGCCCATATTTCTCTCAAAATCAGACATACAGATAAAACCTCTCTGGATAATTTAAACTTGTATCATTCCAGGCATGCACAAATATCTAATTCAAAGAGGTTTTGGTAAAAAAAAATTATTCTAATAATTATTCTAAAATTATTCTAATAATTATTTTGTTAACCTTATTAATCCTTAGCACCTGGATTCCTCTATTATGATTGTCCTATACTTTATGCAAGTTGAGATTTCCCATAATATTTATAGAGAAAATAAAAATAAATAATTTTTACTGTTGGCAAGTAATGTTCCTAAGTAGTCTAATGCAAATTTACTATTTCTTTCCCATCACCATCCTCCCACATCAGCACACACACACAAACACACATGCTCACTTAGGCTAAGAAACTCCCTGTCCATGTAACAGTCCTTTGCTTTTATTTAGTGTTTTCAGTATCATTTTTAAGAAATACTGTTGTCCTCAACTTTTATCTCAAGGTCATTTTGAACATTCAGATTTATTAATTCAGCTAGGATCGTCTTTAATGTATAGTATGAGACTTTAATGTGTAGAAGTCAAAGTTCATTTTTATCCATATGGTTATCCAACTGACAAATCATTTATTTAAAAAATTATCCTTTGAGGTACCACCACTTAAATAAATGAAGTATTAAAATGTTCAAGGGTTGTAAAGAAATCAATTCTGTAAAAATTCCATCTTATTGATTAGAGCAATCTGAATAAATATTCCAGCAGGTTGTTTGTAGAAATTGGCAATCTAAACCTAAAATTTGTATAAACTGAAAAGAGCCAAGATAGTCTGGACAATCTTAAAAACAAAGAGACAATTTAAAAAACTGACACTTCGACATAGAAAGACCCATAAAATATTTATATAATAAATGCAGGATGGTATTGCTGAAATGACAAATAGTCCATTAGGACCAAATAGAGAGTACGGAAACAAACCCATACATACATGATTATTCGATTTATGACAAAGATGACACTACAATGCAATGGAGAACCTCCTGAATTTTTTACCAAACCACTTACCCTGCCCTAAATCAATTCCAGATGAATTGTAGATCTAAGTGTGAAAGGTTAAAACAATATATCTTTTAGAAAAAAACAGGGTGGTTTTCTTAAGTAATGTTAAAGATTTCTTAAATAGAAAAATATTAAAGTGATAGCCATAAATAAAAAGACCACATTATGAAAGTAAAAAGGCAGGATTTCTAGTGGAAAGAAACATTAATAAAACATACATATATCAGAAAGAAAATGAGATGATAAAAATAATACCTACAAAACAGTAAGACAAAGGCAATTGAGTCAATAGAAAAGTATTTCACACACTTCAAAACAAAACCTCACTGGCCAACACACAAATGAAAAATTCCTTTATTTTATTAGTGATCAGGAAAGTTAAAATTAAAGCTACAATAAGATACACTGCATATCCATTCAAATGGCTAATATTAAAGTGTAGTCAAAATCACATTTTGACAAGATGTGAAGCAATTGTATTCTTGTACACCACTGATGAGAGTGCAAATTTGTCCAATCTCTTTGGAAAACAATTCAGCAATATCTGTTAAAGCCAATCCATTAGATATGTACCCAACAGATATGTAAATATGTTCACCAGAAGACATGTACTAGAATGTCCATTGCATTCCAAAGCTGGAAATAGCAACAGCCATCTACAGAAGAATGATTAAATAAATTGGGATATACTCACATCTGTACAGCAGTAAAAATGAACAAATTACAACTAATCACAAAAACATGGATAAATCTCACCAATGTAGCACTGAGTGGAAAAAAACTAAACACAATAAATATGTACTGTATAGCTCTATTTATACAAAGCTCAAAATTTGGCAAATCTATGTTGCTAGAAGATAGCGCATTGGCTAAGTTTGGGGTTAATAGTGATAGGAATGAGGCTCTAGGATAGCTTATGGAGTAACGGTAATATTTTATGTTGTTCATGGTGCTGGTCACACAGGTTGTTCATTTTATAAAATTAACTGAACTATACACTTATGATTTGTATACTTTTCTGTAAACATTTTACACTATTAAAATCTCACTATAAAAAAAAATGAGGACAACCTACTTAGATTCCTATGTTGGCTTCCGTGGTATTTATTTTAGCAGCAGTGTGAAATCTTGGAGAAGAAGCTGTCACCATTGCAGGCCAGAGTACGAGCTTTGAGAATTCGGGAGCACGAGGTAGGTGCCAGTGTGCAAAGCCCTGGGTGCTGGCTGCCTCGCTCAGGCTCCCTTCATCCTAGACTCTAGGCATTCCGGCTTGTTGACATTTGACATGTCTGTCATCTCAGTCATGAACTAATGTTTTATTAAATTTTTATATTCCAAAGCTTAAACGATGGGCCTTGATATAATTTAACAACAGATCCCATTTTATTCCCCATTGAAATCTAACTACTTAGCCAGATTGGTGGTAAAGGAAAAACTTGACAACAACAACAACAAAACAAAAACCAAAAAATGCATGTAGTACTTCCCAAGTGCTCATTTCAGTGGGGGATATTATGAAGGCATTGATTACACAGTGAACAGCATAATTTTTATTTGACCAAAGCATAAAGTACCTATCTCCTTTAAGAAAGGTTCTGTGTTGGGTCAGATGGAGCCAGCACTCTCCAGATGGGTTTTGGCGAGGCAGCATGTTAGCAGCATGGAACCAGCCTCACCGTGCTGTGAACATATTCCTAGCAGCCTCCTGCAAGTCCCAGGACTGCTGGGCCAACAGCTGCTCACTATCAATGACACTCCTGTTATTGTGGAGCACTCTCTTCCTGGTCTCCACACAACCCTTTTATAGAATGGGGCTCTATTGCCACAAGGACTCATTGCCAGTAAGGGATTGATTGAACCCACAACTACTGAACGTAAATAACACTAGTTAAGTGGACACATCATATATGCAAAAATATTAATCCTGGATATCAATTTAGTAGCAGTAGTTCAATTACATACAAGTCAAATCATGGCCAATATGCCTGAACAATGTGAATTGACCAGAAAAGCTCATTTTAAACCTGTAAAAAAATAAATATATGTGTTAAGATGCTTATAAGAACACAAAAATCTTAATTTTTAAAGCACACTTCATCGCACACTTTCTGTAACTGAAGATCATTTAAATTGTATCCCTAAATATTTGATGATACCTTCCTCAGTAAGTCATGAGAAAATAGGAGGTTTTGTACATTTAGTTGGAGATTAAATATAATTCTAGAAATCGAAAGGTCATAGGACTGGAAATCAGGAGACATTGATTCCTAGGTGTGTCTATGGTTACCTGGGTGACTTTAGGCAAGTCACTTCCATGTAAAATTGAGATAATAGTTGTTTTGTTACCTCAGAGTGTTGAAAGAACCCTGAAATATGTTCTTTTATAGCTCTTCTAAAGAGCTATAAAAAGGTAAGGTTTTAATACATGAGTGTAACTGAGGTGATCACCTTTGAATATCTATATATTTCTGGGACAAATTACATATACAGAAGACTAAGTCAACATTTTAAAAATTGTTTTCAATTTTAGAAACTTCGATTAATATAGCCTGCTTTTAGCTTTTATATTGTAAAATCCTCATATGTTGGCTACCTCATATGAATATATTTTTATTTTTGTAATGTCTATACTTCAGAACCTTGTGCGATAGCAATCTCTTATTTTTCTCAAAAGATTCCTTTTAAAAATCTGCACAATTAATGTCTTTTTGTTTCAGCATCATACTTAACTTTATTGATTCATGATCTACAAATAAATCCAAACATATATTCTTATAATCTTGCATACATTTACCAAGATTTTTTAGGTGGAATTGACATTTTTGTAATGAACTTCTATGAAAGGGATCATTACAACTCTCTCTTTCTCTCTTATACACACACACACACACACACACACACACACACACACACACAGCAGTAAGCAGTAAGAAGGGGGTCCTTTTCTCTTTCCCAAATACATGTCCAGTCAGCCTTGCAGGTAGCAATGCTCTCTCTCTCTTAAGCTTATTGCACAAAAAAGGACTATCCAGAAAATGTAATTTAATTTTTTAATTAAACCTTCATTTCTATTTAATTGCACACTGCACCTTCTTCAGTACTGAAACATAATAAGAAGGAAGCAATTTCAAATGTGCTTAAAAGTCTTGCACTGCTCCAAAGTAGCACTAGTTTCCATAGCAACTGGCATACCACCCTCTATTTATTCCAAATACTAAATGACAAATCAAAAGTGCAGCTGTAATATCGAGGGATTCTATTTCTCCTAACACAATACAAAGCTACATATACCTCTACCAGCATGGCTATTGCTTGTGATAACCTAACAAATGAAAAAAGCAGGCTTTCAAAATGTAGTCTATGGCTGCAATTTTCTGCAGTGTGACGACTGTCACAATAACCTTGACTTCTATTCTATAAAATGCCCTTGGGTGAGAAAGCAAAACAGAAGGCATTATTTTCATGATGCTAGATATTTTACACTGCAAATGAGATTTGTCTTAATCTAAGAAGCAAATCAAATTCCCAATTACATCATCTAATAGCTACTGCTGGGAGATGCCATCAACAGGATTATTGATTTGGAAAACCAACATCTGCAAAATGCGAACTTGTCTATTAGGCTAAACAAAGGCTTTAAGGCTCAGCTGGTCCCTTTTTGCTGTCTTCATCATGCTTTAGGTTAAATGAGCTCAGGAGATGCAAACAGAGGCTGGTGGGAGTCCATCAAGGTAGGTAGTGGCCAGATGGGTGAACATCACTCCTACCTAGTACAAAATCTACACATCCTAACATTCACATGAAATCCTTTTCTTCCTTGTCCAAACACACACACACACACACACACACACACACACACACACGGATACACACTCCTTCCTTGGTGAATAAGAGAGGTATAGTGCATGAGAAACAAATATCTATACCTTTCACATTTCTACTTGTTTGTAAGTACTCTCATGAAATGTGAATATTATAGAAAATTAAATAGACTTTCACATAGAGATGGAGAATAGAATCTTATACCATTTTCTCTTAAAAGTGATGTTTAAAGTTAGAAATACTTTAAAATTCATCATTTTATTTACAATATGCTTAAAGGTTTAGGTATAAGACACCAGCATAACTCTGATGAGATTGTGATAGGTAATTAACATAATACAAATATTGTTTATTTACCAACTGGAAAGTTAAAATTACTAATTAACACACACACACACACACACACACACACACACACACACACACACACAGGCATTTTGTTGTATTTCCTATCCTCTACAGTAAAGACTGGGACCCTGGGGCCCCCTCCTGGAAAGCCACAGGCCACGGTCTATTATCTGCTGCCTGCTCATACGCTGTGAGCACAAGACAGTGCTGTGTCAGCTCTATAGAACCACGATCATCTCACCCACTGTGTGTCTGCAAGGCTGCTCCTTATGTATATGAACAGACAAATGAATAGAACTATTTCACCAGTGAGCTGTTAACCCCTTTATGACTTCAACATCACCATTCTTCTTTGACCCTTCTACCTGCTTTTGTCACAGCAATAAACACAGAGTGCATTTTAAGATTCTTAAAAGCAGCTCCCCCAAAGTCCTATATATACCAAAGTAAACAGATTCCTTAATAAACACTAGTTTGAACAAAACCTTTCTTCTTAGAAGTGGATGTACTACACCAATGCCAGCACTAGATCTATTTAAACTCATAATTAGCAAGGCCTGACACAAAGATTTAGCACAATATCAATTATATGCTAATCAGTCTATTAACTATTAATTTATTGCTAAAATCACGTGCTAAGATTTAATCAAATAACAACAGATAAATCAGGTTGTCTTATAATTGGCTAAAAATTACATAAGAATTCAATACTTTGTATTTTTTTTAAATTAACCACCTACTCTCAATAAAATACTGTTGTACTATTTAAATATATCAAATTTAATGAAAATAGCTATAAAATTCTGGCCTTGAACATTTTACAAGAACAAAACTGAAATTTACCTTTGAGCTGTTTATTTTTAAATGAATAAATGTAAACAAAATTGTATGGTAATGTAAACAAGATTGGCATACTTAATTAGCACAATGAAGTAGGTTTTCAATAAGTAAAGCCAATTTTGGATGCAAAGGATCAATGCTAAGCAGGGCTCCCTTTTAGAGCAGTTAAGCTGACGGTTTTTGAGTCAGAGAAAACTGATTCCAATTCTTGCTCTGGCCCAGAGGCTTGGTTTGCTTGAGCAAGTGATTTAACTTATCATCATTGGTCCCCTCCTCTGTGATACGGGGTAAACTATATATGTTTTACAGTGTTACTGTGAGGAGTAAGTGAAGAAATATAAATACAGGCAGTCCTTGGGTTACGTCGGACTTGACATATGTCGTTTCATGATTACGTCGCTATCTCCCATTTATTTATATAAAAAAAAAAAGTTCCGTCATTTTGACATATGTACATATGTGCTTTGTGTTTTTTATTATTTATTTACCACAAGTAAAGGTCAGGAATTGTTATCTTTCTTTTAAATTTTTTTTTACTGTTTCACTTCATTACTGCTGTGTATGTGCTCCATGTGAGTGACATAGGTGCTTATGTAGGTGGGTTCCGACTTATGGCAAAAATCAGTTACATTGCGCCATAGGAATAGATCTCCGACGTAACCTGAGGACCTACTGTAACTAATCTCTGTAGTGCCAATGAGAAAAGTCTAAAATCAATTATCTAGGATTCCAATATCAGAAATTGAAAAGGATAGATCAAATAAAACCCTAAGTAAGCAGAGAAAAAGACTAATACAGATAAGAGCAAAAGATCAGTAAATTAGAAAGTGATCAAATGAGAAAAATTAATGAAATTTAAAGCTGCTTCTTTGAAAAGATCAATAAAATGTGCAAACTCTAGTTATCTGTTTGTAAAAAAAAGATGCTAATTACCAATATGAGGAATAAAAGAGGGGACATCATTATGGACAATCACTATGTAAGGCAATTGACATTTTCTAATAATGAAATGAGAAACCACTTCAAATCTCATTTTCATTTGTATCAATCAGCATTTTGTGCCATGGTGCTAAAGAAAGTTGAAGCATTAACTAAATTGTAAGTGTGGTTTTAATATAAATTTAAACCTATTCATTATTCAAGATAAAATCTATACTAATAATAGAAGAATATGCAAATTGTTTGGGACGCCATCACAGTAACAGTAACGACTGAACAGCAGGCTGCGTGGGGCGACCAGGCTGGCAGGGGGGTTAGTGAGGGACGACCAAACGACTGAACAGTGGGCTGCGTGGGGTGACCAGGCTGGCAGGGGGGACAGTTAGGGGCTATCAGGCCAGCAGGCAGAGGTGGTTAGGGGTGATCAGGCTGGCAGGGTGGGGGGCAGTTAGGGGTGATCAGGCAGGCAGGCCGGTCAGCAGTTAGGAGAAGGTGGTCCCAAATTGTGAGACGAATGTCCTGGATTGGAGAGGGTTCAGGCTGGGCTAAGGGGAACCCCCATGCATGAATTTCATGCACCAGGCCTCTAGTATAATAATAATAATAATAACAACAACAACAATAATGATGATGATGATAGCAAATATTGTATAGCGATACCATCTACCAGACAATGTTCTGGGAGCTTCAAACATATTATCCCATCTACATTTCACAATAATCTTAGGAACTAGCCTCCATAAACATTCCCTTTAGCAGATGAAGACATGAGCATTTAAGTGGCTTGCGAAGACCACACAGTTAGCAAGTGTCACCACAGTGGCTTTGAAACCAGGATTCAAAATCAGCTGGTCTTGCTCTACAAGCTGCTTCAAACCACCACATTTAGTTGTCTTTTAAAGCCCATATGCTTTGAAAATTGACATCTAATTTATAAATCAATTTGGTCATTAGAATGCAATATACTTGGATTAATGTTATAATAGCTGTTATCACTTGTACTGACAAGCATTTTCAGCTTCAGTAATCAACTTTGATTTTGAAGAATTTCACTATATATTTACATTGATTTTTAAATATACCTTCTGTTAGGAAAAATGAAATGGTATTATTCTTTATGTTTTGCATTATAGCATAGCCACACAGTAATCTGGATAGCCATACTGTGATCTTTTATTGTATGTAATAATTTATACATTTGAAACTAAGATAATGGCTACATAGGATCATTTATAGCTTTTAGTCTTCATGAGATTAATGTATTTTTTATTTGTTCTCTAAGAGCCAAATTATTTAATTTCCTTTACATAGTTTGGATAATGGCCATATCCTTGAATTGATAATATATATTTTTAGGATAATATAGCTGTCTTATAGCTGCAAATCCCATTATATGCAACTAGAGGCCTGGTGCATGAAATTCATGAGGGGGAGGAGCGTTCCTCAGCCTGGCCTGCACCCTCTCACAATCTAGGATCCCTCTCACAATCAGGGACCGTTGGCTCCTAACCACTGGCCTGCCTGCCTGCCTGCCTGATTGCCCCTAAGCATTCTGCCTGCCTGCCTGATTGCCCCTAACCACCTCTGCCTGCCCGCCTGATCACTTCTAACCACTTGCCTGCCTGCCTGATCACCATTAACCGCCTCTGCCTTGCCCCCCACCACCACAACTTCGTCCGGAAGGATGCCCAGAATGATGTCCAGAAGGTCGTTTGGCTGTCTGGTCTAATTAGCATATTACACTTGTATTATTATAGATGAGCACAACTTTGGGCAATAGCTGACTTTCTAGGGCTGAGTATACTCTTACAGTAGAAGCTGAAAAATTGCTTCCCCTTGTCAAAATTGTTTCATATGTTAAATATCTAGTTATATGATGGTAATATAGTATGTAACTAAGAAATATTTTCTGGTTCCTAAATGAATATGCTTCAAGTCTCAGTAAAAAACTTCAAGGAATTTTGCTTTAAGTTTTTATTATCTGAAATATGAGACATAATATTTTGAGGATTTCCTTGTGTCTGAGACATCATAAAGATCAATTCTTTACAACTAGTATAACTCCAGTATTTTAAAGAGCTTGAAAGTAGAGATCATTTGGAATTAGTCCTCAAATTCCATTTCAGTTCATTGAGTTCATTAATTGAAGGTACATTTATGTAATTTATTCAAAAAGTAAGAAAATTACAAAATGTTTAAAAATACTCATACAATCTAAAATCTTTAAAATCGTGGTGGTCTAATTTATAAAACTATAGAAATTAAAAGAAGGAGATAGAAGAGACTTTTTAGATTTTTCTCAAATAGACCAGAGTCTGGAAATGAATGCTATATTTGGGTGTATAATTCTAACAAGATAGATAGTGTCCCATTTTCAAATGGAAACAACACACTGCAGACATATACACATTTTGTGTGTTTTTTAAAGAATCACTGACCTACCTGGTTCAATCCTTTTGTTGTATAGATAAGAGCACTGGTCCAGAGAAGTTAACTAAATCTGATGAATGAAAAAGAACTATAATCAAATTTGTGGGTGGGTGTTTTTTTAAATTCCCAGTTCCTTGTGTATAATTTTAACTACAGGTTTAAATAATTTCTCATTGGTGTATTTTTAATATCTAAATATATTACTTGGACTTGCACTTTCTGCTGAATTCAGCATTTTGTTATGCTTCATCCCACAAGTAATCTTTTTTTAATATATTTTTATTCATTTTTTACAGAGAGGAAGGGAGATGGATAGAGAGCCAGAAACATCGATGAGAGAGAAATATTGATCAGCTGCCTCCTGCACATTCCACTGGGTATGTGCCCACAACCAAGATACATGCCCTTGACCGGAATGGGACCCTTGAGTCCGCCGGCCGATGCTCTATCCACTGAACCAACCCAGTCAGGGCCCCACAGTAATCTTAATCATCATCTTGTATGGTGAATGTGTGACTTCTTTAAATATTTTTACTGTGGAGAAAATATTATAACTATATTAATTTCATGAAGCATATTCATTTAGTTTTCCCTGGATGTGATATTTTGAGAAGTGACAGGAAAAAATTTTATTTAGCACAGAATAAAATTGCCAATTGGAAGAAAAAAAAAACATTGAAATTATTTGACTTCTAACAAGTTTGAGTCAATGCTGAAAATCAAAATTGTTTCCCACAGTCTCAGCCAATACCAAGAAGCTTCCTCGATAGTGTGATAAAGTAACTGTGTAATTTGGTCTCATCTTTCTATCTCATCTACTTATATCTCAGTATCACTATAAACTTTAGCTGCAGAAAATGCTCTTGTTCTTTTAAATTTTATTCCATATCACAGTATATGAAAACTTTAAGCAGATTTTTATACATTTTTAAAATATATTTTTATTGATTTCAGAGAGAAAGGGAGAGGGAGTGAAAAATAGAAACATCAATGATGAAAGAGAATCATTGATAGGCTGCCTCCTGGAGGCCCCATGTGCTCTAACCGGGAAAGGAACTGTGACCTCCTGGTTCACAGGTCAACGCTTAACCACTGAGCCATGCCATCCAGGCTGATGTATTTTTTAAAGTAAGCCTAGTTAAGAATTAAATCCAGTGGAGAATCTGTCACATAAGAATACTGTTCTCAAATTAATAAGGGAGAAACTGCTTTACAAATTAGTAAGGGAGAATTTGTAATCATGGTAAGATGTGTAGGGGAGTCTTTGGGAAACATCTCCAACTCTAAATCATGGCACATGTAGCACATCAGTAACTTGAAACTGACCCCTCTCTTCTCAACTCCTGCACCTCTAACTTTCTCCCTTTTTCAATCTATATTTCAATCTCTAATTATATGCCAAAGTACCCATAGTCTCTGGCATTTCTTACTATTAGCATCCTATTGCATCTACCACACTGCATGTTAGCCTTTTATTTGTTTGTCATTCTTCTCATTAGATCTAAATCATCTTAAATTCAGAGATCAAAATTGTATTTTCTTACCCCTGCAGGCACCTTGGGTTGCAAGAAAATGGCAACCATAAAGTAGGTGCCTATTATATAAAAACTAGAGGCCCAGTGCACGAAATTCGTGCATGGGGGGGGGAGGGCTGCCCCTCAGCCCAGCCTGCACTGTCCCCAATCTGGTACCCCTCGAGGAATGTCTGACTGCCTGATCCGGGCCAAAACGGGCAGTCAGATATCCTTCTCACAATCCAGGACTGCTGGCTCCCAACTGCTCGCCTGCCTGCCTTCCTAATTGCCCCTAACAGCTTCTGCCTGCCAGCCTGATCACCCCCTAACCACTACCCTGTCAGCATGATTAATGCCTAACTGCTCCCCTGACAGCCTGTTTGCCCCTAACTGCCCTCCCCTGCAGGCCTGGTCCCTCCCCCCACAACTGTTCTCCCCTGCAGTCCTGGGTCCCCCCCAACTGCCCTTTCCTGCAGGCCGGGTCACCCCCAACTTCCCTCCTCTGTTGGCCTGGTCACCCCTAACTGCCCTCCCCTGCAGGCTTGATCACCCCCAACTGCCCTCCCTTGCAGGCCTGGTCCCTCCCAACTGCCCTCTCCTGCTGGCCTGATCACCCACAACTGCCCACCCTTGCAGGCCTGGTCCCTCCCAACTGCCCTCCCCTGCTGGCCATCTTGTGGTGGCCATCTTGTGTCCACATGGGGGCAGGATCTTTGACCACATGGGGGCAGCTGTCTTGTGTGTTGGAATAATGGTCAATCTGCATATTACTCTTTTATTAGATAGGATAGAGGCCTGGTGCATGGGTGGGGGCTGGCTGGTTAGCCCTGAAGGGTGTCCTGGATGAGGGTGGGGTTCCCTTGGGGCATGGGGCAGCCTAGGCAAGGGGCCTGTGGTGGTTTGCAGGCCGGCCCCAATCTGGTACCCCAATCTGGCCCCAATCACCCCCCGGCAACCCAAGTGAAGGCCCTGGTATCTGGTATTTATTTAGATTCTATAATTGAAACTTTGTAGCCTGGAGTGTAGCCTAGGCTGGCCAGGGCTGCAGAAGCTTGGCTTCCTCCATCGCCGGGGGCAACCCTAGCCTCCTGCTCTCTCCAGCTCTGTGGCTGCCACCATTTTTGTTGGGATTTATTTATCTTCTATCTTTGAAACTTTGTAGCATTGAGTGGAGGCCTAGGCCGGCAAGGGCAGGCGGAAAGCTTGGTTTCCTCCATTGCCGGGGAAACCCAAGCCTACCTTCTGCTCTCTGTGGCCGCAGCCATCTTGGTTGGGTTTATTTGCATATTCGTTCCTGATTGGATGATGGGCATGGCTTGTGGGCGTGGTTTGTGGGTGTAGCAGAGGTATGGTCAATTTGCATATTACCTTTTTATTAGATAGGACAAGAAAGTGTCATAAGACTATAGATAAAAAAAATTTACCAGAATTCACAGTATGAAAAGATAACTTGGGTGAGGGGGTGGAAGAGAACAAGAGTTGGGAAATAAGAAAAAGCTTTGATATAGGAAGTGACATTTGAGTTATGCTTCAACTTATAGGAAATCAATGAGATAAAACAAAAGGAAATGCACTTAAGAGAAAAGGTTGGACCAAGATAAGCAATCAGGAAAATAACAAAGAATTACTCCTGTCTGGCTACACTAGCAGAAATAAAGCAAGAGGAAGAAAAGGTTAATATCAAACTCAGAATACCCTGGAGTTTTAAGGATTAGGATTTATTCTGAACAATAAGTGAATTAATGAATTGTATTATAGGGAAATTAGTATTTCAGAATTTTTTAAAATGTAGCATAAGAAAGAAAGTTATAACTGTTAACAACTCCAAGCTGGAATTCCATGTCTGTCCTAAGGAAGCCAATAGCTGAACGGATTGCACATTGTCAGTGATCACGAGTCATTCTGAAAAGAAGATAGAATTAAATTTGGAAGTCTTGTTTTTATTAACTTTTTGAACTTTAGTGGTAATTATACCTCTCTAAGTTTCAGTCTTTTTAAGTTAACAAATATTTTGCTTACACTATATATTGTTGAGGGAATCACATAAAAAAAATGAAATATTATAAAAATTACAATTTAAAATAGTACTATTTGGTTTTACAATACTGACTTATTAAATCACCAAGGCCCTTTGAACATATGCAGTCCAGATTATAAAACAAGGACTAGTTCTTATGCAAATGTATAACATTATGTAAAAATATATAGTTAATAAACCCAGCTTGATATCACACATATGGAAACAAATGATAGGGAACTCTATAGCTAACACATTTTTTAAATATTTTTAGGTATTATGAAGTTATCAGTCCAAACAATGATTAACTATTACTTTAACATTGAGCCTTGTTTAATTTTATTATAAAAATGCATATTGATCTCCCCAAATCAGTGGTCGGCAAACTGAGCTTGTGAGCCACATGTGGCTCTTTGGCCCCTTGAGTGTGGCTCTTCCACAAAATACCACGGCCTGGGTGAGTCTATTTTGAAGAAGTGGCGTTAGAAGAAGTTTAAGTTTAAAAAATTTGGCTCTCAAAAGA
This sequence comes from Cnephaeus nilssonii, assembly GCF_951640355.1. Classification (NCBI taxonomy): domain Eukaryota; kingdom Metazoa; phylum Chordata; class Mammalia; order Chiroptera; family Vespertilionidae; genus Cnephaeus; species Cnephaeus nilssonii. Next base: position 97,964,440 of record NC_137073.1, read on the forward strand.
AATTTCAATCGTTTTACTATTGATATTTGGCTCTGTTGACTAATGAGTTTGCCGACCACTGCTCCAAATGAACTACATACTTTGAAGCAATCTGGTAAATGCATCAGAAAATAACCTGGAATGCATAAGTTTAATTTATTCTTCAATGAACTTATTTCCAATGAAAATAATGTGAATGAGAAATGACCTGGAAGTGAGAGTGTCATAAATTAAAAGCAAATATTTAAGAAAGCCAAATCTATTCTCCAACCAGACATTCTGTGACTATAGAAATCCAAACCCAGAGCCTGGAAAGGGTAGCAGAGTCTATAGCACTGCTGATCTCCTGTGACCAGAAATCATGACCATTTATTACTCCAGAGTGAGTTGTAAAGCTTTCAATGCACTAGCAGCCAAATTAAGTACAAAAATAAGAAATACCTCCAAGTAACTTTTGGAGTTCATGACCTTAAAATTAATTTTAAAGTCCCTCTTAAAATTAATTTTAAAGTATAAGTTCTTTGTCATTGTAATTTGTATCTCAAATTGACAAATTATTTTACCATTAATAAAATAATCTCTAATAAATGATAAATATTATATGCAGTTAATTACAAATAGCTCCATAGTAATTTAAATTTAATTTCTACTTACTATAGCAAATTTGTTACTTTTCTTAAGCAATATTCACCTATTTGTCCACTCCATAACATGTGGTATACACTTGGTGTCAACTGCTGTGCTGGGTGGTAGTAATACATGCCATTGCCCTGGGAAATTTATGTTCAAATGGGGAAGACTATATACTACGAGTGCAATGTTATAACAAGATATTTAATTTGGGCATTCTCAAATGTTATAACATATTATAGCATTTTACAGATTTTCCCGTCCTTGGAACAGTATTCTTCAAAAGCCCTTGTTTGTCTCCTATTTTGCATGCTCAAAATTGTTTTGTAGTTTTTATCTTCTATCATCATCACTGCCATATGGCATTAATAAAAAATAGGGAGTGAAATGGTTAAAAGGCTAGTTCCAGACATGACTAAGGATGTATTTTAAGATATTACACAGGAATTGTCATGTACCCAGAACATTGAACAAAATAAAAAGCAAGCTTAAGATTATAAACTATCCATATATATAAAAAGAGGTAATAATGCAAATTAGCTGGGACACCATAACAGTCATGACCAGCTCAAGAGGAGGCTATGCGCACAGATGGGCTAGAAGGAACTGTGTGCGCGGTGAGGCAAGCCACGAATGGCGCAGGCTCGGAGCAGACACACACACAGGGGGGTCTGCCCCAGATGCCGTGGCGTGGCTGGAGCAGGCCCGTAGCGGACACACCGTGGCGCGCCAGCAGTCCTGCCTCTGCGCGTGAGATGCAGAGGAAACACCTTTTCTGACAGCTCATTGGTTAAGCTCCCGGCACACCACTTGCAGTGCTCTTGGTAACTTGCATAATAAGAATCCAAGAAGGTGATCTAGGGTTTTTCCACCTCACGCCTGGAGGAAAAAACAGAGGTCTGCTACTAGAGGGGCTAAGAAATGTCATATCCTGCTTTAGCCGGTTTGGCTCAGTGGATAGAGCCTCAGCCTGCCAACCACAGGGTCCAGGTTCAATTCTGGTCAAGGGCATGTACCTAGGTTGCAGGCTCCTCCCTGGCCAGGGCCCAGGTCAGGGCTCATGCAGGAGGCAACCAATCGAAGTGTCCCTCTCACATTGATGTTTCTCTCTGTCTTTCCTTCTCTCTTCCATGCTCTCTAAAAATCAATGGGAAAAATATCCTCAGGCGAGGATAAAAAAAAAAAGAAAGAATTATCATATCCTGTGAAAGAGACATCTTGAAAATGCCTAAAGAAAATGATCATTTTTTGTGTGTGTGGTGAAGGGACTGGAGTCTGTGTTGATGAAAAAACCTTGGCAGCTGCAGCGGCCTGTAGAGGCAGCAGCAGCAGGGTGATGGGGGCGGCGACTTCCCCTGATCAGCCCTATCGTCTCCTGCAAAGGAAGGCCAGACTGCAAGGAGCGGGCCTATGCCATCAGCAGGACATCCCCTGAGGGCTCCCAGATTGGAGAGGGTGTAGGTCGGGCTGAGGGGACTCCCCCACTGCTGCACAAATGGCATGCAATGGGCTTCTAGTTTTTCTATATTAATTTTTTTCATATTTGAAAAAACATATTCACTCTAAACACAGCTACATAGCTGTGGAGAAAGAAAATTTATCCAAACCCATGTAATATTTATTCCATAAAAAATAAATAATCCATCCTGGCCGGCATGGCTCAGTGGTAGAATGTTGTCCCATGCACCAAAGGGTCATGGGTTTGATTCCTGATCAAGGTCCCTTCCTGGGTTACAGGTTTGCTTCCGGACCCCTGTCGGGAGCACATGCAAAAGGAAACCAATGGATGTGTCTCTCTCACATAGATGTTTGTCCTCTCTCTCTCTCTCTCCCCTTTCCTGCTTCCCTTTCACTCTCTCTGGAAATCAGTGGGAAAAAATTTGCTGGGGCAAGGATTAAAACAAAACAAACAAACAAAAAATAAATACTCCATATAATATCCACATACTATAAATTCTCAAGATAGAGCTATCTACAGGGCAGGGCAAAAGCAGGTTTACAGTTGTTTGTATGGAAAATAATAAAATAATTAACAAATATAAGAATAAGCTCACTGTTTTGTGTATTCACAACTATAAATCTACTTTTGCCCCACCCTGTGAAAGTATAAATTCCATTCTGTGTGCTAAATACCCATAAAAGATTTTCTTCCCAAATATTGCATATAATTGCCAAATTAAATGGTATTGTGATATTCCATAGTAATTAAAGAGAAATAAGTAATTCCAGAATTCACTTGAACTCTTCAATTAGCATAACAATCCTATATAATAAAAGGGAAACATGCAAATTGACCGTACCTCCGCTACGCCCACCGGCCACGCCCACCAGCCAATCAGGAGCGAGTATGCAAATTAACCCAACCAAGGTGGCGGTTAATTTGCATATCCAGGCACAGAGTGAAGACTGAAGATAGCGTAGAAGGAAGCCAAGCACTCCAGAAGGGAGTGAAGCTGCGGAGAAGCAAGCAGGGCGGCAGAGACGAGAGGGAAGCAGGTGGGGCGGCAGAGACGGCCACAGGAAGCCCTATTCTTGCAGGAATAGGACTGAGGAAGCCCTATTCTTACAGGAATCTTCCTACAAGGGCCTCTAGTGCAAAATAATCTTAAACCACAATAGTTTAAGGAACTAAAACCACAATGATTAGAACCAAATTGTCTTCTATTTTGAAAGTTTGGAGACTTTATATGTTGTTTTCCCATGACCTTCCAGTGTCTTAGGTTTCTTTAAACACTGGAACTCTCTTTCTAACCAATTCTACATCCAAATAATTATGTAGAATTTGTTATGCATTAAGAGGCAGATGAGAATGGAGTGTCAAGATGAAGATTATGTCTGTGGTGTGGCCAAATGAAGGCGGAAAAAAGAAGAAACAAAAACTGCTGCATTCCATTATTAATATGGAATAATTATAATAAAGATCAGTTCTCTGTGAATAGCTTTAGGAAACCTAATTCTTTCTGTTTCCTCCGTACCAGAGGAATCTCAGCCCATTCTAGCAGTACAGAGGCACACAACATAACTGTAATAGCATGATTCAGCAATTAAACTGCTGGAGTTTGAATCCTGTCTAAGAACTTACCAGTTGTGTGACCATGGACAGGTTACTTAACCTTGTAGTGCCCAAATTTCCTCATAGATGAGAATTATCACATGATTGAGATATTATGGATGGCATCAAAAATTAGTCTGCGAAATTCTGATTTCATCCTGATTGAAAAAAGGAGTCAACTGACAGTTTTAGGCAGTTGAGCCCAATGGCAAATAGTGCATTTAAGTATGATTGAACTGCTGGAGGTGTGCAGGGTGCAAGAAATCCAGGCAGGAGGTTACACCCAGGGCTAAGGAAGTGTGAGTTTAGATGATGATGGCTGCAATAGAAAAGGGGATTTAAAATGATAGAGACAGAGACTGGGTCAAACCAATAAACCAAAGAACAATGTAGACAGTGATAGACTTAGGAAGAATAAAAATTAAATTTAGTGTGTAATAGGCTAAATTTCAAGTAAAACTAGGCTACCTAAAATCTATCTAGAGAAATTGTACTAGGCTTTATCTCAGAGATTATAATGTCCAGTTTAGATATTTGCTACTCATAAAATATAAATTTGTCTTATTCTTGAATAAAATATATCATATATGTATATACCTAACCTATGACATATTATAGTGTGTATATTCATTACAGACATAGTATACATATGTATAATATATATCGTGTGTATATATTATTTATATTTTGTTATACTTGACTAAAGCATTTAAAAACATCAGGCATCCATTTCAATTTTACTTGGTAAAACGAATAAGCACTTTAACTGTATAGATTGGAGACTATTGTACAATAGTGTATGTTCTTTAAAAATTGCCAATGTTATTTAAAAATTCAAGTGCTTTTTTAGCTAATTCAGAATTACTTTATTCTCAATGCCTTTAAATTTTTTCTTTCTGAAATACTAAAACAAATATTTTCTCCCCATCATTGTAAATAACTTCAATGTCTTAAAATCAGGTCTTTCATAGAGAGAGGTGACCAGCCTCAACCCACTATGGAAGCAAAAAAAAAAAAACAAAAAAAAAAACAAAACTGGGAATGGACTGCTTGCACAAAAGGATTAACTTTGTAAAAAAAAGATTAATGGAAAATCCTATTTTTACGAATTTATAATATGTCGTTTCAAAGAAATTAATCATTGCATTGTGAATTTTGCTTTTTCATCTCATTTCTCATAAAATGGTGTTGCTTATTCTTCTCTCATTACATATTTTCCATTTCTTATGGGTACAAGATGCCAAATATATTTTTTAAAGAAAAACATAAATGGCAAAACCTTTCTAAACGTTTTTCATTCTGTTTTAATTTTTTAAAGTTATTTTTAAAACATGGGAATGAATGTGAGACTTTATATAGCCAAGAAATGTGATAGCCACTTAAGAATATAAAACAATTCCTTTCCTTTGAAATCGTCAAAATCATAATTGTTAACTACATTAACTACTGGATGTTTTATAAAGTTTACAGAAATGGTAGTATTTATTAAAGATATACTAGGTAATGAAATAATATATAAGGTAATTTTATCTGTTCTTTAAAAATACTAGTAGTACAAATTCTTAAGGTCTAGATTTCTCAGTAACAATCTGTAAGAAATATGTCCATATTAATAACCAAGCCATTTGAGACTAAAACCATTGGCCAGAATATTGGTGCCATATACATCCCAATGTTTCTTAGATAGAATTCAGAATTTTGAAAGAATCGAATAACAAGTAGGCACTAATTCCTCAGATATCAGAGAAATAGGCTATAGAAACTTTTTTATGCTGGTAAATGGAAAGTCGTGTATTGAGAAAAAGTAAGAAGAATCAAAATGTCCGGGTGTCTTTATGGACTTTGAGTCCAACATTTCAAATAAAGTCTTGCTAGGATAGTGCTTACTTTTACTCCTAATACTAATGTGTAACTTACTCTATTCCTCAAACCACTGATGCCCTCTATACACGAGTGCAGCAAACAAGGGATTCACATCAAGCTTGTCAGAGAGACATTCAGAATTTCAACTGGTATGGAACAGGGAGAGAAAGTTTCTTATTACAACTGAACATGGTGTCACAGTAGCAGAATGAAAACTGTAGATATGGGCAAGGAGCTCGGGTCAGCATGCCAGAGGAAGGAATCTGGATGGTTAGCAAGTGAAGGAAATTCCAAATCAAAACCTGAGAGAAATAAGCTAAACCTGGGGAATTAGTGTCAAAGGGGCAAAAACAGTGCCTGGTGAGTTAAACTAGTAATGATTGACCAAAACCAGATTTTATTTGCCCAGACAGCCATCATTTAGTAACTACTTTTTATCTCTCAATCAAGGAAAATAGTGGAGTCCCACGTATGGTTTTAGACCCAGCACCAAAATGGAACATCATCCATTCTTAAAATAAGCCACTACCAAAAAGCAGAAGCATTGAGCCAGAGTTGGTCTGGAGAAGTATTTTGGAAATACACTGACCTCTTCGGAATGTATTAGGCTTTTAACAGGTCATAGTCTACCATTCTAGAAACAGAGTGTTTTTATTTTAAGGAGCAAGGGTATCATAGAGGAGAGAAAGGTTAATGGCATTAATAAATTTATACATTATCCAACAGTTAATGGCAATTTGTTAAAGCAGATTAACATTAAATTTTGGAGTTGTTTGTTTTAATAATCTATCTTCAATATTGTGAATAGATTAGTTAGATCCAAATCTATAAATAGAGAATCTGGTTAAGAGCCTATTGTAGTAAGGATAGAAGAAAAATAAACGTATGTGAGGATTTGAAAGTTGAATCAATATATGTGGGACTGAGTGGAGATGAGAAGTAAAAGTGGGAGAATAACATAGAATTGTTTGCAGATTTCTAGCTCTTGGACTACATAGTAGGGACTGCTAGTGTCCCAGCATTCATTCTATGACTCTAGAGCCATATGTTCAGAAGGCTCATGGCTAACTAGAAAACGGGCTACATTAACCAGCTTTCTTGAAACTTACTATGCGCATGTGACCAAGTTCCGGCCAGCGGGCTGTAGACAGAAGTGGTATGTGCAACACACTGGAAGCATCTTAAAGGAGCGGGTGTAGTCTTCTTTATTTTCCTTCTGTCCGGAGCCTGGTATCACAGTGTGTTGTCGGGAACTTCACTGACTACCTGTCACAATACTAACCAGGGAAATAACAAAGGAGTGGCAGAGAAATTAAATGGAAGAGAATTATTTCTAAAAATGTATGAACCTGTCACACAAGCCCAGAACTACTGACTGGGCTTTGTATATGACAGAATTAAATCTAGGATGGGTAAACCAACATCAGTTTGGGTTTTCTGCCATATTCATCCTCTAAACTAATGCAGCCATCTTTATTTTATGCTGACAATGTTCATTGTTGAGAAATACCGAAAGGAGTTTCTCAGGGAAAGAAAAGAAGTTCAATTTTAATTGTGTGAGATTTAAGCCCAGCCGGTGTGGCTCAGTGGTTGAGCATCTACCTATGAACCAAGACTTCACGGTTCAATTCCAGGTCAGGGCACATGTTAAGTTGTGGGCTCAGTCCCCATTGTGGGACTTGCTGGGGGGCACCAATCAGTGATTATCTCTCATCATTAATGTTTCTATCTCTCTCTTCCTCTCCCTTCCTCTCTGAAATCAATAAAAATACAAAATATATTATTTTCCTCTTATTCATTTGTCCAACCTCATGCAGTCTTAAAAACTCAATCTAAGAAATCTCACTGGCCCTAATATCACAGGTTAGGTTCCTTGCTAAGATACTTCAGAACACCCTGGGTTTACTTTTATTACTATACCTACCACGATCTTTCACCTTCAGTTGACTCTCTTTTCACAGCTGTGAGCTCTGAGGCTAGGGTTTATGTCTTCTTTTTCTATTGTGCTTAATCTTCCTGAATCCAAAGTGAGCATGAACTGTGCCATATATTCACACATAAGCAGTCTCTGTTCATTTGACTTGGTTTTACTCTACTGTGTAACACAATGGAAGCTGTTAGGAATTTCATTTACACCTTAGTGCCTTGCAAATACATCATCTTCGGCTCTGTCTATATTGGTCATCTCATTTTTCCCCATCCATTTATCTGCTCATCAGGAGAGAGAAAAGTAATGGAAATAACATATGCTGCTCAGAGACTGGTTAATAACTGCTTCTGCTCGACAATGCAGTAGCAGCTTTCCGATTGGAACCACGCTGCTTATTTATTGATTGATGACCCAAATGGAAATTGTTTCTTTTCCTCCCCTAGATAGGTTTGCCACAGTTCTAAATGAGACGTTTCAAGACCTCTGCCTGAACACTTTACATAAAGTTAATCAAGGACAATGGATGAAATGTGATTTCATGTCACTACTGAATGTCCTAAACAACTCATTTCCATTTTTGTTCAATTGGGTTTATGCTCAGTGGTAGAAAATTATAACAGTATCAAATGAGCTTGATACCAGAAGACATCATGCACGATGCTATTTTAAGGCTGGCAGGAAAACCCACTATTTAGTTTTTATTTAAAACCAAGGGCCCAGAAAATTTGACAAATTAGCTTTTTTTTTTAATCCTCACCCGAGGATATTTTTCCATTGATTTTTTTAGGGAGAGTGGGAGAGGGAAAGTCAGAAAGAAACATCGAAGTGAGAGAAACACATTGATTGGTTGCCTCCTACATGAGCCCCAACCAAGGCCAGGGCAGGGAAGGAGCCTGCAACCAAGATATGTGCCTTTGACCTGAATCGAACCTGGGACCCTTTGGTCTGCAGGCCTGTGCTCTCTCCACATAGTCAAACTGACTAGGGCAAATTAGTATTTTTTAACAAAAACCTTGCAAAGTTAGAACAAATCTGGCCTCATAAAATTAACACGATTAATGAATCTTACTGTTCTCATAGAAACATATAACATATATAAGGATTTTTGTCCTAGAGTTATCAGAACTTCATGAAATAATTTAATCATATTCCTAAAACAAATGTATTCTAAGTTGTTGTAGGTTTATCTAGTCCAAAATTTTGTGACTATGCTTCATTGCTTACTTAATATGCTAGGAAAGGAAACACTGGGTACATAATAACAGAATCTTTATATCCAGACTAGCAATGTTGCCTCCTCTGTTCTACTTCTTCAAAACCAGAGAAATTTCTTTCAAGATAGATTTAGAGAATGCTTTACTTAGATAGATAGCCATAGAGAGGAACTTATTAAAGGAGTCTTCACTCCATCTACCCAATATTTTCCTTTTTCCCTCTCCCTCTCTTGCACAATAATGACATCAGAGTCCAGGGATGCATGAACAAAGAGTAGATAGATTTTTAATACTGAGATAAATTTAGTCATTTTTTTTTCTAGAAGATGTGTTAACCCAATATGTTGTTTTAGCCATTGGTCTTAACCACAGACAAAATGTTACCAGGAATGCTTTAGACTGTTTAATAGACTATTTTTATTATGAATTTATTCTTTAGTAATTTGCTTGTTTATTCACATTATACTTCTCCCGATATAATGTCCATTACACAATGACAGGTATTTTTTGTAGAATTGTGGGAACTGATACTATATTCTGAAATATGTTCTGAACCCATTTCTTCAAAAGATTAACACTGATATGTACATCAGCATGGAGTTGTATAGATACCATTTGCTCCACTCCAACCCTGACACACACAGATACAAACATGTATTCTGAGTTTCATGGTTAGGAAAGCAAAGCTGGACACAGAAAGGGTCCTCACTCCCTTTGACAAGGGGGAAGGAAAGAGGGAGAGGACATTCTACTCGTATACGATCCATTACCCTTACTACTAGTTTGGTTGCTTTCACCTTGTTTGGCAGCTAATCATTAGTATTTTTCTTTATCTCTCCTGGAAAAGATTCGATTATTTTAGAAATTTCTATTTTAAGATATAGACTTTAAAATCACTTCCTAGAGATCTTCTTGTTGAAGTGTTCTCAGAACTGTCACTTAGAAAATTGAAAACTGCCAGCTTTTATTCAGTCTCGCTTTCCTTCTGAAAAAATCACCCTCTATCTTCTCAGGACACTCAAAACATTACATAGAACAACTTCAAAATTCTTCTCATTATGTAACCATGGAAATCCCAGGTTAGCCATGAATTCTGAGTCTCCCTCATCACTGACAACAATTCTCCCACAAAGTCATGGACATGATTTAAGATTCCTCTGCTTTCAATCTACTCTATTGTTGTTTATGAACTATAATAATTTGCAAACATAAAATGTATCCTTCCACAATATACATGTTTATGTTTTTTAGTATATTCTCAAGGTTGTTCAATCATCATGGATATCTAATTTTAGAATATTTCATCACCCCCAAAAAGAAATATATTAGCCATTAGTAATAAGTCTACATTCCTCCCTGTTCTTTGCCCTGGGAAACCACTAATCTATTTTCTGCTCTACAGATTTGCTTGTACTATTCATATAAATGGGATCATATGTGGTGTTTTGTAACCAGCTTCTTACTTGTAGCATAATGTTTTTTGATGTTCATCCATGTTGTAATATATATCAGGACATCATTCTTTCTTATTGCTGAATAATATTTCATTGTATACCACATTTTGTTCATTTATACATCAGTTAATGGATATTTTAGTTGCCCCCACCTTTTGGTCATTATGAGTAATACCACTAGGATCATTAATGCCCAAGTTTTTGTGAACACATATTTTCATTGTTCTTGGGAATGTACCTAGGAGTAGAATTGCTGAGTCATATGGTGACTCCATGCTAAATTTAAACATTTTAGAGAACTGTTAAAATGCTTTCTAAAGTGGTGCATCATTTTAAAATTTCATCAGCATTTATGAGGATTCCAACTTTTTCACATTCTTGCTAACATTTGTTATTTTTCTGTCTTTTTCATTTTAGTCACCCCAGTGGATGTCAAATGGCATCACATTGTGGTTTTAATTCACATTTCCCTTGTGACTAATGATGTTGAGCATCTTCTGTGGAGAAAGGTCTATTCACATCCTTTGCCCATTTTTTAATTGGGTTGTTTGTCTTTTTCTTGTTGAGTTATAACCAAAGACAGAATTTATGTGGTGATTTAAAAGGACTGTTTATCTTCAGCCCATCAGATAGCATAGAAATATCAGAACACCTAAATGAACCCCACATATTACTGGGATTACCATAGTAATGACCAGTGTTTTATTAGAAAATTTTCAATGAGGATAAAGCAATTTGAGAAGAGTAACTGTACTATTTCATTTCATAATGTATTTCCCAAAAATAAAAATTCAAGCATTTTAACTGAAGAGGATGATTTTGTCTTTTTGCAAAAGTTATTGCAAAATGGAAATTATTGATGAAATGGAAATAAATAAATGTTGTCTTAAAATAGATTTCAACAACAATGCTGGCTTAATGAAAGTTGTCCTCTCATTTATGAGGCAATGGCCACATCTGAATGGAATTTGAAAGAATACAATTTGAAAAGTTTTGTGTTCAACCCTAATTTTTTTATAAATAATGATAGATAGCACTGGAATTTGTTTCACCATTTGCTTCTAATACATGCTGGTAACATATAAAATTTTCATCACTTTTACACATATAACAAAAGCCAGAAATCACTTTGAAATATAAGTGTTGGCATGCATGTAGCTATTAAAAGTTTCTCTTTGCTTAAATATCCTTGAAGAAAAGCTACAGGAGAAGAATTACTATGTAAATGTTATGTATGTTTAACATTGTTGTGAAACTAAAATAAAGTCAATTAACTTTAGACTGCATCTAATGTCAATGACTATGTCTACTTTAAGAATGAGAGCAATAGACCAGATTTGCAGAGGTAGAAACTAAAGGCCTGATGACGACATAATCTCTCAAGGTGATGGCATGAATTATTGGCAGAGGAAGAAACAAATTCCAGATGTTTCTGACTGGCTCCAAGTGCAGTACAGCTTCCATCATAAAATAGTGGTTATTCAAACATCTGTGATAAATGAAGAATGGTATCCACAGTATGAATTAAATTGCAATAAAAGTACTAACATGCTCATGGAATTTCTTTATTGGATGAAAGTTCTGGAAATACAAATAAATTATTTTTCCCTAAAAAGTAGCCAGAACCAGGTCTGCAACTGGCCCCTCAAAGAAACTACAGCGATCAAAGTGTAATTGTTTTCTACTTTCAAATTTACCCCAAAACCAACAGATTTCCCAAATAATGATGATTCTATCCAGGCATGCTCCTACATTACAGAAGGTATAACGATAATTTAATAAGTAGAAAAACTCAAGAAAATAGCCCAAATTTTTGAAAATATGGAATATTAAAGGCCTGTAAGTTATCTTCTAAAAACAGCTACATTTTCATAGCACCAAATAACTGTGTTGATTATAAAGTATCATAAATGCTTAATGTTATTGCTTCTAGCATTCATACTTTAACCTTATATAGACCTGGGTATTATCAAGTATTGCCAATGCTTTAATTATGTCTTGTTTTCATGAGAAATTTGGACACAAAATGTGCTTAACATAAGAACATGCCATGATTTCTCTATATCACCACCCCCCACGCAGGTACAGTCAATGTCCTGAGAGGGAAGTTGGAAGGAAGGCCACCACTCACCGTTGGTCATACTTGCCGTCAGAGTAATTTGAGAAGCAGCACGTTATGGCTATTGTCCAAAGAACAGAAGACTGTCCAAATAGGTAATCAATCTGTTGGCCCCGGCAGAGAGAAAGCTTCCAAGTAATGATGCCAGTGGCAGAGGAATCCGGGAGACCAGACTGGAGAGAGTATTCAAAGCAGATGGTGAGAGTTGTAGCCACCTGGAATAAATCTCTGAGTCAATTAACCAGGACCAATGCTGGATTTTTAGATAATTCTTCAGGCTATGGAAGGGGAAAATGCCCACCTTCAAAACACAGTTTGGATTTAAATGTGAGGGAGAGAGATTTTAAATTTATTCTTCCTTTTTATCTCTTCTACCATTTCCCTTCTGCCATCACCTCATTCCTCACTCAGCTTAGACCCCATTGATGATTAACTTGATTTCTTCCTACAATGAATCTCATCAAACTTGCAGGTGTTTTGATTTATGTTTGTTTATGTTATAACCATTAAGAGCGCAATACTGACTCTACTTCTGAATTTAGGCTACCAAGTACTCTACAGAAAAAGAGAAAAGCAAAGATGTTAGGATAGATTTTAACACATTGTGGACAGATCACGAGAATGCTCACTTTATATTACACAATGTTTTACAAAGTATCATACTTTAAAAATATATTAGCTTGTAAGAACTTGTAATAAATAACTTCAAAATGCAATGGGCATTTAATTTTAAAGAGTGCCTTTAACATTTATGCAAAACATTTTTTGTACTCGTTCAATAGAAACTTATCTGGCCACTGAGTAAAGCTAGCAATAAAACTACTGGTCCACAATGTGTTCATATTCTAATCTAACCCTTTACTGTAAATTTATTAATTGTTTTCTTATCTTTAACCAATTCCCTCTACTAAGTAATAATTTTTAAAACTTTGCCACTCTATGAATTCTACTACTACCCATCATCTATGCAAATGACAAGACTTGTGGGGAAGGTAAGGAGAAAGTTTCTTGAATATTCTTGTTATGTTATAGGGTCCTTCACAATTGTTTTCTTCCTCCTTCTCTGAACACACTGAGGCTTTATCTGATACTGTGAGAGGACTAAATAATATAAATCATGCTTACTCAAGCCAATCTCTATTCAAGAGTGTTGAAATTCTTGTATTAAAACATCTGATGAGCCCTGCCATCATGGCTCAGTAGTTGAGAATCAACACATGAACCAAGAGGTCATGGTTCAATTCCCGGTCAGGGTACATGCCCGGGTTGCAGGCTTGATCCCCAGTGGGGAGTATGCAGGAAGCAGCCAATCAATGTTTCTCATCACTGATGTTTCTATCTCTCTCTCCCTCTCCCTTCCTCCCTGAAATCAATAAAAAATATATATATTTAAAACATCTGATGAAAGAGCATCATGAGTTGACCATCAGTATCACTCCTAGATAGCCTACCATCAATTAGCCAATTTGAAAGAACTCAGAATATAATACAAATCTCAGAGATACGTTTATGTCAGTCCCACCTTCTCTTATGAAAATCACATCCACTTAGCCTTTGATGGCAAATGTGCTCCTTCACATCTCTGCCTCAGTGTGATTGTCCCAAACTCATTGACTACAGGGTGCCTGTGTCAGAGTCCACAGATTCTTCTCCATCTCAGCAGTCTCTAGGGATGTTGACCACAACCACCTCCAGCAGGCCACAACAGAAGTGACCCAGTCAGTATGAGCTCTGACTAACTTCGTGTAAGTATAACCTAAGAGTGCATTACCTCATACCAACATCCCACTTCCTGCCCAAGGTCTTCCCTGTGGTTTGCAGATGTAAAAGCATCCATAGAGTCTTGACTTCAAATGCAAAATGAAAGACTACAAGGGAGACAGTAGTTACTGAATAAATTCTTCTCCCTTGACCTTTAGGTGGACTGACCTGAGATGTGGTTCCTAAGATACTTCCACAGGATTCAGTTGTCAGGGATTTTTTTAGTTGTTGTTTTTAATCCTCACCTGATGATATTTTTCCCCTTGATTTTTAGAGAGAGTGGAAGACAGAAGAAAAGACAGAGAGAAATATAGATGTGAGAGAAACACATCCATCGGTTGCCTCCTGCACAAGCCCCAATCAGGGCCCAGGCCAGGGAGAAGCCTACAACCAAGGTACATGCCCTTGACGAGAATCAAACCCGGGACCCTTCAGTCCACAGGCCAACACTCTATCCACTGAGCCAAACTAGATAGGGCATCCAGTTGTCAGTTTTACTTGATACCAAACAATGGCCAGTTTGCTGTCAGACCCTGATATTTGTTCTTCCCCTTGTCTGCCTTCCCCTTACTTTCTTGGTTTTGCATTCCCTAATTTCAGCACTTGCCATAGGCTCTTCTCTCTTGGATGAGATACATGTGATAGATTTAATTCAAACTTTGAATAATTCTTTCTATATTTGTCAAGGTCTTTCTGAATTCTCAGTGTCTGTAGTATAGATCAAAGTTTCTATTGTAAATGACTGCCACTCACTTCTTATGAACTCTAAAATGAAATACCGTTCCTCACTCTGTTCTTCCAGGAGCTTCCCATTGTCTTTAAGACAAAAATCAAAGTAATTTTTAGCTTATACCCAAGATTCTCCTCATCTAGCATCTGTGCATCTCTCTAGCTTTAACTTCTGCCACTCACAACCCTGTACTTTACAAATTATTTATGGTTTTCCATACACATCTGCTAATGTAATTTTGTTCATGTGTTCCTTATTTTAGGAACTTCAGCTGTACATTTGTTCTACTTGCAAAGTTTTCATTCATAAAGTCTAAGCATAACCTCACTTTCCTCTAGGAAACATTTTCTGACTCCCTCCCCCAATCATTGTCACCCTAAGAAATTATGTCATTATGGTAAGATTACTTGTTGCCTTGATGTCTCTTCTACCGGGTAAACTTCTTTGAGATCAAGAACCAAGTTTTATTTACGTGTGTATTCCTAGGACTCTGAACAATGTTGATTATTCAGAAGGTGTCAAATAAATATTTGCAAAATGGTTGTTAAAATGCCCAAAAGGGGAGATTGAATAGAAGTCCATTAAATGAAAGTACAATTGATCAAGGATAGACTTCAAGAAAAAGTGTTTATATTTAGCTTCAAGAAAAAAGACACAAGGAGAGGTCTGGACGGCAGGCAATAGAGATCTCAAAGAAACTAAAGAAGATGACAGACACCAAAGTTCTCCCTAATTGTTGGCACTTTCCTAGCAAACTCTGTCTCCCTCAACATTTCTCTATGACCAACTCCTCAGCTTCATTATAAACACTGACTCCCAAAGTGATCCCACTTCAATTCACCCTCTAGCCTATCACATAGACTAAAAACATCTTTATTTATTGCCCCATGAATTCTCCATTGTGATTAGGATTATGTTATTGGAAAACATTTTGTTTTGTAAAACTTTGGACACTTTAACTTTAAAACTGTTTAGAAGCATTTTACAAACAACTAATACCTCAAAGATGAAAACAAATGATTATGCTAATTATCAGGGTTGCTGCCATGTATTAAGCGCCTACCACATAGGAAAGGTTCAGCGTAAGATACTCTATCTTTAATTCTCATACATAAAATATAAGGTGTTGTGTGTTTTTTTTCACTTTACATCTAAGGGAAAAATATCTCAGGAAATTAAAGTATTTGATCTAAGCTCGGGTCTGTTTGAGGTGAAACTTGTGCTATTAAGAGAACAAATGAACATATTACAAAGGAACTAAATTTAATATCAATGGAGAGCTTCATAATTATAAAATTTTTAAATAAAAATTAAACTTTCAACATTCAGTCCCAAGACACAGGATTTCTGAAGAACCCAATGAACTGTGTTTCTTCTTGCAATTTACTGCTGGCACTCACTGCCGTTTCATTTGCTTTAAGTCTTGTATTTCATTTCAAATGATTTCCACTGTTACTAAAAATGAATTTAGAGCATAAAGAAGAAAAATATATTGACAAGTTATTTCCAGTTTCTTAGCTGAGATTTCCAGGGCTTCTGTTATTTTAAAACAGAATATTTTCCTTTTCTACCCTTAGAAAATTGTATCACTAATGATTCAAGTGATCGTGGCTTTCCTTATATGCCAGGAAATTTCCCCTCATGATCTTCTATCCCTGTCACCACCACCACCCCATCTCTCAAAATCTTCTTAATGGGATCCAAGAGATAAAAATAGCCAAGAGTTACATCTTTAATTTATGCTTAAAAATTAGACTTAGAAATGGAAAACTCGGTTTTTGTAAAGAGCTGGGGGTTTTTGTTATGGCTCCTGAATGAAGGCCAAGATTTAATAACATATCATTCAAAATGAGAACTCCCTCTGATAGATTGAGATTGCCCCATCCACGGTGGCAGAAAGGGACATCAAAGTTCCCCCAAAGGGAACGTTGGCGTGAGGGAGGAGAGGTCAGGGCTGGTGACTCAAGTCGCACGCCGAGGCTGCTCTGGGAACAGGAGCAGCTGTGGTTGGGAGCGCAGGCTGCATGGGCCATCCTGGCTAAGAAACCATGTTGTGGGGAAATGTCTGAACATGTGAGTATTAACCAATGAACAGACCCGAGAAACCCAAGCATGAGCCTCTCCACCTTCCAGGCAGGCAGGGTCTGTGCCAGCCTGAGCATGTTGTCCCAATCCTGGATGGCATGGGGACAGCCTGCAGGAGAGACAGGTCATGGCAGCAATAAAAGCACAGACAGGCAAACACCTGGTCTCCCTTGTGCACTGAGGGAACTCTCTAGTTTGACTTTAAATGGAATTGAGAAGCTGGAATGATACTGAGTAAGTCTCTGTGGTACCCTAACCATCCAGCCAGTGAGGGAATTTATCTAGAAAGATGCCAGGCTGCCTCCTAATCTGAAAAATGACCTCTTTTAATTTTGAAAACACAGAGGTATGTTCATACTTGCACTATGATGTGGTAATGTGTGTCATACCAATTGCATACATATATCTGATAATCAAGTACATTGAATACAGCATTTCTATTGGATTATATGTAAGCAATTTAAATTCATCCTGCTCCTGTATTGCTTTAGAATGGTTGGAAACTCACTAACCATTGAAATCAAGATTCCAGTGTCCATAATGAGGAAAAAATCAAGCACAAGTCCCCTTACAGAATGCGGTTTTATCAAAACTTATTTTAGTCTGATTGTGTTACCGGTTACAAAACCATGATTTGCATGCCACTGAGAAGTTCTTATTTTAAACTGCCCACATGTTTATGATCCTAAACAAAATATTCTTTCCCTGGGTTAACTGTGATGAAATTCTAACATCAGTACTGCCATATTATTATAAACCACATGATTCTGACATATCATATTCCCGATTTATAATGTAATTGTTTATAAGAACATGGCTTCAAGACCTTGTGCTTTGGTAAGTGTAATACTCTTTTGCAATGCCCAACTGTAGAGTTTTTTTAGGAATGCATAGCAGCATGACTGTATTTCAAATGTAAAAATTCTAACTAGGGATTTAATTTTAGTATCTAAATTTTATTGAGGATTGTACTGACTCCTTAATTGCACTTAATATTTATATGCCTCATTACATATTTGCAAGCCACACCTCTCATTCATAAACTCATTAAATATTATCATTGGTTACCTTCAAAAAAAGGTGAGCTTTCTACCTAAGTTTAGGGATGACAAAACAGAGAACAGTTTCCCCAAAGAAATATAGATATGAGCCCATATCTCTATGCCTTTGGAAGCTGTTGCTGAGCTAGGAAGACTAATCTTTACCATTGTTCTGGCTTGGCATTTACCCTTACATAAAGCTCCAGGAATTCAGACTGAGATATTCATCACAATAACCAGTTCATCATCCAACATGCCACCAACGTTCTCCTGGAATCAGTCCTTTGGCAAAGTTGCATACCAACTTCATTGCTGTTAGAAAAGAAGCATCAGATGGGTGAGCATACATCAGCCCTCCTCCTGATAGAACCAGAATACTGTATTGCTTAGCAGAGCTGCAAACTTGTCCTCAAAGAAGCCAAAAATCTAGCTTTATTCCTAAACGACAGGTTTCAAACATTGAGAAAGACCAAAACCCTTTGCTCAACAGCCCAGACAAATTTTTAACAAAGAACACATCTTGACCTTTTGTTCCTAAAGTATTAATTCTGAGTTTCCATATAGTTATCTATCAGTAAATGAAGTTAGGCATTTGTAAAAATTCTCAAGAATCTTTAAGGCAAAAAGTACCAATATGAGCAGGTTTTCTGTCAGATGTGTTGTGGAATTCTACAATCAATAGCACTTTCCTAAACTTTGCCAATGGACATGTGACTGCTATCAGCTAGACACATGAGTTTCCAACTTCCATCTCAGTGTTGAAGATACAGAGCACGGCTGTCACGTCATCTCAAACCTTCTGGTCAGAGGAAGAATATTTCATCAAAGAAGCACACCCAACAGTGGCTTGACTTAACCTGAGATTGATTTCAGGAGATACAGTGGTAAAAAAAGTATGATTTTGTACCCAGTAGTGCAGTGTTTGTTAATTTTGAGGAACTCCATTCCTCTGAAGAACACCTCTCCAAATATCTATGTCCCAATTTATGTCTAAGTCTACCAATTTGTTTCTGTAGAAGATGTCTTATAAGGCCAAGGTCTTTAACTGCAACAGAGGCTCATTTACCTAGTAAATGGTCTACAAACTATCTCCTAACTCTTCGCAGCTGTGTGTACAGTCACATGCAAGAGGAAGTAAAGAGGAGAAAAGAAAACATACCCAGGGTAATCTATTACCATTTTTCATAAACAATTCAAAACGCATACCTCATTCTACCCATAATACTAAGAAAGAACACTGCTCAAAAGAAAATCCACTAGACTAGCATTAATGAATTAGTATTAGTATATAAGGTTTGATTTCTGTAAAATTCAAATATCCCTAGGAGAAAGGAAACTGGTTATAATTATCAACACTGACAATGAACCCTAACCGGTTTGGCTCAGGGGATAGAGCGTTGGCCTGTGGACTGAAGGGTCCTGGGTTCAATTCTGGTCAAGGGCAAATGCCTGGGTTGTAAGCTCGATCCCCAGTAGGGGACATGCAGGAAGCAACCAATCAATGATTCTATCTCATCTTTGATGTTTCTATCTCTCTCCCCCTCTCCCTTCCTCTCTGTAATAAATAAAAATATATTTTTAAAAAACTGATAATAATAAGTTAATTTCAGATTATTAGTTAAGATTATTTGGTAGGGAAAAGGATCAAGGGAAAATAATATTACAATAGGTACTGAAATTGTTGACCAACTATAATTTCAAATGGATGAAGTGAAACACAAGTTCATTATTCAGCAGCATTGCTTTAAATAGAGGTATATCTGATAGAAGCTGTGCCAAAGAGGTTATTTTCTTATAACCTCTGGAGACTTTTAAAGAGCCAAAGCTTTCAAATTAATGAAATACTGGTGTTTGCTTCCTGGACAAAGACCCTCCCCTTTTCCGGTCTACATTTTATTTGTTCATCTCAATATCCACCTTAGATTTTCATGTTTTCTCATGCTTGGCTAATCATACCCACTCCTTAGGGTAATGGCAAACCAGACTCCCCAGAACAGTTACTCACACTGAGCAAACAACTCAAATATAGAACATATGTAAGCAAGTTTTCTACAAAGAAAGTGAATGCTATGAATTAGAAAAAAAATACAAAATAGATATATGTATTTATTTACTGATATGCTATTAAGTCATTTCTTTGCCTCTGTTTAGTATTTATTATTGTTTAGAATCAATTTTGCCTAATAGTTTTATTGAGAGAACAAACATTTCATCATGAGGTCAATGACAATGCATTATCAATTTAGCCATCATGAGGAGATGACACATTTTTATATATCTAAATGCTAATTATGTAATGACTAGCCATGAAAATATTTTGCTGCATATATTTTTTCAGTGTGACCTGTCTAACATTCTAAATTTCATATGTAAAAAGGAAAGCTTATTAAAAATTCCTCATATTTTTAATGTAAATTTAATACATTTTTATAAGTATATGCATCAGATAAAAATCATGATTATTAATCATATGTCTTGTTTAGTATTGATAAGGAACATTTTTAAAATAAAAGAATTTAGTTTACCTTCTTTTCAAAGGGAAATAAAAAAACATTTCAGGACATAGTAAGTTTTGGAACATTGACAAATTGCTGGTATAAAATTGAGGGATAAATATTTGAAGGCTATAAATGAAATTTAAACTATTACAAACCAAATCCCAGTATGAAGATATCAAAATTCCAAAGTGTTCATTTAATACTAGAGAGAGTATATTTTATTTATACTTTTGCAAAGTTGAATAACTTCAAATGATTAAAAACTTATGTTACACTTATATTAAATATTCATCTAATGACATGATTGTTCCATTCCTGCCCTTCTCAATTCTAAATATTCTCTCTTGTTTTACATGAATAACTTGTTTCTGATATATTAAAAATTAAACATCTTTTTTTATTGTTGACCAACAGCTCCTATAATAAGCATTGTAGCTAAAGAAAAATCCCCTGCTCCAGTAGCTAAGTTGTGCTGAGTGGCAGCTTCTCCAGGCATATTTTAATAATTCTTCAACTGCCCGGAGTGGGCTGACCAGTTTCTCATTGAAAAAGAATGGAAAAGATTCCTTGTAATATAGCCAGGCTCCAGAGGATAAGCTCTTTCGAGTATCCCACATACAGGAAGGTATGAAGGACAACTTCTGGGAGCCATCTCTAAGAGAAGAAAGAACCAGTCCATAGCAGAGACCGGACATGGAGGAGGGCAATGAGGCAACTGGACTGAGCTCCCAGTATTATCACAACTGTGACTACCTGCTGTTTCAATTCTCACATAAGACAGTTTCCCAGGTGCAAATCATTCCCAGCAGGACTTGATCAGAAACACTCCTTTCTTCTCTCTCCTAATATTCTCACCTAATCTAACACACTGGATGCCTCTTTCCCTTAAACATACTGATAATTTTACGTCAGGGCCTCCATTCACTTCCTTGCCTCCATGCCTTGCTTGGATCCACCTAAATCCATTTCAAAAATATTTTCAAAAGTATAAATCTTGGGAATAGCTGTTTAGAGACTATTGGTCTCGTCCTCTCAATAAATGATAGGCACTTGGGCAAAGTGACACGATCTGCTATGGGATCAGGAGAAGCCAAGTAGATGAATAGATGGTTCCAAAGGGTCCCAGTACATTCTTTTCTACCTAATGGGGTGGGCAAATGCAGGTTTACAGTTGTGAGTACATGAAACACAGAGTTTATTCTTGTATTATTTATTTACTAATTATTGTAGTTTTTCCATTAATTTGATATATTTTTTTCTTTAAAAGCCATTAATTTGATATAATTTGGTACCGTGAGTTTTATGGCATATTATTATACTGTGTAATCAACAGATTCAGTATAAAAATATAGAAAAGTTCAATTTTATTTACCATTTCTGAGGCCTTTCCGTGAAACCTGGCGCCATAATTCTGAATTTTCAACTTAAAGTGGTCAAGGTTAACTGGAAGACAATCGGAGAGCAATCTGGTTTCATTTGGTTTGCATGTTTTCTTTGTTTTGATGACCAACATCAGTAATGCTCATTTCATTGGTACTATTAGTCTTTGGCCCTAAAATGATACAAATAAAAGATGGACTGTTTGGTGTTATAAAGGAGACATTTCACTTTATTTGTTACTTTTCCCTGGTAGTTTTATATGTTAAGCCCATAAAATGTGTAACCGGATTATCTAAGTAATTGTGCATCTTTCTAATATTCACCTTTTTAAAATTACAGGATAACATTTTTTAACATAATGGTTTATTTTTCCATACTAACTCTTAAAATAATAGAAAATACTTAGTAATAAGAGTGTAAATGTGTTGTGTTTTAAAGATTTTTCATCTTTCAGCACCTCCTATTAATACTTAACCTATTACTTAGAAGTAGAGAAAATTTAACTTCTTGGTTAGTTTTATGTGTATTTAAGATATATATTATTATGCAAGGTTTTATGAGGTTCAAAAAAAACTTTGAGTGGTTAAATTTGTTTTTAATTATTCTTAGAGGATTAGAGATTATTTTAATTTTCATAAACTGATATCTCTAAAGAATTGTTCTGTAAACTCAAAAATTATAGTTAACTTAAACTGATCAAAATTAGCTTCCAAAGCATTATGATTTGATTCAATGATTTCATGAGATCTGATGTGTGTGTATGTGTATGTGTTAGTGAGTGTGTGTGTGTGTACTTATTAAAACTACTTTCTCATTCTTTTTCTAAATGTATAAAATTTAATTTATTTGCATTTCCCATATTTGAAATAATATAGTAATGGAAAAATAAACTATGTTATTATAGACATTGCTTAAATGTGTTTTTACCAAATGATGTCATAATAACACAGATGTGTTGGGATGATGAGGGAAGAATTGCACTTATTTAACACAGAAATCTGGAAAATACATGTGAACTACACTCCTGAATAAAATATTATGTTTCAAAAAATGATAGCATGTATTTAAAAAAAATATTTTATAATCAAATTTATTTTATCTATTTAATGTTAGTGGCACCAAACATTGACAGCTATTGGGGTGGAGGGTGGAGAAATTGAGCAAAAAGGGAAAAAGAGAGAGGAAACTCATGGACAAGGACAGCATTGTGGTGACTGCCTGGGGACAGGGTGTGGAGGGAAGTGGAGGAGGATATAGGGGGCGTAAATGATGATGGAAGGAGACTTGACTTGGGGTGGTGAACATAATACAGGGTACAAATTATGTGTTGTGGACTTGTGCACCTGAAACCTGTATAATTTTTTTAACCAGTGTCACCCCCATAAATTTAATAAAAAAAGGGGGAAAATGAGATATATTCCTCGGAACTCTGACTTGCCTTACTCCTTATGCTAATTCAGATGTCTCAATTTATATAAATCAATCTATGGCCCAAACTCTATTACATCATTATTTAAATATATCTATATAAGATTAAAATAGCTAACAAAGGGTATCCTTAAAATAAACTCAACAATAAGACAATTACTCAAAATGAATACTTTGAAATTTGAGACAAATGGAACAGATCCCTCACATGTTAAATGACAATGTATATTCATCATACAGATTAGTTGAATGAGAGGGTTGAAATATTGTTTTATGTGAAAGAATTATATATAAATATAGAATAATGGGTAATCACACAACTAGAATTTTTTATTATCATATAGTCCTATTCTATATTTATCCCTTTAGTTCTATTTTTTTAATCTTCTACTCTTACTGTTGAAATCAGAACTTCTTAAATTAAACATTAAAATACAGCAATTCATCTAGATACCACGCATTTCCCATATGGTGCTGTCATCACATTCCACACACTACTATCTCAGACTTTTGCACATATTCCGTTGCTATGGCTAAAAATGAATAAATTTAGCATATGTGAAAATAAAGGACCTCTATCATCACATGTATCCATCCCACTCAACTAAGAGTCTTCCTTCCTTTCTGCATCTCAAGGACTATATTACTAACAAGACCCCCTCTCAACCAGAAGGCAAAGACACAATTTGGTGTCACAAAGTTTAGAAACCATCCTCCCATGGGAACACATAAAATCCCAAGAACTGACTGACCAACCCAGTCATGAGTTCGCCCATGTTCACTGGGACATGTACTTTCACATATTTCACAGCTGCATTCTGTGGGACTTGCAACCAGGGGGGCATCAGGCAATGGCAGCTTGTCCAAGCTCACCCCCTGATCATGTGTCCAGGAATCTGTGTCCTGGCATCTTTTTCTCTACTTAAATAAAACTTGATTTCACTCTCACTCTTGAATTCTTTCCTGCACCTAGTCAAGAACTAGGCAGTCCCAGAGCACAGTGAGAAACCCAGCCTGTTCCACCTCCAAGGATACTCTGAAATTTGCAACCAGAAAATTTTATGGATAAATGATATATAAAATTCTCCCAATCAATTATAGTAGTAAATCTTTGTTAAGGAATGGAATTTTTATTCAAATAATCACTTTTTATTGATTTTAGAGAGAGAGGAAGGGAAGAGAGAGAGAGAGAGAGAGAAACATCAATGTTAGAGAGGCACATCCATTGATTGCCTCCCGCATAGGTCCTGACTGGGAATTGAACCCATGGCCTTCTGGTGCATGGGAGAATGCTCAACCAACTGAGACATACTGGCCAAGGCTCAATTAATCACTTTTTATTGTGTGTCTATTATATGTCATGCACTGTGGTAAGCACAAGGAATATGATTGTGAATAAAACAGATATAACCTCTGCTCTCAGAAAACTTTTGTTTGTATATGCAGAATAAGATATTAAATAACCATAGGGGTGAATTTATAATCATCCTATCCTCTCTAATAAAATGGTAATATGCAAATTAACCATCACTCTGCTACATAAGCCATGCCCACCAGCCAAACCACGCCCACCAGCCAATCAGGGCGAGTATGCAAATTAACCCCAATCCAAGATGGCTACAGCCACAGTGAGCAAAGTTTCCCAGGTAACAGAGTAAGCCAAGCTTTCCATAGCCGTTGCAGGCCTAAGCCTCCACTGAAGCTACAAAGTTTCAATTATAGAAGATAAACAAATTCAAACAAATGGTAGCAGAATGGAGCTTGAGAGAGCAGGTCAGGGTTGCCGGCGGCAACAGGGGAAGCAAAGCTTTCCGCACACCCTGGCCGGGCTCACCTGCTTAAGGCTACAAAGTTTCAATTGTAGAAGGTGTATTAACTGCCACAGAAATGGCTGCCGGAGCCCCAGGTTTGGCTCCGCTCCAGGCTACAAAGTTTCAATTGTAGAAGGAAAATAAATTCCAGATACCAGGGCCTCCGCTTGCATTGCCAGGGGGCATGGCCCGCCTGCAAACCACCACAGGCCCCTCGCTCAGGCCGCCCCACACCCCAAGGGAACCCCCACCCTTATCTGTGACACCCTTCAGGGCAAACCAGCTGGCCCCCACCAGTGCACCAGGCCTCTATCCTATCTAATAAAAGAGTAATATACAGATTGATCATCACTGCAACACATAATATAGCTGTCCCCATGTGGTCAAAGATCCTGCCCCCATGTGGACACAAGATGGCCACCACAAGATGGCCAGCAGGAGAGGGCAGTTGGGAGGCACCCGGTCTGCAAGGGAGGGCAGTTGGAGGTGATCAACCCTGCAGGAGAGGGCAGTTAGGGGTGACCAGGCTGGTAGAGGAGGGAAGTTTGGGGCAAACAGGCTGGCAGGGGAGCAGTTAAGCATCAACCAGGCTGGCAGTGGAGTGGTTAGGGGGTGATCAGGCTGGCAGGCAGAAGCGGTTAGGGGCAATCAGGAAGGCAGGCAGGCAAGCAGTTGGGAGCCAGCAGTCCTGGGTTGTGAGAGGGATGTCCGACTGCCCGTTTAGGCCCGATCCCACCAGGATCGGGCCTAAACGGACAGTCGGACATCCCTCCAAAAGTCCCAGATTGGAGAGGGTACAGGCTGGGCTGAGGGACAACCCCCCGCCTTGCACGAATTTCGTGCACCGGGCTTCTAGTATAATAAAAGAGAAACATGTAAATTGACCGGACCTCTGCTACGCTCACCAACCAATCAGGACAAATATGGTGGGTTAATTTGCATACACAGGCGCCAGGTGGAGAGCAGAGAGGGGGAGCTGGCGGTTTGGAGAACTTGGCAGAGCGGGAGGCCATGGGACAGAGACAGAGCAGGAAGGGAAAACCCAGAGTGCAGGGAGCACCAGGAATGCTGGGAATCGTAGTTCTGGTGGCAGATGGATCTCCTAGACACTAGAGCAAAGTGAGCCTGGAGCAAGTTACTGTTGCTGTGAGGGATGGAAGAAAAGCAAAGGTGAGAGACATAAGTAAAATCAGAGTGTCTAGGAAAAATTAAAGGGAAGATATCCTAAAACTTCCAGGAAATCTCCACCAATGAAGCAAAGAAAAACAATAAATGCCTCTGTTATTCTGTGAGCAACAAACCAAACCGGGTTGGGGTCTCAGACAATTCGCTCATATGATTGCAAAGACAGACAGAAACTCCCGGATTGGAGAGGCTCCCCTGAGGGCTCCCAGATTGGAGAGGGTGCAGGTCGGGCTGAGGGACCCCCCCTCCCCCCCAGCCCCAACCCCCGCTCCCTCAACCCCCGTTCACGAATCTTCATGCACTGGGCCCCTAGTATCATTTATAATGATATGTTAGTTTGCTCACTGTCATTTTAAAAAGACTACAAATTGGATGGCTTAAAAACAGAAATGTATTGTCTCACGGTTCTAGAGGCTAGAAGTCTGAAATCAAGGTATTGGCAGGATTGCTTTCTGCTTTTAAATGTAAGAAAAAAATCTGTTCCATGATTCTCTCCTAGATTCGTGTGGGTTTCTAGGAATCTTATTTTTTGGATTAAAGCTATATCATCCTCATTCCTAACTTTATGTTCATCTAGTGACACATGTGTGTGTCTGTCTGTCTGTCTATGTCTGTATGTCTATGTGTGCACATGTGAAAATTTCTCCTTTTTATAAAGACACCACTCATTTTGGTTTAGGGTCTCACCCTACTTCAGTATGATCTCATGTTAACAAATTACATTTGCAATGACCCTATTTCCATGTCACAATATGAATGAGGTACTGGGAGTTAGAACTCTAACATAGGGATGGGGTGGGGGCAGGAATACAATGTAACCCATAACCAATGATTAGTGCTTTTAAATATAGGACCACATTCCATAAGAGTATAGCAACTTGGGCAAAAGATTCTACCACTCTAATTGGTGCCAATACACAAACCCTGGACATTTTAGAATGAAGGGATCACAATAAAAGTAAAAACTGAGAGCTGTTGCCTTAAAATAAGAATAATATTTGGTTATTAAAAGTGTAATCCAAAAATAGGGCCAGGAGAGAAAAATGTAGAAAAGTTTGAGTATTTCTCCAAAGAAAATACCCAGACTGAGTGTGGATGAAAACAGTTAACACATTGTCAGTAAAACCCTAAGAAAAGCAATGTGATAGCCATCACTCAAAAACTAACACTTTATTGGATTTTGAGAACAACTGATTCCAGGTGGCAAAGCTGACATCCAAAATTTTACTCTTTTTATTGTCACCAGTGACCTTGAAATTACCAAATATAGTTGACAATTTAAGTCTTTAACTGACTTGACATTTCATCAGTATTTGACATCAATGTCTAGCTCCTTCTTCTTGATGCATCCCGTCTCCAGTCTTTCATGATGCCATTTTTGTTGTTATTCTATTTCTGCCTGCCTGCCACTTCTCCTATGCACCTCACTGACTTATTTTCATGCCAATGTTTCCTAGAAATCCACTATCACCTTTCTTCTCTTCTCACTTTACATAGTCCTGTGGTTCTCAACTGGGCAAATTTATTTTACTCCCAAGGGGCATTTGACAATATCTGAAGACATTTTTTTTTTTTGCTGTAACAACTTGGGCTATGCTACTGATTCCTAGTTGGTTGATGCCAGGGATGTAGCTAATCATCCTACAATGTATAGGACAACCTCTCACCCCAACCCACAAAGAACTACCCAGCCCAAATGTCACCTTTCGCCTACACATTGACAACTTTAAAATGTGTGTCTGCTGGCCAGAATTGAGCTTGAAATCTCCCCTTTTCCATTGCATTTTTCAGTTTTGATTCCTACAAGCTTCTCATGGAACATGTTTAAGACAAAATGTACCATCTCTTTCCAAAATCTGCTTTGCCCCATGCAGTCTCTAATTTTGCCACTGACAGCAAAAATAACCCTGACATTTATCTTAGTCTACTCCATTTCTCTTAACCTTCATATCTAATCAGCCTCTAAGTCATGTAGTTTCTGCTTCTCTCAAAGGAACATTCTTGGCTTAAGTGCTAATATTTATCATATCACATTAAGAATCTCTTAACTGATTACCCCTTTTCTAGCTAGCCCTATTAAAGCCAGACTCCTAAACTGCATTCACAGAGGACTTTCTAAATAGAAAATCTGAGTGTTTTCTTCCTTTATGATGATCTTTAATGATTTCCAACCTTTCAAAATGTAGTCACCTTTATATGGATACAAACAGTTTATAATGCCAAACCTCACATTGACCCTCAACTCCATGCTAAAACTCCGGCTTTTCTGAAAAAATAATTAATTAATTAATTAATTAATTTAAAAGAAAACATATATATATGTATGTGTGTGTGTGTATATATATATATATATATATATATATATATATATATATATATATGTAACATTTACTGAGAACAGTATTTGCCCTGTGCTTCCATACATTTGCCCATGATATTTCATCTAACCCATTCCCCACCCCCCTGGCCTCCAGCTGCATGGCTAACATTTATTCATCTAGCATGACATAATAGAAATACCACCTGTTTTTTAATAGAATGACAATCTTTTTTTAAAAAAAATAATATCCAGTTAGTAAAAGTATGACTAAAAAAACATTTTATACACTATTGTTAGATTTGTAAATTTGAACAACCATTTGAAGAATAGTTTGACATTTAAAATGTTAATATTCTTACTTTTGGCAATTTTAAACATTCATTTTATACACAAGGTTTGCATACAAGAATATATTTGAAAAGATGACCTTTGCAGCATTATTTGTTAAGATAAAAAGATGGAGTTAACTCAATAAAATAACTTTAAAATATGTAAGTCAGCATTATGGAATGACTTGTAGGCATTTTTAAAATGAAGTAGATTTATGTGTATTGACCTGAAAGTCTATCCTTTATTGTTGGAGGGAAGGAGGGAAGTATGTTACTATGATCATACTATCAGCAAAAGAAAAGAGGGGTTTTTCACTTTTTTAAAAATAAGTGTTTTAGTTTGGAATAATTTTAAATTTTTAGAAAATTTATAAAAGTAATACAGAGAGTTTCTGGACACCCCTTACCCATTTCCTCCATTGTTAACATCTTAAATTTTCCTAATACGTTTCTCAGAACTAAAATAACCAACATTGATATCCTATCTAATAAAAGGGTAATATGCAAATTGACTATCACTCCAACACACAAGATGGCTGGCCCCATGTTGACACAAGATGGCCACCACAAGATGGCTAGCAGGGGAGGGCAGTTGGGAGGAACCAGACCTGCAAGGGAGGGCAGTTGGGGGCAATCAAGCCTGCAGGGAAGGGAAGTTGGGGGGGGACCCAGGCCTGCAGGACAGGGCAGTTAGGGGTGACCAGGCCTGCAGGGAAGGGCAGTTGGGGGGACCCAGGCCTGCAGGGGAGAGCAGTTATGGGGGGGAACCAAGCCTGCAAGGGAGGGCAATTGGGGGGGGGGGGGGACCAGGCCTGCAGGAAAGGGCAGTTGGGGGTGACCAGGCCTGCAGGGGAGAGCAGTTTGGGGGCACTGAGGCCTGCAGGGGAGGGAAATTGGGGGGGGGGGGACCAGACCAGCAGGGGAGAGCAGTTAGGGGCGATGAGGTTGGCAGGGGAGGGCAGTTAGGGGTGAACGGGTCAGCAGGGGAGGGCAGTTAGGGGGGACCAGGCCTGCAGGGGAGGGCAGTTGGGGGTGACCAGGCCGGCAGGGGAGGGCAGTTAGGGGTGACCAGGCTGGCAGGGGAGCAGTTAGGCATCAATCAGGCTGGCAGGGGAGTGGTAAGGGGGTGATCAGACAGGCAGGCAGAAGCGGTTAGGGGCAATCAGGAAGGCAGGCAGGTGAGCAGTTGGGAGCCAGCAGTCCTGGATTGTGAGAGGAATGTTTAAACGGGCAGTCGGACATCCCTCAAGGGGTCCCAGATTGGAGAGGGTGCAGGCTGGGCTGAGGGACACACACCCCCGTGCATGAATTTCGTGCACTGGGCCTCTAGTATAACTAATATTAACTAAACTCCAAAGTTTATATAAATTTCATCATTTTTTGTTAATATTCCTTTTCTTCTCTAAGATCCAATCCAGGGAACCACATCACATTTCATTCTTTCCTTTCTGACTTTATATGACTCTGTATTATTTGTATTTCTTTTTCAAAGTCCATCAACAACTTCAGCAGTGTTAACAAAGGCTGAAATGGTACTATCTAGACATCTTCTCTGAGTCCTTGGCCCTCTTCTGTTTCGCAGCAATCTTGAGTGCCCCACCAAGGTCACACACATTACATCCTGCTGTAATCACTAATTTCTGTTTCTGTATTCAAAATTGGTTTTAATTAGGCAACTCTGAAATAAGATAGTTCTCAGAATTACTAGCTTATTTTGTTTCTTCACATCATATCCCTGGAGCCAATATGCAAGCACATTAATAAAAAATACAATCGACTAAATAAATAATAAATATTGGCCATTGCAATAATAGAACCAAGGGATACAGCTACATAAAATATTTATACCTACATCTTTATACATGGTAATGAAATCACTGAGTGCTGAGAGAAAAGGTACAAACCTCACCAGCGGAGTTTCAGAATCAACTAACAAAATTTCCCCTTAAAATTAATTGGGTAATGAAATGATTTCATAACCACATTTCACTGTCATTTAAGGTATTGATGAAACCTGATTATAGGATGTGATAGGTAACATGTTGCATAGCAGAGTAAACATGCTTATCATTTTCAATGAATGACAAATATTAACATACTAGAGGCCCAGTGCATGATTTAATCATGCACCTGGTGCACCAGCGGGCTGGCTGTCCTCCGGTGCCCCAGGCCTTCCGAAAGCCTCCGGCGCTGCGGAGGCTTTCGAAAGGCCTTGCGCAGGAGCAGACAGCCAGCCAGGTCCCCCGCTTTGGCCTTTGATCGCGGGGGAGCTGTCCGGCTGTCCGCCGGTGCCCCAGGCCTTCCGAAAGCCTCCGGCAGCCATGGCACAGACGCTGAGCGTCCTGCTGGCCCAATCAGCTACCCCAGCCACCCTGAGTCCCGCCCCCTGCGCCTCTTGCTGGCCCAATCGTGGGCGTAGCGGAGTGATGGTAATTTACATATTACCATTTTATTATGTAGGATACTATAAAGAGGTCTTAGTTGAGAATTCTAAAATGTTCATTCAAAGAATGACCGAGGAACCATTTTATTGATTAGGGATTTTAGAAAATCTTTCCAGAACATTATGCACCTGATCACTCAAGGAATTTTAAATGTTCCAACGAATACTATGACCTCTGTTTTTAGAATCCTGATGAGTTTTATAAAATTCATTTCAATTAGACCTTTTGTTTTAGCACAAAATGTTACTAATCTATTGCAAACAGTGCTTGTAATAATTAGATGAGTAGTGAAAAGGAGGTAAGAGAGTTGTATAAAAAGTTGGTGGACTATGATGAGAGCAAAGAATTTAAACAATAACAACAAAAGTATTAAAATTTTAAAGTGGCTAGTATTTCATTTCATTTAAAATTAAAGTAAATATTTTATATCAAGGGAGTATGTATAAAAAGCTACTCTTTCTTAAACAATAGATTATGAATTCAACCAATTCTTTTCAAAGTGTGATGTGTGTCATGAGTCATGTAATTAAAGAAAATTACTGTGAGTTAAACTCTTGGAAGAAGGAAGTTGGTAGAATATAACAGGGTCAGAAGAATTGAGCATAGACTCCACCTTGTAAGTAAATCATTTTTGTAACTTCAACAATGAAACCCAGTCCAAATAATTCCACTTCATTGTAAATAGTATAATTGCTCTAAAGTCTATGGAGACTCACTGACCAATCCAAAACAGGATGGATAGAATAAACATTGTATGGAAGAAATCAATTATTGAAGGTTAATTAAGCCAAACTTGAAAGGACAAATAAACAAAATATACTACTTAACTTTAAAGGAGACTATATCAAATGCACTGATGATTACTATATAAAGATAAATTATTGACAAAGCTATATTTGCCTCTCCATTTAAAAAGAGGGCTAATAATAGAATATGGGCAAGGAGTTTATTAAACAAAAGCCCACAACTCTTTCCATTAGGAATTTTCATGTTTGGCATTCTATCTATGCTTGGGAGTTGTCCCACCCTAGGAAAACCTTCTGAACCTACAAAAACACTCTCTGTTTTTTATTTGCCTGGATCTTCTTCAGACCAAATTTTCTTGGCCATTTAAAAAACAGGAAGTAGAAAAATAAGTGATTGGGGGTTGGGTTACAAAGAAACTGACTAAAAAGACTTTGTCATAGGTTCCTTAAACTTTCTTTTCCCTGATATAATGCCACATTCTGTGGTCCTGTTTATCCCATCAAAAGTCTGCCAAGAACTGTGAAGGGCCTGAGATTTACTCTACCTGCCTTACAACAAGTTAGCAGCTACAGTGTCATGGAAGCTGACCAAAGGCAGGAAACTCCTGGGACCAAAACCAAGGACTTTATTACTCACTAGTGGCCCGGTGCACAAAATTCGTGCACATTAAAAGGGGATTAATTGGACTAAATATTTTAATATTGCTATTTGCCCTTTCTCTATAATAGAAGTGTCAGAGATGAAAGGAAATTAGTAAAATGTATATGAAAATCTTTCTCCTGTCAGAGTCTGGGGCACACCATGGGACCCAGAGTCAAGTCCCCGCCCACCCACGTGTGCCTCAAAATCATACAAGACCCAGACCCGGCCGCCCCTCCCCCCCCCATTGGGCTAGATCCAGACCCAGCCGGTCCCACCCTTGTCAAGCCCCGCTGGGTGAGGGCGGGGACGCAGCCTCGGGTATCCTGGCCCAGTGCCGGAGCAGAGGGCATGGCCTGAGGTCCCCCAGCCTGGGCCGGGGCAGGGGGCACACCTTGAGGTCCCCCATCAAGCCCCGCCGGGTGGGGGACGTAGCCTGAGATCCTCTGTCAAGCCCCACTGGGTGGGGGGCATGGCCTGAGGAACCCAATCAAACCCCGCTGGGCGGCGGGGGGCACAGCCTCAGGTTCCCCAGCCCAGCACCGGGAAGGGGGCACAGCCTCAGGTCCCCCGTCAAGCCCCATTGGGAAGGGGGCACAGCCTCAGGTCCTCCGTCAAGCCCCATTGGGAAGGGGGCACAGCCTCAGGTCCCCTATCAAGCCCCGCTTGGCAGGGGGCATGGCCTGAGGTCCACCAGCCCAGCACTGGGGCTGTGGGGTGCACCTTGAGACACCCTGTCAAGCCTCGCCAGGCAGGGGGGCATGGTCTGAGGTCCCCCGTCCTGGCACCTGGGTGGGAGGAGCAGCCTGAGGTCCCTCAGCCCATCACCGGTGTGGGTCCCCTGTCAAGCCCTGCTGGGTGTGGGGCCCAGCCTGAGGTCCTCTGTCAAGCCGCATGGGGGCAGGGGGATGCAGCCTCAGGCCCCTGCTGATTGCTCATTAAGGCTTGTTGCGGGAACTCAGCCTCCACTGTGGGCACAGCCATCTTGTGTTATGGAAACCACCCCCCCTTCACTGTGGGCACCGCTATCTTTGTGGTGGAGTGATGGTCAATTTGCATATTCCCTCTTTATTAGATAGGATAGCATGTAGGAAGCATGAGGCTCATGGCTCTGTTGGTCTTTCTTGTTCTCCAAGTTCCATTTACCTCTGACAGCATGTTCTTTCTTGGCCATGCTACCAGTTTTTAGCCCCATAATATCTTAATTCTCCGTGTAAATAGAAAAGCCACTCAGAACTTAGCCATTACCTACAGGTCTCTGTACTTAAACATTTACTGGTTATTCTTCAAAAGTCTATGTGTGAAATAAGCAAGTAGATACCTCCCTTGTACCTATTAAACTTAAAAAAGGAAGACCATGA
Source organism: Cnephaeus nilssonii (assembly GCF_951640355.1). Taxonomy (NCBI): domain Eukaryota; kingdom Metazoa; phylum Chordata; class Mammalia; order Chiroptera; family Vespertilionidae; genus Cnephaeus; species Cnephaeus nilssonii. The sequence goes on from NC_137073.1 coordinate 97,998,439, forward strand.
AATGTTACCTTGTAAATGGTTAAAGTTTAATAAAAACTTAGACTGGAATATTTAAAGCTGAATAAATTCTTTATAGCTCAAATATTCTGTATTTAAGAAATTCAAGATGTAAAAGTTTTCCCATGAACAAAACACACATTGTATGTGTGTGTGTGTGAGTTTGTGAAAGTACCTAAGGTCGATGAAAGTAAAATCATGGTATTAAGTAAAGTCTAATGATTATTTTATTTTCTACAGGATTCCTAAATAATAAAAACATCACCTTACCTCAGAGTCTCCTATATACAAATTAATACACTAGAAAGAATTTGGTTAGCCATTAGGAAAAAAAAAACAAAACAAGAAAATGCTTATTTGGTTTTAGTGTCTTCAAGCAAGCATGTTGCTCTATTTCAATCACTCCAACAATACTTTGTGGAGCTTCATACTGCTAAAAACAAGAACAAGACATGCCTCTAGCATGGATTATATGAGTTTCTTGATTTGGCAAAGTCTAGGTATTTGGGTGATTGACAGGTGGGAGAATTCGCATGATTGGCAGGAGACAGAATGCCCTCCAGGTGGATAGTTTACATGCTGGCACTGAAAATGATGCCAGTCACTCTCTCCTACTTCTTTTTCCAAATTATTTTTTGAAATATATTTTTATTGATTTCAGAGATGAAGAGAGAGGGAGAGAGAGAAACATCAATGATGAGAGAATCATTGATCGACTACCTCCTGCACACCCCACAGTAGGGATAGAACCAGCAACCTAGGCATGTGCCCTCACTGGGAATCTAACCATGACCTCCTAGTTTATAGGCCGACGTGCAACCACTGAGACACACAGGCTGGACTTCTTTCCAAATTCTTATTAGTAAACTTCTCCTGCTATTGTACCTGAGCCATTAAACACATTATAGGCTTGCTTTCCCAGAAAGGAGAAAATAATGTATTAACTAAAGTATAGGTTTCAACAGTGGCACCTCAAACACTGAACCACAGTGACATGTCAGAAAGGCAGGTCAAATTCTGCAGGTGAAGAAAGTTTAAAGATTTTCACTTATTCCTTATTTCTGAAAAGGTGCAAAATAATCTAAATTTCCCCCATAATTATTACCTTCCTTCTTCAGGCTTCCCTGATATGAGATGGGTCTTGGTCATGGTTGGTGATCAAGAGAAGAAAGATTGTAAAACATCCTTCTTAATCCCAATTCTTTTTCAAAATAAGAATTTAAAAAATGAACATGAGCCATATTAGCTCCTGTTCTTTGGAGAACATTTTGTTTGCAACCTTGGTACAAAGTGAGCCCTATTACCAAAAACATTTAAAGACAAATGGAAGAAGTAATAATGATGTGTTAGTCCGTTTGATAAAGTCTTCATTTTAAGATTTATCGGGTCATTGTATTCAATATGAATTGGAAAAGCTGGTGCCTAAGGACTGGAAAAGCAATTGAAAGGCAAAAGCATTGTTCCAAGATGAATAGTATGAAAACCTAAGCTAGGACAATGAGAGGAAGGGGAAAAGAAAGAACTCAAATTAATTCAATGACCACAGAGGCAGCAATAATTACACAGATAACTTGTTAGGAATACATAAAAAGGCTAACAGGTGTCTGATTTTTCTAGCCTGAGACACTGACAAAAAGACTGTTTTTAATAAGAATGTAGAAAACTCCTGTAATAGCCTATTAACACCTCGACAAGAGCCAGGAATTGATGGCTGGGTTCTATCACCTCCTGGTGAAAACTAGTTCATTCATAGTAAAAGAAAAAAAAAAGGGGGGGGGGAGAAGGGATTCATAAACAGACTCAAAATTTTTCATTTGAAAATAATTATGTAAAAGTTTTAACCATGAAAGAAATTTTACTTTCTCGGGTTTTTCCAAGTATAATTTACATTTACTAAACTTCACTTTTTTAGATATGCAGCTCAAAGGATTTTGAACAACATAGTCACATAATCTCTGACAAAATTAAAATAGAGGCCATTTCCATATCTCCAAAAAATTCTTTTATACCACTTTGTAATCAAACCCTTTCCCCCTTCCTTAGTCCTTGGTTTCTGATGATATAATTATGGTCCCTATAGTTTTTGCATTTTCTACAATGTCATGTAAATAGAATGATAAACCATGTAGCTTCTGTGCCTCTTTCCCTTAACATAGTGCTTTTGACCTACCTCCTGTCATTGCAGGCATTAGTAGTTTTCCCTTTTATTGCCTTATATAAGTATACCATAATTCATCTCTTCATCAATTGATGGGTATTGGGGCTGTTTCCAATTTTTGGCAATTATGAAAAAAGCTGCTATAAACATTCATGCATTGGGCTTTTTACAAACACGTGTTTTCATTTCTTTTGAGTAAATGCCTAAGAGTGAAACTGCTTGATCACATGGTAAAGATATGTTTGACTTATCAGAAACTGTAAGATTGTTTTCTAAAATGATTGAAATATTTTATAAACCTAATTCTAAAATTATAAAACATCTAAAAGAGAACATGGAAGAAAATCCACATAACTTTAAGTTAAGCAATGATTTTTTTTTTTAATCTGAAAAGCAAAGCACCAATTGAAGTATGGTAGCAACCATACTTAGGTAAAAACTGCTGTTTGAATTTCGACCCCACAACACCAATCATTAAAAATATATATATAAATTGGAGTCAGTCAAAACTTGCTCTTTGAATGATACTACTAAGAAATGAAAAATCAAGGCAAAAACTGGGGGAAAATATTTGCAAAACAAATATCTAATAAGGCCTGTGTGTATAGATTATATAAAGAATTTAGGCAAAAGATTTGAATAAACACCAGAGAAAAAAATAGAGATGGCAAATAACATGAAAAAAAATATTCAACTAATTAGTCATTAATGTTTTCCTATTAGGTCATTACAAAAATGCAAATTAAAACCATAATTAAATACTAGTATGCACCTTTTAGAATGTACTTTTTAAAAAAAAAAAAAGTGCAGGTGATTGTAAAGAGCAACAGGAACCTTTATAAGGTTTCTTTACTTCTTTATATTTTGTTTCTCATGGCAACTGATACTTGTGATAGAATAGTCTTCATTTCAGAGACAGGATCTTTTTCCCCATAATATTGCTCAAGAACCATCTTTGAGAAATCAGTATTTGAGTCTTTTGGGTAGAAAACATTTATTCGAAAACATTTATTTGCAGATATATGCACCCCTATGTTCATTGCATCATTATTCATGGTGGCCAAGACATGGAGACAACCAAAGTGTCCTTTGGTAGAGGAATATATAAAGAAGATGTGGTACATCTACACAATGGAATACTACTCCCATAAGAAAGGATGAAATACTGCCATTTCTGACAACGTGGGTAGACCTTGGGAATATTATGCTAAGTGAACTAAGTCAGAAAAAAAACAAACTGAAAAGCAAATGATTTCACTCATAGATGGGATACAAAACTCAAACTCAGACAAAGACAATAGTAGGGTGTAGGGAGGGTGGTTACTGAGGGAATGGGGTGGGGGTAGTGGGGAAAAAAGAAATTAGTAGACAAGATCCTCCCATTTTAGCAACCCTGTTTTACATAAGACACTTCTCTGAAGACATTCATTATAGGTAGCCATTGTAAATCAAGTTCCTCCTAACAACTGTCTACAATAAATATGCTCAGCTTAAAAGAGAAACAGAGACAGAGAAACAGAAAGAGAGGAAAGGAAGGTGGAAGAGAGTGAAGGATGGAGAAAAGAAGAAAGACAGGAAGAGAGAGAGAGAGAGAGAGAGAGAGAGAGAGAGAGAGAGAGAGAAAATCTTACTCTAACCCATAGGCTTGAATAACATGGAGCTAAATGTGTCCACTCGAATTTTGAATCTGTGTCCCGGAACCATCTAAATACAAGGAAATTTTAAAATTTTGAAACTACATCACTGTTGTAGATGTCCAGAATGATACCAATTAAAACTTACTATTTTTTAGCTCTTTCCTGAATATTTTGGTTTCAGATTATATTTTAATTGTCTCTACTCAGTGCATTAGTCAATAATCGCATGCTCCAAACGGCAGGGGGAGAGCGGGATAGAGAGCAACCAAAGGGCTTGTATGCATGCATATTAGCATAACCAATCGACACAGACACTGGGGCAGTGGGGGCTTGTCCGAGGTGGGAATGGCTGGGGGGAGGGGAGGAAGGAGACATATGTAAAATTTTAGACAATAAATAAATAAATAAATAAACAAACAAAATTGAGATAATAATAATTGCATGCTCAAAAAGGCAAAACTGGGGCCCCTTTATTGCATGGCATATCAAACCCTGAAAGTATTAAAGTAAGAGCTCTGATCAAAAGATTCATTTTTATGTACCTCACCCAAAACAAAATGAATATTGTTTTGGGAGTAGTGGGGAAAAAAGAAATTAGTAGACAAAATCCTCCCATTTTAGCAACCCTGTTTTACATAAGACACTTCTCTGAAGACATTCATTATAGGTAGCCATTGTAAATCAAGTTCCTCCTAACAACTGTCTACAATAAATATGCTCAGCTTAAAAGAGAAACAGAGACAGAGAAACAGAAAGAGAGGAAAGGAAGGAGGAAGAGAGTGAAGGATGGCTCATAATATTTAAGGAATCCTTGAGATACATAGTGAGAAAATGCTAGAATCCAAATAGTCTTTCTCTGATATAGTCATGCTTCTTCCACATATAATTACCTGTTTAAATATGAATGAAAAAAATTTAACAAAGATTTTAATGACTATCTAATCTTGCAATATACCAATTTGACCAGAGATTGGTATATTGGTATATTGCAGTTCTGGTCAAATTCTGCCTGAACTGAATTTGACCAGAGTTGTTTGGGTAGTTATGTAACCCTCAATTGGCTTTGCCTACATATTTCCCCACCGACACCTATAGTCAGGTTAAGAGGAATTTAGACCAGGAATTTGCAGAGTCAGTACTAAAAAGCAGCAAGTGAGCAGCAGCCTCAGTTCCTGGTAAAGACCCAGTTCACAGGGTTAGGCAGGAGCAGCCAGACGTCAAGGAAATCCAGAGCCAAGGAGGGCAGATGCCAAATGCCATCGGCAAGAACGGGAGCCAAGGAGCCATCAGGAGCCCAGGAAGCATCCATAAGGACACAAGACAAGAGATAATTTCTAGAGATTAAATTCTGCAGAATGCTCCAGGAAATTTTTGTAGGTTATCATGGCTGAGCCAACTTCTATTCTATAACATAGGAAAGACACTACCTTAACTGTAAAACCTTGGCCTTGCTGTGGATATTTCTGTTGTTGTCTTGGTTGTTTATAATAATTATCATTTCTGTCAATGAGTTCAGTGATATAGATAATTTATATCTTCATCGTTTCTTTTTTCAACCCTATAATTGTATACATTTCAGATGCATGACATGTTTACTTTTGCAAATCTCTCTGGTCAAATGGTATATTGCAAGATTAGATAGTCATTAAAATCTTTGTTAAAATTTTTTCATTCGTATTTAAACAGGTAATTATATGTGGAAGAAGCATGACTTTATCCGAGAAAGACTATTTGGATTCTAGCATTTTCTCACTATGTATCTTAAGAATTCCTTAAATATTATGAGCCTCAATTTCCACATTCTGCAAAATATAGCTAAGTAAAATTTCAGCTACCCAAACATAGAAGATAAGACCAAGATATTACCTGGTAATCAAAAAGATAGAACAGACTTTTTGGAACAATAAAAGAGAAATACATTAGTTTTTGGATAAATTGGAATCTTCCAGTATGGAGTTGTATAACTGTAGAAAATATAGAATATATTTACATATAATTCCATTTATGAGACTAATAAACAACAACAACAAGGCCTCAGAACAATAGGACCACTAATCCCACCCATTTCAGCGAGATGCCTAACAAATCACTTGCTCTCTGTCACTGTGAACCCATAGATCTTAGATATACTTTACCTTAACTCTATACTTACATGAAAATTGGCAAACTGCATTGGTGATCTTTGAGAGCTTAGAATGTCCTGGAAAGAAGTTGTTGGAATAAGGAGCACATAAAAAAATCAACTTATTTGCTAAAGGAACTCAATTTTACAATTCAGTTTCTTTCTTGATGACATGTTGGTATAGATACTTTTTTTCTTTTCTAATTTTAGATTTCAACAAATGATTACATGGAATAAAAAAAGACATTGTACAGAGACAGATACTAACAATGGACAAGAAATTACAGAATTATTTGATGATAGCAAGTGGATATTACTCATTACTGCACTCAAGTGGAACAAAATTATCCTAAAGATTGAGTGTAATATGTCTTTCAACAAAATAACCCAAAATCAAGGCTGGCAAAGGAGGTGACAGGGAGGCCATGTGTAAGACTACAGAGTAAGTTCAAGAACTGTCTCAATTCTAGACACTCTTGACTATAGCATTCACACCATGTTTGAATTTTGGTTGGGCTGATCACTAAAGAAATGTGGGAATTTTGCCAAAGCAGACTTCAATTATTGGTGTTAGGAGAGAGAGAAAAATAAATAGCTCTCCAGCTAACCTCCAGCCCACTACACATGCAGGATAAAATGACTCAACACAGCTGTAAAATCTCCAGAAACTTTAATTTATGTAGTAAATCCTTCCCTACAACTCTTATCACTGACAACTAAAACTTAGGCCAGAAACAGACACATCTCCTCACCCTCAGAAGATGGATGTTTGGTTGGTGTAGAAAGAAGACACTGGGGAGCAAGCTGAAGAACCTTGACAATGCTCTCACAGCCAGGAAGAGAATGGTTTCTCAATGTATTGTGTCTGGTTTTCCCATAGTGAAGAAAACCAAAACGAATGGCAAACACAAAGTATTGGTAGAGCTAAAAGATATGCCTGTAGCAATGCAAGTTGCATTTGTAATAGAGAGAAGACACACATATTTACCTGTTGACACAGCTACACAGACTCTTAGCTCAGTGCTGTATGGAAGAAGTCCACACCAGCTGCAACATATGGATCTATGTCAGGGATTTCAAAAATTGGTACAATTGTCAGATTATGTGATGTTGGACAACACTCAATATCCTGAAAAGAAGCTCAAAGACAATAAATTATTCTAATGAAATAGGGTTAATACAGGAAAGTAGAGAGAATGTTAGTATTTTCAGAGGAAGTTGAGAACAAATTGCATCCATAAATCAAGAGCAATATACTCTGACAAAGGGATTAAAAAAATTCAAAGAACTTAAAAATGTAAGTGCTGAAGTATTAAAACATTCCATTTAAGTAATAAAATACATAATAAATGCATACATTTCTTTCTTTCTTCTTCAATATATTGTTAGTCTCTTATTGAATGGGAAAAAAAAAAACTATTCAAGCACATGTAGTTCGTCTTCTCCCAAAGAAAGTTGAATGGCACAACAATAAAAGTAAAATATAAATTAATATCCTATGTAATAAAAGCCTAATATGCTAAGTGCCCAGTTGTCCGTTTGTCCATTCAACCAATCAAAGTGTGATATGCTAATGATATGCTAAGGCCTCTCAACTGCTCTCTATGATGTGCACTGACCACCAGGGAGCAGACGCTCCGACTAGTAGGTTAGCTTGCAGTTGGGGTCTGGCCGATTGGGACTGAGCGAAATGGTCTGGACACTCCCTGGAGCCCTCCTGCGGTCCCTCCCCAGCTGGCCAACCTCCTGCATCCCTCCCCACCCCCAATCGTGCACCAGTGGGTCCCTCGGCCTGATCTGCACCCTCTCACAATCCAGGCTGAGAGACACTTCCCCCCTGCCCCCCAAGTTCACGAATTTAGTGAACTGGGCCTCTAGTTTTACATAAGTATTCATAGATGAAAACAAATGGATTTTTAGGTGTCACCATTATTTTTATTCTAACATGGTAATAGTATTTATAAAACCTTTATTATTTTTATTTTTTATGTTTTTTAATCCTCACCCAAAGGTATTTTTTTTATTGATTTTGTGGAGAGAGAGGGAGGGAGAAAGAGAGAAACACTGATGTGAGAAACATCAATTAGTTACCTCCCTTAGGCACCCTGACCAGAGATGAAACCTGACCTAGTTATGTGCCCTACCTGGAATTGAATCTGCAGCCTTTTGGTGTATAGAATGATGCTCCAACCAACTGAGTCACCCGGCCAGGGCTACCTATTTTTTAATGGAATTTATTGAGTGACATTGGTTAATAAAACCATACAGGTTTCAAGTGTACAACTCAATAAAACATCACCTGCATACTGTAACTTGTGCTCATCACCAAAGTCAATCATCTTTCTGTCCCCATTTACCCACTTCCAACTCCCTCACCCCCTTTCCCTCTGGCTATCAACATATACTGTGGTTAGTGTCTATGTGTCACATATATTTTTTTCTTAATCCCTTCACTTTATTCACCAGCTCCTCAATTCCTGAGAGCTGTCAGTCTGTTCTATGTATTTATGCTTCTGTTTCTTTTTTGTTGTTGTTGTTAAATTATTTGTTGATTAGATTCCACATATAAGTGAGCTTATAGGGTATTTGTCTTTCTCTGACTGGATTATTTCACTTAAGCATAATAATTTCCAGGTCCATCGATGCTGTCACAAAGGGTAAGAGATCCTTCTTTTTTATAGCTGCATAGTATCCCATTGTGTAAATGTACCATAGCTTTTGTATCCACTCATTTACTGATGGGCACTTGGGCTGTTTCCAGATCTTGGCTATTATAAATAATGCTTCAATGAACATAGGGGTACATGTATTCTTTTGAATCAGTGTTTCAGGTTTCTTTGGGTATATTCCCAGAGGTGGGATTGCTGGGTCAAAAGGTAGTCCCATTTTTAATTTTTTGAGGACACTCTATACTGTTTTCCACAGTGGCTGTATCAGTCTGCATTCCCACCAATAGTGTACATCCTTGTCAATATTTGTTGTTCGTTGATTGGTTAATAATAGCCATTCTGACAGGCGTGAGGTGATATCTCATTGTGGTTTTAATTTGCATTTCTCTAATTAGTGACATTGAGCATCTTTTCATATGTCTATTGGCCATCTGAATGTCCTCTTTGGAGAAATGTCTATTCAGATCCTTTGCCCCTTTTTTAATTGGATTGTTTGTCTTCTTGGTATTAAGTTGTATAAGTTCTTCATTAATCTTGGATATTAACCCCTTATCAGATACAAACAAATTTTTAAAAATACTAATAAAATAAAGACTTTCTTGCAAACATTCTCAAGAATAAAGAAATGAAATTGGTGAATAATAATTATTAAATTCAAGGACATAAGAACAGTCTAGGACTTCTGAAAATAACAAAGGAGAATGATCACCAACGTTCCTTTAAGACACTCTACAGACAACACTTCCACCAAAATGCTTTACAACTTTACATCTATTATTCAGAAAATTAAGAAACCTACAGAAAGTCCCCAAACTAAACTTGGCTCCTAGACAAATCTCCTTAAAGTCAGGAATGGCTTTGTTCAGTGGTTGGGAGCAGCCTGGCAAAAGGATGATCTCTCATTGGTGTCCCAGTGGATATGAAGGTTCAGCGACTCAAGTCTATCAACCGGGTAGGCTCTCCCAGCAGGTCTTTGGAAGGCACACCTCCATGGCCCCTACACTTAGGGAGGCATAATAGCTACTTTTAGTCTTACTAAAGGGCTATAATATAAACAGTGGTGGAGATCTGTTCTACATGACTTCAAAGTACAGAAGTAGAACAAAGAGATGGATATTGCCCTCAGACAATGAAAATATGAAGAATATATATTAATTGGAGTTCAAAAATGGAATGAACAATTTCATAAATAATGAGAAGAATCGTCACAAATTAATCCAAAAGACCTGTGAACCCCTTCTCAATCTGAAGTCTGACACTTAGAAATAAAGGCAGAAAGGAGCTCTGGCCCATGTGGCTTGGTTGGTTGAGTGTCATCCCATACACCAAAAGGTCCCCAGTTCGATTCCCTGGCACGGCACATGCCTAGGTTGGGGGCTTCATCCACAATAGGGGGCCTACATGAGGCAACCAATTGATGTTTCTCTATCTCTTCCTCTCCTTCTCTCTTCCTCTCTAAAATCAATAAAAACATAAAAAAAAACGGCAGAAAGGATAGGAGGAATTTAAACTATTAAGAAATATGGTTTGTTCAAATGATTATAAGGAAACTGGGTTTGGAAGCTTTTATTTTTTTCCTTTTGTAATAATGGTACATTTTGCATTCAGTAGAAAACAGTAAAGAACACAGTATCTTAAAAAGCTATTGCCTCTTATTAGTGTGAACTGATTTTTTCCCCTGCATTGGATTAGAATCAAGGACTATAAACCAAACTAAAAGCATAGCCGTTCTGAAGCCTAATGTTCTGAAAAACATCAATAATGTTTGTCTCCCTTTTAATTATTTTTTTAAAAAATCAATCATATTTATTTGCCTTGTGGACACAACATATGTCCCAGAGAAAGAATAATTTTAGATTTTAACCATGTGATAGTTTCTGCTTCCTTTGGGGGATAAAAAAAAAAGAAAGAAAAAGCTTTTATACTCTATCTTTTCTCAGGCCAAGGAAAGGGTTAAGTACGTTACAGAAGAGTCTTGAATTTGAGCATTGAAAATCTGGCAACCAGCCCAGAGTCCGTTTCCAAAAAGAAGCAGCTATCCTGGGCCTGTACAAAGGAGGTGGTTGCCCTAGCAACAGTATCTGATAAAAGAAAGCATGGCCGACAGGTACACACACAGATTGTTCCAGAGAGAGGAAAGCCATTCGGCTGCTGCTGCGCTCGGTTGAAGAGTCATTTAGCAAATCTCAAGTTTTAAAGCTGAATCTTTTAATTTCCAATTGCAGAGATTTTCTGTGTGACATTTATTCAGGCCAGGATCAATGTTATTTCATAATTTGGCATTTTTGTAGTGATAGCTGAGAATGGGTATGCCTTTTAACTTAAACACAATCACCACAGATGATTGTTGAGATACATCAGCTAACTCAAAATAGAAAGAGTTGCTCAAATTATGCACTGATTTTTCCCAAGGTTTTGAATTCAATTCTTTAATATGTCCCAGTTTCCATTTTTATCCTTATGCAGAGCTATGACTTTCATATGAAACAAACTGCTCAGAGCCTTCATCATTTTCTTTTACATGATTATTTGACATTTGTGCTGTCATCTTTTTAATAAAAGACTAAACATTTTTTCAGTGTCCTGTGTGTCCTGATTTTAAGTGAATATTTCTTGATGAAATATTTTGTGAAAATAACTTTCAAGATTTTTATAAGAAGCTCTAAAGTATGTATAGTCGCTAATGCTGCTTGCATGATTATAAAGAATGGATACTTTCTTTATATTTTTATTGATTTCAGAGAGGAAAGGAGAGAAAAAGAGACATCAATGATGAGAAAGAATCATCGATTGGCCGCTTCCCGCACAAGCCTGCAACCGGCATGTGCCCTCGACTACAATAGAACCCAGGACCCTTCAGTCCACAGGCTGACGCTCCATCCACTGAGCCAAACTAGCCAGGGCAAGAATGGATGCAATTTTTTCTGAAAAGCTTGAAAAGATTGCTTACTAAAGTATCAGTTTCCCTAAAAGTGCACTTCAGATGGATTTATAGTTTTTAGCACAATTTATTCATGTTGTGTTGAGTTCTTCCGTCATACTGTCATCAGCACCTGAGCTTAGTAAACCAGTTTGTAAAAACATACATTTTTATTCCCCACTCCCATCCCTGACTAGCCAATTCCACTTTCAAAAACTATATAACACAAGGGAAAACATTTAATAATCTTGTAGGGCATCCAGGTCCTAATCCTCATGAGTCTTGGGCAATATCCTTAGCCTCTTGAGGTCCTAGAGACAGAATGCACTTTATGTAAGTGACCTCTAAGGTTCTTACCTGTGCTGTTCCATGAAAATGCACCCTAGCCTACTGTGAGCACAAAGCAAGGCTCTGTGTGAGCTTACCCTTTCGATTTTGATTAGAGTTTCTTCAGTAAGTGCAAGGTTTCTCTGCACAAACACTCCTGATTTTCCTCAGCAAATTAAATACTGTCAGCTTTAAATTGTAGGTAAACAGTTCATTATGAACAAAAGACTCCAATATTACTCGGGGATATTTTAATGCCTTCTGATCTGCCAGGTTCTTGGATTGGAGTACAAAATCCGTGGAACAACCTAAAAGCATGCAGGAAGAGTGTATTGATTACTTCTTTAAAATGTGGAATAGCAAAGCATAGGGTAGGGCAGAAATCGACATATCTAGTTTTCTTTGACATAGGAGCAGGCTAGGACAATTTCAGGGTTGTCCATGATTAACTTGAAGGACTCTCTAATCCAGTGTTTCTAAAATTTGAGCAGAACCTTTTCAAAGGAAAAATATATTAACCCATATATCCACTGTTGATTCGCATTGTTTTGACTATGCTTGTAAATTTTTATAAATATAAAACTAGGTATAAACATCTTATGCTCAGGGGACTTAGCTACAGAAACAAATTTGCAAATTTAATATGAACTAAACTCCAAAGCCAATAAAATTAAATTTATGTTATTAATTTAATGTGGTGAGTCATCTTGATATGCTGACACTTTAGCTGTTTGAAATGTGAACATTGTACTGACTGTGGTTTCAAAAGCATTTGGCATGCTTATGCTACTGGGTGCATCTATTGCCTCGATTTACTCACCGCTTCTCTCTACCCACACTCACGTGAAACTTTGTGTCGTGCTTTATGACATCACTTGGCCTTCACAACTGGGAAAGCATGGTGCGCATCCTTAATAACATCCTATTCTTTTCTTGGTAGTTGCTGACTATCAGAGGTGTACCATTCGTGCCATTATGATCTAAACATAAAAAGAATATCAGGGCCAGTTCTAGTGAAGTCATCTATGTGATCCAACATATGATCGTATGATCATATGATGCAGCATTGGTGTTTTTTTCTCTGTAGATTATAAAAATAACAACAGAAAAATCAAGAAATAATTGGTAGAAAATTTACAAAACCCTAATTGGAGAAACAAAACGAATTATGCTTTTCTTCATTTCTAAGGCAAGTTTTCTCAAAACCCAATTTCTTCGTGCATTTTCACTGTTGATTGAATAGCCAAGCAGCATTCTCCTTTCTTTCTCCCTTTCTGGCCTATTGATAGGATCTGAGAAAAGCCAAATATTGACGTTTACAGATTCCCTTCCAGGTAGGGGTGGCAAGATGATTTTATTTTGGCCAATGAGACAAACGTGGAGGATGGCTTTGATTGCTGGAACAGTTATTTGCTTTCCTGATAAAAGTGTCAGGTACCAAATGGTAAATTGTTTGTACTTCTGTTGATGGAGGAATACACTAGTGCAGTGGTCAGCAAACTCATTAGTCAACAGAGCCAAATATCAACAGTACAACGATTGAAATTTCTTTTGAGAGCCAAATTTTTTAAACTTAAACTTCTTCTAACGCCACTTCTTCAAAATAGACTCGCCCAGGCAGTGGTATTTTGTGGAAGAGCCGCATGTGGCTCGCGAGCCGCAGTTTGCCGACCACTGCACTAGTGGAATTCCTCCATAGTTTGTGAGAGTGTGGTTCTTGAGGCATTGCTGAAATAAGAATTTTCAGAAGCTACCAATGGGAGGATGCGAGGTGGTAGAAGGTTTTATTGGCATGGAGTTACATTCTTCAGTTTCCAATGACCCATTTCCCCCAAGCTAGTCCTAAAAGAGTGGCAGCTGGGAGTTCAACAGAATGAAAAGTAAGGCCAGTGTATAGAGCTTCTGTTCAATGTGTGCAGCTGGGTGTGGCTCAGCATCCAAGCTAATTAAAGTCCATTAGTCCATGTGTGGAGTCCAACTTGGCCATGATCCATGTGGGCCCTGGGGAGCTCATCCCCCTGCCACAGGAGAGCCATGAACCCTGGAAATGAGAGGGAGAAAAGAGACAGAGAGAACTCACTTCTGTGTTTGGAAGTTAAAATGTTTAGGTTTTGCACACTGGCCGTGCCCACGCCCATCCTGGCCACTAATTTGTTCCCAGGTATGACTGGCAGACAGGTAGGCACGTTTTCACTTCACTCATATCTTACTGGGCATGCATCTAAACTGCCTTTGTCTCATTCCTTCCCTTATGGCTCAGCAGGGAAGAGATTTGGAAAGTGTTAAATGCAGCTTTTTGGCAAGGCTGTATAAATGGCATGCCTATATTATTTGGTCTCTCCTTTCTATCCTTTCTGTTTTTAAATAGTAACCAGGTTATTACAATGGGACCACGTCCTCTTCCCTATTGTTTCTGCCTTGAACATAGACTTTTTTTTTTATTCCTGGAAATATGTCAGACATCTCATGAGAGATTAAGGCCATTAAGTGTGAAAGATAAGAAGATCCTGTGTCTTTGGTGATTTCTAGATTGCTTACTGGGTAAACAATATATGTTCCTATGGTTTAAGCCATTGTTAATCAGAAGTCCTGCTTCTCACAGCTGGAAACATTTCTGATATAGAGATCCTATATCATCTTCCACCAGACCTTAGATATTAATTCTGTATTTTTACATGAATTACTGTATGCATGTACACATGCTAAGAGTCTGTGGCCCTTTATAACCATGTGATTTAGCTATAATTCACTGCTACAGATAAAATTACAGAAAAGATGAAGGCTATTGTTCCTGCTGTTAGGTCTGTATAGCATTCATGGTCCTCTGAAGTGTTTATTTAAATTGTCGTTCTTTGAACCTAAAGTTGAAAGGGTATCTTAGAGAGATTCTGTCATCTACCTCCCTCATTTTTATAGAACAGAGATGTCATGTGACCTTCCTGAAGACCCACAGGCCAAAGGTGACCGAGAAACAGATAGTGACTGGCTAGCACAAGAGTTAACTTACTTTGAAGAGTGTGGGGTTAGGAGGAACTCGTCTCAGTAGGGATTAATGTTGTTTCTAGCTGACTAAAAGCAGATCACTCAGTTGGCATCGTCTGCAACAACACAGTAGATATTTATTAGCAGATCAGTGATGGGTTCCACAGTGTCTACGGACCTTTGTACAAAGCTCTGATAAAACCAGAGAAGCCAACAAAATTACTGCATTCCTCACATACTTGAGTGATGGTCCTTCCACCTTGTGAAAACCCATTTGAAAGAAAATACGTAGCACTGATAAAGTTCCTTCTTTATATAAAGCATAGTTTTCTTATTTTAACATAAAGGATGTTTGAGAGATGCAACATCACAAGTGCTTTGGGCAGCTAAAAAAAACTACAACAGAATTAATAAGGAAATGTCAAAGATAATATCAAAATATACTGTGGCCTTGCCACATAAACTAGTGGTTTTCAAACAGGTTCTTAAAATCACTTAAGGGTTTTAAAAGTATCAATGTTCAGGTATAAACCCCAAAACTGAATCAGAATATCTTGGATGGTAGTTTGCCTGTAATATTTATTTGTTCATTTATTTGTTTATTATTAAAGCACCTCCTGGGTTTCTAATGTGCTGACAGGTTTGGGAACCACTTACATGAAGCAAATGCAAGCTTATACATTTAAAAATGCTGCATCCTATCCAGAAAAAAAAAACATTTTCTTCCATTTACCTTACTTTCTCTCATCGTTACTAAAAATAGGCTTCCTTTATGTCAAATTTCATGAGTTGTTACTTTCAGTCCATGTCTGGAAGTTCAAGATGAAAGAGACTATATATCAATCCACAATCGTTATTTGACTCAAGACAAGGAAATTATTACAAACATAAATATCACCAGATGCATGAAGAGAAAAATAAACCCAGCCCTCAATTTTTTTCTGCTCATAGTCTTGGACTCCAATATGACATGTAGCCCTTCAAATGGACCTGGTTCAAAGGTGATGGCATATTATAAAGCTAGACTTGACCTTCTTCTTTTGAAAATGGTTCTAAACTCAGATTATTTAAGTAGGTGTTGGGTGTGTTTCATGACATCCTCAAACAATACCCCAAAGAACACTGCATCAAATAATGCCCTAACCTGGGTTGCCTCCAACTGGGGGAAGAGGCCAAACCTTTGAATCAAAGGAATAAATCAGCATCACAGCATGCTGCGATCATAGCCAAAGAGTCAGAACACTCTCAAGTGATGAGAGAATTAGAGGTACCCTGAGTAAATTTGGTGGCAATAAAATGGGGGAAAGCTTAGGAACTATTTTATATCTTCTATATGTCTGCATTCCTCCTTGGAAGCATGACTCATAATGAAGAGAATTCTTTTAGCATCTCTTAAATTCTGAATAAATCCTTTGAAAGTGTAGGGAATCTAAAGATCATTTAAAAATATTTTGTGATCCTAAATAGCTCACATTCTAGGGAAGAAATGAGAGAGTAGTGATCATTAAATTATTTGTCTGATTAAAGCTCAGCTATATAAGTGAGACCAGAGGTTTCCAGGTATCAGCCCCAGTGGAATGAGGAGGCATGAAATACAAGTCTTGATATTGCCCCAATCATTTTTGTGATGTCATTTGCCCTTCAGTGATTCCAGTCAATATTACATAGTAGAAGTTTCTATACCAAAAGCCAAAGATGGGGCAAAACTTTGCCTATATTGTGTGAGTTCTCTCAACAAAATACTGGTCAGTGTGATAAAAACAAATAAAATAAAATAAAATAAATAAAAACGTGCTATTTTGTTCATTTTTGGAGGCCGGAATTTGATCACATGCCTTGCCCAAGGAGTCTGCCTCGAATTGATTTGCACTGTTATCATCATCATTTGGGAAGAGCTTTCTGCCATGGTTGTCCAGGTTGGAAAATCTATTTTCTGTTCAGTTCTAGCAAAACATGAATAACTTATTGAAGACCAAAAAATGCCAATACAAAGGTAAACATTGGTATATTTGAAAGAGGAGAAGTAGACTTAGGGCAAGAATGGAAGAGGAAGTAGAATTTTATAAAACGATATCCTCTAGGAGATGCTAGCAAAGTATTCTAGTAGTGGAGATATCACTAATGAAGGAGGTCCATTCAGCAGCTGTGAATGAGTGACTATTATTGAAACCTGGGCAATAAGATCCCAACTTTTTAAAAATACTAAGAAAATTCCCTTTAGAAAAATGATGAGGCTGTAAAGTCTTCCTTATTATAACACCAGATTTATGGGAAGCCATGACCTGGAGGGCCAGGAAATGGTTAAAAGACTCTGATAACTTATCAGACTAGCAAACACTTGTCAAAAATGATCAAATCCATGGTTGGCAACAGTACAGAAGAAGAAGTAATTACCTCTTAAGCTATTGGCAGGAGTTTGGCAACATCTATCAGAATGTTAACATTATACCTTTGACCAGAAACTCCATTTCAGAGAATGCATCCTAAGTGAGTAATCAGCAAATGTGTAAAGATATTTGCAGAAATATATCCATCCCAATTTCTCTTACGTTTGATATCAAAAATTAGAAACACCTCAATGTTCATCAGGAGAAAATTAGATACATAGATTACAGGAGGGCCAACAGAATCCCAGGTGACCATTAAAAAGCATAGTGAAATTCTTGGGCTATTTTGTACATGAAAATATATAAATAACATTTTTATAGTCAAGTCAAAATGTTGATAAGGAATAGTATGAATGATAAAATTCCATTTTCATTTTAAAATGTATATACATAGAAAAATCTCTAAGAATATGAATTTAAATGTTAAAGAATACACATTTCGGCTCCTATAAGTGTATTCCTAGTATCACATGAGCTCACTCATCTAGGGGAAAAGATGAACAACATAGACTGAAGAACAAGAACAGCATTGATCAGACTGTCAGACCTCAGAGGGAAGGTAGGGGAGGGTGGGGACAAGGGAGATAGATCAACCAAAGGACTTGTGTGCTTGCATATGAGCCTAACCAGTGATCACGGACAACAGGGGGAGGGGGGCATGCATGTGGGGGGGGGGTTGGGAAGGGAATGGAGGGGTTGATGACAAATATGTGATACCTTAATCAATAAAGTAATTTTTTTAAAAAAAAGAATACACAATAAAGGATTAGCAATAATTGTCATTGGGCAGGACATTTTATCTTGAGATATTTTACGTCCTTCATTATACATCTTTATATTGATTCTTCATATTTCTATAATTTCTGAAATTTTATAAAGATATAACCTTTATTATTAAAAAATAAAACAATGACTCATGTCCTTTCTTTTTTTAACACTTAAGTTAACAGACCTTAGAGCAGTGGTTCTCAACCTTTCTAATGCCATGACCCTTTAATACAGTTCCTCATGTTGTGGTGACCCCCAACCATAAAATTATTTTCGTTGCTACTTCATAACTGTAATTTTGCTACTGTTATGAATCATAATGTAAATATCTGTGTTTTCCGATGGTCTTAGGCTCTACAGCAGCGGTTCTCAACCTAGCAGAGTCGCCTAAGACCATCGGAAAACACAGATATTTACATTACGATTCATAACAGTAGTAAAATTACAGTTATGAAGTAGCAACGAAAATAATTTTATGGTTGGGGGTCACCACAACATGAGGGACTGTATTAAAGGGTCGCGGCATTAGAAAGGTTGAGAACCACTGCCTTAGAGGTTTGTGGTTATCAAAGGTCAGGAACAAGAAGAGGTTAGGAATCTGAGTGCCACATCAGTTAGTATTCAGTGTTATGAGTGTCATAGGAAAACTAAAGCTGCCTGCCTTGGCCAGAGGTCACACACATTTGGGGGAGAAAGCTAACTGTATAATTACTTTCCAAGAGAGAGGTATTCAGAGTCGTTTAGTAATCACCTGGGTTCACATGAATTGTGCCTTATTCTACTTGACCTGTCTGTAACTTTAATAATGTTAATCATACTCACCTTTCCAGAAATCTCTTGCTCCTTAACTTTCAATTTATCACTCTCTCCTGCATGGTTAAAAGGTTCTGTGAATTTCTTTTTAAATGCTGCCAATTCATTTCTTGTTCTCATCCTGTGAAAACGCATATTCCCTAGAGTTCTTTCATTAAGCTTCTGTTTTGTTTGTTTATACTAAGCTTCGTCTGTTTTGTTTGTTTATACTGTTCCTGAAAAATCTACTTTGTACTCAATCTCACTCATTCACCCCTCATTAGCTTGTTCACCAACATTATAACCCATACCTAAACTCGGATACACATCTGTTCTGTGGACATTTACAATTAAATGGCCCAAAGACCTCTTAAAGTCAATGTCAATATAAACCGAAGTAAATGTATTGCATACACACACACACACACACACACACACACACACACACACACACACTTCAACCACACATTATTTTTTTGTATTTTCCTTTTGATGAATGCTACTGTCAACAACCTCTCCAAATACCAGAGCCTGCAGAGTCAACCTCAACACTTTCTCCCTCACTATTCCACAAAGTCTTATAAACTCTGCCTCCTAAGCAGCTCACTTATTTACACTCCACTTCCCACTGCCACTGCCACTGCCTTGGTTTTAGACCAAGCACATCAAACTCAAAGGCTAACACGGGCCAAATAAACAAGGTTTAAGTTTATGTGGACCGCAAAAAACAAAAGCTTCAATTTTTATAGAAACATAGGCTTATTTCAATACAGACATGCTAAATACAAAGGGCTGAAATAAATGAGTAATAGTTGACATAAAATAATAGAACATTTTAATAAAAATTAATATTTTTTCTTAAACATTAACTTACCAGACACTGAATAACTGCACAAATTAATAAGCGTAACGCAAATAAAGCTACTTTTCTTGTTCTCTGAAAACGAAATATTTCCTATTGCACACACCAAATAAGTCAGTACAAGACTAATGATGTGGCAATTGGCTGCTAAAATATTCACTGCTAGTATTAGTGGAGAGAAATGGTGTGCCTGTGTGCAAGGTGTGTAAGGGAAATTAATGCAACATGATTATAGTAATCAGTCATTAGCGAATGTTGTAGTTCGTTATTAATAACTATTTATAACAGGATATTGTAAAAATTAAGTTATGAAAGTTTTATTAAGATGTTTCTTACATGCTGTTATATTGGCTGGGCCACAAAAATATTCTTTGTGGGCTGCATGTGGCCCACAGGCCACGAGTTTGACATGCTTGGTTGGTTTAGACCCTCTTTATATTTCTGTAGATTATTTTAATAATCCTTAAAGGGCCCCTGAGTCTTATACAAATCTTACATCAAGCTTTCTCCTGATATGCATATCTAATCATGGCATTCCCCTATTAAATTCTTCATGGGATTACCATTGCCTTCATATTCTCCATCATCTTTGCTTACCATTTCAGACTCAAATATTTTTGTATCCTCACATATACTGTACCTCTAAATTCCCCTTAAAGTAGTAAAACTATGCCTCCAAACATTTTTTTTTATTCCCTCTACTTTCAAGATTCAATTTGTCAAAGACCCACTCCAGAGCCACTGGAAAGTTAACTAGGAGTACCCTAGTCAGGAGACAATGCCAAATCAAGAGAGTTATTATTTGGGGAACCTGAGATCACATAATCAGGGAGAGAACCAGAATCATTTTCAAGAAAAACCAAGATTGGTTAAGTAATGGAATTTTGTGGCAAAACAATTGCCCTTAAAGAAAAGAAGAAGAAAAAAGGGAAGGACAAAAACAGGAGCGGTTAATATGTGGTCATGCTAGTTTAAAGAAAGAAGAAAGAAGGTTCGAAAAAGAGACCTTGGCTAGTAGTTCAGATTAAGGCAATAAATTTACAGTTGGTGCTGGCAAGCCACTTTAATTTAGAAGCTGGGAAATGAAGGAAAGACAAGTATAATTGTTACCATTCCCCCAGTAATCAAGTCCACCAGTCTCTTTAGCCATTGTTGATAGAGTCAAATATGGAGACATGTGACCCAAACTAGACCGTAATTCTCTCCCTTAGGGATTTATAAAGTGGAACAGGGACAACCAGAGAAAGAGGACAGTGTGAGTTGAGTTATATCATGACAATGGCCTATTGATGGCTATTTCTGACCTCCCCAGAACAACCACAGTTTCCTCCTTCTAGGAGGTTTGGTTTGGACTACCCAGAGTCTGTCACTAAATTTCCTTTTGGACTGGAGTGCAGGAAGCCACAGCGTGCTAATACTGTCAGTGCACCAAGGAACGCGGAAGGCCGATGGACCTTGGGTGTTAGCAGGGCTGACACTAAGCACCTCATCTGTTGAGATAGTGGTGGCTCAAGGCAATTCCCTAACCTGATAATCCTTTCACTGTTTACCAAACTTTACTTTTGATATGCCTGTATGCATTGCTAAAAGGCAAATGTGTATTCAAGTAAATAAATAGTGGACCAGGCCAGAAGCCAGTGTGTTTCTTCAAGAAAGAGGCTCCCCCTTGCCCCCAATGCCTTCTAAATTCATATTTCTTGTATAGCATTTTCATCTGTGCGTTGACCCCTCCTTCAGATCCTGAACCCAGCCGTGAAAGTCGTGGCACTGGAGTATAACAAAAGGTCTTCAAATTATCTGAGAACAAAGCAAGTGGGAGGACAACATGTTCAATATGATTTCTTTTGTGTAAAAAAGAAGGTTGCTTACAATTTAGATTTAAAACAACAAAAATCTGGATGCCAGGAATGCATAGATTTCCAATGTTGGTGGAAGGTGCCTGCTGACTTGCATGACAGTAAGCCAGCTGTTCTCCTGGTTGGTGTTGTGCCTCTAGTTAGCATCATGCAACCTGACTGTAAATATTGTGAAAATACTCAACAGAGATAAGCAGTCACCAGTGAAGAGGGGTGTTTGTTGAGGGCATGGTGTGTCTTAGGTAAAGCTGTAATACAGCACTCCCTATGAGAGTATCCCTCTGGAAGAAATGTTTCCTACACACCCCTCCACTTGGACTTAATGAATAGGTCAACATCTAAGATCTAAAAGTCTGCTTTCCAGTAGATAAATAATTAAAATGCAATGTTGGAAGAAATGAGCCAGGATTATCCTGGTGAAGATGTAGCCACACAATCATAACAAAGCAAAATAATTCCAGGAAAGTCATTATTCAAATTGACCTATGTAGCACAGGCAAAGAGGGAAGCAAGAATTGAGATAAATTAAGGTTATAACTAAGGGAGATGAACTCTGACAAATCCAAAGACTTGGACAAAAACAGGAAAGCAAGTGGTAGGGACCGTAGTAAGCAGTGTGAGACACTGAGGATTTTTCAGGATGAATATGTAGGTGCTGGAAGAATCTATTTGGGAACACTTTACAATATGTCCCTCAACCCCCATGTTCATTATTTTATGGCAGCATTTACCCTACTGAGATCATTAACTATCTTGCAGATGTTCCCCCACGAAACTCAATTTATGAAGGAGAGGGACTGCAAGTTTACCTCTGGGTGCTCAGCATTTAATAGAGTATCCAGCACAGGGGAGATCATGAATTGTTGCTGAAAGCATGATGAATGAATTAAGACATTAGCATATATTTGGAGCACAAAAGAATCATTTTTAATCTAACCTAGATAACTATGGAAGAGAATGACAGAAGCAAATATATTTAAATAAAAGTATTTCTAAATATGCAAATAAAATGCCTTCATATAACATTCTTTTCCAAATTGTAAATAATGGCCTTATTCTTTGGAGAAAGTTGGAAACATTAAACTGATGCTGGAGATAGGTGGAAAAAAAGCAAATTCATCTTGCTTGCAGCAAATTAAAGTATGCATTTTCTTCTTTTGCCAAATCTCCATATTCCAGGAGAATAATATCTTTGTGCTTTTCCTGCATATTTATGATCATCTGGTACAGTGTTTGTTAATCTTTAACCTAGCTGGGATCAATCACAATATGCCTTCACACCAAGTAAAATATTTGCACTACCTTATTGGACACTGAGAACTGTATTTAAAAACTGCCTGTTCATGGTGTGATCACATCTTAAAATGCCCCTGTATGTATCAAAAAATTATTTATTTTAAAATATCAATTCCAACTTTGAAACCTCAGGATGCAGAATTAAAATTGGTAGAAAATCAGAAATCAGAGTAAATCTAATAGCATTAAGGTTTGTTTATGATCAGAACATGAACTTAATCCCTCCCAAAAATCCCCATTGCCCTGCTATATATATCAGCATGCTATATGTGCTTTTTCAATTGCAAAGAACAACAGATGAGATAGTTACAAAGTAGGCATTCAAAGTTCAATTTTAATTAGCTTACCTAGTATTTATAGAAAGGTAATAAAAAGAAATCTCACCCTAGCCGGTTTGGCCCAGTGGATAGAGTATTGGCCTGCAGACTGAAGGGTCCAGGTTTGATTCCAGTCAAGGGCACATGCCTGGGTTGCAGGCTTGATCCTCAGTAGGGGGCATGCAGGAGGCAGCTGATCAACAGTTCTCTCTCATCATTGATGTTTCTACCTTTTGCTCCCTCTCCCTTTTTCAATAACAATATTTTTTAAAATGTCAAGGAATTGCCATGTATGATAAAGCCATTCATCTCAGTATCTACAAAAACTTCAGCACTAGAGTGAGTCAGGCAAAGCTTGGAATTGCATTCTACTTGTGAGAAAATCCAAAATAATAGAGTGAGAAGGCTTTCAAGGTGCTTACTTTAAATGTTTTAAGATTCAATATGGCGTTTTTCTGGGTAATATTTCCATGTTCAGAAAGGACATGTCCTGCTAATAATTTTATAGAAATAGAGCTAGAAAGTTAAAGATCCCATAGCATAGTGAAAAGCATGAGCTAGAACTCAATATGAATAACAGCCCCACTATTCGTGTCAAGTTATGTAGCCCACTTGAGTCTCATTCTACTCAACTGTAAGATGAGATAAACAATATCTATCTCACTGAGTTGACAAGAGGAGTGAAGAAAATGGGATAAAGTAAAATTCCTGTTACAAGGTAAGTGCTATAGAAATGTATCTGTTCGGGAGGCCTACTGATTTTTTTAATACATGATCATTTGGATACAAAGGGAAAGCATATGTACAAAGGTGGAGAGAAAAGACAAATATCGTTCATAAAATCAAAGAAAATTGATATGCTGAAATTTAAATGTCACTTGGGGATGAAAAATCTGTATTGATTTCTGATGGCTTGGCCATAGTGTGGAGTCAGCCATCACCCCACAATCCTTCCAGCTCTTTGATATTCAGAAAATGATCACTTAGCCACTGAACTTATAGTTTGATGGATCTAATAAAACCTTTATTAAATTGTTACCCTTTCATGTTTCATTGTCTCTGTAAAGTGAGGAAAACCCTGATAGAAATCATAGCTAAAATAATTTGGGAAAATATCATTCAAGAAATCTCTATGTTTATATATATTGCTTTTGACAAACTTCACTTGAGATTAAAAATATTTTCAATTTTATATTAGTTATCATCAGCTTCTCTGCATTAGCTATGATGTGTCTTTAAGGTTTTGATCTAAATTTTACAAACATTTGGAAAATGTACAGTCTGAATAAACAATTTGCTCAAAGCAATCTGCTAAATTCTGCTAATCCCATCACCCATCATTTTTATCAGGAATTACAGGGGGGTGGGAAAGTAAAAGAAAGAAATTTTCTCATGTTCCTGCCCAGAGGAGTACTAATGGGTTATGAACCCTTTCAGAGGCATAGAGGAGAGAGAGAAATGGTTGCCTTGGTAACAAGGCAGACCAATCAGCTGCATACACACTCTCTCCAGATCATCTAATTTATTCAGTAAATGCAGGCTAGAACAGGTGGCTAACCTAAATGATGCCAAAGAGCTTTAGCTCTCAAACATATACACCCTCTACATTTTCTTATACATAAAGTTTCATTCTTGTCCTTCATAAAGGAAGAGTTAACAGGGCGCATTTCCATGTGCAATGTATCATATTAGTAGTCAGAAGAGCTGTCAGTACTTGTCACATGAATTTTCTAACAAAAAGAAAGGGTATGTGATTTCAAGACTCCTGTCATAAAATCCCATTAGTTGTACTTTAATAACTCAAATATTACTGTGAGTTTTAATATCAAGAGAGTTTACCCCTACATTTCACAATTGCTCGTACTAATAAAGCATCATAGATATAATTACTGGCCTGGTCAGGTAGCTCAATTGGTTAGAGTGCCATCTCGAAAGGGATACACCAAGGTTGCAGGTTCAATCCCAGTCAGGGCACATGCAAAAATCAAACAATGAATGCATAAATGAGCAGAACAACAAATCTCTCTCTTTCTCTCTCTAATATATATATATAAAGAGGTAACATGCAAATTGTCTGGGACGCCATAATGTCACAACCACTCAGGAGGAGGCTGCGCGCACAGGTGGGTGGGAGGAGACTGCGTGCGAGGTGAGGCAAGCCACGGATGGCACAGGCCCGGAGACAGGGGGCCTGCCAGCCACCGCCATGGTGGCTTGAGCAGGTCCAGAGCGCAGACTGGGAGGCCTGCCAGCCATGGCGTGCTAGCAGTCCCTCCTCTGCACATGAACTGCAGAGGAAACACCTTTCTGACTGCTCATTGGCTAAGCTCCAAGTACACCACTCTCAGTATTCTTGGTAACTTGCATAATAAGAATCCAAGAAGGCCCTAACGGGTGTTGCTCACTGGATAGAGCATCGGCCTGCGGACTGAAAGGTTCCAGGTTCGATTTCAGTCAAGGGCATGTACCTTGGTTGTGGGCACATCCCCAGTAGGTGTGCAGGAGGCAGCTGATCGATGTTTCTTTCTCATCGATGTTTCTAACTCTCTATCCTTCTCCATTCTCTCTGTAAAAAAATCAATAAAATAAAAATAAAAAGAATCCAAGAAGGTGATCTAGGATTTTTCCACCTCCCCCCTGGAGGAAAAAATGAAGGTCTACTGCTGGAGCGGCTAAGAAATGTCATATCCTGCCTTAGCTGGTTTGGCTCAGTGGATAGAGCCTTGGCCTATGGACCGCAGGGTCCGGGTTCGATTCTGATCAAGGGCATGTACCTAGGTTGCAGGCTCCTCCCTGGCCGGGGCCAGGTCAGGGCTCATGCAGGAGGCAATCAATTGAGGTGTCCCTCTCACATTGATGTTTCTCTCTGTCTTTCCCTCTCTCTTCCACGCTCTCTAAAAATCAATGGAAAATATATCCTCAGGTGAGAAAAAGAAAGGAAGAAAGAAAGAAAGAAAGAAAGAAAGAAAGAAAGAAAGAAAGAAAGGAAGGAAGGAAGGAAGGAAGGAAGGAAGGAAGGGTATATCCTATGAAAGAGACATCTTAAAAATGCCTAAAGAAAGTTGTCATTTTTCCTGGTGAAGGGACTGGAGTCCGTGTTGATGAAAACACCTTGGCGGCTGCAGCGGCTGGCAGTGGCAGCAGTAGTGGGGTGATGGGGGTGGCGCCTTCCCCAGATCAGCTTGGTTGCCTCCCACAAAAGACATCCCCTGAGGTCTCCCGGATTGTGAGAGGGGGCAGGCTGGGCTGAGGGACCCCCCCACCAGGGCACGAATTTCGTGCACCCAGCCTCTAGTCAATAAAATTTTTTTAAAAAAAGAAAAAAGCAATTTCAATTCCTTAAGCCCTCTGAAAGCACTTGGGTAATTGTAAATAATTCTGGATTGTAAAGGGGAAATAAGAGAGAATCATAGTAAGCTAGTTAAAGCCCTATTTATTATAGCATAGAATAATCCCATTTGCTAAATCTGAAGTTATAAAGAAAAATCTGGAAAACTAACAGTAAAGCATAAACTTTTTCATACTATATAAGGACTTCTATGATCTGTGCCAACCTCAACTCCAAATACTTCCGAATATATCCTGATCATCAATCAACAGAACATCAATGAAATCTGTCCTGCACATATCTGCACTTTGCATTTGCTGTTGTCTGTGTCTTAACATGTCCTTCCGGTACTGGACTGTCTTCTCAATGCATATCTATCCCTCAAGGCTAAAATCAAACAATTTCCCTCTCCAAAGCCTTGCTCACCTCCCCAGGAAGAATTACAAACATCACACTGTGCTCCCTCTGCAAGTAATTGCATTGTTTGTTTTTATATCTACCTTCTTCATCAGATTGAGTCCCCAGACCTTAAAAGCAAAGACTATGTTTTATTCACTCCCCATCTTCAGGTAATACCTGACTTATAGTATGAAATAATAAATATTTGATAAAAAGATGAATTAATGGTCAAAAGAATGAGTGAATGAATGAATGAAATTGTGCTTTTTTGACACAAAATCTGCACAAACCATTTTTTAAATTAAAATATACCAAAACATTTTTTAAATTAAAGTAATAAAATCTCACTAACTTAGACAAAATCCAATGAAGTGTGCTTGTATGAGTAAAGAATATGTATATTTTGAAAACTTTTCTGCAAATGAAGTCTTAAATGCAGCTTTTCTTTTAAACCTGAATGTCACTCCATCATCCAGACTGCTATTCCTGCTCATTCCCCTCTCAAAGCATTTCTACCAAAAACCACAGGCTTCTAAAAGCAGAGCTTGACAATATGGACTAGAGTTATTATACATTCAATTTTGTCTTCCTACTTCCCGGTACATGGTATTCACATAAGTAAGTGTTTGTTGAAAAATGACATTTAAAATAGGAGACAACATTAGCTGGGAAGTTCAGGTCTCTGCGTGTCTCTATTGATCTGCTTCTGAAGTCTTTCAATTGTTTCCAAAGGTGACCCTTGCTGCCTCAGGATGTTTCCGTGGCAACAGGAATGACTGCTTCCAGCATGTAGAGAAAAGGCATCTCTGTTTGTTTTATGCCCCAGTACCATCCAGAGATGCTATGTTCCTTCCAAGAAAGCAAAAAGCCCTCATTTTTAAGTAGCAGATCGTCTCTCCAGTTCATGGGCTGCCCATTATTCTGAAAAACAAGAGGTGAGGATCATTATCTGGCAATAGTTTCCTCATCTCATGAAAAGGATGCAACCTCTATATTAATGCATTTTTATTCTTCTTCCCTAATTGTCCCACATGCTTGCCTATGCACTCAAACACACAAACACACACACACACACACACACACACACACACTTACACACAAATACATACACATCGTCACATCATCATTTCTTTCTTTTTTCATTTTCTGTATTACAGCTTTTTGCTTACTATCAATTTTCTCCTTTTTGTATGGCATCAATTTTACTTATTTTCTATTTCCAGCTATGGCTTCTTTGTACATCTCATTTTCCAACATCAACCAAATTACAAATTGTAGTTAAATAACCTATATGGAAGACTTGGTTGGAACAACTGGCATTTGATCAATAATATAAGTACTTATTATTGCAAGATTAGATGGAAAAATAAAATAATCCTTGACATTAACGTTGTTTATGATCAATTCACCTTTAATTCTCATTTGCTTATATTTTATTTTAAATGGTATGGCAGCATTTTATTTGTCATGCTTTATGTCTTCCTAAAACAATTTGAGAACATTTCTAAAACTTCAATGAAACCTCTTTGTGCCAATTTCATGTAGTTGCGCAGTCATATCATAAAGTGGCTGGTGTCAAACAAACCTCCATATTAGTGAATGTCTTTTGCCTGGATTTATTCCTGAAAAGAGGAAGAATATTAATGAGGCTATATATCATTTTGCTGGGGGGAAATTATTCTTAAAGGATGCTTTCAGATATAATTTTTGTACTAATTTCAGTAGGTAAATAACTAAATAAACTAGATTTTTAGAGTGCATTATCAAAAGACTCAAATGTATAGCCCAGATTTTCCAATGTAGAATGTATAGAATCCTAAGATGAACAGTTAAAGTACAATGACTTCTTTCATAACCAATCTATGGAATATAATTTTTAAAATATTATTCAAAATATAGTGTGACAGCCTGGCCAGGGTAGGTCAGTGATTGAGCATCAACCCATGAACCAGGAGGTCACGGTTGGATTCCCTGTCAGGGCACATGCCCAGGTTGTAGGCTCGATCCCCAGTAGGGGGCATACAAGAGGCAACCAATCAGTGATTCTCTCTCATCATTAATGTTTCTATCTCTCCCTTTCCCTTCCTCTCTGAAATCAATAAAAATGTACATATTTTTAAAAATACATAGTATTACAATCCATAGACGTAAAATACATTTATTCTAATAAATTCAGAAGTATAAATCTGCAATGGACCTTAGAAAGAATGTAATCCTTCATTTTATACATGAGAAAATGAACACCAAAAAAACGGTAAGAAATATGCCCCTGCAAATTGGACTTGAGCCATGGATGAGTATCAGAAAGTCTTTCCATTTTTATTTGTTTACCATATAAAATGTCCACCATAAAGTTATTAAAGACAAGAATTACATTTTGCTCTTTATTGTTAGTGTTTTATTTTATAACAAAGTGCTCAAGTTTTAATAATCTCTAATAAATTATTTATGCATGCAGCATTGGTTAGGAATTCTCCCAGTTAAAAGTAACAGAAAACACCACTAAGGGTGACTTAATAAACATTGATTTATTTTTCTGGCATAAGGCAGCTGGCATTGGTTCAGTGGTTTTAGCATGTTAGGGTTGGCATTTCTGGGATTTCCTCATATCTACCTCATAGTCACAAAATGGCTGCAGTAGCTTTCAGCATTCCAGTCTGCCTTCAAGAAAGGAGGAAGAAGGAGCCATGCCACCACGTCTTGCCCTTCTATCAGGTAAATAAAGTCTTTCATAAAGTTCTTAGCAAGTTTATGACCATGTCTCAGTGTCCGGGACTAAAGATAATGGGTGCTGTCATTGCAAAAGAGATTGGAAACATGAGAACTTAGTTTTTTTTAACTGTCATAATAGAGATGACAATGGAGAAATGGATTTGAAATACCTGAGGGTGAGCTAGAAAGAATAGATCCTTATTTTTAGATAGATAATAGCTAGATAGTAGATGATAGATAGACAGATAGATGATGATGATAGATGATAGTTAGATAGATGATAGATAGATAGATAGATAGATAGATAGATAGATAGATAGATGATAGATAGATAGATACATGATAGATTATGATGATAGATGATAGATAGATAGATAGATAGATAGATAGATAGATAGATAGATACATGATAGATTATGATGATAGATTATAATAATAGATAGATAGATAGATAGATAGATAGATAGATAGATAGATAGATAGATAGATAGAATATAAAATGAAATCAAGAAAGAAACAAAGTAAGATATCAAAAGAGAAGACAGGAAAAATGTATTCTACTGCAATCTTAAAACAGAAAAATGAGTTATTCAAAATAAGAAACAGAGAGGACATGAAGCTGCACTTAAATGTTTTCTAAATGCCTCCCTGGTGGGATCCCAGAAGCATGCTCAGTGGACTAGCTTCCCTAGTGACCACAGCAGCCAACAGAGAGAGTATGAGCATCTCAGTGGACACGCAGAACTTGTGTGTTTTGCCAGTTGGTCGGTCAAGAGAAAGCTCAGGGAAACTATTGCTAAAACATCACTTTGAAGCGTCTGAAATTTAAAATCATTTTACTGTGTGAGTAATTTACCTTTTGCATACTCTTCTTAACACAGGCTTTGAAAGAACAACATTATTTTAATTTGTCATTTGACTTTAAGGTCGTTTCTAAGTATTCTGAAAGTGCTATGAATATTTATAAAAGCTCTTTTAAAAAAAAAAATATATATATATATATATATATATGTATTTCAGAGAGGGAGAGGGGGAGATAGAACATCAATGATGAGAGAGAATAACTGATCGGCTGCCTCCTGCATGCCTCACACTGGGGATCGAGTCCACAACCTGGGTATGTGCCCTAACTGGGAATTGAACCATGACCTCCTGGTTCATAGGTCAATGCTTCAACACTGATCTACTCTGGCCAGGCTGTAAAAGCTCCTTTCCTTTGGTCCAGTAGAAAAACCAAGTGGGCCAGATAAATTGCTATAAAATCAAGTCAATAGGCTTAATTTCTCAATCACACTTGTCCATTTCTCTTTCTTAAAACAAGTGTGAAGGATTATGCTGCCTCTTCATCTTCGATTCCTGCTAGAATGTAATAAGCTCCATGATAGAGGCTCCATTGTCTCATTTGCTGCTGTATCTCAAGTATCTCCAACAGTGACTGGTACAATGCAGTCATTCAATAAATAGTTGTTGTCTAAGTAGGTAAAAATCAATCCTTTGTAGATCAATTGCCTACTAGGCAAATGGTATTCTCCTTTGAGGTGAAATTTAATACATCAACATAAGCTGCACAGTAATAGAGTTAAACATCAGATCCTTCTTCAGAAAATAGCTCATTGATAAAAAAAAAGAAAGAAATTTAGATTGTAAATGTCTGAAGAGTGAGAACCACATGCCTATTTTTTTGTCTTCATTGCCAAGCCCAGTACCTAGCACATAATAAGTGTTTGTAAAATGAATTGCTGGTCAGATTTTATAATGCATAATTACTAAAGTTGTAGTAGTCAATATTTTGCTTCAAGCCTTAAAATAAAACTATTTTGACACATTTCCAATACACATTCAATCCTTCAACTCCATTCTTAAGAATAGTATTTAACCTCTAAATATTCACCTTGTCAATTAGTGGCTAATGAAAATCTGAGAGGAAATTCATAAGGCCCAAGTCAGAGTAAAGCAAACATTTATACATGCATGTACACATACACAGGTCACATAGCTCTCTTTTCTCATATTATTCTGGGCTTGTAAAGTAAATTATTCTCAAAGAGGAAAATAAAGTAGTCAACTAAGAATCCTAGTGGTTTTGTCTCTAAGAACACAGAAGCAAATCACTCTATGAAGAACAGGATTCTATAAAACAGTGTTTATTAATTTATACCTATGCAATTCCTATAACAAGTGTAAATGAAGATAGTGCATTTCTTTATGGCTAGAGGATTAAAAGCATTGCTTTTTTGAAATTAACTCTTTTTTATTGGCAACCAAACCATCCTTAAAGCAGAGCTCCCATGAGTGCCATGGTACACACCATTCTACAACAGAGCAGCCGGTGAGGTACATATGTGCATCCTTAACAAATCAAATGTTGCATTATTTAAATACTTTTAAAACAGGTTTACTTTTTCAATTGTGATATTTTTACAGTTACATGCAAGTTTAGCTAGGTGAGCATGATCCCATGTTAATATGCTGTGGATATAAATGTACACATTTAAAAGCAAGCCTTATAATTCCTGCAACTCGTACTGATTTCAGCAAAACCATAAGATGTCAGTATCCTTCTCCCATAACTGTAAGCACAAATATATTTTTAGTGTAAGCATTTTATTCCATAATGAAAAGGAGCGACAACAACAACAATAAAAGATCCAAAGCAAAATGTATGAAGACAGAAATAAGTCAGTTGCAAACAAAAGGCTGATTGAAGCCCTGTTATTAGGTGCATGCATATTTAAGACTGCTCTGTTCTTTTGATGAATGGACACTTTTATTATAATAAAAATTTATCCATATTGAATTTAAAAAAATGAAACAGAAGGCTGGAGTGTTAATTAAACATTACCTTTTTCTCGTGGTGAGGAAGATGCATCACGGTCATTTCTGTATTTTCTCACAGTGCTGATTTAAAACCCCCAGCTGAGAAGGCAGCTGTGCGGAGCAGGGAGCTGGTGAGCGCAGCAGGAGTCCTGTTCCCTGGTGCTACCCCCAGAAATTCATGCTTTCTTGCAGTTGCTGTGCTGTCATTAGTAATGCCAGAAATATGAAATGCTGTCCTCTTTTCTGCAGCAGTGATACAAAGATCACAGCGATGTGTCTTTAAAGACTTCCAAAGCCTGACGCACCCTCTTTTTATTGTTCTTTATTTGATGTAGCTTCCAAAGAGCAAGCACTGGCTACTTTTCAAGGAATTTGAAATTCTGGAGAACTTTCATTAATCATTATGTTAATGGAATAGATGGCAAAACAGACATGAAAGTTGAAGCATATGGGAGAGGGGATGGTAAGGTTGATTTTTCCCCTCCCCATGCAAAAGAGAAAAAAAGAAAGAAAGAAAGAAAGAAAGAAAGAAAGAAAGAAAGAAAGAAAGAAAGAAAGAAAGAAAGAAAGGAAGAAAGGAAGGAAGGAAGGAAGGAAGGAAGGAAGGAAGGAAGGAAGGAAGGAAGGAAGGAAGGAAGGAAGGAAGGAAGGAAGGAAGGAAGGAAGGAAGGAAGAAAGAAAGAAAGAAAGAAAGAAAGAAAGAAAGAAAGAAAGAAAGAAAGAAAGAAAGAAAGAAAGAAAGAAAGAAAGAAAGGAACAAGACTTCACTGTTATACAGCAATTTTTTTCTAGGTTGCAGCTATGAAAACCTTACCTTAAAAATAAAACAACACACTATATCTTATGTCTCTGATTAAGGTAGCAATATGAAATTAACTGCCACCTAAAATCAAGCTCCATTTCTTAAAAGCCCTTGAAAATTGAATTAATTTGTCTGTTTCCAACCAGTAGCATTAAAAATGGTTTATGAAGTACTGTGGAAATGACTTAAAAATAATTACAGGGAAACTACTGAACAACAGAAGGGCTGCAGTTGCTGGCTGCAAGGCATGATTGATTTTACAAGATTGTCAAAAGTGAATTAAGTGTGTCATATTCAGAGCTAGGAATTCTGGTGGGGATTAGCCTTCAACATCAAAGAAAAAATAATTTGTTGTATTTCTGAAGGTAGCATAGGTGTTAAATATATATTGTAAAGCATTTATAAACTATATATTATATCTACACATATATAATATATGCCTAGTGTATAAAATTATATTTCTATGCATAAAATACATATGTGTGTTGCTATGTATATTCAGGGATATTAGGCTTCAATAGCTAAAATAATATTTACTATGTTTCAATACTTTAAATAATTATAAAAATATTTAAAATAAAACTTGAACACTTTCAATTTTCATATTTTACTCAATTTATGTTAAACATCAAAAGACAATGAATGAACAAAAACTCTTCCTTTAAACAGGTTCAACAACAAAAAAAGAGAAGATTCAGACATAACTTGGCTCAAGAAATTCCCACAAACACTAAATAGTAACATCTATTTTTATGTTGTATTACTTAATAAACTTTTAAACAATTTTAAAAACTTGAACATTAATTTTAATATATATTTTATTATTGAGTATATTTCTGTTATTATCTGAAAGCAACAATCAGATATCAAAGTCAGTAAAAATAGCTGACAAAGAGGAATACATTTTAATACTGTCTTTTATTTATATTTAGTTAATTTTATAAATCAATTTTGGAAAAGATGTAGAGCTGAAATATTAACATTTAGAATAATTTACCTAAAGATTATGTCATCCAATTGGTATTTAGGACAATGTACTTGGTGTCTAGAATTTCATCTTGCTAATTTAAAACCAAGATTACATCAAACAAAATTTCAGATTACATACATTATGGAGTTATTTCAGGAAGTCTCCTTGGTATTTCAAATGGAATTCCAACCAAAAATATCTAGAAGAATAAAAAAAACTAATACATTTTTTATGACTGCAGAACAAATGGCCACAAATTTAGCAATTTAAAGCAAAATAGTCATCTCATTTTGAAAATTTAAATGCACTATTTTTATAAATAAGCTTGCAATTTAAAAATGTTGCCTTAGCATCTTGTTGTATGATCATAATTTTTTTTTCATTTACCCATTCATTTACAATACCTATTGTTTTGACTTCTGCAAATAGTTGAAATTTTGCCCTGAAGAAATTATGTAAGTATTTTGTCTACTGGAACACTATTTCTAAAGATAGCAAATATTTAGTTTTAGTCTCAACACATATATGCAAGGCCATTAAAAGTGCTATGCTTTATAAGAAAATGAAAACAATAAGAAATTGAGCAGATAATATCTACAATAGTAATATCTTAGAGATGCATTTTCACCATTCTCCAAAATAATTTTAGATACCCACAAAACACATGTAAGAAAGATTGACCTCACATATAATTATAGAAACTCAAATCAGTTCAAAATTATATTCCATTTTGCCTATTAAATAATTTTTAAAATATAAAATTTATAATAACAATGGAAGTACAGTATTATATATTGCTGTTGATAGTCCAAACTGGTGTATGATAATTTGACAGGAAAATAATGGCAACAGAAATCAAAAGGAAAAAATGACCACAAATTAATATTAATGGCCATGTCTGGGATATTTTTATTTATAATGGTGCTCAGCATATGACATCATAGAATTGAAAAAGTGAAAAAGAGGAAGTGTGCAACAGTAAATAAATCATTTCAGAAAGTGAAAAATCAGTGCTGGCAATGGGCAGAGTGAGGCTGTGATGAGCAACATACACAAAACATCAATACTCATCAGTGAACTGTGGCTGTGACCAGGTATGAAACAAGACAGAGACCAGGACTGTCAGCAAACACAGAAAACCACCCAACATCCCCTCTTTGTACTAACCTAAGTGATTACTACTTATTTACCAACTAGAGGCCTGATGCATGGAGATTCGTGCAAGAATGGGCCTTCCTTTTCCTGGCTGCTAGCACCACCTTCACTCAGGCTGCAGCCACCTTTCTGCCTTCCCATGCTGCCCAGAGGCCTGGAGCAGCTGGGGCGGTGTGGAATGTCTGCATCATCACCATGATGATGACGCAAGTGTCCCACCCCCAGCCACTCGGCGCCTGCATATGCAAATCAACCCACCATCTTTGTTGGGTTATTTTGCATACTCACTCCTGATTGGCTGGTAGGCGTCACAAAGGTATGGTCAATTTGCATCTTTCTCTTTTATTAGTGTAGATGTTAACACAGCACCACTTTAATCTTCCTACCACCTAGAGAATTGCCAAGATAGCCAATCCCTGAATTGCCTCTATTTTTGACAGCATCCAATTCAGAAATGACTCCCTCCTCTTTAAGCCCATTTAGAACCACCCACCATAAGCCCAATCTTTAAAAACTATCTCCAAGACCCTTCTACTGAGACCTCCACAGTTTCTCTGGAGAGAACTCTCCCTTGCTTCATCCAGCTAAATATGCTTACTGTTTCTCTCTGATGTGTTCTCCTGGTTTTTGGCTGGTGGATTTCAGTAAGTACTTGACCTAGATCTTAGAAAATGGAGACAGTATAGAGGGGAAGAAGGGAAATTCAACCTGGAGTGATGACATATCCATCTGATAAATTAGAAAACTAAATTTTAGATTGGCGGCAATCACTCCAAGGATCATGCTATGGATTACAAATTACAAATTAAATCAGCTCTCACATGTGTCAAAGCTTTATTTCTGTAGGAGTCAATAGTCACTTGCTGCAGTATCATCCTTGAGCCAAGAAGGTTCACACCAAAAAGCCATCTGGAAAGCTTAGATGAGAACTTTTTGATCTAATCCAGTTGTCCCTCAAAGACACCATCCATCTACTAGGATTGGCCTCACAAGACTACAAAGAGATTTCTCTGATACACTGCTACATTTTTATGTTCTTGTAACTCTGTGTTGGGCCAAAAATGACAAAAGTAGGAGGAAATACTTCCTTGAAATTAACTAGCTTTAAAAAAAAAATAGAGGAAAGGAAGATCAGTCAGATTTTGATAGAGAAAACTTATGCCAAGTTCTAAAGGCATAAAAATGCCAAATGCAGGAAAGGATATATTTCAAACTTAAATTGGGTCTGGAAATGTTGCAGGGATAGATACATATGGCAGACAAACAGAATGCATGCCAAAAGAGGCAAAGTGAGTGTGAGAAGGTGTGAAGATTGTTCTGTGCATATGGGAAACATTAGCCAAAGAAAATATCTGTATAGGAAATGGGCCACATTTGTACAGAAAAGAGAAGTTTTGAATGTGATATGAATAAGGAACCAGAAAAATTAGTTTGACATTTTAGTATATATTTTCCTTTTTATATTTTATTGATTTCAGAGAGGGAGAGGAAGAGATAGAAACATCAATAGTGAGAGAGAATCATTGATTGGCTGCCTCCTGCATGCCCCCTACTAGGGATCGAGCCCACAACTTGGGCATGTGCCCTGACCAGAATCAAACCATGACCCCCTGGTTCATAGGTTCATGCTCAACCACAGAGCCATGCCAGCCTGGGCCAGTTTGACATTTTAAATGGTCTTAGATTCTATTTATTTCTCCCTCTGATTCAAAATAAGTATTTTCCTTCTTTATCTAGAACCATCCCTTTCCTCTTTTCCATTCGATTAGCTTAGAACACATGAAATAAGCCTGCTCCTGTTGTAGAGTTTAAATGTAGACATATCTAGGAAGAATCTAGAAGGCATGACCAAATATTTATTTTGTCTTATTTCATGTTTTCCCATTAATGATTAGACAGTCAGCACTAATTGGGGGGGGGGGGTGAGGGGGGTATCACATGAAATGCAATAGAATGACTAATATGTTAAGGGAAGATTTTAAAATGGAATACATATTTTACAGTGTTATTATTCTGAAAAGGTAGAAGACATAGCATTCTTGTGTTTAGTTTCAAGGTGTCCTATTTATAGAGACAACTCTATTAACATGTATTGAGCCATGACAAAGGTATTTTCACAACATTTCAACATCATCTTAGTTAAAAGCAAAAGCTCATCTGGTGACTTGGTTTTAATGTTATATAAAATATGTATGACTGGAATAATTACATAATGTTCATAACAAATTATCTCAAAATGTTAGAAGCTTAAAACAACAAATATTTATTATCTCACATTTCCTGTGGGCCAAGCACCCTGCTACGGCTTAGCATGGTCCTCAGGCTCATGGGCACTCATAAGGCTGCAGTCATGGCAAGACTTGACTGGGAGTGCCCTAACCTGTTTGGCTCCGTGGGTAGAGCGTCGGCCTGCGAACTGAAAGGTCCCAGGTTCTATTCCGGTCAAGGGCATGTACCTTGTTTGCGGGCACATCCCCAGTGGGAGGTGTGCAGGAGGCAGCTGATCAACGTTTCTCTCTCATCGATGTTTCTAACTCTCTATCCCTTTCCCTTCCTCTCTGTAAAAAATCAATTTTATATATATTTTTTTAAAAAAAAATAAATAAATACATGTAGGTGAAAACATATGAACTATTTTAAAAAAAAGACTTGACTGGGAGAAGATGTACTTTCCTGGAAACCACTGATCTGGCTTCTGTTTCCATTGTGCTTCCTAGTCCTTAATCTCATATAAATACAATCATGAAGCTCATAGCCTTCAAAGACTGGGTTTTTTATTAGTAACTAGAGGCCCAATGCATGAAAATTCATGCAAGAGTAGGCCTCACTTCCCCCGGCTGGCGGCACCTCGGACCCGGGCTTCCCTCCTCTGATCCTGGCTGGCTTCCCCTGGGCCACCCGCAGGCACCCGGCACCCTGGCTGGCTTTCCTTCATCAGGAAAGATGTCTGGAATGACGTCCAGAAGACATCCGGTCTAATTAGCATATTAACCTTTTATTATTATAGATATTCACTTAAGATTTTTCCATATCTTTACATGGTTTGATAGTGTATTTCTTGTTATTGGTGAATTGAATTCTATTGTATGGATATACCACAGTTTGTTTCTCCTTTCACCTTTTGAAAGAAATAATAATTACTTCCAGTTTGGGGCAATTATGAATAGAACTCCTATGAAAAGTCATGGACAGGGGTGCAGATGTTTATGTGTACATACATTTTCAAGACAATTGAGTAAATACCTAGAGGCACAATTTATAGGTTATAAAGTAAGTCTATGTTTAGTTTTATATCAACTTTTGAACCTAATTAGATACATGAATACTAAGTTATACAATTTTTAACATAATGTGATTTATATATTTTATCACCCACCCCCCTGATAATAAGCCTAATAGCAACCTCAGTTTCTTTGATTGACAAGAGACTTTCATGAATAATTTTAAGACCTGTTGTTCCCTGTACCTTCACCTCTTTTTATGCCTATGTCTTTTATGAGAATCTTTAACAACTCTGCTGCTCTCTGAATTGCCTCACAGGTTACCCTCATTCACTTCTCATATGTGAAGGGGCTCATTATAAAAGTCATAAAGAAAGAAAAAGATTCATAAAGTTGCCTTATAATACAATCTTCCATGCAGAAATATGATGTTTAATGTGTAATTTATTATGACTACTGAAATGCTTCTTCTCGGAGCATGCAAATGAACGGTGACTGAACAGGTGGTCACTGAAATAATCAAATGTAAGAAAATAGGGGGCAGAAATGGCTCATCAATAAATACTATATCATTGCTGTCGCCATCTCACACAGGGGAAAGCAGGCTTCCCTAATCTTGCTCTCTGCTCTTGCTACAAAGGAACCTCTTGACTTTCCACTTTTTTGGTCTCTAAAATGATTGGAGAACTATTTGCTTCTCATGGACTTCTGACAGTCAGAAGGCAATATTGGGAAGCTCATAATGGATGCAGAATTAAGCATGGTTTTTGTTTCTAAAATATGTATTTACCATATAAACTTCTATAATATTCTCATGAGGCTGAAGTTCTGTTTTAAGTTAGTCTCACTTCAACAAGACCATAATTCTAAATTTTCACCAATATTTCTTCAAAACTCTAAAATACAAAGAACCCAAATTGTCAACTTCAAAAATATGCATAATTGAGGTCATTTGTAACTGTGCCATTAAAAAATATAATGTGCTGTTGAACTTTATTTATGTTAATTAAATGGCAATAACCTCTTATAGGGATGAATTAATGAGTTCTTTATAACTATTTCTTCACCTTCATTGTTCCTACTCTAGGATTGTCTGTATACACTAATATGGAGAAAAAAAGAATTTACAACCTTTTGTAATATGACTGATATATTTGTATCAACCTGCCACCATTTCTCGATTCTAACCTGTTAGTTTCTTTTTTTTTTAACCTGTTAGTTTCTTATTCAAAAAGCTTCCAAAGTTACCAGTGATACGAGAGACACAAAAGCATCCATATCTAAAATAACCCAAACTTATGAGTAGCTGAATCTAACAGTCGTTCTCTATACCACGGAACAGTGAAAGTTGTGAAACATTAAGCAGGCGGCATTCACTGCATTAGCAAAGTAGGGCTCTTCTATTGTGTAGGGAAGGCACTAGATCATGGGAGACAGCACCACAGACTTGCAAGGAGCCTCAATACAAACTCATCAATATTTTCAAAACACATCACATTCCTCTTGTGCTCCTCTGAGATACATTAGCAACCTTATTAGATTCTCTGTTTTGAATTATCTCCCTGTCTTAATCCTTGACCTACTAATGTCTCAAAATGCATTAAAGCAACAATTAGTCCCTTCTCTGCTCTTTTCTTTATGCTGATTAGGCATTTGGCACTCTCATAAGTATAATAAGACTCATTTTTCTTCCCCCTCTTTAGTGTGATAAGGTTTTTATTTTAAATAAGTGCATATAAATTACTGCACAATGTTGAACAACTTCAGTGAGAAGATTATGGGAGTAGAGATGGAATAAAAAGAGGCAGAGAAAAAAAATTTAATTGGGAGAATATTGATGTTTCCAGATGATGTTATTTTTAATCTATTAAGTAGAACAAATTTTTTAATTCTTTTACATTTGAAAAACTGAAGTCTACAGTTTACTTAATTTCTACTATTTTTTCCTTCAGTTGATTTTCCAGTAAGTGATCTTTCTATTTTCTGTCACCACCAGAGATTTTTCTCTTTGATGTTTTATATTCTTGATGATATAAATCATCACTTTTCTATTTATTCGAATAGTCCAAATAGAGTGACTAAAGTTCTGCATGCACATAAACATATAGACACATATACAGGGTATCCCAAAAAATGTGTACACACTTTAACAGCTGATAGCTGTAGATTCTATTATATTTTGAAAATAAAATCTATTTTAATAAACACTGCCTTTATAATGTGCATATATTTTGGGGGACACAGGGGAAAGCACGTGTCCCAAAACTAGCTAAAATATGACATTCTAGAGGCCCGGTGCATGAAAATTCATGCACTGGAGTGGGGATCCCTCAGCCCGGCCTACCCCCTCTCACAGTCCAGGAGCCCTCAAGGGCGGGAGGTGACCCAGCGATCAGGGGAAGGCGACGCCCCATCACAACCGACAGTTGGACATGCCTCTCGCAATGTTGTTGCTGCTGCTGCTGCAGCTGCTGCTGCTGTTGCTCTGTGGCATCTCTCCGTACTGTGGTTCATACTCGCCGTGTTGGGGTTGCGCCCCAGGTTCATGATGTTCAAGGCCTGTCCCCGGGGGTTCAGGCCTCCCATTGCCTGCTGCTGCGGAGGGACAGCAGGTCATGGCCCGCTGGCTTGCATGGCGTTCAGGTTCAGCAGGCTGGGCTAGAGCTGAAGGCCGGGTGGGCTGGCCACTTACTTGGCCGTGTGCTATTTGATGAGAGCTGCCATCAGCTGAGGGTTTGACTTGAGGATGTTGAGCACGTGCTGCTGCTGGGGGAGCTGGGAGACTTCAGGGTCCACAGCAGGTCCTGCAGGGCACCTGGAGAGACTTTCTGAGGTGGCTGCACCTTGGGTCTGCATAGACATCACGGGTCTGAGCACGCCTCACATTGACTGTTGCTGGGGGATGGGTGCTGGCTGCCACTGCCGGGGCTTGGGGCAGGGGCTTGGGGAGGCAGAATAGCAGGCCCACTGACCTGGTTGGGTCACATTCAGGCCCGTGGGGGCCATCTGGCTCTCAGGGGTCACTGTGCCTCAGGGGCATACCGTTGTTGGTGCTCACCCAGTAGAGATGCTGCTGCTGCACCTCACGTGCAATCTGCCGGTGCCTCCCCTGCTGCAGGTGGGCCTGGGTGGGGTCGGAGGAGCTGGCACCTGGTTAGTGGGCTTCCCAGTACAAACTGGTGAGGGGCTGAGTTCTGGCCACGCTGGAGAAGCCGGCTAGTGACATGCTCACAGGCGAGGTCTGAGGCAGAGTCGGGGGCTGTGGTGTCCAGGGTGTGCTGGGATACAGTGTGGGGGGCCAGGGTGGTGCTGAAGGAGGGGAAGGCAGACTCAGCTGAGGCACAATGTGGGTGTTGATGGTGGCACCCGCTGGCACATGAGCTACGCATGCTGCTGACGGTGCTGTGTCTTCTGCTGGCGGAGCTTCTGCTTGATGTTGAGGCAGTAGGGAATGGGGCATGTTTTCTCGGCAGTGTTTGGCATGGGAGCAGCAAAGGGCTATGAACTGCTTGCACACTCCGCAACCTCCATGGGTCTTGTGCTGGCAGCTCTTGATGTGCTGCACAACCCACCTCATCTTCTGGCAGGACGGCTGCGGGCAGTTGGCATCACGGCACTGGCAGGCATGCCTTAGGGACTGGATGAAGCACTGGATGGCCTAGCGCTGCCACTCCCAGAGGCTCCTGAACTGTGGCTCACCCGCCACCCCTGCGGGAGCAGAGGCAGCCCCACCTCCTCCACTTCCGCTCCCCGGCCTCCTCTGCTCTGGCTCCTCAGTGGAGGTTACCACCTCCTCCCCCAGTGGCTCCCTCAGTGGCATCAGTGCTGTTTCCTGAGCAGCCAGCAGAAGAGCTCTCAGGACCCCCTCCTGCCTGGACTCTCCAAGAAACAGGCTGTTTTGGAGCCAACTTTTATTGTACTTGCCGGGGCGACGAAGCAAGCATTCCGCCAGGCTGCTCACGCTGCCTGCTCTCAGCAGCCGCCCCCTGGGACTGGAGGACTCTGGCGGGGCTGAGAAGACTAGGGGCCGCCATCTTGTGGCTATGGGCACCACCATCTTTGTGACAAAGTGCCGGTTAATTTGCATATTATCCTTTTATTAGATAGGATAATATATATGTAATCAATATATTACATATTTAATTATATATAAAATTAGTCAGCAGACACTCATGTGGATTCCAAAATTATCTCTAAATTTTTGCCAAATTGTTCCTTAATTGTGTGATAATTTCCCTGGCCCCTCAAAATACCCCTTCTATATCTTGGAGTCCTATATAATAGCAGTAATATTAGCTTCCAATCAGAAATGCAGTTATTAATGACACAAATTTTCTTGATGGATTTGTGTTCATACCAAATAGAATATGACTGATTATTAAAAATGAGGTACTGCCCAGCTGGTATGGCTCAGTGGTTGAGCGTTGACCTATGAAGGAGGAGGTAACAGTTCGATTCCGGTCAGGGCACATGCCCGGGTTGCAGGCTCGACCCCCAGGATGGGGTGTGCAGGAGACAGCCAATACATGATTCTCTCTCATCATTAATGTTTCTATCTCTCTCTCCCTCCCTCTCTCTTTCTCTCTGAAATCAATAAAAATATTTTTTAATGAGGTACTTACTGATTCAGCTGAATCTCAAAAGCCTAGAACAAAATGTAGCCACCAAATACTCTCTCTTTAAAAGCAAGCTGCCAACTAACTGGTCCATGGATTACTTGACAAGGTGTGGCCCCAGGCAGTGCCACCAGCATTGCCGAGGCTAGAGGGGAGATTGGGGACATCCATTTAGATGTGTGATGGCAGCCAACTAAGAGGGCTTCAAGGGACCACCAAAGAGCTTGACCCGCATTTCTGGAAGTTTGGGGAATTAGACAGGTTCAGTGGTGATATGTGAAATATTTAACAACTTGCTACTACACTGATGTTGGCAGACACTGGAGCAGGAACCTGGAGCCCTGTGATGCTGGACAATACCTTTCAATTGCTGGATTGTAGCAAGTGAGGAGACCCATGGAGGAAGGGGGAGGGGCACACTGACTTGATTGGAGAACTCAAGGTAACCTACCTATAGCAAACTTAGAAGAGTATGTTCATGTATTAACAATCTGTAAGGTCCTGCCATTCACAAAGGAGCAGCCTTGATTAATACCTGATTCACATGGGCCACATAGAAAGTCAAGAGAAGTGAGTGGGATGCTGTTAATCTGAGCCAATAGCAAAAGAGAGACAAAAAGAGAGAATGTGTGTGTGTGTTGAATCTGGAATGAGCACCACTGTCATGCTGGAACCAAGCAGGAAGGAGCATTAATTTCAAAACTTTGAATTTGATTATTACTCTGGTCTAGACATTTTAATGACTAAAGTGAGACTGTTCTCTGAAAATTTATTTGAGGTCTTCATTTATCTAAGTGTAATTGAGTAAAAATCTGAGGCAAACCTCAGAATTCATCCGGGGCAATGAGAAAACTGTCCCGCAGTCCAAATTTAAAAGGTTAGTGGCAGGAAAAGTAAAGTTTGTTTTCTGCGTGCAACTTAATATTCATTCAGTACAAGGATTACAATCACAAGGCAGCCAATTGAACTTCAACTGCCATTCGGACAAGGCAGGGCTTTTCAGATCAATCGGGGCTTTTCAGATCAATAGGCGGGAGGGGTCGGGGCACTTTGTGGTATCCTATTTGGTTGGTTTGGGTTTCTTTGGGACCAGTGCCAGGGAAGAAAAGACTATAGAAAGCCGGAACTGCTCCATACTGATTTATGTGCTCCTGACAGGCTTTAGGAGGACACTTCTGGCAGAAGCCAAAGTAACTGTTTTACACACGTTTTCCTGAGCCCAACAGGAGTGGCTCACTTGGCTGAGCGTGGTCCTATGCACCGAACAGTTGCCGGCAAGGGGAATGTCTTTTCTTTATATAGAGACTGTATTGGTTTTGGTAAAGTGAAGATTAACACCACATCAGA
Source organism: Cnephaeus nilssonii (assembly GCF_951640355.1). Lineage (NCBI taxonomy): Eukaryota > Metazoa > Chordata > Mammalia > Chiroptera > Vespertilionidae > Cnephaeus > Cnephaeus nilssonii. The sequence continues at coordinate 98,042,896 of NC_137073.1, forward strand.
ACCTCATGCCTGTGCTTTGCAGGGTATAGGAGATGAATTCCTGTCCTGGACTCCGTGGTCCCAGCAGACCCTGGCAGCAGTCATTGTGAGGTGTCACCCAAGTGACTCTAAAAGGGCCAGGTGGCAGGATAAGAGGTGAACCCCCAAGAATAAACTAGATCGGCAATTCCTAAACTTGTGGCCCTACTATCCCTTCACACTCTTAAAAATTATTGAGGATGTCAAAGAGCTTTTGTTTATGTGGATTTAATCTACTGATATTTATCATATTAGAAATAAAAAATGAGAAATGTCTTAAATATGTTATTGTCTCCTTAAAGTTATGATGACTATATTATGTTAATATAAATAACATTTTTATGGAAAATAATTATATTTTTTCAAAGCAAAATTAAAAAGTTAAAAGGGTATCATTATTCCACATTTTCACATATCTCTTTAGTATTCATATTAATAGGGGACAGTTGGATTCTTATATATGATTATGCATTTAATCTGTTATGATATGTTGCTTTGGTTGAAGTATATAAAGAAAATCCAGCCCTATAGAGAAGTGTACTTAGAAAAGAGTGGAGTATTTTAGTAGCTGTTTCAGATGATGGATATGGATGTTCTAATTTTAAATTATTTTATTACACATTATCAAAATTCACATTCATTAATAACACTACTGTATTAGTCAACTCAGACTGCTATAACAATATATCACAAACAGGGTGGCTTAAACAACACATTCATTCTCCCAGTTCTGAAGGTTAAAAAGTCCAAGATCAAGGTGCCATTTAGTTTGGTTCCTGGTTAGACCTCTCTTTCTGGCTTGCCAGTGTTTTTCTTCTCCCTGTGTCCTCACATAAGCAAGAGAGAAAAGGAAGGGAGGAGAGAGAGAGAGAGACAGAGAGAAACAGAGAGAGAGAGAATATCTAACCCCATCAGAGAGGCTTTATCCACATGACCTCATCTAAACAGCCCCACCTGTAAATACCATCACATTGATGGTTAGGTGAATTTTAGGGGGACAAACATTCATCATAACAACCACGAAGCTTATCAGATTAAGCTTTACATATTGTGAAACTATCAAATAGTAGTGAAAAAAGTTTTCCAAAGTTCTTATTTTCTTTTGAAATCTCCAATTTTATCTTAGCTACAAATAATGTCTTTTATTTTCCTTGAAGTCACAGGCTCACTTAATTTATTTTTGAGAAAATGTCCGTCAAATATTCAAGCCTGAAAATTATAGTTTGTTGACTGTTCTTTAAAATAGAATGAGTGTTCCATAAAAAAACTAGTTCAGTTCATACCTGAAACAATTGCATGTGTATTTTTTTATAGAATCCACTCACATTATCACCAACATATTAAAAAATGGGTATTAAGATTTTTTTCCTGCTTTATCAAAGACATTCACAAGCAAAACTATCAATTTATTTTTAACATAGCAACTGTGTCATGATGAAAAATTGAATGCCAACCAGTCCAGTTTTGTGCCATCATCTTGATTCATGCTAAGGTTCCATCAGTTTTACAATCATTGCTTTTGCACCTTTACTGAAAAAGGTGTATTAAATCTTAATCCTATATAATAAAAGGCTAATATGCAAATAGACCGAACAGCAGAACAACCAAACAACCGGTCACTATGACGTACACTGACCACCAGGAGGCTTGCGTGGAACACGGCGGGCGTTGGCCACAGCAGGATGGTGGAGCAGGTTAGCGGGGATGCCAGACACTGGTCACTGTCATCAGGGAGAGCCTCTGGTGGTTACTGAAAATTCTTTGCTCCCATGCACCATGGTCCTGCCCGGCGCTTGCACCTGCTGCAGGCGCTGGCCCCACTTACATCTACTGCCAGTGCCAGAGCCACCGCTTGCACTCACTGCCGGTGCCCAGTGCTAGCCGTGATCGCTCGGTGCTGTCAGCAGGTGCAAGCGGTGACTGCCAGCCCTAATCACCCCTCAGGGCTTCTCCACCTCACCCTGCTCCTGAAGGGAGATCAGGGCCAGCAGCCACCTCTCGCACCCACTGCCAGCGACAGCCCCACTCACACCCGCTGCCGGTGCCCGGTGCCAGTCACAATTACTCGGCGCTATCAGTGGGTGCGAGTGGCAACTGCTGGCCCTGATTGTCTCTGAGGGTTTATCCCTGCTCCTGAGGGGTGATTGGAGCAGCAGCTAGCACCCACTGACAGTGCCTGCCCCAAATACTCCATGCCTTCAGCGGGTTCAAGCAGGGCCAGTGCCATCAGCATGTGGGAGCGGCAGCAGCAGGAGTGAGGCTACTGGCAGACACGGGACCGGGGGCCAAGGCAGGAGGGACCAGGTGGGGGTGCAGAGGATGGGTCGAGACCTGCCCCTGTGCCTATCACAGCCTCACAGCCCACAGTTCCTTTCAAGGTGCACGAATTCATGCACTGGGCCCCTAGCATTATTATAAAAGGCATTTCTGACCTTGCAGTCCTCCAGAAAGAGTATTGAGAATCTTCTAGGACCTACATACTGTATTTAAGATCTCCTGAGCTAGATAATATGGTAGTCAAGGAGAACAAATTTAGTGGCTTATCTGAATGAGAGAGCATCCTGGTGTCTTGAAGTGAACTGGCATAAGCAAAGTCACATGGATGGAAGTGACAAAACTAGCTCTAGAACCCAAGCACTGAATCTTCTAGACCACATTACATTTATGATTACTTGTTCTATTCCTTATCTCATTGAGCCTTAGTTAAAGCTACGTAGATATAGTCTAACATTCCTTAAAATTGTTCATTATCTTACCAGAAAAAGGGTATCAGATAAGATTATTGTACTGATGTCATCCGAGCCCTTGCTTATAAGTGCATTCAAGTAGAGAAATCAATATTCTTCAGGAGAAAATTTGTGTCATTATAGCCACAGTCTCTGTTACCAGCTTGGAGACATTGTCTTTTTTTTACTTTTGTTTTTATTTCAGAGAGGATGGGATAGGGGGAGAGAGAGAGAAACATCAATGATGAGAGAGAATCATTAATTGCTGCCTCCTGCATGCCCCCTACTGAGGATCAAGCCTGCAACCTAGGCGTGTGCCCTGACCAGGAATCAAACCGTGACCTCCTGGTTCATAAGTCAACACTCAACCATTGAGCCACAAGATTGGAAATGCTCAGAAAGACATACTTGTTTTTTTGAAAAGTAGATAAAAGAAAAAGTTGCTTTGTCTTAGTAAAAAGCATCTTCCTATGTCTAAAAGTGATGGGGGTTATTAAGCAAAGTTGTGTGCCATTTTGAGCTACAGTATTGAGCACTTCCCTCTGGCAGCCACTAAAACAAAAATACATCTTTCTCTCACCTCTTTTTTCTACAAAGGAAAAATAGGTGAAATCTAGAGCAATTCAGTACTAAAATTAGAAAGTACGGCAGAGATGTGGAGGTGGGGTGAGGCCGAGTGGTAATAGATTTTTGAACTCAGGAGGTGTTGGATGTTAGGGTATTAAAACATTGCCTACAAAATGTTACAGAAGATGCCCTGCTTTTCCTAATGATTATGCAACTTGGGTTGTCAGCACCATTTGGGCTTGAAAATATTCTCTGCTGATAGGATATGAGGGATGTGAATAACAGAAGGAAAGCTTTCAGAGCAAGGACAATGAATGCCATGTGTAAAGAATCATAAAATGGCCAGGATACAAAGAAGTTGTACTGTTGAAATTTCTTACCAAGAGAGTGTCTATATTCTGTCTATAGAATGAAAACAAAAGCCTTTGTTTCATTCTATATAGACACACACACACACACACACACACACACACACACACACACACTATACATGTTTTACACAATAGTGAACAATCTAAAATATGCCAAAGCTTGAGATAACATAAAAAGATGGATATCCATTATTTAAAGTGTCTTTTAAACTTACTGTATAAATGTTACTTATTTTCATTCACTTCACCCATTGATTATTAAAAATTTAGAAGAGCTATATAATATATTTTATTAGATTTATAAGTACGAAAGCGTTTCCATAATAAATTTTCCCTACAATTTTGGAGCTATTAATAATGTCTGCTATATACTTATTTGTGAGAATTCATTAAGAGATTGTACATAATGATTGTTTGATTTAAAGTATTCACTTTGGCTATATACAATAACTTCTATTGCCCAGCTAGTATGGCGCAGTGGCTAAATGTCAACCTATGAACCAGGAGGTCATGGTTTGATTCTTGGTCAGGGCACATACCTGGGTTGTGAGCTAGATCCCCAGTGTGGAGTGTGTGGAAGGCAGTTGATCAATGATTCTCTCTTATCATTGATGTTTCTCTCTCTCCCTCTCCCTTCTCTGATATCAATAAAAATATTTTTAAAATAATAATTTATATTTAGTAAATATTGACACTATAAAGATACAGCAATGGACAAAATAAAATTATTTGCTTAAACATAATTAAAACAATTTTCAGGACCACTATAATTCTCTATTTGAATGATTCTGTAAGCATGTTCCTAAAGCATTATTTGTTATATTTCTAAATGTGGAAGAAGAGATCAATAAGGCATCTACAATCCTTTAATATTAAGTATATGTAATATCAGACTCCTGACAATGCTTTATCAAAGATGCTGAAAGAGTCTAAGGTGATAGTTACATAAATGGATGATCCAAGGCCACTAAGTAGGGCCTTATTTAAATACTGGTAAACAAAATAAAGCTGGCTTTTTTATTCATATTTCATTTCAGTGCATATGGTAAATTAATGAAAATAGTTGATTTTCAATGCAAATGTGGAAAAGAGAAAAAAGTTGATTAGTATCAACATGCTCTTTACAAAACCTTTATTTTGGTCAAGCAGTCCAGTTCTTGAAATTCTTAAAATCGTTTTTTATTGACACCAATAAAAGGGGAAAGAAAAAGTTTTACCTTCTTTTAGTACACATTTGGAAATAATGCTTACTCAACTACACTCAACAATAAACCTGCCAATCAAATTTAGAGGGAAATAAAGGATTACCCACTCACCTACTAATTGAAGAATTAAGCTAATTTATACAATATAACAATAATGCTGCCAACTGCCACTCTTGCTTTTGTTCCACTACATCTTTTTCTTTTGAATACAAGAATCGGCTTCTCTTGACATTCTACATGCTTATGAAATACACTTTTTTCCCTACATAGCCTATAACTTTGCAAATAAATTTATACTCAACAAACCATTATTTTTCCATATGAAAAAGCTTTAAAGATACACTCCTACTATTATTTTAACAAATACTGAGTGCATGTTTTATGCCTGGCATTATTTGAGTCCTTGAGGAAGATAGAAAGCACTCAAAGAAATAATGGCTTGAATCTTCCCAATTTGGCAAAAGATGTAAATGTATAGATTCAAAAGGCTGAGTGAAGCAGGAACATGATAAACTCCAAGAAATTCATACAAAGACATTTCATAGTCAAATTTTTGAAAACTAAAGACACAAGTCAGAGGCAGAGCAGTGGTCAAGCATGGTACAGTCTCTGGTCCAACGGCATGTTTCTGCTATTGCTTTTGTTCTCCCGCGTGCTAGGGTTTAATAAAAAGATTCAACATGTCTGGGTCTCCAACTTATCTCTACATGGCTCTATTTTAAAAGTAAGAACACATCTTCCCCCAAAGTTACCAGTAAACCGTCTCGTGTATTGCATCGGTCCAAATTTGGTTATACGGTATACCAATTCCGAACAATCCTTGTGCCAAGACTATCTTCTGTTCACTGGATTTTCCTACCTAGCCTGGATGTTCTAAGTCAACCTTTCTGGCAAAGGGGAGGAGGTCTTGATTAGGTTACAATAAAGTTCTGTCCTGATGCTCTCATGAAGTAGGTCTCTCCCAGTTTTCCAGGAGCCATCGTGGCCCCTGTCAATTCATCATCAATCAAGCCCCATCCTTGTACCAACAGATAAAACCAAATTAATAAAGTCTGTCTTGAGCTAGCCCTCTTCTTTTTCAGGTAACATGTGCAAGTCGATCAGTGTTTCTGTAAGTATAATCCCCAGCTTCTAATAGCTGGTATCCCCAAAAGTAAGAATTCCAACCCACGTAGAAAAGGTAGCAGTGGGCACACAGGTGGCAAAGCCAGTGCTACTTCTTTTCCTTTTCTGCCTTAATTTAAGAGTATATTTTCAGTGACTTTTTCCTTCCAAGCAGACTTCACCATGCAGATTACCTATGTGTACAGTTAGTAAATAAAGTGCCCGAACCTCTCTCTCATGATAGCCTATGTCGAGGGAGGCCTCCATCAGCCTGATGTGCTGATGAAGAGGCGAGGAAGCATGGCCCCAGGCCTCTGTCTTGGATACACATATACCCTTCTCACAGTGTCAGCTTCTCACTATTCGGCAAGTAGGACTTTTTACATGCAAAACCACTTATTGACAAAAGAAGAAACCAAGCCTTGGAGAGATTAGGACTTATCTAATATATGATTGGTAAGTTTCAGAATCATAACCATTTAGTACAACTTTAAATTCAGGACTATCTTCACCATACATCTCAGATTTTGATTAACTAATGACATCATTCACCAAGAGAATTTTAATTCAAAATGGTTATCAATATGCCATAAAAGTATTTTTGAAATGCAGCCTCTCTATTTTATTTCTTTTTAAATACAAGGAATTCAAAATGGATGTGCCTGTTGCAAGGATGTCACTGACACTCATAGGCATGTGGCACAAAACATACTTTCCTGTTTTTATTTAACGTGGTGATTTGTGAATGAACCATCAGAGGGCCCCAAAATATGAATTTGTGAAAGCAGTGTAATTAACAACTCTCAGCTAATTTTTGCACAGGTCACATTATGACTTCTCTCTGCATTCCCTTATAGTACAAGGAGATCCTTAGGAATTGCTCTAAAACTGATGTGTCATGTGACTTGGAGGAGTTCGTCCAGATTCAAGGTCCTCCAAGAATAATAAATATCTCTGCCACAAGGAAACTCTTTGAACTTGTCAATTAATACCATAATGTCAGTAGTATGGCCTCCAATTGGGGGTCAAGTCTAGTAATTCTTCTGCTATTGAATCACTGTGCTATTTTCAGCATCTTTTGTCAGTTGGACATTTTAAGCAGCAAATTACAGACATTTCTCCACCATAGTGTCACATTAAAGCCACCAGAAATTCCTTTTGCTCCCCAGAGCCTGAAAAGGCTGAATGAATGTACTTTAAGTAAAAAGTCTCCTTGCTGGGGCACCAGCAAAGGCAAGAGAAACCTTTTTGAAATGGTTACTAATGCACCACTACTTCAACTCATGCTGGCATATAATAATAAGTATTTTATTATTATATTTAATACAATCCAAAATTACTTTAGAATTTTATACAATGTACAGAGAAATAACACCACTGAGGTGTGTGTGATGAAAATGTAGCACATAGACACTAGCAAAATAAAATCTGTTTCTCCTTTAGTTCTAACCATATATCTTGATCCATCTTAACAAAATTCATCTTCACTAATGACATCCAGTGAAGAATTTAACAGAGCTTTGTGGTGATCTGTGAAACTCTTTGCCAAAATATTTCACCTGGGTTCAGGGTGACAAATTATATTTCTCACAGCCACCCATAGAGTGTAGAAGGAAATACAGCTTCCATACTAGCCACACTGTTAAAGTTGATAATAAGTGGAAAGGCTCATAAATTCAGTAAATATCACCTGTGATGGAAAAAGCAGCTGGCTTCTGACATCTAAAAGTGTTTAGAGGGGGTCTGTCAGCAACAACTATTTATTGAGCATTTACTATGTGCAGACAATGTTCCTGATGATGGGGATACAGAAGTAAACAAAACAGTGAGTCTACCTGCCCACAAGGACTTTACATCCTGAAGGATGTGAGGGAAAGAGCTGCTCACATACACAAAATCTACTCAATACATCTGATCATTTCAGACACTGCTAAGAGCTAGCTTGAAGTGAGATAATCTTACACAATCACAGCAGAGGTGACATCTGAGGTGTGACTGGTATGTTAAGAAGGGAAATTCATGATGAGGCAGGAGCTGACAAATATTCCAAGAGAGAAAAGTTCAAAGGCAGGTTCTAAAATGCACATCCAATTTTTTTGTCGATAATTTAATCTCCCCTCACCCTCTTTTTGTGTGAAATGCTTTCCTACATAGAAATTTAGCAAATTCTCACAGCAACCCTGAGACATGCATTTTATCATTCCTCTTTTACCTGTGAGAGCATGGAAACTAAACAGGGATGTTTGGCAACTTTCCCAAGGTCACATATAAATACAGAGCACAGGATAAATTTAAACCTGGTCTTTTAATCTCAAATTCTGTATAACACATTACCTTTCACAGGTGCCAAAGCTTTAATGAGTTGTTAAGGAACATCTTTAAAAAATTGTAAGACTTCCTTGATAACACGTCATTATTATTATTACCCAGGAAAATAAACATATCCTTTAATAGCCCTATCAAAGAAAAATAAAATAAGAGTGTGGGCTCTTTAAGAAACCAGGTGTTACAGCTGAGTATCTGGGCTAAGGAGGAGTTCCCTGAGTATAAGGTATAGCTGAGGCGGTTGAGATTTCATTGTACTTATCATGCATTAAAAGACAGTTCAGATTCTCTCTCTCTCTGCAGAAAAAGGATAATAGTTAAGAAGAGAGGGACAGAAATACAGAAGTAAATTCCAGATGACAAAAGAGATGTAAATTCCAGATGACAAGAGAGACATCATAAACCCAAAGAAAATGGAACCAAAGGTATTATTTAAAGTTCAGAAACATCTACAAAGATATCAACTGGTAATCAACACTTATACTCCCTGTGGCAGAGAAACTGAGCTCTTACTTTTTGTTTACTTTCACCAAGGCTCAAAACCACGGAGATGTGACTGGAAAACAGAAAAAATAAAAATAAAATGAGGGCGAGAAAAAAAATGAAACACATAGAAAATTATTGTTCTTACAACAAGGCACTTAACGTATACTGAGGAGTATTATTCCATGGTATCTTTTGGGTTCTATGCAAAAATATTTTTTTCTAACTTGCTTTTTAGACATAAATCTAAGGTGAGCACATAGAAGATAAGCCCTCTCCTTTCTTTTTTAAAAACATTTTTTATTGATTTTAGAGAGGATGGAAGAGGGAGAGAGAGATAAAACATCAATGATGAGAGAGAATCATTGATCAGCTGCCTTCTGCATGCCCCCTACTAGGGATCAAGCCCGCAACCCGGGCATGTGCCCTTGACCAGAATTGAACCCAGGACCCTTCAGTCATCAGGCCGACACTCTATCCACTGAGCCAAACCAGCTAGGGCAACCCACTCCTTTCAATTAGTCATCTGTGAAGTCAAACCAGTCATATGGTTATACCACCCTATTATCCCCTTACCTTCCATGTGGGAGCAGACTGTGATGGTAAGATCATAGTGTCAAAGAGGAATTATAGCTTTTAAAATCTAAAAGAGCCATTTAATTTTAAATTTAAACTATTGAAATAAAAAATTGAAATTTAGTTCCCAGTCACAGTAGACACATTGCAAGAGCTAGTTCATGGCTTTTGTCTTGGGCAGCACAGAATAGAGCATTTCCATATCATAGAAAGTTCTTGGGGCACAACTAGGCCATATGATTTCTGTGCAATGACATAAATCTCACAGCCTCTCTACCCCTAATCTCTCCAAAAACTTGCTTGGCTTCATTCTGGTCTACTTTTGATTTGCCATCTTTAATCTCTTTGCATTTGTTCTAACACTTTTATTTTACCGATGAAGAAATACCTGCCTATTGCAGTAAAATCTATCCTTTCATATAATAACTGGTTAATTAGTGCCTATATATTCTAGGCACTGAGTACAGACCAAACCCTGACCCTCATAAAGCTTAAAATATAATGCAGGGAACAAACAATAAAATGTAAACTTAAAAATGCATATAGCTAGCAAGGAAAATACGTAATTCAGGACAAAGGTACAGAGGAAGGGGATGTGGACAATTCATGACCTGGCTATTATATGAGGAAGAAGTGTAGCAGGCCAACTGTGGAAATAGAAGATAACAAGGTACTGCAATTGCTCATGTGAGAAGTGATGGAGCTAAGAACACAGTGAGACACTGTCAAATTTGAGATCTATTTTCAAGATAGAACCTATGGTATTTGCTGATGGGCTGCATATGGAGGATTAAAGGAGAAAGGAATCCTAACAAAAACCTGAAATAGATGGACCAGTTCCCACAAAAAGATTTCCCTAGATTAGAGAGACCTCATGCTTCCTTGCACTTTCCCTATATCTCCTTTATCTGATGATCTTCCCAAGTCCCTTCATAGTGTTGGTACTTTAAAAAATCTAGAATTTCTACACTTTGAATATGCTGAAATAGAAAGTCACAGTACTAAAAGCTATAGGGGAGAGGTGTAAACGTAGTTTTCATTATTTATTGCTACAAAGATGGCACTGTCTTTTTAAGTTTGTGCCCTAGTTTCTCATATCCACTAGTAGATTTAACATGCCCTATCACTCCTATTTTTATGTAAAAATATATATATTTTATTCTCTTAAGCAAAAAAAAATGCTAATAAAGAGAAAAGGAATTAATTTCTCAAGAACATTAGGAGGCTGGCTGTACAATTTTAGAGTTTCAAATTTAATAACAAAGTGCTGTAGTCTGTGAAGTCACAGCATGGATATTAGCTCTTTCAGGGAGAAACTGACTTATAGCACATACCTCCCTGAAACCAGGGAAAGACCCAACAGATTGAACAAGGTAATGCACAGATTTTATGGGCCTTCATTCACTCAACCTACTGTCTTAGGCTAACTCTGTGTGTCACCAAACAAACAAAACTCAACTAGGTCATACTTAATACTGAAAAATACAGTTTTTTCATCTCTGGTTTTAATAGCTAACCCAGATTGTTTTGTGACTAACTGGCAACTGATGATAACATCTTTTGCCCTAGGCAAAATGATAAGATTTCATTTTGGAATCTGCTTACTTTCACTTCATGCCCCTTTCTTTTATCTCTCCCACCCACTCCCTGTACACAAGGTTCTATCTTAAGTGTGCATTTCTCATTGGGACTAGGATCACCCATGGATAGTTAGGATCCATGGAAAGAAATAGCCCACAGAGCCTGAGTTTCTCCCATCACTCATCCTTGATGTTACCAGAAGGGTAATCTTGGCAGACGACTAAAAGCATGACACCCTCCGTGTTATAAGAAACATGTGCACTCATCCAATCTCTGTGATAATTCCTATGTGTATTATATGAAAACATAATTTTACCCAATAGCAAGAGAACACATTTTTCCTGACTTTCATATTATATCACTTTGGAAAAATAATGTTAGACTGCTTCTTATGATCAATTCTGATAGTTTCAAGATGAAACTTTCCTGGGAGGTGGTGGAGAGAGAGAGAGAGAGAGAGAGAGAGAGAGAGAGAGAGAGAGAGAGAGAGAGAAGAAGAAGAAGAAGAAGAAGAAGAAGAAGAAGAAGAAGAAGGAGGAGGAGGAGGAGGAGGAGGAGGAGGAGGAGGAGGAGGAGGAGGAGGAGGAGGAGGGAGAGGAAGAAGAGTGCTGAGATAGAGTGGAGAATATGAAAGAACAAGGTTGGAACACTGAAATAGAAAGGGGAACAATGACTCCAGGTTTGGCCTTAAAAGAGCCAGTGGTGAGACTTCCCAATCAGCTGAAATTTTCCAGTTCTGGACTTATGTACATTATATATGTTTGATTCTATGATACTATGATATAGTTATGGACAAGTTGCTCAAGCACAAAGAGATCAGGTAGCATACATAAAGCCGCATAGTTCGGGGGGGGGGGGGGTGTGGAATATAAACAACATCACAGGTCTCCTGGCTGCCAGACTTATGTTTCAAAGGCACTCACAGAGACCTAGAACTATTGCAGAGGGGTGGCCTCAAAGACAACTGCTTTCACATCATTGCCAGAAAGGGCTCCTCATACTATATGCATCCTTCTTTTTAAACCAATTCCTCCAAAGAGTATAACCTACTCCCTTAATTTTTACTATCAATATTGATGGTGAGTAATTTGAAGTTTCCTTTAAGGAGCACATACAATATCAGGCATGGAGACACAAAGATTAATAAGCCACCTCAAACTCTCCAATTTCAAACACCTTCTGAGATTCAATTGTTTTCCACATGTCCATCAATGGACACCCCAAAGAGACCAGATTTTCCACACTTACTTCAGTCTCATTGTTTTCCAATCTACCCCTCCAATATGCAATTTTTCTTTGCTGTATATTAAAACCCTTTTCTCCTTATTATTTCTTACATTTCCATTTCTCTCTTCTGCCACTTTTTCACATGAACCTAAAACATTTATGTTTCCTATCCTTACCCCACACCTTCCCACAGCCCTAATATTACAGTCTCTTCCTTTTGCCCATAGAGCCATTCTACACAGGAGTGTCCTTACAAAATTCCATTCATACTTCAAGATTCAGGCCAAATTTCATGAATCAACTGACCTTTCTTTATACTTCCACTAATATTTAACATGTTTACTTATCACATCCTATCTAATAAAGAGGGAATATGCTAATTGACCATCACGCCCTCACAAAGATGGTGGTGCCCACAGCCAATAAGGATGGAATATGCTAATTGATGGCCATGCCCTCAAAGATGGCAACACCCACAGCCACAAGATGGTGGCACCCAGTCCCCGCAGCCTCGCTGGGGCGGCAGGTGCACAGTATGGCCAGGCCCACCCCTAGGCGGGTCCGGCTGCTCCGTGTACCTGCCTCCAGAGTCCCCTAATCCCCTCAGCCCCCCAGCTGCCCAGGGCCAGCCCAAGGCACAGGTAACCAAGGCCGGCTAAGGCTTGCGCTGCCAGCAGTGGCAGCAGCAGAGGTGTGAAGGGGGCGTCACCTTCCCCAGATGGCCAGGTCGCCTCGCGCCCATGAGGGCTCCCAGACTGTGAGAGGGGGCAGGCCGGGCTGAGGGACCCCCCCTCCAGTGCATAAATTTTAATGCACCAAGCCTCTAGTTATATTATAATTAGCAACTTATATGTCTGCCTTTTCCACTATACAATGACCCCCTCAGGGAAAGGAATGGATCCTAATTCATCTTCAATGCCTACACTTACAGTCTAGCACTTTGTAGATATTCAACAGATTTTTGTAAATGAAAGACTGTACTGTGTCAATTGATAACACTATTTATTGAGTTCTATAATTACCATTATAAACATTCTTCACAACTTAATTAATCTCATTCTCATAACAAGCTCATGAAGTAGAAGCTATTACTATCCCCATACAGCAGATAAAGAAACTGAAGAACAGAGTTAGATAAATTACCCAAGATCACAAAGCTAGGAAATGGAAAGGATGGGATTTGAACCCAGGTGCTCTTAACCATTGGGCAAAATACTAACTGAAGATTAGGGACCAGTAGCCTTTTTTCTTTGAGGCCACATAGTAAATAGTTTTGATTGTGGACCTACCATAACTAGTCAACCTTACAATTGTAGCAGGAAAGCAGCTAGAGACAGGCAGAAGCGGTTAGGGGCAATCAGGAAGGCAGGCAGGCAAGCAGTTGGGAGCCAGCAGTCCTGGATTGTGAGAGGGATGTCCCAGATTGGAGAGGGTACAGGCTGGGCTGAGGGACAACCCCCCGCCGTGCACGAATTTCGTGCACCGGGCTTCTAGTATATAAATGAATGAGTGTGGCTGTATTTTGATAAAATTTTATTTACAAAAGTGGACAATGACCTGATTTGACCTAAGACACATGGTTTCCTGGAACTTAGTGTAGACTCTGTCTTATATATCACAATATTATGCACATTCCAGTACTTTAGTACTAAAAATAGACCCATGGGGTAAATCATGAAAAAGTAAGAGGCATTCTTTATTAGCAGAAGAGGAAAAATGATTACTGGGACAGCTGAAGAATGGCAATGGTCACAGTAGGCTATGATACTGCTGTTTATGTTTCCTATCCTTACCCCACACCTTCCCACAGCCCACAGGCTTATTTCCAGGGTGTTAAATTAATCTATTATAGTGGCTAAGACTATCCTGGAATTCTTCATAACATGATTGCAGTGGCTGCTGATACTGCTCTTAGCAAATCAAACCCCATCTCTTCCATCAATACCACAGTAAAGTTCTTTCCTGAAATTTTGTCTTGGGTTTAGTGCTTGGTGTGGTTAAGGAGAGGGCTCCAGGATGACTGTGCTGCCCAGCATTTGATGGCTATGTACCTAGGAGATAAATTAGAATGGTTGCCAAGAAAATGTCTCAACCTATTTTCTATCCACTCAGCAAAGACTTCTCTGGATGCTATCATGAGTCATGCCACATGCAAACCTTCTGACCAGGCTGGCTGGGGCCCTAAGGCCACTGTTATAAAACAAAGTAAATGTAAAATGTATGTAATAGCAGCATTGCAAGAGGTCTCCATTTGCTTGGCTTGGGAAGGGGTGTGGCTGTTGGTGGTATCCCTAACATTAGATTTGCAGAGCCCTGAGGAATCAACTCTGATATTTCTTTGAAATTTTTTTGCTGTACCCACCAAATGATTAGTGCCTTTTGCATAATGTTTGAGTGAATCTGTCCTACTTCCTAGCTTCTAGAGCTATGCTGCCTGTTGACACTGCTTATTCTGAAGATTCTGGACAGCCCCTGCTAGTTTATTCTTGATGCCAAGTCCCTGCCTGTCCTCTGTTGAATCCAATGGGTTTCCTTTAAGCAGCTATCACTGGATTCAAGGATTTCTACACTGAGTGGCCAGATTATTATGATCTCTGAACACATAATAATCTGGCCACTCAGTGTATGTATGTGTGTGTATGTGTGTATATACATATATATATATATATATATATATATATATATATATATATATATATATATTAGAGGCCCAGTGCATGAATTCATGCATGGGTGGGGTCCGGCCAGCCTGGCCAGGGGGGTGGTTGGCCGGCCTGCCTGCTGGTCGAACTCCTGGTCAAGGGGACAATTTGCATATTAGCCTTTTATTATATAATATATACACTGAGTGGCCAGATTATTATGCGTTCAGAGATCATAATAATCTGGCCACTCAGTGTATATTAATCACCTACTTGCCTCTCTGCATTTGCAGATTTAGTTCCAGAACTGATTGAATCCACCTGTAGCACACCTTGTTCCTCCTCATTTTGTCCCAGTCTCCTTGATCAGCCAACCTTGCTATGACTTTCTGCTACCCACTTACTTGCTCTTCCAATTTGACATACAATCCATTCTAACTGAACTCTTAGCTTTTACACTTGCTTTTCTTACTTGGCTTTTGTCTTTTCTTCTGGTTTTGGTATTTTTATAACTATTGTGACACCATGTTGTCATCTCAACCTATGCCCTCCCTTTGCAGCAGGCTTCCCTGGGAGGGGGCAGTTTTCCAACCATCAGATCTGGACATGAGAAAAGAACCTGTACACACCCTCGGCATTGTCCCCTCAGCCTCTTATCTTTTAGGTGTGATCTAGTTCCCCTTGGCACATGCTCCTGCATCTTCACATTTTTCTGTGCTTTACAATCCTCTATGTAGATGAAGGACTCTTCAAAGAGCCTTTGTAATCATGTTGTTTTTTTAATTTTCTGTCTAAATTCTGACCAATAACAACAAAAAATAGTCAAATATCCCAGTTCACTAAATATGGGTGTCCCAAAAAATGTATACACAAATTTTGAACAATTATAACGGCAATGTTTATTAAAATACATTTCATTTTCAAAATTGTGTGTATTTTTGGGGGACACCCTGTATTTAAGAAAACCATTGGTTCAATTTGTGCAATTAAGAGTTAAATATAGCCAAAACTGGTTTGGCTCAGTGGATAGAGTGTCAGCCTGTGGACTCAAGGGTCCCAGGTTCGATTCTGGTCAAGGGCATGTACCTTGGTTGCGGGCACATCCCCAGTAGGGGGTGTGCAAGAGGCAACTGATCAATGTTTCTCTCTCATCAATGTTTCTAACTCTCTATCCCTCTCTCTTCCTCTCTGTAAAAAATCAATAAAATATATTTTTTTTAAAAGAGTTAAATATATATATATATATATATATATATATATATATATATATATATATAGTGGTTGTTGTTTTTTAATATATTTTTATTGATTTCAGAAAGGAAGGGCGAGGGAGAGAGAGAGAGAAACATCAATGATGAGAGAGAATCATTCATTGGCTGCCTCTTGCACGCCCCCTACTAAGGATCAAGTCTGCACCCAGGCATGTGACCTGACCGGGAATTGAACCGTGACTGAGCTATACAGGTCAAACTATCTTACTATTTGCTATCAGTCACTGTTTGCCTACAGGAGATAGAAAAAAAATTGGTTTTTTCTTTACATATTTTTCTGTTATCAACACAGGTAAAGTGGGTTTAATGGCCCATTATAAGAGATTATTCAGTTACTTGCTAGTACATTATGCCAAAGTCCAAATTTTATGCCCTTTAAAATTAACCCAAATATGGATTTTCCAGAATTTATTTATTTGCTTTATTTATTTTTTACTTGTAACACAATCCAAATCAGATGAGAATATATTTGTTCTCAGTTGATTCTCAAATCACAATTATCAAATATTGTGTTTCTTTCTGCATTGTTCAAAGGCTGCAACAGTGATTTGAAAGAGACAAAAGATATCTAATGAACACTGCCATTTCTCTGGGGGAAAGTTCTACCCATCTAACAGCTATTTTAAGATGTTGAAGATGCATTACCACAGGCTGCAATTACTCTGTGAATCCCAATTTGAAATGAAGTCTCATCTCTCAAGGGTGTAATCCTAGGGTCCCATTTCCTTTTTCAGGCAAAGTAAACCATCTCTTTGACTAATAAGATCACTACAGGCAATCTCAGACAATCGAAAATCCTCTTCATCATTAAGTAAATAAAATTATCTTTTAAAAATAGGCAGTTTGAAATTCTCAAAAATAATAACCTACAGTGATAATAAGAGCAAATCAGCCACAAATAATCACTAACTGTGGTCAAATGTTGAATAAAGATCACATTTACTAATGGAGATTCTTTAAGCATCGTATCAATGTAGTACTGAAAGAAATGTTATAGAAATATATCTCTGATTGTTAGAACTTTGAATGAGCTTTTATAAACCAATAGTGCCATGTCTCCATGCAATAGTTATTATTTACTGCGTTTGTCTTCTTCCAAAATTAATTTCCCCAATGCCTTAAGGCCTTTTTCAATCAAAAAGGCAAAAGCTCCAGACCCTCTCCATTTTTTCTTCCTTATCCATGTTCTTCATCCCCTTCAAAGGATACCACAGGAAACCCTGGTCTGTCCAACCACATTACATTAATAGGCTCAGAGGGCATGTATATTGAGTGCAATCTGGAATTTTGTTGATTATGTTTCTAAGTTAAATAACAAACTCACAGAAAATTATCTCCTTCATTTAAATTTCATTTTCTGTTTCTTCTGTCTCTTCAACTGTAACAAAATGTAATCAATTTTGTTAAGGGGAAAAAATAAGCAATAGCTCTCAAAAATAATTTATTAATAATAATCACCTTGACCCCTAGCCAGTTTGGCTCAGTGGATAGAGCATCAGCCTGCAGACCAAAGGGTCTCGGGTTTGATACCAGTCAAGGGCACATACCTCAGTTGCAGGCTTCTCATTGGACCGGGCCCTGGTAGGGGCTTGTGTAGGAGGCAACCAATCTATGTGTTTCTCTCACATTGATGTTTCTGTCTCTTTCTCCCTCTCCCTGTCTTTCCCTCTCTCTTCCACTTTCCCTAAAAATCAACGAAAAAAAATATCCTCAGGCAAGGATAATAACCAAAAAAATAATAATAATAATCACTTTGCCTGCTGGCACGGCTCAGTGATTTGAGTTCTACCTATGAGCCACAAGGTCATGGTTTGGTTCCCAATCAGGGCACATTCCCCTGTTGTGGGCTTGATCCCCAGTTTGAGGAGTGCAGGAGGCAGCCTATTGGTGATTCCCTCTCATCATTGATGTTTCTGTCTCTTTCTCCCTCTCCCTTCCTCACTAAAATCAATAAAAATAAAAAATCACCTTAACAAAAGTGATATAACTGACCTGCATAGAGACGGATGTTTTACCTGTGTCTTCTGATTGTGAACATTTATTCATTTGAATCTCTTCGTGTTCCCTCAGTCCCTTATATCATTTCTGGAATGATAACATTTTTTCAGTCCCAAAGCCACTACTTGAGGCCAGGTGACCATGCTCTTTCACCTGCATTACTGCACCCTTTCTAACTGGCCTCCCAGGTCCTAGTCTTGCCTCCTGTTCCCACCTGGTAACCCATTCTCTACACTTTAGTCCTGATGAAAACTTCAAACTCTCTAACCAATTTATTGAGCCTTTCAGGTTCTAGCCCCTACTTATGCTGGCAGCCTTATCACCCCTTACTTCCTGCTTATTATAGCACATGTCATGTTCTCTTCCCCTGTAGGTTTGCAGACATGGTGCTTCAGTCTTCCTAAATACCCTTGCCTCTTCCCATTTCTTCGTCAAACACCCTTGAGGTTTTAGCATAATTTTTATTTCCTATCTTATGTTTTTCTAGGCCTCTACTCTAAGAAGTATTAGAGACATATTTTTCTTCCACAGTATTTTTCACATTTTATTTCATACTACTGGCCTGGTGCACGGATTTGTGCACATTGAAAAGAAATTAATTAGAAGAAATATTTTAATATCGCTATTCGCCCTTTCTCTATAATAGAAGTATCAGAGATGAAAGAAAATTAGTAAAATGTATATGAAAATAATATGTAAATTGATTAATAAATAACAACATGACATAACAACAAAGACATGATATAAAAACAACAAAAACATGATATAAAAACAACATTGATAAAAACCATGACTGATAAATTGATTAAACTTATTCTAATATCTCCCTGTATATCACATTAAGAGTAAAAAAACATTTTCAGAGTGCTTGACTATTTTCCCTTGTGATGAAGTATTTAGAACTTTAACTTTAATGTCACATGCTACATAGTAAATGAGGATGCAATTATTGAACATAGTTGTGGTGGAATGACTGTTACATGTCAGTTTTGCCTATCACTAAATTTCTCTGATGTTCATATTCTGTTGACAACGGCACTTTCAGCTTCAGAAAGTCAACAAAACGACCAAATTCACAATCGACAATGCCAGATCAAAACGCACATGTGCGATTGGCATTAGCAAAAGCTTTATATGTATCGTGTATTGCGCATGTGCGAGTCAACATTCATTTTTAAATTGCCACTGTGCATCATATCTATGGCTGGTTGGTCGGTTGGTCGGTCAGATGGTTGGACGGAGAGATAGTCAGTCACTTAGCCTTTTTCATGTGTAGATGATTAATATTCTCTTCACCACATGAGGACAGGGCCATAACTGCCTTGCACACCATTTTATAACCAGTAAACAATTTAATGTTTACAGAATGGGATGACTGCTTGATTAGTTGGGTGCAAGGATGGGTGGATGAATAGATAGATGAATGAGTAGATATTTTAATGTGTGGAGTTAGGATGGCTATCTGAGAAAAGATCAGAGACAAAGGAATTTGCAATCCCATTGCTGGCATCAATAGTCATCCGTGATCTTGCTTTCCACAGTCAACTGTGGTCTGAAAATATTAAATAAAATATTCCAGAAAAAAAATGTCACAAATTTTAAATTATGCAACATTCTGAGTAGCATGATGAAATTTCTTGCAGTCTTTCTTCCTTCCACCCAGAATGTGAATCATTCATTTATCCAGCATCTCCACGCTGTATAAGTCACCTGCCCACTAGTCACTTAGTATCTGTCTCAGTTATCAGATCAATTGTCATGGTATCACAGCACTTGTGTTCAAGTGATCCTTATTTTACTGAATAATGACCTCAAAGCACAGGAGTCTTGATGCCCACAATTTGAATAAGCCAAAGTGTCTGTTATGTATTGTCAGAAGGTCATAATGCCTAAAGCATTCACCTCACTCCATGTCCTCACATAGACATTTTATTATCTTACATCATCCATTGCAATATGGGTGAGATCAATTCAATAAGATATTTGGAGAGAGAGAGAGAGAGAGAGAGAGAGAGAGAGAGAGAGAGAGAGGCCATGTTTGAATAACTTATATTACAGTATATTATCATAATTGTTCTATTTTATTAATTATTATTGTTAATTTCTTACTGTGACTAATTTATAAATTAAATTTTATAATAGGTATGTATGTATAGGACAAAACATAGCATATATAGGGTTTGGCACTATCTGCAGTTTCAGGCATCCACTAAGGATCTTGGAACAGACCTACTATGTGTACAGGGGACTTCTATATGGATAAATGCTTGATTACTTTCCAATTTAGAAGTTGTTTATATCATTGGCAAACTAATATAATTCTTATATAGGTATTAGTTAATATTTCCATTTATTTTAATGGGTAAGTCAAAATGGGGAAAAAATAGGATATGTGACAACTTCACTCATTCATCAATGATGTGAGGACTTATTTGCTGAAACATATAATAATACTGTCACAATATCTCCTCAATTTTTTGTGCTATTCCTAATGTGATGACCATAGACTTGATACCCATTTAAGTTTAATATGCATTAACATTTTCTCTATTACTTTCTTATATCTAGGTAATCAACAAAGTAATAAATCTAATCCTGGGGAATAGAGTGTAGGAAGAGCATTTGCCAATTTCTATGGTGTAAATATTCCTATCATGACCAATAGCAGTCTTTGCTTCCTATTTTTATCTCATCACCAACTCAGCATAACAAAGGCCACTCTTTTGGTATTAACTGACATTAGAGGAAGCTCATATAAATATTAATTAGGCACTTTATATATATTGCTCACATTTGGTACTAACATCAATGTACCATATTGAAAAAGAAAGGAAGCACTGAACTTTCTCACTTCTTATTCTTTGGACTCAACCACTGTTAGTAAATACTATAGTAATTGCTGCAGTGGTCAGCCCAGACCTGCCATCTGCAGGATTGAAGTATTCATTCCTCCAGCTACTGAAGGCACTGGTAGCCAAAGGCTCTCAGCTGAGTCTCTCTCTATCTGAACAAAGCTACCTAGTCCAAGATCATTCCTCTTCCCTTATGATGGCCTATAGAAAACAACAGGTCATTTCAGGGGCATATGGGCACAGTGCCCTTTCTTTGACTTAGGACAACTCTGTAGGGCCATTCCAGCTCCAGTGCTCTCTAAGGGATCTACTGAGGTTTCTGATGCAACTGTACTAGCCTTCAACTTTTCTCTCTGCCCAATTCTGCTTTCTTAACTCCTCAGTCAATGTATGCACACAAAACTACACCTCAAGGTCTGTTCCTTGGGGATCTCAACATATAGCAGCCCTCAATATTGTGTAATGCTTATCAATGCATACATTTTAATATAACCTCATGCCAAAGGATGTATGATATATCAAAATAAAAATCTGGAGTATAACATGAGTAAATAGAATAGATAATCAATTGCAATAATATTGACAATTGATTTAATAGGACCATCTCAGCTCTAAAATTGTGATTTTAAATGCATCTTTATAAAAATAAAACTATATATTAGCTTAAATAGATCGCTCTTATAACAATGGATTGATTTGGTCTCCCAAGTATTTCAGTGTGTTGTGTTTATGTTAAGGCCTGCATAAGACAGAACATTCTAATCCAAATAATAGTGTTATACTGAGAGTATTTAGTCATTTGCATTATTATGTAGTATCTGGACGTTTGAGGTGAGTGAAATTGGCCATACATTTTAGCTAACATTAACAATCATTAAAGAGTAAAAATGACCTTACTTTCTAAAAAGGGCATCCTATACAACAAAAGGCTAATATGCAAATCGACCGAACTGTGGAACGACCAGTTGCTATGATGCCCACTGACCACCAGGGGGAAGACACTCCCTTGGTGGTCAGTGCACTCCTTCAGGGAGAGTGCCACACAGCCAGAAGCCAGGCTCATGGCTGGCAAGTGTAGCAACAGTGGTGGGAGCCTCTCCCACCTCCGTGGCAGCGCTAAAGATGTCCCACTGCTGTCAGTCAGACATCCCCCGAGGGCTCCCGGACTGCAAGAGGGCTCAGGCTGGGCTGAGGTACCGCCCTTCCACCAGCCCTGAGTGCAAGAATTTCATGCTCCAGGCCTCTGGTATTTAATGACTCCCAGTTAGCTAACTACCATCTTAAACAATTACACAAAGGCAGCTCCAGACACAGAAAATACTTGGCATGGTTGAACAATTAATTATCAATCTCAGGTGAAAAGCATGTGATGTTGCATGTTTTCTTTATTTAAATAGGTTTTCAATTCCATGAAATAAAAAGACAAAGCTAGAAAGCATTCTCTTGATATTCCACCCCAATTAGCCATATGAATGGCTAAATAACCACATGCTATAAAGCTATTAAACCTATTGTATTTACACAAGCACTTAACACATGGAAAAGCAGAGGACAAGTGACCCAAAACCAAATAATTTTTGCCATGACCAACTAGACATTTCAATGGCTTTGCACTCTTTGGGCATCAACCGATGGCAATCAAACATTTAGATATGCGTAGATTACTTAATTCATATTCACCCTGATCAAAAATAGTTAAAGGGAATGCATGGAAATTTTTACAAATATGAGAATTTGCATTATGAGACCAAATGCAAAATGTTAATATACCAAAGTAAATTTAAGATACCATAAGAGTAATTTCAAACAAATTCTCAATTATTTTTTTTCACCCTTGGCAAATTATAAAAATATGCTCTTTCAAATTGTGCTTGACAGGTTTCTAAGATATCTGAATGATTTCTTTTTCTTTTCTTTTTTTTTTTTTTTTTTGGTTCACAAAAACAGTTTTATTAACCCAGTAAGTGAAGACCCAATCTCTTTGCACCCCCAACTTCTGAAAGGATGGGCCTGGGTAAGGGAGAAACCTGGGGAGGGGGGTAGAAATGTCCCCTATCTCTCAACATAGAGAAATGAAGGGAGAAAGGGGGGGCTGTGCAAATAGGTGTGTATGTGTCGGGGGGAGAGGGTGGATTATTAGACCAGGATGGCAGCCAAAGAGGAAGAGGAGAATGGAGTGGGTGAGGGATATGTTGAAGGCCCAGGAAAAATGAGGGGCGCTGGAGTTAGAGAGCCAAAGGATGTGGGAAGTGTGGGGCTGGAGCCCAGAAGTGGGGTCCGTTCTGAGGCAGGGTGGTGGACCCTTGATTCCCCTTCCTCATTACCTTCTTGCTCCTGAGTTTCTTCTTTCTGCTTCTCCTCCCCAGGTCCCCGGTGAGCAGGCTGCTTGCACATGGGGCAGGTCTTCTGGGTCCGATTGAGCCAGGGGTCCACACAGAGGCTGTGATAGGATGAGCACAGGAAGGTAGCCTCAGCTTGTCCCCATTCACATAGTCATCCAAGCAGATGGTGCAGACATCATGCTGGTCTCCATTCTGATCGTCATGTGTAGGAATCTGCTTCAGTTGCTGATTTCACTGGAACTGTTTCTCGTGCTGGATACAAGGAACTATCATCACTGCTCCTGCCAAAATTAGCAAACCAGCAACCCCTGTGAGAGGAATGAAGTTAATAGCCCAAGAGGAAGCTATTGTCTGGGGCCAGAAGCATCTGAGGCCCTTCTGGTAGAGGAAGAGGGCAGACAGGCACTCACCCCGATCAACACATACCAGATCCAAAGCTGCCTTCGGATCGCCACACTATTTATTCCACATCATGTTTTGCAGTTGGTTGTAAGTCACATTGTGGACCACAGCTGCCCCACACCCAGCCTTCTGAGCATTTAGGGCCTTAAGTCAAAGGCACAGTCGAATCTCTGCAGAAGTGCAATAACGACTGACCGGTTGACCTGAGTTAGGGCTGATGGGGCAATGGGGCGGCAGGCATTGGCTGGGTGAGCCTCAGGGCTCGGAGCTCAAGGTAGACCCTAAAGAGGCTGAGAGGTCTGCAAAGTCCATGCTGGCATTGCGGTCCAAAGTCGCTCTAATGAGCCCCCCTCGCAGGAAGCAGGAAGGTTGAAGGGAGCATGGCAGAGGGAGGGAGGGGAGAGCTGAGGAGGCCACTTCTGGAAGGTTGAGGAACTCAAGGAAGTGGGCCTTCCCAGCAAGTGGGCGTCTTTCCCATCCCCTGGAAAAGGGTTTCGATAAAGAAAGTTAGGCCAGGCCGCTTCCAGCATTGGACACTCCAGATGAAGGCCTTCTGACCGTCTTCTCCTCGCTGGGGTCAAGGCCACCACTGCAGTACCTTCTGGGCTCCCAAGAGTGCTTGCCACACCTCCTTCCCAGCCACAGTCGCACCTCCTTCCCAGCCACAGCTGTTCTTGCTGAGTCATTGCTAGAGACCTCCCCTCTGGTCCGGCCAGGCTCGCTCCATCTCATGTTCAGGAAAAAACAAGCTGAAAATGTTCTAAATTATTGATTTTAATGTAGGTTTTGTGGCAGATGAATCTAATTTAAGAAAGCACACCAGAACCTACAAGTGTGTCCTTAGTTGTCCTACCTCCCAAACAAGTACCTGAAATCTGAGATAATTCACAAATAAATGCCACCATTATGATACAGATACAAGGATCATCTATCTTAAAAGAATTTAACATTGTAATCATTTTATCCCAGTGATCCAATAAAACCTTTTAAACCAATAAATGTCTATTTCCATTTCAAACACAATATGGAGAAAGGAATAAAATCTTATTTCTTCGGGAGGACCAGTTAACCTGCCTGGTGTTTGGACAGTAACTTTTTCTACGGAGAAGCCTAGAGGTTTTGTTGTAGAATTGGAGCCACCTGACCAAGGAAATAACCAGAATATAATATTGTGGGAAACATTTTCCTGTGAGCCCATTTAGAGCAAGAAAAGTATCTGTTTGTTCTTAGATTTTACATTTCCAACAGCTGCCCTCTTTCTCTTTAAGTATTATACCTAGAGGTCAAAACCTAGATTAGAAAAGAAAATTATAGACCACTTTAAATAAAGATGTAGCAGGTTGGCCAAGTCAGAAATGAAAAGGTTTTATTCTGAGCACACTGCCCAAAATTGTCCCTGTAGACTTGGGTGGCCAGAATCTCACATTACAGGTTTATTTTGCCATTTTTATACGTTGGTTCTATTTGCCAAAATATTCTTCCATTTTCCTGGATTTTCTGATTTGGGAGTGTAACAGGTTATTAAATGCCACTCATTCTGCCTGATATAACATGATCCCTTTAAGGTTAAGCACAAAACAATAAGCTCCAAGTACATATATATTTGAAAACTGTTGCTAGTCTTAACCAGTCCTTCCTACTTCCGAAGGGGTATGGAGAGAGGAGAGAGCAGTCGCAAACTGATCCTGCCAGCATTAGCTAGCTGCTGAGCTTGGCCTGAAAAGATTGAAGAACTGGGAAGATTCTTTAGAGTGAGTTGTCAGTGAGCTATACTAACCCCCCTACACACACACACACACACACACACACACACACACACGCACACGGAAACAAAGATGGTACTTCCCCTTAACCTGGAGCCAAGGGAAAGTGACTTAGAGAGACATGTAAAACTTGAAGCCCAGAGAAAAGGGGAGGGGAGCACATTGGGTCAAGCTGCATTTCCACACCCAAAGAAGTTTCTCAGAGTCCAAACATAGACCTTGCTATGGGGAATCCTTAAAAGGGGATCGCACTGATATTCTATCTGAAGGAGCACAGGCACACCAAGACAGAGGTGTGGACACTGGAACCTAGAAACAGGGGAGTCACAGGTGTCAGCCCAAAGCACTGTATTAGAGAAAACGAGTCCATTTGGGGTTATTTACTGTGCCGGCAGGCACCCACACCAGATTGCTACTATACCAACCACCTGTGACTGTTCCCTTTGAGATTGGCCTTAGAGAGGACATGAGCGGGGGCTAGCCAGACCAGGAGGGGAGCAAAGGCAAGAGAAGCCAGCAGAGCACCTCCCCCCTGAAACTTTCAAAGCCCCATTTGGACCCGAGGTGGGGGATGAGAGAATATTTAAGGAGCCTGGGTTTTTCCATTATATCAGACTACACCAGAACTACACTGAATGCTTTCGTGCTTAAAGTGATTAAAGGCAGGGATGGATGGACCCAGGTTTCTTTAGTCCTGGAGTTTGTCCATTTGAGAATGCTTTTCAAAAAATAAAAATATAAAATCATAGATTCAAAGTCAGGAACAGAGCTTTGGAGAGTCCAGTTCAGGGAGCAAGGCTGTCTTCTCCAACTCTATTGTGTGGTGCAAGGATTCTGTCTCAGAAATAAAAATTGCTGTAGAGGAAATCTTTACCAAAAAACTAATCAACTCAACAAAATGCATGTATCCGGGCCATATGCCACAAACTTCCTTGAAGGAATTAGATAAGATTCAAAGCCAATAGGCTAAAATGTGTGTCCGTGCCCCCACGCAAATGTTCACTTTGCTACATCTCTATCTAGAACTAGAAGGTTTAAATGATAATGAGTGTGGCTTTTAATTTGAATTTAAGACTCGGGTGGCCAGAATCTCACATTACAGAATTATCTTGCCATTTTTGTACATTGGTGGCTTTTACTTTAAATTCAATAAAATGGACAATAAATATGAACATAAACAGTTTTTAGGAAGCTACAAGATCAATCCCAAAAGGAGTGATGGTGCAAAGTGGAGCCTTCATGCTCAAGACAGCCTTGAGCCAAAATCAATCAGCTTGACCCAAAACTAATGAAAGTGTCAAAATTAGAAGAAATGGAGTCTAACTTTCCAACCTTGAACATGACACAATATCTCTGTTAACCAAAACTCAGAAGGCAAGAAACCTCTTTGTGGGCATAAGGTGACTCTCTTTGCATATTCTCACAGTCATGTAAATAATGGCTCCATACACACAGACATGCTCTTAAACCCTGTGGCCTTGCTCTGACTTTGTCCAATTTAAAAACTTCTCTTTGTAGGCAGATTAATGTAACTTCCTCTTGCCTCTTTCTGTTACCATGCCTAAGTAGACAATCCTGAACATAATCTCCATACTACAACCAAAGTCAGCTTTCTGAGGTTTGCTGCTCAAATGTCCTCCAGCCTCACTGAGAACGTTCCTACCAATATCTGAATATGTACTCCAAAAGAAGAGAAAAGGACAACTGTGGAAATATGGCCTATATACCAGTATGTATATATAGTCATTTAAAAATATATGGAATTTGAGAAATGAGGAAGTAATGCCCACAGAAGGAGAGGAAGAAACTGCATTTGCCACAAGGAAATAAAAAAAGCTTGGGGACCAGATCAAATCCTACCAAATGAGCAGCTGATCCAATCGAAGAAAAATGTCCAGCAGAAAAAAAGGCACTCAAGAAACTGTCTCTCGAACCAAATGATTCCTTCTTCAAACATTTAACAAAAGCTACAGTCACAGTTTCTGGTCACAGTTAACCACATACTTGCTTCCCCCCTTTCATTTATAAATCCAAAGGCATCTATTATTCATGGTTTTGGCTCATTTTTATTCAACTCACCAAAATGCTATTTGTGAAGAGACATGTGAGCTCAAGAAGACTTGTGAGCCCTTTAAAGACAATTTATTGTTAGAACTCATGATACAGTGTGATGCCAAGTCTATAAACACCACAGACCTATAGCCTAAACTTTGCATTAGGCTTCTTTCCATTCCAAAGCGGCCTTGAGGTTGGCAAGGGGTCCGTTTCTCCCTCGAGTCTTTTCAATGTCCAAAATGTCTGGAAGAGGATGATAAATATTAATATATGTTTGGCAAAAACATTACAGTACATATTGAATTTGGTCTATCACTAACATAAAAAGAAGTTATCGTTTTTATATTATCTTAAACCTCAAAAGAGCACCCAGAGTCTATTAAGTCCTCAGTTAGGAAATTCCCCAAGTAACCAATTAAAATTTTTTCTGCTTGTCAATGATGTGTTGTTTCTAGTATTAAAACAACAACAATAACAACAACAACAACACAACACTGTGCTCATTCTAGACCATTGGTCTGGTATTAAATTTCAGGCCACTTATCTATAATAATAAAAGCTATATATGCTAATTAGACCGGACATCCTTCCAGACGTCCTTCCAGACGACCTTCCGGATGAAGCCGAGGCTGTGAGGGAAGCCCAGGTTCTGGGTGCCTGCCAGGTACCAGAGTGAAGCTGGTGCCAGCAGCTGGGGGAAGGAAGGCCTACTCTTGCACAAATTTTGTGCATCAGGCCTCTAGTGTATTATATCATTGTTTGTATATTTGTAATGATCATTACTGCTTTACTCACCTTATTTATGCCTATTTCTGTTCATTCTGTTACTAATTTTACTTTAAAATGTTTTTTATTTTGGCACCATTTTAAAATTTTCGAATTAGTTCTATTTTCTTCTATATCTTTATCCTTAAAAATGAATGTCAACGTGAAGGTAAAGGTCAGGAATAGAGAATGCAATTTGGCAGATAATTTCAGCCAAATTACTATTTCCTTTGTCTACCAATGCAAAAGAGACACTGATCTCCTGATATTGTCTTTCCCCTTTTGCTGGTTACACATCCTTAGCACTTCCAAGTGAAAGTCACGCCTTCCTTTGGTTTTCTTGACAACTTTTTGTGATGTTCTCTCAGAAATAAACCTGGTTTGGAAGATCTAACTCTTCTTCCAAATAACTGAGAACGTACTAGTATTTAGAGGCTAAGAACAGGTGAGTATGTCAACAGAACAGTGAGTCCAGAGGGGCCAGCTAGCTTTCTCACCTCCACTTCTATCACTGTCTAATACAAATGTTAGCAATTACTGCGATAAATGGAAAAGCCT
Source organism: Cnephaeus nilssonii (assembly GCF_951640355.1). NCBI lineage: Eukaryota > Metazoa > Chordata > Mammalia > Chiroptera > Vespertilionidae > Cnephaeus > Cnephaeus nilssonii. The sequence continues at coordinate 98,071,727 of NC_137073.1, forward strand.
TTACTCAACATTTAGATAAGAATTCACACTCAACTATGCCAGAAAGGGGTGTCAGAGTGTCTTAAACTCTCAATGCAGAGATTATAAGATACTTTCTTATGTGCATCATGTTAGGTTCCATCACTATAACATGAATCCCACTCATCACAAAAAGGCTAAATGCTGCTTTTAATAGCATTTAGGAAAATTCTAAACTCCCTCAAAACTGACCAGTTTTGCCTGACACCATCCTTCAGAATGAATATAAAATTCAGTGTGTGCCAAAATAAGTGCCTATCGTGTTGTGGCTGTTATACCCACCCTGAGGCCTGACGGTGCCCAGGAACAACCTGCTTCTTCATCAAAATTGCCAGGTTTATCAAGCTCATCATAGGCCACAGCTGAAAAGAATACTCTATGTGCTTAACTCTGCACCCTTCCTCCCAGGCGGGCAACAATATGACTCAGTGTTACATGCACCGCTGTAAGTGTGAAGCCATTCAAAACAAAACCTTCGTGAAGCAGAAAACAAATGGCCCGTAATCTCAGCTTTCAGAGCCAATAGGATGTTTGCTCTCCAGAGTGAGGGATGCACCCCAGAGCACACAAGGTGATTTATGGGACTGGAAGAGAAAAACACTAGAATGTCAATTTTTCTTTTTCTCTTGACCTTTTAAAATTCTGTTACCTGTGTGTTTGTAATGTACACAGTGATGCATGCATAGAATTTATAATCGTATATAGAGCTATATGTATATACACATACATATAGATACAAGACTATAAATAGGTATGATGGGAAGGTTTTTGGGCTTGTGACTAATGGGACAAGAGTTCTATATAAGGATAGAAGTTTTCCAGGCAAACTCTAACCCAAGCCTTTTTTCCCATCAAAATTCAAGACATTTAAAAAACCTTCCCACTACAATAACTCAGGATATTTATTCACATTGAGGAGAAGCATTCTGCACTGATGACTTCTGTGGTGTTTTATTTTTCAAAGTAAATCTCAGGTGAGAATATAATGCCATAGTTCCCCTCGGCACATCTTATGGGGTCAATGTTGATGTTGTTAGGTACATCATCTATGTCTCATTTTCTAGTAAATATCCATTCTTATTAAAAAATGTAGACAGATTTAGAAGAAATTTCAAGTGCAATTAAAATATATTTGACCTAGTTGGCTCCAAGCAATATTTAAAGTCATATTCTCATATAGACAAGAGGCACTTTTTGATGAATAATTTCTGGAGAAGTTTCATTAATATGTGATTAAGTCACATCTTGGAGAACAGCCACACATCTTGATGAAATGTGATTTTAAAAATGTGTTTTGCTCCACTATGTCATTTTATCTTGGGGATGGTAGGCTAGTAAATACATTATTTATTTTTGCCAGATTTGGGCCACATGGAACCATAGATCTTAGTCATTTCAGTTCATTATTTTTTAATTACTTAAACCAGCAGTTGACAAAAGCCCATGGGCAAAATCTGGTCTGCTCCAAGTTTAGAATGGTTTTTATATTTTTAAATGGTTAAAAAACAAAAAAATAATAATGTAGTATGATAGGTGAACATTATATACAATTCAAACTTCAGTGTCCATAAATAAAGTTTTATTGAAACACAACCATGCCTATTCCTTTACATGTTGTCTGTGGCTACAAAGGCAAAGTTGGGTAGTTGCAACACAGACTTATGGCTCCTCAAGCCTAAAATATTTACTCTCTAGTTCTTTACAGGAAAAGTCTGCTGAGTCCTGGCCTAAGTGGACCAAAATCTGAAATCATCATTTTCCACGTTTATGTAAAGTCAGGCTATACTTGTCTATTTGATTATTTTAAGACTTCTGCAAAGGAGACAAATTCCAATCTGTTTTACTGTGATTAGGCAGAAAAAAGAACGGCAGATTTATCTATGTATGTAGAACTATTCTAATTGCCCACATGGGTCATTTGTTCTAAGTTCCGCCTTTACCTTAATTAATTTTAGTGGGTAATTAATGTCGCTAATTCATTCCACAAATGTACCACCCTCTGTAGCACTTTATCTGAACAGATATAACCACAGTTGCACCTGAGCTAGAACTCCTGATTTAAGTCTTATCAAAACGAGCTTAAAGGCTTGTTAAAATGGAATTCGACTGGCAGAGGAGCATTTTGTTCCCCTCGAAATACTGGCACTTCTCCCCTTTCCTGAATAGTACCCACATAATGGCTTTCTCCATGGCCATCCTCAGTGGAGGGCACTTTTAGAAATACTGCTAGTGTGCGGTTATTCCAGAATCATGGCTCTTCACATTCAACGTGACCTAAAGGGCCATCTGACTGTTATACAGCAACTTCATCGCTTTAAAAAAAATATTACAGGGGGCATGAAATGACAACAAAACAAAGGAGATACGAATGATAGGACAGGTGGTTAAAAGAGGCTTGAAATTTACACCTTTGTCTCTTTTTTTTTTAATATATTTTATTGATTTTTTACAGAGAAGAAGGGACAGGGATAGAGAGTTAGAAACATCGGTCAGCTGCCTCCTGCACACCTCCTACTAGGGATGTGCCCGCAACCAAGGTACATGCCCTTGACCGGAATCGAACCTGGATCCTTTCAGTCTGCAGGCAGACGCTCTATTCACTGAGCCAAACCGGTTAGGGCACCTTTGTCTCTTTCTTATGATATTTCTTCCCCCTTTGATTTTTCTCTGCCTAGAATGTTCTCTTCCCTTTCTTTCCTGGTCAAGAGCTACTTCAAGTCTGAGTTCACATCGCTGCCATAATTATGCCTTTTCTCTGTCAATCCAAAGCACTTTGCGTGTATCTTTATTAAAACATTTTTATATGATATGACAGCTAATTTTTGTTTTGTTTTATTTTTAATATGTCTTTATCTTTACTGAGATTACTAGCTTCTGAGAGAATTTTAAAACTGATCTATTTCAATAAAGTAATTTATCATTAAAAATTAAAATTTTACTTCTAGTGAGTACCATCATAACTACTTGTTAGAGGGAAAACCTCTCATTCTCTCTTTCTCTCTCTCTCTCTCTACCTCCCTCCCACCCTCTCTTTCTCTCTCTCTCCCTCTTTCTGTAAATATGCTAGCAGGAAAGCATAAGAGACATTCACAGCCCTTTGGCTGCCCACCACCCAAGCCTCCTCATAACACCTCCCAGCCCCGTTTAGAAATTACCTTTCTCCCAGGTGCCGTGCAGTTGTGGAGTGAGGCTGTGACCACTCACCACAAATGACAAAGAGGCAGGCTGTCTGTCCCCAGCCCCACGCAGCCAGGGGCAGCCAAGCAGACCCCTCTCCAGGGCCCTTTACTCTCTCCACGGAGTAGCTCAGGCTGTGGGGACTAGATAGAGGCTACTCATTCTCTCTTTCTCTCTCTCTCTCTCTACCTCCCTCCCACCCTCTCTTTCTCTCTCTCTCCCTCTTTCTGTAAATATGCTAGCAGGAAAGCATAAGAGACATTCACAGCCCTTTGGCTGCCCACCACCCAAGCCTCCTCATAACACCTCCCAGCCCCGTTTAGAAATTACCTTTCTCCCAGGTGCCGTGCAGTTGTGGAGTGAGGCTGTGACCACTCACCACAAATGACAAAGAGGCAGGCTGTCTGTCCCCAGCCCCACGCAGCCAGGGGCAGCCAAGCAGACCCCTCTCCAGGGCCCTTTACTGTCTCCACGGAGTAGCTCAGGCTGTGGGGACTAGATAGAGGCTATTGATCATGGTGGTCACATTCACTCTGATCCTGCTGGGTGATACCAGATTTCTACTTTCTCTTGGCATCTCACCATTTTCCAGACCCAGACCTCCAGCCTTGCTCTGATTGTCTAACAATATTTGTCCAAAATCTTCCTTTTTGTCTAAGATGACAACTATTACTTTCTCTGGCTTACAAGCAAAAATCCTGACTGGTAAAGGTAGTATCAGACAAGAAAACTCAAATTTACCTGAGTATGAAAAAAATGCCAATGTATTTAGTGAATAATTATCAGCATCATTATCATCATCATCACTACTGTTTACACTTAATGATCCTTTAATCCTCACAAAAATTCTATAAGGTAAGACAGTTCTCATCATTATCATCTTCTATGGATAAGAAAACTGAGGCAGAGAGAGGACAGATAGATCAGCGCTGCAGGGTCACATGGCTCATAAATGGAGCTTGACTCCAAATCTAGCCAGTCTATATTTACATTTTTTATTCTCAATAATAATTGTAAGAACTGTATAATTCTTGTTACTATTGTAGTTTATAATAATACCTAATATTTACTATGCACTTACTATATACAAGCACTGATCATCTATTCCTCACAATACCTTATAAAGTACCTTCGAACTTCATAATGTAAAAATCCTTATTTTACAGATAAGAAAACTAAAATATAGTGAGATTAAACTACTGGTCCAATTTTGCAAGACTGGCAATTAGTAAGACCAAGTTTGAAGATAAGCAGTCCCCAGCCACACATTCCACTGTCATCATGATGGCCTCTCTGACAGGAGCTTTGCAAGCAATTGTAAGAGACTCAGCCTCTAAATCTATCGTTGCATAAACTAGCTATGGGATCTTAACTGTGACTTTGTTTCTTCACCTGTAAGATGGAAATAATATTTACAAACCTCTAACATGACTTACAAGACTTTTATGAGGGAAAATGAGATGCAATTTTTAAATATTATGAAAGCCGCTATTCATGTGAATACTGGATTTTTGAACCTGTGCTTTTAGAGACTTGAAAGGCCATGCTGCTTATTGTCATTGAAGAAGTGCATGCATGGGTAAGACTAATTGCATTTTAAAGAGCTCAAACATTCTAGGATACATAGGACAACTCTCACAAAAAGAATTATCCCACCCAAATGTCAATAGTGCCAAGATTGAGAATCCCTGGTTTAGCCATTGTTATCTAGATCATTGTTATCTAAAACTTTGTTCTAAAAGAGGCTTTTGGCTGAGAATAGTATATTTCTGTTTTGTTTTCTGCTTTTTCCTGAAATGGCACCTGGAGATTTTAAAGGACACATATCCTTTCAGCTGAGTGTGGATAATTGGGAATCACCCAACACAATTGCTTTTATGCAGGGCTTCTCGCCCGGATAACTACATATAAATGCTACCAGTGAATCACTTGATACATGATTGCAATTTTCAATTAGGCGCATTGAAAGGAAATTCAAATAAGACTTTTTTTTTCTTTCTCAAACATCAAAACAAACACAAAAAATATTTGATAAGGACACTAAAATGAAGGGGAAAGAATAAGGTGAAGAGAGAGGAATGAAAATATTTTCCAACTTTACGTCAAAAGCAAGTGAGAAGAAAGTAGAGCTCAATCAAAAATAAGATTCCTTTCCTAAGCCAAGAACAACCTTCTTATTCTAACCTCCAATTTGTTCTCAGTACATACATTCCAAATGCCCAGCACTGTGACTGCAGCACAAAGATATCGGGATTAGAATTGACTCCCTGTTCTCCACTCTCCTATCCAAGGTAGAACCACTGTTAGGCTAGTGATGAGTCTATCGCTGTCCTTGGTCCTGAGCCTCAATTTTCCCATCCCCACCCCCAATAACAAGGTTGGTCCCAAGGACTCTTCCAACCCTAACATGCCATGAAGCTATGTTAACAATTATCCAGACCATCATCTTGTACCTTCTAAGACTGGGCTTCCAGAGATATGTCTGAATACACATAGAATAAGTTCATAGTTCACTTAGGTGCATATGTTTCCAGAGTGGGATAAATAATTCTTTTTTCTTTGCCTTAAAACCTAAAACATTATCATGTAATTGTCAAGGTAAGCATAAACATAATTTGGAAGCTATGCCAAAGATGAGTGTTGTAAAATTAACTTTCTCCTTAACCTTCTACATCATAATAGATGATAAGTTTAAATATCCTAAAGAATTTCCTGAGAAAAGATCATATTTTATTGTAGAAATTAAGTAATAACACTAATAAACTTACAGTAAGAAAGATAGCATCCGATATCTCAAACTTTACTTATTTAGAAATAAGATTGAAAAAAAGACATTTTAAAAAAATAAAAATAAAGATTGCCAGCTTGCGTGGCAGATATTAGCTCCTGGGTAACTATTCCCCAATTGTGTGGAATCATTTTGTAGAATAATATGGCAATTAGGAACAGGGGTTCTGCAGGAATATTACCCATCTTTCCTAGCTGTGTGATCTTGGACTTCCCTTAATTTTCTGCATTGCAGTTCTTTTATCTGCAAAATGGGGGTAATACTCATAAACTCATGAGATTGTCCTAAGGTTAAGTGAGGTGATTCATGAAACTGCTTAAAACAATGTCAAATGCAAAGACATAAATAATTGTATTCAATCATTTATTATCATTAGTATTCATAGTAGCATTACTCTTTTCCATTTAATGCATCTTATCTTGTTGCCGGAATTTTGACTCTGCTGCTGGTACCTCTCACAATGTCATGCTCTTCAGACATTGCTGACTATACCTTGTGATTGCTATAGAAATTCCTGTCTCTAGTCTGGAAATAGGATATCACTCATGTTGGTTTCAACCTGAACACAAAAACAGGCTCCTTTTTAATTTCCTATGTACAAGTGAAATCAAATGACAAATTTTAATAGGCTGTGCTGAGGTTAGAAGCCATGGATGAGTTATAAAATAAGAGAAATAATTTATGACTCTTACATAAGCCCAGAGCCATCCATATCTTTTGTATCTCTCCTCTCTCTCTCTCTCTCTCTCTCTCTCTCTCTCTCTCTCTCTCACCTAGCAACCACTTCCACTTGAACAGTCACATAATTATTCCCACCACAAACCCAACACTTCCTTCACTGTATTGATGACTTCATGATTTAAATCTAGAAGCAAACTCACTCCTGACCCCCAAGTGAAAAGATGCTTTGTACTTCATCCCTCTTTAATGACCTTATCACAAAATGCTCTTTCAATATGATCCATGATAGAAAATAATAATAAATAAATAAATAAACATCCAATGTCCATGAAAATCCCAGTAATGGAATGGTCTAACTTTATAGACTCAAAAAATATAGGTAATATTTCTTATTAAAATGCTTACTGTCCAAACTTAGAAACAGAATAGATTTAGATAAAATTGGTGATACAGGCCTATTTGGAGAAAAGTTATACCTCAATTTTCAAACTCTTACTACTGGATTTCCAAAATTTAAGATATTAATAGGTTCAGATAATTCACAATAGTCCTTATTAGCTGAACTTTCTATTGGAACTCTCACTATTCCAACTTAGAAACTAAATAGATTTGAATAACAAGATATTAATGTACTATAATAGTTCAAAGTTGGTATATTTGTAAGAATCGGGTTGTTCGTTCTTACCTGTGTTCCCATTAAGGTAGAAGAGAGGATGTACAAATTTATGTCATGAAGATGATATACTCCAAAAATCAAAATCTGGAAAAGAAACATCAAAAAAGAAAAGGTAGAGAAATATAAAAAATAATAGGTCTCTATGTTTGTTGCCTATGATTAAATGAGCATAGTTTTAAATTGCTATTTCCCTGAGGGGGGGGGGAGCTGAAATTAATTGAAGATATTTTTAGTGTATGTTCCATTTTTCAAAAGCCTGCATTTTCTTTATTTCTTAAGAGGTTAAAGATTAAAAACTCACCTCGACATCTGAGGCCAAACATTCTTAATTTTAAAAATGTCTCTAGTTAATTTTATTTTTCAGTTTTTATCTTTGAGCATACTTTATCAAAACCAAGGTTTGAATTTATGACTTATTTTGGATTCTTTGAATGTGATTATACCAATCTAACAATAAACATGGCCCCCTTTTTCTGAAACTACCAAAAATATACATCACTTAGATAATATTTTTAATATATTTTATTGATTTTTTACAGAGAGAAAGGGAGAGGGATAGAGAGTTAGAAACATTGATGAGAGAGAAATATCGATCAGCTGCCTCCTACTGGGTATGTGCCCGCAACCAAGGTAAATGCCCTTGATCGGAATCGAACCTGGGACCCTTGAGTCCGCAGGCCGACCCTCTACCGACTGAGCTAAACCGGTTAGGGCCGATAATATTTTTTAAAATATTTTTTCACTTGTTAAATGATAGAACTAATGTGGATTCACGTGTGCATGAGCCACGGGTCAAGAATAATCAGTAATAGCAGCAGAAATCACGACCACTACAAACCTGCTCTTCCCTGAGCCAAGTGATTCTTAGGACTCAGTGCTTAAGCAAGTGGGTGGACTGGCCAGTTCAGAGACAGTGAGTCAGATGGGAAATGAGGATTCAGATCCCTGGGAAGGAGCACAAACCAAGTAGAACAGATGCCCACACAGATGGAGGAGTAGGGGACAGCCAGCAAACAAAGTATTCAAAGGGCTCAGGATTTCTTGGATACGATAAGGTAACTGAACATAACACTAGGGAAAGAAGCAAAAGAATAGAAGCATAAGACCTGTGTGACTATAGATTAGTCATTACCCTACACAACCCTCATTTTCTCACCTGTTATGTAAGGAAGTTGGAGTAGATGAACTGTGAATCACATTTTAGTTTTAAATTCAATAATTCTACACAAATCATTTCCTTTTACTCGTTTGTACTTGAAAACTGTCAGTTATATTGGTTAGTGGAGGAAAGAAGTAAAATATTAATATAAAAAATCAATGTATAATGATTTTTGACTGATATGGTGTGCATCATTTATGTCAGGGACTTCCTATTATTTTTTAAATAAGGTTTTACTTGGCAATTAGAGTTGGCATACAATATTATATTACTTCAGGTGTACAGCATAGTGACTTGAAATGCATATAACTTATGAAGCAATCACCTCAATAAGTCTAGTACTCATCTGACACCATACATAGTTATTAGAATATGTTTCAATTATACCCTTTTGAAAATTAATAATTTTACATCAGGGTTCAAAAGAAAAGGATAAAAGGTGACCTGGAGGCAAAATAGTAAGAGAAACTACAAAAAAAAAACTGTGCTTGTATCACAGTCTTTTCATAAGTCATTTCAAAAATCCATAAATTATAAACTACTTTATCTTGAGCCATTGACCTTCAGATGTTTCACATTCTGCATTGATTTAAAGTTATCATTCAATTATGAGTGAGCCACTATTTCTTGAAGAATCTAGCCATTATCATTTTATTAGCAGAAGTGGAAATAAAGACAATTGATGAAAAGGCTTTGTATAAAAAGAAATATTTTCCACTTCCCACAAATTTAATCTAAAGATATAGATGCAAGATCATAAAGATAAATGTAACATCAATTTAGGTAGAAGGAATTTATAGAAATCATATCCATTTATTTAACCTCATTTATTATTTAACCAATATTTTATTAGCCTAGAAATCTTCTGTCCTGTGGTCTTAGAATTTGTTTAAATTCTCTTAAAGAACAGAGACTAGATTTTCCACTTTCACAATGGTTCCCGTAGAAGTATTTTGTCAGAGTAAGCTAGATTTTCCCAACTGCTGGTGTAAATTGGCCATACCAAAATCATCATGTGGAATCTGGACTCTTTAATGTACACTATAGTAAAAAGCACTGTTTTCTTTGCCTTATCTTTTTAGTATAAATTTGCATATTATTACTTGAACTACTTTGACATTGTACTTTATGTTATTTAAACTCTTATCCTTTGGCATGCAGTCTTATCCTAAGCTGGCGACTGGTTCCACTTGATTTTTATTGATGTCAGAATATCATTTTGTTAAAAGAAATCTCATTTTTATCACTTCGTTCCAACAAATGAAATGGTTGCAAATGTGTACTGAGCAAGTTATGGGCACTAATAAAATTCATTTTCTGGCAGGAATGAAAGCACATATAATAAGTCATTTCTTCTTTACCGGTAATACACATGAGCAGCATAATCAAGCAAGCAAAGAGATGCTGCCAGGCAGCGTTTCCAACCTTTTCCATCTCATGGCACACATAAACTAATTACTAAAATTCTGTGCCACACCAAAAAGTATATTATATTTTTTTTGCCAACCTAAGAAAAATAGCTATAATTTTGATATATACACACCAGTTGGCTATTGTTGTGCTGGCTGTTGTCATTTTTTTATTTGACAATCTAAGGGAAAAGAAGTCAGTGCCCCTGACTAAATAGTCAAGTTTTGACATGTTTTAAAATTTTGTGTGGCACACCAGTTGAAAATCATTGCTGTAAGTCAAATGATTTCCTGGAAACTGAGAGTGCTCCCCCTTAAAACATAAGCAAACAGGCAAGCATTCTGAAAAGATCAATATATCTTAACCAAGCAATTTTCTTCTGTTCTTTTTTCAGTGTCTTTATTACTTAACTATGAAGGTTGCTTTTCTTGACCTATTCTTTAGTGTTCCTATAGTGTTCGTCTAAGAGGAACTATGAGCAAAATGTTCATATTTTCATTAAGTCTGCAAAACATCATTTTATTTTGTCACTAAATAAATGTCTACTGTGTATATTTAGATCCAGAGAACTTTGTGGGTAAGATTTTTTAGCATGTCCTTTGCATAGGTTTGGGGAGATTTATTTTCCCTTTTTTTTACCTCACTTTCAATACTAGACTTCTTGCACATGTAACTGCTTTTATAAATTATGGATATTTCTTTTAATCACAGAAACAGAATTTTCTTTCAAAATATCCTTCTCTGACATTGCTGCCAGAAAAAAAAAAAGTGCCATGGTAGATAAAGCATAAAAATAAAAATTCTTTTGAAAATTCTTCAAACACCAAATACCTTTTAGAATTCTCCCTAAAGGTAAAGAAAAAATAATTAGAGCTATACTACTTCTAATTAGCAAAGTCCTTCCCGTGTTACTGAAGGAGAAAACTTCATTAAATATTTGTTGACACAACAGGCAGACTGATGGGAGCTTACCAGAAGCCATTTATCAATATCACATTTTTTTTTATTTTCTTTTTAGGCATTGCTGGTCACCAATAGAAAGAAGTGGATGAGGGCTACTGGGTTTCCCTCCTGCAATGTCACAACCACAGGATAGCTTGCAATGAACGAAGCCTCTGATGAAATGTAGCCATGCACACAAGAAGGAAAAATAGTTACACATCCATTCACACATACTATCATGTACCTGTTTTGAAAACCAAATTATGTTTTTACTTTTCCGCCTAGAGGTACACAGACCCCACTTTGCCTAATAAGTTTATTCAAAGAAGATGTGACAGTATCCTAGCAGCAGGATCAAACTAATAGGCTAGGCAGAATCAAACAGCAAAATCCTCCATATGCAGCTGCCACAGAACTAGTGGGAACCCTAAGCTCACAGAACTCCCCAGCAATGCTCTCAGGCTCACCAGAGTCTTATACCCTGGTCACTCAAGGGGGATCATGCCTGCAAAATACTCCATCAAAATGTCAATGTCACAGACATAAAAAAAATCCTAAAATGTATATGGAACCACAAAAAGACACTGAAGGCTAAAGCAATAATGGGAAAATAAAAAGGGAAAAAAGAGTTGAAGTTTCCTGATTTTGGACTATACTACAAAATAATATGGTACTGGCATGAAAATAGACAGAAGGCTAACGGAACAGAATTAAGACCCAAAAAACAACCACTCACATATATGATCAATTGACATTTAATAACAGAACCAAGAATACTCATTGGAAAGGATATTCTCTTCAATAAATTGTTGAGAAACTGGATAACCACATGCAAAAAATAAATAAAATTAGACACTTACCTTACACCACTCAGAAAAATTAGCTTGCCATGAATTAAAGACTTAAACATAAGACCTGAAACCATACAACTCCAGAAGAAAACATAAGGCAAAAGCTCCTTGGCATTGGTCTTGGCAGTGTTTTGGTGGGTATGACACCAAAAGCAGAGCAACAGAGGCAAAAATAAATGTGTGGGACTACATCAAACTAAAAAGCTCTGCACAGTAAATGAGATGATCAACAAAATTAAAAGATAGCCCATAGAATGGGAGAAAATATTTGAAAATGATGTATCTGGTAAGGGGTTAATATCCAAAATATATAAGGAACTCATACAACCCAATAGCAAACAAACAATCTGATTTGAAATGGGCAGAGGAAATAAATAGGTATTTTTCCAAAGAAAGACATACAAATGACAAAAAGGTTCATGAAAAGATGCCCAAAGTTACTGATCATCAGGGAAATGAAAAAATAGATACATACCACAGTGAGATATCACCTTGCACTGTCATCAAAAGCTGTAATAAAAAATGATAAGATTTAGTAAGTATTGGTGAGGAGGTGGAGAAAAGGGAGCACTTGCACTGTTTGTGGAAATGTAAGCTGGTGCAGCCACTATGGAAAACATTATGGAATTTTCTCCAAATTTAAAAATAGAACTACATATAATCCAGCAATCCCACTTGATTATAGAAAAAAAGGGGGAAACCGAATATTGAGATAACTGCACTCCTATGTTTATTGAAGCATTATTCACAGTAGTAAAGGTATGGAAGCAACCTAACTGTCCATCAATGGATGGACGGATAAAGATGGAGTATATATAATGGCATATTCTCTATCAAGGGAAGGAAGAACATCCTACCATTTGTGACAACATAGGTGGACCTTGAGGGCATTGTGCTAAGTGAAACTATTCAGAGAAAGATAAATACTTAGTGATATAACATATAGAGAATCTAGGAACTCATTGAAACAGAGAGTAGAATGGTGGTTACCAGGGCTTGTGAAATGGAGGAAATGGGGAAATGTTGGTCAAAGAGTACAAGCTCTCCGTTTTAAGATAAATAACTGCTGGGGATCTAATACACAGCATTGTGATTATAGTTAACAATACTGTATTGTATACTTAAAAGTTGCTACTAGAGTAGGTCTTACATGTTCTCACCATAAAAAAAAGAAATGGTAATTATGTCACATGATGGAGGTATTAGGTAATACTATATAGATATTAGTGTATTAAACCAATGCATTGTCACCTTAAACATACACATGTTATATATCAATTAATCTAAATAGAGATGGAAAAAATACTTTTTGCCAATTCACATCTTGAGCATAAATTGTTTTACCAATATCCACTGTGCAATTTTTTTTTTAACTTTCTAGAATTGATCAGAAATAAAAATAGCTGGCACACTTTTACCAGCCACCCGGGAAGACTAATTGGGCTTTGATTAGCTTTTCAAATGCTAACTAATCCTTCCTGAAATGTGAATTTCTGTTAGAGCACTACAATGTTAATTAACTGATCCAAGGGATAGAGTATACTGTGTGTCTGTGTGTGCACCCCATTGACCATGCCTAATCACACTCATTATTGTGATTTTCAAGGATTCAGAATAAATCCCTCACTCAGTACAAGTTGGAGATTCTCTGGACATTGCTCTAGCTCTGGCTTGAGAAATGTGAATCAAAGGCTACTGAATTATTCCCCTTCCCTCCAAAAATCCACCACCCCAATGACTGTAAATGGCACATAAAAACAATCAGCAAACATTTCTTGAATTGAATTGAGCTGAACTGAATTGAATCAATTGAATCAAATCAAATTGACCAGACTCATAAAGAAGTTTTCTCACATTCCTTAGGTGCCAATTCCAGAACTGCCTGCCACCACAGTGGAGCCGGATTTATTGTTGAAACAGTTCACTTCCAAGGCCCCAGCACCCCAAAGTCAGGTTCAGATAGCAGCTAAATTATCCTGGGGGCAGGGCTGTAAAGACAGCCCTTTTCTCAAGGCTCAGATTTCCTTTAAATAAGATTTCAGATTTTTAAAATTCATAAAGTAATTTATTATCATACGGATTTAGGTGCCATACATTTCCTCTGGCTTATTTTTTTCTCTGCTCCCGGCGGGTAGGGGGGTGGGGGATGTTTCAAAACATTGCCAGAATTCTACTAAGAGAAAAGACTTTTTCCAAAGAGAAAAAAAAAGACTATTCACATTTAATAGTTCTTGCTGTAAGGATGTTCAAGAATTTAGAACAACCTCTCTCCAAAGCTCATTGATTTTTACTGCTGGCAGACGATCGAATAGTGACAGGTCCTTAGTGTTTGGTTTGGTGGGACATTTCTGTTCGGCTCCCAAATGACATGACTGCTGGGAAACCTGCCAAACTTGAGTGTTTCCTGCCAGATCTGATTGATCTCACAACTAACCTCTTGGTAATTGGAGCTCTATTTCTTATACCTGGCTATTGGGAAGGGTTGTGGTTGGGGACAGAAGCTTCTCTACTTGCTCACCATCAGAAGAAAAAGACATTTCATTCACTCCATCCTCGTGGTATTTAGCAGCAAAAGAAATTTTATTTCAGAATCAAAGTTCACAGTGCACAGTGTTCCAAGATGCCTTTCTAAATATCTCCCTAATTTCTTCTCCAACCAGTAGTGTGCCAGTAGCTTGGAAGTAATGTGTCATTTTTAATTTTATATATCCCCAAACACTTCTCTTTTACAGACTAAAAGTTCCCTGTACATATTCCTTTACCATGTGACATAGTTTTCAGACTTTTCATTGTCATAGTTGCTCATGCCAGTGTATTAATTCTTTTAAACTGGGCCAACCAAAACTGTTCAAAAGTTGGCAAGCTTTTCCTATAAGGGTCCAGGTGGTAAATATTTTAGGCTTTACAGGCTAGGTCATCTTTGCCACAACTAATCGACTCTGCCAAGGTGGTACAAAGGCAGTCTTGGACAATATATAAACAACTGACTATGTCAAAGTTCCAATAAAACATTATTGATAAAAGCAGGTAGTCAGCCAGATTTGACTTATAAGCTATAGCTTGTTATAAATTATATTCTAACTATAATTTACCCTGATCTGAAAAATAGAACTAATGGCTAATGAGGGATGACATGTGTGTAGAGGAAACTTAAATCTAATTTAGAGCTCAGCATACAGTGTGTGCACACTAAATGTTTGTTGAATTAATAAATAGGACAATTATCTATGAGGTATGTGAATGATTCAACATCAAATATAAAAAGTGAATGTATCTGAAAAATATTATTGCAGGCAAAAAAACCTAGTAAGATAATATTTTCTTAGTGTTCTCAACTAAGATGCAAGAATAGATGTGTTATTTTAAACTGGGGTGGGAATTCATGGAAGAAAATATGTTGAGTTGAATGCAGAGATGAAGAGGGAGCTGGCTGAAGAAACTCAAAATGCAATAATAAAATGTAAATCTACTTTCAAGACAACAAGGTACAGAGTTGAGAGGTGTTCTATCACACAATTTTGCATTTTATGATTACAAATGAGTTGATTTCCTTTCTAGTTAAACATTTCCTTATAGTTTAACAAAGATTAATATTCACTCATATAAGCTTAAATTGAGTGACTACCATATGCCAGGCACTGATAAAGGAATTCTCCATCATTGTCTCATTGAATCAGAACCACCATATGAAGTCAGAAGGAGTTTTCTTCCCCTTTGTACAAATCATGAAATGAGGGTTGAGGGTAGGTCAAGTGGCTGAACCAATGTCACAAGGCAGATGTTCTCATTGCTCAAAAAATGAGCTGAAGCTCTTTGGTGCATATTAACAATCACTTCATTTACTCTCATAATTCTGTGAGAAGACTGGTGGGTCCTCCTGCTTCCCAAGATCATTACTAGGGCTGCAGTTATCTGAGGACGTGACTGAATCAGCTACTTCACAGGATGGAAAATTGTCCTGGGTGTTGCCCAGGAGGCCAGTTGGACCTGTCAACCAGAGAACCTCAGTTCTTCTCCATCTGGAGTCTTCATGAGGCATAAGCTTCTCACAGTAAGGTGGCTGGGTTCCAAGAAACAAAAAGTAAAAGGTGTCAGAGTTCTTGCATCCTGAGCTGCAGCATCTTTTCTGTCACATTCTATTAGTCAAAGCCAGTTAATACTAATGTAGATTCAAAGAGGAGGCAAATAAACTCTACCTCTTGATGTGAAGAATGACAGATGTGTACCAAGAATTAAGAAATGATTGGTAGCCATCTTTGGAAATAACTGTCACACAACAATTCATAATAATATGTAAGCAATAAATAAGCATAATACAAGTTACTTCTCACTTAAATGACAGTCTGAAATGAGGGGTTTCTGCTCACCAAGCAGCTCTTCTCTTTGCAATAATTCAGACACCAAAGTCCTCCACCATTTTTAGGTTCACAGTCATTTTCATTCAGCAAGGGGACAGAAGAAAAATGCAGAGAAGACAGCACACTCCTTAAAAGCCTCAGAGGAAGTGATATGCATTACTTCCAAAGACAATCAATAATCACATACCCACATCCAAATATGTGCAAGGCTAGGAAATATTTTTAGTCACTGGCTAGATAGCCATTCCATCCATTCCATCCATTTTTCCCTCTTCTTCCCCCAAAAACCAACTTGGCTAATCATTTTGCCAAGGTTAGTAAGAAGAAAAGCTAGGATTGGAATCTAGATCTATATAATTCTAGAAAATGGGTTCTCTCTATTATGCCTGGAGGAAAATTGAATGCGTATTATAAAGACCTTGTTGGAAGAAGACAAATAAACCAAGAAATAAATATTCTATAATAATTACTGCAGTTACAATATATATTAGGTACTGTGGGAGTAGAATTTGACATGGAAGAAAATGGAGAGTGGCAGAAGATAACATTAAATAAATGAAAAGAAGACAGATGGGCAGAGATGCTATATGCATTGGTGAAAATTTTTAATGAAGAAATAATATGATAAGACTTTAGAAATATCATCCTGTTCATAAATTCAATATAAATTTAGAACAATGGATTCTCAATGATACCTTGAGTTGTTTTATCATATCAAAGGTCATTTTTCTGGGAAATAAATTTTCATGATAAGGAATTAAATTATCTCTTATTGATGTTTTAGACATCATTTTTCTCATAACCTGTCTATGCTATTCTTTCCAGTATGAAAGTCATTCTTCTCAGTAGAAAAGACAAAAGAAAAGGAGGACTTGAAAAGTCTCTCTTTTTTTGACAAAAAGGCAGCTTGTTCTTTTTGTTAAGACATAACTTTAGATATCTTTTTATATATACAGTATAATTTTTAGCATTAATTCTAACTAAAGGACCAAGAAAGATATCACAAAGCATTTGAGATAGGCTTGAAAGGTGAAGCTAATGGGCTGATTACGAAGCAAAGGACATGCAATCATAAAATGCCATGTCCTCTCTTTGGAAAGAGTGGGGAATAGACTTGATCAAAGATAAGCTTCACAGGAACATAACCATAAAAGGTTGCAAAGATCTTTTGAGATCATATGTAGGAGTTCCTGGAATATCATACTTAGAAGTTGTATTTTGTTATCATAAAAATGCAGAAGCCATGAAAATAAAAAGCTTCTGCACAGTAAACATACAATCAGCAAAATGAAAAGTTAACCTAATGTTAACAAATATGTGGAGAAAAGTTAACAAATATGTGGAGAAAGTATTTGTAAACCATCTATTTGATAAGGGGTTAATATCCATAATATAAAGAGTACTCATACAACTCAATAGCAAAAATGAACAATGTGATTTAAAATGGACATAGGAACTGAATAGATGTTTTTCCAAAGAAAACATACAAATGACCAACAAGTACATGTAAAAATGCTCAGCATCACTAATCATCAGGGAAATACAAAGAAAAACCACAATGAGATACCACCTCTCACACCTATCAAAATGATTATTTAAAAAAGAGAGACAAATGTTGGTGAGGATGTGGAGAAAAGGGAACACTTGTGCATTGTTGGTGGGAATGTAAATTGGTGCTGCCACTATGGAAAACAGCATTGAGGCTCTTCAAAAAATTAAAAATAGAACTACCATATGATCCAACAATCTCACTTTTGGGTATATATTCAAAGGAAAGGAAATTTCCCCCTCAAAGCGATATTTGTACTCACTGTACATAACAGCATTATTCACAAAAGCCAAGACATTGAAACAACTGAAGTATCTATTAGAAAGTTACTGAATAAATAACACACACACACACACACACACACACACACACACACACACACAATGAATATTACTCAGTCATAAAAAAGAAGCAAATCCTGCCTTTTGCAACAACATGAATGAATCTTGAGGGCATTATGCTAAATGAAATAAGTCAGAGAGAGAAAAAAATAGTGTATGCTTTCACTTAGAGTTTACATCTGAGGAATCCTAACTCATAGAAACATTGAGAAGAATGGTGGTCTCCCAGGACTGGGCAGGGGGGGAATGAGATGTTGATTAAAGGGTTAAAACTTCCAGGTGAAGGATAAATAGGTTCTGGATGTCTACTGTACAGCATGATGACTATAATTAACAATATAATATACTTGAAAGTTAAGAGAATAGATCTTAAATGTCATTATTAACCTTATACTGATAACCATTTCACAATACTCTATACCTGTTTCAAATCATCACATTGTACATCTTGAACTTACATGTGTTATATGTCAAAAATCCTACCTAATAAAAGAGTGATATGCAAATTAACCATCACTCCACCACACCCACCAGCCACGCCCCCCAACCAATCAGAGCGAGTATGCAAATAAACCCAACCAAGATGGCTACAGCCACAGAGAGCAGGAGGGAGGCTTGGGTTTTCCAGGCAATGGAGGAAGCCAAGCTTTCCGCCTGCCCTTGCTGGCCTAAGCCTCCACTCAAGGCTACAAAGTTTCAATTATAGAAGGTAAACAAATCCAAACAGAAATGGCTGCCAGCCACGGAGCGAGCAGGAGGCTTGGCTCTGCTCAAGGCTACAAAGTTTCAATTGTAGAAGGTAAATAAATTCCAGATACCAGGGTCTCTGCTTGGGTCACCAGGGGGCATGGCTGGCCTGCAAACCACCACAAGCTCCTTGCTCAGGCCGCCCCACGCCCCAAGGGAACCCCCACCCTGATCCGGGACACCCTTCAGGGCAAACCAGCTGGCCCCCACCCATGCACCAGGCCTCTATCCTATCTAATAAAAGAGTAATATGCAGATTGACCATCACTCCAACACACAATATGGCTGTCCCCATGTGGTCAAAGATCCTGCCCCCATGTGGACACAAGATGGCCACCACAAGATGGCCAGCAAGGGAGGACAGTTGGGAGGCACCAGGCCTGCAAGGGAGGGCAGTTGAGTGGTACCAGGCCTGCAAGGGAGGGCAGTTGGAGGTGATCAAACCTGCAGGAGAGGGCAGTTAGGGGTGACCAGGCCAGCAGAGGAGGGAAGTTTGGGGCAAACAGGCTGGCAGGGGAGCAGTTAGGCATCAATCAGGCTGGCAGCGGAGTGGTTAGGGGGTGATCAGGCTGGCAGGCAGAAGCAGTTAGGGGCAATCAGGAAGGCAGGCAGGCGAGCAGTTGGGAGCCAGCAGTCCTGGATTGTGAGAGGGATGTCCAACTGCCTGTTTAGGCCCGATCCCGGTGGTGGGATCGGGCCTAAACGGGCAGTCGGACATCCCTCGAGGGGTCGCAGATTGGAGAGAGTGCAGGCTGGGCTGAGGGACACCTCCCCACCCCACCCCCCGTGCATGAATTTCATGCACCAGGCCTCTAGTATTTTTATAAATCTGGAAAACTGCAGAAGTATTGAAGGGATTTGTGGAGATTCATCTTACCCAAGCTTTGTTTTTAAGAAGTAACTGGAGTACAGTTTGGAAGAATAAGAAAATTAAAATGACTGTCCTATCTTAATTCACATAGGATGCTGTAACAAAATACCACAGGTCAGGTGACTTATAAACAATAGGAATTTATTTCTCACAGATTCTAAAGGCTAGGAATTCCAAGATCAAGGCTCTGGCAGATTCAATATCTAGTGAGGACACGAGTTCTGGTTCACTGTGTCCTCACATGGTGGTAGGGGCCAGGGAGCTCTCAGAAGCTTCATTTATAAGAGTATGAATCCCATTTATAAGGGCTTCTCCTTCATGACCTAATCACCTTCTAAAAGCCCCACTTCCTAATACACTAGGGATTATGTTTCAACAAATGAATGGGGGAGGGGGCAAAAAATAGTCTATAGGAGGTACCTAGACCGATTAGGAGTTTATTCCCATCATTTAGGTAGGAGATATGTACAAAGGGCTGGACTAAGCAGTGGCCAAGGGAAGTAAAAAGGAGAGAAGATGGGAAAATGGAAATCAATGCTGAGGTTTCTCCTCAATGAAAGGAGGAAGGCCATGCATCCAGAGAGGTCAAACTTGAGCTTGGGAGGTTTAGGAGACAATTTTTTAAAAAATATTTGATGACATCAATGTGGAATGTTAAACAAAAGAGTAGAAATTCACCCTGGCCAGTTGCCTCTGTTAGTTGGAGCAACTTCCTGTGCACCAAAAGGTTGCTGGTTCCATTCCCAGTCAGGGCACATGTCTATGTTTCAGATTTGATACCCAGTCAGGGCGCATACCAGAGGAAACTTATGGGTGTTTCTCTCACACATCTATGCCTCTATCATCTATCTATCTATCTATCTATCTATCTATCTATCTATCTATCTATAAAATAATCAATAAAAAGATATCCTCAAATGAGGATTTTAAAAAAAAGACTTGAAATTCACATCTGGTGACCAGGAAGTACATAAATTTGAGGACAAGAATGGCTGGTCCTAGTGTCTTAGCTTCAGCTGCGTAGAAACTGGTTGCTGGCATTATTTTCTCATCCCTAGACAATAAAGATTCCCACATATATGTGGTTTACTTGTTTGGAATGTTAATGGTATAAACAGTGTGTGTGTGTGTGTGTGTGTGTGTGTGTGTGTATGTATGACACATGCACATGTGCATTTTTCTGGACTACTGTAAAAAATAAACTAATCAGAAATGGACTTAATAAAATCATTGACTTGATACTTGCCAACTTACTAGTCTAATACCCCAGAACCTTCAGTACAATAACAACTGAACTGTCTATAGCAAAAAGAATGTACTTTCTTTCACAGTAAAAATTGCCACCTAGCAAAGTCTTTGTCTACTGCTGTCACTTGACATTTCCTTTTACTCTGAAACTTTACTGCACAGCAGAAAAGGCACATAGTTATTGTAACTATAAAAAAAATTAACTTTTTATATCCCCCAAATCACAAATTCCTACAGATCAAAGCTGCAGCTACTGAATGAAAAGTAAAATTCAGATGTGATCATAAAACTAAACTATTTAAAGTGCTTATGAAATTTGAAGTCACTAAAAGTCACAGGAAATAATCCCCTCCATATAAAACCCTATTGATTTACATTTTAATAAAAACTGAGTATTACTTAGAAAATGTTGATTTTTAAAAGCAGATGAAAAGAAATTCACTGCAGAGTACATGTCTGGAATTCTGAAACTCTGGTCTTTTAAAACATCCATCCTCAGAATTTCTCCCATGACCTAGAATCTGTAGACATACTTCAATCCTCCTACCGCTACCCCTTACCTCTCTGTTTTATCCTAATTTACAGCATTTGTCAAGCCCAGATAGGATGAAAGTAATGTAAATAGGCAGCTATGGGCAGATTTTGTTGTAAAAATAGAAACTAAGGGCTTGGAGCTGTATCTGAATCTCGTTTGCTTGGCAGTGATGTAGATGTTCAGACAGGACAAACTTTCACTGGAAGGTACGGCTATAAATAAAAATGTTCCCAAAGAGAATGTGACAAAATGGCATCTCTTTGTATGTGAGCCAACAAAGGAGTTGGATCCTCTCTTCCTCTGTTCATCAGACTTAAGTTGGGTTCCCTAATCTTCAGATGAGAGGCATTTAATGTCCTAGTTATAACCTAGAGCAAAACCCCTCAATATTTATCTGAATCGATCCATTTTGTAAGTATGCACTCAGGGGAATTGAAAGGCAATTTAACTAGTAATTGTGTGGTGGTATACGGGCAGGGCCCCAGGTGTTAGACCAGTGGGGTCAGACCAGACCTGAGTTCAGCAAACTCAGTACTTGAGTTCTGGCTAGGGAAGAATTCAGAACCAAGACTCAAACTATAAGATAACATTTATTTATAAAATTTATAGAATGACAGAGGTAGAAGAAGTAATTTGTAGAAGAAATGAGCTGAAGAAACAAGTTACTGAGGCAAAGGAAGGGCCCTGGGGGTTCGGGAGTGAGGAAAATAATGATAATGTACCTGGGGGGGGGATGGGAGGGAAGGGGAACGGTGCTGGTGTGCTCCCGGAGGAAGAGCACACTGACTCCTCCATCCTAAGGGTTTTAGGGTGGAGTTTTTAAGGGAGGTTCCAGAATAATATTTCAATAGAATAGTCAGTAGCTTTCCAGGTGTGTCCATTCAGGTTCTAGGTCTCCTCGGATTGATGGGTCAGTGCCAGGGCAATGGGTCATTATCCAATGCAGCTGGTCCTAAGGTCAGTTATGGGGTCACTTGTCCGGTTTTGCTGCTTTTCTGGGCCTGACGCTGAACAACTGAGGCCTAGATGTTATCTCTAGGGAGGAAAGGTTAGGGAGCCATGATCAGCGATATGAAAGATCAGGGGTCCAAACCACACGACCAGCTATATGGTATGGGAGGAAAGGTCACCCTGGGGACAGGGTCCTACCCTACAATTGTCCCTGGCTCGGCATCCAGGGCTTTTCACCCTGGTGACCTTCTCTACCTGGCCCATCGTCCTTGTTCTGCTCATGTCTGTCTGCCTACCACACTTTCAACTGCTTTTCAAAGAAATATGTTCATATGTAATTCATGCATGGTGCATGTGAATTCTGGAAACACATCCTAAGGAATAGGTTTTAACTTCAGTCACTCTGTGACTTGAGACAGAACACAATGAGAGAAGGAAAGTTTTGGACCAATGGAAAGATATCTTCTAGGCTACCTCCAAAAGGTGTTTTTTTTTCTTTCCTGATTTTAAAGTCATGAAAAAATAAAGAATCCCTCCTTTGGCATTCATAGCAGAAGACATTAGCAAAACACATTTGCATCCCAAGGAAGTTACTTAGAAATGTCATGCCTCCTGTGGTGCCAGCATCATACAGATTTTCTAATGGTTGTAATTAGATACAGAATAAAGAAGCAGTATCAAAGGAAACAGAAATAGAAGGCTATTGGTGGTGGTGGCAGAAATCATATACTTTAGGAATTGAACTTTGAGCAAATTCAGACAGATAATAGCAGCATGCAGTCTATACGTTGGTTTAATACAAGGAAGTGATTACTTTGGTGTAAAGGAGGGAGGGCTGTAGAAATCAGCAACAATGGGCAGACAGCAAGCAGGCCCACAACGTGGAAAGGAGAGGACTGCACTGAGATGATAGTCTATCCTTCCAGGTGAAGACCCTGACTTTTGACCTTGGGGAAGAGGTCATGAATACCAGAACCAGCCTGTAATTATTCTCACATATAATTTATATATTAAACATAACAGCATATCTGAAATAATGTTCTAATATACAACACACTCAATGCTTTGTATTTGGTTCTCAATCTTCTTGCTGTGTCTGCATGATTTTATGTTAAACAGTCCACTTAGGGGTCATTTTGATTAGGATTCTGGCATAATAGAGCCAGCTAATGTTGCAAGCATGTTCTAAAAAGATCTCTTATAGATACACTATTAAGTTTTATATTTTTTGGCCATTTCAGTTGTGTGCAACTTCTTTAAATTTTTGAGTATGTGGTTTAGTGGCTATTTATACAGTTTGTATATGTCCATGTGTAAATGCATGTACATCCTTAGATACTTTCTGCAAACTCTTTCCCAAGTTAATGGGATTTGTACAAGCAGTGACTGCTAAGTCGTGCCTTTAGGAGCTGCATGTTCCTTTCTAAATAATTACTTTTCTCTTCTTTTTTTTTTTTACTTTTCTCTTCTTGGTGAGAAAAAATTCAGTGGGGTAGAGGAAGGTGATGTGATATAACATTTTTTGTTAACTTTTAAATTTTCTAGTTTAATCTTGGGCTAGGGATTAACATATATTCCTGAAATTCTGGGACAGGGGCTGGGGGAGGGCAGTGGGAGAGGGGGATAAGTAGAATTTTAACCTTGTCCTTTTTAGCACCAATGACTTAATAAAATTATTTTTCCCTGTAATAGCAGAAACCAATATTTATAAATGAACAGAGCTGACATAGCACTAGGTTTATTTCTACATTTATCATGAACATAAGCAGCTGTGGTTAGTGTTAAAAATAGATTAAGGCTCTAAGTATAATTAATTAAAAGAAAAAATATATTATTTTCCACAACCCTGTGAGTAAATGTATCTTATGGGGTATCTGTAAAATGACCAGCTTAAGACTTGCAAAATTAAACTGTTTCCTAGTTACTGAGAAATCTTCATAATTCTTTCAGGCTTTTATTTCTTTTTTTATAAAGTCCACTTGCCTAATCTTTCTTTTCTATCTAAACATTTCCCCCATAAGGTTAAAAAAAAATCATTACTTTTCCCTTTTGAGGAGGTGATTACTCTTTTAAGTATATTATAATAAACTATTATATTAACTTCTACATAATATTTTGAATAAAATGTTTAATGATGTATGATTACAGCAGGAATTTGAAAGTAAATTTATTTTGGATTTGGCTCTATTTCAAACCTCATAAGCTTGAAAAGACTCCTTAACCCTGATTTCCTGTTGAAAATAAAACACACAAAAAATTTAAGTAAAAATGTCACAGTACCTATTGCTTCACTTACTTTATTTTGACTTAACTAACTTTTTAATCATGCTGGCTCAATATATAGTATTATTGATATCATGTAGTAAGAGCCTCTTTCTCTGTTTATCCCAATTCAAACATGCACATATGTTATTTTATATTGTTAATGGCTAAGTCATACAATTTATGAAATTTTAATTTTTTTCTTAATACTTTCTCTGCTGAAGTATTGAATCAAGCACTGGATTGAATCAAGCAATATAAATTGGTGCTCATATTATTTCTTCTACTTTTTAGAGTTGGCAAGATAACTTCCTAATTTCTAAAAGTTTCATAGGGACAAATTTTACTGAATTTAGGGCAACTCTGACCCAGTTCTGACATTTCCTTGCTCTATAGACTTTAAAGGTTTCTGGTTGCTATGGAAATGAGACACAAATTCCTCACTCAGGAATGCATGACTGTGGTCCAGAGGAAGACTTCATCCAAAGTTTGTGGCCTTGTCTTCCCAACTTCCCCAAGCTCCAGGCCAATGAGAGGACTCACTTTTCTCAACCACACATTCCCCACTACCTTAACACAACTCGACTTAAACGTTTTACTTAAGCTTCACTGCTCACCTCAAATTCAAGACCTTGTTAGTTTTTTCTGATCTCCACAATGAGATGTAATTATATTCACCTTTGAACTAAATAATGTGTTGATTAAACTTTGGGGGATTCTTATTCTGCCTGGAATTAATAGCTATTTGTAGACAAAAATTGTAGCATCTTAAGACCGGAGTTGTGTCTTTCTCATCTTGGTATCCCTTTTATATTTAGCACAATGCTTTGTACATAATTAGAGGGCAGATACTAAACTCTGAATGTCAGGAAATATGGAGGCCCGTTTCAACTCTGTAACTATGCTACAGAGAGATATTGTGAAGATAGAGGATAAGGTACCTATTTTTGTTTAGAACAGTTGTGAAGTTCAAACAAAAGATATGAACTTCGAGCAGGGACATGGTGAAGAATCATATGTTTTGCCACAAGGAACAAAGAAGGTTATTTTATTCCTTGTAGACATAATAGACAGTACAGATAAAGTCGTGAAAGGAAAGGGAGGGTCCTTTTAGTTGGATCTCAGATTTTGTGAGAAAGATGTGGATTATGGGAAGTGAGATCAAAATGACAAATTGGGACCCTAGCTGTTTTGGCATCTGCCTGCAGATTAAAGGGTCAAGGGCACATGCCCTGGTTGTGGGCTCGATCCCCAGTAGGGGGCATGCAGGAGGCAGCAGATCAATGATTCTCTCTCATCATTGATGTTTCTATCTCCCTCTTCCTTCCTCTCTGCAATCAATAATAAACTGATGAACAAAAATAGATCCAGAGACAGAGAAACATCGATCAGACCATCAAACCTCAGAGGGAAGGTAGGGGAGGGTGGGGGTAAGGGGAAAGATCAACCAAAGGACTTGTATGCATGCATATAAGCCTAACCAATGGACACAGACAACAGGGGGGTGAGGGCATGAGTGGGCATGAGTGGGGGGGGGGGTGAGAGAGGGGTAATGGGGGAATAAGGACACATATGTAACACCTTAATCAATAAAGAAGAAAATATTTTTAAATGACAAATTAGGGTCAATTGTAAAGGGTTTCTTCAAGTTAGGAATTCATCCTCAAGGCAACAGGAAGGAGATGGGAGTTTTAACAGTGGATATGTGATAGCATCAGGTTTGCTTTTTAATGAGATGGAAATTCTAGCAGCAGTGTGGGAGGGAAACTGGTGTCTATGGGGTTGATTCTCCAACCAGAATCTATAGTTAATTTCCACCCAATCTCCATTTCCTGGTAACATGCAGTGGCATAGCAGCTAATTAAATTAACACCTGTGATCACCTAGAAAGACACACCCATTGACTATTAGATTTTCATCAAAGGGCAAACCACACTATCTGAGTGTAGCATGCATAGTTTGAAACATTACATTTGATGTATTCTTTCATACTTCTAAAATGAAGAAGTACCTCTATTTATATACAATTCTGTATTAAAAATTGATAGGTGATTTTAATGCTTATAAAAGGGAGGTGTGCCTTCAGAAAGTCTGGGAAGGCTGCCTTAAGTTAGGAGGCTTAGGTCAGCTCACGTAGAAAGTTCCCAGGCTGGACGGCTGGATGCTGAAGCAAGCTGACTATTTCTCAATCCACTTCCTCATCTCCATTCAACTGGTTCAAGGTGCTGTTTTTCTAGATAACGTGAATTTTTTGTCACATCTGCTGACTCTGCTATCATAATCTGTCATCAACCTCTGATACCACTTCTTTTTTCTGTCAGCACCACCATTTTTCAGCTTTCCAGTGTTGTTGTTTTTTTAATATATACTTTATTGATTTCAGAGAGGAAGAGAGAGAGAGATAGAAACATCAATGATGAGAGAGAATCATTGATTGGCTGCCTCCTGCACGCCCCCTATTGGGGATTGAGACTGCAACCCAGGCATGTGCCCTAACCAGGAATCGAACTGTGACCTCCTGGTTCAAAGGTCGCTGCTCAACCAATGAACAATGCCGGCCGGACCAGCTCTCCAGTTTTTTAAATATATGTATTACATATATTTTGGGTTGAAAAGAATGGTCTTCTCCCACTTGAAGAGCAATATTGTTATTCTTTTTTTTATGATTCATAACTTCTTTCAGCCAAGGATGCCACTAAAGATTGATGACAGATCATTTACCTGAACCAGTTTTTATATCAGTAAAAATGGGTTTTAATGATTATTGCCATAGGGAGACTGCAAAGGTTCTAGAACACAGAATAGGCATTTGTCTTATTTGGTGTGAGCTTGAAGTGACAGAGATGGGCCCTGGGCCAATAGAAGAAGGTGCCATTGTAATCCACAAATCCTTCATCTCACCAACTGTGGGAGGCAGGAGCAGAGCAAGGATAATGGTCCAGGTACAGAAGGTCACCAGGATAGAAAGTGCCAGGTGCCTAGCAGAGGACAATTGTAGGGTGGGACCTTATTTCCAGGGTGACCTTTTCTCCCCTAGCATATTGCTGGTCATGAAGTTTAGACCCCCGACCTTTCCACCCTAGAGATAACATCTAGGCCTCGGTTGTATTTCATCTCCAGGCCCAGAAAAGCAGCAAAACCAGACAAGGGATCCGTCCGCTGACCTCAGGATCAGCTGCATTGGATAATGACCCTGTCCTAGCACCAACCAATCAGTGGAGACCTAGACCCTGAAAGGACACACCTGAAAAGCTGCTGAATATTCTTTGAGATCTTCCCCTGGGACCTCAACTAAAATCTCCACCCTTAAAACCCTGAGGATGGAGGACCCAGTGTGCTTTCCTTCCTGGGAGCATTCCAACACCTTTTCCTCCCCCTCCCCTACCCCCAGGTACATTATCATTACTTTCCTCACTCCTGAACTCCTACGGCCCTTCCTTTGCCTCGATATTTTGTTTCTTCAGCTCATTTCTTCTACAAATTACTTCCTCTACCTCTGTCATTTTATAAATGTTATAAATAAATGTTCTCTTATAGTTTGGGTCTTGGTTTTGAATTTCTTCCTCGACAGAACTCAAGTACTGAGTTTGTTGAACTCAGGTCTGGTCTGACCCCACTGGTTTCACACCTGGCGCCCTTCCCCAGAGAATGACTAGAAAATGGGTGGTCTCTCTTGCCTACCAGATTCAGTCAATTTGGATTGTTAGTAAATCATGGTATTAGTAATTGGGGGGAGGAGGATTAGAGATTAAAGAAAATATTAACATAGCCCCTTGCCTTCTATCATGACCACAAATCTGAGGGAGACACCATTGCAAAGCCTTAGCGCAGTGTGCCAAAGGAGACAGCTCACATAGAGCCCAGTGACTGCATTTATACAAAAACTCATCGAAGATATTTATGTTCCTCTCTGAACGAGCCCAACCCAAAGCCTTCTGCTCACAAATGCTGCTGTCAAGATCCAGTCCTCTCGCCCTGGGCTACCCCTCGGACTAGGCAAGGACATTGACCCCAACCATTTAACAACTTTTTATTCTTAAAATTTAATTTTCTTTTACATTCAGACACCAATAACTCACTTCAATGCCAGAACAATCCTGACAGCTCATAGGAGCTCCTAACAGTGCAGACACACAGCTGGCAGGAATTTTCCTGTAATCACAACCACCTGATGCATAAGACCTATGGAATGTTCTGTTGCCTTTTATCTGGAATAGTTTTGGATAAGTATATGAGAGCTGGAGGTAAAACCTTTATAGAAATGCTATTTCAAACACTGGCCAAACTTTTCAAAATTAGAAATACCTCTTCCCATATCAGTGGGAAAATATGGAAATGCATGCCATACATTCAGCAATTTCTGGCCTTCTGTTGTGCTATGTAAACAGAGATCCATCCCATGCAAATGAGTGCTTTCACTTTACCTTAAAGGGCACTAAATCATGCTTACTGCAGATCTGGTGGCTATCAGGATAAGGTTCCCCCAAATCTCATACATTTTACCTTAGCCAAAATAAGAAGGATGTAAGCTCTGAAGAGGGAGAAATACTACCTACACATTCTTAAGAATAAATGACTAAGGGTTTAGGGACAGGGACAAGGAGGGTAGATGTTGCTATAAATGGTAAAGAAATCTTTGTGACAATGGAC
The DNA here is from genome assembly GCF_951640355.1 of Cnephaeus nilssonii. NCBI lineage: Eukaryota > Metazoa > Chordata > Mammalia > Chiroptera > Vespertilionidae > Cnephaeus > Cnephaeus nilssonii. The sequence continues at coordinate 98,100,941 of NC_137073.1, forward strand.
CTGTTCTGAGTCTTGTAGTGGTAACTACACAAATCCACACATGTGGTAAAATTGCATGGAACTTTATATGCACACAACTGATTACATGTTGTAATCAGTTAACAACAAACAAACTAGTGAAATCTGAATAAATTATTTGGACTGGACTAATGTCAATTTTCTATTGTCTATAGTATACAAGATATTACCATGAGGGAAACTGAATGAAGAATGCTTGGAAACTAAAATCTAAATGCTAAAAGCCTTTATTTTTGCTCATTAGTGGTCATAGATTACCATATTCAGATTACTTTCTGTAACATCAGAAAATATATGAACAGCTTTTTTGTTATGTCAGCAGAAAAGCTTTAGGATTTATCTTTTCTCGTGTTTTATATAAAGGCATATAAAATGATGAATCTGATAGATTTATAACCTATGAACTATATTTATGCGTGATTTTTAGTCCATCAATATCCTCTACCACTCATTCTCAAGTGAGGTTTCTGGAACATCCGTATTAGGAAGGACAGGGGATCTGTGCTTTAGCAACCAATTGTGCAAATCTTTTTGATGGGCCTTGAGGTTTGAGAACCACTGCTGTCCTTCATCATTCCTGTAAGATATCTAGCAAACATTCACATTTCAAAAGAGAAAGAAAACTGCCCTGATCAGTGTGGCTCAGTTGCTTAAGCATCCTCCCATTCACCAAGAGGTCTCTGGTTTCAATTCCGTGTCAGGGCACATACCAGGCTTTTGGGCTTGATCCCCAGTAGAGGGTGTGCAGGAGGCAGCTGATCTATAATTCTCTCGCATCTTTGATGTTTCTCTCTCTCTTTCTCTCTGTCTCTAAAACTCAATAAAAAAAGTATTTTTTTAAAAAAGAGAAACATCCTGGCTGGTGTCACTCAGTGGTTGAGTGTCGACCTATGAACCAGGAGGTCACCAGTTTGATTCCTGGTCAGGACACATGCCCAGGTTGCAGGCTCAATTTCTAGGAGTCATGCAGGAGGCAGCAGATCTATGATTTTCTCTCATCACTGATGTTTCTTTTCCTCTCTGAAATCAATTAAAATGTAAAAAAAAGAGAGAGAGAAACAAACAAACCATGCACAAATTTTAACCTCCAGAGCAGTACCCTCTCTGCTGCACCTCCCTCCACAGTATGTGAACTTCTGATACTCCCTGAAGACCCCAGCCCATAATGCTAGGACATATACCTCCAATTTGTTAATTTTTTAACTCTTTCTAGAAGCTTTTTCAAGAATATTGAATGTAAATAAAGTTTGATTAACTGACATCCAATGCTGTTCAATTAATGTTGGTAAATTGTTGTCTTACTGACTGGAAGTACTTTCCACACACTTACCTTATAATTCCCCCAATAAATATTCATTGATTATAAATTTTCATATATCCCTGTTTCACTCTGGAATTCCTAAAGAAAAACTGATGATTGGTAAGACTAACGGAGTATGCTGATAATTCAAATCAAATAAATAATCCCAAGTTCATTTCTATTTATCCTGGAGTCAAGCTCATAATTCTTCATTTGTTTATTTTGGTGACAGTACTGAGTGCTTTTAATTATACTCTTCTTAAGACAATATCACCAGAGTTCACAGAGCTGGGTTGGTTATAGTTAGCCTGGAACATTCTGGCTGATGTTAATAAGAAAAGACACTAATAAAATTAGTTACAATTAATCCCAAAAATACATTTCTATATTTTCATCTAGCCAGTTCCTTAAGGAGGAGTCACCCAACTATTGGCTTCAATACTCTGTAGTGTTCATGCCAGATGTGAAACTCTTCACTGTAGATACCACCCAAATTGATGTATCTTGCTTGGATAAAGAAAATGTCACTGACACTCTCTTATCAGACAATCATACCACATTGTCCCAGATGCTTTAAAGTTAATTACTTAAAATCAAATATACTTAGAATGGTAAAATGGAAGTCTTATAATGTAGGGAAAGGGTATAAGCACAGTTGTGGGCCCAGACCCACACCTGTAGTTACCAATATTCAAACAGCAAGATATAAAATTCCTCCTCTTGGGAATCTTATGCTCTAACGGAAGAGACCAGAGGTTGATTCATACTGAAGCTCTGATAACAAAACGTCAGGGCCCCTCATTTGCACAGTTCTTTCCAAAGAGGTCTTGTACCTAACTTTGAACTCGTGATTTTGAATTATTTTCTTTGAATGAATCACTAAAATTGTGTAAGCTTCAGACCCCCCACAACATTTGGATTCACCCCCGGATTAGATAGATTGTGAGAGAGTAAATATATAAACAAGATCATTTCAAGTACTGGCAAGTGCTATGCAGGAACTAGAAGTTGATTTGATAGACAATGACAGGACTATTTTAAAATGGGAGATCAGGGAAGAACTCATGAGCTAAGACCTAGATAAAAATGTCTTAGAGGGATTTGGAGGGGAATGACTAAGAGTTTTTAAACATTGCTTCTCATTGAGTTTACTTACATACTAACCATGATTTAGGTAAAAATTTATTCTTGCAGTAGAGTGATATTAAATTTGGAGAGATTAATCACTTTGCAGAAGTTAATCCCTGCTTATGTTTTGTTTTTCACAGGTATGTTCAGTAGAACTCACAAAAGTTGATCTCCTTTGTGACTTGCAGATTTTATTATCAATACATTGGTGTTTGTTCCAGGTATTTTTATTTTAATATCTCATGACTCTTATAATAGAAACATTTAAATATTTAATATATATGTGAGATTTATTCAGTAAGAATCTATGTTTAAGACATTTCAGTAAGGGCCATGGGAATCCTAAAACAGATAATACAGTATTCATGCTTCAAGGAGTTTATAATCTACTAAAGGAAGAAAGTCTAAGCAATGACTAAAATACGTTGAAGAAAATATGAATTTAAAAAAAAATAAAAGATTTTATAACCTGGTCACACAGATCATTTCTACTAAGAAGATGCCTTTGTTATAGGTTTGGCAAACATGCCAGCAGGAATACTGACGTGTCATGAAATATTTTCTCGAAAGTCTGTTATTTCTGCACTTCCTAAAGACCACAGCTCACTTTTGAGGTGGGCAAGGATATTCCTGTCCTTTCAACTTGGTTGGTTTTTCATGAGGCTCCAGTGATAAAAATTTATAAGAGAATTTTGAGGATTTCTAAATATAAGATAATTTTATTATTAGATCTGAAGATAATGTTTCTGTTTTACCATTTTTAGGAATCAACAGAGTCCCATGACAGACTCCTCCCACTTGTCCTTCAAAATCTTTCCTCATTTCTTCTCTTCATGTGGCTGCCCAGTAGTTAAAAGTGTGGCCATCTATTTAATAAGTTCTATTCCCAGGCCTAGGTCTCAATTTCATGGACATGTTTTGTCCCCACTCTCTTCTCCTTAGTCCCACCTGGAAGCCAATGAAGCCAATTTCCCCCATGGAGATGATGACATTGCCCAAGGGGAAGATGGAATAATGTAATTGGAACAAATCTGGACCCCTGATAAACTAACCTTGTGGAGCACAGCTTCTCCCCATCTGAAACACTTAACTCAGGCTGTTATGTGGGAGATAAATAAATGTGAATTATTGAATTATACTATATAGAAAGAATTCTGCTACCTCAGTTTTAGTCCCAGGTTTGCCATTGCCTTACTGAATAATCTCAGACAGTTACCATTTTCTAATTTCTAAAATGAGAACACCTGGCTAGATCTGTGTTTTAACAACAGTGCTCCACAGAACTCCAGTTCTCACATTTTTTAAATTATTTCAGAGGGCACTTTTGGTGGAAGAGGAAAGCATGGAAGCCAGGGGAGAACAAAGACATAAAAGATGTCGGGCTCTTGGTTTACAGACCTCCCATTTACTCTCTCATCAGCCAGTGCAACTCTCTGTTTTATATATTAGGCATCCAAGGAAACATTTGAACAAAGAATTCTTCCATTGAAAACATTTATCAAAAACCACTAAGCTCTAAAATGTCTAAGATACATTTACTTTCTGCAATTCTGTATTTGAAGAAGTTAATTAAAAGTTGTTGTTCAGTAATGATAGACTTTTCTCTGAAACACCTGTGTACTTTTTCCCATTTGTCCTTTGTGATAAGTGACACATATTTGATAAGTGATCTAAGTTATTCATATAATCCATGATTTAAAAATGTAATATTTCTGTGCAAATTAACCAGGGATCTAAGATATTATCTTGATGTTATTTTTTTTAAATATATTTTATTGATTTTTTACAGAGAGGAAGGGAGAGGGATAGAGAGCTAGAAACATCGATGAGAGAGAAACATCCACCAGCTGCCTCCTGCACACCCCCCACCGGGGGATGTGCCTGCAACCAATGTACATGCCCTTGACCGGAATCGAACCTGGGACCCTTCAGTCCGCAGACCGACACTCTATCCACTGAGCCAAACCGGTTTCAGCTATCTTGATGTTATTAATATGGTACTTGAACCATCTTAGCTCTAAAAAGTAAGAAATACTGGGGGCATGGGGTGAGGGCATGTGCGGGGGGGGGTAGGGGAGGTCAGGGGAAGGTTAATGGGGGGAAAAAGGAGACATATGTACTACTATTTGTAATACTTTAAACAATAAAATAAAATTTTTTAAAAAGTAAGAAATATTTTGATATATATAGTGAGTTCATCAATATCTGTTTGGTGGCTTTTGTTTGTTTATTTATTGTGTCTGTGTGTGGTTTTCTATTACTCTTGTGAATGGTGTTGGACTTTATTGAGAAATGATTGACTCAATCAACTGACAAAACATATGTTTGTTTGGTATTTTCAAATTTTGTTCTGGAAGCATTCTAAATGAGAAAAAAACTAATTGTTCTATGATGGTTTAATATATATTTGACTCAATACCCAAAACCATATTAATTGTAATGGTGTCCATTGTATGTCATTCTGCCATATTGGCAAAGCCTGTTCTTTGAGACATTGACAAACAAAATCTGATCAATCTGGATATTCAAGAATACTTTCAAGAGAAAACATTATTTGGTGTGCAAATTTCATTACTCTTCATTATACAATATAATTTTTACTAATTTATGTCAAAGACTCAGTCTTAACACACATTTATTTACTTTTCTTAATCCTCATTTGAGGATTATTATCAAATTGATTTTTAGAGGAAGGGGGAGGGAGGGTATCAGAGAGAGGGAGATAGGGAGAGGGACAGAGAGGGAGAAAGAGAAACATTGATTGGTTGCCTCATGCACAAGCCCCAACCTGGCCCAGGTATCAAAACTACAGGTAAGTGCCCTTGACCTGGAATCAAACCCAAGACCCTTTGTATACAAGGGCAGATGCACTAAACACTAAGCCACACTCGCCAGAGCTTTTTACACTTATTTAAACAAGTAGACAATCTTATTTTGAACAATTTCTCAATGTTCACTCTAAATGCAGACATGATCCATTACCCGTCAATATATTCATTTAAAAAACACCTAAACTATACTGACAATCAAAAATGGCAATTCAAACTCCCAAAGCACTCCTAACTATTGCCATAGGATTTTATCCATAATAATGAACTATTATGTATCAAATAATTATCATAAAAAGTTATAATTAAAATCCATACAGGGTGGGCAAAAGTAGGGTTACCATTGTAAGTACAAGAAACAAAGTTTGTTCTTGTATTATTTAAAAATTATTGTACTACTTTTCTTATGAGCTACAGTAAAACTACTTTTGACCCAATTTGCACAAAATTGGGTCAAAAGTAGAGTAAGTTCACTCATTTCATAATTATATTTCAAGTAATTTTGTGTTCTTTAGGAAATTGGAAACAAAGTCCATCAGTTGTCATAAATTTCAGACACAGATATCAGAGAGTCTATTATAACAGATTAATATAGAATCTTATTTTTCTCAGAATGCGGGAAGCCTGGGAGAGGCAGCTTTCTATAGTTTGAATATCTCAGGAAGGTCAATGTTGCCTTCTCCAGAATTCAAGGCACTCCCTCCTGAGCAAAACAAGGATGTGCACAGAGCAGAGGTGAGGACCTTTGTGCTTGGGAATCCTGACCTAAAGCTGTGTTGTTGTTGTTGTTTTATTTCGGTGATCACTAAATTCTTTTTAACTTGCAAAATAAAGTTAAAATCCACAAATCCATTTTGTCTCCGAAATGACTATGTTTCTTTTCCTTCCCAGAGTGCTTTATGTCACCAAGTGGTCTTTCCCACAGTCTCCTGGCTTCCGATGAGACTAGAGACCAAATCCAATCGCCAGAAACACCTGGGGACCGGCAGCCAGGACACTTTCCTCATCTGTGAAGGCTCCCACACTTGCCCTAAGGGTCTAATAGGCGAGCGTTCCCAGGGGCACCCGAATTGATGTCCAAACCTTGTAGGGTGATCCATAGGTTTGGCCATTTTACCCAGAAGCCCTAGAACCTCAGCACCCCAGTCAAGCACAGAGAGACAGACGCTGTTATTGACGGAAACTAAGCAGGCTTAAAAGGGGGTGGGGGAGAGGGGGAGATTACGGACTCCAGGTTGACTTGTGCATGTAGGGCACCACACAACTCTTCCTGACACAGTCCAAGGTTTCCTTCCAAACGGTCATCACCGTTAAGAGCACAACTCCTCCGATGATGTCCACAGTGCTATGGCAGTCTGTTAGGCCTCTGAAACACCCAGTTCCAGCAAAAGCATATAAGCCCCACTCCACCGTGCCACTCTAGTGCTCAAGGGATGGTGTCCTCCACTTTGCATCTCCTCCCAAAGGCCGAAACGATCCCCTTCCCATAATCCCCCAACACACACACACACACACACACACACACACACACACACACACACACACAATGGTCTTTTCTTTCTCCTCACATTTCCTTTCGGCCTTTTCAGAGACAGAACCCAAAAGTATGTTGGTGTGCGTTTTCTGGTAAGCTTTGTGACTTTAGGAGACTAAGCGAGTTCTACTTCATACCAACATACCCGCGCTCTCACACTCTTCTTTACCAACTGACCCATGTGTTTCCTCTGGTTACGATGAGAGACTTCCCAAACACACAAAGCCAAGACATATTCAAAACCCGAGCACGAAAATGTACCCCACACCGTGGTCCAGAGAAATGCTGAGTCCCATGGGAGTTGGAGGCCCACGGAGGAGAAGAGCCAGAGCAGTCTATGCTGTAGCTCTGTGGGTCTCGATGCGTTAAGCAGCCATTTCACAAGGGCCCATAACGCAACGCAGGAGTCCAGAGTCCTAGGACACCTGACCTGAATGACAGGGATGAGAGAAACAGAAAATAGAGGTCCAGTCCTCACTTGGGGATTCCTGTTAAGACCGGTCAACCGCCTGCCTCTACTTTCGCAACTCTTCTTTTCCTAAAACGCACCCTCCAGGGACCCTATACAGGCTGCAGATGGAGAGGGGTGATGGGTCCAAGGGTCAGTGACCCGCCCTGTGGCCCCTCCTCCTGCTGGGGGTGGCAGGTCACGCCCCCAGCCCACACCTGCTCCTACCCTGCCCCGCTCCGCCCCATTGAGAGGGACTGGGGCCACGCCCCGGGAAGGGGGAATTTCCAAGTGGGCGTGGTTCCGTCCTATATAAGGGCGGCTGGCCTCCCCCAAGTCCACACATCCCAGATCCCAGAGCAGAGCAGTGCTCCAGAGCGGGCTGCTTCTCCTCTGGGCCTTTGCAGAAGGAAGGACCCAGAGGCACATTTCTGACCTGCTCCAGGTCACCGGTGGGTGCGGGGGTTGGCCGAGGGGGTTAGGGGGGACGGGGGCTGTGGGGGGCAGTGGTGAAAAAGTGATAGGAAACCAGGCGCCAGCCTGACCCTGATGCTTCTCTTCTCGCCATCCCCTTGGCAGGTCCCTGACCAGGCGTCGCACCACCGGGCCCAGAGGCTTCCCGCGCCGCCAGGATGGAGAAGGGCAGAAAGCGTCCCAGGAACCACAGTGGCCATTCCACGCGTGTGCGCCACCGTCAGCCCGCTGTGGCCCCCGCGGGCTCCGGGGCTAGCGACACCCACGCCCTCCCGGGACACCGACCTGAGGAACTGAAGGAAGCCTCTGAACCCCAAGGCCAAGGCCCCAGCAGGCGTCCACGGGTCTCCGACCTCCAGGCAGGTGCGAGCAAAGAGTCCCCGTCTTCTGGGCCTGCAGCCCGAAGGCCAAGGCACAAGGCACAAGCCGCCAAGGAGGAGAAGCAGGAGGAGTGGGTGCCCAAAGGGGACCCCGAGGAGGCCCTGAAGATGCGAGTGCTGCTGGCTTCTTTTTCCGAGGAGCAGCTGACCCGGTACGAAGTGTACCGCCGGTCCGCCTTCCCCAGGGCAGCCGTGAAGAGTGTGGTCCAGAGCGCAGCGGGCGGCGCCCCGGTGGAGCACAATGCGCTCATCGCCATGGCCGGGATGGCCAAGGTCTTCGTCGGGGAGGTGGTGGAAGAGGCCCTGGACGTGTGCGAGAGCTGGGGGGAGAGGCCCCCCCTGCAACCCAAGCATCTCCGGGAGGCCGTGCGCAGGTTGAGCGCCAAGGGCAGAGTGCCCCGGGTCAGGCCCAGAAACGCCTTGTTCCCCTAGGCCAGATGCCCGGGCCCAGCCTGGGTGCGCTCAGCCCCTCCATCTCCGTCCCTCCTTCCGCGGATGGACCTTCCGCCCTGGACGGATCACCTTCTCCTCCAAACTCCCCAGGCTGGGCCCCCACTCTTTGCAGGCAAGCTGGCTGCCTGCCGGGTCCCTCCAGGCTTACTGGGGACATCTTCTAGGGAAGGGGGGGCGGGCACCTGGAGGCATGGAACTCTCTGGCTAGGTGAGCCCAGCCTGGTCAACAAGGGTGCCTGCCAGGAAGGGACCCGGCACCCGCGGGGGCAACAGCGGCTGGCAAAGAGGACACAGCCTCCCTCCCGAGGTGGCGCCATGCTCTCCCAGGGAACCCACTAGCCAGAGGTGGCTGGCACTTGGGAGGCTTCTTCCCTTTGCTCCTGGGACATGAGACCACCCGAACCTTCTCAGGGCTCACCCTCTGCCTGAAGGACGTGCGCAGAGCAGGAGAAGTGAGGGCCTCTGTGCTTGGGAACCCTGACCTTAAATCCGTGTTGTTGTTGTTTTCTTTTGCTGATCAATAAATTCTTTTTAACTTGCAAAAATAAAGTTAAAATCTACAAATCCTTTTTGTCTCCGAAATGACTATGTTTCTTTTCCTTCCCAGCGTGCTTTGTGTCACCGAGTGCTCTTTCCCACAGTCTCTGGCCTCCCTTGAGTCTACACACCAAATCCAACCCCAGAAACACCTGGGCACCGGCCGCCAGGACACTTTCCTCATCTCTGCAGGACCCACACTTGCCCTAAGGGTCTGAGAGGCCAGCGTTTCCAGGGGCGCCCCAATTGTTGTCCAAACCTTATATTGAGATCCATCGGTTTGGCCATTTTACCCAGAATTCCTAGAACCTCAGCACCCCAGTTGTTGTTCACAGAAAATAAGCAGGTTTATGGCGGAGAAGGAGGGGTGGGTGGGTACGGACGTGGGTGGGGGGGGGGGGGGGAATACAGACTCAGGTTGACTTGTGCATGTAGGGCACCACACAACTCTTCCTGACACAGTCCAAGGTTTCCTTCCAAAGGGTCATCACCGTTCAGAGCACAACTACTTTGATAATGTTCACAAGGCTGTTTGGCCTCCAAAACATCCAGTTCCCACAAAAGCATATAAGCCCCACTCCACCGTGCCACTCTAGTGCTCAAGGGATGGTGTCCTCCACTTTGCATCTCCTCCCAAAGGCCGAAACGACCCCCTCCGCCCAACCCCCCACCACACACATACACACATACACGAATACACACACACATACACACACAAACACACACACGCATGCACACGCACACACACACACACACACACAATGGTCTTTTCTTTCTCCTCACATTTCCTTTCGGCCTTTTCAGAGACAGAACCCTAAAGTATGTTGGTGTGCGTTTTCTGGTAATCTTTGTGACTTTAGGAGAGTAAGCGAGTTCTACTTCATACCAACATACCCGCGCTCTCACACTCTTCTTTACCAACTGACCCATGTGTTTCCTCTGGTTACGATGAGAGACTTCCCAAACACACAAAGCCAAGACATATTCAAAACCGGAGCACGAAAATGGACCCCACACCATGGTCCAGAGAAATGATGAGTCCCATGGGAGTTGGAGGCCCACGGAGGAGAAGAGCCAGAGCAGTCTACGCTGTAGCTCTGTGGGTGTCGATGCGTTTAGCAGCCATTTCACAAGGGCCCATAACGCAACCCAGGAATCCTGAGTCCTAGGAGACCTGACCTGAATGACAGGGATGAGAGAAACAGAATCTAGAGGTCCAGTCCTCACTTGGGGATTCCTGTTCAGACGGGTCAACCGCCTGCCTCTACTTTCGCAATTCTTCTTTTCCTAAAACGCACCCTCCAGGGACCTTATCCAGGCTGCAGATGGAGAGGGGTGATGGGTCCAAGGGTCAGTGACCCGCCCTGTGGCCCCTCCTCCTGCTGGGGGTGGCAGGTCAGGCCCCAGCACCTACCTGCTCCTACCCTGCCCAGCTCCGCCCCATTGAGAGGGACTGGGGCCACGCCCCGGGAAGGGGGAATTTCCAAGTGGGCGTGGTTCCATCCTATATAAGGGCGGCTGGCCTCCCCCAAGTCCACACATCCCAGATCTCAGAGCAGAGCAGTGCTCCAGAGCGGCTGCTTCTCCTCTGGGCCTTTGCAGAAGGAAGGACCCAGAGGCACATTTCTGACCTGCTCCAGGTCACCGGTGGGTGCGGGGGTTGGCCGAGGAGGTTGGGGGGGACGGGGGCTGTGGGGGGCAGTGGTGAAAAAGTGATGGGAAACCAGGCGCCAGCCTGACCCTGACGCTTCTCTTCTCGCCATTCCCTTGGCAGGTCCCTGACCAGGCGTCGCACCCGCCAGGATGGAGAAGGGCAGAAAGCGTCCCAGGGACCACAGTGGCGAGTCCACGCGTGTGCGCCACCGTCAGCCCGCTGTGGCCCCCGCGGGCTCCGGGGCTAGCGACACCCACGCCCTCTCGGGACACCGACCTGAGGAACTGAAGGAAGCCACTGAACCCCAAGGCCAAGGCCCCACCAGGCGTCCACATGGCTCCGACCTCCAGGCAGGTGCGAGCAAAGAGTCCCTGTCTTCTCGGCCTGCGGCCCGAAGGCCAAGGCACAAGGCACAAGCCGCCAAGGAGGAGAAGGAGGAGCAGTGGGTGCCCAAAGGGGACCCCGAGGAGGCCCTGAAGATGCGAGTGCTGCTGGCTTCTTTTTCCGAGGAGCAGCTGACCCGGTACGAAGTGTACCGCCGGTCCGCCTTCCCCAGGGCAGCCGTGAAGAGTGTGGTCCAGAGCGCAGCGGGCGGCGCCCCGGTGGAGCACAATGCGCTCATCGCCATGGCCGGGATGGCCAAGGTCTTCGTCGGGGAGGTGGTGGAAGAGGCCCTGGACGTGTGCGAGAGCTGGGGGGAGAGGCCCCCCCTGCAACCCAAGCATCTCCGGGAGGCCGTGCGCAGGTTGAGCGCCAAGGGCAGAGTGCCCCGCGTCAGGCCCAGAAACGCCTTGTTCCCCTAGGCCGGATGCCCGGGCCCAGCCTGGGTGCGCTGCGGCCCCTCCATCTCCGTCCCTCCTTCCGCGGATGGACCTTCTGCCCTGGACGGATCACCTTCTCCTCCAAACTCCCCAGGCTGTGCCCCCACTCTTTGCAGGCACGCTGGCTGCCCTCCGGGTCCCTCCAGGCTGACTGGGGACACCTCCTAGGGAAGGGGGACGGGCACCTGGAGGCATGGAACTCTCTAGCTAGGTGAGCCCAGCCTGGTCAACAAGGGTGCCTGCCAGGAAGCGACCCGGCACCCGCAGGGGCAACAGCGGCTGGCAAAGAGGACACAGCCTCCCTCCCGAGGTGGCGCCATGCTCTCCCAGGGAACCCGCGAGCCATAGGTGGCTGGGACTTGGGCGGCTTCTTCTCTTTGCTCCCGGGGACATGAGACCGCCCCAACTTTCTCAGGGCTCACCCTCTGTCCTGAAGGACGTGCGCAGAGCAGAAGTGAGGACCTCTGTGCTTGGGAGCCCTGAAGTTAAATCCGTGTTGTTGTTGTTGTTTTCTTTTGCTGATCAATAAATTATTTTTAACTTGCAAAAATAAAGTTAAAATCTACAAATCCTTTTGGTCTCTGAAATGACTATGTTTCTTTTCCTTCCCAGCGTGCTTTGTGTCACCGAGTGCTCTTTCGCCCAGTCTCCTGGCCTCGCTTGAGTCTAGACACCAAATCCAACCCCAGAAACACCTGGGCACCTGCCGCCAGGACACATTCCTTATCTCTGCGGGACCCACACTTGCCCTAAGGGTCTGAGCGGCCAGCGTTTCCAGGGGCGCCCCAATTGTTGTCCAAACCTTGTAGTGAGATCCATGAGTTTGGCCATTTTACCCAGAATCCCTAGAACCTCAGCACCCCAGTTCTTGTTCACAGAAAATAAGCAGGCTTATGGCGGAGAAGGAAAGGGGGGGGGGGGGTACGGACCAGGGGACGAGGGGGGGGGGGGGGAGGAGAATACAGACTCAGGTTTACTTGTGCATGTAGGGCACCACACAACTCTTCCTGACACAGTCCAAGGTTTCCTTCCAAAGGGTCATCACCGTTCAGAGCACAAGTCCTCCGATGATGTCCTCAGGGTTGTTTGGCCTCCGAAACACCCAGTTCCGCAAAAGCATATAAGCCCCACACCACTGTGCCACTCTTGTGCTCAAGGGATGGTGTCCTCCACTTTGCATCTCCTCCCAAAGGCCGAAACGACTCCCTCCCCCCAAGCCCCCACCACACACAAACACACATACACGCATACAAACACTCACATACACACGCATGCACACACACGTACACGCACGCACACGCAGGCACACACACACACACACACACACACACACACACACACACATACAATGTTCTTTTCTTTCTCCTCACATTTCCTTTCGGCCTTTTCAGAGACAGAATCCAAAAGTACGTTGGTGTGTGTTTTCTGGTAAGCTTGGTTACTTTAGGAGAAAAGCGAGTTCTACTTCATACCAACATACCCGCACTCTCACACTCTTCTTTACCAACTGACCCATGTGTTTCCTCTGGTTACGATGAGAGACTTCCCAAACACACAAAGCCAAGACATATTCAAAACCTGAGCACGAAAATGGACCCCACACCTGGTCCAGAGAAATGATGAGTCCCATGGGAGTTGGAGGCCCACGGAGGAGAAGAGCCAGAGCAGTCTATGCTGTAGCTCTGTGGGTCTCAATGCATTTAGCAGCCATTTACAAGGGCCCATAAGGCAACCCAGGTGTCCTGAGTCCTAGGAGACTTGCCCTGAATGACAGGGATAAGAGAAACAGAATCTAGAGGTCCAGTCCTCACTTGGGGATTCCTCTTCAGACGGGTCAACAGCCTGCCTCTACTTTCGCAACTCTTCTTTTCCTAAAACGCACCCTCCAGGGACCCTATCCAGGCTGCAGATGGAGAGGGGTGGATGGGTCCAAGGGTCAGTGACCCGCCCTGTGGCCCCTCCTCCTGCTGGGGTGGCAGGTCTGGCCCCAGCACCCACCTGCTCCTACCCTGCCCCGCTCCGCCCCATTGAGAGGGACTGGGGCCACGCCCCCGGGAAGGGGGAATTTCCAAGTGGACGTGGTTCCGCCCTATATAAGGGCGGCTGGCCTCCCCCAAGTCCAGGCATCCCAGATCGCAGAGCAGAGCAGTGCTCCAGAGCGGGCTGCTTCTCCTCTGGGCCTTTGCAGAAGGAAGGACCCAGAGGCACATTTCTGCCCTGCTCCAGGTCACCGGTGGGTGCGGGGGTTCGCCGAGGGGGTTGGGGGGTCGGGGGCTGTGGGGGGCAGTGGTGAAAAAGTGATGGGAAACCAGGCGCCAGCCTGACCCTGACGCTTCTCTTCTCGCCATTCCCTTGGCAGGTCCCTGACCAGGCGTCGCACCACCGGGCCCAGAGGCTTCCCGCGCCGCCAGGATGGAGAAGGGCAGAAAGCGTCCCAGGGACCACAGTGGCGAGTCCACGCGTGTGCGCCACCGTCAGCCCGCTGTGGCCCCCGCGGGCTCCGGGGCTAGCGACACCCACGCCCTCCCGGGACACCGACCTGAGGAACTGAAGGAAGCCTCTGAACCCCAAGGCCAAGGCCAAGGCCCCAGCAGGCGTCCACGGGGCTCCGACCTCCAGGCAGGTGCGAGCAAAGAGTCCCCGTCTTCTGGGCCTGCAGCCCGAAGGCCAAGGCACAAGGCACAAGCCGCCAAGGAGGAGAAGCAGGAGGAGTGGGTGCCCAAAGGGGACCCCGAGGAGGCCCTGAAGATGCGAGTGCTGCTGGCTTCTTTTTCCGAGGAGCAGCTGACCCGGTACGAAGTGTACCGCCGGTCCGCCTTCCCCAGGGCAGCCGTGAAGAGTGTGGTCCAGAGCGCAGCGGGCGGCGCCCCGGTGGAGCACAATGCGCTCATCGCCATGGCCGGGATGGCCAAGGTCTTCGTCGGGGAGGTGGTGGAAGAGGCCCTGGACGTGTGCGAGAGCTGGGGGGAGAGGCCCCCCCTGCAACCCAAGCATCTCCGGGAGGCCGTGCGCAGGTTGAGCGCCAAGGGCAGAGTGCCCCGGGTCAGGCCCAGAAACGCCTTGTTCCCCTAGGCCGGATGCCCGGGCCCAGCCTGGGTGCTCTGCAGCCCCTCCATCTCCGTCCCTCCTTCCGCGGATGGACCTTCCGCCCTGGACGGATCAGCTTCTCCTCTAGACTCCCCAGGCTGGGCCCCCACTCTTTGCAGGCAAGCTGGCTGCCTGCAGGGTCCCTCCAGGCTGACTGGGGACACCTCCTAGGGAAGGGGGGCGGGCACCTGGAGGCATGGAACTCTCTGGCTAGGTGAGCCCAGCCTGGTCAACAAGGGTGCCTGCCAGGAAGGGACCCGGCACCCGCGGGGCCAACAGCTGCTGGCAAAGAGGACACAGCCTCCCTCCCGAGGTGGCGCCATGCTCTCCCAGGGAACCCGCGAGCCAGAGGTGGCTGGGACTTGGGCGGCTTCTTCCCTTTGCTCCCGGGGACATGAGACCTCCTGAACCTTCTCAGGGCTCACCCTCTGCCTGAAGGACGTGCGCAGAGCAGGAGAAGTGAGGACCTCTGTGCTTGGGGACCCTGACCTTAAATCCGTGTTGTTGTTGTTGTTGTTTTCTTTTGCTGATCAATAAATTCTTTTTAACTTGCAAAAATAAAGTTAAAATCTACAAATCCTTTTGGTCTCTGAAATGACTATGTTTCTTTTCCTTCCCAGCGTGCTTTGTGTCACCGAGTGCTCTTTCCCACAATCTCCTGGCCTCTCCTGAGTCTAGACACCAAATCCAACCCCAGAAACACCTGGGCACCGGCCGCCAGGACACTTTCCTCATCTCTGCAGGTCCCACACTTGCCCTAAGGGTCTGAGAGGCCAGCGTTTCCAGGGGCGCCCCAATTGTTGTCCAAACCTTGTAGCGAGATCCATCGGTTTGGCCATTTTACCCAAAAGCCCTAGAACCTCAGCACCCCAGGTAGCACAGAGAGACAGAAGTTGTTGTTCACAGAAACTAAGCAGGCTTATGGCGTCGGAGGGGTGGGGTCTGCGGTGGAGGGGGTGCGGCCAGGGGGGAGGGGGGGAGCATAGCGACTCCAGGTTTACTTGTGCATGTAGGGCACCACACAACTCTTCCTGACACAGTCCAAGCTTTCCTTCCAAAAGGTCATCACCGTTCAGAGCACAACTCCTCCGATGATGTCCGCAGGGCTGTGGCAGTCTGGCCTCTGAAACACCCAGTTCCTGCAAAAGCATATAAGCCCCACTCCACCGTGCCACTCTAGTGTTCAAGGGATGGTGTCCTCCACTTTGCATCTCCTCCCAAATTCCGAAACGACCCCCACCTCCAACCCCCCACCACACACATTCACACACACACACACACACACACACACACACACACCACAGACACACACAATGGTCTTTTCTTTCTCCTCACATTTCCTTTTGCCTTTTCAGAGACAGAATCCAAAATATGTTGGTGTGCATGTTCTGGTAAGCTTGATGACTCTAGGACAGTAAGCAAGTTCTACTTTATACCAACATACCTTCTCTCTCACACTCTTCTTTACGAACTGACCCATGTGTTTCCTCTGGTTATGATGAGAGACTTCCCAAACACACAAAGCCAAGACATATTCAAAATCTGAGCACGAAAATGTACCCCACACCGTGGTCCAGAGAAATGATGAGTCCCATGGGAGTTGGAGGTCCACGGAGGAGAAGAGCCAGAGCAGTCTATGCTGTAGCTCTGTGGGTGTCGATGCCTTTAGCAGCCATTTCACAAGGGCCCATAATGCAACCCAGGAGTCCTGAGTCCTAGGAGACCTGACCTGAATGACAGGGATGAGAGAAACAGAATCTAGAGGTCCAGTCCTCACTTGGGGATTCCTCTTCAGACAGGTCAACTGCAGCATTCTACTTTTCCAACTCTTATTTTCCTTAAACGCACCCTCCAGTGTCTCTATCCACGCTTCAGATAGAAATGGTTGTAAAAGTGACATGTTTGAATCATTAGGAAGGTATATACTTTAAAGAAATACCTAGGATAGAATTGCATGTGTACTCTTTGGAGCACTCCTCTGTCCAATGACTTTCCCAACATGCTTAAAAAGCACCCATGAGTGAGGCAGAGTTATGTTTTCTGAATTTGCCTCCGTGTCCAGCATTTTCTCCTAAAAACCGATAAAGGAATGGCTGTGAAACCAATGGTATTGTTTATTGGGCGTTTTTTTGCTTTGTTTTTCTCAGTCATTTAAGATTTTTTAAATGTAGCTTCGGGGATAGTTCTTGTTTATACTGGCTATGTTTCCCACTGTTATTATGATGAATTGTAAACTTACAGACACTGGGTAGCACAGGATTCTGGAGAAGGGAGGGTTTCTCCCCATCCCTGGGCAACATCCCCTGTGGCCCCTCCCATCCATGGGTGTGGTTGGTAAACCAATTTACAGAGTTGATACCTATTCACAAATATGTCAAATGCTGAAGAATGAAAACAAGTTCACAAGGCCAATCTATTGCATAACAGATACATTTAAGTTCAAATATTTTTACATTTTAGTTCAACCAAAGTTCTGCCCGCCGAACCATGATGGTCTCAGAGGACCTCCAGTACATTGTTACTGATCAGCAATTGCCAAATGTTTAACTACCAGTAAAAATAGCTTTGTGCTCAACCTATGAATGATACCCAGGTCAAAGCAGAAGTGCTTCCAAAGATCACATTATTGTTTTGACATTGTTCCCAAATCCTAGGATGTAGCCAGCGAACAAAAATCAGCCTTTGTTTGTGGCCTAATTACTTTGTTATCACAGCCATAGATTCCTCAGTAAGAATAGCTACCCTGACTAAAGCAAATCTCAGTATTACCATTCTGGAAAGAAGCAGTCGAATGTGGGTGACTACAGATGCCAGCATCACTTGCCAGGGAAAATTTTGGTGTGATGTCATGGGATTTTCAACAAAGACAAGTTTGGTTCCCTCCTGACACAGAGGGTTCGATGTGATTCATCAAATATTTATTAAATTTTATCACTGTTCTTCATTTTCTCTTCCTACATCAAGCCATGTCTCTCTGGGTTTTTTTCTCTTACCCTCCAAACCATCCTTCTATAATAGGACTTATCCACTGAAACAGATGCAGTTAAAAACACATTCAAGAAATATACTTTTAGTTTTGATGTTTGTATATACGCTTTCTTCTAGTAACTATTTTATTCCCTTGACATCAAGCAAAGAAAGTTTATTTTGAACAGGAAATTAATTTGATATTCATAAAACTTTGGAACTAGAAGGGCCTCAAGTCTACATTTTATAAAGTAAACCCTGAGGACCAAAGAAGTTGAGAAACTCAGTTGGGTTGAACAAACCAGACTAATTTCCAAACTGAGGTCCTTGTACTGTCCCTTTAAGCCCATCATTTTCCAGTGTGCTACTTTAAACTACTGGTATCTACAAGATCCACTATCTACAACTGGTCAAAAAACATCAAGTGACATTTCATGGGCGTAGTTCATGGAAACTTTCCTATGCTTAAACAAAACAAATAAACAAATAGAAAATGTTTATTAGAAGTTAAATATCATTGTTAGTTATAAACAGCATTACTCATATATATAACATCATCCAGAACCCTTAGTAATGAATTGGCTTTTATACAACTAATTTAAAATATTCAAGAAGACTTTCATTGATAATCATCAGGGTATCAGAAACTATATGGGATAAACACTATTTTTAAAAATGTTATCACCAATCTATGTTAGGTTTTTTTTCACCAAACTAATTAGAAGGAAAAAAAAAGCTGTTCGTTTCCCATAGTTCTCTAGATTTTTGAATTGCAGATGAAGGGTTGACACAAAGAGGGACAATTACCTTCAACTGGTGGATCGTCCATTGGCTTAATGGTTAAATAACACCATATGCTAATTGACCATCACGCCCTCACAAGCTGGCGGCATCCATGGCCAATAAAGAAGGAATATGCTAATTGACTGCCAAGCCCTCACAAGATGGCGGTTCCCACAGCCACAAAATCCCAACACCCAGTCCCCTCAGCCCACCTCATCCAGCTGGAGTCCCCCAGTCCCCTCAGCCCCACAGGGGAAGGCAGGTGGGGTCGATCAGGCTGGCAGGGGAGGGCAGTTGGAGGTGATTGAGCTGGCAGGAGAGGGCAGTTGGGGACAATCATACCAGCAGGGGAGCAGTTAGGGGTCAATCAGGCCAGCAAGGGAGGGGTTAGGGGGCCATCAGGCTGGCAGGCAGAGTGGTTAGGAGCAATCAGGCAGGCAGGTGAGTGGTTAGGAGCCATCAGTCCTAAACCAGCAGTCAGACATCCCCCAAGGGGCCCCAGATTTGAGAGGGTGCAGGCTGGACTGAGGGACACACACACACACACACACACACACACACACACACACACACCCGTGCATGAATTTCATGCACCGGGCCTCTAGTCATACTATAATGCTTGTGCCATAAATAACATTTAGGAACTGAGGCTGAAAAAGGAGTTTCTGTCTCCTGTACCATACCCAAGACAGGACACCTGGCCAATGAGTGGAGTGAAAGCCACAATCACTCCCAATATGTAACATCTTCTACTATTTTTTTCTTAGTCAAATTATAGTTAAATTTTTGTGTCCTAAACATTTATATAACATGAATCTTTTGTGTCAGCAGAAAGTTCATTCTTGTCATAACTTCAGCATTCACTGAGTCCTAGAAATCAGGAAAGGATTCACGTATTTATAAAAGATTAAGAAAATTAACAACAGCCTAGCTGGCATGGTTCAGTGATTGAGCATGGACCTATGAACCCAGAGGTCACAGTCGATTCCCAATCAGGACACATGTCTGGTTGTGGACTCAATCCCCTGTATGGGGCATGCAAGAGGTAGCGGATCAATGATTCTCTCTCATCATTGATGTTTCTAGCTCTCTCTTCTTTTCCCTTCCTCTTTGAAATCAATAAAAATATATTTTAAAAATAAAATTAACAACAAAAAGGATAAAGATAAATATTTGTTGCCCTAACCGGTTTGGCTCAGTGGATAGAGTGTCAGCCTGAGGACTAAAGGGTCCCAGGTTCGATTCCAGTCAAGGGCATGTACCTTGGTTGCAGGCACATCCCCAGTGGGGGATGTGCAGGAAGCAGATGATCAATGTTTCTCTCTCATCGATGTTTCTAACTCTCTATCCCTCTCCCTTCCTGTCTGTGAAAAACCAATAAAATATGTTTTTTTAAAAAAGATAAATATTTGTTATGTTACTTTTTTCTTTATATTTTTTCCCTCTCTCCTTACTCTTTCACCCCAGAAATGGTGAAATTTAAACAGAGAGTAACCCATCAAAATAAGAGGCTATGCTAAATTACCTCCTTCAAGTAGACAGGATAAAATTGAAGGACATTGAAATTTATCATACAATTGGTTCTGATCATTTAAGTTAGGAAGAAGAGACCATGTCAGTGGCACTCAGTTCCTAAGCAAACTCGGCAATCCTCCTTTCACTTCCCTTTCTGATACTTTCTTGTCTCACCTTTATCTATGGTTCTATCGGCAATAAAAACATTTATCTTTCTCAATCCCTACCTCACTTCCTTTTAAGAGTTTTTAACTAATTAAATAATTTATAACTACAGTCTGGTCAAGAAAATAAAGCACATCACTTTCTGGAAATAAGTTGTAATTTAAAATAATTTTCTACTCAAAATAATATCTGTTCTGCAGTTCATAGAAGAGCATTCCTGAGCTCTTTGCTTATTTTCTGCTACCCCAATGCATCCCATGCTGTGTTTCCATGAACACCCAGACACATGCTCACACTGAGTTTAAAATAGAACTAAATAAAAATAGTCATTCTTTCCAGAGAATACAATGGCTACCTCAAAAAACCACAAGTCATAAATAGGAGGTAAAGAGAGCCTTTTAGACTTTATTTCTGACATACAACTTGAGCCAGTTCTCTTCCCTTCAAAAGAAACGCCTTTATAATAGCTTTTCCTACTAAAATTATCTCAAATAATAAATGTAGAGGATACCAAATTGATTTTTTTTCACCCAACTTAGGGGTTTTGACCAACTTCTCTTATCACTACACAAGTAATCACAAATTTCAACCAGATGTCCAACTTTGCTATTGTCACAGCTGAGTGGTTCAGTTAACACATATCCTAATCATTTTTTTAAATATATTTTATTGATTTCTTACAGAGAGGAAGGGAGAGGGATAGAGAGTTAGAAACATGAATGAGAGAGAAACATCGATCGGCTGCCTCCTGCACCCCCCCCACAGGGGATGTACCCACAACCAAGGTACATGCCCTTGACCGGAATCGAACCTGGGACCTTTCAGTCTGCAGGTCGACGCTCTATCCACTGAGCCAAACCGGTTTCGGCCTATTCATTATTTTGTTCACAAACCATCATTTCAGCCTTTATGATCTAATTTTATTTCCTCCATTGTCATCAATGCTTTCTGGTAAGTTGCATAATTCCCTAGAGCTTGAGCTTACCTAAACAATCACTCTATTATTAATGGCTAATATTATTAGAGAGATTAACTCTCCACTATTGAAAATCTAAACAAATAATGGAAGTTAGTAATTCATGTTGATTTTTAAAATTGATTTTAGAGAGAGAAGAATGGAAAGGTTTCTGATTCCTGTTGTCTGACTTCGTGTTTCTTACCTGTTTAGACCCATTGTGCCCATTGACTCCTCCATAACCAACTTACTTCTCCCTATAGTTAGTTTCATGAAGTTTGTTCCTGCACTAGCCTTTATCTTTATCTGCAACCCAGTTGTGTCAGTCAATCACACTATAAATTCTCAGCCTTTGCTTTCTCAATCTAGTGAGATACTGATTTGGCTCTTTCTGGACCCCACCAGTGTGCTTTATTTGCCAACTACAACTTTGTCAAATATGAAAAGGTATAGCACTAAAATCAAACAAACACATACATATATATATATATATATATATATATATATATATATATATATATGTAAACAAGCAAAAAAAAAGTTTCCCTTTGATCAAAACGCTCCATACTTAAGTGGCCAAGTACAGTTCAACAGACATCTCAGATATAAAATAAAATGCTAATGCTTTGCTGAAAATTAGGAGAAATGTTGAGCCTCAATCTATGTGCAGGTATAATGGCCACCTATTTACCTAATGTTCTGCTGGCATATAGTGGACCTTTAGTGCAAATTAGAAAAACTTCCCATCCAGGTAGATGATTCACAAAAAGATACCTGCTTTGGGGGTGTGATGTCCAGAAGTTGATCCAACCCTAGCAAACAGAGCCCCAGCTACCCCACCTTACTCTAAGCCAGGAACTACCTAATTATAATCATAATGGGATGCCTAGAGACCCAGAATCCAATAGAATCATGTTGTTCTTCAGTAAGCTACAGCTTATAGATCATGTTTGCATGTAAGCAAGCATCCTGAGGCCCTCACCCCTCCCTTAAATTCTGATTACTGATTGCTTCTTTTGGTTGATTATTTTTAGAAAAAGCACAATAAATGCCCACTGTTGAATGCTGAAAAGGAATGGCATTATATTAATTTAAAGGTTTTATTGTTCTTGTTTGGATCATCCCAATCCTAACAGAAGACAGGCATGGCTGCAAAATGGCATGAAAGATACAGACAGACACACAGGAATAAAATGTGCTTATTGTAGGTTTTAACATGTGTCTACCTGAACATTTCCAGATGTGAAGAGAAAAGGACAGGTTGCAGACTAATCAGAGAAACTCACTTTATTTTATGTTTTCATAGTTATTGTGTATTTTTTTCCTTCACACTAGAAAAATTCCTTACCACTGAGAAGTGGGAGGTTGCGGGAAGAGTGATATAAAAATCAGAGATAACTAACTGAAAGTTTTCCAATGTTATAGTTTTCCAAACTGTTTGGAACATTTCCTCCTTTTAGATAGAGCAGATACTGATTCACATCCAACTTTTTAAAAATGAAGACTACTTTCCAAACTGGATAATGCTAGAGATAAAATGTTTGTTTGATAAATCAGAATCTTATGATAACTGGACCAACTCTAACCAAAGACATTATTTAACTCGAACATGTAAGTACCTTGTCCTTCACATATAACTACTGCTCTGGGAAAGTTGCTTTGCAAGCTCTGCTCACATTTCATTCTTAGAAGGGTCTCAGGAAAAGTGACCCATGTGACCTATTTCACACTGCCAAGAGAAACACAGGATTCAAAATCCATCCTTGGAGTTTGAGACATGATAATAAAGACTCAGTTGGTTGAGCATCTTGTCCCATGCATCAAAAGGTTGCTGGTTCCATTCCTAGTAATGGCACATGCCTGTGTTTCAGGCTTGATCCCTAGTAGGAGGCATGTAGGAGGCAGCTGATGGATATTTCTCTCTACCTTTCCTTTCCTCTCTCTAAAATCAATAAAAACATATTTCAAGAATATTTTAATTAAAAGATAAGAGCCAAGCATATTATGACTATTTAACCATTTTCATATAATGTATGTAATAATTTTTCAAATACAGAACTAGTAGTATTTGCTTCCCATGGGAAGCATTTCAGAACAGACTTTTAGTAACTACCTCATACAGAACTAACCTTAGGTACTTCAGTGCTTTCACAGTGGGCATTCCCACTCTGCCCTGTACTACAAAGCTCACTATAAGCTAAGGCAAGAAAAATACCAAGAACATTTTCAGGATATAGATAGGTCAAGATTTCATTCTAAAAAAATAACTATATTTTAAAATTAAAATGTCTATAAATCATTTTACTCTATTTGCTTCTTGAGTGCTAATGTTCATTCTGTCAAGTGTCAATTGTAAAATGTTTAGAGTTCAAATAAAAAAAACTGAAACACGATTAGCATTGATAACTAACAGAAACCTACTTATATTCTTTATCCCAACCATACTTTTTAATCTTCTCAGGATGCCATGACAAAATACCAGAGACTGGGTAGTTCAAACAACATAAATTTATTTCTCACAGTTTTGGAAGCTGGAAAGTCAAAGATCAAAGTGCTGGCCTGATTTATTTTCAGGTAAAAGCCTTCTTTCTGAGTTGTAGTTGGCTGCCTTCTTGCTGTGTGAAGACACAGTGGGGGACAGGGAAGCATACTCTGGTGTCTCATAAAGGCAAGAATCCTATAGAATTAGAGACCCACTTTTATGTCTCATTTAACCCAAATAAGGCCCTATCTCCCACTTTTATGTCTCATCTTAAATACCACTTACTCAAGAAGGAATATCCCAGCTTCTAAGCTAAATGTAGTTCCACTATTAAACCATCTTATAAATTAGGTATATTTTCTTTGCTTTCTTCAAATACAATAGTTATCATATTGTAATTATTCCATTGTGGATTTGAACATGGGAAGTTGATTTTATTCTAAATTATAAATTGGTTGAAGACAGAGACCATGGATGTTTTATTCTCAACTATACATCAACTAGCATCATACCCGGCACATAGAAGGTACGAAAGAAATATATATGGCATAGCCCACACACACAGGTTTTTCCAGTTCATGAATATCTCTATCATGCAGATAATGTTAAATCAAAATTAACATTTTGAGTTTGTTTTTTGTTTGGCTTTTTTTTCTTCTGCCTAACACCAAAACTAATTGCAGCCTTTTTTACTTATAAATAGCCTCTTTCTGATTTGTGGGGTAGAAGAGTTCCAGTCCCTGCTGGATGTTCATTGGCTGTGACAAGTGCCTTGCCTAGAGGCTCAGCATTTCTGTAGCAAGAAGTGTGAAGAGAAGCAACAGGGATAAATGACATATGGATATGGAGGAAAAAGAAAGTCAAGGGGTCCTTAGAATTCAAAGATGCCAAGAATCAATCTGCACAGGCTGTGTAATACAGAAGAGAGGAGTAAGATTCTAGTTTTATTGAAAGAGCAGAATTCTTTACATATGGTAATCAGAGCATAAAGATGGTAGAAATGCAAAACACCTCCTTCTCATTCAAGGTATGTGGCTGCAACAAAATTTCTCTAGATTGGGAAGATGGAGGAGTCTTCATTCCCAACTCTTCCAACTGCTCCTCCCACCCAATTCCTGACTCCCCAAGGAGGTCAAGCCTACATCCAGCTGCACACTACAAGTCACAGTTCACAGCATTTTCAATAGATGCCTTCAACTCCTTCTTGGTGGCAATCTGAAAGAAGAGAAAGAAAAAGAGAAAGAAAGAGGGTGAGTTCCAAAGTATTTGCAACCACCAAAAAAAAATCAATAAACACCAATATACATGGAGAAATAAAAAACAGAAATCAGCATAGCAATGTGTTTTCTCATTACTCATCAAGTGACCAGAAACAAACCAAGATATATGAGCAACCTGGGCAGCTGTATATTTTGACATGCATTTGCTAAAAGTATCTTCAACATTTACTTAGCGAAGAGGCTGAGAATCACATGGGATGGGTGGGACCGGTGAGAGGTATGAAAGGAGCAGAAAATAGAGAGAACTAGTGGGATGCTCAACTGCATAACTATTGTCCTGATCCTAAAGTTGTGTGTCCTACTCAGAAGCCCTGCCATTTAGCCCATTTCTTTGGGATCTCAGGCCAGCCCCTCAAGTGATTTCAAAGCACCTACCCCACCCCAGTTACATAATATGTTATCTCTGACAGGAGCCATGATAGATTTTCATTCAATTTACAAATAGACAAACTAGAGCTCAAAGGACCATATTATTAGCAAAAGTAGCTGGGTCTACACACCTGCCAAAAAAATCAAAATATATAATCATATGGAAGTGTGGACTGATACAGGCCAAACTGCTGAATGATTTAAGCGAATTGTTGTGGTGTTTTTTTAACCAATCAATTAATACTTCTCTATTCAGTCACTTTGGCAGGAATCAAACAAAATCTTTGAAACTACAACACATTGTAGAAACAGGAAATTCCATGACTGTTCTCTTGGCAAGGAAGGTTGCAAATAAATCTCCTGATATGCCAGGTATAAAGACATTTTCCAACAAGAATTATCTGTATAAAATCAAATCACTAGCCTCAAGCATCCTATGTCTTATTATTGACTCAGAGAAACAGGCAAGAGAAAGACAGGGCTTTGAGTTTATTTATAAAAGGCTCTGCCAAAGGTAGGCAAAAGAGGAAGAAGTACAATATAATTTACTGGTGGGTGAATTTGCAAGCAAAGGATTCTAAAAAAGAAAGATTATGCTGATCCAATGCTCACAGTTTGCTTTTTAAAGTTGTGGGTAAAATAAATGGCAAACCTTTCTATTTTTCTAAACTTTTGTTCCAAAAAATCAAATTAAAAATAACAATATTCAATCATCTCTAAATTACTTCCCCTGAAAATACTACCAAAGGACTTGTAGTGTTTTTTAAAAATACTTTTTCTCATAATTTCTTTCTTGACCCAGAAAATAATGGTTGAAAATAACTTCATTTGCATTTTATTCCTTTACTGCCTTTTTACACATCTATTTGGAAATGCTTACTTATGGGAAAGCCATTGCATACCTAGCTTTCATCATGTATGAAATCTACTTCCTTTACCTCAAACTGGCATGTCCTGTTTCCAGCAACATGAGAGACTTTCCAATAAGGAATATATTTTGCTACAGACATATTTAAACCATAGCTAAAAGTATTTAAAATATATAACTGATTTCCCAAGAGACAAAGAGAACCTCGATGCCAAAAACAAGGAAAAGATTGAAAGGCAGACCTGAAAATAAGTGAGCTGCCCCAGTGGCAGCTCCAAGTATAGCAAAATACCAGTGTTATTTAAGTCACTAATACACCTAATGACATCTTCATTTGTAGTTATAGCACCCAAGGTAATCTTCCTAGAGCTGCAAGCACCTGGCTAATATACAGCAGTACCCCCTTATCAGCTATTTCACTTTCTGTGGTTTCATTTATTCCTGGTCAATCTCAGTCTGAAAATATTAAATAGAAAATTCCAGAAGTAAATAATTCATAAGTTTTCAACTGTGTACTATTCTGAGTAGCATGATGAAATTGTGTGTTGTTTCATTCTGTCACGAACCATTCCCTTGTCCAGTGTCTCCTTGCTATAGATGTGACCCACCTGTCAGTCATTTAGTAACAATCTTGGTTATCAGAACAGTTATCAGAGAGAGAGAGAGAGAGCACATTCACATACCTCTTATTACAGTATATTGTTATAATTATTCTATTTTCTTAGAAGTTATTGCTGTTAATCTCTTATTCTGCCCAATTTATAAATTATGGTAAACTTTATCATAGGTATTTAAGTATAGAAAAAAACATAATTGTATAGGGTTCAGTACGAGCCACAGGTTCAGACTGGGGGTCTTGGAACATATCCCCCACAGAAAAGGGGAGATTATTGTATTACATCTTCAAGTGAGGATGAAATAATGACTGAGCATTTACTTATTGAAATATTTACTATGTTAGAATTAGGGCACTGTATGGTTTAAAGCATGTATGTACTGTTTATAGATTACATTGTCAAAAATTATTGTTTCAGAATAGAAAAGAAGTTATAAAATATTGGGTTGAATCATATAAAATTGCTAATATTTTATTATTTTTTAAGTTACAAAATTTCAAATGAGAACATTTGGTCCAATAAGTTTGCTTTGTCCTCTACAACTAAATCTCTTTCTCAATGAACTGGGAAGTCCTTTATTCAGCTCAGTCCCCCCATCCCCTTTAAATGTCTTTCTCTCAGTTTAAAGCATCTCCCATAGGAAGAGAGCCTCCCACTCCCTCAAGTACTTCCTCTCCTTGCCTCAGCCTAGAGATCCAGTCATTTAGTTCTTTTGTTCAGTTTCCTCTAAATGAACCCATTGGGAGGGGGGCGGGGCAGATCCAGTTCAAGAGTGAAGTTGACATTGAAAGAGAGCCAGGAAGGACTTGGACCTCATTAGTGAAAGGCCATCTCCAAGACCATTAGACCTACATTTCTAAGGATGTTCACCTCATGCTATATGATTCTGAGAGTCTCTAGAACATTTTTATTTTTCTACTCTGAGTTGTTACATAAGCCTCCTTTCTGTTAGCTAAGCTTGGTGAGTGCCAGGCCCCAGAAAGGAAGTTACAGAAGAAGGTAAAAATTTCTTCCATATTTGTTTTATGGAATCTTCACTTTTCAACTCTATACCAAATGTAAAGAAGTGTTCTTGTTCAAGTGCCATCTGTCATCTCAGAGTTAGGCTTGATTCACGTGATTTAGTATAAAAAAATAAGTAAAATGACCTGGTTTTGAATCTTGTCACTGTTATCACTGACTGTGCTTAACTTCTTGGCCTATGGTTTTCTTGTCTCTACTGGTAAAGTGGAACTTAGGCTGTGCCTAGCCACATAAGTTCATTGTAAGAATCCAGTCAAGTAAAGTTAGTTTATTATTTTGAAATGCCCAGATACAACAACATGGTCAGGGAAATTTACATAGAGAGCAGAGTTGAGATGTCATGGTGGTAGGAAAACCAAAGGAGAAAACCAGAGTGGGCCAAAGTAAAGGATTCCAGAAGTTCAGTTCCAAAAAGAATATATATTCAGGACACATGAAAGGTCTATTGAAGTTGCAAATACAGCCACCATACTTAAGGATAAGGACAACTACTTCCTTAGACAGGTTCACTGACTCATAGAAGTTCTCCAGATCCAACACTCTTCACAGTTCACATCCAGATTAGCATCACCTCTTGCATGGAGGATTGCAATGTATGCTCTGTGGGCAGTCAATTATCTCTTAGTACTCAGTGTACTCCTTCTACCCAATGAAGAGAAAAAAGGAGATTCAAGCCTTTCATGTGGGTAAGACTCATGCCAAGATCTTTAAGGAAACAAGCAGAATTAAATGAAAACTTCCAGAGAGCAGAGATCTTTACCAAGGTGAGCTGTCTTTCGAAGGTTGTTTTTTCCCCCTGGGGCATCTCCAATTCTGAGTACAGAATAAAGATCAGATCTGGTCCTTGCAGAAGGACTGTGGGAATGCAACGATAAACCAGCAAAGTTTTTGGCATTCATGCAAGGGACCACAATGACTTGCACACTGAAGTATCTCTAAATGCTTGGCCAGTTTTGCCCATAGTACCTTTGCTGAATCCTGGAGCTGAATACAAGGTGGACTAAAATCTTTGGTAATCCCATAATTACCGAAGTGTTACTTGAGAAAAGGAGCCTGGCTCAGAAACAAATCAGGTCTCGCCAAGATGTCCATGAAATTTGGCAGTAGTGTGTGGCAAGATGCTAAAAAAAAAACCTAATCTTCCACAGTCTTTTAGAAATCTCAATCAAAAGTGCAGGACTGGAGGTGGAGAGAACCTTACTAAAATTCCCATTATTCACTGTGGTTGAGATGATCAGCCCCTCACGTTATCTGCCTTACAGAGGATAAATAGAGCCTTGTCTAGTAGAAATAGCATCATGCAGCCCTGGCCAGTGTACCTCAGTGATTGAAGCATCGGCCTATACCCCAAAGGGCTGCGGGTTCAATTCCTGGTTAAGGGTGTATACCTGGGTTGCAGTTCGCTTCCCGCCCTCAGCAACCAGTCAATGTGCCTCTCTTACATCAATGTTTTTCTCTTTCTCCCTCTCCCTCTCTTCCACTTTCTCTGAAAA
The DNA here is from genome assembly GCF_951640355.1 of Cnephaeus nilssonii. NCBI lineage: Eukaryota > Metazoa > Chordata > Mammalia > Chiroptera > Vespertilionidae > Cnephaeus > Cnephaeus nilssonii. The sequence goes on from NC_137073.1 coordinate 98,130,120, forward strand.
GCAATGGAAAAAAATATCCTCAGGAGAGGATTAACAAAAACAAAAAAGAAATAGCATCATACAGATCTTTGATACTTGCTCTATATATAATATCTGGCTACAATAACAAATTAATATGAAAAGAAGCAGGAAAATGTGACCAATAACTAAATGGAACAAACAATATAAGCAGATACAAGAAAAATGGACGATAGTTAGCAGCCAAGACTTTGATACAACGATTAATATGTTAAAGAAATGGAAAGAAAATATGAACAAAGGTGATGAAAGGGTATGGAATTTCATCAAAGGATTGGAATCTGTAAAAAAAAAAAAAAAAGCTTGAAAAATACAAGATCTGAAATGAAGTCTCATTGGATGAGTATAATAGCACAGCAAAAGATTAACTAAATGGTCCCAAAGGCAAATCAGTATCAAATATTTGTCTAAAGCACAGAGAAGGCAAAAGAATGCACATATCAGTCACATGTAGTTCTCAATCCAAAATTCTACATCCTTATTAGAGTTAACTGAAAAAGAATAAAGAAAAAATATGGCTGAACAAGTATATGAAGAAAACATGATTAAGAATTATTCAAAATTCTTAAAGAGAGCAACCCTCATCCTAAGAATCTCATCTAACCCCAAATAGGATAAATATAAAGAAAACTATAACTAGGCACATCACCATCAAACTGCTGAAGACAAAAGATTTCCCCTGATTCCAACAGGCTGGATGGTCACTGTGCCACAGTCCTTACTTTAAACTCAAGTGGGATGTGCTACAAATTATTTTTTAATACTGCTCATTTTGAAAGAGAAATTAACTTCCATAACTTCAAAACAACACCAAGTAAAAGATGAATACATTGTATTTATTGTCTAAAGATTTTATCTGCTTTTCAAAAATAATAGAAACCATATGTTTCAAACTGTCCTATAATCAAGATAAATAAAACCAAGTTCAAGAAGAATCTTCATGCCTGACTAGTATGAATAAATTGGAACATTGAGAAAGTAATTCCAAAGGAGAGTTAAGAATCTGACATCTTAACTCTTACTTTAGGGATCTGCTTTAGAAAGCAGACATACACTTTAGAAAACTTGGCTGAGGTTGTTTATACCAGAATAATAGAGAATCAGGCACAAATTGTGGGTGATATCCAAGGTGGAGAGTGAGCACTGACTGTGCCCTTATTAGGTGCCAGGCGAATTCTCAACTCTTTATAGAGATCATTACCATGGAGGTAAAATGAACTTCACATGGATATGATCAGACATGGATATGAAAATGAACTCATTCATCACCTGAACTTTTATCATGTAAATCATTTCATTAAATCAGTCCAATATCTTCAGATACATTTAAATTCCTTATTCCTAAGGGGAAGGGATCAAGAAGTACATATTTTGTACTTCACAGTGATGTGAAGTACAGCATAGGAAGTATAACCAATAATATTGTAATAACTATGTATGGTGCCAGGCGGGTACAGAAATATTGGAGGCAACACTATGTAAAATATATAATTGTCTAACCACTATGCTGTATACCTGAAACCAATCCTATCTAATAAAGAGGGAATATGCTAATTGACCATCACACCCTCACAAAGATGGCGGTGCCTACAGCCACAAGATGGTGGCGCCCAGTCCCCTCAGCCTCCCAGCCACTCAGGGCTGGCCCGAGGCACAGGCAAGCCTCAGATGGTGACTGCCCAGCCGCCCAGAGCCGCCTGAGGCTCAGGTAACTAGGGCTAGCCGAGGCTTGCGCTGCTGGCAGTGGCAGCAGCAGAGGTGTGATGGGGTCGCCTCCCGCCCCTGAGGGCTCCCAGACTATGAGAGGGGGCAGGCCGGGCTGAGGGACCCCCCATCCAGTGCATGAATTTTCATGCACCGGACCTCCAGTATGAAATAATATTGAATGTAAACTGTAATTGAAAATAAATTTAAGAAATGAAACTCCATTTTCTTCTATTTAAAGCTAAACATTCCTTCTAGCTGTCAGCTTCTGGAGTTGCGCTGGAGTGATTCAGAATGTGATGGAATCAACTCAGTTCCCACTGCATCCTTTTTCATGGACCAAACCTGCTCTCCTTTCTTGCCTTCTCCTCTCAGACACTTCCAACTCCTCCCTCTCCCTTCCTAGAATTACACTATCCCCTCCCTAACCACAAGCCTAGTTGTGAAATAGGATATAGTCCCCTGACTTTTCCCTTCCTTCTCACTCACACATCCATTTCCTCCTAAATTGTTTCAGCTAATCACTTTGGGAAACAAGGATAATTAAAGTCATAAATGTGAAGAAATTTAAAAATTCATAATATTCTCAGAGCAGGGTTCTCTGGCACACTCTTTTCCCTGCATCTGAAATTATAACTAAGTTCAGTTGGGAATTCTGGGCCCTATACCTTAATTAATTAAATCTGTTGGTGTCATGAAAATATCTGGTGTCTCTGGCCCCCACATGATTAATTCACAATTCAGATGTACCCCAGAAGAGATCTCTGCTCTGAATCTACAAGCAATCTTCTCCAAAACATGGAAACCTCCCAGGTAAGTGATCTATCAGCACCTGGTACCCCTCACTCCACTGCCTCCTTGGAGGAAAAAGAAAATATAAAATTTGGAACAGAAAGGATCTCAAGATCTCCTAAGGTGACATTTTGTCCTAACCCCTCTGGGTGGACTTCACTCATCTATCTTAAGGAAACCTATACAAAAGAAATTTACCATCTATTAAGAAAGTCCTGACATTCCTAACTTTCAAATCAACCATGCATTTCTCCCCACTTCACCCAACTGAGTCATCTTTCTAATCTAAACAAATAGAAGTTATCTTTCCCTCCTTTTTACCCTCTTCATTTGCTAAGGCTATTACTTATTTTCTTATATATTGTATAGAGTCACTCTTTCATCCACACTCATTTTCTTTTTTGGTGTTGTTGTTGTTGAATACAAGTATTTGCTAGTTATATGTAGTCACCCTTAAAATATCTTAGAGGAAACTGACACCAATTGGCATTTGAAAGATTTACTTTCTATACTGGTTTCTAATTTCATTTTAATGCTTGTTTCTAATTTCATTCCATTGTTCTTGATTAATATTTATTTTGTATGCCTTAAATAATTTTGCTTCCATGAGGCAGAGTTGTTTTTTGCTTTTTATGTGTGTTTTTTCCAGCAATTCCTGCTTAACTCTTTATAGACACAATGAAATAGGAAAGGGAGGATTATTTCACATGCACCTTCCACTATTCTGTCTTTGATTCTAGGCATTTGGCATCAAAAGCAAGCTCATACAGCAGCATAGCAGTTGGCAACTTTCATCACTTTTCACCATTTCCTCCCCGTTACTGGATCTGCCTGAAGAACACATCACTCTGACTGCTGGGAGATGTCAGTACTCAGAAAGGAAGTTTAAAATTATGTAAGAAATGAGCTCAATGACCTCCATTTCCTTGCCTATTTGGTAAATAATTTGTGGTTTCTGAAACTGGAAGCATATTTTAGAGTTCAGGCAAGCTTGGCAGTAAATTGTCCCAAGCCTCATAAAAATGTGCACACAGGGTTTGCAGACACCAAATCAAATAACTAACGTGAAGTGAAACCAAAACAGAGCTGATACATGTACGCTCACAGCATACCTCAGCTCAGGACTGCAGACTCGGGGTCTGTCTTCTCCTGTGCATCATAAATTCTCTCATATTAAATAGTTCACTGATTAGGTAGACTGTTTGAGTTGCCTTCTCTTTTTTAACTTTTAAAATATCTCTACACTCAGTTTTGATTTTTTTTTTTAATGAAAAACATAAGTTGTGGGTTGCAAGTTAGAACCCCAGAATGTCTCAGAGCCTCGCAAGCTTAGTGTTTTCCATAGGTGCCAAGGGAGGTCAGAGCTGATAGCTGAAGTTGAGAGTAGATTTTTGTTAATGACCATTTTTTTCCCCAATTGAGAAGTTAATGAAGAAATGGGAACTGACCAAAACAAGTAGAAAGCACAATATTATACTTAATTATGGTTTTCTCTGGAAAAGCCAGAAGGGAATGTGAGGAGAAATGAAAGAACGTTTTGTGTGGGAGTTTTCTCTTTTAATTTAGTGACTAGAATTACGATAGCCTCCTCTTATGAACTAAATGATTTGGCAGAATGCAAGTTTTGGGGGCCAGGAATTTTGAAATGTTCCTCAGTATATCCTCAAAGTCTACCAGAAAATTGTTTGCTCAACCTTTGAGTGAATAAGTAACCAGCAGAAGTGGTCAACAACTGTAGTGGAACCACAGGGACATTTCAGAATAAAGGCTGGCTGGTGTCAGAAATTGCACATCTAGAAGCTGTCTCTTTCTTGATTTGGAACTTTAAGGATGAATGAACATTTTTTAAAAGGTATATGGTGGCTCCTTGCAGTTCAGCACAAGTCATGATGGACTCAGGGTGTCCTAGACACAGCAAGCCTTGAGTGGGTGGCAGAAGAGTTGTGGGGCCAGGGAGTGGCAGGAAGTAATAGCCATCAGGGTGCTTTGTAATTATTGTTTGAGCCAGCAGATATTTTTTAGACCCCTAAAAGGTTGGCATGGCATTGGCTACTTAATCATTTAAATCCTCATGGGCATTTGACCTGTTCAACCTGAAATTTAAATCACAAAAGTAAAAAGTGGAGAGGGGTTGGTAAATGAGGGTCTCTTCCTTTGATTGTCTTGAAAAATAAAACACAACAAAATTAAAATCAAACAAAACTAAAGACTATTGAAAATTATCCTACTAACATGACCATTTCTCAAATAAATAAAAACCAAAGCATCCACTTTAAAGAAACTGAAGGAGTGGAGAGGAGATCAAGTGTTCTCTTACTGTTCTCTTTTGATCTTTTCACTCTCCAACTTCACTTTAATAACGTGTCCAAAGACTGATTCAACCTCTCTCCCACTTTAATAAAGGTTCATTAGTGGATTAGGAGAGATTTGAAACTGAGCCCAGTGGAGTCAGCAGAGACAAGCTCCAAACAGCTACTCAGCTCATTTTGAAAAGTACCAAGCTAGCAACCTGGAACAGATCCACAATAAAACTGGGTTGTACTTGTATATGTGGAACCCTGAGGGACAGACAAACCATCTCCACTTTGGGCAAGAGTGGCAAATTACCCATTGACATGGCAGACGGGAAAGGGGCCACATACTAACCCTGACAAGCTCAGGGGAGGCCCACATGGCAGCCTTACAAACCCTGAGACAGAAAGTAACCACCTAGCATGGTCTGAAATTAAGACTTTCTAACTAAAATCAAGTTGTGGCAGGTAGTCCTGTCCCAGACCAGTATCTTCCTTGACAAACGTCAATCTTTACCTTAACTGAGCCTATTGTCTTTTTGCTTCTAAGACAACATACCTTTGGAATGTCTGTCTTTGATTCTAGGCATTTAGCATCAAAAGCAAGCTCATACAGCAGCATAGCAGTTGGCAACTTTCATCGCTTTTCACCATTTTCTCCCCATTACTGGATCTGCCTGAAGAACACATCACTCTGACTGCTGGGGCACAATTTCTCACCAGAGTGCAGAGACCACAGAACCCCTCATTGTTGTTATCACATTAATTGTTAACTGTTAACTATCCTATACCTGCCTATGTAAAAGTATATGTCTATTTCTTTTACTTTGTATCCAATCCCAAAGATTCCTTATATCTTCCCCTTTTGATTCTGATGTAGAACATCAGTGGGAAAACCAGCATTTTCTGGAACATGTCCTCAATCTTTTGAGATTTTGCTTCCCGGCAATTGTCGTCAGTGTGGCTCAAATAAACTCATAAAAGTTATTATAGGTTTGGACATCTCTTATGTTGACAACATTAACAAGACAAAGATTGTTGTGTTCAAGTTGAGCTCATTCCAACAAACTAAACACAGCCTATCAGCATGAAAAAAAAATGAGAAAACTGACCATCCAGCATATATTATTGTGATAAAAATAAGCAAATAAGTGCCGCCACCTGGTCTCTGCTACTCAGGGATCCCAGGGGACCCTTTGAAATCGGCAAAGTCCATCTCAATAAAAGCACGTCCCACAGTTCCACCTGGTCTGCAAAGCGATCAATCCCAGAATGGAACTGGGGGGTGAATTGTTGACTTTTTTCCCTGTTTCCACAGGCCTTCTAAAAATTATTTCAACACTGGTGACATCTGACAAAAATACTACATCTTCTACTAATATTACCAAAAATGAGATTAAGAATAGCTATTTAAGCTCTTGTTATGCATTTTTTTAAATATATTTTATTGATTTTTTACAGAGAGGAAGAGAGAAGGACAGAGAGTTAGAAACATCGATGAGAGAGAAACATCGATGAGCTGCCTCTTGCACACCCCCTACAGGGGATGTGCCCGCAACCAAGGTACATGCCCCTAACCGGAATCGAACCTGGGACCCTTGAGTCCGCAGGCCGACGCTCTATCCACTGAGCCAAACCGGTTTCGGCTCTTGTTATGCATTTTTAAGAATGGTATAGCTATTAGTTTATTTTATATACTACACAACTCTATAACACACACTCTTGGTTGAATGACTCAACCTCTATATATAATCCACTTTTCTTTTCAAACTCAAGCAAGGGTGGCCATGAAATATAAACCAGGCCCATGAAACATAAGTGAAATTCTGCTTATGGGAACTTTGAGGAAAGCTTTGGTTTTCTGACAAAAGGGCAGACTCAGCTAAAATCCCCCCCAGCGTTCTTTCCCTGTCTTCCTATATGGAAACTGGAACCACACACATAGTGTGTCAGAGGCAAAGGATAGAATCTCATTTCTCTGACACTATTGATCTTTGGATTTCTCTTTGTTGAAGCCACTATAAATCATAATTGTCACTTACAGCCAAATGGATTCCTAACAAGTGCTGTTATTATTCCCATTTACAGATGAGGAATCTGAAGCACAAGAAAGTTAAGCAATTTGTCCAAGAGCATCCGGTGGGTAAATGGAAAAGCTTGGGTTTAAACCCAGCTCTCTTTCTCCAGAGCCCCCATTATTAATCATTATGCTCCTGACAGAAATTAGCTTAGAAATATGGCCATTTTAAAATCAAAATAAAACAGATTTTCCCTCAAATTAAGAAAAAAAAAGCCATTATCATTATTATTTTACTCAAGATCTCCACAATTTTCTCATCAGCTACAGACACCCAGAGACAAGTTATGGATCACCTCCCTTATCTTGCATTTCTCCCAAGAAAAGCATCTATCCTGGATCTAGCCAATGTTTACCTTTAACTCTTAATTTTAAATTATTTTAATCTGTAGAACATGCCAGTAAATCAAAAGTTCCCTAAATGAATTCATCTGTATGATATGAAAGGAAGGGGAAAGAGGGACAGAAGAAAGAGGAAGAAAGAGAGGAGGGAGATGCGAGGGAAGAAAAAAAAAAGAAATGGAAAGAAAAGAAACATTGCTATTAACTAACTTTACCAGATTTAATACATTATAGTGTGGTTACTTTTTTGAAACTTTCTATTTGAAAATAATTTCAAAATTATAAAAATAAAAATAATACAAAGATCATTCATTTAATCTTCATAGATTCTGTTATTGTTAAAAGTATCCCATTTGGAAGAAAGTTATGGCCAATAACCCAGTAGGAAAGTACCAAGAGAGAAAGAATTGTAGGACCTTTCTTTAAAAGACTGCTGGGAGAAGGTGCTTAGCCAGGGCAGTGGTCACAGGCTGAATGGCTGCAACAAGGAGCTTAGGTCTTTGTGGAAGGACCTCTTGGATTATGCTCATGGGCAAGTGTTAGACTATAGCCAAGAACAATGTCTCCAAGACCTGCCTGTGTGTTTCCTTCTCTGGGCATGTTTGCTTGGGGATTCTTTTATGGAAACACAGTGTTCCTGCTGCTGGAACTAGGCACACTGACCTATGTATATTACCTCATGCAAAACAAAGCTTACTCCATATGCTTGTTATTTGCTACAGATGATAGGTAGATAGATAGACAATGTAATGAGTATTTGTGTCCCCCTTAAATTGTATATATTGAAACCTTAATCCCAGGGAGATGATATTTGGCAGTGGAATCTTTGGGAGGTAATTAGGTCATGACGTGGAGCCCTCAAGAATGGGATTAGTGTCCTTATAAGAAGAGGCCAGCCCAGCCACTGTGGCTCAGTGGTTGAGCATCAACCTATGAACCAGGTGGTCACGGTTTGATTCCTGGTCAGGGCACATGCCAGGGGTGAAGGCTCAATCCCCAGTGTAGGGCATGCAGAAGGCATCCAATCAATGATTCTCTCATCATTGATGTTTCTATCTCTTTCTCCCTCCTCCTTCCTCTCTTAAATCAATAACAAAAATATTTTTTTAAAAAAAGAGGCCAGAAAGATACTTTTTTCTGAACATGGATCTTTACCCATAAATACTTCAGAGTGTACTTCCTAAGTAAAGGAATAGTATGTTATACAACCACTGTGTAGTTATCAACATCACACATTCATATTGACACAATCAATTTTATCTAATCTACCAATCATAGTCTAATTTTGTCAGTTGACCCAATAATGTCATTTATAGCATTTTCTCCCTCCAGTGAAAACTTGTTGAGACTTTATTGTAATAGCTCTTTTTGTCATTGTTGTTTATATTAATTAAATTCTTTGGCTAAATACTTTCAGTCTCTTGAATAGGGCTCAATCCATGGCCATCCATTCTCAGGACTCTGACTTGTAAGAGCAGTTCATATTTTACCTAATCTCTTCCATATCTACACTCTGTTTTATTCTCTTCACTCCTTTTTGTCACAGGAAGCAAACAGAAGACAATGCAAACTTTACTAGTAGACCCACATAAACTGAGCTCCTGCCTGAGTTCTCATGCTTCATGGGCCCCGAATTTCCCTATGTCTTCCAGAAACATTTCTAAGACTTCCACCATTTACCCCTCTGGTGCCTGGGCTTGATTGGAACTGGAAGTGTTTGTCTGGGCAGGTTCCCTGAGCCTGGGTGGGAGCCGTCATGTATCAGTCCCTTTATGGTTCTCTCCAACCCTCTACCTTGTGCATAAGTGGGTCTAATGACCCAAAAAGCTCCAGAACTTGTGCCTGTGGGGTCATCCTGGGCCCTGGAGCTGGGCTGAAGCAGCCTGGTGAGTGTATCAATTCTGCTGACAGACACAGTATTGAAGTCATAGGATGGTATGAGATTGGGCTATTGGAATGATGCTGACACTCTGATTTTGAGTGATTCTCACTCACTTGGATATGGAATGAATTCAGGACTCTGAGCTCCCAACAGCCCACAGCCAACCCTTGAGTTTTACTGCATGTGAGGTCTCCTGAATCTTCATTCACCCATCATATTCCCAACATGGTGATGACTCTGGGCCACAGTACCCAAAGTGGCATGTGAAAATTACCTCCACCCCTTTGCTGCTGGCACCCAGGGCAGTCTACTCATCCTTCTGCAGGCTCTGCCCTACAGGGAATACAGTCCTGGGTGGAAGCGGGGGAGGGTAGCCCTGCCTACCTTCTCCAAAGGCTTTCTAGACTGTTGCTCTAAATTGTCAATGGGCTCTTCCAATCCATGCCCTCTCTTCTCTCTAATTGATGCAGTGACTGTGCTGTCCTGGGTTAAGCTAATTCATATGAAGGTACTGGATTCCTTGCACAAATGGGATCACCTTCTCCATCCTACTGATCATGGTGGGTAGAAACCAGGGGTGCAATCCACATGAAAAGAGATCACATTTTATGAATGTTGTGATTACAGCCTGAAAAGTTCAAGAGGAGTCACAGTTGGAAACTGTATTCTCTACATTTATGCTATAAATTTCCAAATGACAAATTTAACGTGACCCTAAAATAAATTATTGTTTACTTTTCCCTGTATACTGTGTGTATTTTGTGGTAATCTTCAAAGAAGCACAGGAACTTTTGAAAGAACCATCAGAAGCCAGTACTCACCACAGCAGGATGGATGACGCACTGTCATAAATAATGATATAATCGGCATAAAACAAATGGCATTAGGACATTTTGAGTCAAGAAGAGCTATATTATTTCAACCCAGACAGGTTCTGAAGAGCTGTAGAACTTGAGTAAAAAACAGCATTATTACCTTTTTCTCACAGTGGGAGAAAGGAAGTTACCCAGTAACAGCACATTCGACAATAAAGAATATGAAGAGATGATTCTTGGATCTAAACTGAAAGAGAAAGTGTCTGGATACTTGGAAGAATCAAGTGCTCTGATTGGACAATAAACAATTCTATCAGTATCTCTTCTCTACCCATCATTCCAAATCTTTAGTGATAAATCACTATGCCTCCTAGGTATTCACAAATTCTGTCAAGTATTTTTAAATACAATTGATTATATAAATAGGAGACCCACACAAAAAAATGTTTATCAAGGGTCTCATACACCTTGGTCTCCTTGAAGAAAGAGGTGGGGTATAGATAACCACCATCTCCCATTTCTAACAAGTTCATCACAAGATAGTGCGTTTTTCCAGCATCTTGATTAATTTCCAATTCCTTTTAAGAGTCGTGGGAAGGAGACATCTTACAATTGGAGAATTTGTCTAGAACATTAGTCTTGGGTTCTGTGACAGCCAGAAATGCCAGTTGAAGTTTGAGGCCACTCTGACCTCTGCCCAAAAGGGTGAAGTCACCAAGGCCACCTAAAAAGAAAAAATGGAGAAAACATGCAGTTATCTGTACAACATGACCAAAAAATTAAAAATAGGGAAAATATGCAGTTATCTGTACAACTTGAAGAAATAGCACCTGAGGGCAAGGCTGTCAGTCCAACTGAGGAATGAAGTTTACCCTAACACTTCTGAAAGCTAAGGAGAGGAAGAAAATCCATCATGTCAAGTTTTCATGGCATTGTCAAGGGAGTCACTGTGGTTTTATTCACTATTAAAACAAAACTTGAGCCCTAGCTAGTTTGATTCAGTGGATAGAACATTGGTCTGCGGACTGAAGGGTCCCAGGTTCGATTCCGGTCAAGGGCACATGCCTGCGTTGTGGACTTAATCCCCAGTAGGAGGCATGCAGGAGGCAACCGATCAATGATTTTCATCATTGATATTTCTCTCTCCCTCTCCCTTCCTCTCTGAAATCAATAAAAAATTATATTTTTTAAAAAACTTGGAAATAGCCGAAACCGGTTTGGCTCAGTGGATAGAGCGTCGGTCTGCGGACTGGAGGGTCCCAGGTTTGATTCCGGTCGGGGGGATGTACATTGGTTACGGGCACATCCCCCGGTGGGGCGTGTGCAGGAGGCGGCTGGTCGATGTCTCTCTCTCATCGATGTTTCTAGCTCTCTATCCCTCTCCCTTCCTCTCTGTGAAAAATCAATAAAATATATTTTAAAAAAAAACTTGGAAATAAGTTGATCTGTTTTCATAACTGGTTGAGTCCCAGTCCCTGTTCTTTGACAATGGCTTCCTTTACTTGCCTCTCCTTTTGTACCTGGGTACATGACATATTCCCTGTGCAACGAGGCCCCTGCTCTGAAATGTGGCTCTCAGCCAAATGCCGTATGTTCTGGTCCTCACTCACAGCAACTTGCACACTCAGGAGTGTTAACCTATGCATGGATTCTTCTACTGTCAGCACCACTGTTTTGAAACACAGCTATTCCCTCCTTCGTTTTATCATAATTATGCCCCTTGGTATCTCCATTCATTTTCCCAAATGATCATAGAGCAACCGACACATACCATTCCCTGTATTAATATTCTGTCAAGAATAATTTTAAAAGCAAATACATTCTATTTGTACTAGAACTCTAGTCTCAGCCATACTGGAAGCCGCAATTCACTCAAACAAAAGGGATGTGCAGTGACTCTAACATTTAGAGCAGCCACGTTATACTATCCCTCCTTTACTTCCTAAAGCAGACTCCCCTCAAGAGTTACTAATCTCATTATTCTGTCACTTCATTGGCAGTCAAACCTTACAGGGCATGCAGCTTCTTTTGGCAAAATTTAGACAAGGCAGGGAAAGGGAAAATTTTAAAGAAAATAAAGAGTCTGATTCAAGGAAATGGTGAGTGGGAGAGAGGAAAAGGGAAAATAATAGGAAGAGGCACATCTGATAGGAGGGTGTGGGGTACCACCAGCAATGGCCCATCTATCATCCAGGGGCCCTGGGGGATAGTTACCTGCCAGGTGTCGTATAGGTGGTCTATATAACAGGAGAGCAAGAGCAGAGGTTCTATTTTGAAAATGAATTGACTCACCAGAATTGCCTACCTTGCTCATCACATAGGTAAACTTTCAAAACTAATTGTTACAAATCAGTATTACTTTTCATTGTTTCCACTGTTGTATTTCATTATCCCTCTTTAAATAAAAGTGAAAGCTATGATGCAATGAAAATGAAGCCTGGGTCTCAGCAATTCTACTAACCTAACAATATTTGTGCCAAATGCCATAACAAATGCCAAATAGAGGAATTTAAATATATTGTTTTAATTCTGGCTTTATAAGAATTTCAGTGTATGAGGAGATTTCCTGGATTCACTTATTTTTCTAAAGTTTGTAAATAATAGTTCCCATCATGTCCTGTGTTTATGATGTTCTGGTATGGTTTAAGGTGCTTTATGGGTAATTTATGGAAACCTCACAAAAGCCCTACTCTCACTTTGAGAAGGAAACTGAGGTCAGAGAGCATTAACAACCCTCCCAAAGTGTCACAGCTAGTAAGTGATGGAGCGGGTCTATAACTACAAAGTAGCATATTCAAAGATATTTTTTGAACTCTCAGACATTTCAAGACATTAAATAAATTATTATCAAAAAAGGAAAAAAAGAACACTTCTTGATTTGATTCTGCTTATTTTGTCTGCAATTAATGTCATCAATCTACAAAATAAGTATTCTGCCTCACTCTTCTGATTTCTAGAGCACTGTGTCCCCTGGATCTAAAGAAAGCTGAATAGTCACTCAGGAAACAAACAACTGGTAGAATCCGTACACACTGTCATGGATAGGTTAGTATTGTTGAGACTCTCTAATACCCTCAGAACACTGTTCCGGCCTCATCCTCTAAAATAAGTATAGAGTGCCCCAAAGAACTTTCTGTTGCCTGTATCACATCATACGTTATCAGATATTTTCATCTGAGCATGTGGTGTTTCATTTTTCATGTTTGTACCTCAAAATGAAAACCAGCAGAAGTTTCCAAGTAGCTCTCTACTACTTTAATAGTAGGGCTGATGAGGTGTGGGGTGCTGTTCTTATTCAATTCTGGAAACTGACACACATAATAGAAACCTGATCCTGCCAAACTGTACCTCTGGGACGGCATCACCATTCAGTCTCACGATCTTTAATTACCCATATAATTCACACTTCTACAATGTAATCATGAGCTAATATCACATTTGCACACAAACTTTGCACGGGCATAAATCAATCACAGCTGCCTAAGAAAATCAAAGATACATCTCTCATATTCATGTGCCTGTTTAGGAGAAGTTCCCCTACCATGTTAGTCTGTCTCCAGGACTAATAGCCTACATCCAAAACACACACAAACAAACAAAAAAACATTCCTTCATTTCTCCAAAGAGAGCTCCAAACTTAGGGCTGTTTCTCAAAGATTCTGGTATTGGTAGTATTCAAATATATGCAGAAGTATTTCAAAATTAATAACCAACTGTTGGTGGAGTTGTTAGTTTGCGAAGCACTACCTCATGCATTATTCTTAGAACACTCCAAGCAACACTGTGAAAGGTCAGGTCATGTGATTATCAGCACTTTACACATATAAAAAGTATGAAGTGGGAGGGGTGATGTAACTTGATTTCTGATCACATGACTAGCAGGAATTACAACTAGGATCCAAATCCTAGTTGTCTGAGCCTGACACGTTCAGCAAAAATACATTTTACTATGAATCAGTTTAGTTCATATCCACACAAATTTTATTAAATAAAAATCAAGAAAATATTCCAAGGATAGACAATAAGTGTTCCCCTGAGGTATTTCCCATAAATCCAAGCATACTCTAGCTTACCACCACATAAAAGACAAAGGAACAAAACCAGACTCAAAATGAAACCAACAGAGCTATTTTTACTGTCCAGCTGTATAAAAGGCAAGAGGAGGAAAAAGTTGAAGATCAAATGACAAAGAACTTTCTAAATCTGTCACTTAGTAACATATTGCCAAATTCTTGGGGTTTTTACCCCTAGGAGTTTAAATTCTATATTTCTGTATCTCACTACCAAAGGGTTCATCTCTCTCTCTCTCTCTCTCTCTCTCTCTCTCTCTCTCTCTCTCTCTCTCTCCCTCCCTCCCTCCCTCCCCCTTTCCCTCCCTCCCTCCCTCTCTCTCTTTACACATACACCACCACCACCACCACTTTCTTGGCCACAATGGGAGAATGACAAGCATACTGGTTAATATATGTATAATTGAGAGAAATAAAGATAACTTTTTCCCTATTGTTCACATTTTCTGTTTCCCTCCCAGTTTGCCTTATATTCTAGGGATGGCGTTGTCTAAGGAAAACACACAGTGAAACACACGGCCATACTTCTGCCTGGAGAGATGCATATGTGCACACAAAACCCGCCCCGAGCCTCCTCCTTCTCTGCAGCTGCATTCCAAACCACCCAGAAAACATTTGTGGGCAGCTGGGGATCCTCTCCAAGTTCATATTTAACCTCCTGAAGTCACATTAGCTGACAGGGCTTTGGCGCTTGCTGAATAGAAAGCAGATCAATATATTCAATATTTTGAAGAGCATCAAATTCTCCCATCAGGAGCAGAGGGGTTGGGAGGAGAGCCAGCAGCCAGCAGCTCCAGCCCTGCCGAGGTGCCCCTCTGGTGGGTAGAACCTTTCTGTGGCTTGGCTTGGGTGCAGCTCTCGCCTGGCAGAGGTGGGGATGGTGTGCGTATGCTGGGCACTCAGCAATCCATCAACCTGAGCCAACAAATCATGGCCAAAACCTAAACTAATCACAGTCTGGTTGGGGAAAGGGGGCGGTCAGAGCAATCCCCACAATACCCCGTGATTAAACCTCAGGGAGTTCTGAAATGAAATGCCTGTAGGTAGAAATTTCATTTCTGAAATGAAATTTTCGCAATTGCCTCATACCTGCAGCATATCGGTCCTTCAACAAGCTGTTGGGAAAGATTCCATAGCATGTGTCTCTGTAACAACTGTCTTTTTTAGTAATAAGCAGATACCTTTCTTAGTGGGGGGAAAATAAGATGCTTAAGAATGATTTCTAACTTAATGCTCTTTCTGGTTACTGGTATACCTTGAGTAACATGTATGACTGAAAAGTATCTTGCCTTTGTTTAAATGACATCACGAGAGTTCAGGTCTGAGATGCTTCTAAGTATTGCTAAGAATGAAGAGAGATGTAAATGGTGATATTGTGAAATATGAGTAGGTTTTGTTAAGGTCTTTGGA
This sequence comes from Cnephaeus nilssonii, assembly GCF_951640355.1. Taxonomy (NCBI): domain Eukaryota; kingdom Metazoa; phylum Chordata; class Mammalia; order Chiroptera; family Vespertilionidae; genus Cnephaeus; species Cnephaeus nilssonii. The sequence goes on from NC_137073.1 coordinate 98,145,521, forward strand.
TCTGTTTCTGGGTCGCATGTCACAAGGCTGTGTCATTAACAACCAGGAGTCAAATGACAATATTTAAGTGAGTAGAATGTACAATTATACACTGTGATGGGCTGAAAGCATCATGTGTTGAAGCCCTAACCCCTATATCTTAGAATATGACTGTACTTGGAAATAAGGCCTTTAAAAAATAATTAAGGAAAAATGAGGTCATATGGGTAGGCCCTAATTCAATCTGACTGGTGTCCTTAAAAAGAGACGAACAGGATACAAACCGACAGGGAGGCAAGGCCATGTGAAAACAGAGAGAAGGCAGCCTTCCACATCCACAACGCGGCTCAGAAGCAGCGACTCTGCTGACATCTCGCAGACTTCTAGCCTCCAGACTGTGAGGAACCAAATTTCTGTTGTTTAAACCAGTCTGTTAGTGGCATTATGGCAGCTCTACCAAACTAATACACACTGGAAGTTGAACCTTTCATTAGAAAAGCTGAACATTCTTACTTAATTCTGGAATTTCCTTCAATAGAATAAGTTAGGGGAAATCCATCACACTAAATTTATCTTGTAAATAAAACACACCACATGGCACATCTAATTTGTCAAAAAAAAAAAATGCTCCAGCCTCTACCTTCAAGAACTGTCTAGCACTAACCACTGCTCACCACTTCCATTGCTACAACATGAGTCCAAGCCATTACCTCTCACCTGGATCATAGACACTTTAGGGATCCAATATAGCCCCCTTGGAGCCTATTCAAAACACACGAACCTTTGAAAACATGTCAGATCATGTTACTCCTCTGTCCAATACCCACCATGGCTCCCTACTTCCCTCCTAGGAAAAAACAAAGCCCATATAAAGGGCTATCATGCCCTACTTGAGTTGACATCAATTAGAGCTCTCCCCCTCATCCTTCTGATCCAGCACAGTGGATGTCCTCAACCACGCCTTAGCTCTAGCTCCTCCCTCTATATGGAAACCTCTCCTTCAGATACACACATAGCTAAATCCCTCACCTTCTTCAAATTTTTGCTCAAATTACCTTTTCAATGAGGCCTTCTGGGAGCATGCTCTTTAGTTGCATCCACTCTCTTCTTCCCTCCCCCACTATCCAACTCTACTATTTCCTTTTTTCATAGTATTTACTCTCTTCTGGATTATAATATAAATCACTAATGTATTGTCCATTGTTTATCTTTTGTCTTTGGTTCACTCACATAGCTCAAATCACCTGGAAGCATGCCTGCCTGACCCTCAGTAGGGGCTCAGTAAATATTTGATTAATGAATGTTGAATGAAAGACTAGTTGAATACGGAAGCTAGAATTTTCTCTTTAAGTACTATAACTTTTTAAACATTCCCTAATTCAGAAACCATTGGTGATACAATTCATTGTGAGTGCTAACAATTTCCTTTTTTTTTACTCGAAGTTCATAATATTGATTCACGTCTCCAAGAAAATCCCCAAAGGAATGAAAGAAGTTTTAATCCCTTTCATTCCAATCCAACCAAAAATCATACTTTTGGAAATGACAAATGGGACGTAGGCCCCTGCAGCATGTGGACTTGAAAATTTTCAATTGTGCACGAATGCTTGCTTGTGTGTATGTATTTCTAGAATGACCTCATAAATTGTGACAATAAGTCAGGCAACGCCAAGTGAAATATTAAAAACTCCACTGAGTTTCATTTTAAATATCCATCAAAATCGTCGTTTTAATACTATGAAAGAATGCAGAATCACACCCAGAAAAAAAAGATCTTTTTCATTTAATAGAAAATATATTTTTAATATCTTGAGAGTCCATCAAGTACAATGGTCTTAAGAAAGCAAAGGAAAATACCATTTTCAAATCTTATGAACCAAAGAAATGTGAAGTTCCACCAACTGATCAACCTGGATGGAATCTGAAGTTTTCTTTAAATAATGAGAAAATTAGAGAATGCATTAACAGCTTGAAGCCAGAGAAGTGGGCCCCAAGGCTCAAAAGTTCTATCCTTTTGAAGCTTTAGAGCTCATGACATACAAATATAACATGGGGTACAATGAGCCACTTGTTGGATAGAACAATCTGCAGATATAAATTTGAAAATATGAATGTTGACATGAATTTGAAAATATCAATATTATTATGGAAACCTGAGTAAAAGGCATAAAATAGTAGTCCTCAGTCCTGAACATGCAGTAGAATCCCCTGAGGGCTTACTAAAATACAGTATCTTGGGTGCAGCTGAAAAAATCTGCATTTCTAACAAGTTCCCAGGTAATACTGATACTTCTGGCCCACACTTTGAGAACCACTGAAATAGCAGTTAAAATAGTTCTGCATTCAATTAATTTGTCAAATAGGAATAATAAATTTTCTTGAGCTGTGAAAAAGGGTACCGGTTGTTGGTACCTATCTGTAAGGGCAGTCCTCTTCACTCACTTAAAGGGGTATTCCTCCAGAAGGGAGGTCACATTTACCAAGTCTTCTTGGTACATCACCCGCCCAGAGGGTAGAAAGGCAGCCATACAAGCACCCTCCCTCCCCCTCTGCTATTGCTGAGGTGTCCTCCTCACAGAGAATGAAACAATGGTAAAAAGGTGCCTCGCTGGCTGCAGAGAACCGGATTATGTTAGCATTCTCATTGGTGGATGTGAGTGGTGCTGGCCCAGAGAGAACCATGCTGGGGGTGTTCAGAGGCAGAAGCAGCTGGCTTCAGGTCCGAGCACTGCTGGCTGCTTTGTGTATGGGTCCCTCGGGACCTTGGTCCTGTGTGGCTGCAGCTGGCCATCCATCTGTCTGGTCTCAGTGCAGTTTGCAGATAGGGTAATAGAGTAATATGAAGACCAAATCTAAATGATTCTGTTTTCTTTCTTCCTTCCTTCCTTCCTTCCTTCCTTCCTTCCTTCCTTCCTTCCTTCCTTCCTTCCTTCTTTCCTTCCTTCCTTTCTTTTTTTCTTTCTTTCTTTTCACCAGCTACTGATGCTGGCAGAGAGATTAAAATCCTAACAGAGAAAAAGGTATTTTATGGGAACTACAAATAGCTATCAGATCATTACACGCATTTAACTTGAACAAATGAGCCTACTATATTTACTGTGCACTCCCAAGCACCTGACCTGCAGGCATCCTGGTAATACTTTTTAATTTTTGAGCTGATAAAATTATTCTTTTTTTTCTTTTTTTTCCGTCCCCCCGCCCACCCCTGATAAAATTATTCTTTTATGAAATTACAATATCATATTCCTTTCACACATTATTGTATTTTACGGATGAAAAGAGCTTTAGAAATAATTCGTATATGAGATCAGTTCATAGGTGAGATCCAATTTAATTTGAACAGTACCTCCACCCCCAAATATTTTGGAACAGGGTCCCTGATTCTTTCTTCTGGATCTTTCACCCAGAAAGCAGACATCCAGGTGCTATGGCTTGACAGTCCACATAGACTGCCCCAGAGGAGTCCAGGGCTGCTCTTATTTTGGTATAATTTTAGCAAAGGCTTATGTTTAGCTTTTATATCCAGTGAATTTTTCTGGGCCTCAGCTAAATTCCAAGAAATGACCCTGCCTTATAGAATTTCCCCAAACTACACTTTTTTTTTTTTTTTCGAGATAAACTGGGCTTATCCTTGTCCTGTCTTGCAAATACTCATGTCCCTTTCCTGCTCTGTCTTTCTCTTAAAATCCATCCCCATATTATTCATATCTGCATTGCTCTCAGTATAGTGCATTTTGGCTTGAATGCTACCTTTTTTGAAATAGCCCTGAGTATGCGTATATTTTCTAAATTCTTTGGTCTTCTAGACTCCGTTGTAGGATTTATTCAAAACTCAGCAACCTGATTCAAATTGCCTAGAAAGCTTTGAATAGTGGCTTTTTCCTAAAGCACTCTCATATCAAACAAGGTCACTATTCCGTAATGAACACTGGGAAGCCTGTTTTTGCTTTTTTAGACACAGGACAATTGGAACAATCAGATCATGTATTCAGTTGGCATTACATCAGAACAGATTCACTTCCTTAACCTAGAAAAGAAGTAAGAATATCACACTAATTGACTTGAAAGCTAGAACATGTGTTTGTTTCCTACATTAGATAGGATTCTCATTGTTAACGTAGAGCTCTAGACACCTATTCACAGCTTGTTAAATTTCAAAATAAGGGCAAGCATTACAAAAATCCTTTACCCAGTACTCAGTTGTTTACTTATATGTTTTAGTCTAATATAGTGACTTAACATTGGACTTTGCTCTTCCTTCATTTTATTCTCACTTTTTTCCTTAAGATTTTTATGTAGTTCAAAAATATTGAGTACTTTCTAAATACCAGTTACTAGAAGGGAGGAGGGTTGAGGGGAAGGGTGAAAGGGGTGAAGAGATTAAGTAAAGATTGGTAGTTACAAAATAGTCTCAGGAATATAAAGTAAAGCATAGGGAATATAGTCAATAATATTGTAATAACTATGTATAGAGCCATATGGGTACTGGAAATATTGAGGGGAACACTTTGTAAAGTATATGATTGTCTAACCACTAAGCTGTACATCTGAAACCAATCCTATCTAATAATAGACAAATATGCAAATTGACCATACCTCCAACACACCCACAAGCCACGCCCACAAGCCACGCCCACCATCCAATCATAGCAAGTATGCAAATTAACCCAAACCAAGATGGCTACAGCCACAGAGAGCAAGGTTTCCTAGGTAACAGAGCAAGCCAAGCTTTCCGCGAGCTGTTGCAGGCCTAAGCCTCCACTCAAGCTACAAAGTTTCAATTATAGAAGGTAAACAAATTCAAACAAATGGCAGCAGAATGGAGCTTGAGAGAGCAGGCCAGGGTTGCCGCCGGCAACAGGTGAAGCAAAGCTTCCTGCATACCCTGGCCGGGCCCACCTGCTTAAGGCAACAAAGTTTCAATTATAACCCCAACACAAATGGCTGCCGGCCTCGGAGGGAGCCCCAGGCTTGGCTCCGCTCCAGGCTACAAAGTTTCAATTGTAGAAGGAAAATGAATTCCAGATACCAGGGCCTCTGCTTGGGTTGCCAGGGGGCGTGGCCCGCCTGCAAACCACCACAGGCCCCTCACTCAGGCTGCCCCACACCCCAAGGGAACCCCCACCTGATCCGGGACACGCTTCAGGGCAAACCAGCTGGCCCCCACCCCTGTACCAGGCCTCTATCCTATCTAATAAAAGAGTAATGTGCAGATTGATCATCACTGCAACACACAATATAGCTGCCCCCATGTGGTCAAAGATCTTGCCCCCATGTGGACACAAGATGGCCACCACAAGATGGCCAGCAGGAGAGGGCAGTTGGGAGGCACCCAGCCTGCAAGGGAGGGCAGTTGAGTGGTACCAGGCCTGCAAGGGAGGGCAGTTGGAGGTGATCAACCCTGCAGGAGAGGGCAATTAGGGGTGACCAGGCCGGCAGAGGAGGGAAGTTGGGAGCAAACAGGCTGGCAGCAGAGTGGTTAGGGGTGATCAGGCTGGCAAGCAGAAGCGGTTAGGGGCAATCAGGAAGGCAGGCAGGCAAGCAGTTGGGAGCCAGCAGTCCTGGATTGTGAGAGGGATGTCCGACTGCCCGTTTAGGGATCCGACTGCCCACCGGGATCAGGCCTAAACGGGCAGTAGGACATCCCTTGAGGGGTCCCATATTGGAGAGGGTACAGGCTGGGCTGAGGGACAACCGCCCTCCATGCACAAATTTCGTGCACCGGGCCTCTAGTACAAAATAAAATTGAAAGAAAAAAATTAACTTACTAATAAAAAATTACTCTTAAATATTCCCTAAACTTTGTACATGTACTTAAAATAGTAAAATTATACAAGTTAGAATCATAACTATAGTCATGGTCTTCATAGAATTTGTAACAATCTAGGGTTTTACTACACCTGCAATTAAAAGTCATTATTAGTTTCATTTTTAAGACCTGTTATGGTTTTTCATTGTTACTTTTAAAATAATTTGTTAGAGGAAATATATAACCTTTTACAAAAGCAATTTGGGGTGTAATGTGAACTTTTTCTCATTCCAACTCAGACTGTTCATTGCTCTGGAGGAAATTAATACAAATTACCAAAAACGATAAATAGCTAATAAACTTAGTTTCTAATGAGAAGGAAGAAAGTTCTCTTCTTTTTATAAAAGAGAAAAATTGTTCAAATCTGGCAGGAGTATAGGGGTATTCATTCAATACCCACACTGAGATTGGCCTGAATAGTGACTATAGATCATTCATAAAGAAATATGAGACCCAAAAAGAGAAAACTGGAAAGTGGGAAAAAACAAATTGTTAGCTGTATCAAACATCTAATAAATAAATTAGACGAAAATTCAACAACTAAACAAAGTAATTCAGGGCCTTTGAATGCCATATTATTTAGGGAACAATGATATGCTTCTAAAATATCTAATACATTCTAAGAATTCAAGAATAGAAAATAAGTAGGTTATGTTTTACAGTGGTTGATAATGGTTAAGGATTAATGGTCACAGCTAGATACTGATTTAGTTACACCCTGCATTACATATTGATCTTTTAAGATGATGTACTACAATGGTGCTGTAAAGAGTTTCTCATTTTTCCATTGGTGTTTTTAAAGGAAAGGTTAAGTATTTTAAAAATCTTACTAAAACTCCACACCTACCAAACCACAAGCTCCATTAAAAGGACAGTTTCTAACTTGTCCCTTTGAAACTTCCAGCATTTAACACACAGTAGCACTCAGTAAATAATATTGGTAAAATGAGCCAATGTCCTTGAAATCAGGAATACCAAGTACAGTTCACTTGAAGACCAATTGATGAAGGTAACCTTTCAGTGTTAAGATTTAAAAAGTGGTAAAAGAGATAAAGGAACACTACAAATATCTCAGTTCTAGGAAAGTAAGAAAAAGATGCTGAGTCACTAGGATCTGTTACTTCAGAGAACAGCCATAAGACTTAATGCAACATTTAATAACCATTTACTGAGGAACTTCTTACCTGACACTTTTAAAATTATTTAGGTGAAAATTCTTAGATTATCTTTCCTTGAACTTGAACCTAACTCAACCCTCTTTCAAGAGGAGACAACTTGCCCACCCTGCCCCCACCCTGCCTTCACCACGTACACAGAATTTGAAGGGAAAGAAACTCCTTGTTACCTTCTTATTGCTTCTCCAAACCACATCTCCCCCACTTGGAAATAAAAACCCCAGGTTTTAATGAGGCTTACATCAGTCACCAATGTGGCTTCAAGCTTCAAACGCAATGTGCATTTTGTCTTTTGCCTTCCTTTTCTAAAGATCCTCAAAACTGGTCTTTAGGTATTTATTCCTATACAAAGTGTTTCCATGCCCCACCCATTCTACAGTATTTGTTCTTCCTCCTGAACCCAGAAAATGCTTTGTGTAGCTCTAGCACATACCACCTAAGGCAAGGAGCAAGTTTGCTTACACGTGTAATTGTAACACCTTAGGACAATGTTAGGAAGATGGTAGCTGATCCAAGCCTTGTGGATGCTTTCCAGAAAATACTGAGAACTAACAGTGTCTTCATAAAATATAGAGAAACTGGAAAATAGCAGTGTTTTGCCTGGCTGGTGTGGCTCAGTGGTTGAGCCTTGACCTATGAAATAGAGGGCTGCAGTTTGATTCCTGCTCAAGGCACATGCCCGGGTTGCAGGCTCAATCCCCAGTGTGGGGCATGCAGGAGGCAGCCAATCAATGATTCTCTCTCATCATATCTCTGTCTCTCTCTCTCTCCCTTCCCCTCTGAAATCAATAATTAAAAAAATATTTTAAAAAAAGAAAATAGCAGTATTTCTAATTTAATTTTTTCCTACTGTAGCTTTATATTGATTTGCTGATAACTTAGGTGTTATTGACCCCTTGAGAGTGATTGCATTTTACTCATTAAAGATAAACACTCTATTGCTACTGCACAATGGAGACGGACAATATTGAAAAGCTGAGTGGAGGATGATCTAGTTGAGGCTAGGCAGAAGGGAAATTGGAACTAGGTATCCTTATGAACATTAAAAGTCAACAAACACAATTATTTCTGCTTCTGAAGGGGGGTTTTGCAAAATGTGAAGCGGCTCCCTGATAGGTTAAAATTTTAATGTTCAACTAAATTATTTTAAACAAGAAAATTGAGCTTGGTTTTATTTTCATACAAAAAGCAAACCAGCAAAATAGGTCTTTAGAATTATCATACAGTAATAAAATAAGAAAGATATTTATCCATCTCATCCAATCCACATGTGACTATTCTCTTATTAAATAAATAATACACATGAATAGAGGTGATAACTTTAAAATAGTATTATAGCTAGTACATACAACACTTAAAGTCCTCTCTGTATCCTGGTTTATGAAATCACCACCAGTACCCTGATGGTCAAAAGATTAGAGTTGTAACTGAATCTGTGCCATTAATCACAGAGTCCTAGGTTCGTCGATTAACCTCTCTGGGTCTCAGTTTCCTCATTTGTAAAATGAGAAGAGATTAGATAAGTAATTTTTCAAACACTTTGTTAATGGACAGGCTCCCTTCTTGTTCCCAAAGGAAATCTTACTGGAAATCGTAGCCTAGAACATCTAAAACTTAACAGAGCTGGTAAAGGCAAGATGAAGAGTCGGCCTCCCTCTTCTCCCTCCAAGCATGCCCCAGAGCCCTAGGACAGAGAGTTGGAAATCACAGTGACCCTTGGGTCTTTTGTAACAGTTTCGGTGGGTCCTTGTTGGTCTGGCGAGTATCGACGAAACCAAGACAGGTCTGCTAAGCTGAGCACTTACCTTCGCCCAAGTAGAAAATAACACATTTTCCCTCCTTCTAACTTAAAAACTGGAATGGGGGGATGTGTCCTGAAGTGGTCTTAGAAGTCTCTGCCTCCACCTCCTTGATTGTGATGCTGACTTCTTGAAAGGCATTTCGCTGCCTACCTGCATTGCACCTCCACCTATCCAACTCCTCCAAAAAGTCCCCCTGAGCCCTTGGCCTCATCCTCAACCTGTGGCTCTCAGCACCTGCGGTGTGGCTCTCAACTCCCCCTATGACTAAAGGCCGAAGGAGGCCCTGATTCAAGAAATTCCCGGTAAATGAAATAGAAAAACAATTAGAAAGTCATAGAAACATTGAACAACAGAGTTAATAATTTCTCCTAATATACATACAACCCTTACTCAGCCACTATTGTCTTCTAGTACACATGTACCATTTATACATAGTGATCACAGCATAGAATACATGGGTGTCAAAGGTCATACAGATACAAAAGATACTGCACAGACCTGGTCTCTAACCAAAATATATATAACTACAAAACACTAACAAAGAGATAATCACCCTCCCGCATATTTGGATGATAAAGACACCCTACGGCATAAAAAACACACCCTAAGGCATAATTTATGGATCACTAAGAAAATCGTAAACCTCCATCTCTTTCTTTCTCTGGTTGTCTCTGTTTATCAGTCTCTCTGTCACTATGTCTCTGCCTCTCTGTCTTGCTCAGTTAAAATAACCCAGAGCTTCGCTTTTCCTCTCACACACATTCAAAGATGCAGTGCAGATAATATTTCATTTTCTTCACTCTCACCCCCTAAGACAAAGTGAGAAAGTGCTTTCAAAACTAGCACTGAATTTGGCTCATTTTAAATCTTTGGGAGGGATATAATAGAAATTTTCACTTGGCTTATCCTACAACTTTTTTCAAAATTTGCAAAGGAATTCCCACAGAACTGTTATAGTTTCAAAAAAATCTATTAGCCCATAACTTGTCCGAAATTTCTTCAGCACCCACAGCACATGGATCATATCATCTATTATTCCCCACGCTGGGACTCTCTTGCAAAATCCTCACACACACAAATAAACAAATGTCAGAGAGCAAACACAGAAGTCTCTCCAAGCTTAAGGATTTATAGTTCTCGTGACTTATCTGTCTACTGTCTAAATGTTTACCTGTCCCTTTAGTGTTTGGCGTATCCCAGACATGTGCCTTTGTCTAAATGTTTACCTGTCCCTTCAGTGTTTGGCGCATCCCAGACTTGTGCCTTGGAAGCCTATATTTTTAAAGTGAGGAGACAAATAATGCATTCCAGGGGTCTCCTGGGTGATTTCCATCCAGCCCCATTGCAATGGCCTTGATCCCTCCAACTCTCCCTTCCTGCTCCTTCAAAACCATCTCCTGGGGCTCAGCAATTTGTCCTTCCAAGGGGAATAGGAAAGAGGGGACGTTAACTCTAGATCTTGGACTTTCTGTTCTAATGAGGTTCATTGGTGTCCATTTACTTAGTAAACAACAGGGAGAGAGGCGGTGGTCCTGCTTGCTGGGATGATGAAATAACAGACTCTTACTCACGGACTTCCCCTTGCTAGAGTGGTAGCTCACCGCAGGATTCATGCAGTACCTGTGGGAGTGGAGAAAGGGACTGCTTCTCAGTAATCCAGAGAGCCCCACAAATGTGTGCTTAAAGCCAACTGGAAATAGGGGAGGGGAAGGGAGGAAGCAGGATAAGTCACGTGAGGAGACATAGCTGATAAAATAGCTTTCTTGGAACCTACAATCTGCTAACAATTGAATAATTTGTCTTACACAAACTGACTTATTTCTTCTTCTGATACATGTACCTTCTGGGTAGACTTCATACTTAGAAATCCTGAAGCAAAGAGTAACAAATACAGCCCTCTGTAAAAAGACAAGGGACGGGAAGATCAAATGAAACAGGAGTGTGTGTGTGTGTGTGTGTGTGTGTGTGTGTGTGTGTGTGTGTTTTAAGATCATCTTTATTTTTAGTCCTTTCATTCTTCAACATCTATGTCTCACAACTTGCCCCCACCGCATTGGTAATATTTCAAGGCAAATTTTTTTTCTTTGAAATTTAATTTCCAATCTTTTAATCTCAATAATAAGGTGCAGCATAATTTCCACATCAAGTTTCCAACATTTCAAGGACTCAGTGGCTCAGTAGAACCCTTGCACAGATCACTGAATTTAACCCTTTTGCTCAGGCTTTAATTTTTCATTAAACATTTCATTTATTGTAAAATTCTTTCCTTCCTTAGTAAAATATAGAAGCATAATTTTCCTAATAGCTGAATATCATACTTATGAACAACTATTTTACCATGCCGTAACAGAACCAGCTCCTGATGGGCCAAGATATGTAGAATGGTGAGTTTCTACATAGCAAAGTAGCTCGGGTTTTCTTCCAGCCAGGCCTGTCAACTCTTCTCCACTGTCACACCTGCCATAGGCACATCATCAGGTACTGATAGCCTCAGTACAGTATCATCTCCACTGCCGGCCAGTCACTGCTCCTGTACCCTTCCACAAGCCTATGCTTCCCTTATTTTATTTTATTCTATTTTATTTTATTTTATGTCCCTTATTTTATTCTACTTCTGCATTCTCCTATAATCTTATTTCCATGCCCTTCTCCTGTTTTTTACAGCTCGTGGGCTGGCTCTAGCAGAAATGTGTGCTGTTTGATTCTGTTCCAATAAGTGACAGTTTCCCTACAACAAGGTATTTAGGTCTTCAGTGCTCTATCTATCTATCTATCTATCTATCTATCTATCTATTATCTATCTATCTATTATCTATCTATCTATCATCTATCATCTATCATCTATCCTACCTCACTCTTGCTATTGGAAATACTTTTTCCCCCTCCTTCAAGGCCTTCCAATTTAAAGTTTGGTACCATTCTGACTGCCCTTCAGATGATCCAGACTCTGCAATAACTTCCAGATAGGAGATTTTAAAAAACAAAACTTGACAGTTAGAGAAATTGGAGTGGGAGTTTCTTCCTTAAAAATATATCAACTGCAAAAAGAAATGGAAAAGGAACATTTGAGGATGAATTAGAATTTTTGCTCTGCAAATGAAACAGCTAAAATGAAATTTAGAGGTGAATTCAGAAGAATATATGCTACACACACCGGAAGTTGCATCCAGTTTCTTAACTGGTAACCCTCAATTAAATAGTGATGTTTACAGAGTCTGACCTCCAGGGATCTCTCTCACTTTGGGACCAGGCTGTGTTCACCCTCCATAATTAGGGAGCACCATCTTGCACACCCCTTGTATTTCTTCCTTTAAAGGAGACACATCTGAGGGCTCCTGCATTCCACCCTCCACAACCCTCAAGTTACCAAAATTATACCTAACAACAATTTGTTGAAATAGACAAAAGTGCCAACTTTCCATTTGCCTGTTCAGATGTCCAAGCTACCTTCCTAGGGAAATGTTAGTTTCAATTACATTTGAATAAAACTTTAGAGGAGGGAGGGGCACCTGTGAGTTGTATGTTCATTTCCACATTTCAGTTCCTTTAAATGCTAAATAATAATAATGATACTTAGTTGGTCCTGTTTCCCTAGACCAGTGATTGGCAAACTCATTAGTCAACAGAGCCAAATATCAACAGTACAATGATTGAAATTTCTTTTGAGAGCCAAATTTTTTAAACTTAAACTTCTAACGCCACTTCTTCAAAATAAATTCGCCCAGGCTGTAGTATTTTGTGGAAGAGCCACACTCAAGGGGCCAAAGAGCCGCATGTGGCTCGTGAGCCGCAGTTTGCCAACCACGGACCTAGACTATCAGCAGGCATAACTGAGACATAAGTTGTACTATTCCAGAGTATGAGTATATGATAATATCTCTCAAGGATTTCCTTTTCAAATTCCTTTAATGAATGCAATCACCCATCACCTCTTTTCTCCACTCCCCATTCTGTCACTTAAGTAATTAATTCTTTCATGGAAATAAATTCTTGCCCCAAAATAAGTTGAGAAATATTTGCCGCAGCCTGCTAGGTGCCAGGCACATTTGTACAGAATTATTCACACCCTCAACCTCCCGAGCTCCAGGTGGTATATGAAGTACTGGCTGACAAAGAAATGACCTGGGCTCGACTCAGATGGAAAATGCACAAAGCTTTTCAACTCAGCTGCTAAGTGAACAAACACATGTCATTCCACCTTGGAGGGGAATGCTGCTTTATCAGGAAATATATATAGCTCACCTCACCTATGACCAATCAGAAGGCAAAGCTGAATGCTTCAATCATTGGTTCAACCATGAGGAAGTGGGCAGAAACTTGACCACTAACATCAGCATTGGTTTGACATCACAATAGGGTCAGTAGATAGAAAACTATCAGGTTTTGAAGGAGGTTTTGGAAGGCAAAGAAAATATGGTAAAAAATAGTACAATTTCAATATTATCCACACCATGGAATAATCTTAAGTGAACTTTTAGTAGAAGTTTATAGTTGTGAAGGGCTTATCTGTAAATGAGGAGTTACAGATTTCTTCTGAAGTCTATGACCAAGATAAAACTGAATAGCTAACCAAGGTTTGAGCCACAAAAGCTGGGTTGCTCAGCCCAACTTTGATTATCTACTGTATTGATCTTCCAGAGGTACTGTAACAAAGTATAACAAACTAGGTTGTATTTTGGAAATTTATTGTCTATCGTTCTAGAGACTGGAAGTCCAAGATCAAGGTGTTGGCTTCCTTCTGGGTTCTATGAGAAAGAATCTGTCCCATACCTCTTGCCTAACTTCTAGTGTGTCCTGACAATCTTAATCTTTGGTGGTGGTGGCTTGTAGAAACATTGCCCTGATCTCTGACTTAATTTTCACATGGGGTGGTTCTCCCTGTGTGTCTGCCTCTATGACCAAATTGCTCCTTTTTATAAGGACACCAGTCTTATAGGTGTAAGGCTTAATGACCTCAGCTTACTAATTACATCTGCAAAGACTCTTTCCAAACAAGGTCACATTCTGAAGTATCGGGGTTAGGGTTTCAACACATGAATTTGGAAGGGACACAACTGAACTCCTAACATCTGTTCTAGGGATGGATGCAAAGGTCCAAGAAAGAAGACAGTGATGCAAATCAGGAGTGAAACCTACTTAGCAGCTGGCCCCTGAATGAATACCCTGTTGAAACTGAGACATGCAAATGTGTAGCTATGTGAAGTTTGTCATACCTTAACTTTGTCTTAAAATCAATGCGCTTAACATATTCCATTTTAGAATTGAGCTTCACTTCATCCGAAGATGAAAATACATTCAAAATAATGTGCAAATCTCCCTCCACTTACTTCCACCATAATCCTGCATAGGTCAATATGGTTGGGCATTTTAGACAAAAGATTCAAGAGTGTCAACATAGCACTGGCCACATATTCTTTACTCAGGACCGAGGCAGTAAGAAAGAGCTTGCACTGAGGCCTTTGTGTACAGTTTTTCCTTTCTTCATGTGCACAAAGTACACGTCAAACAGGAGCAAAATCCTTCGATTTAAAACATGATCAAAATATAATTTTGAATTCCAAATATATCTACAAGTATATGTAGATATGCCCTCTTCTTAATCCCTCTACTCCGTTGAGTGTGGGCTGGATTTAGTGACTCACTTCGAAGGACAGGAGAAAATAGTAACTTTACTAGTACAGCGTGGAAACATGGTTAGCATGACCTTAACCAAGTGATCAAGTGAATGTCACCAGTGAAAAGTCACATGGACATCATGTGACCCCTGTTACTTTGTGAAGAGAAGGGCATTTCCTCTCTGTGGTTTTCTGCCCCCAAACCTCTAACCTTGTCTAATCATGAGGAAACATCAGACAAACCCAAATTGAGGAAGGTTCTATAAAATATCTGACCAATGCTCTCAAAATTGTCAGGATAATGAAAAACAAAAAAAAGGACTGAGAAACTATAAGAGAACAGAGACCAAGGAGATGTGGCTGCTAAATGCCACATGGTATCCTGGATGAGATCCTGGAATAGAAAGGGGATATTAGGAAAGATTGGTGAAATTAAATACAGTCTGGAGTACAGTTATCAGGAAGGCAGCAATATTGGTTATTCTGTTTTGACAAAAGTACCACAGTAATGTAAGATAATAATATGAGGGGAAGTTGAAGCCAGTGGAGGAATATATGGGACTCTCTGTACTATCTTTGTAAGTTTTCTGCAAACCTAAAATTATTCCCAAATAAAAAGTTTGTTATGAAAATATACATATATAGACATATCTCATTATGAAGCAGAACACCAAGCTTCATTTCCTACAATATTCACCAAGCCCAAATATAAACCATATTTAAAATCCTATATATAACACAGTCTGAAGTATAATACTTCAAATTTGAAGGAAAAGAAAACAAAATGTTGCTACGTGTTTACCTTTTGAAGACTTAAAAGTTTTCCTTTGTTCCAGAATGTTAAAGGGTCATGAACCATGTCATGTAGGATTATTCATGACACAAAACATACTGAAACGAAACTCCCTGCTCATAAAACCAAAGCTCTTATCCTTGAGATAATTCAAAAGATACCTTCTATGCCATGTCAACATTACACATCCTGAACCAAACAAAAAATACCCTGGTGAATTTTAAGTGCCATTTTTTGTCCCGAACCCTGAGACAATCTTGATTAAATAGCTTATCATTCAAGTTAGCTTTGGGAGGAAGGAACCACATTTGAGTTTGCATGTTTTTTGTTGTTGTTGTTGTTGTTGTTGTTGTTGTTGTTTTTTGTTTTTTTAATCTCTGGTACATGATTTTCACACAGTTATTCAGAATTCAAAGTTCGGGATGTTTAGATTTAGTAGAACATTTTGTTTACACATATATAAAGAACACTAAATAAAAAGAATTCATTTTAAGGTTCATGGAATTTTTATAAGAAATAAAGCTGACATCCACTGTAGCGTTGATGTGTCATAAACTAACCTAGCGTCATGCTCAGACCAGAGGGAAAATAGTTTTTATGTTGAAGAAATATAGAGAAGAAAAAAAAGCTTCTGAGGAAAATTTACCGTATGGCCTATACCATGCAACAAACTTTGAAAACGTTTTCAGCTAATTTCCATGGTCACTTTAGCCTCTCCCAGTTCCACACTCCAGTTGCATATTTGGGACCTTGGAATTGGTTCCCCCAACCCAGACCATCTATGCCTCTAACAAAGTAGAAAGAAAACCCTTTTTTTACACCCTCCCCAACGTTAGACAGGTACCTGAAAAGGGCATTTCTGACCCAGACCACAAATAATGCAACTTATGGTTCTAGATCTTCCACCATCTTCTCCTTCCCAATTTGTATCACACATTTCAAATTACCTGGGGTATTGTCCATGTTTCTCTCTTTAAAATATTTGGAGAGCAAATATCTGAAAGCAAGATCCTATTGCACAGCCCCTCACTCACAGAATGTCTCCAGAGGAACTTCTCCACATGCTCCTAAATATTTACTATGTTTCCAGGTTCAGTTTTCATTGCCTTCTATTTCTCCCCTCCAAGCACCCAACAAACAGTTGTTTATTGAACACCTAATATGTTTGAGATTCTGCCAACATATAAATGCCACCAAATTAAGAAGAAACTGTCTAGTTTGTATTTTCATAGAATTGTGTTTCTTTTCAAAATTCCCTAAAAATAGTAGGCAGAATAATGTCCCCTTCCTACCCATACATGTCCATGTATTAATCCTCAGAACCTGTAAATATTTTAGGTTCCATGGCAAGGGAGAATTACTGTTGCAGATGAACGTAGGTTGCTAATCAGCTGATCTCACGGATTTACTGCTGTTGTACTCATTTAATGTCATTCCAATGGAATTAGGGTGAATGTGGAGTTGCATAGATACATTCAGTCAAAATTCTTAAAATAGAATGAAAATATTTAAAATAATCATAATAACAATAACTCAAATAATCGTAACTTGAACAGAGACACAGAAGTATGGAACAGATTGACAGATCTCATAGGGAAAGTGGGATGGGCGAGGGAAAGAGATTAACCAAGGAATTTATATGCGTATATGCATAGCCCATGGACACAGACAATGGTGTGGTAAAGGCCTGGGCTGGGGAAGTGGGGGGGATAATAAGGACACCTGTAATACTCTCAACAATTAAAATGAATTTAACAAATAATAAAATAATTAGGTCCTGGATAATATTTGCTTCAAATCCCTTAAAAAGGGACTTATACATTTTCACTCACTAATTGCCCTTGTAGAATTTTTTTCATAAAAAAATAGTCAAATTCCTGAAAGAATCAATGTGCATTGAAAAAAGAAACACATGCATTACAACATTTGTCTCATTTGTAACAACAGAAACCAAAAATAGAGTCTAGATAGCCAGTTGTATGGAGATTGTTAAAAAAAATAATTCTATTTTCAAACCAATACTTTTAAGAGTATCATGTGTCCATTAAATATAGTGCATATTAATTTTGTTTTCATGTTTTCTGCTTTATAAACATAAGTAACATTTATAACACTAGGTTTTAAAAAGTCACAGTAAATTTTAAGTACAATATAACTATTCTAAAAAAATATGCACTGACAAAATTCTAGAAGGAAAGAAACCAAAATTACAGTGTGAGTAATACATGAAAAGCTTCTGGTACCATTTAACATTTTTACAGAAACAATCATTGGAAAATTGTTACAAAATTAATGCATATCAATTGCATAAGTGAAGAAAGTGACCCTTTCTGTCTTTCTACCCTCACAAGTTCAAGAAGTAGAGGGGATATATTTGGCCATATAGTGTTATAAATATTATATTCTAACTTCTTGAATTCTTAATCAGCATGTAAAGATGCAAATCATAGGCAGTTCACTGCTCTTTGGTATTCAGTTAACCTATTAATGTTTTGCAGAACCAAAATGCAAATTGAGGTCACTACTGGACAAGGTTCAGAATATTGTGCCATTATTGTTTCTTAATCATGCAGTTAACCACCTAGGGCGACCAGTTTTCCAATGTCCCATTATCATTCCTTTGGGGAAATTATATGTTCTCCACTTTCACTCTTAAAGAGCTTTTCAATAGAAGCAGAAATTCAACAACCTAAGCAAGTTGCCTTTGGCCATCTGTTTACACAACTAAATAAAATCTTTTTGTTTAACAATTGTTAATAACTTCCAAGTTATTGAAAACTTTTAAGAATTATTTAATATTAGTGCAACATGCTCATCATTGTATTTAAAAAGGAGAAAAATAAATGATTCGCCCACCTAGTAATTAATACTTGTGACTCATTTCCCCAAAACAGACTCACAAAGGAAAAAGCTAGACAACTTTTCAGGAGACTCAAATTACTGCTCTAGAATTAATAAGGTAGTTATTACAAGTTAATTGACTATCAGTTAATTATACTAAGGAGCATTTACTGAGACTTTTCAGAGTGTGAGAATTAAGTTCAGCAAGCAGCTTGCTATTCAACTAGTGTGGTGTTTTGCTTCCACCTCCAGTAACTACTTATGATTCAGTAACTACTTATGATTCAGTTACTCAAGTCAGTGAATACATACCTATTTAGTGTTTGTTGTATACCATGTACACACCAGAGGTCCAGAGGAACACAGGGAGGAGTGTCCTGCCTGGATGAGCATGACTCTCCACCATCCTCTGAATTCCCCACTTGCATTCAGGTCTCACATGAACCAATGCTTGCACACTGCTTCATGATGGAGCCTGTGTCACCTGTTATTGGCCCATGCCCCTGGAAAGAGCAGGAACATGTTTGTGAACCTAGCACCATGGAAACATCTCTGATTTCTTTGGGAAGCTTTTGCTTCTGAAAGGACTAACATTAAACACTAGTTCAGCCTTGGGCTGCAGGATGCCATGGTCACCCAGATTAGGGCTACCCACTGAGAGCAAAGCAGGAAGTGACTAGAATATGGCCAGCTTCCAAGATCACCAGCTCTTTTCCCCATTCTTCTGTCAGGTCAATATTATGTTAGGTTAGTAAGAACATCCTATATCTTCTTCTAAAATTATCATCTCTTTCTCTCTCCAAGGAACTGGGTTGTGCCTAATCAATTCCTCATCTACCGTATGTCAACTAGATTGGAATATTAAACTCAAATTTGGAGCAAAGTGAGAAGAAAAAAATCATATAAAACTAACAGGCAAGTATAGGAAAACTAGAGGCCTGATGCACAAAATTTGTGCATGGGTAGGGTCCCTAGGCCTGGCCGGCAATCAGGGCCAATCTGTGGGACAACCAGCAGGGCGATCAGGGGACCCCTGCTGGCACCCACCTTGGCTGGCCTGGGGCCTACGGGCTGGGGGCAGCTACTGCATTGAGCGTCTGCTCCATAGTGGTCAGTGTGCATCATAGCAACCAGTTGTTCCACCAGTCGTTCCGCCATTCGATCTATTTGCATATTGGGCTTTTATTATATAGGATGTACACTAAAATATCTAACTTTGTGTTTATCAAATGAGATGGAAAGGTTTTTTTGTTTGTTTGTTTGTTTGTTAAATATATATTTTATTGATTTTTTACAGAGAGGAAGGGAGAGGAATAGAGAGTTAGAAATATCGATGAGAGAGAAACATCGATCAGCTGCCTCCTGCACACCCCCTCCTGGGTATGTGCCTGCAACCAAGGTACATGCCCTTGACCAGAATCGAACCTGGGACCCTTGAGTCCACAGGCCAACGCTCTATCCACTGAGCCAAACCAGTCAGGGCTAGATGGAAAGGTTTTAACTTAGAAATCAACCTTGTTTTTATGTTCTGCAGGCTCTATGGTCTCTTACTCTGCCTATGAAGATGATGGGAATGATGTGGAGATGCTGGTAGGCATCATTGCCACCCCAAGTAAAGAATGCACCTCAGAATAACACCAGTGGAGCCCAGACTTAAAGCGACACAGTCCTAATGGCAACATTTGCACTCCGGCTTCATCACAGGGAACAAGTCAAAGAGAATGCAAGCAAGACAGAAGTCACAGCCTTTTATAACCTAATCTTGAAAGTGGCAACCCATTACTTCTGCTATATATTGCTCATGTGGAGCAAGTCACTAAATCCCATGAACACTCTACGTGAGGGGATTGCACAAGGGCGAGACACCAGGAGGCGGGAATCATTGAGAGCCAATTCAGACACTGCTTACTTAGGACAAAGAAGCACACTGAACCCTGAGCTCGCCTGCAACGAATGCTCTTGGAGGAGAAGGGCCACTTCCTCCATCATAACTGAGCAAGAGAGGAAAGGATGGGTGCAGATGGAGGTCAATTGTTATCATTGGTGGGGACACGTGGCAGGATTAGGTCTAATGGCTTTTTTTTTTTTTTAATTTTCATGTAGAGTGAGGCAAGGTCATCTGCTGAAAGAGAAGATATGGTGGCTTGGGGGCAAAGGAAAGGTATGAAAAAGCAACCTTAGCTAATGCCTATCGGATGTTTAAAATAACTTGGAAGTAAAAAACTAGTCAGCTCAATTGTGTGATTTTCTTCACCAACTTTCAGCTGCCAAGGTACTAGCTCAGAGAAAGTAGCAAGAGATATATGCCAACTCTAGGGTAGAAAAAACTTTTCATCCATGTGTGAATGCAGCCAAGAAATAAGAGTCTGAGTTATATACTCATTTATATTTCTCTCCATCTGATTCCTCAAACCCACCTTGCTCAGCAGGTATCTTTCTGCCAAGCAGGCCAACAAATTTAATAGCCTGATGTGTGCATTTTTGATACAGCTCTCTTGGACCTGTAGTGCATGTTAATTCCCTGCTTTTATTTCTCTCTACACCCTCTATAGCTGCTCAGTGGGCAAAAACTGTCTAGGACTTCAAAGGAGATCTGTAACATGGGAAAGACCCAGGGGCCCTGTCTGCACATCACAGATAAATATTGATGACAATGACCTTCAAAGTACTGTTAGATCTTTAATTCTAAAAATTAAAGGCTGTTTAAATCTAGCTAACATTGCTGATAGAAAACATATATCACTCATGAAATAATAGACGCTGGTATACTTGTAAGATACCCAGAATTTGGTTGGTTAGTTAGTTGCTTGGTTGGCTGGTTGGGTTTCAATTCATAGAAAAGACAAGCCACATAAATATAGCAAAACATCACCCCTCCCCACCAAATGCATATTTGCATTAGTCAGCTTGAGCTGCTGCAACAAAATACCATAGACTGGATGGCTTAAGCAACAGATATTTATTTCTCAAAGTTCTGGAGGCTAGAAGTCCCAGATCAGGGTGCCAGCATGGCCAGATTCTGATAAAAGTCTTGTTCCTGATTTGGGAAGAGAGAGAAAGAAACCTCTGGTATCTCCTCTTAAAAGGGCACTAATCCTATTGAATCAGGTCCCCACTCTCATGACCTCATTTAACCTTAATTACTTCTTTACTCCAAAAATAATCACATTGGGAATCTGGTATTCAACATATAAATTAGGGTGGCAGGGGCCCAAACATTCAATCCTTAACAACATTCCTTCTGACATGGCCAATTCATCCCACTGTGTCTAGGAATTTCCTAGTTTTAACACTGAATATGCTAAATCCTGGAAATCTCTCAGTCCTGGTTATGCTAATTTAGCTTCTAACCCTCTCAGGAATGGTCCAGGAGCAAGGTTGCCCCTAAGAGAATTCTTAGGGCTGATTTTGTGGTAACTTCTCCTTACTCTTATCTTAGACAGAGCCATAGCTCTTTCCTGAAAACACGGGTCCTTTATGAGAGCTGACTATACTGCCTAGGAAGACACAATCTCTCAGCCTATTAGTGTTTTCACTTCAGAGGAAATCAAATCCATCTAAAAGGATTTATTGGATGCGTATTATTTGTACAGTACTAGACATGGCTGGGGACACTGAAGTATAAAAGCATATTCCTGTCCTCAAGGAATTTATTTGTGAATAGAAAAAAAAATCTGCGAGATAAAAAGGTCAAACAGTAATAAAACTGAGAGGACAAGCATTAAAAAAATCACCAGGCAGAATATGTTTAATTGCAAACATGCTCTTGGGAAAATAGTCCCTTTTGGAATCAGGAAGTTTGGGGGGGGGGGTTGTTTGTTGTTTTTACAAAGTAAAGGTAGCATGTTTAATGACCTGCTCCCATTGGCTGAACAAAGCAGAGGAGAGCAATGGGTGTTACTGTAGACAAGCTTCCTAGTTTGATCGTTGTGAACACAGGCTTTCAAGCAAGACACAATGAATCCCAATGTCATCGCTGCTGTGTACTACTGATTGGGAAACTTGTAAAAATGTCCTTTTCCTCAGTTGAAAAATCAGAATAACCTACCTCTATCTTAGAGCTGGTGAGAGAATTCCGTGAAATGAGATTCATAATCACTTAACACATTACCTAGCATGTGTCAAATGCTTGATAAATAATTGCTATTATGACTTGTGTGATTGTTAATATGATGATGGCTTCTATTATTTCCACTTCTCTCCACAGTTCACAATGGCTCTAATCTGAAAACTCTGGTGCAATTCAAACTTTATATTAAGTCACAGCTGCTGCTGGGTTGGCCTGTGGACTTAAAAGGAGCAGGGGAGTTTTGCATGTTCTTGTCTGAATGCATTTTCATTAAAAATGCTCTTCATGTTGAAATTGCCAAATTGAGGTCATGTGTAATGCAAAAATTTAGTATGACCAGCAATGCATTTAAATTAATCCTATGTTTACAAACTTGTCTTACCCCTGTTGATATTGTATTAGTTCTCTTACTGCATAACAAATTACCCCTGAACCGTACTAACTTAAAACAACATACATTTATTACCTCATACCTTGTGTGGGCCAGGGATCCAGGCATGGCTTTACTGCATCCACTCACTTCAGGGTCTCTCAGGGGCTGCAATGAGGTGTGGGCTGAGCTGTGGCCATCCTATGACTCAAAAAGCGGGGCGGGGGGGGGGGTGTAGGATCTGCTTCCACGCTCATGTAATTGGTTTCAGGATCCGGTTCCTCATAGACAGTTGAACTTAGGAGCTCAGTTCCTCACTGCCGTTGGCTGGAAACCATGCTCAGTTCCTTGTCCTGTTGGCCTCTCCATCATGGAGGAACCGGATTGTGAAAGCAATTAATGTGAGCTTAGAAGCAGATCACCTGAGCAGCCTGCCTACCCCAGCTGTGTCTTTGAGGCTCCCTGTCTTGGCTGCAATGAAGCTGAAGAACACAGATAACAGTAACAGGCTGATGCTACTAAATGCACAGTCACAGAAACAGCCGCAGGGCCAACGCCTCCCTCTGGAGGTGGCTGCCCCATTGATTTCTAGTATTTGTCAGAACTAGACCACTTTGCTGTTTCCTACAACACAACATTTTCTGCTTCTTTAAATGGTACTTTGTAAATTCTAGTATAATTTCAGTAAAATTGAGTTTGCCTGAACTGAGTCTTAATAATTTGAGGAGTATCACAGTTGGTGTTAAAAGAACATGATCAGCCGAAACCGGTTTGGCTCAGTGGATAGAGCGTCGGCCTGCGGACTGAAGGGTCCCGGGTTCGATTCCGGTCAAGGGCATGTACCTTGGTTGCGGGCACATCCCCGGTAGGGGGTGTGCAGGAGGCAGCTGGTCGATGTTTCTCTCTCATCAATGTTTCTAGCTCTCTATCCCTCTCCCTTCCTCTCTGTAAAAAATCAATAAAATATATTTTTTTAAAAAAGAACATGATCAACAGAATAGGCCCCTAAGAAACTGCTGGAAACTTGCCCCAAGTAAAAGAAAGCAAATAAATCAGGCAGATTGTTTGGGGCCACGTTACTTAACCTCTGAACCTCAGTTTCCTTTCAGAAAAGTAAGTGCTATACCAGATAATCTCTCAGGTTCCTGCTGGCTCCAAAATGGCCCCCAAATTTTACAATTAACTCTTAACCAAATGCTGCTGGGTGCTAAGGAGTCTTTCCCAAAATTCAGGAACTGATCACCAAAGGAGGTACAGTCTTGGGGGGAGGGGGACAACAGAGGGTGATTTGCAATTTAGAGTTTTCAAAAGCTTCATCTGCCAAGCAGAGTTGAGTTTTGTCCCTCATTTTGCCACCCAAGAAGCTAATGAAAATTATCAAAGCTTTTGAGGGGTTGAATGAGCATCTGGCAACAACAGTGCCACATCAAACACTGAGAAATACTCTAGTGGGGAGGGGGCAGGCGAAAGGGTTGGTAGATATTCCAAAGGCAACTGGCCCTGAGCCAGTGGGGTGTCCCCTGCTCTCTCCCAAGAGGACTTGCAGACTGGCATTAGCCAGTAGTGGGCGCTCCATGAATACTCATTGAACGAATGAAACTTTTCTGTAGGTTGGACATGAGATCTGTTGCCTTTCGGGTGCACACTCACAAATAAGCAAGTATACAAGGAGCAACTACCCCTTGGCATGTTTTGATGTCCACGGACTCACTAAACTGAAAAACACCATGCAAACCTACAAGAGAAAGAGCTGTCTTCCCTGAGTGGCCTGGTGAGGCTGGAATTGAACACAGGAAGTGAGACTAATAGGAAATTTAATGTGATTGGGCTACAACCTCTAGAATAGGGACAGTGGCATCATTTGGGGTCCTTAGCACTGGAGCCTTCTTGGCTAACCTCACTTTCCCCAGACAGTGCTTACATGGGTAAGCCCAGACTGCCTGGTGACTCTCCCTTTATTGAATCCTCCGAGTGGACGGAGCCTCCCTGCAGAGAGACAGTGGTAACACAGCTAACGGAAGAATATTTTCACTGGGTTAGAGAGTCCTAAGAGCCATTTTGTCTTTTTAAAGAATCCTTTGTGTAATATTATTTTCATCCCATATTAGCCAATTTCAGAGTTTAATTCTCATCTCTGTTCCCAAAGTCTAGAGGAACAGGAAACAATAGTCCCCACGTATTAAGAATAATACTGGCAATTTAGCGCCCACAGTGACCTGGACTTTGGAGCAAGTCTGCATTCTTTTATGAGGCACAAAATCATAAAGCAGGAATCAAAGCACAGAGACCTTGTAATGTGGCCCTTCTATCCACTCTTAGAACATCCCATTGATAAATTGCTTCATTTGGCAGCAAATGTGGAAAGAGGATAAGAAGGTGAACTTCAGGCATAGAATGTTAACTATAGTCAAAGTGTCATGATTTGTGTGGCCACGTGACCAAATGATCCCATAGTTGTGCTTTGTCAGTAATGGGGAATATCTGAAAAGGGTAGAAATATATTTTCCTCTCCAATTTAACTAGACCTATATTATTACTTTTCTGAAATGCATATAAAGCAATAACAGTTCATGTAAAGGGGATACTGTAATAATATTGTATAATATATCTTTTTTGTCCACAAAATTATGTAAAAAATGTGTCTTATCCCTTTGTTGGGACCATTTGCAAGCCCAGGGGCAATTACACAGAGTGTATTGGAGTCACCCGCACACATCTCCTAATGGCAGCTTGGCCGAGAGCCAAGCTTTAAGTCAAGCCTCAGGGAATTCAGATTTAAAAGTCAGCTGCATTAGAGGTGGTGATTCAGGTTGGAGAAGAGATCATCTTTCGTGATTTATTACAGCTAGTGAGGGCGTTTAGTCCATTTACAGGGTGATCTAGTTGAGTTGCATCTTCCAGGGAGCAATGCTGCATAAAATGAGAAATGTCTGAACCAGGAGTTACCAGAAAGGAGAGACTTGATTAGAGCTTGAATAATGTGGAAAGCACGTAGCTTTTCTTAGAAATCGATCTGCAAACACCCCAGAATCTGCAAACATGAGCTACATTTTCAACCCCCGATATCTAACTTGTGACTGATGGGTCTGTTATTGCAAGAGTTTTTAAGTGACTGCAAAGTAATCATTTAGGATTAAGAATAAACATCTGATTTAAAATATTAATCTTACTGGTGCTTATAATCTAAGCTGTACTTGCTCTCAAAGAAAACTAAATTTCCCACCTCTCTGTAACCCAGGAGAATTTTCGCAAAGACTTATTGTCTTAGGAATTCTCCCTGGTTTCCTCCAGTGGAGGCCTCTGATGTCTTTTCTCAAATTAGAGATACATGAGTGAGACAGTAAATATGTTCTTTTATATTCAATTCAGATTTTGAAAAAAATAAGAGCTATAGTTCTATTTAAAATAAAGTCACTTAGAAAAAAATTATTTCTGTAAAAAATAAATCTATACATGTATTTTTTTACTCATGTATTTGGTAGAAAAAAACAACAATGTAAACTTGAAGTTCATTTCCC
Source organism: Cnephaeus nilssonii (assembly GCF_951640355.1). NCBI lineage: Eukaryota > Metazoa > Chordata > Mammalia > Chiroptera > Vespertilionidae > Cnephaeus > Cnephaeus nilssonii. The sequence continues at coordinate 98,171,492 of NC_137073.1, forward strand.
ACTAGTGTCTTCATTTTTGTGTTTTATTGCATTCCTCAGTGGTTTTGCAACCAGCTATATCAAGAGTGTCCAAGAGGAATGTAAACAAGGTCTTTGCAGTGACTTGGGCTAAAACACATGAATATGACTGAGAACAAAAATCTCCACGGAGCTATCCCAAGATGAATGTTCATGCTATATGCAAATCTCTGCCAAATTCCTCTGGCAAACACATCAAGAAATGAAATCTACCTACCAGAAAGCAACCAGAAAGATACTTCTACCAACTTCATCCTTGTAATAAACATGTAATTACTGTAGTTACAATCTTGTGTCTATGTGTAATGAGACAACATTTTGCCACATAATCAAACTGTGGAGGTTTTTTCCGGCTCTCTGGCCCCACGGCCCCTCCCCCCACTCAGCTATGGTACTCCACTTTCACTGCCTCAAGAAAGGGGTAATTCAGAAGGACACAAGAGTCGACTTCATTTATTTATTCATCCATTATTTTTTCAGCAAATATTTCTTGAACAGCATCTATGTGAAAACACTGTCTTAGTGCTAAAAAAAATCTTTATAATAGACCTTTACATTCCAGTGAGCAGTCAATGCACAAAGTTTTAAAAAAGGACTAGCTGATAAAAACACTGTGGAGAACAATAAAGCCAGAAAATGGGATAAAGGACAGAAGAGGCCAAAACAGACTGACATCCTCAGCTTTTGAGTTTCAAAAGTCTGTGAACAAACCTAAAAAAACATAGGTGCAATATTCAGGCAGACGCTTTTTTTTTTTTTTTTTTTTTTTTTTTTGTCCCCAAGATGAGATGAAGTTTGCTCAGGTGAGAATGAAGATTCAGAGGAGACGAGGAGAACTTGAAGCTGGTGGGTATCTGAAAAGGTGCATGAGGTCCAGCCCCCTTCCCCTTCCTATCTCCAAACCCACTTCCTGGAAGGGCCCAGATAGGTGCCAGGAAAGCAGGTGGATCCCAGATTTGACTGATCAGTGTGCAGGCACAGTGAGAGGAACAAAACAGGATAGCCACACAGGTAAGAGATAGGTCCAGGCAGCCAATCGGATTGAGAGCCAGAGGGTCCAGAAGGAGTATGATCTGAATGAACCAATGACCAAAAAGCAGGCAGGAATGAGTGTCCCAGCAAAGGGTGATGTGGGTTGATGGTGGGGACAGTCAGACCCCTCTGACTCCCACTGAGGAAGAAACGAGGCTGAAGATTGAGTTCAATCACCAACAGCCAATTGTTTAAACAATCAGGCCCAAGCAATAAAACTTGGATTAAAAATCTGAAACAACAAAGCCAATGAAGCTTCTGGATTGCAGAGGGTATGGTATTTGATCTTCCGTTCCCATACAATAAAACCCAGTCACCTCTTTCTAACTTTCAAGGCCCTTTGTGATCTGGCCTCTGTCTACTTATCGAACCATATAAATACCACACCCCCTTACTCATTAAATCCTTGCCTCGTGGCCTGCTTTCTGGCTTTCTGTTTATTAAATCCAGAAATCTTTTCCTTGCCTTGGGGCTTTATACTTAATTCTCCCCTGGCTTGACATTTTCAACCCTGGTCTAAACAGGCCAGTCTGAGCTATTATTCAGAATTTAGCTCAGAGACTCCTTCCTGGACCACCCAAACAGGGGTAGAGATCCACTATCAAAGCAGGCTGTTCTGAATTCCTTATCAGCACCTGGCACATTTCATGTGTATTTATCTGTTTATTGTCTGACTATGCCCACTAGAATGTTAGCTCCCTGAGGAATGGGACCTTGTCTGTCTCATCCATCATTCCATTCCCAGTGCCCATAACAGGGTCTGGCCCACTGGGTGAACTAATGAGCATTTGAAGATGAGTAGTTGAAGGAAACTTTCTTCATCCAGGAGGTAAAAGGCCAGGACTTCACCATGGCTGAAACGATTGAGCAGATAACAACAGAGACCACAATTGTTCTCTGCTCATTCTGTGCTATCGCATCTGACTGGTGAGATTCCTATCAGGAATGAAACTATTTGAAGGCTTTGCCCCCATGAAAAAGGCTGGTTATTAGAGCATCAGCAAATATGAACAACTTCTGTAAAACCAAACAGGAGGGCCAGTATCAAACAAGGCTGTTGGCAGGTTTCCTTGTTCAGTGCAGGGCTTTTAATGCTGTTCCCATGAAAACCATTATTCTGCAAGGCAGTCGGCCTCCTGTCTCCTTGGGCACTAATTGCTCTGCTTGGGTAGGCAATTTAGGCAAACGCACCACTCTCAATCAACATGGCATAGGGAATGGGAGAGAGGGGGCCTGGCTTTTCAAAAGTACAATGCATTCTGATAAAAAGAAACCACGGAAAATTATTCCAAGACAAGTGCATGCTTCTAAGTGGGAATGAATGCCTCAGCTGAGACCAGGAAGGGGCTCCAGCCCTTGGGCCTCCATGTTCTTCAGGAAGCCCAGAGTCCTACGGCTCCTGTGGGAAACAGAGAATTACGGCATTTCTTGAATCTGGCATCTGAAATGGCAAAAGCTTTTCCCTAAACAGACAGACTTTGATTGCCATCCCCTGGGTCTGCTGGCTGTTTAAAAGCCAAGATTCAATTCTGTGCATACTGATCCTCAAAAGTGTGGTTTCCAGCCCTAGCCGGTTTGGCTCAGTGGATAGCGTGTCAGCCTGCAGACTGAATGGTCCTGGGTTTGATTCCGATCAAGGGCACATGCCAGGGTTGCAGGCTCGATCCCCAGTAGGGGGCGTGCAGGAGGCAGCCGATCAATGATTCCCTGTCACCATTGATGTTTCTATCTCTCTCTCCCTCTCCCTTCCTCTCTGAAGTCAATTATATATATTTTTTAAGTGTGGTTTCCATATAACCATGGCCAGCTAGTGCCAACAATGAACTCTGCATGTTTTGTCTCTGCCCTAAATCAATTCCTCTCACAAGGGGCATCTCAAATTTCCAAAGGAAAATCTATACACAGTGGGTAGTTGAAGCCCTTAAAATGGTCATAGCCTTTTATCCAGTCATTCTACAAACAGAAATTCATACTGAAAGAAGCAATAAGGAATGTAGACAAGAATTTATTTTCAGAAAGGTTCAAAATCCTGTAACATTATAAACAACTGAAATGCCCATCAATGGGGAAATAGTAAAGAAAAATGATTAACTGTGCTATGAGGGAATGTTATGTAGTCGTTAAAAATTATTTTTATGGGAATCTTTTAAAAGCACACTTGTGCTTTAAAGAATTCCACCATCCTTTCTAAGGTTTAGAGAAATACCAGTTAATCCCAAAGAATTTCTGGATTCCCTCATATCTTTTCTTTTTTTTTTTCTTTTCTTTTTTGAAATCAGAGATGTTCACACACCATGATATTAAAACCCAAAGAAGTTAGTTGGAGAGGAGTGTGAGCCCTATGTAAATCTATATGCGCGTGCACCCACACACTCACAACTCTCCTGTCCTTGGAAGAGAGGAAGTGTGGTAGGGTCAGACTTTTGCATGTTTCTTCCTGCCATCTGCTGAATCCACACTTTTAAGCTATTTCTTAAGCAGCTGCCAGCCAGCTGTTTCAGCCTCCTGAGAGAGGCAGAGTGTGAAGAAACGAAAAAAGAATAAAAACTCGACTCACCATCCAGAGTTATGCTAGTTAACTTTATGGAGACAATCCTATTAATTTCCTTAGACAGAGGCCCACCCGGTTGGGTAAATGTTTCAGCAAGTCAGCTCGGTAGTTGGCCCTCTAGAGTCTATGGGTTTGGCTGATCTGAATCGCAGGCCCAGGAAAGGGAATGGTGGACAGGATGTCAGGTAGGAGCCATGTGGGTGGAGGATTAGCAGAAGCCTGGAGGATGAAGGATTTTGAGAGAGAGAGCAAAAATATCTCATCAATCTCCCCAAAAGCCACCAGAGAAACCTGTTGTTCAAGCAAAGCTAAATTTACTAGACTTCCTGGACTAAAAGAGAACAATGCTTGACAGAGCTTAGCAAGTGTCTCAAAATGGGGAAATTGGGGAAACATATGTATGGAGTTTTGAAGCATGGGTGATTTTAAGAAGGGTCTTGCAAGGTGGGGAACTAGTTGGGACTGGCAGAATTTATAACCTAACCACTGTGGTTGGTGGGGGCAGTGAGGTGAGGGTTCTTTGTTTTGTTTTGTTTTAATTCTCAGCCGAGGATATTTTTTCCATTGATTTCTAGAGCAAGTGGAAGGGAGGGAGGAGGGGGAGAAAGAAAGAGAGAAACATTGGCCTAAGAGAGACACATCAATTGGTTATCTCCCGCACATGCCCTGACCAGAGAAGGGAACCTGAAACTGAGGTACATGCCCTTGACTGGAAATCGAACCTGAGGCCTTTCAGTCCAAGAGCCAATGCTCTAACCACTTAGCAAAACTGGCCAGGATGAGGTGAGGGATTTTGAAGAGAGCCCTGGAGAGCAAGCCACCCAGTTGTTCACAGTCTTGTCTTCCAGAAGCAAGAGTTTCTGGAGCCAGTAGCTAAGAGTTCTGTTACTGTGTTTTGTTTGTTTCACTGGATCGTTCTAGGTTGTTGTTTCACACAAAGACAGGAAGGTATATCTGACCCCAGTTAACACAGGGACAGGAAAATAGGTTTGGTCTCAGTACTGCTTAGCAGAGACAGGGATTGATAGTGGTTTCAGTCCATACAGGAATTTAATGTGATTACTGGCTGTGTAATTGACCTCCTCTCCTATTTCCCTGGAAAGCTTTGGTAAAATCTACCTGGCTCACTAACGCTCTGCAAAGCACTTCCTTTGGTGGCTCTAAGAAAATGTGATGTCCTGTTCCGGGTTGGTATGATTATCAGAGGTTGCCTTTTTAACCTCTGCTTTTGTGGGGCGGTACTGTGTCTTCCATCACCATATGCCCAGTGCCTAATACGATACTCAACATACACAGAAAATCAATGAGTAGAGAGGAAAACATATGAGGATGTGCTGAGCATTTACAAGTGATTACCAACAGTAAGAATGCAAAGATAGTAATACTTGCTACCTTTCAAGTAGTGAGAGAGGGCTGAAGAACTTACAATCATCATTGATCCCAGGCAGAAGTAACGAGGAAGAAAGGCAGTAAGGTGAGAACAAGCAGGGCTTGTCCCTGTAACCATAGTCCATTCTCAACTAAGTGAAGGGGTTATGCTGCAAAAATAAGAATGCTTGGAGCATGAAGCTAGACCTAAGGGCTCTGGAAACCAGACATATGGATGTAAACTGAGAGTTTTTGAAAAGCAAGATAAGAGGAATTTCTTTTAAGAAAGCATGTCTAGCTATTATTCAGCTTGGAACAGAGAAGAAAGAGGAAGAAGCCAATTAGAAGGCTGTTGCACAAGGTAAATAAATCTTGGATAAGGGCATTCACAAAGTTCATGGAAAAGGGAATCTAGATACCAGACATGAAACCGAGGCTCACAAGCTACAGCACTGGAAGCAGACCAAAGAGGAGTTGTCAGACATAACGAGGAGTCTAAGAGAACTGCAAATTCACAAGCCTCTTGATTGGGAAAATAATGATGCCTTTGAGAATCAGGAACATGGCACACAATGGGAGAGAGGAAGGATACGCAGAGTTTGGGGCAGGTTGGGTTTCTTCAAACATTGGGGATATCTAAGTTATGCCTCCGGAAGGCAGTTGAAAATATGGGGGTGATGCTTTGGTGAAATGACAGAAGAAGAGAGATTAAAACAACCACAACATCTCAAGTGCATCCCACAGACCAGATATTGTGCTACCTGGTCACAAGTGAGATCTCTGTCCACCTTGCGATGGCAGGAAGAGCAGGTGGACACAGCCCTTCCTAGGAGAAAAACTGTACATTCACAGACATGCGAAGAGTGAAGGATGTGGGAAAGCATTCTTACCCTTCTCCTAAGGGCATCTTCAGTCTCTGGACAATGGGGCTCACATGGGCCTCAGGATGTGTTCCTGGGGACCATCTCACTCCCACTCTTTCTGCCCTTCTCATTTTACTTGAGACAGACAGTGTGTCCCAACATTTGCTCCAGACCAGACCTTTAGGACCCATGTCCCTAATTCCATCTTGGAGTTGGGATTCTCATCTGTCTCTCATAGGCGTAGATAGAAGTCTTCCAGACTCTTCAGCGTGAAGCAGTGACAACATAAGCAAAAACCTTTCTCTGGCTAATCTCAAAGATTCTTAGCATAATTTCATGCTTTATTATGATTTTGAAATACCCTCTTCTTCATAAAAGGCAAGGGGGATATATGGGAGATAGTACAAAAAGTTGGGACTAGGAAATTTGTTTTTCCATTAATGAAAACATTATTCCCTAAAATGACTTACTTTTTTACCAAGGCCTGTTGTTGTTATTGTTGTTGTTGTTGTTAATCCTCACCCGAGGATATTTTCTCATTGATTTTTAGAGAGAGGGGTGTACAGAGAGAAACATCAATGTGAGAGAAACGCATCGATTGGTTGCTTCCTACAGGAGCCCTATCCAGGGCCTGGGCCAGGGAGGAGCCTACAACCAAGGTATGTACCCTCCACCGGAATCAAACCCAGAACGCTTGGGTCCTCAGGCCAATGCTCTATCCACAGAGCCAAACCGGCTAGGGCCTAAGGCCTTTCTTAAGGGTCTCAAATTTCATCCTAAAAAGAAGAAAGCACTTGATCAAGTTAGAGGGGGAGAAAGAGAGAAATTCGAAGGGCAAAGGAAGCAAAACTGATCAGGAAAAGGCAATGTGCTGGAGGGGTAATGTAGCAGAAGCCCCGGGAAATAAAGCAGATGAAAAGCCACCAGACCTGACAGTGAGATGGTGACCTTCATAAGAGGCGCGTCAGCAGAAACAGGTCGATTCAAGTCACCCAAAAAGCCTCCCGTCTGAGCCTGTGGCTTCCTTGACCTAGCTTGCCTGACTTTTCATATAATCATAGGGCAGATTCCCCAGATTTTATTGGTTAACTCAAGAAATCAGAATAACACGTTACGTATGTGAGTAATAAAACTGTGGGTTTGGTGGAACTCGTGATCATTTAAAAACCACATATTTTAACACGTGTGCGGAAAATTCACTTTCAAGAAGCACTTGTGGCCAGTGTTCTGTTCTCTGTCGCACGGTGGCTCCAAGCGGAGTTTCTTCATCTAGGAAACCTTGGTTTTGTTCTTAAGGCCGTCAACGGGTTGGATGACTGTAGATATCAACCACGTCTACAAAATACTTTCACAGCAACCTCTGGGTCGATGTTTGATTAAGTAGCTGCTACTACAGCCTAGCCAAGTTGGACACATAAAACTAACGGTCACAATGTGATAATTCTACAGGTCCACAATAGCATTATAGTTTCAGTATCAGCAAAGACTATATCAGCTGGGGGAGTACGTTACCAAGATCTGAATGGCATGGCTCCTGCTTTGCAAGTAAAGATCATCTAAGTATAGAGACTGACAGTCATGGGAAATTGCATAAACATACATGTGCTGTAACCACACAAGACGTAGAGAGACACCCTGTTGGTCTGAAACCCAATGCCAGTTGATTCATTAATTTTAATCCTTTTATATACTTTTATTGTCAAAGCTCTTCACCATTTTTCAAGCAAACTATACCACATTAATAAAAGGCATTAATTATTTTAGCTGAAAAAGCCTCAAATTATACAGACTTTAATTTTACGCAGGATCATTTTCTGTTGTCAAAGTATAAGATTATTTTTTAACTTGACAGCATTATATAAATTAATTACAAATCAAATTCAGATTCCTCAACTTATTGAATATGCTTCCCTAATGGTTTTACCATATAAAAGTGCTAAAATTAAGGAAATGAAAAAGAAATGAAGGCTAAGGAAGTTGCTAGAATGATTAGAATAACTTTTTTTCTAGTTGCCATATTTCTTTTACATCCTAGTTTCACTTCTTTTTTATTCCCTTATATCTGAAAAAAAACGAAATTTAGAAAACTAGAACTGTCAAAATCAAATCTCTTATTTTGAGCTTTCCAATGGGTAATCTTATATGTCAACTTGGCTAAGCTTTGGTGCCCAGTTGTTAGGTCAAACATCAGTCTAGATGTTGCTGTGAAGGTATTTATGGATGTGATTAATGTTTAAATCAACAAACTGAATATAGAAGATTATTTTCCATAATATGATGGCCCACATCCAATCAATTGGAGGTTCCCAGTAATTCTCAAGTCTGTGACATAGAATTCCTGCCTACTTCTTAGCTACTGCCCTTCAGAATTCAGACTCAAGACTGCAGCATAAACTTTTACTGGAGTTTCCAGCCTACCTGTCTGTCCTCCTATATTAGACTAGAGGCCCGGTGCACGAAATTCGTGCACGGGGTTGGGGTGTCCCTCAGCCCAGCCTGCACCCTCTCCAATCTGGGACCCCTCAAGGGATGTCCGACTGCCCGTTTAGGCCCAATCCTAGTAGGATCGGGCCTAAACGGGCAGTCGGACATCCCTCTCACAATCCAGGATTGCTGGCTCCGAACTGCTTGCCTGCCTTCCTTCCTGATTGCCCCTAACCACTTCTGCCTGCCAGCCTGATCACCCCCTAACCACTCTCCTGCCAGCCTGAGCAATGCCTAACTGTCCCCCTGCCAGCCCAGTCATCCCCAACTTCCTTCCCCTGACAGCCCGGTCACCCCCAAATGCTCTCCCCTCCTATTACCTCTTTAGTAGATAGGGTTTTTTTCTTTAACATATTGGACTGTGTACCTGCCGTGGTCTTCACAAACCAGTAAAAATGTAAACCCAAACTAAAAGTGTCATAAAATAAACTTAAACAGGAATTTCATGAGACCTTAGAAAGGTGATATGATGTGGTTGTTTCTTTTTTCTTTCTTTCTTTTTCTTGATGTTTCAACTTTTGTCCTTTCTTTCTTTTTTCCTTTTATTCCTTTTCTGTCCTCTCTTTCTCTTAACTTTTCCGTTGGTAGAATTGTCAGTACTTGAATCTGTCTTGCTTCCAGAAGACAAAGAAGAGGGAAACACACAGTCATCTGAAGAAAAAGATGATCTATGATGGGATCGGTGGTGTTTCTGGTTTTGCTCTTTTCCCGGTTTGATTGTCATTTCTGCCGGCCCCGGCATCTTCAGGACTTGTGCGTGGGCACTTCTTATTCATGTATACAAAACCTCCCTGCCGTGGTGAAAACTGTAGGGGAAAAGGCCTTCCTGGGTGGGCTCAAGCCCTGCCCAAGGTGCTGAGGAACCAGGGTGGGGAGCACTCTGCACCGCCGCTGCAGAGCCAACCTCCGGACCTCGGGGTACTCTCCAGTAATGTAACTGCAATGTCCAGGTTTGCCTTCAGAAATTAGTTGTAAGTTACTTCCGATGTGAAACCCTACCTCAGACATTTCCATGTGGTTCCTAAAGATTTTAAAACCCATTTACCTCCCTAACCTGGTCAGAACTTTCTACCCAATGGGAGAGGTTTGCTGGGCAGCATCGCCCAGATATCACTGCCCATCTCGAATCACTTGGCTGGCAGCAAGGGAAGTTCCAAGGCTATAGTGTGTGTGGGGGATCACTCCATGGGGGTGCAGCCTGACACCCCAGGCTGCCTCTTGGAGGGAATAGCTCTGGGGGGCTCGGCTGCCTCCCAGGCCTACACCCCCCAGCTGCAGATGGGAGCTGATCTCAGAGGGGGCAGGGTGGGGAGGTGGGGAGGGAGGTGTATAGGCAGCCTGGGTCTCCCAGGCCCACAGCCCAGGCTGGGACAGGAAGCAGACGGCTCCTGCCATGCACGGGAACCTCGCAGGCCCAATACCCAGGCTGCTGTGGGCAGCTGATCGAGCTGGCCTTGTGCAGTCGCCTCCCAGACCCACAGCCCGGGCCTCGGCAGGCAGCTGATTGTGCACGCCTTGCACAATGTAACTGCAATGTCCAGACCAGACCCACGGCCCTCCCAGACCCACAGCCTGGGTCGCGGAGGGCAGCTGATGGAGGCGGCCGTGCACGGGCGCCTCCCAGACCCACTGCCCGGGTCCAGGCAGGCTGCTGATGGAGGCGGCCGTGCGCGGGCGCCTCCCAGACACACGGCCCGGGTCGCGGAGGGCAGCTGATGGAGGCGGCCTTGCGCGGGCGCCTCCCAGACCCACGGCCCGGGTCCGGGCAGGCTGCTGATGGAGGCGGCCGTGCACGATCGCCTCCCAGACCCACAGCCCGGGTCCAGGCAGAAAGCTGATGGAGGCGGCTGTGCGCGGGCGCCTCCCAGACCCACGGCCCGGGTCCGGGCAGGCTGCTGATGGAGGCGGCCGTGCACGATCGCCTCCCAGACCCACGGCCCGGGTCCGGGCAGGCTGCTGATGGAGGCGGCCGTGCACGATCGCCTCCCAGACCCACGGCCCGGGTCCGGGCAGGAAGCTGATGGAGACGGCCGTGCACGATCGCCTCCCAGACCCACGGCCCGGGTCCAGGCAGGAAGCTGATGGAGGCGGCCGTGCACGATCGCCTCCCAGACACACGGCCTGGGTCGCGGAGGGCAGCTGATGGAGGCGGCCATGCGGGGGCGCCTCCCAGACCCACAGCCCGGGTCCGGGCAGGAAGCTGATGGAGGCGGCCGTGCACGATCGCCTCCCAGACCCACGGCCCGGGTCCAGGCAGGAAGCTGATGGAGGCGGCCGTGCACGATCGCCTCCCAGACCCACTGCCCAGGTGCGGGCAGGAAGCTGATGGAGGCGGCCGTGCACGATCGCCTCCCAGACCCACGGCCCGGGTCCGGGCAGGCTGCTGATGGAGGCGGCCGTGCACGATCGCCTCCCAGACACACGGCCTGGGTCGCGGAGGGCAGCTGATGGAGGCGGCCGTGCGGGGGCGCCTCCCAGACCCACGGCCCGGTCCGGGCAGGCTGCTGATGGAGGCGGCTGTGCACGATCGCCTCCCAGACCCACTGCCCGGGTCCAGGCAGGAAGCTGATGGAGGCGGCCGTGCACGATCGCCTCCCAGACACACGGCCTGGGTCGCGGAGGGCAGCTGATGGAGGCGGCCGTGCGGGGGCGCCTCCCAGACCCACGGCCCGGGTCAGGGCAGGAAGCTGATGGAGGCGGCCATGCACGATCGCCTCCCAGACCCACGGCCCCGGTCTGGGCAGGAAGCTGAAGGAGGCAGCCGTGCATGATCGCCTCCCAGACACACGGCCCCGGTCGCGGAGGGCAGCTGATCATGGCGGCCATGTTCAAGCATCTCCCAGACCCATGTCCCAGGTTGGGCGGGCAGCTGATCATGGCGGCTGTGCAAGGGTGCCTCCCAGACCCAAGGCCAGGTTCAGGGCTAGGAGAGGATCTGGCCAGAGGGCAAAGCCGCCTCCTAGGCCAACAGGCTGGGCTGCTCGCTGCCTGCTCTCAGCGGCAGCCTTCCCTGGGACTGGGGGACTCCTGCGGGCCTGAGAGGACTGGGCGCCGCCATCTTGTTTCTATGGGCGCCGCCATTTTTGTCGCGGAGTGATGGTTAATTTGCATATTACTCTATTATTATATAGGATTTGTCAATCCCAAAAATCATGTAAGCCAATTTCAGTCAATTGATCAATCACTAGATAAAAGATTCTAGATAGATAAGTAAATATATATGTATGTACATGTATATATGTGTGCATATACCTATATATGTATACAGAAATATATAGAGAGATATATACTGATTCTCTAAACTAATACAAACCTTCTTCCTTAAATCACTCACATTTTAGACAAGAAATACAACTATTGTAACAAAAAAGTAGATTTATATACTTGTTTTTGTTTTAAATTAAATAATTTATTTTAGTGGTATCAGGTCCCTTAAGTTTTAACCTGAAAGATTTAAAATGTATTTATTTTACTTTCTCTTTGTTCTGCCCCTTCAGGAACCCACATATCTGCTTATTCACAGACTATGATTGGCAAGATTGCATACACTCTTTCTCCTTCCAACACTGTTTTCTATTCCCTAAAGCTTATGGGGTCTACATGGATGCCAGGTGTTCAACATGGAACCTGCATGCCTATGCCTGGAAGGATAAGAACTGGCCATGATGTGACTAGAAAACCCAAACAATGTGGCAACTTGGAGTTGGCCAGTGTGACTGCTAAGGATCATTCTAATATGATGCTTTCTTAGTGTCTCCTCCCGTGGAGCCATTCGGTCATCTAACATTCACCTAATTAGCAGTCTGAGAATTGTGGTGGATAAGGAATGGATGAAAAGCAAAGCACACATTTAATGATGTGAACATTGGTCTCTTATGAGACTGCTTTATTGATAAGGTTTTACTGAAATGAGTAAGATTTGTCCTGTTGCTAAGGCAACCTGCCTACAGGAATAACCGATCTATATATCATTCCGGCAAGTGGTCCTTGCAATTTAATAAAGGGAAAACTAAATGTAGCTATAGAACCATAACAGAGAGAACAAAGAAAACAGAAATACAAAAGGGAAAAAGATTATATGTGGCTGGTGGGTGCTGGGTTCAGCATTAGAGTTAAACATGTTATCTTCCCAGAAGAAAGCCAAATCTGTGAGAAATACAAAAGATATGTCTTACATGATCTTTCACTCCTTCCCTCCCCTCTCTGATCTTATTTCTTCCCGCCTTCCTGGCGCTCTCCTCTCCAGCTTCACTGGAGTCCTTGCCATTCTTCAAACATGCCGTGCCAGCTCTGACCTCGACCCTACATTTGCTCTTTTGTCCTCCTAGGAAACTTTTCCCTTAGATATGACATGACTCCCTCACTCCCATATCCTCCAGATCCTATCACAGACCCCTTCCCTGGCCACCATCCATAAAATAGCCTCTCCCCATCCCCACCACTGCCCTTCTCCATCACTTTAACCTATTTTATTTTTCTCTGTAGCATTTATTACCATATAATGTTACATATGCATTTGTTTCTTTATTCCCAGCCTCTACTCTTAGAACGGAAGCGCCTTTGGAGCAGATGATGTGTGCTTGTTCAGTGCCCGTCATCAGCACCTTGAATGGTACTTTGTTTCTTTACAGAAAATTAATATTTGTTAATAAATAAAGTTATGTTCCCCAAAATCCAGTTAGGGAGATAAAACTAAGACATGGTCCATTCAATTAAATAGGCTTGGACAAAAAGACAAGAAAGCTGTTAACAAGGAATAAATCTGACAGGAAGAAATGGCGTTACACAAGCCAGGTATCATCTGAGAATTTTGGACTCAACTGTCACATGCCATATTTGGCCCTCCAAAGAAAAATATGCTTTGTTAACAACCGAAGTAAGGTCTGAAAATTTGGAACTATCCTATGCCTGTGTGTGTGTGTGTGTGTGTGTGTGTGTGTGAGAGAGAGAGAGAGAGAGAGAGAGAGAGAGAGAGAGAGAGAAAGAGAGAGAGAGAGAGAGAGAGAGAGAGAGAGGCTCACATTAGAAAATACCTTCCAGCACTTTGAGTATAATTCCAACAGGAATTGATTTGTTATTCAGTGAACAAAGAGAAAGTCAATATCTTCTTATTACTAATAAAACCTTGAATAAGCTACTGATTTGGAACTGGGGACATATCGAAGTGAGGAACTGACAAAGATTTTATTCTTAGATTCTAGAGGATATTAGGGGAGGGTTTTCAGATGAGGTGTTCCTGCTTTATTTCCTTTGTTAAGGCACCACCATGCTGCTCTTTAAACATGGATGCCTGTGGCTTTGGAAGCCAACCAAATTAGATGGTTCTTATTGTGATAAATTACATTATTTGCATTTGTTAGTGGCTAACAATGGCAAATTGGCTATGAGAGCAGAAAATGGGTTTAGTCAAGGATAATAGGTAGCTCTCAGAATCTTCAGATGATTCAGGAAATAGGCTTATAGGTTGGCAATGCAACCAAGCACAAAACCTAAGTTACACCACCCTGTGACCACAGGCTGCCGACATTGTCCCAAAGCAAGGCCCCCACACAGCAGTTCACACCTCTGAGGCCCCCATGCTCCCCACCTCTGCTCTCTCAGCTGACAGCTTCCTAACCAAGCCAGCATGAAAACCACGTGCACAGCCCCCACTTCATTTGGTTGTTCTTTCTAAATCCAAGCCCAGCACCACTGTATAGTCGAGGGCACATCCCTTGGCTTGGCTGCAAAGGATACCGCCAATGCTGAGCCACTCTGGTGCAAAGGGGTAAAAAAAATCTGTCATGTCGATCCTGTCTTTAAAATGTTGTTCATCATTGATTCTGGAATGTTTTATTTTTTAAATATTCTATTAAAATATTATTTATCGTGATTGCTGAGTTTTTGTTTCTCCCTTAAATGGTCCCCCCAAGTTGAGTACCTTACTCTCCTCACCTTGGTGCCAGTCCCAACAAAGGAAGCTGGACTGAAAGGTGATGTAGAACACAGAACAATGGCCTTCAGAGACCCCACATTCTACCCATGAATGTGTTACCTTATATGGCAAAAGGGACTTTGTAGATTTGAACAAAAATCTTGGACGGGAAAGTTCTCCTGGATGATCCCAGTGGGCCTTATCTAACCATGGGATTGCTTAGGAAGGATGGCAGGAGGGTCAGAGTAGAGAGAAGATGTGACGATAGAAGCAGAGGACAGAGAGAGAGATTGGAAGATTCCATGTGGCTGTCTTTGAAGATGGAGGATGGGGCCTCAAGGTAAGGAATACAGACAGTCTCTAAAAGCTAAAAAAAAAAAAAAAAAAAAAAAAGGCAAGGAAACAGATTAGAAATTCCAGAAGGACTGCAGCCTTGCCGTCACTTTGATTTTTAACCTAGAGAACCTAATCTAAGAGCTGTAAGAAAATAAATTTGTATTCTTTCAGCCGCTGAGTTGGAGGTAATTTTTAAACAACAGCAATGGAAAACTAACATGGGGTGTTCTCCAGACATCACAAGGATGCTCAAAATGCATGAGGCATCAGACAGGATGACAGCTGCCCGACCCCTGAAGATTTTACATTTTTAACCTATTCTTTCACATTTTTACTCAAACTTCAACACCGACATATGGCTGTGGTTCTTATAATTGGGCTACAGGCAAATGGTAGTTGTCAGGTAAAATGATGATTTCTCCACTGAGCGACTAAGCATCAGTTCACCAGGAATCTGGAGTCACGTGTGCTGATCTGCTCAGTTTTCCTAGGCTGATTTGCAGAGGTTTTGTCTCTACATGTTCCAAACATTCAAGACCAAAACACAGAACCGAGCTTTAGTTTCCTCCCAAGAACAATAGCCACAACATGGCAAAGTAGTTTTTCTCATGCTTTTTCTTTAAAGAAAATAATGCCTTTATATCATTATTAAAAATGTTTTTACCCTGCTCTAATATAAGTCTCCTTATTGGAATAATAACAATAAAACCTACTCTAACTGCTTGCCCCGTGCTTTGTTTTCCATGAAAAACTTAAGTATTGTAACATTATACAAGATAATCTCCCTGTTTCTTAGAAAACAAAATGTGTTCTTCACCCCAGGATAAAAAAGAATCCACTGGGTTTTCAGCAACTAACTGAAGGTCACATTCTGCATTTAAGAGATAAAGATGGTATCTAAGGATGCCAGATTCCGTTCCAAAATTTGTTTGTGTGTCAGTCATTTGGAATTCATTTTATCGTAGCAACGGTAAAATGAATTCCAAATGTAACATGTAACAATCATTGCAGTCTCATTATAAGAACACAGAGCAAGTTTTATCTTTGTAGAAGTTGGTACATGAGATGAGTGCCCTCTCACTGAGGGATGCCCTTTGTTCAGAAGGTCATTTGAAGAGCACATGCCATGACGTGCCCTAAAGAAATAAACAGTAACGTATGACCAAGTGGGCTGAGCGAGGTGAATCCAGGGTCAGGGCTATGGGAGGACGTTTCTTTTAATGTCTAATGAGAGATGATAGGAAAGGACAAATATCTCCTGAGGACAAAATTCTCTATAAGTTTAATATAGTTTATTAATGCTTTTGGCATGAGTGAGTTATTGGGGGCGGAAAGGAGGACCAGGATAGCAGGTATGATGTGCCCTTTCAAGCCTGGTAAAGGGCAACAGCAGATCACGTGGACATCACCACACTGCAGGGTGACATTCTTTCATAGCCACGTTCAGGAAGGACAAGTGTGAGCCTCAGTTCTGGGCTCCGCCTAACACCTGAAATCTGCTTCTCATCCTTGAGACCTGAGCCCCAAACTATTCCTTTGTTTTTATCATCTCAAGTAAAGGCTTTCACTTGGGGGATGGAGTAGTGGATGGGGAGGAATAAACCTAAAGCGTAGTGGCTTTTCTAGAAAAGACTGGTGAAGGTACACACACAGCACCTCCTCCTGATGTAACTCTGAACTGTCTGTGCTGGAGCACAGCCTCATAGGACACTACTCCAGGGAATAGAATGTTAATGGTGGCCCAGAGCTGTGCCAAGAGGAATGAAAAGAAATGAACACTGGAGGTGGATGGGAGGATGGGAAGAGATCAACCAAAGAATTTATATGCATATATGCATAACCCATGCATACAATAGGGTGGTGAAGGCCTGGGGCCTGGGGCCTGGGGCCTAGGGTGGGGGCAGGTTATAAGGGATCAATGGAAGAAAAAGGGGGACATATGTAATACTTTCAACAATAAAGATTTTTTTAAAAATAAAAATTCTATAAGTAAAAAAAAAAAATGAACATTTTATTTTCTCTTGAGGAAAGGTGAGTATATTGTGTGTGAAAAGGGCAAGTAAACAAAAGCTTGAAAATTGTTCCATCCTCAGTCCCCAGTCAAGAAAATACTACAGGCTGCAAGGCTCCCTGGAGCCTGGGCTGTGTTCTCATGGCCCCACACTGAGCCTAGCACAGCCCAACTTGTCAGCAGGGCTTGTTAATACTACCTTTGAACCTCGTCCCAAATGCAGCTCCTGCTCTCCTTCTCCACTATTTCCACCAAATCCAAGTCACCATCACCTGACACCTAGACCAGTGACT
Organism: Cnephaeus nilssonii; assembly: GCF_951640355.1. Lineage (NCBI taxonomy): Eukaryota > Metazoa > Chordata > Mammalia > Chiroptera > Vespertilionidae > Cnephaeus > Cnephaeus nilssonii. The sequence goes on from NC_137073.1 coordinate 98,188,362, forward strand.
TCCAAACTTTTGGATCACAGTTGGAGCACACATCCTCCTATTACACATGTTGGCTTGTTTATGAATAATATGTGGATTATGTTGTCCATATATTATGCATGTTATAATAAAGAAACAACGTTTTAAAGAAAATTTTAAATATATATGTACATGCGCACATACACACGTATACATACACTCAGTGTACTTGTATCTCAAATGGGTACCAAAAGTATTCTAGACTTTTGCTTGAGATCAACCACCTATTTGCCCTGAGCTTTCTATCAGCCAATGCAAAGGGGAAAACTGATCAGGTGCACGATTTATAGTATCTTTGATATCAAATAAATGAGGTACTCAAGAGGAGTACACTCAGTGGCCAGATTATTATGCGTTCCGAGATCATAATAATCTGGCCACTCAGTGTATATGTGTATACAGTATATACATATATACATGCACACACAAACCACTAATGTTTTTTTCTCCATGCTAAGAAATTATCCTGCATACTCTCTGGGCTGTATATACTCGCATTGGGGCCATTGGCCTAGCCCAGTGGTCGGCATGTGACTCGCAAGCCGCAGTTTGCCGCTCTGTTGACTAATGAGTTTGCCGACCACTGGACTAGACTAAATGTTACCATGTAGTTGGAAGCTGTGAGGATTAGGCAATTGTGGCATATTGTGTGCAAAGAGGTAAAGGGTAGTATAGCCTACTATAATTCCCTCCTAACTGATCTCCTTATTTCCATTCTTGTTTCCTATAATCTATTTTCCACAGAAAAATTAAATTATGTCATGCCATTCTTCTGCTGAAATCTCTCTAATGCCTTTTCATTGTGCTTAAAATTTAGATTTCTTCCCCTGCCCTGCACAGTTGTCCTTGACCCACTTAAACCCGGCCCACTTCTCTGAACCACTCCTTCTTGAGCTCTGTGACAAGAAATTTCTTTTTATTCCTCCAACACGCCAGGTCCATTCCTAGCTTGGGGCCTTTGAATCAACTCTTCAATGCTCTTTCCTAGGTCTTCACAAGCCTCACTCCTTCTGCTCATACAAACCTTGGAGAAGTGGCTCCTCCCTAAAGGGGCTCGCTCTAGTCCCCTCCAGTAAGGTGTTGACCTGGTCATTATGTAGCCCATCACCTTAGGGGAATTCTCAGCCTGGCACTTGCCTACCATGTGGTGTTCATGAGGGTGTGCATGTTCATGTGTGTTTGTCCACTTGTGTATTGTCAAATAAGAGCAGAGAACTTATCTGTTGTATTGACTGTGACTTTTGACTCAAGAGTAAGCCTTCACTGAATATTTGCTAAATATGGGAATTAATGAAGTAATTCATTCATAGAAATTTGATGCATTCTTGATTTGAAGTCAGTTGAATCGAGCAGAGTAGTGTTTTATGAAGCTCATTTTTACTTAATTTCTTCTCGAAAACAACCTATGAGGAGTAATATAGGCGGCTTTGTAAAAATAGCCTGACAAAGGCTCAGATTTCTTTGAAACACCTACAAGCAAAGGAGTGTGAGGCTAACAAGAGAATCACAGATTTCCAAAAATAAAGATCCCTTTAAAAATAGGCAACCCACCATGCTTTGTAAGGGAGCTCTAAAACCTCATTACTGAGCCTTTCTAGGAAACCTCAGTGATGTGTGTGTGTGTGTGCTGTTCAACTGTCTCTAATTGGCGGTGCTCTTAGGGGCCTTAAACAACTAACAGGCTTTATCTGATTTGAACTCTATCCAAAAGTTGTCATTTGAAGGGGATAATGCTCTAGTGACAGATATCACATTGGGAAAGGAATGTTGAACTTGTCTCTGCTATTTGAACAAGATATTTAAGGGGGGGAAGTTAACTCATGTGCTTATTGGAAAAAATTAAGTTTTGAGAGAACTATCCTCATAGAATCCAGATAAATTGTTAAAATAAATAGTCAAAGACATAAATATTCTGAGAGAGTCTATGTCTGACTCTATGTTATTATTTTGCAGACAGAATTCCCATTCAAAAACGTAAATTGTGCTTGGCATGGAGTAGAATTAGAATTGAATGTCATAATCAGCTGTAGGCAAAATTGCATATTAGGAAGAGTTTAAGGTTCATGTCCCTAACCTCATTCTTTCTCCCTCTCTCTCTCTCTCTCTCTCTCTCTCTCTCTCTCTCTCTCTCTCGCCTCATTCAATTTTTTTTAAATTAGCCCTGGCCAGTGTGGCTTAGTTGGTTGAGCATCATAACCATGTACCAAGGGGTGGCCAGTTCAATTCCATTTAAGGCACATGGCAAGGTTGCCGGCTCGATCCCTGGTGGGAAGTGTGTGGGAGGCAGCAGGTCAGTATTTCACTCATCGATGTTTCTCATTCTCTGTCCTTCTCCCTTCCTCATTCCCAAAAAACAACAACAATCAATTAGAAATATTTTTTGAAAATCCAGGAAAGTGTGTGAAATGATTTATTAACATTTTAATATGAACTTACATCAGTGCCCTAACTCTTGCAAAATACTTTGTCTCTCTGGCAAAGGCATTTTGATATCGAACATCGAGTTAAAGATGTTATTTTGGAGTTAGGCAAAATTGCATATTAGGAAGAGTTTAAGGTTCATGTCCCTAACCGAATTCTCTCTCTCTCTCTCTCTCTCTCTCTCTCTCTCTCTCTCTCTCTCTCTCTCTCCCATGCCTCATTCAATTTTTTCATGACTCTTTCATGAATTCACGCCATTTGAGTAACCATGTACATGTCCTAAGGGTGGCATTTTGGAAGAACAGCTCTCCACATCCACAAGAGAGTTTTGCCCTTGCCATCCAGTTGGATAGAACCATTAACAGAAACACAGACTCAAGAACTTCCACCTGTCATCTGGAAACACAAACACACCCACACCCTCATCCACCTTCTTTTGACTAACAGTGCAGATAATGGTGCTGAATTCAGTATCAATTTCTTAATTATTCATTCTGACTGTGCTTCAGTGAAAACAAAGACATTTTTATCCCCTTTGCTTTCCCACATTTCCCTTCAAGAAGAGATTCTGTCAGAAACTATTATGACTTGTTATAAAGAAATCTAGTGCTTTGCAGCAAGCTAGGTGCTACTGGGAACACAGCCTCAGAAGAGCTTCTTATGCAAGGAACTGGCATCTTAAAGAAGCAGCTGAGACAGAACTAGGTAGACCCAACTGAATAAAAGGATGGAGGAAAAGAACAGAATTTTGAAATAGATCCACAGCATGCCTCTCACAACCTACAGACTCACCCCCCTGTCATTGTCCTCTGCTACTGTGCAGAACTGCTTGCAGGCAGTGGGTCTTCAGCTTGGGGTTGTTTCAGGCCTACAAATTAGCTCCCTAATTCTCCTGTCCCCTGCTATACCTTTAGCCAAGACTCTGCTTTTTATTTTTGTTTTTGTAACTCCAGCACTCACCCCCAACATCTGTCACAGTGTCAATGCCTGGTGAGGGTTGGACAAAGGAATGGAAGCTGATTGGTCCAGGCTGAACCAATCAGAGCCCTTCCCTTAAATTTTAGAATTTGAAACTACACACAATTGTTACTTATTACACAGTACAGCTACAAGATGTACACCAGTAGCTGCCAGAAGGTTTAGTGGTCACCATGTGAAAGAAGACAGTCTCAGTGAAATATGCCAACACTGAGAGAGTAACAGAAATGAGAAAAGGAAGGAAAAGTCCTGGTGATATTTGTGCCTTCTATCTAGTTGTGTCCACATCCCTGCTCTTCCTTTAGCTTCACAGGTCTTTCAGGACATCCCCATTTTTCCCTAAGCTGTGATTGAGTTCCATTTTTATAGTTTGCCATGAACAGGATTATAAATACTCTAGTGTGTGTTCTGTCTTCTCCACTGTATCATAAAGGTCTGGAGGATAAGAGGATTGTTTCCAAATCCTCCATGATACGTACTATGGCATCTGGTACACAAAAGGCATTCAGTCAACATATTGATGCCTTCCAGAAAATGTGCTCAGGGTCTCTCAGTGTCATGTTGGAGCAAGACAGATGTAAGAAGCATTTAGATAGGCTTGGAGCTGGCAAAGTGTTGAACAACCAAACTCGGGTAAAGATTCCTGTAATGGCCAGTTCATGGTAGCCTCCAATGGTCCCCACTTCCTGATTTTCATATCTTTTATAGTCCCTTCCTACATTGTACCAGGATTGGACTATGTGACAAGTAATCTACAGCAGAAGTGATGGGCTGGCTGTCACTTCTAATATTCATTTACAAAAGAGTGCAACTTCCATTTAAGTACTCTCTGGATCACTGGTCCACTTTCTGGGATATCACTGGCTCTGTGGAAAGCCAGTGAGGAACTGGGGCCTGCTGACATCACATGGGTGAGCTTTGACATGGATCCTTTCACCCCGGTCACATCCTCAGATGACTATGGCCCTGGCCAATATCGTAGCTACAACCTCCTGAGCATCCCTGAGCCAGGACCCCTGAGCTAAGCCACTCCCAGATTTTTTTACCCTCAGAAACTGTGAAATTATAAATGATTTTTATTGTAAACAGCTAGGTTTGGGGGTAATTAATACCTAATACAGCTTCCATGGTTTCAACAGTTCAGAGGGGTCCAAGATGATGATGCAGTATCTAGGGATTTCATTGATCCAGTTGTCAGGGTTGACACAGGAAGCCAGAAAGTAAAAACAAAAAAAAAAAACACAGCAGAATAGGGAGTTGAGTTGATGGGAGCCAGTGGTCTTGGAGATGAGTGCAAATGGCAAGAAATCTCACTGTCATTTTTGCTATGAGCCAAACAAGTTTTTTGAAACCAATAAATCAATAATACCAAAGTGAGAAAGAGAACTCATATCTCAGTAGCTCAAAATGGCCCTAGAAGGGCAAGAGCAATCAGAATATAGAAAATGCTTCCCCTTACAATGAGAATGGTTTTCCCATTAAACTTTGTATTAAACATGAGTGACTTTGCGCCTCCCAGAAACCATAGCAGAAAGTTACAACTTATGATCAGTGTGTCATTTACTGATAGGGCAGAGGATGTGGACCTTCAAGGCTATTCTTTGACATTTTTTCAGGAATTTACATTTTCTACCTCTCTAGCATTTGTCACCCTCCAAACCTCACCAATCCCATACTTCCTCAGCACAGACACTTCACTCTCATTAGTATATCAACACATTCTCTCTCGTATTTTTCAGGCTTAGACACCCATTTCCTCTTTCTTGACTTCTTCAAACTTTACTCCTTGTCTTAGACTCAGTTTAAGCCTCTTTTTACCCATGAAATTTTGGCCAAGTCCACACTGGTCTTTAAGTCTCTAGCATTTTTAATATGAACAACAGAATTTGATGCTTGGTTACATGTTGTATTGTTAACTTTCCCCCAAATGTTTTGTCTTCTCTCAAGACTGAAAGATACAGTTCTTTGGTAGTATCAAGGTCCATATCCAATCACATGTCAAAATCACCATTGATGCCTTTTTAAAGGCTTCTTTAAAAATGCAGCTTTCAAGTCCCGTTGTCAGATATATTTACTACACATTTGGAAAACTGAAATCCAGGAGAATATCAAGTTAACAAGCTCCCCAGATCAGTACACCTGCACAGTTCCACAGAATCATTCTGGGAACATCATTAAATGGTCAAGAATAATTTTGGATAAACTGAAATGACTCTTCTAATCTGTCCCATTGGTCTTACTTAGAAGTGATAGTAGATTCTACAGAAACAGGAACATAGATCTAATCGACTGGAGCTCATTGTAAAAAAACAATTTGGTCATTCCTTGCATAGTTAGAATTAAATTCTTTACACATTCAGGGAAGAAGGATGGATAGATATGTGATAAAGCAAGTATAGTGAAATGTTAATGGTATAGTTTAGCTGATAGGTATATAGATGCTTACTTGAAAGTTTTTTAAATTTTCAGTTTAAAATTTTTCATAATAAAATGTTGAAAAAATAAATTCCTATGCATTCAGAACATCTGGCCTACCCATATTTAGTCTCACTGGATTAGATTTCGCCTTCCTTCTTTCCTTTATTATTCTCACTCTTGATTATGATCACTAAAAAACAAATCTTAAAAGAAGGAGCATTGGTCATCAAGAATATATCTCCTTGATATGAGCTTAGTTAAATATTTAATGAAGAAAACATTTTAATCTTCCAAAACATCAACTTTGACATGAGCTATATATGCTGCTTTTGACGCTTTATTATAACAGCCAATCTACATAAAATAATTCCATACTACATGAAAAAATTATTTTAAGTATTTTGAGTTCAATGAAAGATATGACACAGTAAAGAATATATTAATTATTCAAGTTGTTCAATGCTATTTTAGCATCATCCCCCAAAATAATAAGCTAAGACAATACTAGATATATTTAAATAGACAATTACATTTAATATGATATAAGTTCTATATATAGATCTAAGACTGAATATTTTCTATTTCCAGAACAATAAGTATCTCCAATGGGCCTAAAATAGATAGTCCAAAAATTTGAAATCTATCAAAACATAACTACTATATGATATCTGATTAGCTTGTAGGCCCATTCAAAAAATGAGTGAAGCCCAGCTGGTGTGGCTCAGTGGCTGAGCATTGACCTATAAATCAGGAGGTCACGGTTTGATTCCCAGTCAGGGCATATGCTGAGGTAGTGGGCTCAGTCCCCAGTAGAGGGGTGTGCAGGAGGCAGCTGATCAATGATCATTGATATTTCTATCATTCCCTCTCTCTTCCTCTCTGAAATCAATAAAAAATATATTTTTAAAAAACTAGTGAAGGTGTGAAGGGATTCTCTGGAGACTTTAGTACATTCTGTAGCTTTATCCTCTCTTGATTATATTAATGATTCGCTCATATTAACGACCATATTATGACAATAGTAAAGAATCAAATATGTATTCCCAACTAAAATGTTAGTGGTTATATTTTAACTTCACAATATGGTTTTTACAAAATGTATATATGCTAACAAGTTTCTACTCTAAAATGAGTCTAACACTAAATATTCACCAGTTGAGTACTTTCCTTCCAACAAACTAAGTTATACATGATTCCTCCAACAGATCTCTTACTTTCTTGCCTCCATATTTCTAGTCTTATTGTTTCCCCTACCTAATACCCTAATAACCCTTGTCCTTCATCTCCACCAACAGTTTTTGTACCCAGCCCAGTGATTGCTTCCTGTGAAGCCTTCCAGACCATTCACAACAGAGCCACTTCCACTCCTGCAGTTCATTGATACACATGCTCTACAATGCTTATTTGGCAATGAATGAGAATTTCTTTCTCTTGTATATTTTCTAATTCATCACTTATTTATTACTTGTCAATTGTTTGGAATCCTTTGAGAAAAGACTATCTTTATTTCTTTGTTAGCCCAACAAGGTCTTACAACTGGGAGAACAATAACTTGCTGCTTGATCATTTGTTTATTTATGGAAAACTGGATAAAAGAGAGAGACTTAAAAATAAAAGCTAATATTTATGGTTTACTGTCTGCCAGGTACTTACTCTTCATGCTATGGTTTGCATATCATTTCATCTTCTCAATATCCTATGAGATAGATTCCCTTATCATTCTCTTCTTTTTACAAAAGGAAGCATGTTCTCTAAGGAAAATGTGCTTCCCAGCATCACTAAACTCTCCCCCATCCCCACTCACCCCCAGGGTTGAATTCAGCTTGCCCTGGGCTTCTGATGAATTCCCTGAGATGCTGTCCTACCTGAAAATCTGGTTGAACTGAAAATGGTCTTATCAGCCTTGTTTCTGAGCCATGGGGCAAACACAAGCAGCTGGGGCCTACCTGTTCCCATTTAAAGATTTATGGTGAGAGACAATAAAAATATGAATGTTAACAATAAGGTAGGCAAACAAATGCAACTTTTAAGAGAAAGAAATATAATATATATAATATTTTGTATAAGACAAAACACTTAGAATTACTGAATCCAATTTCCATAATAACCTCAACTTTTTTAAAAAAAGCAAACATTTATTTGATTGACAAATAATGTGTATTTTCTGTAGTAACTGATATAAAAATGAGAAATTCCAAAGTAATCACAACTTTTGTTCGTCTAGTTTTGGGCTACAGCCTAAAAATTCACCCAAGGAGCTTAGACTATTCTAAAAAGCATAGCAATGACCATTAACCATTTCCATCTTAAAAGCAGAGCTATTGGAGGCTTTGGAAAGCCGCATGAGTAAAACTCAATTGTCACCACCAACATATGGTTACAAGAAAGGACTCTAAAAAATAAACTGCGTTAAATGAATTGATCTCTCCAGTCCTCCTTTAGGGAATATCTAGGACATTCATAACTTATACAGAAATTAATTATGAAATAATGCATCCAGGAATTTTCCTAGATTCACATAAAAAATTAACGTTAATAATGATAGTGTTCCCTTGCACAGCACCTGCCTCTGATCAGCCCAGTTAATTAAAGCTTACACAGTGGCTTTAGCCTTAGGCAATGCTTTGAATCATATTCCCTACCCTTGTCCTCTGTGCTCAGAGATGTTGTGCTGCCAGTTTTGTTTCCCTGATGAACTGAAGTGGTTGAACTGAAGACTACAAAGCAAGTGTCCTCACCCTGGCATTTTCCCTTACAGTTGTCCTCCGACAAAAATGTAACCACTCTCTCAGACTGGTTTAAAAGAAATTAAGAACCAATAAAAGTACAGATTAACAGGAATATTTGTTGAAGTGACAACTTAGAGAGGGATCTTGAGAAATAATGTTGGAGCCAAAATTTTAGCTTATGCTTAAATAATACATTATGTTGTTGCAGTTTCATAATGGTTAAACTAATTGCAAAGCTGAGGGAGGGAGGGTGGAAGAGGGAGAGACCAAGGAGGAACAGTAAGGATTTCTGTTGACCTGACTTCTCAAACTTTGTTCTCATATGATTGTAGTCAACACTTCAGGGCAGCAGGCCTCTGAAGCCAATTCTGCCTCTGATGTTTAAGGAGAAAGTAAAAAAAGATCGTGTCTACAACAGAATCTAAGAACTTTAAAACGCGGGTAGAGAGGGAGAGATAGATCAACCATATACCTAAGGAACCAAGTTAGAGATACTTTTGTATGGCACCATTGAGGTTGGTATAATTTCCAGCCTTCCAGTGGAGAAGACTAAACAATAACCATGGTAAATTGACCCCTGACGGCATCATTAGATCATCCCCCAGTACTGTGAACTGACTTAAATCAATTCAACTGCTCAGGTTCTTTCAGTTAAAGTTAGGCAGTACTGTGGTAATCATTAGTGTTATTTTACAAACACTCAGATACCCTCCTCCAGGACACAAGGTAGTATTTTGCTTCCTGGCACACACCTGGTAGGGTGAGTCGTGTGATCAGTTCTAGCCAACGAATTGTGAGTTGTTTAATCAGCAGGGTGATGCCTGCCAGGCCTCTTTCACATATGTGCCCGAAGCAGTCATGCTTCATCAACCTGGGCCATGATCATTCTCACAGCTTGAAAAAAATTACAAGTAGGGCCTGACTCTGGATTTATATTCTTTATTCTGAGCATTCAGATAAAACAAAATAACACACAACCCTTCTATACAGTTTACCTAGCAAATATTTTCAATTACCTATAACAGAAGTAAAGCCCAGAATGTTAAAAACTAGCCAAATCAGATGTAACACATTTCATTTGCTACATTCCCTCTATTTAACCTCTAGGAGATGATCTCTGTGACTAACCACTCTGTACGATTTAACAAGCTTAGTGATCTATTTGTCTAGCCCACGTAAGATCTGAGGCTGCAGGTTCCAAAGCCAGTATGGAGGGGGGATGGCTGAAAGAGGTCTAATTTTAGCAGAAAGAAGTGAGAGATCACAATGTGCCAGCATGAATGAGAGAGAAAAACTCTTCTTAGAAACAGACCCCAGAATTTAGGAACAAAAAAAACAGCAGCAGCTTGGGGCCATTTAGTGAAGGATCAACTGGACCTAGAGCGTCAGCAGAGGCTCTGGGCACAGAAATGCGTTAGATCACCGTGCACTCTCTTAGGTTTCTCAGAACAAGCCTGAGTTATCAGCATGGCATTCCATCTTACAAAATGCTCAGTACGCTGGAGAAGTATGTCCCGGAGTTGTAAAGATAATTAAATATGTGTTTTAACGCTTACCAGGGTAAGGTCCCTCAAGACTTCACTTAACAGGAAGCCCCTCATTCCCCAACTATGCCAAATAAATGAAGTGTTAGAATATTATTAAATTAATTTTATGCTAATTAGTATACTGAGAAATCAGAACTCCTTTCACTCTTCCCCCCCGCCACCCCCCTCAGGGGTTACAAAGATTGAGAAAACCTTAACACCAAAGGCAAGAACCTGCTCAATTCATCCTGTCCTTGGTGGTACTGCCAACAGCCCCACAGGAGATGATTTGAAAGAGTGGCATCACAGGCAGGATTTTCCTCCTTCTAGAATCTGGAAAATTTACCTGGCAAGCTCTGTATAAGAGGTCTGATCCTGCCTAAGGAATAGGAGAGAAACATGTAACGAAAAAGCATTTTGCTCATCAGTTTGCATTTCCTGATGCACTCAAAGCTTGGAGCCCAAGACGAGGTCATTCAAGGAGTACTCAGGCCCTGGTTGGGCTACTCAGTGGTTAGAGCATCAGCCTGAGGACCCAAGGTTTGTGCCTTCAATTCCTGGGCAAGGGTGTGTACCTCAGTTGCAGTTCAATCCCTGGCCCCGATCCCGGTTGGGGCACGAGCAGGAAGCAACCAGTCCATGTCTCTCTCTCTCTCTCTCTCTCTCTCTCTCTCTCTCTCTCTCTTTCTCTCTCTCTCTTTCTCTCTCTCTCTCTCCTTCTCTCTTCCTTCCTTCCACTCTCTCTAAAAAAAAAACAATGGAAAAAATATTCTGGTGAGGATTAAAAAAAAGAGATAATATTCAGATATCAGAGTCAAGTTTAAAAAGTCACTTTAAAAACTTCAGCCCTAAGAATAACTTCCTTTTCCAAGTGAAAGTTAAGCCAATTTATGTGACCCTACAAGTTTGCAGATGACCTAAGCCCTTTCAAAGGAGAATATGAAGTCGTATTTTTGGCACAGACAGATCTCCACCACCCCCAGCCCTGAGTGTCCTCGGCCAAGAATTAGATCCAGGAACTGATTTGATAACCATCTCTTTGCATATCATAGACACTGGTGTCTTAGGTAAGTACTTAATATTCCCCCAGGGACTCTATTGGAATGAAGAAACTGGGTAACTAAAGGGCACAGCAATAAAACAGAATGTTTCTCATCTCCAGGCTTTAGATATTTCTCCAGTGAACCGAGATGCCAGAAAAAAAAGTGCTCAGAGTTTCCAAGCTTCAAACTCGGAGGAGAATAGGAGTGAAAATCAGATACAAACCTTGTGTGCAGATGGGGATTTTACTACAGTCCGTCTACTCGAGCTTGGACTCTTCACCATACTGTCATTCCCCAATATGATGCTGTAAAGTCCCTTCTACAGCAATGGGTTTGACATAGCATGCAATATTTTGGATTCTTCTATGCAACCAAAAGCTCTGGTCACCAGGAATACGCCAGTGAATAAGCTCCACATCATCCTTGCCCTCAGAGAGCAGAGAAATTGAGCGAGGAAAGAGGAAATCGCAATAAAATGTGAAATGTGCTCTGACAAGAGTAATATGGGGTCCTGTGGGAGTTTATAGGAGGAGCTGTTGAGAAGGGTAAGTGGGAAAGAGCAGCTGAAGGAGGGAGCTGGGGCAGGAGGACTTACAGGAAGGTGAAACTGCAGAGAACTAGTGATGAGAAAGTGAGCTGGGCCTTGGCAGCAATGAAAGAGGTGAGTTCCCTCATGGGAACCCTTCAAGTTGATCCAAAGAGAACGAGGAACTTTGAAGGGTTATCAGTGTGCAGCGTCATCAGCAGGGCTGTATTGGGGAAGCTACCTCTGTCCGCAGCTTTTAATGGGTCTGGAAAGCCTTAAAAGAGGAGACTTATTAGAAGGCAGTGGAATGTCTCATAGAAGATCCTCATAGCATCAGAGTGGTGGGGAAACACACCCTAGGTAATATGCTGACTTCTCCTGAATTCAGCTTTGTGGCGAAGAGTTTGGTGTATATCTACTAGGCAGGAGTGTCAATCTGACATTCCTGCAGGTTAAACCTAGTGGTATCTGAATTCCCTTGGCCTGAGCCGTGATTATTTTAATAAACTTTAATGTATTTTTTAAAGTAAGACTTGTTCTCTACCACTCTCTATTTTCCTAATGCCAGCCCAATTTATACATTAATGTTACCAACATGGCAACTCTGGACATTTGAGTTTGTGAACCTCTGAGATAAAACAGGAAACTCTTTTTACATTTAATCTATGAAATCATCATCCATTTGGGCATTTGGGCCATCATTTTATGAATGACCTTAGTGAGAGTCAGGCAGATATTTTGGGTTCAAAAAGTATAAGATATTATTGCTATCCCAGGGAGGGTTTACCTTTTGTGGAAGAATAAAAAGATAACCGGCAAAAATTTAATATACATTTTGCCAATAAAGTTATACATTGAAAAGAGGCTCAACATCTTATTCATTAGGGAAAAGCAAATGACGATCACAATGAAATACCACTTCACACCGGCCAGAATGACTAGCCACAGAACGGGGATAACAAGTATTGAGGAGGAGAATGTGGAAATGCTGGAACCCTCACACATTGCTGTGGGATGCAGCAAAGTGCAGCCACTTTGCAAAACAATTTGGCTGCTGCCTGAAAAGTTGCACATGAATTTACCATATGACCCAATGATTCCCTCTTAGGAAATTATCCAAGAGAAATAAAAACCTATGTCCATGTGAATGTTCACAGTAGTTTATCCGTAATAGCCAAAAGAGTGGAGCCAATCCAAATGACCACTCACTGGTAAATGGAAAAGCAATCCGTGAAATATGCATGCAGTGGAATACTGTTCTGCAAGTGATATATCAGTACATACCACAACATGGGTAACCTTCAAAATACATGTTAAGTGAAAGGAGCAGTCAGAAAAGACCACATATGATATGATTTCATTTATATTCAAAGTCTAGAAAACGCGAACCTGTGGAATAGAAAGACCATTGATTAGTTGCCTGGGGCTGGGGATGGGAACAGGGAGTGACTACAAATGGGCACATCGCATGTTTTGGAGATGACAGAAATGTTCTAAAATTGGATTGTGCCGATGGTAACAAAACTCTGCAAACTCACCAAAAATTATTTAATTATATACTTAAAATGAGTGAATTTTATAGAATATAAATTATACCTCAATAAAGCTGTATAAAATGATAATCACATATTATCAAACATGGTAAACGTCAAATCAATGGTTTAAAAATGATCTTCAAACTCTTTTTTTGTTGTTGTTAATCCTCACCCGAGGATATTTTTCCATTGATTTTTAGAGAGTGGAAGGGACGGGGAGAGACAGAGAGAGAGAGAAACATCTATGTGAGAGAGACACGTCATCAATCAGTTGCCTCCCATGCGTGCCCCAAATGGGGCCAGGGACCGAGCCTGCAACTGAGGTGTGTGACCTTGCCCAGAATCGACCCATCAGTCCATAGGCTGACACTCTATCCACTGAGTCAAACCAGCTAGGGCTGGTCTTCAAACTTTTAATATCATATTATCATGCACCCCTCTCATTTAAAATACAAATGTTCATTTTTAAGATATAATGCATTTAGTTCTTTACAAATAATAAAATAAACTAATGTGTTAGTATGTTATATAGAGCATAAGATATACTCCCAAAAATGCATACATAGATATCCTATATAATAAAAGTCCAGCAACCATAATGGCAGAATGACCATAACGGCAGAACAACCAGAACGACCGCTCGACCAGTCACTATGAGGTGCACTGACCACCTCTCAGTCACTTTCCCCAGCCAGCAGGCTCCCATCACCCGATGGCAAACGGGGGCCCGGGGGTGGTTGGCAGGCGATGCCGGTGGCCCCAGGCCAAGGCCCCCACCCCAACAGTCGCCCCACACACAGAGGGCGACCTGCGGCTGGGGTGGGGTCAGCGAGCTGGCGGGAATGGCTGACCTCTTGGTCCCTCCCTCAGGTCAGCGGGCTCCAATCACCCGATGGCAAACTGGGAACCTGGGTGGGGAGCGGCGGGGGGCGGGGCTGGCTGCTGGCAGCCAGGGAAGAAGGCTCTGGTCGCAAGCTAGGCCTAGGGACTAAACCTGTGCATGAGTTTCGTGCGCCGGGCCTCTAGTTTTAATATAAAACTATTGATTTGATCACAAGGTTTTTTAAAAATAAAGGAATCTAGGGGTTAGAATTAGTGAACAAAATGAATTCCAGAGTAATAAACATGTAATGTGGGGAGCTGCCAAAATAGACTGAGGCTTCTGTTATGGACAAGACCACCCATGCATAACAAACCCTTGGAATATTCATCAATTTGAAAATCATGTCCAAAGAGATGCTGTGTTTGCCTCTTGAACAATGGAACATCCATCAAAATAAGCCCAGCTGTTCGGAGGATGGCAAATACTCAGAAACATAGGGCTGCACACATCATTAATAATGAATGTCTAAGAGGAGAGTTTAAAAGAAGAGGACAGACGGAGAAGCTGGAGGAAGGATTACTATGAAGAGGAAGCTTTCTACACAATGTGAACTTTTTAAAAAATATATTTTTATTGATTTCAGAGAGGAAGGGAGAGGGAGAGAGAGAGATAGAAACATCAATGATGAGAATCATTAATTGGCTGCTTCCTGCATGCCCCACACTGGGGATCAAGTCTGAAACCCCAGGCATGTGACCTGATGGGGAATCGAACCATGACCTTCTGGTTCATAGGTGGATGCTCAACCACTAAGCCATGCCAGCTGGGCTACACAATGTGAACTTTTGCTTCCAGGTGGGATGGATTTAGTCACATCACTCTGTCTTACCATCTATTATGACCTAAGAGTTAATTCTAGGAAAGATTGTACCAGGTTTATGGAGAGTTATAACAGCTATTAAATCTCTAAGTAAGTTTGCTACATCCATTGTGTTTATCCTTAACCTTTTTCTTAAGGTTTAACATTGCACAAATAATGATTTCTGTTGGCTTTGAGGTTTACAATGTGATACTTGCTGCAAGTTACAAATAATAAATGAATATAACCAAGGCAGAGATCTTACTAGTGAGTTGTGAGAAACAGATAAAGTTGGATAAGGAATTAAGGATCTGATTCCAAAGAGCATTCGTACAAGATTATTAGAGGCCCAATGCACAAAATTCGTGCACGGAAGGGGGGGGGGGTGTTCCCTCAGCCCAGCCTGCACCCTCTCCAATCTGGGACCCCTCAAGGGATGTCCAACTGCCAGTTTAGACCCTATCCCAGGGATCGGGCCTAAACTAGCCGTCGGACATCCCTCTCACAATCCTGGACTGCTGGCTCCTAATCACTCATGCCTGCCTGCCAGCTGGCCTGATCGCCCCTCACTGCCTCTGCGTGCCAGCCTGATCGCCCCTAAGTGCCCCCCTACTGCCAGCCAGGTCGCCCTCAACTTCCCCCTCCCTGCCGACCTGGTCGCTCCTAACTGCCCCCCCACCAGCCTGGTCACTCTTTACTGCCCCCCTTGCCAGCTTGGTCGCCCCCAACTGCCCCCCTCTGCCGGCCTGGTCACCCCTAACTGCCCCCCCACCGGCCTGGTCACCCCTTACTACCCCCCCTACCAGCCTGGTTGCCCCCATCTGCCCCCCCTGCCAGCCTGATTGCCCCTCATGACCACCCCTGCTGGCCTCGTCACCCCACACAGCCTGCTGTTCAGTCTTTTGGTTGTCCCTCACTAATGGACATGAGGGTCAATTTGCATATTACCTCTTTATTATATAGGATGGAGTTTGGGCTTTTTCTAAGTAACCATCATGGAGGCCACTAGATGTTTTTGAGCACAGAACAGTCTGAACTGTGTGGCTTTTGGAGAAATTAAACAAGTGCCACACGGTGGACAGCTGTGTGGAAAGATGAGAGGCAGTATTCTAAGTGATTCGAATTCTAACAAGACACAGCCCAGTATAGGCTGGAGCTGAGAGCATAGACTAAGATGATGGCAATGAGAACAGCAGGAAGAGAACAGCACAAAGTGAGAATTTCTAGATAGTGATGGTGATGTAGAGTTTATAAATCTTGGTGCCTAAAACTCTCCAACACCAGGCCAGAGGGCAAGTTCAACTGAAGTGCACAAAGGTAATCTACAAGCTAATGCTCCACCGGGTTTCTCTGGGCTAGATGTGTGGCCTGGGACACTTAGGAGCAGGCCCAAGACCAGGACCTGCTCTACCTTTTTAAGTTTAAAATGTATCTACATTTCCTGTCCTGCTTCATTGCTTCTCAACAGCACTCTTAAAGAGGCAGGGGAAAGTATGGAAAGACATGTCATCAATATTTTTTAAGTAGTAAATAAAATCAAATTACTTTGGAAAGGGGGACTTCCTCTCCATCCTCAAATATGAGTAATTTTATAATGAGGATTCAAGAAAAAAATTAAAAATCCATAGACCCTTTATCCAGTGACTTGAATAAGAGTGACTTGTGATTTACAATGGTCTTCAGCCACTCAGGAAGAAACAAGATTATGTTATTTTGGGGATCCTGTTATATACATATCTGTATGTGCATAGAGGCTATAGCCAAGTGACCAAAATAGGTACCAATAATCCCTATATCTTGTAGAAAATTTTAAAAAGCTGATTGTCCACCCATGTATTCCTATTTTCATTATAGAATCATTCTTGGGGAAATTTACTTGGAAGTCTGTCCTAATATTCCCTTTTTTTGCATACATAAAAACTCAAAGATTTGGATTTTGTTAGGTAACATAAAGATAATGTTTCTATATATTTTTTATTTTTTAAGATATATTTTATTGATTTTTTACAGAGAGGAAGGGAGAGAGATAGAGAGTTAGAAACATCAATCAGATGCTTCCTGCACACCTCCTAATGGGGATGTGCCCGCAACCAAGGTACATGCCCTTGACTGGAATCGAACCTGGGACCTTTCAGTCCGCAGGCCAACGCTCTATCTACTGAGCCAAACCAGTTAGGGCTAATGTTTCTATATTATCTGGTAATATAATTCAAATGTTTAAGATAAAAATTATCTACCAGATTTATTCTTCCTCCACCTTCCAACATCATTGTATTTTAGGTTGGTTAATGATGATGGTCACTCAGTCAAATTTTAGAGTTTGGCTTCCTTGATCTGAGTAGGCATCATTGCCAAATTTTTGGCTTCCTATAGAGTCTATCCTAAAGATAACAATCATAAAAGTCACCTTCATCATTCACTTCCCTTAATAAAGTGTCTCTTTGTTGGTCTAAGAAACATTTTCCCACTTGGAAGATCAACAGAAGAAACCACATCTTCTGGTTATTAATCAGGTCATTATTTGGTCTACCTGGTTTGGAATGGGTAAAGCAACCCTTTTTGATCAATGTATAGCCTTTATTGCTGCAAAAAGTTTTGGTCATTTGGTACATGGTCAGATGAAGTCAACGCTTGTTTAACATTTTTTATCTTAAAAAAATTCTTGGCATGCAAGCTTGTATATCATCATTATATAGAGGACTGTTCTGTTTTTTAAACGATGCATCCTAAAATACTTATGAGTCAAGGCTTATGATGTCTGCAACTTATTTCTAAAAGGCTTAAGAAGAGAGACAAATGGAAAGATAGATCAATGGATGGATGCATGTACGGATGGATGGATAGAATGGAATGGGTAAAGAGATGGAGAGATAGACAGAGGGATAAGAGATGTTTAAAAAGATGGATATATGGATGGATGGATAGATAAAATTAGGGAAATGTTAACTATTTGTTGAACTTATCTGGGTGGATAGATAGGTGTTCATTGAACTGTTCTTCCAACTCTTCTATATCTTGCAATTTTTCATTACAAAAGTTGCAAGAAAATGTAATCTTATAACTCAAACAAAGACCTGCTTCTCAGTCCTGGAGCCTTTTCTCCTTCCAAAAATCCCTATGCTTTCCTTCCTTTTCACCTACTGCTGCCCTATTCTTCTCTTCCCAGACAGCAGGGAAGAAAAAGCAGTTTCCAACCTTCTCAGTGGGAACTTTTGGAAAGCTTCTCTTTATGGGGAAACAGAACTGGACTATCTAAGATGAAACTTTTACTAATAATTAACCATGATTTTTATTAAAATATAGACCCCCTTTTGTATGTGTTACCATTTGGAATGTCCATGATGCTCCTCCCTTACACTTTAGTGCTGAGCCTAGGACTCAGCCAGCCTTTCCCTCTTTATAAGAAGGCACATGGGCACGTACACACACACACACACACACACACACACACACACACACACACACACACACTCCCTTCCTCCCTCAACACTGAATCAAAGTCCAGCTGGCCCTATTAAAATCAAACAGTGAGGTGATGAAGCAAACCACACAGGTACACTAACAGTGGACCCTTGGCAGGAATTGAGAATTCATTGATATCTCCCCAGGAAAAAGACAAAGTAAAATTGTGTCATTTTCAGACACTCACATAATTAAATTCATGTAAAATTAAAACCAAAATGAAATATTCCTCTTCACGTTCAAAGTAGTTCCCTTATGTAGTCCATGTACAACTGGCTACTTCTTCAGCACATTATTAAGTGATTTAAAAGATTCATTTTAACACAAATTACAGTTTGGGTGATTATTATGCCAGCATTAAGCATCAAACACACTATGTGCCTCAGAAGGAAGCTGATGGTTGCTGGGCAGAGGGAAAGAACAGAATCATCTTGTTTGCCAAAGGCAGTACAATGGGACTCTTATTCCTTGAGTCAGCTTGCAGCATGCATGTGTGTCTTTAACTCATGAAATATTAAGAGAGCACCCTTTTCAGGAAGTGAGAGTCTGAACTTGACAGACATATAATCTCATTGAGAATGACAACTGCCACGGTCCTAAACCACAGGTATGCATTTTCATAATTTGTAATAATCAGCCACATGCATGCCAAAGCGTTCTCCACCAAGCTAACAGCAGCAGACCTGTCTTCTGCCCCACAGCCTTTTCTACTAAACCCAGATCCATAATCAAATGCTAAGAAAATATATGCCCTAAACCCTGTAACAACAATATGAATGCAAAGGATAAGGAAGTAAAGTTCACCCCAAGCAGATATGTGTAAATCGAGTTTGCATATGGAAATTGAGGTGGCTTTGCTTCCTTGCACAACAATATGGTAAAAACAAAAGTTAACAGCCCTGGCCATGTGGCTCAGTTGGTTGGGTATCATCCCTGTAGGAAAGTGTTGCTGTTTTGATCGCCAATGTTTCTCTCTCTCCCCCTCTCACCTTCTTCTCTCTCTAAAAATCAGAGATTTTAAGTTAACAAGCTCTTTGACCCTGAGTTCCACTAGCAGATAGGAGACCATCAATGGCATGCTAGTCTCAGACCTGGCCCAAAGGGAAGGTGGTGGAGATGAAGTAAGATGATAAAGGAACAAAGAGTTTAGAGCAGCAGTGAGCAAACTCTTGCTGAAAAGGGTCAGATAGTATATTTTTAGGCTCGATGGGCCATTTGGTCGCTGTTGCAACTTCCCAGCTCTGCCTTTGCAATATGAAAGCAGCCGCAGGCGATCTGCAAGTAAAGGGGCATGACCATGTCAGGATAAAACTGTATTTATAGACAGACAATGAAACTTAAATGCTAAGTAATTTTTACATGTCACAAAATAGAATTCACTTTAACCATTTATAAATATGTAAACCATTGTCTGCTCATCAGCTGTGCAATATCAGGCAACAGGCCAGACCTGGCCCCAGGGACATAGTTTGCAGACTTCTGATTCACAGCATTCATTTTCAAACTTGAGCAGCATCAAAATCACCTGGAGGATGAAAAAAAAAAACACTGATCCTGGGCCCCACCCCAGAGTTTCTGATTCCCAAAACAAAAACTACTCAAAGTTCTAATGTGCATTTAAAACCAATTTATTTTAAAGGGATTTTTTGCTGTTGTCTGCCTTTCATATGGCGGTGGCCCTGTATTAGAGTGCTTGGATATTGAGAAAAAAGTAAATATACTTTCCAGTACCTCATATTGTTTGGTCCAGGTTAGAGCTGTTTCCTTAGTCCAAGGAGAGATTTCATTAAAAACAGCTTGCACTGTGTAAACATAAATGCACAGCGTTTCCTTCAGGATGTATTCACTCTGACACAGAAGCATGAAATAGCATATTCATAGTGCTCTGCACAAGCACACATGAGCTTTCAGTCAAACACACCAGAGGATGGGGCACCGGTTATCAATCTTCAGAGTAGTAAAATTCCAGGCCGAATATATTAACTCTTTCCCTCCATCTGGGTAGCACTTTTTTAGCTGGGAGTAAATCATAAAGGAGTGAATTAGAAAGAGGTTAACCTAAAAGAGTTCATTTCCCTCCAGGCCCTGTCAGTCCTTAAAACTGCAGAATTCTTTGGAATTGGAAATACTTCATCTAATAGGAGAGCAGACAATACAATGGACTACACAAGCAGCCAGGCTTTCCACATGAGCTAATGTAATGTTCTCGGGGACTTGGTTTCACGAGGAGGACGTGTAACCTTTCTAAGGAACCACCCCAGTTCTGATTGTGTCACACCAGTATGTGTACTGTTCTCATATGGCAATGGCAATCTCAAGTGTTGCTTGTCACCACTCAGCTCCTAATCCTTCACTTCCATTCAAGAGCTGTTCAGCAGGAACTCTCTTATCTTTCCACTTACAAGCTTCTCAAAGAAACATGATCAGAGCAAACATGACTTCAATGAAGGTGGTTGTGTTTTGGGGTTTTGAGGGTTGTCAGAGGTTTTCTAGCAGTTTCTTACTTCTAAACTGTCTTGCTCTCTGTTTGGTGTCACTCAAGATCTTCCAGTTTTGTTCAGAAGTCGCACAGACTTCTGTGGTGTATCTTGGTCTCTAATTCAATCTCCAGTGGAAATTATCCCCTTTGTCCATCTCCAATCAAATGTGCTGAAGTCTCTGGATTAGTCCAATTCATCAGTTTATTCTTAGGGAGTATTCAACCTAGCAAGCAGGCGTCTTTAACGCCTTTATTACTGAATAATATGCAAAATGCTGCCCTGATAAACATTTTATCTTAGGCTACCTCAGACCTGTAATTAATCCATGACCTCTATTAAAATCTTTTAGATACATTTTGCATGTTCATGCAACTGAATAAACATTCAATGTATGCTAATATAGGGTCAACTTAATAGACTGGCACCCATAAGCCATCTGTGCCGTATTGCCATCATTCTTCCTGACATGTAGGAATTACAACTCAACCAGGGATTCCAGCAATGAATCTAAGAGGTTACTTTTTCATATTTTACTGCCTTTAAATTTTATAGAAAAGGAAATTGAGGCCTAGAGAATTTAACTAACGTGCACAATTAAACAATAGTTGCAAGAATTATAACCCAGTTCACACTCTCACTCTGCTTATTTGATCAAATTGAAGAACCATATCGAATATTCAGTCAGATTTCATGTAGGTGGGGGATGTGAGAGAGTGGGGAGTAGATTCTAGTCCTGGGGAGAGAGGGAATATATATATATATTATAAATAGTATGAAACAAATTATAAAAGTTAAAGGATGGTAAAAATTATGCATATCTTAAAGAATACAGAAAGATGAAAAAATTACATTCAATATGAAAATAAGGCAAAAGTGTTTCCTAAAGGGAGAAAAAAGAACTAAGAACAAGAAATTAGTCATATGCTGGTTGTATTTATACAACGATATTTAGACTTTTTTTAAAAAATCCAACCTCATTTTTGTTTTTATTGCAAAACAATATGTGTCCCAGTGTATGTACTCCATAAATGTTTGTTGAATTGAATTTAAATTACTTTCATTTGGCAAGATTATCTATTTTTCACAGTGCTCTGAGGGGAAAAAATCATTAAATGGATTTTTATCCTGCCTTTCATAAATGTCTCTACAATGCAGCCCCAGTTGAGGTTTTTCTTTTGCAAGATTATATTTTGCTTTTTATCTGTTGTAACTCCCTTCTCTGCTCTTGTACTAAAACTGAAAGTAAGAGAGAACTGCCAGGTTCCTATTGTCAAATTTCAAAGATTTCAGCAAACACGTTCAGTGTCTTAAAGCCAAACAGTGTCTTCAAGGAGCCAGCGGAACCCTGACTTTTATTTGCATAATATCTCTGTTGCTGTTCCATTTAAGCACTTGACACAGAGAAGAACAGAACTTTTGCTTGGACTTCAATTCCATGTTT
Source organism: Cnephaeus nilssonii (assembly GCF_951640355.1). Taxonomy (NCBI): domain Eukaryota; kingdom Metazoa; phylum Chordata; class Mammalia; order Chiroptera; family Vespertilionidae; genus Cnephaeus; species Cnephaeus nilssonii. The sequence continues at coordinate 98,210,621 of NC_137073.1, forward strand.
GCATTTATTTAGAGTTTGCAAATGCTTTGTACATTGTTATAAACAAGAGAAATCTTGGGGGGACTTTAGTACTTTAGTTGAACAAATCATTGCAATGACATCTTTCACTGCTGAGTAGATGTAAACATCCATTTAAGAACCTAACAACCGTGAGAATTTTTTTAATGCAGTGTTAAATGCCCTTGAAAAGTTTACATCAGTAAGTCAAACTTCATGAACTCACCACTTTTCCAAAAAAGGATTATTGTCTCCAAAGGCTTAGGCTATGTCTCCAAACTCCTTCTCACCCACCTGTCACAAAATTATAACTAATCTACACTATTTCACCTTTGAAGGAGGTTTTCTTCAGCTTTCTTCTTTAGACCTGTCATGTGATCAGGGTGCAGGGAGAGTAGTTGAAGTGATAACTGTCGCTTTTAGGGCAATTTTCCATGTAGTTAAATGCACAGCACTTGTTACCTCTGCCACACATACAATGTGCATAATAATTAAAGTTTAAAATGGGTAGGAGAGGCCATCTGACCCCACCTTCTAAATTTACTGACAAGAAAATTGTGGCCCAGAGAGATTAAAATTCTCTCCTGAGAGACGGAAAGAGCCAGAATTAGAAATGAAATTTAATGACTCCCAGATGATTCTTTCCTCCACTGTAGCATCATATTGTGCTTCTGCATTGTCATTTAACTTTTTGTTCACCTATGTTTCATCTTGCCTACCAGGTTGTCTTTAGTTCCAAAACTACCCAATGAGCATCATCTCTGTTCTAGGTGTCATCCTACATGTTAGAAGTAAAAGATAAGTGACACCTCCCCTCCCCCCGTGAATCTGATGCTTTTTGTGGAAACCCAAAATGTTGAAGAAAATCAGGAATCAATACTGATGTTAGTTCATGTGTTTATTTGCCAAATATGTATACTCTCTTCTTCAAATATGTGTTATTTTTACTTCTTTTTCCTGTCCCAGGCATTGTTCTAGGTACAACAGCAAATAAAAATAATAAAATTCCTGCTCTTGTAGTGATAACATTCAATTGAGAGGAGAAGCAGAAAAAACTAACAAGTATATGCCAGTTGGTGAAAGTGCTATATAGACAAACAAAGGTAAGGGCAACAAAAATGATGAGGGCACTGTTACACCTGGGCCAGAAAGGCCTTTTTGATAAGGTGATCTTGACCTTTGACCTTTGAACCAAGACTCAAAGTAAATGAAACCAACCCAACTGCTCAGCTCATTTCCAGTGGGCCTGTCAGAAGTGCTGAGAGTTGGGAATGAAAAGAAGTGAGAATACGTGCTATAGGAAATTAGATTCCTTTGGCTTTATTCTAGGTTTAGTCTTTTGAAGTTATTATTACTGATATGAAATTCACATAACATAGAATTAACTATGTTAATGTGTACAATTGAGTGGTATTTTGTACATTCACAATGTTGTGCAACCACCACTTATACCTAGTTCTAAAAAATTGTCACCACCCCAAAAGAAACCCCACACCCAGTAGCAGTCACCCCATTCCCACCTCCCACAACATCACCACTGGTAACCACTGACTTGCCTTTTGTTTCAATTGATTTATCTACTCTGAATATTTCATATAAATGAAATCAAACAGTATGTGAAACCTTTTGTGTTGGATTTTTTTCACTTTCAAAGATCATTAACATTGTGGCAAATAGCAGTACTTCATTCTTTCTATGGTTGAATAATATTTTATTGTTTGTAAAAACCTCAGTTTATTGATTCATTCACTGATCAATATTGGCCCGTTTCCACCTTTTGACTATTGTGAATAAATGCTCCTATGGATATTTATACAATTGTTTGAGGACCTGTTTTCAAACTTAATTTTTCTTAATCCCCTTCTCAACCTGTTCAAAAGTCATATTTGAAACTTTGAAAAATGTTTCAAATGACCCCACAGTGATAAAGAACCAAATTTATTTAAGCCTTTAAATGATGCCTGGCACATAAAAAGCCCTAAACAAATGGTAGTTGTTATTATCAATAATAATTACAAGAACACTGTAACAGCACACAGCTAAATGCAAACTTCGTAGAGCATTGGTCCAATCTGGAGGGCAGGAGTGAGCAGAGGACCAGATCCTTACAAGGAACCAAGCATTTCACAGCCTGCCCTAAACTCTTCATCTCCTCAGAACACTTCCCAGTGGTTGGAGAAAATAGCTGGAATTGTTCCCAGCATTCATGTCTTTTATCTGCCATGCTATAAAATATTCACTAGTCCTCAGATTTGACAGTGGACCTGCTCTGGGTTTTGCCCTGAAGTTACACAAACCTTGTTGTGAAAAGCAAATGGAAAGAGATTGTTGGTTTCTGATTATATACTTGGCATTAAACAAATCTCTAATTTATTTATTTAACATACTACTGCTGACATCACTGACTGAAGCAATGTCAAGCAGGTCTGATCCCAGCTTGTTTGCCACCCAAAGTCAACACCATTTCAATGAATTGTGACAATAAAAATTTCATTTTTATCTGGAGCCAAATATTTGATCCTTGGTGATCATTCACAGTGTTAGGGTTTTTAGAGATGCACTGACCTAGAGTTTAGGAGAATTTGAGATATTCCTCTTCTTTCTGTGACTTGTTCTGTGACCTCTGAGAGCACACTCCCTGCATCATTCTACTTCCCCAACACATTAAGGTTATTTTATCTGACCCTGTGTACCTCTCCAACGGTTGTAAGACTTATCCTATATTTATGTTTACTTAATCTGATCAATTCCATCCAAGTGGCTATGAGTTGTACAAGAAACTGCTTAATGAAGGCCATATTTAGATTTCTAATGCCAATATGCCTTTTTTTATTTCAGCTAAAGCTTTCCTAATGCATTATAATATTAATTATGTAGGTGAGAGAGAATTGTGACAACTGCACTAACTCTGCAATTTGCTGAGCCAATGCCAGTTCAATATTAAGGGCCAGTTGTAAGAAATGCATGTCTTCCTCAAGTAAATAAAGCCATTATTTTCATAATCACCCACAACTTTGTTCATATACTTTCACTTAGGGCTCCTCAACTTACAGAAACAAATTCTAGCCATTTGTAGTCTCTGTATGGCTGTCCACCTTCTCAGTGCCTCAGACTGCAGACAAACGAAGGTTTTATAGAACTCGCTCCAAACGTTAAAACTGAAAGATAGCCACAAGGGTCCATCACTATCTCAGAGCTCAATGACAAAAACTGAGGGATCGTCACAGTTTAGGCCAAAGTCCAAACCAAACAAATACCATTATAAGCAAAATTTCTCTATAAGAAAAATATTTCCAAACCTTGACACCTTGTTGCCATTGACTCAGTAAACTATACCATGCAGACAACCAGGAGGCCTCTGAGACATTGAGTCTGTGAAGCCCCAACCTCCCCCTTCCAACCAGAAGGTGTTTCAGAGCAAGGATTTGTACTTCTGGTGCCTGTTAATTAATGTTACGATGCTGAATGCATATGGAAATGAGTAGGTGACATGTTAGTTGCTGAGCAAATATGTGCAATAACACCTCCCTCCCCCTTCCTAGAACTTGAAAATTCAAGGAACAGGCAGCTGCCAGCATTGCCAAGACTATCAGAAATATTTCAACCCTTTGTTTGAAAATATTGAATAGATTTTTCTGAGGGGAAAAGACCAATCATTTTGTAAGAAGTAGCCATTTTCATTTATTTCAAATCTATTCCACTGTCTGTGTGATTGTCCAAACTATAAATTGTTTCAGAGAAAATACTGTCTTAGTCATTTATATAACTGCACCAGCTAGCACAGCACCTCGTTCTATATTCATTTCTAAAACTGTCTTGTTATTGTTAAACTAAATCTTTAAGGGGTTAATCATGAAATAAATAAGTAAAAGTAATTACCTCCTGACTAAGAATTTTGCACAGAAGCAACCACAGTCCCACTGAATCTTTTATTGAAGGCACTCTTTCCCATCTGGAGTAAGTGGGACGGAGAGGGCCCGGGAGATTTTGGCCACTTTCATTTAGAAAGGCCAAGAGTTTTTTTCAAGTTCTGCTTCCATGTTGTGCAAACCCAGAGACATGATGTCCTATATTGGCTTCTCAATGGAATTGAAGTTTCTCAATGTAATTCCAGTGCTTTCCCTTGAAATAAATATAATCACATTTCCCAGACTGCAAGAGATCTGCTTGGAATCCTTCTAGGCTAGGATTTCTGAGGCAGAGGATGTTGCCTACAGCCATATTTTCAGATACCAATCCACCCCGTCAGCCATTCTCAGGTTAGTATATCTGACTGACCTTAAGGTAGCCCAGCCCCTCTGGACCTACTGAGAATGGGTAAGGCCTACAGAGAAAAAGCATAGGCTGAACCCACACCACGAATCCCAAGAAGGGAAGGAGAAGTGGGGGAGCTCCTTTGAAAGTGTGCTGCTATGCTTCCATAAACACAGGAAAGGAAGGAAGGAAGGAAGGAAGGAAGGAAGGAAGGAAGGAAGGAAGGAAGGAAGGAAGGAAGGAAGGAAGGAAGGAAAGAAATAAGCAAGGAAATAAGGAAGGAAAGAGGAGGAGTGTTAATAGATCTGGTGCTCATTGAACTGTCATAAATAAGGCAAGGCAGGCTATACTTACTTAAAATTTCTGAGAAGGGTTTATTGACACATGGATGACATGGCATGGGTATAGGAACATTTGCTTTAACAATGTCTGACCTGCTCGGCTGGCATGGCTCAGTGGTTGAGCATCAACCTATGAACCAGGTCATGATTTGATTCCCAGTCGGGGCACATGCCCGGGTTGTAGGCTCGATCCCCAGTGGCAGGCATGCAGGAGGCAGTCGATGAATGATTCTCTCTCATCATTGATGTTTCTGTCTCTCTCCTTCCCTTCCTCCCTGAAATCAATAAAAATATATTAAAAATAAACAATGTCTGACCAAAATTTGACAGTTCCTAAAGAGGGGAATGATTAAATAAATTATACCAGGTATTCCTTAAAAGCACGAGACAATTCCCTCATATGGTGTGATCTCCAAGGTATATTGTTAAGTGTAAGAAAACTGTGATGCATTTCAACCTGCACAGTATCAACCAAAGGTCCCGAGGGTGCGAGCATCTCAATCAAGGAAGGAAAGGTTGTATTGTCTCTTCTATGACTCCCTGCAATCCCATGGCCCTTCTGCCCCGCCCTCCAGCCCAGCGAGGGCACAGGCTGTGACAATCATTCTGTAGTGCTCTCAGAGCAGCTCTCTGCAGGAGTCTGGGCTAAATCTCCGGTGTGAGAAGCCCTCTACATAGAATTTCTACGTGGAAGGAGCCCAAAAAGAGTATGTTTCTCCAGGGAACAGTTTACTCCGGGTAAATACCACAGAGCAGTAACAAGAAAAGAGGACTCCTCAGCAAGAAGAGCTAGCTGCAACAATCCAGTGTTGTGAGACTGAACAGAGAAAAGCAGGTTTCACAATAGGAATTTTCTTGGGTTTCTGCTCATGCTCATGAGTTTTCATTAGCCTGACCTTCACCCCCAGATAAGAGGGGTGTACTAATGCATTCACAAATTGTACTGTTTGGACTTCACAAAATATACTTACAATATTTTACTGGTTAAAAAAAAAAGAAAGCATTTCTTTAGAACAAAAAGCTAATTTTTACTGTTGGAAATGCGCATGGGTATGGCTACCGAAGTGCTTCAGTTCTTAACTGTTTATGATTTTAACTCGGAATGTCTACTTATGAAGGATTTTTCCTCCAGTTATGAGTGATCCAAGATAACAAATACATTTTTCTCAATAGCTAGAAAATTTATAATAAAAACAACTTTGGGAGGTCTAATCTTATTTCCATCCTTAGTGCTACTCTAGTTTTACGGAAAATATGCAAACTCTTTCTTTCAGAAATGACCTTGAGCATAGCAATAATTCTTATTCTCTGCCCTTTCAGGAGCTGTCACTCCTGTGCTGCACTGAATGTCATTCAACCCTTTCATAGGACCACTGACGCTTGGTGTTTATTGTCCATTCCTCCAACCTGCTTGTTTTCCACTCCTTATAGGCACCTACATTCACATGCAAATGTACTTACAGAGACATGCTCTCCACCAACTGCCACCTGTTTGTCCACTTATGTACTTAAAATAACCTAAAGGTTGAGTCTAAATCTATAATGCCTCAGTCCAATTTTTCTTTGCTCTCCCTATCTCTAATAAATATGGTGTATTAACCATGCCCTTATCTGAATCCATTATCTATAAATAATAGCCCCTCCCAAACCATATTAGTACTTCTCCAGTAATGTTACCCTTTTAGAGGTCTGATTAACTAGACAAACAACACCTGGAACTCCAGCCATATTTCTAGCACACACATACAAATAACCTTTTGTTTTAAGTTACGATTTTTTTCAGTTAAAACAGTGAATATATAAACCTTTGATGACCAAAGCATAATTCCTCAAGGCAATAATTGAGTAACATCTCTCTTGTTCTATAAGTCAGACTTTTGGAAAAACCTAGCCTCTTAAACATATATATGAAAGCAGAAATTAATTAGGCAATAGTGGAAAAATCCAGACTAGCAAGTCAGAAAGTATGCCTAACATTGTATTCACTTACCAGCTGCTTGCTGAGTGGCCACCAAACATGTTTATGCCCAGTACTCATTGCTTTCCCCTTGCACTAATTCAGACAAGAGGTAAAATTACTTTCGAATAAAATGGCAGCCCTAACCGGTTTGGATAGTGTCAGCCTGCGGACTGAAGGGTCCCAGGTTCGATTCTGGTCAAGGGCATGTACCTTGGTTGTGGACACATCCCCAGTAGGGGGTGTGCAGGAGGCAGCTGATCGATGTTTCTCTCTCATCAATGTTTCTAACTCTCTATCCCTCTCCCTTCCTCTCTGTAAAAAATCAATAAAATATATATTTTTTAAATGGCAATTTAACCAAAAACAAGTACGATTTTAGGGCAGATTTAAACTAAAATGCTATCCATAAATCCACAGATAATTAGGATATTAGAAAATAGCATTATAAAAACATATGGATGCTGTAAAGCATCCATTTAAATTGAGATTTCTATAAAGTAATTTAAAAAAAATGTGAACAACTCTTACCAAAGGCCTGGCACTATAAACCCATTCGTCCCCACAAGAACCCCCATTTTACAGATGAGGCTAAGAGTAAATAAGACAGGATTATCAACAATTAGAGTCAGAACTCCATCTCAAACCCAGCGAGTGAAACCCCAGCATCTATTATCAATCCCAACATATAACATCTGCTTTCAGAGCAGGAGAAATGTCTTTTCTTTTCACCTGACAATCTCTGTGTGTGTGTTTTTTGCAAGGACTTTAAAATGTTAAAATATGGCATGTGGTGGCTTCCAGAAAACACATCTGGCCTTCCGTCCAAGACTATATTTTACGTGCAGGCCAGCTTCCCTCCTCTGGTGCATAAGCACACGAGCTGACTAATTATCAGGCAAAGACATCAGCCACCCCTGCAATAGGATTGTAGCATTTCTACTTCCCAAAGTATCTCTCCCATTCACCAATGACAGTGCCCAACATTGCACTCCCAGAACCCTGTGGAAATGGCCTCATGTTCACAGTGTAAGGTAAATGTGTCTTCTAATTGATTTCTCCCATCCCAATTATTCCACAGCAAAGGGCACCAGAATGATGGGATGTCGTGGTGGTGGTGAATCCTAGATGTCGTTTGATCACCCCTCTTTACCCCACTGCTAAGGGAGGGATTCCCATCCCAGTGTTATGGGGATGGCACCCAGCACTGGACAGATGAGATCAGCAACAGTATCTTAGTCACACATACCCACAGCCGAAGGGAGGAGGACACTGCTCCTTGCAGGGCCACACGGGAGTTGAACTTGAAAGCAGAGGGAACAGCAGAGGCTGTGGGAGGTAAACTTTGTAGCAGCAGGTGGAGGAGGTGGTGCCCATGGGAGGATGTGATGGGCTTGTTTGAACAGATCCATGGGCTGGCAGGGAACTGAAGCTGCTACTCAGAGATGAGCAGGACCAATGCCTGGTCCTCATGAGAAGAGGGTAGAGCAGAGAGCGAGGAAAGCATGCTGCTAGGCCATTCAAGACTCCACTCCCCATTTTCCCTTAGATGTTGAGGCAACACACAGTATTGGGCCCAATTTCCTTCCTTGCCCCAGATTCAGCTGAGCTCCCCACCCACCTCCCAGATGCTGCCATGTGTGCTCTGGAACCAGTGTCACCTTCTACCTGTGCTTTGCATCCTATCTGCCTGTCCAAATCCCCAAATAACCACTTCTCTTTTATCTCCTTGGTATTCACCTAATCCTTCTCAATTGATTCCTTTGCATTGATGTGTACACTGGGTCAAATCTCTCCCATCTAAACAAAGAAACCAAAAATTCCTTTTCTTTCTTGACTCTCAGTCCTATTGCTCTTCTCCATTCAAACCCAGACTTTCAGAAGAGTTTCTAGAAAACGAGGCTCAATCTCCTCACATCCAACTCCTTCCTTGGGTTCCTATAATCTGGTTTCAGCCTCTATCCCTCTAATCTGACAACCTCTATTAAAGTTTTCAATGTTGCATTTTTTTGTCATTTTATTTGACATCTTAGCAATTTTTGTTATTTTTTCCATTCTCTTTTCCTGAAACATCTGTTCCTATTACTCTGTTGTCCAATGCTCTCCCAGCTTCCCTCCTTCGCTCATGTACAACTTCCCAATCTTTGCAGGCTCAGGATCCTTCCTCTGATCATCAGCTAAAAGGCTCAGTCCAGGGTGCACTTCTCATTTCATTATCTCCTTGGTCCCTGCATAGATGATATCAATCAGGCTCATGGTGTCAATTACCTTCTACTAGTAAAGGATATAGACTCCCATTTCTGGTCCAGCTCTATCCTTTGAGATCCATGTGGCTACTCAGTCTGTCAACTTCTATGTCTATAAAACACCTCAAATGGAATATATCGAAGTATAAAGTCTTGACCTTCCCTCTCAATCCTGATTATTTTTCTCACTCCCAGGGAGAGGAGTGGTGACAATAAAGGTTGGGAAACATTAGGGTATGATGTATGCTGGAGGGTTGAGAGAGAAAGTTTCTCTTAGTTTCTGACTCATCAAAATGAATGGATAACCTTACCAATCACTTGTTATTCTTACAGATAATGGGGTATGGGGGTGGGGAGGGAGATAAGCAAAGTATGGGTACATTTCAGGTAAATTATATTTGTTCTTCCTGAACAAATACTAGTAAATAATAAGAGTTCTGCAAAGTCAGAAAGAACAGTACACTTAAAGGGTATTTACGAACTGCACATTAAAATTGCTTGTAGTTTTCATAGTTCTGGTTTGGTATAAGCAGTTTTGCCTCAGTGTGAAGGTGATGGAAGGGAGAAAAAGAAGGCAAAAGGAAGGAAGGGAGATGATCACTTTAAAATTTAATTAACTGACAAAAAAATAGAAGACTTGATGGAAAAGACAAAATGTCGAGGAAACAGAATAAGGAAGGAAATAAAAGACAAAAACATTGTAATAAAATTCCATTAACATCAGAAATGTAAGCAGCTATTTTCTGAGGGACTCTAATTAGTTTGCCTCCTAATTATATTATTTTTGGTTTTGTGCTTTTACTATTTTGTGTGTGTGTTTTTTATTTTGAAAAGGTAGAATCCGCTTTGAATATCAGGGCAAGTTCAGCTCCTGCAAGTGAAGGCAGCTGAATAGGGAGCAAGTAAAATATAGTCTCTATCCTAGACACACACACACACACACACACACACACACACACACACACACCACCCCGTGGGGAATTTGCATACTAGTCAGACTTGGTGTGCTGCCGGGGGTGGTTCCAGCCCAGAGGCAGCTCTATTCTTAGCCCTGTGTCAGGCAGAGTAGGCTGAAAACTGTTCACTGCTGCTCCAGGACCTTCTCCTCAGCAATTTTAATGGGGTTCACCTGTCAGATCAAATCACCCAATCCTGCGTAACAGGCTCTTATGATCAGACATGCCATCCCCTTCTTTTCCTGGCAAATCTCAAAACAGAGCTCTGTCAGGAACGTGCCGACATGTAGTCTTTCCCTTCCATTAAGAGGATTGCTGTCCTTTTAAGGGTGGAGGGTTTTGGTTTCCATTTTTCTTCCCCATTCTTTTTGTTATCAAAAGTGTATTCGAAGTGGATGTATTTTCCTCAAGCTTACTCTCTTAAATCCTGGACTATACAAGCAAAAGCATATGTGAAGAAAGCAAACACACATATCTCTAATTCTAAATTTGTGCATGTAGCTCCATCATTTTGTCATTTGACCATTTACCTCAGTTAAAACAAAAGAAATGATACATTATATAAGGCCAATTAATTTATAAGTGAATGCTATTAAAGGTGAAATTCCCTGGTCTCAGGGGGAAACTCGGAGGAAACAAAAAACCACCTTTAAAGAAAAATTAGGAACAAATGTGATATTTGGACTTGGGAAAATCTGAAGATCAAGTGTAGAGGAGATAGAGGTATATGATATTGCTATTTAATTTTTCTATTTCAATGTGTACAGTTAAACTGAGTATTCTTTTTCAAGATCATAGGTCTTTTTCAAAAGATATTCGCTCTAGGAATTGGCTGAAATATGTATGTGAATGGAAGTGTACAGCTTCAGAATGCAAATTGCTCTTAAAATGAAGACTGAGAAAGCCTGGAGAAATGTAGGGGACCCATGGTTCCTGGATTTGGAGGTTTCATACACTAACAACATTTATATCATTAAAAAGACATGAAGCATATAAGCTCATGATAAGGAATAGCTTTCTTAAAAATCAAAGACCTTAGTCAAAAGCTTCCTATATTACCCTTTTTACATTCCCATTAGCAGAAGGTTAAAAAAAAAAAAGACATCTTCCTGCGCACACACACCATCACCACCACTCCCCCTCCCCACTGGGGATCGAGCCCACAACCCGGGCATGTGCCCTTAACTGGAATCAAACCTGGAACTCTTTAGTCCACAGGCCAACGCTCTATCCATTAAGCCAAACTGGCTAGGGCTGATATAGTCTTAAAATGACCTTCCAAGCATCCAGTTCTCAATATTATGCAAATTAGTTTAAAATAAAGCTCAAATAACTGCACTGTTACACCCAAAAAGTGAAAGAGAAATCAAAAGAATGAAGATTAACCCCATCAATACTGAGACAAGATGTTGGATAACACCAAAATAGTAAATTGTACAAATAGATTCTCCTCCTCATAAATGAAATGAATGAAATTTGCTGTGCCCTATAGGTATAAAGGACCAACAAAAAATACGTGTACCAGAATCATATCTGACAGTGGGTATGTTTCAATGAGGACATTGTTTCAATATTCCTTGATGTTTCATTTAATGAAAATTAAGGTTCAGGATGCTTTATGAAAACAAACTTTGTGTAGTTGCTGGCACCTAATAATTTACCCAACTTAGGCAGCTGAAGAATGTCTAGATCAAGTCCCTGTTGTGCACTAGACCTGGGTCTGGAGTCTCTTCAAGAATGGTGAATGGCATGCCTGCATCATGGCCATGTGTGACCTCTCCCTTAATGGCTAGGGACAACTGAAGATGTCTTCTCATAGGGCCATCCTGGGATGCATGGTGCACCCCAACTCTTAGGGATTTGGGTCCATCCTCATCATTCAGAGCCAGTGTCAGCTACTGGACAGCACCTTCAGGTGGAAAAACAAAGCTAGCAACCTTAAACAAGATCATTCTGATTCCTGTTAATTTCCTCCTGGCAGTATGCTCACAAGCACTTCACAGGTGTTAGACCCTGAAACCCCTTTATTCTTCATAGAGATGTATACTTGTGAGTTAGTCGGTCAAATGTGGTGGGTTCCCAAATAATGCTGACTTGCCTGTTAAACACAGCCTATGTATTGCCTTCCCTTCGTTTTAGATCATTCAAGAGGAGGGCACAATCTAGGTCAGTGGTTGACAAACTGCAACTCGTGAGCCACATGCGGCTCTTTGGCCCCTTGAGTGTGGCTCTTCCACAAAATACCACGGCCTGGGCGAGTCTATTTTGAAGAAGTGGCCTTAGAAGAAGTTTAAGTTTAAAAAATTTGGCTCTCAAAAGAAATTTCAATCGTTGTACTGTTGATATTTGGCTCTGTTGACTAATGAGTTTGCCGACCACTGATCTAGGTTAATCCGAAATTAACTTGAATGCCCAACACTGTTTCCTTTCTGGCTGACCCAATCACCAATCACCCATGCATATGACATTTTCTGTTGAATTTCAAATTACATCTGAAATTACATCTGTTTTTCTTAGGTGTGGTAAAATTAAATGTCATGAGTCATGGTTAGGTTAAAATCCTGATTTAAATACTTTGGTGACCACATTTATGTACTCTTGTTTGAACATAATTCTAATAGTTATAAAAAATATATATAGCTCAGATTTTAATTCTTTGATACCCAACTCAATAATTCTAAGTGTAAATAAACTTAGAAAAATGTCTTAATTTCATTCATCCCTAAACAGTCATTTACAGTAATAAATGTTAATCCAGGAGGCTGATTTGATTGTTCTAATCACCAAAATGTCTAGTGAATTTTTAAATTAAAAGAAGTGAATGAAAAGACAGTGGCTATATCACCATTACTTGCACCAAGCACATTTACTTGCAAGAAGTGCATGCTATTTAATGTTAGTAACTGTATAAATGTCCTCCATGGTTCACTGAATCTGTTGTCTTCCTACCACCAACCCACCCCCAAGCTATTTTATATATGCTGGGACACACTGGTAATAATCTGGGCAGTCCTCTGCTGTTTTTTATACCTAAAACAGTTGCTTGGTGGTTTTGTGTTTACATATTTCTCATATGCTGTGCTTTCAAGCATTAAGAGGTCAAATTTATTTCACTATAGAAACAAGAACCAAAAGTTCCAAAAGGTGATCATAGTCATGAATTGAACCCCACAGGTATATCTGCCTAATGTTTCACTTCTTCTTTCCCCGTTATTACACCCTGGCAACATCTTAGGTATGGTAAGACTGCAGGTCACTCCAAAATTGGAATTTTGTTCCCCTTTATTTAAGCATGTGTAACTTAATGCATAAGAACAATTTCAGGTTCATCCTCATCTACTGTATTGCTGAGGTCCCTTTGGGAATAAATTTCTGTATAGCCCTTCTCAAATTCTATAGAAAATTCTCTATGTTCAAGTATGAAAACTTCCCGTGTTAGAATATAAATCGTTTGAGTTTATCACTGGGCAATTATTGCCTAGACCTACTCTCCCCACAAACCTGACGTTTAACTGATTCAAGCATGAGATCTTTACAGTGGCTAGGGTTAAGTTCATTTTTAAATGCTTTATATTCAAGACTTGGTTTCTAATATCCAATTAGAAAAGACCAAAATTACTACCAAGATCTAAGTGACCATTCCTTCTTTTCTTACATTAAAGAATTGATGTGCAAGCCTGGCCCCTCCATAAGCCACTGCTTACACCTATTCTCCTACCCTTTCCCCATCTACAGAATCTATGAAACCTGAGAAAACTGAGCAGTGCGGGGGATAAATCAGGGTATGGGGGTGATTATCTGTTAGTACATACATACCCATCATAATATAAAATTGCCAACAGATATACACACAAGCAACTCAGTATTTCAAAAGTTGAAAGGAGTCTTTCCTAAGAGGTCATAGAGCCTTTGCCCAGTTGTAGATAAGGCAGGGAAGTCTGGAGGTTAAAAGTGACTTAAAGGCCATACAGGAGTGGCAAAACCTGGATAGGAACCTAGTCACCATAAAGGCCAGCTCTGTGCTTGCTTCCACACTGCTGCTTCTCACTGCCTGCTCGCAACACGGGGCCCCTTTCCAGGCTCTATCAAGAATGAATCTACACTAATAAAAGAGTAAGATGCAAATTGACCGTACATTCACAACACCCACCAGCCAATCGGGAGTGAGTATGCAAATTAACCCAACAAAGCTGGAGGGTTAATTTGTATATGCGGGCACCGAGCAGCCGGGGGCAAGCGTTCTGTACCGCCCCAGCTGCTCCGGGCCTCTGGGCAGCGTGGGAAGGCAGAAAGGCAGCGCCAGCAGCCAGGGTAAAGAAGGCCCATTCTTGCACAAATCTTTGTGCATCGGGCCTCTAGTATGATGAATAAAGGGATACAACACCACTTACAGTACATACATACGAAGTTTCTGTAAGATCTTAGGACTCTTTTCTTCCCAACCTTCAAGACCAAATCTATTATCACTCACTTATTTTATTCAAAATATTTCTTTTGAAATAAATTAATCACACCCATACTTCTATGGGGTGCATACCCATAGACATAGTAGCTTTTCAGTTTAGCCTCTTCCAAGATAACTTACTGACACTGTTGCAACTAATTTTTTAAACAAGTAATGTTCACAAAAATTTGAGGATACTGCCTTATACTTCTATCCAAATATATTCCAAAATGCCGGATACATTGCTCTGTGCTCCACTGAGGTTACCGAGGAGGAAGGGGTGGCAAAAGAAAACCAATAGTCGTCATTACTTCTTTTTAATTGTTTAACTTTATTACTGTTGCACCATTTATACAATTACATATAATTTCAATGCATCCATTGTACATTTTTTTGTTATTTTTTTTTAATTTTTTCCCATTTTCCAATGAGTGGTGTGTTGGTGTCTGTGACACAGGATGGAGGAGAAACTGGAACTGCAATGAACGCAGACGTTTTTATTTTATTTTTTTTTTCATTTCCACTGACCAATAAACAGAACTACAGGTGCACCCAACCACGGACATGCATTAACTCGTCATGAGAAATCTAGGGAGGCTAAGTTGGATGAGAGAATGTGTGTTACTCCCAAAAATACCTGGGGAGGAGGAATGGAGTCTTGGCATGGAGATACATGTGGACAGGCTCAGTGGGCTGTCTGAAAGTTGGCATTCATCCACAAACATTTAAAAAATATCAAAAGAAGAAAGGCTGCAAATTAAAAAAGAAAACACAGAAAATACTGCTTTCATAAAGATCTGATTGCCTTGGAAAGGGCCCTGTGGGCAGAATCAAACGCAACACTCCCTACTCCCCTTGCAGAAGACGGTACCCATCTTGGTGGCGGAGTACTTTCAGACATTGACCTCTACACTCCAGGACTGATTGGTAAAGTTGACTGAAGGTATATTAGATATTTCCCCACAAAAATACTATTTGGATTCTCCCCATCCCCCCTCCCTCCTTTGATGGGACATCTTTTTCATTTCCTTTTCTTTTTTTTTTTTTTTTCTTCTTGGGCAATACATATCATTACTTCCAATTTGAAACAAGTTAGTATAGGAGAGAGACAGAGAGACAGACAGAGAGAGAGAAACAGGTTGTTTAAGCTGCGATCTCTTTTCCCATAGGCTGTCCTTGTTACTCTTTCACCGCCACGGTTTGATCGGAATTCATGGCCGGGGCCTCGGCAGGTTTGACCTCGTCTGCGGGGGCTGCGGGAGCTGCGGGGGCCTGGGCCTTGGGCGTGGAGCTGGGTGCTTCCGTGGCTGCTGGGGTCTCCTTGGACGATGGGGCAGCCTCAGTGCTGCTGGGTTTTGAGTCTGAAGCTGGGGCCCCGTCACTTTTCGTTTCCTGCGAGGCAGGAGCCGCGGGAGCCTCAGTCTTTGTGGGTTCCCCTCCCTCCTTGCTCTTGTCATCCACCTTGGTGGCGGTCGCGGGTTCCGCAGGGGCCTCGGCCTCGGGAGCCTGGGGGGCATCGCCTGCGGCGGGGCCCGAGGTGGCCGCCTGCTCCGCATCCTTCGGGGGCTCCGGCTTCCCCTCGGCTGCTCCCTCCGTCTGCTCGGGCTCTGCCTTCGGAGCATCCGCCTTGGCCGCGTCTGTGTCTTTCTCGCCTTCCTTGTCTTCAGGCTTGTTGGCAGCATCCTGGGCATCCTTCTCCGCCTTCTCCTCCTTGCCCTCCTTCACTCCGGGGGTCTCCCCAGCCGCCTGGGTCTCATTCTCCTTCGGGGTCCCCTCCTCTTCCGTCCCCGCTCCTTCGGCCTTCTTGTCCTTGTCCTTGGCCTTCTCATCATTCACATTGTACCCCTTCTTCTTCTTGCTCAGCTTGCCTCCCATCTTGGAGTTCTGTAACAACACAAAATGGAACAGAACGGTGTTACTTGTGGCTCTAGACTGAATATCTGGGCCCGCCCCCCTTCCCCTTCATAGGTTGAAACCCTAACCCTCAACGTGATGATGGTATTTGGAGCTGGGGCCTTTGGTAGGTGACTAGGCCATGGAGGCGGAGCCCTCATGAAGGGGAGGAGTGCTGGCATAGAAGACACCCCGGAGGGCTCCATGCCCCGTCCCCACGTGTCCCCACATTGAGGACACCGGGAGGAGCCAGCCATCTACAGTCAGGAAGCAGAGTCTGCCCACACCTTGATCTCAGGACTTCCCAGCCGCCAGAACTGTGAGAAATAAACTGCTACTGTTTAAAAGCCACTCGGTATATGGTGATTTGTTATAGCAGCCAGAACGGACCAAGAAGCCTTTCAAGTATGAAAACTAAAAGGCTTCACCGTACAAAGAGTCCAGAACACTACTGAACAGTACACTTTCAAACGATCAGTATGGTGGACTTTTTACATGTATTTTGCTAAAATTATAAATAAAACAGTGAATGGTAAAAATAATAATAATAAAAAGAGCTCAGTTATAGGGTGTCTAGTCACAGCAAGTTGAGGAAATAAGCTGAGGTCAAAGATTCAGTGATTAAAGACTAAGCCTGTCAGTGATAAAGAAGTGGAGCAGTATTTGTTTCTTATCTGCCCCCCCCACCCCCCCACCCATGGCCAACTCAAATACCCAATACTGAACACAGGTACAAAATGACACTAGCAGCCACTTCAGATCATAGCATAGCCAGTAAAAGACTTAGTAGTTTTAAAATGCTTTCCAGAGAAAGGGTACATTTTAACAAAGCACAGTTCACAAATTTCAAGAAAATAATCTCGAACTACAAACTTCTTTCAAACACCATTATATAAAAGCCTAAGCGACCGGCAGATCGATCAACATGACATGCACTGACCACCACGGGGCAGACGCTCAACACAGGAGCTGCCTCCTGGTGGTCAGTGCACTCCCACAGCTAACCTCCCATGGTCCCTCCCCTCGCATCAGCCCCGATAGGCGGCCAGGCAGAGGGACTCCACCCATGCACAAATTCGTGCACTAGGCCTCTAGTGTTCATATAAGCACACACATCTTCAAAGAACAAAGTCAAGCAGGATTTGGTCTAGCTCATTAACTAGAATCAGCTAAAGGAAAACTATCCCCCAAGAAACAAAAAGTATAGTGTTCCCAGTTACATTTAGATTATTAGTTGTGTCAGATTTGTATTCATTGTTTTTCAAAGTGTTTTTGGATTAAAAGAAATAGCCCCATAGCAATATAAAAGTATCCTTCATTACCAAAGTTCTGATTAGGATTCAAACTAGATATACAAGTTCAATGGTCATTAACAGCCTTGTTCACTTAAAGTTAAGTCTCCAACTTCTTAGATATATAGTGCAATATCCTCTTTCATCCCCACAAATAAGTCTGAGAGAGAGAGAGAGAGAGAGAGAGAGAGAGAGAGAGAGAGAGAGAGAGTGCTTTGACCTGGGCCCCAGTGAAGGTCATAAAGAGTACAGGTGGGACCATCTAATTTGGTTCCAGGTCAGGGTCTACTCCTGACAAAATTATAAAGTACTCTTTGACCAGTCATTTTTTAAAAACCCTCATTCATTTAAAAGAGGAAATTCACTGTTTATTCATTATATTCCTTGAAATTATAATTCATGACAGTTAAATAACCTACATTTATTCTAAGTTAGGTGTTGGGTAGGAGAGTGCTAACTGGAGAATTCTGACTTTAGTCGAGACTTGTCTCCCCACTCTATATGCTAATTTCCTGTCTGGAGAGACTTTAATAGTTGGGAGAGGGGGAAAAAAGCAATAAACCAAAAGATGTCTAAAATACTAGTTTCTATTCCCAAGAAAGACCTTTATTACGGTATCAAAGAAAGAATTTCCCTTACATATCTCTTTTTAAAAAGGAGTGATTTTTGGTCATAACTGAGATATGCAGTGGGCTCTATTTGACTTAATCTTTAGCTATTTCTCCCTCAGAAGTGGGAAAATCAGATGTAGAAACAACACAATTAAATCTATCTTTATCCTATAAGCCATCACAAAGGCAATAAATCAAAATATAAAGAGATAAAATAAATTAGATTGGTATTTTACATTATAGTTAGAACTCTTTTATTGAATTCTTAATTAGCCAATATGCACAAATGGTGTTATGTCAAAATAATTTCAGCTCTTATATGTCACAATACCTAAGAAACAGAAACCCTGACAGGCCTGCCTTTAGGATGGCCTACCAATTCCATAACAGAAACCCATACACCAACTTAAGATATCACAGAATAGCAGACAAAGTGTACATTGTGAATGTAACAGGAGCACCGCGTTATGACACACACAGCATGAAATTCTATATAGCTATCCCAGAGGCTGAAAGTCATGCTGGTTTACAAACCTAAAATCTGCGTTACTAAAATTGGTTTTCTGAAACACAGTTAGGGCCACTTTCTATTCTTTGTTTCAAGCCCATCTGTGATTCCTTTCTGGGTAGGAAATGATTGTATATAATCCAGTTGTAAGTAAGAAAGTGTGTTTCCATTCCTGTTTGCTTCTCAAACACAAAAAGTTAACCAACCCTTCTACCTTTTGCTAGTTTTTGTGTGTTATAGTGAGGTATCAGAGGGGGGGGGGGGGGGGGGTATAGAATTCACCAGAACCCTGGAAAGGCAAGATAGCTGGTTATTTCCCAAGACATTATGGGTGAAAACCTTGCCTACACCCAAAGGTAAATTAAAATTATAATTTCAAATTTATTAACTGTTTCATGGGTTTAGGCACCATCCTAACCCTAAACACAGTTATTTTATTTCATCTTCCAACAGTACCATAAGGTAGTAAATATCCCAGTAGCATCTTCCTTTTACCCAAATGGAAATTCTAGCTGATTTCATGGAGCAGTACAAGCAAAAGGCCGAGTCCAACAGAATTAGGTGAGGCAGGAAGGCACCATCTTGGAGGTCAAAGGGAACTACACTCAGAAGCTTGCAAATGGGCCGAGTTCTCATCTCAGGAATGTTACCCACCCGGGGTCACAGGGTTGATACAGATCTGGGATGACTCAGAACTCAAGATACTGACAAGATAATGATAAAATTCAGAACCTCAGGTGTTCTCTATCCCTAAACATTTTATCACCCATTTGCCAGTGCAGCTTTGTATCGTGATCCTTAAGCAATTACAGCACGTGATGGGCACATTTTAATTATTGTTCTCTTTCTATGACTTCTAATTTTGAAAGAAATCAGTTGGTGTAGAAAGTTGGAACTTCTAAGTTAAAAAAAAAAAAAAAAGACACACAGCAACTAGTAATCCACCCTGGAAATCCCTTAAACTTAAATCTGAGCCACAGGGAAACAACAATCTTTGCATCTCTCCACATTTTGGTTATTCACTAGCCACAAACACCCAGACCCACACTGATGCACTGAGTTCTGTGTTGATATAATAACTAAAGTAGGAAATATCACCATTTTTACAGAGCTGTTGCATGTGACATTTTAGAAGATTTTTCGAGGAGTTCATAAATTGGAAGAGAGCTTCAGGCCAGTTATAGGTTTTAAATGCCAACAGCTTAGCTTTGGGAATATCAACACAAGGTCATGGTGACTTTTAAGCACAGTAAGAACAAAGATTCATTAGCCTCACATAAAGGGGAGAGAGAGAGCTTCTCGTTTTTAATAAAGTCTCCCCACCTTCCCTATATTGCTTCTTCTGAAAATCTACTTCTCCTCTGGATACAATCTTTTTCTTTTTTGACTTATCGAAACTGAAGCCAATAGTCTACCCCACAAGCTTATTTTACACCCACAGAGGCACACAAGAATGACATTATCCAGCAGAGTAGGATTGACATCTTGACCCCATTCTGCACCAAAGCTCAAGCAACTATATTATGAATCGGGAAGCCCACCCCACCCCACCCCCGAATAATCTCCCTTTCTCCAGTGCTAAGAGAGGAGCCCAATTTGGCAGACGCCAATTGCTATGGTGAGTGGAGCCATTGCGCTGAATTGGTCCTAAGTAGTCTCTTGAAAGGACAGACAGTTCTGACCCTTCCAGGGACAGAGGTTCTCAAATCCTATGACTGCTACCAAGTGAAAACACATGGCCTTTGGTTTCAGTCAAGAAAACTGCCAGTATTTTAAGATATAGGAAGGCACAGCCCTACATACCCAGATAGTGTCTAATCAATATTTTAACCATTATAGACGTTATTCTTATGGCTTTTCAATGAAATGCGAGGTTTCTGGAAGCTATCACTTACTGTTTCCTTTCTTTAGCCCCTGAAATATAACACTTACTAAATAGTCTAGTTGCGTGTAGGTGAGAGAGAAGAGGGGACACATTGGGTCAAAAGGAGGTTGAGTAGGAGAAACAAGAGCATTGTCATCACCAATTTTAAGATTTCAGCCCTTTGAGGCAGGGCTGAGTAGTAGCATGCCATCAGGCATCCCAGAGATCTGGGTCATCAGGATAGCTTTAAAGAACCATTCTGCCTCTTGGTAGCAAGCAAAACTATTGGTAACTAACAGCCCACAAACAGAATTTTAAATGTTTTGATATATAAGCAATCACCACTTGTAATTGTTAAATCTTCATTTTGATAGCACTTTATTGGTTATATCCATTAGTTAGTGTTACCCAAGTCTTTGGATGAAAAACGCAAGCCCCCGCTATAGCATTTTTCCCCCTTCAGAAAAATGCAGCATTGCATAATTACCGTTTGCAGGCATTAACTATTCCAAAACCACGAGGGCTTATCCTCCCTGTATTCTGCCTACAGTTATTACGTATTCCATGACACCTCTCCATTCTACAGTATTACAGTGGGTAAGCAACAACAAGACTTTGTGACCATGAAAATTATTGGTGTGCATTAACTGGTGTATAAAACAAAACAAGAAAATGACTGATACAGAATTTCTCCTATGATCCCATAGTTACTATGTTTATGGCTTCACAAGCTATTTTTATGTCTTCTGTCTCTCACTAATAATTTCTAGGTACTTACTATGCAGGACAGTTTGAATTACACCAAGATCCAATCCATTGCCAAATTTCCACTTTGAAAATACAAACCCGGATTAATTACTTCAACTAGAAACAAGAGAATATAGTTCTTAAGGATGATATCAAACAGATGATAATAAAGATCACTGCAACTTTATAGAAAAACCCAACATGAATATGCAACAGTGAGTGGCAGAGACTAGAGTGTTATTTCTGGTTTGATTGTTGCTTCATGATGTGATCAAGACAAGAAATAGTCTCCTTTTGCTTCTGTTTCCATATTACAATCAGAAGAAAACATACCTGCCTCACAAGGATGCTGAGAATGAATCAATGTTTCTGGAAAGTTAAATATGTGGCTGCAGCATATTAACTGTATCTTGAAAAAGCAATTGTTGCTGCCAATTCAGGGCTGCAAAGCTTCAAGGGTTTATATACAAGGCAATCTATATTGATCTTTTAAAGATAACATACAAAGTTAAAACTGACTCCTGAGTTACATCTACAAACTCATCACAGACAAACTGGGTTTATTAATTTCTCAGGCCAAAAGAACCCAAGTTATTGATCAAACCTAGCTGAAGCACATGTTGCGATAAGACATAGAGAATGAATCTTTTTTTTTAACCTTAAGGAAAGAATTTACACAGATTCTTTTCACAAAGGAAAATAAACAAATTCAAGAAATATTTTCAATAAGAATGGAGGAAAAATTAAAACATTTGGTTATGTCCAACCATTTCTATTTTCAACAAATGGCTGGCTTTTCTTCTTTTAAATGGTCAAGACTTATTCTAAAGGAAGAAAATGAAGTAAAGATAATGTAGCCTGTCTGTATTTTTGGTATTCCTACAGGGATGTGTTCAGTCACAATGATTTGCTGTCAAGTTTCATCAATGCCTGGTGGTAATTTTCATTGTTCTCAGCATCTGATTCAGTCAAAGCTTCTATTCAGCAATTGTAACATCACCAACATTTAGATGAGAATGTCCTTTGGGGAGAAAATTGTCAATCCTGAGTTTCTGAGGCACACTTATTAAATACCATGAGTAAAATTGTAGAGAAAACATTCTCAAGATAATTTATTCCCTTGTCACAATAAAAATGTTCACTCAGCATTGTAAAAAAAAAAAAAGTACTTTAAAAATGTATAAGATATATTTTAAAAAGAGAGCACATACACTCACACTTCTATAACCCAATTTTCCCCAAAAAAGTTCCATTAAGTTGACTTGGATCTTCAAGGTCAGAAAGCCCTCCAATACAATAGAAGATTAATCACAGTGACCCCTCCATCTTTCTCCTTCAAGAAAGCCCAGGTTAGCCCTAGAGAAACACTGTCAGAGTGTCTTTGGGGATCTCTCATCAAAATCTAACATGCAGAGTGGCCCCAAGAACTTCAGATGTTCACAAATTATTCTAGAAAAATAGACTTGATCTTAGTGGGGAAAGAACCTTTTTGAAGTGGGTACTAAATGTAAGCAATGACAGGGGATATAAGTGAGCAAAAAACTTACTCCCGTTTAGCAGGAGGGATAAGACGTACAGAGACAATTAAAATTAGTCAGTTAAGTGTCATAATAGAGTGAAAAACAAAAGAGTTTTCCCAGAAGAGATGGCCTTTTGTTGGATTCATGGGATGTGGGAAAAGTTTTATCAAGAAGGTGAACTTTGAGATGGTAAGAATATCAACAGTGCTTATACCCACAGTACTTATTCTGCCTAGGACTGTCTTACTGTTTAGTCTTTACATTTTTGGCCCATTAACAGTCTCATCAATCCTACAAGGAAGGAATTATCACTATCTCCACTTTACCATGAGGAAACTAGGGCATGTTGGAGATGAATAATTTACCCAAGACCATTCAACTAGTTGCCTGGAGATGTGGGGTGAACCAAGGCACTCTGCCTCTTGAGTGAGGTCTGTTAATCATCATGGTAAAGTGCCTTAAAAATGGCTAAGCTATCTACAGATGAAGATGGGGAAGTGGAAAAGTGTTTATGTCAGGGTGAACCAACAGGAAGGGTCTAATCAGGATTATAAGAACATCCTGTTTACATTTAGGAGACGGGTGAGGGCACATTGACCTGTAGGAAGAAATGATGGAAGATCCATCTATAAAGTTTGCCTAATAGAATGCATTAAGGTGGTAGAAAGCAGAAAAACAGCTCTTAAAGGAGTTAAAGGGAAAAAAAGATGTTTCAGAAATCAAGAGAGAATTTTAGAAGCATCTTGAAGAAGTTATATGCTGCTGCCATAAGGTTAAGAAAGATAAGAACAGAAATTGTGCAATTTGATATTGTGATGAGTTGTCCACTACTGACCCTGTAGTGATACAGGTGGAGGGGTGAAGACATATGCCTCCCTTTGGAAGGACTCAGAGAGCATATGAAGAGCCAGAAAAGAGATCCACATAAAAGACTGACATAAATGATTGTAAGCAAAGTGAAGGCAAAAGTCAAGGTTCTGGAAGACTCGGAAAGTACACCAAAATTAAGTTTGGTAAAGAGGGACATACATTTACTATACAGATGGTGGGAGGGAGAGAAAGGAGGGATGTAAATTCCAAATCCACTGGTTGTTCCCAGGCTCCATGTCGGCATCACACTCCTTCAAGTGAATATGGTCATATCTGAATTATTCCAGACCAAAGACTCGCTATAGTAAATGTTAGGTCATGTGTCTTTGAAATAGTCCTTTATCTTTTAGGACTTTATGTCTTTATTTGTCCAGTTGTTTATCGTCTCAGTTTCTTTCATATTACAACACTTAGGATTTCTCAAGTACTGGGAGGAAAAATACAGACATTTCATAAACTAAAATGTTAGAGAATTAACATGGTGACCCAAAGTGAACCTGGAGAGGTCTTCTTGTGAGACGGTTTGCTGTGCAAAAGTAAAGCAGATAGGCTCATCGCTATACAAGGGATTTAAGAGACAAGGGAATGCACAGGTACTCGCCATGGATGCTCCGTGTAAACAGAAAAAGTGCCACACTTCTTAAGAACTCCTTTACTCTCCTTGTTCCTTTCCTGATTACGCAATCTGGTGTTGTCTTAGACAAGCCATCCAGCTCTGGTTGTTTATCTATATCTTTATTGTTTAACCCTCGTATATTCTGTTGTATTGTACTGAGAGTTTTAGCAGTAAAATAAACCTAGCCTCACTCAAACATTGACCAAAAGCCTTTCTTCGGATGACCTCAGAACAAGAATTTTGTTTTATGGTTATTAATGCACAATGGGTTCTTGATAAACACTGCAGACTCTGAAACACGCAATTTCCAAATTATAAACTTGTACGAGTCAATACAACCAGGACTGTAAACTAAGTTATGTAAACTCAGCTTTCAGTTAGCAGCAGAAATAAGCAGGCTAAATTATAACTGAAATTTCCATTCCATTGAATGAGACATGGCCAAGTTCCAGGGATCATCATGATGGCCAAGTCTATGGCATGGGACCCATCCCATGAAGATGAGAAGGCAGACATTGCTATAGTCATATTGACAAGATATTTTTCCTTAAAGTTATTATGTGCATATTGTAGAAACCAGTTTTTCAAAGTCTATCTCCTGATTGGTTCTTCAGGTTTTAACCATAAAACTCTGAATTGATGCTGCTGCTTTAAATCAGGCATGTGACAGTTAAGCTTGTCTTTGACTATAAAAGAAGACTGAATGCAGACCTTATGTAGAGGGGAGATTTACCCCATTTAAAACATCCTGCCACATGATGCAAACACTATCAGAAAACATGTATTATTCATTCTCATCAATAGTCTAATATGCTTTTAGATTCTTCTGTCCATTCACATCATTATTTATTTGTACTTAACGGGTAGCCCTTTCAAAAGCCCTGGCTGCAGCATTCTAACATATGACTTTGTGTGAATCATCTGCTCTTTTAGTCAATAAAGTGAGTAGGTGAACCGCAACCAGCCCAGGAAATGCAAGCTGCCAAGATCACCTCTGAACCTTCCTCTCTTCCACAGACCCAGGAAACTAATGTCTTATCACCGCAACTAATTTAGAACTCTTAAGACAGAATTAAAATAAAGCACAGTGGAAAAACTTCTAGCAATTGAGATATTTTTGCTGCTTATACTAATGGACTAGACAGACCATCATGGGACTGGATAACAGACCTGCACAGTGAACCCCTGGCTGTGTGGGACCTGGAAGTAACAGTGAGCAGAACCCCAATGGAACCTTATCAACTAATGCACCATTTAGTCTGAGTTCTCTGCACCAGAATCACAAACACGTTAGAATTACCTGGGCTTATTCTTCCTCCCAGACACTCCCCAACATCCAACTGCCCCCACTACCTCTCTACCACCCTCCTTGCCTCTCCCCCCCACCCAGCCCTCTCACTAGTGCCATTATTCAGCTAAGGAAGGGGCATCTCACAAGCAGCCTGCATAGAAGAGCAAGTCCCCTGACCAAAGAGCAATTCTACCAGCTGCCGAGAAGCCCCATGCCTACATCAGGTCTGAGGTGACCTCCTTACTCCAGCAACTTCGGCCACTGGTGGGGAAACACAGTATAGTGGCTATTCGCCTCTATAAACTCCCTTTTTACATAATGTGGGGCTTCAATTGTTCAAGCTTTACAGCCAGCCCTGTGAGACAATACTGTTTTCAAAAGCATCCATTTTATGTAATTAGAGTTCACATTTCAGAAAACAGGTTTTTCTCTTTCAGTTCAAATGGAACTTTGATGGCTTGCCAATGAGTTTTGAGCCCTGCTCTAATATACTCTGTGGGAGAAAGCATATGGGCAATGGGGCCAGCAGGCCAAGTTCAGCTATGTGAACTTGGTCAGGGAAGTGAGCCTCAGCAATTCAACTTCACCTATAAAAGAAAAAGGAGTGGAAAGAGTTTGTTAATAGCATTAAATGGAGTATTTTCAGGAAAGGCTATTGTTCAGCTCATGACATAATATTCGGTAAATTTTCATTGACCTTTCTTTACCTAAAATCATTTTTCTCAGTCCTATTAATATGTAATAGAGAGTAAGTCTGAATTTTAAGATTAAGTAAACATATAGGTGGAACAAATTACTGTATTCAAATGGACAAACAAATGGAAATTGATTCAATTATATTCAAAATAATATTTTCCCTACATATCAAAATCCTAGATTAGGTTAAAAATTATAATAGCCAGCTCTAGCCAGTTTGGCTCAGTGGATAGAGCATTAGCCTGCAACTGAAGGTTCCTGGGTTCGATTCTAGTCAAGGGCACATGCTCAGGTTGTGGGCGCGATCCCCAGTAGGGGGCATATAGGAGACAGCTAATAAATTATTCTCTCTCATCATTGATGTTTCTATCTCTCTCTCCTTCTCCCTTCCTCTCTGAAATCAATAAAAATATTATTTAAAAAAATTATAATATCTATTATATAATCTGTAGATTTTAAAGGGAAGTAAATATTACTAAATGGTCAAGTTTTTATAATAGTATGAACAGAGGGCAAAGATGAATGATAATCAGAAACACCAAATGCTGAGTGAGCTCAGCATATATGAAAAAGCATTACATAAAACATCAAAAGGGAGAACACACCTTTAAAGCAACCTTTTGGGAAAGAGAGTCTTTTCCAAACTCTATTTCCATCTTATTTGCTTCAGGTAAATTGTGAGGTTGTGGTAAAAGGCCATCCACAATAATACTCTGTTCTGTCCATTCCACCTGTTTGGAGTTCAATCATAGTTTTAAAATTAAAAAAGACCAATAGACCCTTTCCCTGAGGATATTTTATTTTTTTATCTACAACTATTTAAATAGTATGTTCAAACACGAAGTAAAGAATTACCAGCCAGCCTTCCTCAATTTTAGCATAAAATTCAGGTGAGAAGTCAGCCACATCTCTATTTATTCCCATAGGCTTAGAAAAAGCAAGTCAAGTAAACCACAATCTATGAGTACTTTTCTTGGAATCAGGGAACCAGCCACTAGGGAATGTGGCATTGCATTCCAAGCCACACCAATATCACCTTGGTACTGCAGTCTGGTGACAAAGTGCTAAATACCATCCCAACATGTGGAACTTAAAACAGGGTACCCACTTAAGGCCCCAACGGCATCCCTCTCAGGGTACTCAGCCTGAATTACTCTACTTAGAAAAAGAATTAATACCATTCATTGGCCATGCTTTTGTGAATTTGAATCTTTAAATAATATCTGTTAAACTTGGACTTGAATCTCACCGTAGCCATTATCAGCTGCTTATGTTAATCAAGCCACTTTTAACTTCCCAGTGCTTGGTTATTTCATTTGTATATAAATGGCTATAATTGTATTGCTTTGGTCTACAATTTTTAGTCTTCATACAAATCTGCAGTAATAATTTATATATTTAACTAGATTGTATTGAGCACTAAAATTAATTCATGCATTTATTACAGAAAGGCCACAAACGTCCAGGCACTGTGTTAGACCCAGGGCACCCAATGTAATACAAGGTTGACTCTGACTTACCCACAGACCTTTCAGGTCTAAAGTGCAGGAAAACAATACCCCTCAATAATGTCAAAAGTAACAGCAAATACTAGCCTGTAGGCTAAATTCTGATAACGTGGCTGAAACTATTTTAACAAGTACACTACAACAGAAACTCAATTTATTTTGCAAGAGTTAGAGCAGAAAACACTTAGGTAGGGGCCCAAATCTTTCCTAATGAGGCCTTTTGGGTTCTCCTTGATGTCTTCAAATGCTTTATGTACCTTTTGAAATGAGGACCAAGAGTGGAGCTGCTAAGAGTGGGGTGCTGAATGGCAAGGGTGGAAAGTCATGCTAATACCAGATAAACAAGGAAGAAGTGGAACCTCAGATGTCAATAATAGACACCTCAAGATGCACTTAATCAGGTACAAATTCCCTCTGCTTGGTAGATCAAGGGTCCTATCCTATGCACTCAAACATGTGGGTGCCTTCAGCTTACTGTATATAAATGTACTCTGATATGTAGGACATTGCCAAATGGAATATACCAGTGACAGCATGAGTTTTGCATAATCCTGGAGTTGTGACAGACACATGAGAAGAGGTGCATTTCTTAATAAGAAAGGCGAAGGCAAATACATCGACCATGTAAAACAGAAGGTGGAAGTGAAAGATGTGTTTAATATGACAAACTTTACCTGACTTATCCAAGCTGGCAAATTCAACCTCAGTAGAGATTCTGAGGGTTCCACTCCTTCCCGCCACCAACCTTGCCGTCCCACAACTTCCTGTTACAAATTACATTTCCTGGCTGACACTAGGCATCGGTGTGGGGCAAGAGATTTCAAAACACACAGCAGCCTCAGACTGGCCAAGATACCACAGGTTCCATATGACTCTTAGATGTAAGGCGAGAATAGAATAAAAGCGTGGAAGGCAATACTAAGCTATGACTCATGAGTCTTTTACTGGTAATGGGAAAAAAACCCTAGTGAACTTATTTTGGTATCAGGTGAGTAAATTGTTTTACTATGTCATTCCCACCAGTCCTAATACAGATTAAGTTGAACCAAAGGGGAAAAGCATCTTTGTTAGAACAGCATCCCCTGGCTTTAATGACTGTACACCTGTCCCTCACATCTCTGGATCTACAAGGATTTCCTACAAAACAAAGGAATTGAGCTATTTCATCTCGAAAATTTCATGAGTCTAAAACACTAATACAATACACGCCAACATAGAAAATTGCATGTCCCAAGCTATTTACATGTTAGCAACAATGGGTTCAAATAAATAGAGAGATATGTCATTTGTCAGAACAAATCAAAGCTGTCCCTTAAGTCAGTTGGAAGGTTAAAAAGCAGCAGAGCGTAAACTGAAATTACAGAAAACCACCCATAAAAGAGGGCGCATTTATTAAGATAAAGATCAGTTACTTCCTTTAATGTCAAGGTGTTATCTAATGAAATGAGGAAATCCAATATAGTGCTTTAAATTGTATTCTTTCCATTTTTATGTTGGGTCTCTTACTAATTTAAGCCTAAAATGTCTTAGGGAGCACTACCAACCACAGCGGATAGTAAATATTCTTTATTCTAAATCACATGATTCAGTTTGTGGTAACTTGAACATGGGATCTGCAATTCATATCGAATTAAAATCTGAGAAATAAATATAATTACCCAAAACTCTCATTGAGTTTATTACATCCTGAAGATCCATGGCAAATTGAACGTTTTATCGACTGATCTCGCTTTCCTCATGCACACGATTTATTCCATTTATAACATAGCTTTGAAAGGAGACCATCCTAAAATCCTAACCATCCTCTCAGTCAGGCAAAAGTGGCTCTTTTTACCTGGGAATTAGTGAAACTTGACTGTCGTGGATGACTACCATAGATTCATAGGGTTCCCCAAACCCAGCCAGGTCTTCTCAGCTCCCCCAGTCAACCTAACTTCAAAAGACCTTTTGCAGAAGCAGAAGTATTTTATTTCCTGTAAGTCATGAGGAGAGCTAAAGGTCAAACAGATAAACACCACTCAGCAGCAGTGAGAGGTCCACTGGCTAAAGGTGCATCCTGTGTTATGGCAGCCTCCCCGGAGGGAAAGGGCGCTTCTAAATGAACACAAAGGAGGAATTACGATTATTTTAGCAAACATTTGCTTTTTCCATGCAAATGAGAACTGCCGAAATGAAGACAGAACCTGCTTATGATTCTCCCACAAATTAATTATGCTCATTTGTCATCATCTGCACTTATTTGCACACCAGATGCTGAAGTCCTCCTAGTTTGTTCTTTTATGAGATAAAAGGTATTGCCCCCAAAAATCCAATCTAATTCCTATTACCCAAAACTCAACTACAGTACAAATGCAGATTTGCAATTTGAACATATCAGGAAACTAGAAACATGAAAATTCCACTTAGCATGCTTTTTTCTAAGATTGCTATATGTATCTATATAACACAAATAATAAACACCAGATAGTCACTAATATTGAAGGATTTTTCTACTCCATAAAGCCTCCTGAATGTGCTATGTCTTATCACTGGTGAATAAGCTATGAAACTTCTCTGATAATTCGAGCAGCTAAGCTTTCTCTGAGCCACAGATTCCAGTCTGTAAACCCCACAGCCTGCGAATTCATGGTGATCAAAGCAAACACACAGCTCAGCTTGGAAATCAAGGCTCGCTGTGATTTCAGGGCTGGTTTGAAAGATACAGATTATGTTGAGACCTTTGGGAGAATCTTGATAACTCAGAATTCCATCCAGACTACACAGGAGAAAATAAAATAGAAATGGAGAATCAAAGTTCATAGTTGGCCACTGTTCTCCAGAAAGTGTCCTTACACTCATAAAAAAAAAATTATTGTACAAATAAGTCGATGTTAAAAACAATTATTAGCTAGATGTTTTTAGTCCTGAAAAAGAAAAAGAAAAATGGGCTATTCTCACAATTTTGTCAGATGATTTTCTTGCAGGATTAAAAGCAGAAATTCTAGAATCTAGCTTTCTTTTGGACCAGGGTGTCAGCAAACTGGGCCTCCAGTTTTTGAAGACAAAGCCTAATTGGGACACAGCCAGGCCCTTTCATTTACATAATGCAGCTGCTTTCATGCCAGAGTTGAGCAGTTGTGACAGAAATTGTCTGGCTGGCAAAGCCTACCATAGTTTCTACCTGGTCCTTCAAGGAAGGTTGCTGACCCCGGCTAGATCCCTAGATGGACATACTTAGCCAGCGACTCATTTCCTACTGTCAGATGACTGTCTGATTCAAATCTAAACGATGCTGCAAAGATTAGTCAGGCTCTTTTTGGTTTGCAGCAATATCATCAGTAAAAAAGAATGTCACATGGGAATGTTTTAAGATTAGGAACAAGATAGTTGTTGTTGTTGTTTTTTTAAATTCTTATCACCTACTCTGTGTATTCTGACTGCCTGAGAGCAAAGAGACTTAGGTTGTTGTAGTATCAACACAGCACTTACCACGACAAAAACTCTAATCTCTCAGGAGACATGATGCCATAGCACAAAATCCAGACCAGACCCAAAAAAAATGTCGCTTGGGTTCCAAGCCAGCATTCCATTCCTTTCTGCTGCATGGATTGGGTTGCCTAACCTATGTGCGCCTGTGTGGTGTTGTTTCTTTCATAAGCATAAAATGGGGATGATAATAACTTTACATGAGACAGAATTTATAGCAGTTGAATAAGATAATGAAGACTACTTCAATGCTCCTCTTGAGCCAAGGGTGTGCTCTTGTGGCATCCTTCAGATTAGACTGTGCCTGACCTTTTCTTAGGCGACCATGCTAGCGGTTCTCAACCTGTGGGTCACAACCCACAGGTTGAGAACAGCTGCTGTAGAGCCTAAGACCATCGGAAAAAAAAGATATTTACATAACGATTCATTAACAGTAGCAAAATTACAGTTATGAAGTAGCAACGAAAATAATATTATGGTTGGGGGTCACCACAACATGAGGAACTGTATTAAAGGGTCGTGGCATTAGAAAGGTTGAGAACCACTGTTCTAAAGGAAGACGGCTTGGAGCTCCAGCAGCCATTTGAACCAGAAGGACAGACATCAATACTGAGAATGGAAAGATAGGAGCCTGGTTCCTTGACAACACCAGAGAAATACCACATCAGCCCTGGAGCCCATTTCTGGGATGTTAGGTAAAAGAGAATTACATTTCTCACTCATTTAAGCCTTTAAATTTTGGATTTTTTTGTTCTGTCTACACAGCAACAATACTATCAGAGAGTAAATTTCTCAAAACCACTCCTCAAGCACCAAAAATTTCATGTTCAAATGTCTCAATACAATAAGCCATTCTTATGAATTCCCCCAGCTCCATGACCATCTCTCAAACACATACATTTCTCAATTATTAGTGTTCAGACTATGATACTACTTAAAAATACCAAGTCTGCTCAGTGATTTTTCCATATAAAATATTATTGATGCTGTAAAAAATAGTAACAAAGATTTAAGTTGATTTTTAATACTGACTGTAAAGTCAATGCAGCTAATCTCACAAAAGAATAGACAAGTTAATCAAAGAACACACTTTCTATAAAGCCAAACATTTTTATAAAGAACAAAGTGACTTTTTATAGTCAAGGAGAACACCAATTAGAAGAGGCATATTTTAGTATAGGTGGGCAAAACAGCTCTAGCAAGAGCCTTAGCGATTAAAAACAAAACAGACCCTAAAAACACATTTGAATGAGAGGCCTTAGGGATGGTCAAGAAAAAAGACTTGGATCAAGCTGTGAGCTGAAGAAAAATGAATGAGGTAGGAAGCACAAAGCAAGCAAAGATATAGAAATGTTAGTATATGAAAAAGGAGCCATTCATAGAGAACATAATAGAGTCTAAATCTGGGGTGGGGAACATCTGGCCCCCAGGCCCTATAAGGCCCTCGATTTCATTTGACCTGGCCCTGCCAAGGCATTAGGGGTGAGTTAATTGCATATTTGACCAAACATAGCAGGCTAATTTTTAAGTTGGTAATTTTGTATGGCACATAAATGATATTATAAATATCCAAATGGCCCTTGGCAGAAAAAAGGTTCCCCACCCCTGGTCTAAATTGAAGTTTAAACAGGGAGAGAGGCTATGTGTAACAAGTGATTTTATGTAGGATTAGAAAAATGTCTGATGCGAAAGTGCTTCAACATTGGTAGAATGAGACGAAAGGTCTTGTGGAAGTAGTAACTGAATCTGGCTATTCAAATTCTGAGTCAGATAATCACATCCTCTAGACCAGGGGTCCTCAAACTTTTTAAACAGGGGGCCAGTTCACTGTCCCTCAGACCGTTGGAGGGCCGGACTATAGTTTAAAAAAAACTATGAACAAATTCCTATGCACACTGCACATATCTTATTTTGAAGTAAAAAAACAAAACGGCAAAAACACCCGCATGTGGCCCGCGGGCCGTAGTTTGAGGACGCCTGCTCTAGACTGTTGCTAGCCCCATAGCTCAGGAGGGAAGTCCCAGCGGAAGGTCCTGAACAAGGCGATAGCTAGGGCTAACTGCTGCAGGGATGCACAAAAGGAGCACGTGGCTTCTCACCTTGGACCAAATTTTTTTCTGAGTTAAGAACAGGCTTGGGGAAGGCTGACATGTACTGCACCCGAGCCAGGTCTGACCTGCCCATCCAGAGGTGAAGGACTGCCAGGCCAGCAACAGGAATAGTTCCGGGTGCAGGCCCAACAGGCCTGGGGCAATGGTCTCTGCGCTGGGAAAGTCTAAAAGTTTGGGATCTTCTAAATAAAACAGTGCTTCCAAAATGCAAAAAGAAAACCTCCAGATTTTAATTAGCAGTGTTGCAACAGACTGAATGTTTGCAAACCAGCCCCCTCTCCCCCCAGTTTATATGTTGAAACCTAATCCCCAATGTGATAGTATTTGGAGACAGGGCCTTTGCAAGGTGTTAGGTCATGAGGGCAGAGCCTTGATGAGTGGGATTAGTGCTCA
Source organism: Cnephaeus nilssonii (assembly GCF_951640355.1). Lineage (NCBI taxonomy): Eukaryota > Metazoa > Chordata > Mammalia > Chiroptera > Vespertilionidae > Cnephaeus > Cnephaeus nilssonii. The sequence goes on from NC_137073.1 coordinate 98,244,201, forward strand.
AATAAAATAAAACAGGCCCCCGAGAGCTCCCTGCCCTTTTCACCACCACTGACATTACAGCAATACTCAGTCCTCCGGGAACCAGAGAGGCCTCACCAGACACCTGAGCTGCTGATGTCTTGATTCTGGACTTCTCGGCCTCCGAAGCTCAGTAAAATTAATATTTATTGTGTAAGCCACCCACTGTATGGTATTTTGTTAAAACAGCATGAATGGACTAAGGTATGTGTCTATAGTAGTAGTTATGCCAATGAGCTTCTACAGCTCAACACCTACAGATTTCTAGTTATGCAAGTTATCTTTAACTTGTGATTTCAGTGTTTTAATGTTTAACGTGACGACAAAGAAGGCCTCCATAATTAAGAGACGCCAGAGTCCATGGAATGGTGGTATGTGAATAGGAAAGAGTAACTGAGGAGACCTAGAACAAGAGCAACAACGTGTAAAAGTGCTTTAAAACCTACAACAAAGCGCAACTGCAATGTGACATGTATTTTTATTAATGATTTTTATCGACATCATGGTGTTAAGAGATATCCAGCCCCCATAAACATGCTTGGTTTAGGATGGCGTGCTATACTTCGGACTGAAAACTAGTCACACCCTACAGTGGACACGTTGCCTCCTTCTTCCGAGTTTGAAAGAACACTGCTGTGTCTGAACTTGGTCAGCAGCTGAACTTGGTTTTATTAGTCCTCAAGTTTATGCAACGAGAATGTTCAGTTGTGGAATAAACATCGAACTGCCCTTATGGTGATGATTACCAAACACCACCATACCCCCAGAGTCATGCCGGCTCGAGCTGAAGCAGATCTTTTTTTATTGGTTCTGCTGAAGTGTCCTCCCATTTAAATTTACACGTCAGACTCAGTCACAGAATTAATGCCACATATGCACCAACATTCAGAAATAATTTTTAGTTGCAAAATCCTCATCCAGCACACACAGCAACAGTTTATGATGAAAAAAAACAACCCAATCTTTTATTTTTTTATTTTAAAGTATGACACAATTGTTTTCACATCAAATCAGCAGATTCAGTTCACAACGGAGGCTGCCCTGACACGCACACTTATTGGTCACTTTCTCCAGATAATAGACACTGGATGTGAACTTGGTCCTTTCGTTGCAACAGTTTACAAACAGCAGCTCAATGTAAGTGAGTGCCAGAGAGATGGCTGCAGTTAGAGCTGGAGCGAGAATTCAGAGAATATGACTACAAGCCACCATATAAACTATATTTACTAGAATATATGAAACCATCTGTTCCTGATCCCACAGCTGGAGTATTTGAGTGTTTGGACTGAAATCATCATAAGCAACAAAGACAGAGGAAGCCTCATGACCCTGGGGCTGCAGACCAGTAAATGCCTAAGAGCTTCATGGTGGCCCAGATGAGGAGATTTCTCTGCTCACTGGTTCCCCCTTTTCCAGGAAACAGTGGGGAGCCGCTAAAGAGACTATGCTCGATATTTCCCAAATCCTCTGCAATACATTTATCCCCCAATTCCCATAGTACGAAGCCCACCACGTCTTGTGAGTTAAATCTGAAACATCTGAATTACCGAATCCATCTACTTTACTCCTGCCACTGTCTTATACTAAAAGGGATCCGATTTCTTAAGTTTGACTGGGGGTTGGTCCATCAAAGGCAGACTTTGTGCTGGCCCAGGAATTGTATATGGGCCACATCAAAGGTGATTCCCAATCACTGGTGCTGTTTGAAACAGCATTCGTGTTAAGAATTACAGCTTCGTAGATCTAGAAGTGAATAGAAGTTGTGAGAAGTAGTAAGGATGTTAAGAAGTTGTAGGGGTGCAGTGGGGGGCATCTTTTCCTGTTTCAGACTAAAAGTTTTCTGCTTAAGGGCATGTGTAAATGGCCCTAAGACATGTCTCCATGTTCCTGTATTTCAGACCCCACTGGGGAGGGGTTGAGGTCCTTATATTATAGCTAGAAGTGGGGTGAGTGCAGTCATATTGCTTGTGATGGCTGTAGAATGGATCGGCTGACCATGGTGGACCCATCAATTGTGAGGGATTGGATCTTGTGTACACTGTCTCCAGTCTTGCTTTAAGTAAATGCTGTACCACTTGAAAAAAAAAAAAAAAGAATTACAGCTTCGGATCCATTTCAGAAGTCTGAAAGTATATGGCACACACATCCTTTCGGCAGTCTGGTATTCAACTGATTTCTACTGTAGTTGAAAAAACACATGGTAACATTTATGCTTTCCTATCCCCTAAACTAAATGAAAACATCACAGTAACATAACATAGCTGTATATGTGAAGTCAGGAGCCACAGCCTTTACCACCTATCTCATGGAAGGGTGGAGGCAGTATGCTACAGGTGTTCCAGAATGTTCTTTCTTCCTTTACACACATGATCCACTTTCTCATACTTCCGTTTTAAGAAAGGTGCAAATTTATGGGGATGGGAAGGTTTATAAAAACATCACTTATTTAAAGATATGCCCTCCTCTCTCAGCCTCCCTCCCCTGCAATATTTCTTTTAGAAGGAAAAAAGGTGCTTGCCTTTTGTTTAAGTTGTTTTTCCTAAAGTTCCAGTACACAGGATATTAAAAAGCTGAGCAAATATGTACTATTACAAATAATGTTAGTCATTTTTTTGCTGTTTATAGGTTTTTAAACATCTTATTGATAGTCATAGAGACATAATAAATATTTACAATCTCTTAATCGCTCTTAAATTAGAAGTGCTGACTTGAGCATCTATTAAGAGAAAAAGTTATCACACTATAATTGTCAATGTCATTATAAGTTTTTCCAAACCCATAGAATGTACAAGACCAAGAGTGAGTCCAAATGTAAACTATGGACTTGGGGCGATTATGTGTCAATGTGGGTTCATGGATTGCAACAATGTCCCAATCTGGTGGGGGATGTTTTTTGGGGGGAGGGGGGCGGGGAAGCTGTGTACCTGTGGGGCAGAGGGTGTATGGGAAATCACTGTCTTCTGTTCAGTTTTGCTGTGCATCCAAAACTACTTTTTAAAGTCTATTAAAAGAAAGAGAGAGAGAGGGAAAACACCACAGAATCATTTTCACCCCCATACATTGCAGATATGGGTGTATATTCAAGTTTCTCCCTCTCCTGCTTTTCTATTAACTGAGTAATAATCACATTTAAAAGGAAAAAAAAGAAACTACGATTACACTGTGGTTGACAGTAATCACTAAAACTATGAATGGCGCATCAAAGGATGCCTTCTTACTCTTTGGGAGCAGCACAGTGAGGTAGTGCCTTACTGTGATGTTAGTCCTTTCTGTCACTCAAGAACCACAGAGTGTGAGTGAATGAGGGAGGCCTTTTCTTCCAAGCAACCAACCACTCAGCCTGAAAATGCAGCACACCTCAAATGTTGTGAGGAAATCACAGTATGGTTCAATATCTCAGTCAAGAGTCCCCTGACTTAATATTTTCAAAAAGCTTCAGTTTGAATCTCAGAAAACCCCAACTTGGCATGCTGTCTCCATGTAGTAGTCTTGCAGCCTTGTCTGTCCCCAAATCCATCAGCTCCTGGTGGGTAAGTGGGCCAGGAGGCTTTGTTTTGTTTTGGTGAATTGACCCACAGCCTGACACCCACCCAGCGCAGTCCAAGGGACTGGAGAAGAAGGCGTCTGGGAGCCTGTGGCCCTCGGGAGCTCACAGGAAGAGCGATCGCTGTGCACGCTGGCTCTGCTCCAGTTCTGGAACGGACCCTATGAAAGCTTCAGAATCTCATCATTTCCAACAAACACAGCTAATGCACGGCACTTCTTTTTAAAAAGTCAAAGAAAAGTTACCCTAATTGGAAGCAATAAAGTAAGCTTTTTTATTAACTGGGAACAATTCAAACAAGTTAAGAGCATGGAATGTGGACCAAGACGGGCTGTGTCACACTGGTTACGTGACCTGTTGCTTATTTCCCTGTGCCAAAGCTTCCTCATTTGCACAACGGGGTAACAGCTGTACCTACCTCATCAGCTTGCTGCATCTCAAAATGTTAATCTTTGTAAAGCTCAAGAACCCCGCTTAGTACAGGGTAAGCCTGTGTTCAGTAAACTAAAAGGTAGGGTTTTCTGCAATTTATAATTAAAAGAGATTACAAAAATGCTGTGAAATGTCATTTTAAAAATAAATCTTTGCAGTTTCGCCTTCCTTGTAATGATGGTTTTATGTTTTCAACGTAGTTCAAAATCACAACCATCCAGGCTTTTTATTTGGTAGAGTCTTTGAAAACATGTATCTCTTAACAGTTCCAACTGCAGGACTGTAGATTGAAAAAGGAAAGGCAAACACCACTACCCTACAGGGCTGGCATTTCCAAAGACCTGACTACCTCCAGCGGAGGTTACCAGTAAAGAGGACTTTGAATAAGCACAAGTTCACAGATTTGGGAGAAATCCGGACTAGAAGAGTTTTGCTTCACTATTTGAAGCTTGTGCTTTTAACCACAAGAGGACATTATCAGATGCAGATGTGCCACACATGTAAATTCCTAACTGGGTACCAACTAGGATCCACCTGACGCTGCAAGGCCCCGGGAAGATCATGGAAGCTGTAACTAAGATCAATAACTCGGGCTGTCTCAACACATCTTGCAGGACACTTAGGCCCCGACCCCGGGGGGGGGGGGGGGGGGGGGGCGGGGCCAATGTTATCATCAAATATACAGCCTTCTGTTAACTGTACAGTAGTCCCCACTTATCCACTGTTTCACTTACCCACAGTCAATAGTGGTCTGAATGTGTTAAATGGAAAACTTCAGAAATAAACAATTCGTAAGTTAGAAATTGTGCGCCATTCTGAGTAGCATAATAAAGTCTCACTGTCCAGCTCAGCCCTACCCAAGACGTGAATCATCCCTTTGACCAGCATCTCCCCAACCCATTAGTCACTCAGTAGCCCTCAGGTTATCAGATCAACCATCTGAGTATCGCAGTGCAGTGCTTGCGTTCAAGTAACCTTTACTTTACTGAATAGCCGGAAGCACAGTGCGGTGATGCTGGCTGGCACTTTGGATCTGCCAAAGAGAAGTCATAACGTGCTTCCTTAATGTGAAAAGGTATAGGTGCTCTCTGAAGTCTCAGGCGTCTGCTAGGATGGAACATATCCCCTGAGAATGGGGAAGGAGGTGGGGATGACTACTGCACTAACGTTGACCTATTTTACTTGGACCCTGATTTTGGTGACTTCAAAAAATGGTTGACAAAGAAAAAAACAAAGTGAATGAGGGGACTTTTCATATATGCCATGCCTTCTTTCAGAAAGAGCTAAAGACAGTGTGTGCTATTTAGTCGAGTTTGATTGATTATTCAGGGAGGGATATGGATTTGTGTAGCTTTACTCCCCAACTCATTTATGTGTTCTATTGAATGAGCCAGCTAAAGTGGTTTCTTAGAGGGCTAAAAGGAGCAAACACTAAATCAATACTCATTTTCTAGGCACTTACGAGGGAGCTGGGCAGTCCTCAATTGAGTGGAAAGATACTTAAAAGCTTACCAAAGATAATCACATTTGAATAGAAAGCAGGAGATTAATAGCTTACCCTCAAAAAGAAATTTACACATATTCTTTGAAAAGTCATTGTCATATCAATATTTAAATACGATCCATATGAGTCCTATTTAAATAGTTATAGCATTCCACACTTCAGATATTGACCAGGAATTAGGAACAGTTCACAGTGCTGGGCAATAGGATGACAAATTGAAGATGGTATGATGCAGGAAGAACAGGTGGCAGCAGATGATGAAGAAAAGATGGGTCAAGTTCAGGTGCTACGATGGCGGTGGCTACACTTTGGTACATTTGGTTGAGACTATTTGGGGGCCAGGCAAGCATTTTTACTCCAGGCTTCCACGGTTTCTATAGAAACCCTGACCTTAGAGTATCAAATGCTCAACACAGACTAATAAAGGTTTCTGCACACGGTTCTGAGGCTTGACATTAGTCTCCATTAACACTTAACTACATGTTTCATCAAATAAACATCAAATTAGTTCCAAGATAAACATCGGTAGGTGTGAGTTGAAAGGGAGAGCAGGGAGGCTCAAGCTTCTTCGGTTTCTTTGAAGTTTTATTTTGGTTTCAATAAAAACTCAGCTAGCCAGCTATGGAAATTGAGTGGGTTGAAAATAGTGGCCAGTTTTCCTGGACAGGAGACTAAGATGATGGGGAGATCCAAATGAGCCTGGAATGACTGCAGGGAGACAGTCCAGTGCTGTTCTGAACGAAGAGGGCCATTTAAATGGAGAAGAAATAGAAAGGCACCTGGGCAATAGGGTAGGTATAATTCACAAAAATATTTCAAGTTCCAAACCAATGAAAGTGTCTGTGGAAGTGTCAAACGTCCCAAGGAAAATGTGACAGTTAAAGACAAGAATCCCCCAAATAAGCGCCTACATAATTAAATAGCCTCCACACACACATCATGGTCCGTACTACTTTGGTGACACTGTAAGGAGCCTGACTTTAGAAAGCAACACCAGGGAACATGTAAGGTCCAGGGAACAGGATCCTCATTTACACCCCTCACTTCCAGAGCTCCACACCTGGAATGCCTGTAAGTCCATTCAACCACAGGCTGAGGCAATCTTCCTTCTTCAAAATAAAAACCATTCAAGCCACTAGTGTTAAGAACAGATGTTTTGTCTGTGTTCTCATCCCAACAGCAGTCCAGATGAGCTCAAGGAGGGTTCTTGATGTCCCTGTCAGACAGCCTTCCTGACATCTGTCTTCCTTACACCTCCATGAAGAATTCTTGGTTGTTTACCACAGCCTGGGCTGGAAGATTCCACTAACAAACTTTCAAGATTCACAGAAAAATTCCAGCTTTTGAAAATTTCAGGGGAATTACACAGCAACACAAGCAGCTCCTTTGATACACAGAATTGTGCTGTATTAACATCAAGACTGCCTACTGAGAATTTTTTGTTAAGATATGGATCAAATTAAAACTGTATTACTCACCACACTTGAACTACTCAACTTCTAGATATTGGGGTCTATGAGAACTTGATAGAAATATTTAATTCCTATTATTAAAATATTTGTTTTATAAACATTGAATGAAAACTAAACTCTGAGGGTATGCTCTCAATCATGAATTCCATATTCTCAAAAGTGTTATGTACATAAAACTAAATAATAGCCCATTGAACTTAGAATATCTCACATTGCTTAGTCAAGTCAAAGAGGTGGATCTGACAGCAAAACAGAGAAAGAACAGAGGTAATGACTGATGATCCAAGTAGTTAATTTAATGACTATCTGCTGGTTAATACCTCTATCCCATGTTATCTACAGACTAACACTTGTCTCACTGTAATTACTGGTGTACTTGTTTGCCTTCACTGACCATAAGCTCCTTAAAAGGAAGGAAAACAGGTCTTGGCATCTATCTCCCAGCTCATTCAATAAACAAACATTAATTGTGTAATATCTTAATGTGGTTTGTGTCTCCCCACATTGCATTTAACAGGGAAGAAAACCCCCACATTGTTTGCTCACTGGAGCTGCTCTTAAAAAGCTTAGTCCTAGAAATATGCTTACAAAAGCCACTGATCTTTAAATAAAGAATGAATTCATCGCAAAAGCAATACTTGTACCTTTTAACTATATAAAATGATTATCTAGTTATGACTTCAAATGAATAAGTGTACATCATGAGTGTCCAACCCAATGATGAATTTGTAGAGCAGAAGTAATGTCAGAATCTAAATATCTACACCAATTATGCCTCCGGCCACAGCAACGATTCTGATTATATCTTCCAATTTCGAAACCAAAATAATACCTTCGCCCTAGCAAGTCACATCAGAGGGTTTAAAAATAATAATAAAGGAAAATATCCTCTAGTAAATTGCTTGGAAATACACATCAAAAAACGTATCAGTCACCCAGTTATTCATTTGTGTCATAAATGGCTGCTCAACCATCGATACCATGTCATTCCAGCTAATTACATATTCTAAGGACGCAATCTACGATCTGAGCCAAGGCTTCAAAACAAAACATGAAGTTTGGTATGTGAAAGATCAGCAGTCAGTATGGCGAGTTAGGGAGGCTGAATAGTACATAAAATAAAAAATTGCCAATCTATTGCCTATCTATTCTACTTAAATCACACTGACTTGACCCTATGGAGTAGATGACCCACCCCTGTCCTGATGGCCAGCTCCTTTAGATCCTATGGAAGTATCATCCTGTATGTTGGGGGAGGGGCATCAGGGGAAGGAGGAGGGGCTAAAGGAGTCACAGCTGCAGACAATTACCACTTTAGGTACTGATTTAACAATAAAAGTAGCAAGTCTTTATAGTACATATGATAAGAGATTGTCTTATACCCCAACACAGCTCACAGATGTAGACAATAAGACCCCGCAACCACCTCAACTATAACTAGTTCTAATATGTAAAAAAGATGCCTACTAAAATAAAACTTTTACAAATAAAGCATCAATATCTAGAAATGTTTTAGAATGAATCAATTGTATTGCCAAATTAGACTTGCTTACTGGAACTCTGCATTATTATTTAACTACAGGTTACTTTAGAAACCAATTCCATATTATAGTTAAAAAAACTACATTTTTTAAAATGTAATAAGAATTCCATCAATAAGAGCTGGCTTTAGAAAACTAGACACTGATCTGTGAAGGCCAGTAACGTCAAGGGTGAGACAATGAAAGTTGAATACTGACCACCAGGAAGTACATGAGCCCTAGCCGGTTTTGCTCAGTGGATAGAGCATCGGCCTGCAGACCAAAGGGTCCCAGGTTCAATTCTGGTCAAGGGCATGTACCTTGGTTGCAGGCTCCTCTCCAGCCTGGGCCCCGGTCAGGGCTCGTGCAGGAGGCAACCAATCAACATGTTTCTCTCACATCCACGTTTCCATCTGTCTTTCCCTCTCTCTTCCACACTCCCTAAAAATCAATGGGAAAATATCCTCAAGTGAGGATTAACAACAACAACAAATAAAAGCACATGAAAACATGGGACAAGATGGTGGGGAGGGTGGATCACAAATGTTGTTTTAGTTGTGTTCTTCTCTCCCTCCCCCCGCAAAACACTGTGATGTTTGTAAAAGGTTTATTACAAGCTGGTTCCTGGATATGAAAATAAAGGACAACACTCGGTACATGCATTATTTGTATAGCATGATGCCAAGGGTCACTATGAAAAACATGTCGTTCTCTCTGGAAACTGACATCCAAACATGAACAAAGCAAGGTCCTGGCCTGCAGGAACTCACAATTTAGAGTAATTGTCACAGCACAGAACCAGGACTAGATTCCTATTTATTTGGTTAGGCTTGTAATTGACTAATGCATAAATTAGGTTTTAAACCATATGCTCATCTGGGGGCTGAATACTCCCGACTTCACAAATGCTGTCATAAAAATGCACTGGTCTGCAGAGGACCCACAGTGTTCAATGACTTGGAAGAGGGATGAGGAATGTTAGGACAATGAGCCCAGCTTTCATTCCTTGTGGCTTACTTCTGAAAAGATTCCACAGTGCAATACTATTTGTTTCCCACAAATAATATACAATTCATTCTTCCTTTGAGACTCTACCTTGGGAGGAAACTTAGATGCATGAGCCATTAGTACTAATTACTCATAATGTCTCAGGGATTTAGAACAATTACTACTAAGGTTATGGCCTGGAAACAGAATAATTACACTAATTGGAATTCATCAGATATCCATCTTCATAGTAAGCACAACTGATGAGGTGAAATTTACTATCCATAAATGGAAATCATCTAAACTTCCAAAGGTGACTTTCAAAAGACATGAGCCCTCCATGAATATAATGTACTGTAGGCAACCTTTGACACTGAACAAATGTGGAGAGCTTGGTATGTTACAAAGCACAGTCATGGGTCAACAAAACTAACACATCCCTGCCTCCTGAGTCTTTCTATCTAGAGACATTAAATAATCACATCAGTTTTGATAAATGTAAGGACAAAAAATAAAATGGCAAGTGCTATGGGAGGTGTGGGGACAGTCAGGGAAGGCATCTCTGAGAAAAGTGACATTTAAGCTGTGGAGTACTTGGACAGTGGGAAAAAAAATATTCCAGGCAGAAGGAACAGTAGGAAAGACCTTGGAACATTGTGCAGGTGGTGTGGCTAGAGAACAGAAGGTGGGTGAGAGAGTAAGAATGAAAGGGGGTGCAAGAGGGAAACAGGTGGTGAAGATGCAAGACCTTGCAGGTCAGTGAAGGATTTTATTATTTTATTCTAAGGGTATTATATAAAGTCTTAGGCACAGGAATGTCAGGCTTAGATTTAGATGAGTATTGGGCTGTAATCAAGAACAGGAATAGAGGCTTTGACAAGATTCATGGCTTAGAGGGTGGGTGAAGGGGAGCAAAGTCCACCAGCCCAAATGCCTCTTTAGGGTACTGGTTATTTTATGCTGGTTAATTTTAAGAAATAGAAGGTCTGGGAGAAGCTCTAAAAGTCAAGTAGAGCCCTAACCGGTTTGGCTCAGTAGATAAGAGTGTCGGCCTGCAGACTGAAGGGTCCCAGGTTCGATTCTGGTCAAGGACATGTACCTTGGTTGTGGGCACATCCCCAGTAGGGGGTGTGCAGGAGGCAGCTGATCAATGTTTCTCTCTCATTAGTGTTCCTAGCTCTCCCTCTCCCTTCCTCTCTGTAAAAAATCAATAAAATATATATATTTTTAAAAATAAAAATAAAAGTCAAGTAGAAGTTATCCTTCGTAAAAGGGCCTTTTTGAAGGAATCTCCATTTGTAAGGGTGTTTTCCCTATTGTATCAGGAAGGTATCTAAATCCCTAGAAACTGTTATCAATCAAAAAGGCATAGACTTAAATCTGAATAATAATTTTGCCCTTGTTACTGGTACTTTTTCTGGTAACTTCCCATAACTCACTCTCTACACCCAACATCTTCTTTTGTCTTTAGTTGAAGGTGGTATACCTATTATTAAAATTGAATTTTAATCTGTCTCAACTTGATTATCAGACGAGCTAGAAGAACCTTGAAAGGTGTAGGAAAAATTTTCCTCCCCAACAAGGGAAATGGGCATATGTGTGAAATAATTACAAAGTAGATTTGATAGACCTTTGTTACCAGGAAGAACCCTTCTTTCTGGAATAAATGGAAGAAAGTGCTATTGACCAAGACAGTGAGCATTGAAAGTAGACCGTGGGCATTGGCTTGAAAATAAAGGCCATATAAATTAAAGAGCTAAAATAAGATGTTCTATAGTAACTCACATGTCTCATGCAGAAAATTTGCCAGTGAAAATTTTTATGAAAGATATTGATCAGTATCAACTTCCCATTATCTTTAGGGCCAGTGGTTTATCTGGTCTAGTAAAATTGAATGATTATATTCAATTAGACTGTGGAATAATGAAGCAATATTTTTATTGTCATAGTTAACACAATGTGACACAATCTGAAATTTGAAACAGAAAGCAGTAATTGCATCATCTGAGAGGGCACCCTCAAAAGTTAAAAATTGCTTTTTTTAAAAGGGCCTCTCAAAAGAGTTAAGTGTGGACATACCCACATCCACATTTGTCGAGAATGTCCCTCAAAGAATCCCTTAAGTATCACTATTTGTCTTATTGCCTGGAAAAACCCCAAAATTCATTAGCCTTGACTTTTATGTCATCAAAGACTCCTGACACATGTGATTCCTGACACACCTTCCTTCCCAATACTTAGTGTCCCACTATATAGAAACCTAGACCTCCACCCATTCCTCCTACATGGGCTTTTGTTAAAGCGTCTGTCTTCTAATGTCTTCAAGTCTCCATCCATTAAGACTAGCCCCCTAGTAACATTCTGTATGGCAAATCCCTACCAATAAGCATGGATGCTAGAACAGAATTTGAAACAGGCCTGCACATATGGTCAATTCTTCCATTATTGGATGGGAGATTTTAAAGTGGGCTTTCTCAGAACAACTCTATTTACTCAAGACTAGATGGTTCTTTACACTATATGTGCTAAGTCAATCCTTCTCTCTTCCTTTATGCACTCTCTTGTAAAATTCAGGTATATATATTAAAAAAAAAACCTAATGAAAAAGCTTTCAGGCAGAGGAAAAGCATGGTAATATACTATATAGTACTAGAGTGAAAACTAGGTTTCACTATGTTAGTGCCTATTGAATAGTGGTGGCTACCTAAAGTACTGTGTTGAGAAGGATCCTCAGGCTTCATCCGTGTCCCCATGTCCATCATGAGTACAACAGAGGGAATGACGCCTGCACACCCCCTTTGCACCTCTGGGGGACACTGGAGCCACAGAAACATGGCTTTGAATCCCACGCCAGGCTCTAGCTCTTCTAGCAATGTGAATCTTAGCGAGATTACCGTCTCTGCATCTAATGTGTCAGATGAGGTCACCTATGCTTGCCCCACCTGGATTCATGAGCATTAAACCGGGGGCTCAAGGGTTGGGAGTTCCTCCACTTCCTTCGTGAAGCAGGAAGGCATGAAGCAGCACTTTGCATAGAAGCTTGAAATTGTTCTTCAGTGTAAAATACCTTCCTTGGCATAAAACATAAATTGTGATGAGCTGAGTGGTATCCCCCAAAAATTCCTTTGTTGAAGCCCTAAACTCCAGCACCTCAACATGTGCCTGTATTTGGAGATATGGCCTCGAAAGAGATGATTAAGTTAAAATGAGGCCATTAGGGCAAACCTTTCATCCAATAGCATGGTGTCCTTATAAAAAAAAAATTAGGACACACTGGAAGAGACACCAGGGATGCAAGTGCACAGATGAAAGATCGTGAGAACAGAGCAAGCAGGAGGCCATCTGCAAGCCAAGGAGAGAACCCGGAAAAATCACACTGTCAACGCCTTGATTTGGGGTTTCTAGCCTCCATAACTGTGAGAAAATCAATTTCTGTCATGTAGGCCACCCAGGCAGGGGTATTTGTAATGGCAACACAACAGACTAACAGGGGAACAAAGCGCCAGTGTCTTCCACCAACTCTATTACTGCATATGCATCTGAACCCTCTCCTACCCATTGGCTCCCTCCTCTTGCCGGGCTGTGTTCTTTTCACCCTGGGAACACAGGAAGGGAGCCCTGGGGCTCAGAAACAAGAGGTAACGTTGACTGCTGACCTAGAATAATGTAGTTTTGCTTCCTGTATTGTACTTACCAGAAACCCTGCCCACACAAGGGGAATACAGACACTCCTGGGAACAGAAAGGAACGGTGTTCCCCTCTCTCCATCCAAACACATGGCTGCAAAATTACCATGCTGAACTTCCCTCAAGCACGGCCATTTCCTCCTTTTCAGGGTTTTTTTTAAATAAGAAATTCTGTTGCTCACAGGTGCCCCTCCCTCTCTCAAGACTGAACTGTTTAATTAGGTAGGGAGGTAGTTTAATGTGCTATCAGAATCCAATTTAAATGGAAATACGTCCCGGCCAATTAAACCTCACACTAACCAGTGCATGCATATTAGTGCTCTAAAACATTTGTTCTAGCAGTTAGATATTTTCTCTACCAGGTAAACTATGCAAACCACTGCCAGCGTGTCAGGGCCTGCTGGTTTGCCACGCGGCGCGCTGCTCATGTTAAAGACCCTAAGCGTTTGGGTGTCATCTTGCCTTTTAGATAGATCTCCTCCAGTTCACACCCTCTTCCAACAGGAATCATGCCCAGCTCAAATTTGGCTTGAGTTTTTTCACTCCCCTGGGAAACAGCAGTAACATTTCTTGCAGTCTGACATCATCCTGGACTTCTTTGTCCTTTATCTGAGAGTCCTGGCTCCCACTGCAGAAGTGACAAAGGATCCTCCATCGGTCATCCGCCCAGCCAAGGGGGATCAATACAAGAACGAGACCCGCAAGTAGTGCCTCTTGGTCTAAAGAAGGTAAGTGAAAGGGGTTAGCATGAGGGCATTTGTCCTGATTTGCCAACTGTTCCCTCTAACCACCACTTCTTCCCTGAACGTTTTAATATTTGTTGCTGGGAGCAAGGATACAGTTGTTGTTGTTGTTTTTTTAAAAAAAAAGTGTTAGTATTGACAGCATTAAAATTTTAAATACAAAAAAGCAAAAAAGTGATATTTTTTAAGTAGAAAGGGCTAATTAACGTGGTTATTTGGATGAGGGGGGGAGATGTGAAGACTGCTGAAAATTCATGTTTTTGTTGTTGAATTCACTTTTTTATTACATTCTCTACATTCAGAGTTAGTAGTCAATTAAACATAGTATCTTAGAAATATTACTAGAATGCTTTTCCCACTGAGAGTGCACTGCATTTAAAACTACAACTCTTACCTTAGTGAAATCTTGTGCTGTGATTCCATTGTGTAGTTACTCCTCTCTGCATTGTGGCCAGTTGCAGTCTCCTAAGACAACCGCCTACCCAGGAAACCCTAGTACAGCTGAAATCAGCCCTAAGCTCTCTGGATGGCGGAAACAAAACCAGTTTGAATAGGAAGGGTAGAGGTGAAGAAGGTGAGCTACTAATGTTTGTCTCTTACACCAATGAAACCTTCAAGGAGACTTTATTAGTCAACCATTGGACTGGATTTGGGAGAAGAGTAACATTCAGATGTGAGTCACATGAAGAAACACACACCTGGGAAACCATTATCCATCTTGTCTTGACAACGTTTTCGAGAACATTGGGACAAACACTTGTTGCTATTTGTCTGAAAACCAACACTGACATTTCTGGAACCCAGTTTCTGAAGTCCAGTTGGGTGAGGTCTCAACAAAAGATCACCAGGACTACTGAGGAAATGCTTTTGCCACAATAATCCTCCTGTCAACGGGGTGGTCTCCACCAGATTGGGTTACCACAAGAAGACCCAGGAACTACTTGTAACTTCCAATTGTTAACTAAGATCCTTTCTTTTTTCCTCAGGAAAATGAGTCATTCAGAAAAGATTCCAGAACACCTTGTTTAACCAAAACAATGTATTTAGTAAATACCCTAGCAGTCACATAACCTTACTCTACCTTCTTGATGAAATGCAGGATAAAGGGAGAAAATCACCTCAAATCTCCCCACCTGGAAATCACTGATTTCTCTAGATTTTCCTTTCCCCCAGTCATCTTAAATATGCCCAAGGCAAATATAGGAGCTCTTGATCCTCTGTTGAAACAGATGAGAACATTTTGTAAAGGTCAAAGACAGCAAATATTCCTACAGCCCCTACTGTTTCCAAGATAGCTCAGAGAAGCTTAAGACAGTGTTCTGTGAAGACCCAACAATTCTAAGGAGAACTTTTTCTATTTATCCTGAAGAAATAGGAATGTTCTGACAGTAGTTACTAAATGGTTGCTATTGTTTTCCCTTTTAATATTCTACTTCCACAATTAGATTTTGTTACTATTTGATTTGGCTATTACATTAACCTAGGTAGTAATGGTGTTTTGAAGGGCTGTCAACGGGTAAATGATGTGGGTCTTTTCAAAATCACTTTGCCAAGCAATTCAGGAAACTTGTAATGTAGAAAGTTCAACCAGGAAAAACTATTCTCTAGCACCTATTCTTCAGAGACTTAAAAAAAGAGGTTTTAATTTGAACTTATTTTAGGAATACATCTTTTTCTGAACCTGCAAAATTATAAGAACTTAAAGCATTATAAAAACTGTGAGGTCATCAAATTCATCAAAGCTTATTCTCTATTGAAATGTCTAAAGATGATCATTTAAAAATAGGAATTGAACTTGTGTCTTTTCTAAACTTCACTATCAGTTTCACTAAATACAAATGTAAACACTTAACATTGCTAACATCAGTTTCAAACATCTAAATAACAAGGTTTGAAAAATTTTTTAACATGTACCTCAGTTCCATATTTTAAATGACTACTTCAGAAACTTAGAGCCCTTTAAATCCTCTAAATCAGCCCAAATACTATAAATGATCATTCTAAAGAAAAAAAGATTAAACCTCCTGTATTATGCAGCTCTCAAACCCAGAAGCCAGATAACACTGGTAATCAGCATAAAAGCTCATGTCCACCCATCACCTCCCACAACGCTGCAGCTGCATGCTGGATTTCCCTGGAACATTTCTAGGGCCTGAAGTTTGATGATCCCACTTGCTCTGTAGTCCCCTAATTAGTCTAAAACCAACTGGCTTATTTTCAAACATGTAACCTCCATGTACAGCTCCCAACCTTGTACTACTATTAATTTTAGGTGGAAAACAAAAGATATGGCATTAAGATTTCGTTTTATGAGCCAATTTATTGAATACATGCCATGAATTCTTTGGCAGATGAAGGAAGTCAGGGGCCTATACTGTAAGAAGCAAAGGTCGGTTGAGAAGAAAAATGGTGCATAGATAAAGCAGCAGGTGGGCGCTGGAGACAAGGGGCATAGCGATGTATCAACAAGTAGTTCTTTCTGCGGGGCGGGGAGGGGGGGCGGGCACGGCTGCGGCAGAGAGACACACATAGACTCCAACTTGGATTTTCAAAAAAGTGGGAGGAATGCTTTTTTTTATGTTGCAGACAGTGAGTAAGAGGTTGACTCAAATTGAAAGGGAGGGACAGTAGGAGCGAGACTTTATTGGGAAATAACCTGGGTGTCCACTCGGCCACTAAGCAGCTCACGGGACCTTGAGTAAGCCACTAACTTTCCTAAGGGCCTTTTAAGTTCCAAAATAAGTGTTTTAGTCATGAGTTTTCAAATCTTTTGTTACGATGACATGAGTATTTACAGAGGACTTCAGTTGCAGTTAGGATAGTATTGAAAACAGCCACCGACTTCTGCAAATGAATCCCGCCCGCACCTAGGCAGAATGAAAACCAGTGAACCAACTTAGGGCTTGGTTTATTCTACTCAGGCAACTCTACTACATAGAGGGTTGACTGGTATCCGATTGGTATCTCAAAGTTAGAATTACAGCTATTTGAGTGATTGCCTCCACCTATGAGGTGTAAAGGGAAAAGTGAAGGGAGTCAAGCAAATGCACGACATTCACCCACAGTCTTTATTGGGAGCAGCCATCATCATCAGACTCAAAAAGGTATGACTTAAGGATATTAGCCTATGTTCACCGTGACAAGAGCACATCTAATCTATAAGTGACTTAATGTACCTACTGATCAAATATTGACTCTTCCCTGCATCTTCTCTATAAGACATAGTTATTCATTGAAGAACTTAGCACAACTCTCTGTAAAAAATATTGAAGATGTTAATACATTAGAAAGTTGTCCATATTACATAAGGTAAAATGGCCAAGGCTTATGGAAGTCCAATATAGCATTGTGGAGAGGAATAGGGCCATCAGACAAAGATTTGAATTATATCTCTTTCTATTAGCCCTAGAAGATTATGAACATTATTTAACCCTTATGGATGAAAAAGGGGCCACATACTAATCCTGATAAGCTCAGGGGTGGCCTGCATGGGATAAAATTCAATGAGAGCATATCAGCCAACAAATGTTCAATTCCATCCCTTAACTTCTCTAGATTTAAAATAAAATAAAAAACCTCATCAATGGAGGAAGTTTTAAAAAAGAGGCAACCACCATGTCCCAAACCTATTTTCTACAGTGAACACCTGACAGGTAAGTAAAATGTCATTTCCCTCCCAAATCCATACGATTCAAAACATGTTTAAAGAAACTATTAAAAATGACTTAATCAAAATAAGAATGACTTTACCTTCCCTCAAAAGCATAAGCCAGTGTCCAGAAGGCCAAAAAAAACCACGTGGACAGATCCCTGAATTAGATGCCTGAAAGGCTGGAACTTACTGGAGAAGGACGGATCAACCCCAAATATCTAACATTCCAAAGAAACAGGTTTGTTTGTTTTTAAGAGACCATAGTGACCAACGTCTCCATGCAGATATTTACTTGCAAAGATTTTGTCACCAGGTGACAACACCTTCCCATTCCTACATAATACAGTTTCACTCCTAGAATGGAGATAGTGGGGATGTGGGAAAGTGGAAGGGTAGTACCACGTGCGTCCTTAGAATTTTAAATATATAAATTGGTTTATATCAATCTTAATCTAATGACTACGACACTCCTTTCAAATGCCAATTAATGCACCTTGATTCAAAACACAACAAAAGCCAGTACTTTGAGGAATTTTTAAGTCTATCCCTAACATCATACAGTGAGCCTTTCTCTGAGCTCTCTCAAGTTCCAAGGACTTTCACCTTTTTTTTTCTTCATTTTAATGCCAATTCAGTGTGGAGGCTGGGGTTGTATTAACCTACCCACTTCAGACTTTTGAAACTAAGACAAGTGTCCTGGCCACATATTCAAGGTATCATAGGACTTGACTATGCCACCAGGATTATCCTAAACCTCAGACTTTAATGTCCTACCAACTACTCTCTTCAAGGCACCACCATGGCCTTGTCTGGCAACAGGCCCTCAGAAACAAGCCTATGAAACAGCTCCAGAGGTGGAGGATAAAGCAGAGCTGGGCTTCTCCCCACTTTATGGTGAATGTGCTAAATAAGATGCACTGAATAGGTGTGAGGCACTGTCCTAAAGTGTTTGAGGATTTCACTTAATCCTTAACAATAGCTCCGTATTGTAACCCCAGTTTTACAGCTGGGGATTGAGGCACAGAGAAGCTAAGCAATTGGCCAAAATTCACACAAACAGAAAATGGCTGAGACAAGATACTTAAATTAACCCAGTGAATCTGGCTCCAGAGGACAACTCCACACACTCCACCCTCCAGCCCATGCTTTCTAGATATCATTCTCCCTTCATAATGTACAAATAATAGCTGAAATACACATTTCAGAGAGACATCCAAAAAACAAACCAATAAATCCTCCCTCATCCAAAATGAACAACCACCACAACAAAATCAATTCAACCAAGTTCAAACAATGTGTAAGTGGTAAGGTGGAAATGCTGTGTAAATGCTTTGCTTCCCCACTGAACCCCATTTTCCTATGTTATCTTGAAGTGTTTCCTTATGCCCTGTGTCCCTGTGGTGCTAGCAGATGGTTTCTATTTCTCAATATCTAAAGCTTTCAGGAATTTATTCCTAGACTACGAAGCCTGCTCAATCACAACCTCCCCTCACTGATGGACTTGACTCGGCAAGAAATCTCTCTTTTCCCTGTGTTTGTTTAAAAAAAAAAAAATCAAATGCCTTTGGAAAGCCTGTTTTTGTTTTTTTTAACTTTATTTAAATCCTTAGGGTTCAGAAGGAAAACACCCTATGAGACTCTCTCAGCATCCTACTTTACCCCATGTCTGATCCCCAGAGTGTTTTGGGGGCTTGTGTCTCCTGAAAATTACAACTTAACCATATCCTGGTAAGAAATCCTGGTAAGAATTTGGCTCTATGGTTGTATTTTACTCTTGATAAGGCTCACTGGACAAGTTTTCTCACGTGACACTTACCTAGATGTCTCTCTTATCAGCTGTGGAGGAAATGGCATTTAACAGAATGGCATTTCCTTTGGCAGGCAGGGAATTTCCGTGATTTTAAGACTACCCCTGTATTTTCTCAAAAGAACTCAAATGCCATCTCTTGAGTTAATAAGCAGCCATGGGGAATTCAATGGGAGTGGTCATCCTGGCTCCATTCAACCCACTTTCGGCAAACTCCCATGCAGTGTCTCAGAATTTCCAATATGTACATCCATAAGGCCAGAAATTCCGGATTAGGATATATTAGCATCTATGAGAATGAGATCCTGTTTCTGACTGAATACACCCAGAGCCCTCAGGTCTTGATTAAACAGCAGGAAACAAAAACACAGCTCAATATACAGAAATTAGTTAGTGATGTCAATCACACAAAGTATGTTGAAATGTAGACTGAGAGGTCCAGAGGCCCCTAAGAGCCAGCTATTGTACTTATGCACTTTTTACACATATGTGTGGTCCTTAGTATAGCCTGAAAATAGAAATTACTATTCTAGTTTTAAAACAAAAAAGTAAAATCCAGAGTGGTTTGAAGTAATTTGCCCAAAGTGGCCTAGCCAGTACTAAGAGATTTTTTTAAAACCCAGTTGCTTTCCACTATTCCCTAGGAAACCTAAATAAGTAAGTAAATAAATAAATAAACATCTCCCCAACACACATCAAGAGTGTACTCTTTTTTAACATTCTGACTATGCACAACTTCAAAGTCATTTATTGATATTAATCCACAATAATTAAGCCAAAGAGTAAAGTTCATATTGCATTAGGTTATCTTAAGTCTTAAGAGACAATAAATTATAAAGATTCAGTAAAATGAGAAAACTTGATAAAATGAAGATTACACATCATCTCCCCATGTCTATATGTGTAAGTTGTTTTACCTGGTTTCCAGTTTACCAGCTAAGACTATCATTAAGATGTTAATCTTCTGATAAAGAAGGTGCAGCAATGAGAAGGTCAAAACTACACATAAGAAAAACAAAAGCCTAAGCAAACCAAGGCATGTCTTTCAACGAAATCTTACACCAAAGGCAAATGCTTTTAGCAAATAATAACTGACAGGCCTTTTGGGAACATTTTCCAAACAAAGATGTACAAGAGATCACAAAAATAAGACAAAACAATTTATATAAATCCTTTATTTAGAAGGCATTGTTTATTACAGTTTTTAAAATTCAGTAAGGTTTAATATGAGTTTTTAAGCCTCTAAGTGAACATCTTAACGTTAGATGTTCAATAAAACCCATTTGTTTAGGGTTACACTGGTAGAAATTGGAAATGAGCGTCTTAGTAGAGTAGCTAGTCTCTCTCCCTTTTACATACATATTTAGAAAGAAAATTATTTTCCAAAGACAAATATGAAGCACTATAAAATAATATTCTAAACCAACTGGCTTAATTTCATATCATTAATAAGATTTACTTTATTATATACCTGGCACCTTAATTGCTTTAAAAATGGTTTTGGGGTTTGCAATTTTTTTAATAAAACTACAATGAAAATCCAAGACATCTATTTTACAGTGATCAAGTCTCACCCAAATGTAAGTTTTTCATACTCCACTTATTTTGACCATGGAAGGAAAATAGTTTTAAATTGTTCTTAATGTGAATTAAACACACACACACACACACACACACACACACACACACACTCACACACACACACACACACACACACACACACACACACACAGTGACATCTCCAAGAACACGGAGCTGGATCCCTTTGAGCTGAGCTCTTCCATTACGTTTTCATTGGAGTGATCTGGGGAGAGAAAGGGCTCTCTTCCAGAGGCCACAGTAAAAGCACAAGCACTAGTTAAAGAGAAAAATGCCGCTGTCCATGTAGTCACTATTGAATTTTTGTCAAAAGGCCCAATTAGCTCCTTTCTCCACCTGCTAAGTCTTGGCAAAAATCGAACTAGTTACAAAGTAAGACAACTGATCTTTTTGAAAAATTCTATTTTAAAATGATTTTGCTCAGAAAACTAAGACTCATTGAATTTGGGTTTTATTGGTATATACTTGCTATTGAATTTGGTCTATATTTCAACTCACCTCTCCCTTAAAAACACAATCTACAGGGGGGAAAAAAAAGAGAAAATGTACAGATAGCCATCTAAATCATAATCAATCATTCAATACTAAGGAATAGACCAGGTACCAGGTAGCTAAACTACCAGCGTAGGCTCTTTTACATAAGGTCCAAGTTTTTATTAGAAGGAACAAAAGAGGTGATTTCCATTTTCCTGCCACGTGTTGTCTTATCAGGGTGTGCTGAAGTATAAAATTCCTATAGGTATATGTATCTGCAAAAATATACTTAGCTCTATTTTATGATACACAATGTCTCCTTTTGGATGGTAAACAAAGTAGCCCAAAGAGAAATCTAAAATGTCATAACCTGGATAATTCATATTGGAAAGAAAATCAGCCAAAGGTATATGTATTATGGCTTCTGTTAAATATTGCCAAAAAAAAAAAAAAAAAGAAGAAGAAGAAGAAAGAAAGGAATGAAGGAAGAAAGAGAAATGAACTTAACCACATTCACCCCACCAGCTGGACTGCCTTCTTCCTCCCCATGAGTGGATTTCCATCTCCATGGGGGTTTGCCTTTGGGGATTCCTACTGAAACAATGAGGTAGGAAGCAAGAGAAAAATAAAATGGTTAGGATCCTGACAAGGTAACCATTTTCTCTGCTCTGGGTTTTGTAGGCCATCTTGTTCCTATAAAAGCCAAGATGTCTCAATTTTTCCTAACTAGTGAGACCAATGTCCCTTAATCAAACGACCAGCAGCAAAAAAAAAAAAAAAAAAAAAAAAAAAAAGTCAGTGAATTGATGCAAATGAAGAGTGACCATCACTGCAGTGCTATGTTATTGGAAAAAGAACAATGGAAGTACTGGAAAGTAAAATAATAGTGTTCTATTTTTAAAAAAAACTTTAATCCACAATTTGCTCTCATTATAAACGCTAATCTTAATTTTTGGTCATTTTAAATCACTAAGAAAGAAAAGGTGAGGGATAGCCTGATAAACAAGAAACATGCACACGGGGGTAGGGGTGGAGGGGAGACTGTCATTTTTACCCAAGGGTTTCATGCCACATTTAGGGCACACGCCTTTGTTCCTCCACCTCGTAAGGGAGTGGGTGGGTGGGTGATGGAGAGATCAGACGCGGCTGCCGGGCGCCCTCCACACCCAGCTCTCCCGCGCATGCGCGAGGCCAAGACAAAGGAATAGGTAATTACAGTCCGGATTCATTCATTTTGCCCGCAGCACTGGGGATCTGTTAGCCCAGGCTGTAATCCCACGGGGAAGGGGCTGAGGGGGTCGGTCCACACCCCTTTGGGAGGAAGACCACCTCGATGCTGCTAAGGGTTTGACGGTAACCTGCCGCGTACGTGCTGCTGGCCTCGCGGGAGACCGAGGTGTGTCCACCCGGCTCGAGGCACTACCACTGCGCCCGTGTGCGCTGCGCTCATTTCAGCAGGGTGGAAATTACACACGCAAGGGCTGTCCACCGAGTCCCGTCTCAAGGCGGAAAGATCTCTGGGGAAGCAGATAAGGAGCCCAGCCAAGCATTCGATGAATATTCATGAAAAGAATGCGGTTGGTCTGTAGCCGGTAGCCGCACGTAGTGGGTGCAATCCGATCCAGGGATTCTGCAATTTCCATTTTTCGGAGGTGGGGGCGGGGGGGGGGGGGGGGGGAGGAACGGGAACCGGGCGTCGGGTTGCAGGGTTCGTGCTGGAGGCAAAACCTGCTAAACCCCAAATCTGTGCTCACAGAGGGGCTGGGCCCGTGAGGGGGCCAAGCTCGGTCAGGTTCAAGCTCACACCCTCCGGCCGGGGCTGAAGACTCCAACAATTTGAATGCTCCGAGGGGCCCACAGGTTAGTGGGAAAGCAGTTCAGCCGCGTCCGAGGCTGGGGCTTTGACCCACTCAGATGTGCTTCTGGAGGGGGGCACGTTGTCCTGGGACCCTCGCATTCCTTGGCCACTCGGAGCCAAGATTCAGGCGTCCCCACTGGCCAGGGAAACCCATCTGATAAAGCCAAAAGCCACCTCCTTCCTCCGATCAGACCAGATTCCCCATGTTCTCTCCCCGCTCGCTCCCGCCCCGCCCCACCCCCACCCTCCATTTTTACTGCTGCGCCCCTCGCACCAGGCGCTTTCTGCCCGCCGTGGACGGTTCCGATGACAGATACGCTCCCTGCAGCCCCACACACCCGGCTCTTTGGGGCTCGGTGCGCTAAAAGGGTTTCGCATTCGGCAGTTTTGTCAATTAGCAGCTTCTCTCCCGTTACCCACCATCCCCCGCCCCAACTCCGTTTATCAGACTCGCCACCCACCCCACCCCCCCCACCCCGCCGCCCCCATCCTCTCCACCAAGTGAGTGGCTGAAGTCTCACCTGGGGCGGGGGAGCTTCACCCCAGATCCCCGAAGTGCGATGGAGCCCTCGTGGAGGGACCCCATGCCCGTGGAGGGATCCCATGCCCGGCGTTGTCTAACCCGGCCCTGCACCCCCACCACCCACCCACCCACCCACCCCAGCTGCAGCGCGGAGCGGGGAGGAAGGGCCTGGGGAGCCGGGCGTGGCGCAGCGGGGGAAACAGAGACCCCAGGGGTGCCGGCACCTTGGGTCTGCGGTGGCCACGGGGCCAGGGCCACCCGGACGCGCCTCCTTACCGGCTCTGGGTGCCTGTGCCGCCCCTGGGGGAACGCGGTGCCGCCGAGGGGCCCGGGTCGCTGGCGTCGTCCGGCCGGGTGGCTGGCCGCTGGCGGAGGCTCTCTCTCCCGCTGGACGGCGGAGTCCGAAGCGAGGAGCAAGTTGGAGCGCTGCCGCCGCCGCCGTCGCCGCTGCCGCTACTGCCGCCGCCGCTGCAGCCACTGCATTTCTTGCGCTCGCGCTCCCCCTCCCCTTCCTGCCCAGCGCCCTCCCCCGCCGCGTCCGCCGGCCCAGCCTCCCTCTCTCTCCGGCTACCCCGCCCGCCGCCCTCCCCCTCCCCCTCCCCCTCCATCTCGGTGCCCCGCCCGCCTCCCCTCCACTCCCCTCCACTTCTGTGCGCTCCCTAAGTCCCCTCCCCTCCCCCTAGCCCCTTCTCCATCCCCATCCCGGTGGTCCCCCCTTGCCCCCTCCTCTCCATCCCTGCACCCCTCCTGCTTCTCTGGATCTGCCCTCCATCTGGGTTTCCCACTCGCTCCCCACCACTCCATTCTGGGGCCCACCGCCCGGGTGCCTCCCCTCCCCCCCTGCGCTGGGCTGCCCGTGGGTGGGTGGGTAGGTCGGTCTCTCTCTCTCTCTCTCTCTCTCTCTCTCTCTCTCTCTCTCTCAACGGCTGGATAGAAGTGCTCCGGCTATGGCTCAGACTTAAGGGGCTGCCTGGAGGTGATGAATAACGCCCCCTGCCACCTGCTACCCTGCTCAGCACCCCATTCCCGTCAGCTCGCGACATCGGGCTCAGATGCTTATACCCTGGCAGACAGTGAAGTTGGGGGTGACCTGGTGGCTTCCCCTCAGCCCTTAAAGACAGATGTCCGCGAGGTGGGGGGTGGCCCCCATCGCTGGCACCTCTGGGAGGCGCCCGGCCGACCAGGCGCCCTGGGTGGGCGGCTCCCGCACGCCCCAGGTGGAGCCAGGACGGCGGCTTAAGGTCCAGCTGGCTGGGCGGGCTTCGTCGCCCTGCGAGGATGCTCTCTAGGCTTGAGAGAGAAGGGGAAGACAAGAACCCGAGGAAAGGAACCGTGGGCATTTGGTGTGTCTGTGATTTAATGGAGGCTACCGGTTCTGGGGAAGACTGGGTGAGCAGAGGCAATGCGCACAGGAGCGCACAAGTCAAAACGGGGCCAAGTAAGGCGTGTCCGGAGTCCTGGGGACTGCCACCTGGTTGAACACCGACCAGGACACAAAATTACCACCAGGGTGGGGAGAGGTGCTCACCTTGCTGATCTGTTGGCAAGAAGCAAACACAAAAGATAACATGATATCGCTTACAACGGTGGCTCCTGCGTCAGACAGCCAGTTTTACCTTCCCGCACACCCCCGTGCGAACCTTGGGAACTTCCATTTGCGGCATGTTGGCGCCCTCTGGCAGTGTTTGGATTGCTCTCCGGCTCTCGCCTGTATCCCAGCAAAGAAAGGACTGAGTTGCAGGTGTTCCTCCGGGTGGATCTGCCCTCCTGACCGGGGCCTCCATTCCATTCAGGGGCAGGGCTGTCCTCCAAAACCCGGACGACCAAACGCATGTTTAGGGGGACAGACGCCAAAGGCAAGTGCATCCGCATTCAACTTGGAAAAGGTAAGCCTATTTTTGATTGACAGAAAAAAACTCACCTGAACTCAGCTGCATTTCAGTGGGGTGGCCATGTCAACCCAGGACTATGCCAGAGGTTTGCAGTGGAAACACCCAACTGAGCAGGTATTTACAGCTTACAAGCGGCTGCACCCAATGAGACACACGCATGCAAGCTGGGAATGTTCACATTTTTAACCAAAGGGCGGTAAGAAAAAAGTAGGGATTTTGTTGGTTTGGTTTTTTTTTCATTTTTTCCTCTTTTTGCCATTTAAATGAATAACAAATAAATATCGTACAAGAACAGGAAAGCAAAGTGCAACTAGAGTTGCCTCCAAGCTATTTTACTTATTTGAATATAAATATTTATTCAATAAGTTAATATGTTCAATATGCGTCCCTCATTCCAGCACACCATCTATGAAGCTAGATGCAGGGTTTCTCAACCTCCTGCTTTGGGCTGATCATTTTCTGTTGTTGGGGGGCTGTCCTGTGCACTGTGGGATGTTTAACATCATTGCTGTCCTACCCACTAGTTACCAGTAACACACACCACCACCACATACATTCCACAGTTATGATAATCAAAAATGTCTCCTGGCATTGCTAAATGTCCCCTGGGAGGCAAAAATCACCCCAAGTCGAAAAATACTGGGCTAAAAAGTTTTAAACCATTGTGAGCAAGTCTCTAAGTTTTTACCCTGTCCTATTAGATGAGCATTTGCAATTTTATACTCAAGGCATTTATTGAGTGTATTTGTTAGGGTATCAGAGTATTTAGTTATTTCATTTAGCATTCCGTTTTTAGCCCTGTGATCTTCCAGGCACGTAAATCTCCTTAAAATTAGTAAATATATATGGTCTTATTGTGTTTGCATGATAAGCCACCGATTGTTATGTTCTGTTTTCTCTTTTACCAATTTTTCAGAAAAAGACAACATAAAAATTAATGTTTGGTGTACCTTCGGTGCTTCTGGCTAACTTTTCATGATGGAGAAAACAAGCCTTTCAAGGGTGTGAGTGGAATACAGATCATGGGTTTCCATTGAAATGAGAGGCAAAAGCTTACACCAGTGACTCTGTGGTCTCCTCAGTTTTGTCTTCCATCAAATTTAGCTGTTCTCTTAAAATATTTTTAAGGCATTCTGTTTTAATTAAATAATGATGAAACTGGCTGACAATGCTATTAGCTTAAAGAATGGAACCTTTTCCAGAACTTATAAACATGTATCAAATGGTAGCCAAAATGTTTCCTTGCAGTACAGTACTCTATAAAGTCCAATTTGGTGATATTTTTAGTTGCTCATCTAAGATTTTTTGAAACACACACCTAAGGAATTAATGACTAAGCATTTGAAGCTCTGCAGTCTAGAAAATTGTTAATATTAACTATTATGGATGTCACTGGCTGTTGAGATTATGGACTTGGGAGCATATATTAAAGATGCAAATTCTAATAAATTGAATTACCTTTCAACATTACATCATGAAAATAAAAACTGTTTTACTCTCCAAATGAAATCAATACATTTTTCATAAACAAAGCTGGACATTCTGGGTTGTGAAATGAATTCCATTGTTATTTTCAATTACCTACATAATTGATTTCAGTGAATCCTAGCCTGCACTATGAAAATATTTATCAAAAGGATACATTATTCAGTGACTACTGATTTTCGCTAAAGTATTCGCTATAGAATTACTTGCAATATAATGGACTTATCATCACCTAAGCTACTAGTCAGTTTAGCAAAACTTTGGTGTGTGTTCGCCTTTTCAAATAGTCCCTGTTATGTGTCAATTGAGAGTCCACAATAATCCTTTAGAGCTCAGCTCACCTCCAAAACTCACCCACAACTCCCCTTTCCTATCTCCCATATCACCTATTTAGGCCTGGCATCCTCCCCAGTTTCCCATACTGTCCTCCTAAATAGTAAAAAGAGGATTAAAGTCCCCAATAAAAGATGCAGACCAACATGAATGAAGCAAAAACCTAATGACAGCATTGTCACCCCAGTGTTAACTATGGCCACCTTTGCTGGGCGTCGTCCTGGCTGGCTCCTGTTTAAGGCCACTGAATTAGCCCAAACACCCCAAGACCCATGCAGAGAATTTAATAGATGTAGCTCTACTGGTAAGTGTTGGCTAGAGGCCTGAATTGCTACAGTTTGCTCACAAGATCTCATCTACAAATTGAAAGCTCAAGGCCAGATA
Organism: Cnephaeus nilssonii; assembly: GCF_951640355.1. NCBI lineage: Eukaryota > Metazoa > Chordata > Mammalia > Chiroptera > Vespertilionidae > Cnephaeus > Cnephaeus nilssonii. Next base: position 98,272,114 of record NC_137073.1, read on the forward strand.
GCTGTCATTATAGTGTGAAAATGTACAGCTTTTCCCCACTAAATATATTTATAATTTTTAATCAAAGACCAATATTGAAATCTATATAGTCTTTATGTCATCTTTTCCCTTCTTACAACCACCTTCCCTCCTCCCCCTGCCTCCCCCCCATTATTACAGCCTCACCGTTCACATAGCCAAGAGAAAGGACTTCCTTGGGTTCACTCAGCCGTTCCCAAGCAGGACAGTGGTAACATCTGGAGGCATTTCGAAGGAAGGGAGCATAAGAGGGCAAAGTACCACTGGCCTCTGATGGATAAAGATCAGGATGGCTACGAAAGCATCCTACAATGCACACAGAACAGCCCTACATCAGGCAGATACCCAGTCCAAAATGTCAAAATGAGTGGGAGAAACCTTCGTTCCAAAGCCCATGCAGTGGGGAAACGCCTGGTTTTCGTGCAGTGCTGTCAGGGGAATCGCCTCTTGCTGTGGTTCAGGTGTCTTCAGCAGGCAGCTGGTTTGGAGGCACAAAGATAGAGCAGAGTTCTCCTCTGGCCAGGGGCCTGCTTGGTGCCCTGAGCTCTCTACTGGGCCTGCTGTGCGCCCTGAGCCCTTTACTGACCACCTTCCTGGACTGGAGCCCAAATCCACGCAGTCACTGGAGAGCAGTGCCAAAGATTAACACCAGGGAGTGTGAATTCCACTCTCTGTTACTGCACGCTGAGCCACTGGAGGAAAACAAATTAACTTGGGTTCCCTGTTTCACGTTCCCTTTGTGTTCTGTGAAAGGAACCTGAGCAAACATGTGTTTACTACGAAGCGCTGGCCTTGAAATGGAAGCAGCAACCTGGCCTTGGCACGAACACGAGGCACGTGTTTGCCCAGGATAAAAGGCGGATAAAGAGCAGCCTTAGACTCTGCCTGAAAGGTTCTCACTCCCAACTCCATTCTCCCTGCCATCGACCTCAATTTCCCCACCTACGCCTTCAGTCCCAAAGTACTTTCTCCGCTCTCCAGCGCTTTCTGTTAAGAAAACAACACAAAACCAGTGATGGACGGATGTTCGCCTCACTAACCAGCAAGGGCTCTTTTCAGGCAGCGCCTACCTGTTTCTATAGACACAGGGCCTGGGATTAGAGGGAGTTCAGTGTTGGGAAAACAGTCCTTAATACTTTGGCTGCCCTTCCCCCATAATCCCCCACTAAACCCTTCAAAGAACAAGTTACTTTACAGTGGCTAAAGAATGTTGTAGAACAATTGTTCCCGTAGGTCTCATCCTGAATACAGGAGATTGTAGAGGCTCCGGTAGGTGCTCGATAGCGCTGTCTCACCCCATTCCTTGTTTACTACCCTATTCTTCTCTCAGATCAGCCCCTGCTGGTAATTAAAATGGTTGAAACTGAACTCCATTGCAGGGAATGGCGCCCAAAATAAATTGGTAAATGCACGAGCACGTTGCCAAACAGAATGCAGAGGATGCATAATTTTTGCTGTGAATTAGTGAGGGGTGCTGTTTCTCCCGATGACTCCACGTGCACATGCTGTCCAAATCCCCACATCTGCTTAGCTCTGCTCTGTGGATAGACTCCCAAAGACCCGCAGATGCCAGAACCCAACTGCCCGCCAAGCCCAGGGGCCTCCTCAGGTTAGCTCAGCCCAATGTCAGAAAGGACTTCTCGCCAAACCAAAAAAAGTAAGACAGTGAGAAAGGAGAGAGCCAAGCTTAAAGTGTACTAAGGGACAAGCTGGCATAAACAGTCGAGGATATCTACACAAACAAAACCAAAAAGGAAACAAGCAAAGCAGCTACTGTGTCAGCAGTTTTCAGGGTAACCCCATGCCATCTATGAAGAGGAGGCAGCCTGTCACAGTGATGGACCATGGTATTTGACACAACAAGAAAATCATGGTTCTTGTCCCTGTTCCCGAAGGACTTGGAACAAAATTTTAAAAAATAATAGTAAAGCAATTTCATTGCAATGAAAATATTTATTTGATCAAAATTGAACAACAAAGAAAGATGTCAAAAACAACTTTTTAGGTGCCTAAAGCAAGTTGGTGAACAGGTGGTATGGAACTGTCCCATTGTGCTCTAAATCAACACACGGGGAAGTGTTTGCAGGGTTTTAGCCCCAACTGTCGCTCTCACTGAGAACTGGAGTCATGTCAGAGGTGGGGTGGAGGTTGCTCAGCTTTCTAACACCATGAACGAGTGTTTTTGCAATGACCACTCATTACTTTAAGGAGAATATATAATTGTGTGCATTGTTCAGGAGACCTGTTCCAGGCTGAGCAATCACTGCTTAGAGATTGCCTCCTCGTCAGCTTTCTCTGCACTCCGTATTTGAACTCTACACTTCTGTTTCTTGCATTTTCTGCTGCTTCACCTTTAAATGAGTGGATGAAGAATGTGGCCCTAGCCCTGGCACCCTTTTGGCTGTTGGCCCAGGTCTCTGAGGCATCCCACTCTGATCCACTTCTAATGCAAAAGACCTCTCCCACTCTTGATGGCAAGAGCAAGATGTTAGCCTATAATTAGCACCTATTGTACCATCCATATGTTAACTTACTTTTTGCATTGATGGGCCAGTAATCAACACAAAGTTCTGTTCTCTATACAACACTGGTTTTTGTCTTTCTCGATCTATCTGAATGATCTAATACACAGCATTGCTGCTGAATCAAAGTCACTTAAGCATTTTATCTTCTATTGAAGGCCAATTAACTTCCTTTATGTTTTTCTTTTACTTCTAATCACGCTGCTGTGACAGCTTTAAACACATAGTTCTCATCTTTTAAAATATTTTCTCAGTTTAAGTTTCTAGCAGTGGGATCCATCAATCATTGCTATGCTGATTTTTATGGTTTCTGTCCTCCACTGAGATTTTAAAATTCAGTGTAACCAGAAAATTTAACAAAACCTGTTTCCCCAGCAACAACACCAGTACATGTCACATAAATGTTTAGGTGCAAAATGGTTTTAAGCTGCATGTATTTAATTACCGACAAGAATTGACTTTGTTTTTCCAATCCTGCTTCACTGTTTGGGTTTCGTCTGGGGAAACTGATTCCGTTCTTACAGATTAGTTCTCTTTGACATCTGTTGAACTCCATTGGACTATGACCAGGGGAGATAGAACATCTTAGTGGCTGAATTGACAAGCTTGGTTTTTAGTTAGTAATGGTTTCAAACCCTAATTTTGCTTCCACTTTCTAGCTTTTTTTTATTTAGAACATAATCCTTCCTGATTTTTAGCCTTAGTCTTTTTCATCTGGAAAATGGGAAAATTCCAACCTCCCTGCGTTGTTCTGAGGATTCTATAAGAAAATGTGTTTAAAGCTCTTAGCCAATTCATAAAACACAGTCAGCAAATGTGTCCTAGGAACCTGATTGTAGAGCGCCACCAGTAGGACCATTAAGGAAGAGATAAAATGAGAGTTGAGTATTGTATCAGGGATTGCAGGAGGGAACAGCTAGTTATAATGAAACACCTGAATAATACAGCTACATTTGCTCAAGGAATTTAGCTCCAAGCTTCCTGGCAGCCAAAAGAAAAGATGAAAATATTATGGACTATTAATTTATCTAATAAAAGCAAACATTTTCAAGTGTATCAGGAGGGGCAAGTCTTCCCAGCAATCAGCTTTAAGAGGAATGTGTTGCTAGATTCCTTTATGTAAAGGATACCGAATTTCATAAAGGACAAATTTTCAATGATTATTTTTACTGCCACTGACTTCTTCAAGTACTGTGTTGACAGAAAAATAATAAGAAATATTTGTATTTTAAGGTCTTCTTCTTCTTCTCCCTCTCCTCCTCCTCCACCTCCTCCTAAACTTAACTTATGTTTTGGCCCAAGTAAAGGGTTCCCCCATTTGTGTCTAAAGGGTGCCATAGGAGTCTGGCAGTAGACACCCCACATCTTGTTGGCAGCTGCTTAAAATCAGCTCGAGGGCCTGCAGAAGGGAAGCCCCAGGGGCGGGAATCAAAGAAGCCATAAGTGGCTCCTAGGGAACAAGTGGGGAGGAGGGAGGGAGGTGATAAGCATGAGGTCCTACTGTGCACAGCTCCCTCTGGGGTGGAGATGGGAGGGGGGCCTTGCTGAAGTCTGGGAGAGAAGCTAACACAAACCTTTTGCCAAAAGCTGAGAGAAATAGGCTTGGCCTGAAGGACAAATGTAACAACAAGTAGAAAGTTTAAAAATACTACCCACTGCATAAATCTATTTTCATACTATATTTCTTAAAGTTGTTATTACCTGATGATCATCTCAAAGGTAGTGATACTTTTTTTAAAAAAGACATTTTAAACTAAGGGTAAACATACAGCCTCCCTGCCTTCAAAAATATACAATCTAATGTGACACTTATAACTTAGAAAGGGCCAAATAGTGACTAGTTTAGGTTTTGCAAGCCATGTGATTTCTGTCGGGCACTAGGCAACTCTGCCATTATCTGAAGAAAGCGGCCATAGATCATGTGAAAACCAGTGGACATGGCTGTGTTCCAATAAAGCTTTATTTACAAAACAACACGTGGCAGGTCAGCTTTGACACAGAGCTACCGTTTGCCCACCGCTGGTCTAGATTAATAACAATTTCCTCCTGCTAAAATCACCAATTCCTATCTTTTCTTTTCACTAAGCTAAACTCTATACCTTCTTTCAAATCTTCAAATCCATTCAGATTTTTTTTAATCCCTTCAAAACATTTATGACTGCCTGACACAAAAGGTGATGAAAATTTTGTATTTAATCTCAATTTCCTTTAAAAGAAGCTTATGCTTTCTTCTGAGCTTTATTTTATTTAAAACTCATAATTTCACACTTACTATCCCATAATTGAAAGCTAGCTTGAAATATTTGTCAGTCTGGTCTGGAATTACCTTTTTGTAAAGAAACAAAATAGGGGTGCGGGGTGCAAATGAAGTCAGCCAATCAGAAGAGAAGAAGCCATAACACATCTTAGAGGGAAATATTACGCATAATAAGTACCAGACTTGGTGCAGACATTTTTCTGAAAGGATCAGTTTTAAATATTATACAATAAAAAGCTTTTCCTTCATGATACAGGATATCGGATGAACTCTGGGTAAATACATAGACACAGATTTGTTTCCATTTATCTTAGACTCTTTCCTGGAGATTGTGGTTTATAATTTTGAATCTGAATTTAATTCCTGCTCTATTATTAAATGTTGAGAACTGTTCAGAGGTTAAGCTTACTTCAAATCTAAAATGTTGTTGAAACAACTTTTTAAGACTGCCCTTTTTAATCTCTGACATTTAGAGCAGGAGGAAACCACGTGACCCAGGAATGCATAGCCAGTACCACCTCCCACGTCCAGGGTGGACATCACTAATCAATCAATAAATATCATTCAATTCAGCATTTTTTGTAGCCAACAAATTCTTTGTAATATTATATACCCAAGATACCTCTGCCAATTAGATATCCCCCAAGATATCTTATGTGACATTGAACTTTCATTTCCAGTGTAGTCGAATCCTCCTTTTACAAACTGGAAGATCATAGGTTAAATATTCTTCTAAGTACTAAGCACAATTCTCATCAATTTAATGCCCTCTCTACCTCTACTTTCCAAATACCAGATTACCCATAGACCATGGTGGGGTGGGTGTCACCATTATTGCAATATGAATTCATATGCAAACTAAACATACTTATGGAGCACCTGCTAAATGCCAGAAACTGTTTCTGAGTGCCAGGGATTCAGCAATCAACAAAGCAGATGAGGTTCTTGTGGGCATGAGAGATAAAAATAAAACTTTAGAGAAGTTTTATTGTGATGGGAAGCAAAGAAAGAATTGGGGATTAATGAAAAATTTTTGTTGATTTTTTAAAAATAAAAGCCATTGATACAAATATTTATGTCTAATGAAATGTGCAAGGGGAGGAAGCCTTTGAGAATGTAGGAGAAAGAGGGGGGATCATTACAGATGCAAAGTCCTTGAGCCCTTGAAGCAGAAGAGAGAGGAGCTGGCCTCTCTAGGAGCAGGGATATTTCACTCACATGTAGCCTACAGGGAAGATGGGCACACAGCGTGGGAGGATATTAGGTAAACAGGTTATGAAGGTGAACCACGTTTCCAAATTTTAACTTATATACATGGTCCTTCTGTTATAAAACATAAGTTCCAGGAGGTTTGGGATTCTTGTCCACTTTGTTCACTGTTATAAGCTAGAATATTAGGCGCTCAAAAAATATTTATTGAAGAAAAAGCACTGTAGAGCAACTAGTTTTGCCAAGTCTGATTTTCCAAATAACCACTAGGTGGCAGGCTCGTTCAAGAAAAGTGTCACCTGGTTGGCTAATTTCTGTAGTGAGATAAATGCTAAATCCTGAGAAGTGACTTTTTAATGAAGTCTTATAAACTAGAAACAAATGAATTAAAGCATTGGGATGTGTATGTACTTACTTGTCTTGTGACAGACAAGACTTTATGCAACCATGAGAAAGAAAATAAAATGCAAAGACTGGCTAGGTATCCATGCTTCTTATGATATGAAATTATTTCCTCTTAAAATTATGTACCCTTAAAACAATCACTCTTACTGCTTCAAGCTATTTCTCACATGTGGTGAGTTTCAGAGTCACAAGATGAATGTAAAATGCTAAAGGAGCCCCAAAGTGAAACAGGATCCTCTTTGAGGCCACCTGAACTTGAATTTCCTTTTTATAAATAACCTTAGAATAGCCCTTTTGTAAGGCAATCTTTCTCGGTATTTCTCATAAGATAATATCTTTTTTATTTGTTCATTTGTTAATCCTCACCAAAGGATATTTTTCCATTGATTTTTAGAGAGACTGGAAGAAAGGGACAGGGGTGGTGGGGGTGGGGACATCAATGAGAGACATCAACTAGTTGCCCTTCTGGGGCTGGGGTCAAACCTGCAACCCAGGTACATGCCCTTGATTGGGAATCAAACTCTGGACCCTTTGGTGCATGGGCAGACATTCTAACCACTGAGTACACAGGCCAGGGCAAGATAATATCAATGTTTTCTTTTTTCTTTCTTTTTTTTTTCTTTTTCAATTACACCCTGGGATAAAAAAAAAAAAAAATGCAGTGAAGGTTAATTCTTTCTCTTTTTAGAAAAAGTGGCATACAAAGTTTGAATTTAACATTTCTGCATAATTAAACCCTTGACACTGTTTTGTTTTGTTTTGTTTTGCTGGTTTTGCTTTGTTTATGGTAGATTGCATTATTCAAAGCCTTTGCTGCCCTCCCTGGTGAAGGATTGTACTTCCCCACCCACTGATACCAGACTGGCTGCCTAATTTGAGAGGATCCTCCCTGGCTCACTGAGGTCAGGAGTGACCATGTGACCTGCTTTGCGAGACAAGACATGCATCCCTTATGAACAGAAGTTTTAAGAACCAGCTCTTGGTTTGCCATCTCTCCTATCCCTTCACCTGAGACTACCAATTTCCACCCAAGGGCTGCTCTCCCTTCTAGCTATGCGGTTGTGCAGCCCATGATGGACATGTCGTGTGGGTGAGAAATGAGTGTGTTGTCATTAGCCTCTGAGATCTGAGGGCTCTTTTTTATTGCAGCATAACTTTCTTAGTCTAGGGCAGTGATGGGCAACCTTTTGAGCTTGGTGTGTCAAACTTCGCCAAAAAACTGAGCATAACTCGGGTAGTGTGTCACTTTGAGGAAAAAACTAACTCTAAGACTCTAGTCGCAAATGTTTCATCCTCAGGAGCAGCAAATGTTTCATCCTCGGCATGCGGCCGCGTGTCATCAGAAATGGCTATGCGTGTCAGTGCTGACACGCGTGTCATAGGTTCGCCATCACTGGTCTAGGGTGACTGACGTAATATCTTATGTGGTGGTTGTAAAAATAAGTGAACTAAAGCCTATAAAATACTTAGCCCTGTGGGTGGCATAGATTAAGCAACAAGTTATTAATGTCCTTGATCATTGTTGCATCATTCTTTTTACCTCCCATATTCATGACAAAACATATTTAGGCTTTATCTAATTTGCATTACAAGGTGTTGACATCATTAAAAGGTTTAAAATGGGATTTAGAGTCCAATAAAGAGGCTTAGATAGCTTCTACATGGAAAGTTCTGGAAAGTGCAGGTGATCAAGTGCCATCATTGGAACACATACTCAAGAATATTTATTGAACAATTAGTATTAATTTCCCTGGTGCCAGTACTCGGCTTATACAGCCTCTGTTATTCTGAAGGTACAACTTCCTTTAACTGTTAAATACAACCAATAAAAATAAATGACTTAACCTAAACTTTTCTAACTTTTCTATGCCAATTCCATGAAATAATTTCCCACTTCTGATAGTGAGTTCTTGGCGTCAAGGAAAAGAAAGTACACTCCCCTCTCATCCTGGGGCAGATTAACAAAGCTAAGTTTCTTTGGTACCAAAATAGAATTATTTTTACATCCCTTGATGTTTCTGCAGAAATGCATTATAATGTCCCAAAGAATACAAATTTCCTTTCAAACTGATGACAACTCAATGTTCTTAATACAGATTTGAATATCTGCCAGTTACCAGCTAACTTCCTGAGCGACATAGGTTCTGACCTGCAGTTCCTGCTGATTCTTTCAACCCAGATCAGGTGTCACGAATTCCACCCCATCAGACAATTCACAACACTATTTCTTCAATTGGCCCCTTTAATGAAAAAGAAAATGGTTTTAAACTGTAATTCTTCCCTGAGAGGGTTTGAAAGCTTTGCCCTGCAAAACCTTCTGAGGTCCAGGACTTAAAGGTAGGAGATACCCAAAGGCAGAGGGCAGTGCAAGGGATTGGTGGAAGGTTTCCATGTAGAATGAATGTACCTCCAGATTTACCCCCAGCCATTCAATAGAGGCCACCACCTCCATGCTCTCTGGCCCCACCCTTGGCTGGAAATGTGCCTTAGAGAAACTGACTCCAGGCAGCGCCAGCCTAATTGTTACTGATGAGCACGGAGAGGAGAGACACAGGCCTGAAGATAAGGGAATTAACTGGAAGTTGGCCTAAAGATGGTAGATTCCCCAGCCCATTTCTGAGAACCTGATGCCAGAAGGCCTTAGCCAGGAAAATAGCCCCCAACAAGAGATTGGAAGCTTCTCTGGAGAAGTGGGTCCCTAATGAAAAGGCCAGTTGGCCCCCTAGTCAACATTTTAATTGGGCACTTATTGTGAAGCCCACTTGTCCACAGCTCTACCCTCACACAGAGAGCTTGTAAATTGCTTTCAAGTGGTTAAGTCTTAATTATAAAAGGACAACCAGGGATTGTCAGGTATTTAAGAAAATTTGCAACATGAATTAATGGAGATTGGTAGGAAGGACTCCAAAGCAAACAGGTGGTGCAGGACCAGGTTTTTTTGTTTGTTTGTTTTGTATGTATGTCGTGTGTGTATCGTGTGTGTGTGTGTGTGTGTGTGTGTGTGTGTGTGTGTGATGAGGAATGTAGTCAATTATATTGTAACTAGAGGCCTGGTGCACAGATTTGTGCACAGGTGGGGTCCCTTGGCCTGGCCTGCAGGGATCAGGCTGAAACCAGCTCTCCAACATCCCCCAAGGGGTCCCAGACTGCGAGAGGGTGGTTCTCGGGTGACACACCCCGGAATTGGGCTCCCTCCTCTCTGGTTCCAGGTGTGTCACCTGAGAACCACAGCTGCCAAGTCACCGCAGCTCAGCAGCTCCTGTGCTAAGCATCTGCCCCCTGGTGGTCAGTGCACATCATTGCTACTGGTCAAACGGTCAGACGGTCACTTAGGCTTTTACATATATAGATAACTATATACGGTGTCAGATGGGTACTAGACCTACAAGGTTGATCACTTTGTAAGGTATATAAATGTCCAATCATTATGTTCTACATCCAAAAATAATATGATATTGTAAATTGAAAAATAAATTGTGTAAAAAGACACAAGCATGTAAAAATAGAATAATTATAATGAAAGTTTCAATAGTAGGTAAAGACAGTAATTGACAATAGCTCTCCAGGCAATTTGACTAATTGCCAAAAGACTATTTTCAGAGTCAGAGCGGACTGCTCACTGTAGCCCCGAGATTATAAGGGAAGAGTGGAGAGTTGAGATCTGCCTGAGTTTTCTTGGTAAAATAGACTCGTCTACTTGAATGGGGGGAGGGCAGTCCAAAGACTCTTTAGAGGCATAAAGAAGGTGTGCTGGGGGGGGGGGGCAGACAGTGAGCGATCGTTTAGACTAAAGTCTAACTGACTCATCCAGTTGGGGTCATGCAGGAGACATGCAAGCATCAGACCAGGAGAGGCCAGTGAACACCAGGCTGCAAAGGGCTAGGAAGCCTGGATAAAAAGTCTGGGCTTTTTTATTTGCTATCGACAGTGGTCCCCAAGAGATGCATGTGCATCATGAAGGGACACAAAATGGGAGGCAACAAGAACATATGGAGTCTTCTCTTTGTCAGCATGAGATATAGAAATGAACACCTATGTCCTCACTCAGCCTGTCTGTCAGATTGCCAGTGACTGGTGTCGATGACAGAGGGAGGCTTCTCGCCCTGTCTTCACTGCCCATTTATTGCCATGTTTTGCAGCACAGAGGCTTGTGTTTTCGCTTAATGAACCCTCCAAAAACGGACACATGGCTAAAAAACATTCCTGGAACGAAATGGCATATTGAACATACTACGAATTAAACAAGCACCAACAAGCAACAAGAAAATCAGAGCACACACATTGACACTTCACCCAGAGGTCAAAGCAACAGTAATTGAGTCACCACTGACAATAAGCTGGCCAAGTGTTTTAAATGCCAGGAAGATGCATTGTCCTGAGGGTTTGCACCCACCGTTATTATAGAGCAACCACTCCCTAAATGCAAAACATGCCTTTAAATGGCAGCTAATGACGGGATTGGGCATCATGACTGGCAAGACATCTCACAATAATTTCTCTTTCAGTTCAAACTCATCTTTTAAATTTTTCCATCGTCATGTCTCTTATCATATACATATGTTGAGTATGTTGGTATTTGTGTATTATTTATATAACATGTTTTTTCCCCTTTCATTGTGTGCAGGACCAAAAAAGCTTTGAGGCCACTGCTGTAGACAATGGGAATTTCATAAGGTTTTGGGACTGTGGAATGCTGTACTCAAAATTCTTCCGGAGGGAAAAGGCATAATTAATCATATGGGGTTGGAGTCCATGAGTATTTACAGCAACACAGGCATCAAGCAATAATGAGTTAGATGAGATTAGTCTATGAGCTCTTGAACTGAAATGATGGGATAAATTTGAGAAATACTACAAAGGATCAAGAAAAGAGACTGAGTGGCTGGTGTAATAGAGGGCATTTGTCCTTACACTTTCTGCTAAATAGGGTTATCTACAGCACGAAGCAGAATAGTTAGCACTAACTTGTGAGTATGTTGTTCCTTGTTCACCACTTGGTGGGTATATATAATTCTGCTCAGAACCCTACTTTCAGGGTCACACAGGGTTATGTACCCAGGAGCACTTTCTTGATGCTCTTATTAAATTATTAATAACCGCCCTATTTAGTACCTCCCTATTTTTAAGGTGCTTTCACACTAATTGGATGTTTACGGTATCTATCTATACAAAAGCCTAAGCGACTGTTTGACTGTTCAATCAGTAGCTATGATGTGCACTGACCACCAGGGGGCATATGTTCAATGCACAGGCATGAAAACATGGAACAGACTGATGAATCTCAGAGGGAAGCAGGGATGGGGGAGGGCAGGAAGAGATTAACCAAAGATCTTATATGCATACTAGAGGCCCAGTGCATGGATTCATGCACCAGTGAGCTCCCTCAGCCTGGCCTGCGGGGATTGGGCCAAAACCAGCACAGTGCATGGATTCATGCACCGGTGGGGTCCTTCAGCCTGGCCTGTGGGGATTGGGTTGAAACTGGCAGTCCGACATCCCTGGAGGGGTCCCAGATTACAAGAGGGCGCAGGCCAGGCTGAGGGACCCCACTGGTCCACGAATCCATGCACTGGGCCTCTAGTAAAACGTAAACAATAGTTAACACTTTTGTGGTTCTTAACATGCTCCTGGTGCTGTGCTAAGAACTTTACACATGTTACCTCCTTAATCCTCACTGAAAAATCCTATGAGTTGGTATCATTATTAGACCTATTACACAGATGAGAAAATTTTTGAGGCCCAGAGAGGATAAATAACTTGCCCAAAAGTAATTGGCAAAGCTGGGTTCCAACCCAGGGAGGCTAGCTCTAAACCATATACTAACTATTCTACCTAATAATAGACAAATATGCAAATTGACCATACCTCTGACACACCCACAAGCCACGCCCACTATCCAATCAGAGCGAGTATGCAAATTAACCCAACCAAAATGGCTACAGCCACAGAGAGCAAGGTTTCCTAGGTAACAGAGGAAGCCAAGCTTTCCACCTGCCCTTGCCAGGCCTAAGCCTCCACTCAAGCTACAAAGTTGCAATTATAGAAGGTTAACAAATTCAAACAGAAATGGCGGCAGAATAGAGCTTGAGAGAGCAGGCCAGGGTTGCCCCCTGCAACAGGGAAAGCAAAGGTTTCCGAACACCCTGGCCGGGCCCACCCACTTAAGGCAACAAAGTTTCAATTATAACCCCAACACAAATGGCTGCTGGCCTCGGAGGGAGCCCCAGGCTTGGCTCCACTCCAGGCTACAAAGTTTCAATTGTAGAAGGAAAATAAATTCCAGATACCAGGGCCTCCACTTGGGTTGCCAGGGGGTGTGGCCGGCCTGCAAACCACCACAGGCCCTTCGCTCAGGCCGCCCCATGCCCCAAGGGAACCCCACCCTGATCAGGGACACCCTTCAGGGCAAACCAGCTGGCTCCCACCCCTGTACCAGGCCTCTATCCTATCTAATAAAAGAGTAATATGCAGATTGATCATCACTGCAACACACAATATAGCTGCCCCCATGTGGTCAAAGATCCTGCCCCCATGTGGACACAAGTTGGCCACCACAAGATGGCCAGCAGGAGAGGGCAGTTGGGAGGCACCTGGCCTGCAAGGGAGGGCAGTTGAGAAGGACCAGGCCTGCAAGGGAGGGCAGCTGGAGGTGATCAACCCTGCAGGAGAGGGCAGTTAGGGGTGACCAGGCCGGCAGAGGAGGGAAGCTGGGGGCAAACAGGCTGGCAGCAGAGTGCTTAGGGGGTGATCAGGCTGGCAGGCAGAAGTGGTTAGGGGCAATCAGGAAGGCAGGCAGGCAAGCAGTTGGGAGCCAGCAGTCCTGGATTGTGAGAGGGGTGTCCGACTGCCAGTTTAGGGATCGGGCCTAAACGGGCAGTCGGACATCCCTCGAGGGGTCCCAGATTGGAGAGGGTACAGGCTGGGCTGAGGGACAACCCTCCTCCGTGCACGAATTTCGTGCACCGGGCCTCTAGTGATAGTATAATTACTGTAATTGCTCTAAACACCTTCACATGACTCACATTTCCTTTTGAGTTACCAAACCATTCAATTCGATAAATTTTGCAGGCTTCTGCTCCCAAATTTGTGAATTAAGAAGAAAAAAAAGCCAATTTATTTTTGGTTGATTAGTAGAGAAAGAGAAGCCTTCCAATCCAGACACAGCCCATAAATTGACAAATACATTGTGATGATTGAAATATACAGAGTAACTGAGATCAGTGACCTAAAATGCAGTAAAATGTTGACAAATAACATGAAATGTGGGAATACTGACTGAATAGCCTTGTTTGGGAAATGTTTTAAATATAATCTTAGGATACTGGAGACTATTAGTTTTCTGTGGCTACCTTAACAAATCTGGTGGCTTAAAACAACAAAAATTTATTCTCTCCCAGTGCTGGAGGCCAGGAGTTCAGAACCGAGGTGTTGGCAGGGCTGTTTTCCCAGAAGGCTCTTCCTCTTTGCCTCTTTCAGTTGCTGGTGGCTGTCAACATTCCCTGGCTTGTGGCCGCATCACTCCAATCTCTGCCTCCATCATCACATCACTTTCCCTGTGTGTCGCTCCCATGTGTGTCTTTTATAAAGACACCTGTCCTTGGAGTTAGAGCCCACTGGAATAATCCAGGACAGGCTCCCCATCTCAAGCTCTGTAACTTAATATATCTGCAAAGTCCCTGTTTTTAAATAATGTAGCATTTACCTGTTCCAGGAATTAGGATGTGGACATATCTTGTGAGGGGGCCATCATTCCCCTCACTACAGAGACACCATCAAAAGCCAACAGTTTTAACAGACTTGAAATATGCAATTAATTCAAAGGTTAGGAATACAAAACAAAGCAAATTGAGAGATACACAGCAAATAAAAATACAAGATCGAGTATGTAATGTACAGACCCTCAAATGCACAGGAGACTGCATTAAATTGTGTAAATGTCAGTGTCGATTGGACATTGGGATATTGTAGCCCATTTGGAAAAACACTTGTGAAAAGGAAAGTAAATCTGAAAAAAAAAAATCAAGCAAATATGTGTGAAATAAGGCCTTTAAAGAAGGGATTAAAAGTTTGATCATGGCTACGAGAAAGCTTAGGAGATAAAATAACAGATCCCAGTCTAGCAGGTGAAGGCTTTCAAGAAAAGACTCTGATGTTGGCTTTTGTTCAGCTCACGGGGTTACTGGTGGGTTAAGGGAGCAGCCTGGAGGTTGGGGGAAGGTGTGAGATACAAGTCTGGAGCCCCCAGCCAGCCCACCCCCATCTGAGAGGTACGTCCCTGTTCCAGGCCGGTGTTGGGCTATGTGGAGCATATGGAATAGTGTCAGACTCTGCAAAGACAGTTCGAGTGAATCTCTGCTTGTCCTTTGCCTCCTTCAGGTGAATCAGTGACTTTGTATTATGGGGACATTCAACTATGTGATTTAAGGCCCATTCTGGCTCTGAAGTTCTGTCAACTCTTTTGAGAGTGAGCATGCCTGAGCGTTGGAATGCAATAGCCAGGGATGCACGGGAGTCCTTTTCTGAGGCACTAGATGAGAGTTCTTGCCCATATGCCAGCAATGATTCACACACAGGTCCACACCAAACTGGGAGGATTCACCAGACCATCTCTTTATTTAGATCCTGCGTGTCCCAAGTGTCTCTGAGCTCTGACATTCTCCCATAGCCTCCACAGCAAGCAGATGCCAGGGGCACCAAGTTCTGTAACCCTGGAGGGCAAGCTAACTTTTCTGAGTTCATCTCTACTTACACAACAGTGGGTAGGGGACTGAGTCCTGATTTCGAAGAAATAACACAGAGCAGGTGATGCACAAGTCATGCAGGGAAGGTCAAAGTTCAGCAGGGAAGTTCTCACAGGGTCCCCAAAGCCAGTCATAGATAGGTGTCAGTTCAGGACAGACTTATCCCTGTTCCATGGTGAAATGAAAAGAAAGGACAATTGTGTGAGTGTGTGTGTGTGTGTGTGTGTGTGTGTGTGTGTGTGTCTAAAACACATTTATTCCTGGGAAGAAATGTGTTTTAACTAACTTGTATTAAATTGTTCTTTCTTTTATGAACTGAGGGTGATAGGTGGTGATAGTTTTATTATTGATGAATTTATGTTCAGTGTCATTACATGAACATTTTTTATTATCAATTTTTAATTCCCCATTAAAAACTTTTTGGGGGGCTTGCTTATAAGATCTAAAAACCTGGGAGTTGCAACAATCTTATATAATAAAAGCCTAATATGCAAATCGACCGAACAGTGGAACGACTGGTTGCTATGATGTGTACTGACCCTCAAGGAGCAGATGCTCAACGCAGGAGCTGCCCCTAGCCCACAGGCCCCAGGCCAACCAAGGCGGGTGCCAGCAGGGGACCTCCTATTGCCCCGCCGGTCACCTCACAGATCAGCCCTGATTGCCGGCCAGGCCTAGGGACCCTACCCATGCATGAATTTCGTGCACCGGGCCTCTAGTAGTTTTATAATTACTTTAGAGAAATCTTGAGCACACCCCCCAATCTGTGCCCCGGACAAGACAATCCTTACTGGGATCCCTGGAGTTGGCCGCCCTGCCGTCTCCTGGAAGCCACGAAGTGAGGAAGTGAGGCCAGGACCTTCACCTCTACCCGTTATGGACCAGGATGAGAGAGAGCATGCAGGGCAGTCGGAGGTCCTGGTCTTCGCTGAATCAGTTGGGGATAAAGTCACTGGCAGGACATCCTTATGCAAAGAAGAAAGGACCTGCTGTTTCCTCCCCACCCACTTGTCACAAGCCCTCTGGCACCCAATGGATGTCAGACTCTCACCGAACGAATTCATATCCCTGTCCTGCTTTAAAAGGTTCTAGATCATAATAAGCTCAGTTTCAAAGCTTCGCTATAGTCATGTGTTCAGCACTTTAGTTTTCTAGATACATGTAGCAAGTTACCAACCACAGTTCAATAGCCCTTATGGTAACTTTCTTCTGTGCCCCTTTTATTCCATCTGCTTTCTCTCCCCTGTTTCTTAAAACAAGGAGAGGGGATGTGTAGAAAATTTCATGTGAACAGTCAGAGGATTATATATATATATATATACACACACATACATACATACATACATACACATGATTTGGTCATGTGTTGAAATGAACTATAGTTGGAAGCATAATACAGACCCACTTTAGAAAACAATGAGTTTGTTAAAAATGCTTAGAGGTCTGTGAAAACGGTACAACACATCAAAATATCCACTAGGGGGCGCTGCAGTCAAAGCACAAAGAATGGATGCAAAACCTTGACTCAACCCTGGGTAAACTCGGGTCGTTTGTTTCATTATTATCAAAAGTGAATTGTTTTCACAAAATGAAAGGCCACTAATTTCACTTTTGGCTAAAGGGGAAAAAAAAAACAATTTTCTGGCAGCAGAAGCTAAAAAGTAGCTGACTCTCGGCATCCAGAATTGGCCCTACTCTAAGGTCAATATACATGTGTTCAGGAAAGCTGAACCCACTGGAGATCGTGAACCAAGCAGGTCAGGCCAGAGGTAACATCCGGGTCTTGTAAATGTCACACTGATGAAAATGTCCTCCCTCCCACCTTACTCTTCCCAACCCTCCTCCCAACCTATGCTGGTAATCACAGACAAGAAAATTTACCATATTTTTTGGCATATAAAACGACTTTTTAACCCAGGAAAATCTTCTATACGCCCAGTCGTCTTATACGCCGGAAAACACGGTAGGTGACTCACAGAAGCTTTAGAATAAAATTTAGGAGGGGAGGGCCTTAAATTTCATAATGCATCTGATATCACCAGCTGACTCCGGCTTAGTGAGGGCCTAATCTCCAGAGAGCCAAGGTCCTGTGCCACAGAAGGTCCAGAGGAGGCCTCATTGCCACAGCAGCAAATACAGAGGAATCAAAATGGGGTAGAGCATGAGAGACTAGAAACATATATGTTCTGATGCATTTTTAAAAACCATTTGATTTTTGTATTAAAGTAAATCCATTTCTTAAAAGCATTTATTTGTTAAACTAAAAATAAATGTCTTGGGCTGAGAGTTGAAGAACAACTGAGGGCTAGGAGAGGGAATGGTGGGGACCCAGGAAAGAAGCTAAGGCGCAGACAGCACAGTTCAGGTCCCTAGAACTCCTGCCTGCCCTGGGAGACCACCCCCAAGCAGCCTTACCCACACAGAGACGTTGCCAGAGCCTGGGTCTCCCTGGCAAAGTGAAGATTGTTTTTTGAGTGGGTCAGCATTGTGGGTTGCATCCCCCACAAAATATAATGACGTCCCAACCCCCTTATATGTGAATGAGACCTTATTTGGAAAGGTCTTCCCAGATGAATCAAGATGAGGTCATTAGGGTGGGCCCTAATCCAATGCGACTGTATAAGAAAAGGAAGTCTTGACATCAAGATGGAGACAATGAGGTGTGACCACAAAGGCAGAAATTGGGGTCATACATCTACAAGCCAAGGCACACCAAGGATTGCCGACAGCCAACCCTGGCTGGGGAGAGAGGGGGACTGGATCCTCCCTCAGAGCCTGCAGAAGAAGCCAGCCCTGCTCACGCCTGGATTCCAGGCTTCCAGCTTCCAGAACTGTGAGAAAATCAATCAATTTCTGTTGTTTTTAAGCCACCCAGTGTGTGGTACTTTGTTACTGCATCCCTAGGAAACTCATTATTATGAACAAATTCAGAAACAGTAGGATGGAATTCTGGGAATGGCGATGAAGAAATACTTAACTGACTAAGCACAAGGTTTTAAAGAGTTTTTTTTCTCCTTTCTCTCCCTTGTTTTCTGTCTACCCAATACCAATATTCCAATATTTTAAATATAAAATATTATTTTAATTTATCTTTAAAATGCATAGCTCTTAATTATTTCTAGAAATATGGTCACTGTTTTCCCAAGTCCCCTCAAATACCCAAAAACTTTACAGTCCAATTGGCATTTTTTTTCCTAGTTGGCATTTTTAAAGCTCTTTGCTCCCTTTGAGTTGCTCAAAGTATTAGACATAAATGTTCCTTATTCTTCATGACATCTTAAAGAAAAAAAATTTTTAAATAGAACAGTTTTTTTAAACCTCAGAAAATATAGAGCCAAGTTAATCATATTGCCCAAGTCACACAGCCTTTCAGTGGATGAATAGGATTTGGAAGACAGATCTCCCAATTTCTCCTACAGTGTGTCTTTTAAACATCACCCAACTATATTTCATTCTTAATTATCCATCTATAATAGAAGAGTGAATAAATCCTCCAAAATTATGGTCAATTAACAGTTGCCTATTGAATACCTTTTCTATACTTTGAATAGAAATATCTCTGACACTCTTGGAATTTATAAAACCTCAAACTAAATGGTACAAATTGTCATGTTCTAATTTCCCAATCTCCACAGGAATTTTTCCTCCCTTCCTTCCCATTCCATTCTGAGAAAGTCCCTCCACCCCTTGGGATGATAGGGAAGATCAGGCACAAGTCGAGCTAAACCTTCTCCCCACCTTTCCTGGCTCCAAACGTCCTGGGACAAGAAGATCAGGAGTTTTCTGACTCCAAGTGCCAAGGTCATTCAGGATGCCTCAGAGAGCCCTCAGTCTGGTTCCCTCTGCCATCACCATTGTGCCTCCCAAAGAGGAGTGTCATCTTAAAGGTCTGGCCCAATGTTAGACAAAATCCCTACTCTTTCTGTGACTCAGCAGAATTGACAAAAGCCTGGAATTTCCAAAAGAACCAACAACATTTTTTTCCCCAAAGAAAATCATGGAAGCACAGAAACATAGCTGAGTTTGTCCCACAGCTCACAGGGTTTGTCCCATTCCTCATCAGACACCAAGTTCAGATGATAAAGACCACCTGTGACCTCCTGGTGTCCCCACTCTGAGTCACTGCCATGTGAAAAGTCCTCTCACCCCCATGCCAAGCCAGTTTCCTAGACCACTTTCCCCCTGGGATCAAATTCGTTACTGGCCTAAGCCCTGTTCCTCAGATGAGTGGTCGATGATGAGATCCTTCACCTGTAGCCTGTGGTGGGCAATAGGGGGTGTTTAGCCTCACGGTGATCTTTATAATGCAAGAATTATTAAAATATATCTATAGGATAAATAGGACATTCGTACAAGTTGAATGACATAGTCATCATAGCCTAAGTAAATGGCAGTGAAAAGAAACCATCTGACCGAGAATGAGGGGTCCCAGGCTAGTGCCACAAAAAGACAAGGATATGGTGGTGAAGAAGAAAGGGACACAGCAGGGAGGAGGCTGGGGGTTGGGGCATGGAGACGGTGAGGTTGTCATTAGAAAGTGGGACAGGCATGCAGTGGAGACGCACATCCGAGTTAAAGAAGGCAGGGATGTCTGGGGGGGACCAGGTTGGGAAGTTCCAAAGAACATTGACGTTTCCCTAGATGATAGTGGGATTTGGGAAGGAAAGTAAGCAGGCCAAACACGATAGAGTTAACAACTATGGAGTTGTGCCAGAAATGTGCCAATCACTTTATATGGATCTTCTCATAACATCCTCACAACAGCCCTACCCTACAGGAAGCACTACATTCGCATTTTATAGAAGAGCTAACAACACTAAAAATGTTCAGTAACTTGGCCAAAGTCACACAAACTAGTAAGTACAAAGCAGAAATTAGTATCCAAGCCACCAGATATTGCAGCCAGGATATTGACACTATATGCACACACACACACACACACACACACACACACACACACACATACACTTACACACACACTTACACACATACACTCATATCTTAATTGCATTAGAGAGGTGGGGGGAAGCAGCCACCAGCAGATCCCTTGGAGGTCAGCAAGGAGGAAAGGATGGGGAGAGGAATCACAAAATGTCAAGGACTTAACAGAGAGGGGATATTTTCCAAAAGGAAGAGTAATAGATTGTAAGCGATCATGGAACATTGGTAGAATGCTGAATCCCCAGTTGATGAAATGCAGAAAAGGGGGAAACCAGGATACTCTGGAGAGAGCCAGACTTCAGTAGGGTGAGGTCCTTCGAAGACTCTGAGGAACAAGGACCCCAGACAGCCCAGTGAAAAGGGTTGCCATGGCGGCAGAAGAGAGGCCAGGAGTCCTCAGAAAAGACCCATGAGTACAGAAGGAGACATTACCGAAGGGGCTAGGACCTGAGTGATCCCTGGAGATGACAGAACGCCAGGCAAGATGGGACTCGCCAGCCTCCGGGAGCCCCACAAGTATCCGCTTGTCTCCTGTCCTCTGAGCCCCCAGGACACCGGGGCTGTGGTCAGCTGGTGGCCGCCCAGGTGGAAGGGGACTCTTCGAGCCACGGATATGGTGAAGGAGGAAGGAGCTGGGTTTCACCCAGCTGGGAGCTGCCAGTCCTTGCAGGAGAATTAGCTGGGCTAGGAGGCTTACCCCAACGTGACAGCGGGAAGGTAAGTAATCTGCCTAACACACATTCCTTTTTCCACTGGGAACCTGAAACAGAGAACGGTTTGCTCTAAGCATGTACCTTCTGCTTGCCTGGAAGGGTGGTGATTATCACGATTAAGAGCCTAGAACTGCAGCCCCATATATCAGCCCCAGGTAAAGTGGAAGTACGTGGCAGATGGGTGGCTGATCTCAGGTCACTGGTCTCAGTCTGCTATTCTAACCTTCCAGTCAGATTTCTATTTGGAAACTATCTCAACCAGCTTCTAACTGTATGGCAGAGGCTTTCTCTACTGTGTCTTGTATTCTTGCCATCTGACCCCTGGCAGCCTGGAACAAGTTGAAACGGTTTTTGAGTGTGTTCTCAAGGTTCTAGGAAAACACGAAAAACAAGTCTCCTTAGAAAATGAGTTTGAACTAAATGTCATTCCTGCTTCTGTTTAGCTCAATGGCTCTTGCAAGCAGAGAACAGCCTGACACAAGAGCCAGGACCATTTGTCTTGGCCTCCGTTTCCTTTTCCCTTTTTGATTATGGAAAGTTTCAAACATACACACCCAGCTTCCATGATTATCAACTCATTTTGGCCATTATGTTCAATAGACAGTGTTCCTTAAAAAAATAAAAAAAAATAAAAATTTGTTAAAATGTTGCACCAAATTTGGAACACGTTTCCCACTCCCTCCATATTTCCTCTTGCATTGGAACCCAGAGTGAAATAGCTCTCCATATAAATTACAATCAATCTGTTTTTGCAAAGTCTTCCCAGATTCCAAATTTCAATTCAATTTCAGGTTATAAGAATTAGGAGCCTCCTTAAAAAGGAATTTACCTCATCATAACTTCTTTTTCTGAATGCGACTCTAAAACAAAACTGGTTATTCTTACCAAGCTCACATTTTACTTGTTGGGGATTTTAACCACATGCAGTAAATTCCAGTAAGAAGCTTAAGAAATTTCCCAGCTAAAGAAACACTGGTGGTGGCAGGATTGGGAGTGGAGATCAGGCACGTTTCAGACTGTTTAAAGGAAAAGAATCCGTGGGAAGTTTGCCATTTTGGGGTGAGTCAATGGTGACTGTTCTAGGACTGAGAACTCTCTATTTTCTGATCAGGAGGAGGCGACCTATTGGTTGGGGGGTTTCTCAAAGGTGGCTGTGATTCCCTTCCTTTATCCTCGTCTTCCTTTTTTATGGTGTGTGTTTGTTTGTTTTTAGAGAGCATGGCCTTATTGAGAATTTGTATCGTCAGTAATAGCCATCACACAGTCATTCTCCAAGATCTTCTGTCTTCTGTCAGCAGAAGTGAGAAGAAAAGATGAACACTAGATACAAATTCCAGCTCAAGATCTAGCCGTGTTATTTATTCCCAGAGTCATTTGAAACCTCGCATTGTGGGATTTGGTGAACTCAAAGGACTGCCCCAAAATAGCGACCACATATATCATAGCAAGGAAGAGGTTTGGCAGGAAATAGAACAGGGCCTAAAGTCTTGGCTGAAACATCTCCCCTTCTATGTGGGTTTGTTCCTGGCACAAAATGCTCAAGGCAGATATATCTCTAAATGCAGTCCCATGGAGGTGACGGGGGATCTATAGCTTTCACACACACACACACACACACACACACACACACACACGCACACGCACACGCGCGCGCGCGCGCGCACACACGCACGCACGCACGCACGCATAGGCACAGGCACATGCACAATACACAAATAGAAATGAGACCCATGAGACCCATCCCTTGGGGCATGAGCACCCTGGCAAGTCACTCTCCATCAATCAAACATCCTAGGATGGAAGATTTTTTCTCAAGGACTCCAGAGGTGACTTGATCCACCTGGGACAACTTTGCTTGTTCTTGGCCATCTGCACAAGTGCAAGGGACAAGAACACTCTTGGGAGAGTGGTGGCCTGGTTTTGTCTGCACTCCACTGGGGATGGACAAGTACTTGGATTTGGTGAACTCAAAGGACTGCCCCAAAATATTGGCCACATATATCACAGCAAACAAGAGGCTTGACATGACATAGATCAGGACCTGAGAAAAAGAAGATTTATATCATCAGTATTAGCCAATACCAGGGTTGGAGTTTGGGGGCCTCATTTCTTCAGCTCTGATGTAAGAGGAGGAGGTGAGCCAGCTGATGGCTGAAAGTCTGAAGCAGCTCTAAACCTGTGGTAAACCATGAACGCATGCAGGGGCTTAGCATCTGCCGTGTCAAACCTGAACTCCACACTTCTCAGCTGTGTGACTGTGGGAACGCCACTTCATTTCTTTTATCAACTAGAGAGAGGAATACCTATGTCACAGGTTAGGACTGAATTCCTTAAATATATATAAAGCACTTGACTTATGGGATATGTCATGATGCTAGAACCTTCCTTTCTAAAATGCTATGATTTCAAACATGAGGGAATCTGGGAAGTTTGCCTTTCTGGAACACAACTAGATCATTCAGTCCAAAATATTTCCCACTCTAACTTATTACTCATCAGAGGACAAAAATTACACAAATCTGGGTCAGTCCTACTGGAAAATACTCATGAGATAAAGTGTTGTATAGTCCCTGTCTTACGTGAGATAGTTTACTTTTTTTCCCCCTTAGTTGTTCCAAGTCACTTGGAAATCAAAGAAACGGTATACATTAAACCAAGCTGGAAAAGTGAAGCCTTCACAGAGTTTATATTGTTAATTAAATTAAGGTTTCTAGCAGATCAAGGACAAATGACTACGTTCAGCAAAATATTTCCTTTGATCTCAAAATTTTTTACTTCAAAGCCTAGCCAGCGGGACCTGGCTGATGGCTGTCAGGGGGCCCCCCCCTCCCTACAATGAGGGGCTCATGGTGAAAGAACTTTCAAGGGTCTGCTTCAGAGCTGTGTGAACACCTGCAGTGGTTGGCCCTGCCCAGGCCAAACTGGGCATGAGGTTTCTTAGGAGAAAATAAATGACTCAGGAGATGTGGCTTTGAGGCTTGGGGGCAGCCACTTACCCACATGCCATGACCTCCTTACTTGACCTCAGTCTTCATGTCCTTCCATGTGAAATAGGAGCATAATACCTCACCTATTTCTCTCATGGGTTTGACATATTGATAATATTGGGCCTTTGGTATGCTAAATACTGGGGGGGGGGGGGTGGAATAAGAAATAAAACCCCTGTAGGATCCTATGGCAGTTCTTTTTTCTCCCAGGAATGGTTTTTCCTCCGTTGTGTTTCTAATGCTTTTTAGTAACCAGCGCTCAATAATTCCTTGCTGAATGAGTGAAGGGATAAATGAAGAGTGTGGTGAGGAATGGACTTCCCTCTTGATGCACCCCATTCATTCTGCCATTGCAGCCCTGCCTCTGCTTAAACTTAGGATGTAGTAAAAAAGAAGGACCAGGGTTGGGGGTAGCAGAAGACAATGAAGAGGGTCAGGGACAGTAGCTAGGAAGGAAGGAGGGTGGCTCTGGGGATGGAAGGGGATTTCCTGCAACATCTGCAAACAGATGCCTGTGCTGCCCGCGCCTGGTGTGTTGCATACCTTCATGGACAACACATTTTCAGTATTATCCCCTCAAGTTCATGTTTGCTTCTGACTGAATGGATCAAACACTCACGTATCATCAAATATCCCTACATCTGAAAAGTCAAATATTGTACTTATCAGTGAAATACAATGTCAAGTTGGCCTTAATTCTTAGTCCCAAAGAGAGTTGGGGAGACTTGAGTAACCCAGACATTGACTCCATGATGACAACATAATGAATAAACTTTAAGAATATGCACTGCAGCCTTTCACAGACGTTTTCCAAGTCTCCCTGTCTCTTTGAGCTTCTCATTCCCATAAAACCTCTGGACACACTTTATCTATCAGAATCAGAGAAAATGGGCAGATACTTGAAGGCTAGGCTTTGCTGTAAGCTCTGGTCTGGGCCTGGGTGGACTCCCCCATGGGTGTCTCTGTCTAGGTATTTCAACATCAGCATTCCCAGGACTTGGATTAGTCTTCCTCTGATGATGGGACTGTTTCCTAATCCATAAGTGCTGTGAATCAGCCCTTGAGGGAGGAGTGATTCAATTGACTAGCATGGCTGGGGCTCCAGATGAAAGAGACCCACTCAAAGATACGGCAGCTGTTCAGATGTTTGAGGTTGCAAGTCACAGGAAACTCAACCTAAAGTGGCCTTAAACATAAGGATGTGTATTCATTTCACATAAGAAGTCTAGAGATAGGCGGTTCCGGGGCTATGCAATTCTCTTGGTTCTAGAATGCCAGTATGGTGCAGTGATGAGGGGCCCCGCCCCCGCCATTAGTTCCCCTGGGTTCAGCTCCCAGCTTTGGTGCTTTTCGGCTGTGTGACTCACATTACTTAACTTCTCTGAGCCTCAGTTCTCTCCTCTGTGAAACTGAAGATAACAATAGCACTTTCCTCCCTGGGTCCTTGTGAGCATTAAATTAATTAGCATAATGTAGACTGCTTAGCCAGGGCCTATATAAGCGTTAGTTCTTATCTTTGTTTATTAATATCACCCTCTCATTGCTATGAGAGTTCCCAAGGCAACAAGTTTCACACTGCAGGACAGTATGAGGGCAGGAAGGAAAGTATGGGAGGGGGACAGGACAGAGGGTGAGAATGACACAAACTCCTCTTGCGCATCTCTCTCCTTCTGAAAGGAGAAAAATCTTCCCAGATGCCTCTACCCCTTTACATTGGAGCCTCTGGATCAGGATGGGGCCACATTGGGCAATACTTGGCAAAGAGGACTACAATTATCATGGTTTAGAGTCTTTGTGCTATCTAACATGGTAGCCACTAGCCACAGGAAGTGATTTAGAGTTCAATTACAATTTGCCCTGGCTGGGTGGCTCAGTTGGTTGCAAGTTCAATTCCTGGTTGAGCACATACCTAGGTTGTAGATTCCATCCCCAGTCAGAGCATGTACTGGAGGCAACAGATCAATGTTTCTTTCTCACATCAATGTTTCTCTCTCTCTCTCTCTCAAGTCAATAAACATATCCTTGGGGGAGGTTAAATAAATAAATAAGATTAATTAAAATTCAGTTACTCAGTCACACAAGCCACATTTCAAGTGCTCATTAGCCACATAGAGCTGGTGGTCTCCATAACAGACAGTGCAGATATAGACCTTTCCCATCCTCACAGAAAGTTCTGTGGATAGCGCTGCAATCAGAGTTCATGCATGAGAGACCCACCTTCCCTGAGCACATTTCCTCCAGGTGCCTGAACAAATTTAGGGCTCTGTTCCCAAGGAAGAGGTGGCTGTTGGGTTGGTAATCAACAAGGAAGAAGGAGCAGGAAGAAGGACCATCATAGACGCTGGTGAGACCAGCACAGTGGGTGTGAATGTGGTATTGAGGGAGAGACTCAGAGAAGTTAAAGAAGTCACATTAGACTTCAAGTTCACCATGCTGGCTTCTCTGCCCACTAGGCCCCCTACACACAGGACTCTGGGTATCCGACTGTGGTGGAAATTGGAATTATCAGGAAGGGTGTTTTTAGAGCCCCATCTGAATAACTTCAGTGCCTACATCCTGAACACCAACCTAAAGTTACAGCAAGGCCCTGAAAATCACCACACAGATGTTGGCTATTTTTATGATTGTCCTGTAGTGAAAAACATTTTCCACTTCGCATAATCACCATGAGGCATAACATGATATAACAGAGCCCTCCTGAAAGTCCTGCCAATCTACCACAGAGCCCTGCACCAAGGTTGTCACTGGCTTACCCAGGGACCTTGGGGACCAGTGAAAGTCCTCTGAGCTCCTCTCCGTGTTAGAGAAGGTGTCAGTTGACTGCAGCAAGAATGCAGTGGAGTCATAATAATAACAACTGTGCATTTATGCTGAACTATATGCCAGGTACTTGCCTAAGGTCAGGAAATGGTAGAGTGGGATTCATGCCCAGATATTTTACTGCCAACGCCAGGCACCCTGCCATACTTTCTCCCCAGAACTCTAGATGACAAAGCTCTTTGGGGATCAGTCAGAGCAATGGTTCTCAAATTCCAGCGAGCATCAGAATCATCCAGGAAGCCGGTTAAAACCCAGATCTCTGGGCCAGCCATGCGCTCAGCAGATTCTGCCTCTCAGCAAGGGAGAGCTGAGTGCGTGCATCTCTTTACAACTCCATGTTCAAGAACATCCCGTTGGTAACTTGAAATCAGTCACAGTGGGAGAATTTAAACCTCGGGAACCAGCAAACTCTGGAGACTCGGCATTTCAACCTTCGCCAGCACACCACTGACGAGGCCCCATCCGCAAATTCTCTGATTTGGAAAACTGGGATGGGGCCTGAGAATTTACATTTTTAATACGTTCCCAGGTGTCTGCTGGTCCAGGGGCCACACTTTGAGAACCACTTAGAAAATCATTTCAGAGAGCCCTGAAATAGACAACAGATTCTTGTCCAGACATAAGCCATCATTGGCAGGAATGCTGGTGGTCTCATCGAGGAATGTTGCCTGTAGATGACTCTATATCAAATCGATACTAGTAAGCGCTAATATTTACAGTGTTGACTATAGTCATGCTGCTGTCCTAGTCACCTCATGCATTAGCTCACCCAATCCTCCCAACAACCCTAGCCATCAGGTTTTATTATTATAGCTGAGACGGAAGCACGGAGCAGTCAAATGCCTCGTCCAAGGTTGTTCAGGGAACAGGTGGTGTCATTGAGATGTGAACCCGGGCAGTCTGGCTCCAGAGTCCAGGAGTTTAACTGCTACACTGCAAATCACAGATGAAACCTGACTGTAGTTCTGCCAAATATAAATCTAGTAACAGTTCCCTTAAAAAAAAAAAACTTCAAAGAACATACTCAGAAAAGGGAATTCGAATTTGTTCCTCCCAACTAGACTTTCCTGACTTAAAAGAAAATGAAGAAGTTTTTATTTCTCTCCTTGTCCTCCCTCCAACATCCTGAATGTGCTGGACCACACTACCAGCTGATGAGAAAGTCATTCTCCTGGGTCAGGGGTCAGTGCACTTTTTCTGTACAGGACAAGGTAGTAAGCAAATGCTTTAGGCTTTGCAGGTCATACAGTCTCTGTTGCAACTACTCAACTCTGCATTGTAGTTTGAAAGCAGCTGTACAGGGTATGTAAGAATGAGAGTGGCTCTGACCCAGTAAAACTTTGTTTACAAAAACAGGCAACGGGCCCTATTCAGCTGTGATGACCTGTCCTAGATTCATCTTGTTCCTAATTAACTAGCAGGAACTCCGCCTTCATTAAGTTCCGGCAGAATTTTAGCAAAAACAAACACACAGAACTATAAAAACACTATGTACAAACATAGAGCATTGGTTCCAGACAGCAACCTGCAGATAATACCACCCTGTGTTCAGTCTCTCACCAAGCCTTCTTCCAAGGGTGAGAGGAGGGTGGTGTTGATGTGTGGGTGCTGACGGTCATGGATGTGGAGGTTCATGGGATTAAACATGAGTGTCCAGGAGAGAGAGTTAATAGCTACAGCCATGCAAGAACAGACAAGAGGGCAGAGGTGGGAGTAATTAAACTTCCCTCCTTGTAACCCAAAAGTGGCCCGCAGTGCCAGCGAAGGTACCACCCTCCTTCCTAGGAGAAGATGCCAACAAGCTGAGAAGGGAGCTCTGGTTTCTAGAAGCCTGACTCCTTCCTCATCCACGTGTGAAAGAGGCATGAAGATTGATACCACCTGGAAGAGAATGGGGAGACCTGTAGTTCATGTCCAGCTCTTAGGCACTTAGGGCTCAGGAAAGAAAATGAGGCATGATTCACAGCACAAAGGAGATCAGAGTGGTGCCAAAACTTCCTCCCCGAGCACCTTCCTAAACAGCGCCTCAATTTGCACCCTGGTGCAAAATACTACTTTTATCAGAAGTGGGGGTTGGGGAACAACTGAAAATGCCTTTTAAAAATCTGTCCTCTTCAGCTCCAGGAAGTTTCTAAGGACATGAAATTTCCTCTTCAGATCTGAATCCTGGGTGTCCAGATGAGGTTTCTTTCTACCACTGAGCCTTCCACTCTACGCTCCTTGCATTAAAAACATCGATGTCTTGCCCTAGCTAGGGCCTAGCCAGTTTGGCTCAGTGGATAGAGTGTCGGACTGCAGACCAAAGGGTCCCGGGTTCGATCCCAGTCAAGGGCACATACCTCGGTTGGATGTGTTTCTCTCACATCGCTATTTCTGTCTTTCCCTCTCTCTTCCACTCTCTCTAAAAATCAATGGGTGAGGATTTTTTTTTTAAAGTCGATGTCTTTGTGGTTGCTGCCAAGAAATTTGGGTTCACTTGTAGCATTTTTATCCTAAGAAAATTTATTTCCATATGTAGTTGAGATGAAAACTATATGGCATCCATTAAAAAATAGGTGCTTTATAATAACGCTATTTGAAGTTACAATTGTGTTTCTGCCCTTAGTGTGTCTTGTCTTAAGCCATATGCTGTTGTGAATTAAAAGGAAGGGACTTTGAAACCAAATGGTTTCTCTGAATAGCATGAATCCTGTCAAGAATAGTTTGTGACAAAAGCTAAAGGTTGTGCTGTTGCCTTTTAAGCACAACCAAGTTAAACATCTGAACTATTTCTGCTGTCTCTTAAATATTAGGATGTAACACATTTGGGATATTTGTTGACATTTGTTATACTTTTGATGAACAATTAGCCTGCAAGACTATTAACAGGAAATTCCATTCATGAGATAAGCAGCTGTTCGTGCAAACCTTCAGCCAGATCATGGGACCAAAAATCTTCTTTATGCAACTAATGTTTGTTGAATAGTCAGCATTCCTTAGGTATCCAAAAGGAAATGCTTTGAAAATAACTTTTATGGCTAATTTTGACTCCTATGTTCATAAGGAAAAAATAAGTCTTCTGACTCTTTTGGACTCTTGTATGTTTGTAAAATGTGAATATTTAATAGTGTCCCTAATCACCATATACATTTCAAATAGCAGGCACCAAGAAACGACAGACCCTAGTAATTTCCAACCTGTAATACAGAATCATAAAGCCAGTCTTAACAACCCTAACTCCACAGCGTATCATGGTGGATTCTTATTTCACTTCTGAAGCACAGGCTTAGAGTGCCTAGCATTATATGGAACACTCTCTTTTTCAAAAATATACATCTCTTCCATTTTTTTACTACAGTTATTAAAACACTTAATGTAATATTCCCATTGCAACATTTATTTAGGATCCACTAAATAAGTGCTAGGAATACAGCTTCAAAATAGTGAGAGGCAAATGACTGGTAAGTAACTAGTGAGATTCCAATGCCATAAGAGAAATGATGGCCGTTCTGTGAAAGTACTAGAAAGGCAATACATTCTCCACTGGGGGAAGGGTTTGATCAAAGATTCACTCCCCAGCCATCAGTCACCAAATTCTAAATACCATTGCCACCCCCCTCCTCTTCCTCTTTCTCTCCAACTGCCTCATCTCCCCCTCCTCTCTGCCCCACCACGGACAAAAAAGGAAATCTGAAAGGGCCTGCCATTTATTTTAGAGTCAAAGCAAAAGACCATAATTGTGTCCCCATCAGTAAAATATTTCTGAGCGGGCGTTCCCACTGTATATGCATTTATTTATAAATTATACACATGTCCTACTCGGGAGTAGCATATTAAATATCGGTAAAGTTTTTCAGATTAAAGACCACATCTGCATCAATTGGGGGGTACCAGCCTCCCCTGCAACTTGTGAGACCACTACTCAAAACAGCCACCAGAACAAACTTTCTGAAAAGCTATCACATCATAATTATGACCCAGTCTAAAGTTCTGCAATTTATGGTCTGTAGCTTTCACTTAGGTTTTTTTTTTTTTTTAAATAACCAAAGTCCCTTCTGGATTTCTTTTCTTGCCCATTATAGCCTCAGATCTGGCTGTAAGGATAAACAGGTACCAGCTCAGATAATCAAACCCCACACTCCCTCATTGTCACCCTCAGCTTCATCCCCTCCTAGCCAGCTCCCTGCTCCAGTCCTGCTGTACTTTTGGCAGCGAAGGAGTTAAGATAGAAAAGACACTGCCTGCTCCTGAGGCTTCATGACCACCAGATGCCAACTGGTTTTCTAGTTGAGATCACCCCTGAGATTTAATTGGCCGGAAGTCCAAACTACAACTTTTCAGGAGGGTTATGGAGTGTCCCTTTTAGTAAAGGTGGCCGAAAGGTACAAACTTCCAGTTATAAGATAAGTAAGTCCTAGAGACGTAATGAACAGCATGGTAATACAGTTAATAATACTGTATTGTACATTTGAAAGTTAAGATAGTTAATCTTAAAAGTTCTCATCATAAGGAAAAAATTGTAATTATGTGGTGATGGATGTTAACTAAATTTATTGTGGTGATCATTTTGCAATATATATGTATATCAAGTGGTACACCTAAAACAATACAATGTGGTATATCAATTATATCTCCATTTAAAAAATAAATATTAATAAATAATAATTAGCCCTAGACGGTTTGGCTCAATGGATAGAATGTTGGCCTGTGGACTGAAGGGTCCCAGGTTCAATTCCTGTCAAGGGAACATGCCCAGGTTGCAGGCTCCATCCCAAGTATGGGGAGTGCAGGAGGCAGCCGATCAATTATTCTCTCTCATCATTGATGTTTCCATCTCTCTCTCTCTCCCTCTCCCTTCCTCTCTGAAATCAATAAAAATATTTTTTAAAATATTAAAAAAGAAATAATAATAATTTTAATATTAATAAAAGAAGAGTCCCCTTTAAAGCATTTTAAAATCCTAAAGTGTGAGGTGGGTCCCGTTACATGACAGAAAATGAGCCCATGTATGTTCTGGCTCCATCTGTTGTAACGATTAACTATATAAATCTAAAATGTATCCCACTATGCACCCAAGACCTCCCCCATTCCACATTATTCATGTCATTTCCATCAGTTTCTCTCTCCCTGTAGAGGCTAGTCCTTCATTCAGCAACAGAGAGTGTCACCCTGAGGCTATTCCCTCTAGAATGGGGGTATGGGGGAATTCCCTTTCATTCCCTGAGACCCTTCCCAAAGTCACCTCCTCCTGTGACAAGGTTCAAACACTTGTAGTCAAGGTTAGTTACATATTTTCCTAAATTTTCACAGAATGTGTACAAATCTCTATTACTTGAATGCCAACATTCAATCTGTTTTCAAGAGTATCAGGGTGTGAAAACTCATCATTGCCTTGACCAGGTGGCTCAGTTGGTTGGAGCTTCATCCCATACAGCAAAGGGTTGTGAGTTTGGTTCCCAGTACAGGCACATACGTAGGTTTCGGATTCCATCCCTGGTCAGAGCATGTATGGGATGCGGCCTCTCTCGCATTGATATTCTTCTCTCTCTCTCTCTCTCTCTCTCTCTCTCTCTCTCTCTCTCTCTCTCTCTCTCTCATCATTAAGCATATCCTCAGGTGAGGATAAAAAGAAAACTCATTATTCCCACTTAGCTCTAGCAGCTCACTTTGGGGATGGAACTGTTTGTACGAGAAAATACTTGATGCTAGTTAGGGTCGAAGGTGAAGCCCTGAGGTTATAATTTTGAAGCAAACGACAGAAAGATAGTTCAACTGCTCTGCTCATTTAATGACATAGAATTAGATGGATGGAGTGAGTGAGGTAGGGAGAGCAGAAAAGTGAGGCAGATAAGGAGAGAAGGAAAGGAGAACAAGAAAGGACAGAAAGGAGTTCAGCAAAGGAGTGGAGGGATGGAATTAGATTTGGTGGAAATGCCCAAGAAACATCTGAAGAACAGGGGGTCTAGTATTCAATTTTAAAGTGATCACTCCATGGCTGTGCAAGATAACCATCCTTGTCATCAAATCACCAGCAGAAATCTACTGCATACAGCTGCATCGTGTGTGCTGTATTTTAATGCAAGGAGCAAATTTTTTGAAAATGGAAGGCTTATGTCCTATGTTTGAGTTGACGCCAAGGAAAAGACAAAGTAACAGCTGTAAGACATAGAGTGGAGGATAAGAAGGCAGTAGAAGCTGGAAGCTGAAAGCAGACGTGACTGGGTGTGTGACACAGGAATGTACAGGAGTTTGGGCAACAGCACTGAACTTCCAATTGTCTGGTGGACAAGGGATTTGAGCAGATCTGACCTAGATCTAAGAAGTGCACAGTGGGTAGCCCAGCTGATACGTGGCTTACTCAAATATGTGACTCTGTTGTATCTGAAATCTTTGAGATCCTAAACTATGAACTCTTCCAGGACAGGAGGGTGAAGTATTCATTTTCTCCTAGCAGAGCCATGTGCCTGCTTAAGTAATAGCTGATGAAAGATTATTGCATCACTTTATAAACTTCAACTAATTGATAAGTACTGATATGTCATTTATCATAGTTGGTGATCTAAGATTCTGGGATTGCCAGCTTAAGCTATTTTTTATTTAAAGGCTCTTTGGGGTTTTTCTATGTATTATATAATAATGATATACTTATATTGTTATACTTTGGGGGTGATTTAAAAATTCTGTATTGTTTGATGGTATCAAGTAGTGTGTCAACCCCTTGAAGTCTCCATCATTCTTCAGTGTTGTAATGAATATCATGAAGAAGTTCAGGTCACAAGAATCTACCAGAGGCCAGAAGATGATGACTAATCCTATAGGGACTGTTGTGGTGTTGAATTGTGCCCTCCCCCCGCAATTCGTATGTTGAAGTCCTAATACTGAGTACTTCAAAATATGTTTGTTTTGGAGATACAAATGTGTTCACACCCAGAGGAAAGACCAGGTGAAGACACAGTGAAAAGGTGGCCTTCTACGAGCCAAGGAGAGAGACTTCAGAAGAAAGCAAACCTGCCAACGTCTTGATCTTGGAGTTCCAGCCTCTAAAACTGTAAGAAAGTTAATATTCTGTTGTTTAACACCCAGCCTGTGGTCATTTGTTTTGGCAGTCCTAGAAAGCAAAGATAGGGACCATATTTTCCAAACTAAAATCACATGACCTTACAATACAAGTGATTTACAGAAGCAATCGACTGAAATACCTTATATTTGAAATCCAGCCATATGTAACCCATAGTCTTACTTCCAAATAGGACTTGACTTAATCCTAGAAAAATACTTTTATTCAATTCTTTTTTTAAAAAAATCTTAGAAAGGGGGTTCTATTACCACCACTGGAAATGTACCAAATCTGAATTTTGAAAGTGAGGTTTTACTATCATGCATTATTTTGGCGCCATTTAAAAACGAAATCAAATGTAATTTAGAGAGAATTAAGGGCAGAAATCCATGGACTTTTTTCCCTTAACATGTACTAGTAAGTGTAGTCTAAATTACTGTAAGCACACGCCATTCTATTTTTAGGAGAAAGGAAATGGAAGAACCCTGAATACCTTCAGGAGGACAAATCCTATAAGAGGAACAGCACAGGCCAGCATCGGCAGCCTCTTAGGCCAACCAGCTACATAATTAGAAAACACCCAGGGGGTTAGGGGTGGTGGAGAGTGGGAAGGAATTTGTTTAAACTAAATATTCTTTAAGATCTAAATCAAGGAATGAATTGGACTCTCGCCATGGTTGTTGGTACGGTGCATATTAAACACAATGTCTGTTTTCTCCCTTAGAGCAAGAATAAAAAGGCAATGCTCTTATTTATTAATATGATCTAACAAAAATGCTAAGTTCTATATGTTTAAAAGCCCATTGGGGATCCCAAGAACATAATGAAGCATATGGAATCCTCATCAAATGGAAGCCAGGTGTGATTTTTTTTTTTTTTTTTT
Organism: Cnephaeus nilssonii; assembly: GCF_951640355.1. Classification (NCBI taxonomy): domain Eukaryota; kingdom Metazoa; phylum Chordata; class Mammalia; order Chiroptera; family Vespertilionidae; genus Cnephaeus; species Cnephaeus nilssonii. The sequence goes on from NC_137073.1 coordinate 98,306,646, forward strand.
TTTTGCCTTTCACCGGAAAACTTCAGACTCACAGACCTCATAGGTCTGCATTTCTGTTCTTTCCACAAGTTAGAGAAATGCAGCTAAGTAAAAAGGAAAATTAAATTATGAATATTTCTGGAAGAAATACAATTATTTGACTTCTGGGGTCAGATGACAAAATGGACCCAAATTATAAAATTGCTCAATTTACAAAAGCCAATGAAGAAAATGAAGATGCATAGCTAGAAAAAAATAAATTGTATCAACTCTTCTTAAACAAATGAGGAGGAAAAACTCATATTGAAAAGTGTTACACATTTCCTCAAAAAATTAAAAATGGAACTCCCATTTGACCTAGTAATCCCACTTATAGGAATATATCTCAAGAAACCAGAAACACTAGTCAGAAAGGACATATGCACCCCTATGTTCATAGCAGCACAATTCACCATAGCTAAGATTTGGAAACAGCCTAAGTGCCCATCAGCAGATGAGTGCATTAAAAAACTGTGATACATCTACACAATGGAATACTGCACTGCTGTAAAAAAGAAAGAACTCTTACCATTCGAAACAGCATGGAGGGACCTGGAGAGCATTATGCTAAGCGAAATAAGCCAGTCAGAGAAAGATAAATATCACATGATCTCACTCATATGTGGAATATAATGAACAACAAACTGATGAACAAAAATAGAGACAGAGAAGTATCGACCAGCCTGTCAAACTTCAGTGGGAAGACAGGGGAGGGCATGGGGGAGGGTAAGAGATCAACCAAAGGACTTGTATGCATGCATATAAGCATAACCAATGGACACAGACACTAGGGGGGTGAGGGCATGTGCCGGGGGAGGGTGGGGGTTGGGGAGAGGTCAATGGGGGAAAAAGGAGACATATGTAATACTATATGTAATACTTTAAACAATAAAAAAAGAAGCAGCTCTTATTTCTGAAGAAAACATTGAGCAATTTTGAAAGTTTGTAAATAACCAACTATGGAGAAGCATATTTTAAAAACATAAATAGTGATTTTCCCCAACAACAACAAAAAAGAAAAGTGTTACCCAGAGAAACCTGTGTGTTTCCAAAGATGGGAAGGTGGCTCCAAGCCTCATATCCCCAGAAGCAGTATCAAAACCAAAAAGATGAGTGAGGAAAATGTTGGGAGAAAAATCTCCCTAATTTCTCCCCGCCGGAGGGCATGGGTAGGCAGCCACAGGAGACATGAGAAGTGTCACCCTCTCTGCTCGCTCACTCCCCCGCCAGGACTATTCAGGGAAAAGAGGATTTGCATGAGGGCCCAGAGATGATTGTCTCCATTTACAAACGGGTTACCAAGGGTGAAAGACAAAACAGAAAATACGTAACACAAAACTACTGAGATTTTGGGGGCCCAAGACATGAAACTGCACAGAAGCCTCATTTAAAATCCTCAACTTCTCTTCAGATTAAAACTGCCATCACAATAGTGGGGTATAGAAGACCCTCTACTACTTATTAGCTGTGTGACCTTGGCCAGGTTACTTAATGTCTCTTAGCTTCCGTTTCCTCATCTGTAAAATTAAAGTTATTATAATAGCTAAATACAAGGATAAAACGAGTTAATATATATGAAGCACTTAGAAAAGTGTGGGGCACATGGTAAACACTCTGTTAGTGTTACCTATTACTATTATTACTGTAATTGTTGCAGTCCACAAGCCTTCCTTTTCTTTTCTCCCTCTGGCTAGAATGGGTGTGGGAGGTATTCATCGTGGTCCAGGTACCACCTATGTTACTGCTGATTTAAAATAAAAAGATTCAATGCCTGGCCGAATAAAGTTCTCAATCTATTGGGAGGGGAAGGGCAAATGTATCAAAAAATGAGCCACCCAAGCTCCCTCAGTGCTTGCCCCAGTCTGTGCATGGCAGGGTACTCAAGCCCTGGGGAAAATTTATTTGCGAGATCCCTACTATTAACACCAGTCATCAACTCCATGAAGATACGGGGAATCCCCACTTCTCTTTCAGTGGCCAATTGTGTTTCAATCATTTTACCATAAAATAGTCTATATTCTTGCCTGGTTGGTGTGACTCAGTGATTGAGCATCAACCTATGAACCAGGAGGTCATGGTTCAATTCCGGGTCAGGGCACATGCCCAGATTGTGGGCTCCATCCCCAATGCGGGGGGCGTGCAGGAAGCAGCCGATCAATGATTCTCTTTCACCATTGATGATTTTCTCTCTCTCTCTCTCTCTCCCTCTCCCTTCCCCTCTGAAATCAATAAAGATCCTCTATAATAAAAGGGTAATATGCAAATCAACCAAACAGCAGAACCACCAGTCACTATGACGCACACTGACCACCAGGGGGCAGACGCTCAACACAAGAGCCGGGCTCACAGCTGGCCAACGCAGGGGAGGTGGCAAGAGCCTCTCCCACCTCTGTGGCAGTGCTAAGGATGTCCAGGGAGGCGGGCCTAAGCCATCAGTTGGACATCCCCCGAGGGCTCCCAGACTATGAGAGGGCGCAGGCCAGGCTGAGGAGCCCCCCTCCCCCAGTGCACGAATCTCATGCACCAGGCCTCTAGTGTGTGTGTGTGTGTTGTGTGTGTGTGTGTGTCTATTTTTTTTTTAAAGAGCATTAACTTTTAACCAAAAAAAATAGTCTATGTTCTTCCAACTCTTTCTGTTCTGGTGTTGTGCACGAACATCATCACTCTGAGTCAGCCCCCTCTTGTCATACCTCTTGCACAATTTGCTACATAAGCATGGCACATCAAAGCACAACAAAACTTATCTCTTAATTCCCTGCATTACATGTCTAAGTATCCTGACTTGGCATGTAACCCAGGTCCTGTCCTTCATTCCTCTGGAATTAACACAGCACCCAGTGCATGTATAGTCCACATACTACATTCTTAATCTTCTTTTTATCTCTTCTTCTCCATTCCTTTGATCCTTAAGAACAAAGAATGGAAAAACAGCTCAAAAGCAGAGCCATGGTGTATGGCTGCACTAACTGTGCACCATTTTGTGAATAAGGACCCTAGAGTTGGTCAGTCTACAATCTGAACAACCCTATGCGGCCTCTCTGCCAGCACGCATTCTAACAGAACATGCACGTAGCACATTGGGAGCACAGCAGGTAGAGTGCTCAGCTCCCTTTGGGCAGGTCCGGGAAAGCTGTATAAAACACGGAGTTATTGACCATTCTTCCAAAAGTCTGGGTAGGGAGAAGAAGCAGTATATGAAAAGGCACAGATGCATAAAACAGTGCAACATTCAGGCATTACAAGATTAGCAAGGACTGAGGAATATCTAGAGCAGAGAGGATAATGGGAGGAACAGCTGGGGATACAGTTGAAGATACAATCATGTGGGGACTTGCTTGTTATGCCAATGAATTGAGAGTATAGGGGTGCTTGTGTGTGTACGTAGGTAGGGGTGGTCTTAGAATTAGGGGAATGGGTTACACATGATCAGATTTGTGCTTTAGAAAGATCACTATATCTTTGGGGTCAGCTAATCTGGGAGACCACTTGGAGCCTCTCATCATAATCTGAGAACTAAAGATGGGTATCAATACTGATTAATGCAGAGATTTCAGGAGCACTTAACAAACTAACAGATTAGATAAGACATAATGACTAATTGGGATGGAGAGTAAGTTGAAGAAGACTGGTATAACTTTCAGAACCCTAGTTCTAGTAACTGAGTGAAGGATAGTACTTTTGGCCAGTGCTAACAGAGTAGGGGAAGAGCAGGCTTGAAAGAGTTGATATAGGTTCAAGTAGAAGAGCCCTTGAGACATGCAGGTAAATAAATATATCAAGTCCCCAGTTGGTAATTTGGGTCTGAAGTTCAAGAGAAAGATTTGAGTTTCATTTCAAAGTCACGACAGAAGATGACAGCACATGGAAGTCAGAAGTAGAGATTGCTAGTGCGGGGTATTATATGGGGATTTTGTAAAGAAAAGTAGACAAAACTCAAGGTTGAGGAGGGTACTTTTTTTCTAATGGGACTTGAAAATATTAATGGATGCAAGAAAGGAATAAGGCAAAAAGGAGCAATAGAAACATGAGAAAGACGGAATAACTGGAACTAGATGGGGAAGGGCATTAAGAGCACACTTTAGGGTGTCATTTGAACAGAGACCTTTCTGAGACTCCAGGTTCATTGAGATGTAGGTTGGAAAATGAGGGCTTTCACATCTAAGAACTCTATATTCTCTAGGAAATAGGAAAGTAGTCATTAATTAATTGTCATTCTCTTCAATAACAATTTTCTGAACACCTACCAAGTACCCTGGCACCACAGTAGGCATTCTCCCTGTCCTTTTGGAGCTTAAAATCTGGTGGCGTGGCAGGCATTATTTTAAAAACCATATAAATAAGTGTAAAATGGCAACTGTGATAGATGCTATGAAGATTTACATGCTACAATAAGAGTTTATAGTGAGAGGAATTGACCTATTAAGGTATCACTGAAGCCTTCCTTGCTGAAGTAGCATAATTAGGACATGTCCCTTGAGGAAGAGACATGACTCCAAGCTACAAGTTGGAGTCAACTGGAAAAGAGTCAGGAGGAGGGTCAGCATGTGCAAAACTCCAAGCTAGGATGAAAAAATAGTTGATGTGGATGGAGCAGAAAGAGTGAGGGAAAGTGTGGCGAAAGATGAAGCTGGAGACATAAGTAAGACCAGACCAGGTAGGACCTTGCAAGACATTGCAGGAAGATATTTTTAAATTGTAAAGTACTAGGAAGACATTGAAGAATTTGAAGAAGGACTGGGGGTAGAGGTCACATGATCACATTGGTATTTTATAAAGTTGATTTTAGCTGCAGCTCACAGGAGGGATTAGAGAAATCAAAATCAGGAGAGGACAAGATAGACCCATTTCTGTAATCCTGGGAAGAAAATCTTATAGCTCATAAAAGGTGATGGTGGTAAAATAGAGAGAGATGATTTCAAAGATTTTTATGAAGTGAAATTCAATAAGATAAGGTGAAAAGTGTATTGAGGTTGGCTCCTAGATTTTCAGTCCACACACATTTGGGTGAGTTGCTAAAGTGAAGAACACTGGAAATAAACTGGGATTGAGGGAAGATCATGAGTTTTTCCCTAAATATATTGATTTTAATGTATCCTTGAGACATTCAAGAGTAAATGTCACATAGAATGCTGGACACATGAGCCTGGATCTCAAAGGAGAAGTCTGAACTGTAGATACAAAGAGTAGGCATCACTATAGTAAGATTGTTTATGAAAATAATATAGAGGAAAGGACAGGGCCCAAGACTGACCCTTGAGGAGCTCAGACATTCAGTGGATAGATAGAAGATGGTGAGACTGTGAGGAGAAAGAAGAAATGGCCAGAAATGTAAGAGAGATTTTAAAAACAAACGAACAAACAAACAAAACAAAAAACTAAGGCAGTTTCATGGCATAGAAAATGAGAGATGAGAAAGTTCCAGAAAGAGGAAATATCCAAGAATGTTCCTAAGAAGAAAGATGAGAGTAGAAACGTTCATTCAGCCCTAACTGGTTTGGCTCAGTGGATAGAGCGTCGGCCTGCAGACTGAAGGGTCCCGGGTTAGATTTCAATCAAGGGCATGTATCTTGGTTGCGGGCACATCCCCAGTAGGGGGTCTGCGGGAGGCAGCTGATCAATGTTTCTCTCTCATCTATGTTTCTAACTCTCTATCCCTCTCCCTTCCTCTCTGTAAAAAATCAATAAAATACATTAAAAAAAAAAGAAAAGAAAAGAAATGTCCGTTCAGTTGACATGAATCCCATGGGGGTAATAAAGCCAGAAATCACAGTAGGAGGAGAAAATGGAGACAGTAAATATAAACAATGCTACTAAGAAATTTATCTTGAGTCATGGACTGGGACTAAAAGGGATAAAAATTGAGAAGGTGCCTTGAGGAGAGAGGGAGGACAGTTAAGACAAGCAGCTGCGAGTTATTAAAGAGAGAACTGACCTAGAACAAGTGAAAAAATATAATGAACTGGGAAGACAGACTTCCCTTAATTTGTAGTGGCACCAGTTTGCCTGGGTGGGCAATTCTTTCTAGCTATCAAAGTCTAAACTGAGGAAATACCAAATTGTGGTTAAAGAAGAAGAAGAAAAGAGAGAAATAAACAACCAATGAGGAGACAATGAAGTAGAGAGGCTTGAGAGAATGAAGTTCAAATTGGCCATGGGACTCAGGCTCCATATGGAAGGAATTGTGGTTCCCAGGAGCCTGATCATTTAGCGGAAAATGAATGAGTCAAGGGATTAGGGACCTCAATAAAGACGAAAGACATATTTAGGGGAAATGCAGGGTTAAGAAAGCTGAGATGGTAGGTGAAGCAGATGCTGTTGAAGGCCCCCGAATCTCTGTGGTCATCCTTATTTCTATGCCTCTACTCTGGCCAGGGTGTTACTTACTTTTGGCTCAGGGACTTTTCAGGCCAGAAATTCTGGGCAGTTTATGTCCCCTAGAAGCAACCTCAGCCAATGACTGGTGGAAATCAGCAGATAACTCCCCAGCTCCCCCGGGTGAGCATTCGGATGGATGTTCTATTTCCTTCTCTGCCTTGTCTCAGCCTCACTCCCCACTACCTCACTGAGATTAGCTCCCAATAAACTACTTGTACTGGAATCTCTCCTCAGTGTCTGCTGCTTGAGATGTAGGTTGGAAAAGTGAGACTCAAACCAAAATAGTAGGCGATTGCTGTTGAAGTTTTTAGAGGCGATGCTGGGGATAAAAAGGGCACAGGATGTGCTAGTGAGAGAGGCCTGCTCAAATGCCGTGAAAGTGAATGCTGTTGGTTCTGAAATCTCAGATAACCATGTTTGGGGTTACCTATAGGGATGTCAAATTGACCCTAGATGTTTTAGATGGTGACTTAGACAAAACCATGCACCAAGTACCAATTTTCCATACTGTTGGAGAGAGATTAGAAGGCTAGTAGATGAGAGTGATCCACAGGGGTGTAGGGTAGGTTAGGTGGATGGCATGACCCCAAACAAAGAGGATTTTTTAACCAAGGGAAATGGAGTAATGTCTAGCCACAGGAGAGGGGAGTGAGGACAATGTTGACTCCCTCTCCTGGATTAAGGATATGTATACTGTAAGAGAAAGAGCATCCCACACTGCAGAGAGTCTAACTGAAGGAAAGCAATGTCCCTCTGAGAGAACAACAGATTCATCGGCAATGGGTTGAAGATACAGAGAAAGTCTTTACAGGAGGTTCCAGATGGTTTAGGATGGAGGTCAACAGATAGGGGATAAGTCAAAGAGGATGGAATACAGGAGGTATGGGTTAAGAGGGGGAATAGAGGTTGTCCATTTTGATCAGTGCCTTGGATCACCCCCCTTCTGAGGCAGGATCCCGTGGAGCCAGTGTCCACAGTCACACACCCGTATGTGGTGGACTCGGAGAAACTGAACCAGGCAGTTGGGCTCTAGAGACCACTAGCCACCATTCAGTGCTGCCCCTGAGGTTCAGGGCTCCAAGGCCTCTCTCAAAAGCACGGGCACGAATCTGTACTTACATCGTGCAATGCTTACACTTTAAAAAAATGGTGGTATGCAAAACATGATTATGTGGAAATATGCAAAGTAAGAAAAACAATCAATTAATAATAACTATGCTTGTACTCTAGCACCACTGTCTTTCTTTTTTTTAAATCCAGGCTTCTGTTTTTACCACCCATCTCTATCACAGTAAACAGAGTTAGCATCCAGAAGACTGACATTAAAAGAATTATTATCTGTTCAGAGTTCATTCCAAAAAGGAATCTGCTATACAGCAACTTCTGAATTGGGTTCAGTCTATGCTCTTTGATGCACTACAGATGTTACTGCAGAACAGCTAATCTAATAATCTCCTGTCCAGCAGGAAGCAAGACTCCTGGAAAGCTGGGCTGAGTCACATGGCTCAGAGCCCCCTCAGGAATGAAAGCTCTCCCCCAGCTGCTGACAATGCTGCAGGTCCAAACCCTCAGTGTGTCGCCTCCTATGGAAAGTGCCATGGCTCAAAAGAGTTTCTCCGTCAAGGTCACTGCCCTTCCCTGGATGCCGCATCTAACGGGAGTGGGGACAGGGGGAGTGTATATAAAGGCCAAGCCCTCTATCCCAAGACAAGTCAACTCTGAAGTGACACCTCAGTTGCAGAGCTCCTAGTGGGGTTGGAAGAAACCTTCATCGGGACTGCATCACAGCTAGACTTCCCTTACTTCATCTTGCTTCCTTCCTCTCTTTTTTTATAGGTGCCAATCTCAAAAACACACCCTAATAAACATCCTTCATCTAATCTCCATCACAGAGTCTGGAAAAGGTAAAACTCCAGGAATCGGATCTGACAGTGCAATGTTGGTTTATAGAAAATGTGCCATTTGCCAGGTATTGAACGGGGGAGGGGAAAGAGCTTATGCTAGGTCATATGGACTGGGAATTGAATCCTCACCTTATATTTTCTCAGGGGAAGTTTATAAAATTCTTTGACTACAGAACTATTTTGTGCTTGGTATTTCTCTTAGAGCTCAGGGTAGGATAACAACCCTGATTTGCTCAGGTCTGGGGAGGGGTGGGTTCTGGGAGGGATGATTTTTAGGACTATAACTGGGACAGCTCTGGTCAAACCAGGGTGTTGGTCAAGGTCAGTAAAATTTGGGGATGCTTAGAATTGAGAAATTAGGCTTGTTGACCCCCTGGAGAGAGAGAGAATGGCTGGAATCTGCTACTCCCATCCCTGCTACCCCATCCACTGCCAATTTCTATGTATGGGCTGGGCTTTAGTCCAGCGTCCATAGACTAGGATGTGGTGGGCCTGTTGTGTAATATTGATGAGTTGATATAAGAAGGAAATCCATGCTTTTCTGCCAGAGAAACTGAAGCTTAAGAAATCTCTGACCTACCCAAAGTTCCTAAAGAAGAATGTTAGAGCCAGAATCAATATTAAATCAGAAGCATCCCTTAATTCCCTAGTTAACTTCTATTATGATGACTGAAATATCTAGAAGAAAGCAAAAGACCAACTTAGATAACAACTCTGTCTCAAACCACTCAGAGCTCTATACCCTGATTAGCTTTGGAAAGTGTTGCCGGAAGCCAATTCCAGCATGTCAAAATTACAAGAGTTTCATCAAAAGGTTGATGAAACTTGGGGGCTCAACAAGGGCTGAGTCACATATGTAATCACCTGTTGGAACGGCTGAAAAGGCACTTCGCCCAAACCTGAATAGGATGATTGTTTGCTGCCAGACAGCTCATGGCATCTTAATCTAGATGTTATTGCCTCCTGTTGGCCAAACACCTGAACAGCTGTAGGCTATTCCCCAATATGACAATGCTTCTGTAAACCCTACACTTTGAAACCCTACCCTTTGAAGTGTATTATCTCCACCTTGCCTTAGGACAAATCCTATCTAATAAAAGAGCAATATGCAAATTGACCGTACCTCTGCTACACCCACAAGCCACGCCCACCAGCCAATCAGGATAAAGTATGCAAATTAACCCAACCAAGATGGCTGTGGCCATGGAGAGAGCAGGAGGCTTGGGTTTCCCCGGCAATGGAGGAAGCCAAGCTTTCTGCCTTCCCTGGCCTGCCTTGGCCTCCGCTTAAGGCTACAAAGTTTCAATTATAGAAGATAAATCAATCCCAGATACCAGGGCCTCCACTTGGGTCACTGGGGGGCGTGGCCAGCCTGTAAACCACCACAGGCCCCTCGCCCAGGCCACCCCACACCCCAAGGGAACCCCTACCCTGATCCAGGACACCCTTCAGGGCAAACCAGCCAGCCCCCTCCCGTGCACCAGGACTCTATCCTATCTAATTCTATCTAATAAAAGAATAATATGCAAATTGACCATCACTCCAACACACAAGATGGCTGCCCTCATGTGGTCAAAGATGACTGCTACCATGTGGACATAAGATGGCCGCCACAAGATGGCCAGCAGGGGAGGGCAGTTGGGAGGGACCAGGCCTGCAAGGGAGGGCAGTTGGGGGCGATCAAACCTGCAGGGGAGGGCAGTTAGGGGTGACCAGGCCGGCAAAGGAGGGAAGTTGGGGGCGACAGGGCCTGCAGGGAAGGGCAGTTGTGGGGGACCCAGGCCTGCATGGGAGAGCAGTTGGGGGTGACCAGGCCTGTAGGGGAGGGAAGTTAGGGGTGACTAGGCCTGCAGGGGAGGGCAGTTAGGGGTGACCAGGCCTGCAGGGGAGGGTAGTTAGGGGCAAAAAGGCTGGCAGGGGAGTAGTTAGGCATCAATCAGGCTGGCAGGGGAGTGTTTAGGGGGTGATCAGGTTGGCAGGCAGAAGCAGTTAGGGGCAATTAGGAAGGCAGGCAGGCGAGCATTTGGGAGCTAGCAGTCCTGGATTGTGAGGGGGATGTCCAACTGCCCGTTTAGGCCCGATCCTACCAGGGCAGTCGGACATCCCTCAAGGGGTCCCAGATTGGAGAGGGTGCAGGCTGGGCTGAGGGACACATACTCCCGTGCATGAATTTCGTGCACCAGGCTTCTAGTTGTGTTAATAAAAAGCAAGGGTCCTGAGACAAGGAAAACCTTTAGCTCCTTTAGCTGAAGCTCCGCTGACCCCCAATGCCTTTCAAAATTATCTTTCATCTCTTGACTCTTATTTAATCTATGCACAGCCTTTCTCCAGATTGCTGAACCTTTTGTAATGCTGGAACAAGAACCCCGGCAAAGTGTCTCACTGTACACTGGCATGACTTGACAGGCTGAGCCCCAAGACTGATTCCACAGCAGTCCCCAACACTCGTGTACATTTCATGTTGTCAGGTCTGGAATATCAAGTTGGAATGCATGTGCAGCCAGGGTGTCCCTAAATTGTAACTTGCATCCCCAAGTAAGGACTTTTGAATTCCCTGTGCAGATGTTGTGACTCTCAGGCCAGTGGGCGCCTGCCTCTGTGTGTAGACACAAGCACACACTGACTCAGAGAACGTGGGCTCCATGTATGGCACGCAAAGCCCACACTTTACATTCAGGACCCAAGACAAAGCCTTTCCAGCCACTGGCCTGAATAAATAAATATTTTCTGCAATCAATGTAGCCGCCTACTTTGTTCTTGGGCTTGTCATGATGAACTTCATAGATGTTTATATGATCAGTGGCTAGCTACCAAGAATAGAATGAAACAGGGGGAAATGCAGACAGCTCAAAAAAGAATGTTGGATTGGGGGATCCTGTTTTCTGTTTGTCCACCAAAACGGGAATTCTTCAGTAGCTGAGAAGTGTCCCAGGGGCCCAGAGGAAACGCTTTGTGAAAAAAATCTCCCCAGATGAGTAATCATATCAGCAGCCTTATTTGTTGCAAGTATTCTATCATCTGCTTATGTTAACTTACCTAAACTGTGAGAAATTAAAATTTAGGGCAACAATGGGTGCCCATGACTTTGAATAAGTCACATCTTACATACATTGACCATAGGCTGTTGGCAAGCAGCCATTAGCCAAAAGGACACAAACACCCATAAACTGAGAATAGTTCCCATTTTATTTCCACTCAGATGTGTAATACCCACAATTTCCATTGCTGTTTGTTAAAGTAATCTTACTCCCACAAGGTGCTTGTAAAGCCATAGAATTCCCCAGGCGTCAGGGTTAGTAATAAGTCCTTCGTTATAATTCATACATTCAAAAGAATAAGCCAACTTCAAGTAAGGATTAGAACATTTACCTAACGAACAAAAATAAAGACAGACAAGCACCTCATAAATTAGTTTGCTAATCCGAGAGTTTATGCTTAATGGTTTCATTGACTCTATTCCTAATTTGTTGTAAAGTTTTGCTTAGTTCCCTGGTTAAATGGCAGCATGAAAGCGTAGTTTTTCCATAGGAGCCTCTGGGATATTTATTAAAAGGTGATATACACGCCCTAGCCGGTTTGGCTCAGTGGATAGAGCATCGGCCTGCAGACTCAAGGGTCCCGGGTTCGATTCCGGTCAAGGGCATGTACCTTGGTTGCGGGCACATCCCCAGTAGGGAGTGTGCAGGAGGCAGCTGATCGATGTTTCTCTCTCATCGATGTTTCTAACTCTCTATCCCTCTCCCTTCCTCTCTGTAAAAAATCAATAAAATATATTTTTTAAAAAAGGTGATATACGCATACACACACACAAACACACACAGTTTTTATTCCTATCTTAACATAAAATAAGTCAGCATGAGCATCTCACGTGTTTCTTGTGAAACTGTTTTTTGGTTGGCATTTTAAAATACTTTTTATTTCATATTGTTTTATGATGAGAAGATTAATACTGCCGATGTGGAAACATTTTCTACACTGGCCAACTTAAATCGTTTTAAAGTTCAAAAGTAAAGGGTGACATATTTTTCACTGTGCCTCCAGGTTTGACGAAAATTAAAAGCAGACTTTATAAGCAGATACCATGATTTCATAATGGGGACAAAAGCATTTACAATGCAAAGAACCCCTTGGGAGCTCTTGCACTGTCTGAAACAATGGTCAGGGTGGAATTCGGTTCTCTGCACGTCTAATGTTTAACAACAGCTGGTTTTTGTTTTGGTGTGTTTCTTTTCCCTAAAAGAATCTCATTCACCCTAAAATTTTCTGACCTTCATAATGGCTTTTGCCCATGCCATGTGGGAAATGCACTTCTGATTTCCCAATTTATTTATTGTAAATATCATAAAATAAATGAGGTGGTAATGCCCATCATTACTGCTACCTGGTAGAAAGACGATTCTAATTTTCATATCCTGCCATATGGAACCATACCCTAAAATACTCCTTTTTATTATTGTCCAACAGAGCACTGAAAATGTTCAGGATAATTTCTTTTCAGATTAATGAGAGAGAATTACCTGTAATTTTAAATTACTTAACCATTTCTAAGGTAACATGTTTGGACAGGTAGTAGGTGAGGTCCTATGGGCTAAAATGTATTTCTTCTTTTTGGTGACTTTGATTTTTTTTTGATTTTTTTTTTTTTGCATTTGCAATCTTTAGTTTAAAAGACTTCAAGAAACCAACTGTCACAATATCAATTCAAGGGTTTAAAAATTTTAAGGGTTTGCCTTTGTGGTTCCTTAGTTTTGGGCTCTTCAAAATATATGCTTTTTTATAATTAGATGTAGTTCATAAGAGTAATACAATAAAATCTGCCCCCATCTGTGAGATTGGGGAGTTAAGATAATTAAGGTAAAAAAAAAAAATTTAAGTTCAGATTATAAAACAAGATAGTCTACATGCACATCATCACATTGGAAAATTCTAATTTAATTAGGCAAATTAAAGAGAAATAAATTAAATATAGTTATGTTTGTTTTTTGCTGCCTAGCAAATTATCTCAAACATAGTGTCATCCAGCCCTGGCCAGGTGGCTCAGTTGGTTAGAGCATTGTCTTGTAAACCAAAAGGTTGAGGGTTCGATTCCCTGTCAGGGCACATACCTAGGTTTCAAGTTTGACCCCTGATGAGGCATGTATGGGAGGCAACCAATTGATCTTCTCTCTCACATCTCTCTCTCTCACTCTCTCTTTCTCTGTCTCTCCCTTCCTCTCTCTAAAACAGTGGTTCTCAACCTTTTTAATGCCATGACCTTTTAATACAGTTCCTCATGTTGTGGTGACCCCCAACCATAAAATTATTTTCGTTGCTACTTCATAACTATAATTTTGCTACTGTTAATGAGTCGTAATGTAAATATCTGTGTTTTCCAATGGTCTTAGGCTCTACAGCAGCGGTTCTCAACCTGTGGGTCGCTAGCAGGGTCGCCTAAGACCATCGGAAAACACAGATATTTACATTACGCTTCATAACAGTAGCAAAATTACAGCAACAAAAATAATTTTATGGTTGGGGCTCACCACAACAGGAGGAACTGTATTAAAGGGTCGCGGCATTAAAAAGGTTGAGAACCATTGCTCTAAAATCAACAAACATATCCTCGGGTGAGGATTAAAAATCCTCACCAATCCCAATTCTTTATTTAGTTCATAATTGTGTGGGTCAGTGACTTGGGTTGGACTCAACCCATGATCCTTCTGTGTTCTCAGCTACTGTCACTCTATCTGTTATCAGCTGCTGGTTCTGAGGTCAGTTGGTAGGTGCTCTAGAGGCTGGCTCATTCCTGCTGGCCTCATGTACACTTCTGGCAGTTGGCTGTTGTTGACTAGGGTACCTTGGTTATCTGAAAGCCCAGGCAAGAGAGAGAGAGAGAGAGAGAGAGAGAGAGATTGATTCTGCTGCATACCATTGATCAAAGCATGTCACAACTTCAGCCCAGGTTCAAGGGATGGAGAAATAGACTCCATCTCTTGATGGGTGGGGGGCCAAATGCAGGGAGGGACATTATAAGGGCACAAATGCAGGAAGGGACAGAATCGGTAGCCATCTTTATAATTCACTGCAGTATCAAATTGCTTGTTTGAAAGCAAGAAGAAAAACAGGGCTTAGAATGCTTAGAAGCAATGGCTAGAACCATTAAGTTTCCCTTGACTTTTGGCAAGTTAGTTGCCTCCCATACACACCCAGACCCGGGATCAAACCTGCAACCTGGGTATGTGCCCTGACCAAGAATCAAACCCTCAGCCTCTAGGTGTACCGGATGATGCTCCATCCAACTGAGCCACACTGGCCAGGGCAGGTGGCAATCTTATTTTTATGAAAAGACTGAATGTGTACATTTTTACAGATAGAAAATACACCTCGGCAATGTTTCTCGGGAAAGAAAGTCTCTGGATTACAAAGTGTAAAGGCATGTGACGACAGATGACCTCAGATGCTGTCACTGCATCATCTGATTCCCAGTTTTAGAAATAGAAATAATAGAAATAGACATGATCAAAACAAATGCATGCAACTCAGAGTATTTACAGAATGGAGGAAGGAGGCGAGCAGCTTTGAGTGGATGTGAGCCTGAGTCCCAGGAAGGCAGGCAGAGGTAAAGAGAAGGGAAGTCCGTTAGATATAAGCACCCATGGGCTGTCTTCACAGGAAGTCCAGCCTCACAATGGAGCCAGAGAACAGACGCCAGAAGAAAGTGGCTCCAGGAACAGAATTCGATCAACACCCTAGATATCAGTGAGAAAATACCAGTTTGTTGGAGCTAAAAATAAGAAAATTGCATGCCTTCTTGCATTCTTTGTCTAGAGTGAGATCCAAAGAAAAACAGACCCACTGGCCTGGGAGAGCATTTTAGAAAGAGCATCCTAATGACATCCTTCTGGTATTGTTTTTCTTCAGACCTCTGATGCCCACTCCCATTCGCCCTTGGCAGCTCCCTGCAACAGTTGGTCGCTGTGACTTCTGAGAACTTGCTATGGATGTGAAATCCCTCCTCTTTAATTTAAGTCCATGTCCACTAATTTGGTCCTTCACAAAAGTGATGAAAAACTGGCCCGCATCCCCCACATTAAAACCTTTCATTTATCTAAAGATTGTCATTAAGCCTCCCTCAGCCTGCTTTTCTTTGGACCAAACAACTCCACATGCTTGAACTTTTCCTCATAAAACTAATTGTCATCCTTTACAACATCCTTTTGTGCCTCTGGTTTCTTCACATCGGTTTTTAACAGCAGAAACAAACAAGCCAAACAAAAAAAAACCATGTTTCCTAGCAAAGTTGGACTAAGGAGGAGCATAAAGGGGACACAAAAGAGAGGGATTTCCTAAACCACCCCTGTCTTACTTCTGGCCTCTCAGCCTCATGCTGGCTTTTCCCCACAGATCACTGCATCTCTGAGGATACTCATTTAGGAAACGGAGCCCGCTCCACCCAGGTCATGTTGCCGCTAAACTTGTACCTTGTAATAACCTCCGAGACAGCAAACAGTAACAGCTGCATCTAACTTTGTTGCCCTGTGCTAACAGCTCACGACCATTCTAAGTGGTAGGTCTATCATTATCCACATTTTACAGCAAAGGACACAGGCGTGGGGAGGTTTGAGAACTTGCCTGAGATGATCATGTTGCTGAGTGGTGAGGCCTGCATTGCCACCCAGCCGCTGGATCTCTGAGTCCCCAAGTGTGAGATGTGTCCTCATGTCTATTCTGCAACAAGCCCACAGTTGAAATCAAACAAGCGGCTATGTCCCTCTGTTTTTGTAAATAGTGTTTTATTGGAACACACCTGTGCCCATTTGTTCACATATTGTGTACAATTGCTCTCATTCTACAAGGGCAGAGTTGAGCAGTTGCAACAAAGACGGTATGGCCTGCAGCGTCTAAAATATCTACTATCTGGGGCTTTACAAAAACGTGTGCAGACCCCTACAGTAGAAAATCAGTCTTTTTCAGCTCTAAGATTTGATCATCCCAGGAGACAGAAGCATATCCAAGACCTTGCACCAAAGGTAGATCATGGATGCCAGTCTTCCACACACACAAACTGCTTTAAGTGGGCATGATATATTGATAAGATTGAAGAAACTTTAGGACTTTTAAATCACACAGCAAAACCCTTCACCATTGTTCTGGGAGAGTATGGGCCACAAACATCTTCCCCTGAAAAGACTACCTTGGATTGAAGAAGAGAAAAGTCCATAGACACCAAGAATGAATTTCTAACACCGTTAAGGTGGTGCATGTTGTGTGATTACTGTACCATTTATAAATGGTTATAAATGGGTTTTACAGGGTTGCTTTAGAATATGAGTTCTTGATCTTTGAATAAAATTTCTCCTTTGAGTAGTGGATTCATTCCTTTATTCAGAGCAGGTCACCCACTGAAGGAGCAAAGCATAATAGTGACCAGAAGCAGGAATTCAAGAGCCAGATAGCAAAGACTAGAATTCCGGCATACACCCTCTCTGCCTCTGCATCTTGGGCAGTTTATGTAATCTCTCTAAGCCTCTGTTTCCTCATCTATGAAATGGTACTATGCTAGTATGCACCTCATTTGGGTTCTTGGGAGGACTAAAGGATAAAACTTATGGTACAGCACTTAGCATAACATTAAGTCAATAATAGCCATTATGAACCAGGCATATTTAGGACACAATACAAATTCTGAAATGGGTTTAAAAGTACAGCATCTAGTATTTATTTTCAAAACTAATGAAAGCTATGGGATAAAAGTGGGAGCTAGAAGGCGGTTTAAACATATCAGTACCGAGTAGAACATACGAAGCAAGGTTTCCTCTGGGTTCCCATATGGCAGTGGCATCCAAGAGGCACAAAAAGCCACTATCAGGGACACCCTGAAATGGAGCCCATTACCTAAAAGTGTTTGGACAGTTCCTGACCGTTCCATCAGAAGAAACACAGGTTCTCTTCCCACCCTCACAGCTTATCATAAAATCATAACATTGACACACCGCCCGTTTAGTTGTCACTGGAATGAAAACAAGCACTAGCAACTGATGTCACATAAAGTGTTTACCGTGCAACTTCGGGCAAGTTACACAGCGGCCCTAAGACCTTCGTTTCCTCACTGGACATCACTGCCCAACAGACATAACGTAAGAGCTATGTTCTATATTTTGTACTAGTCACATTAAAGAAAGGAAAAAAGAAATAAAATTAATTTTAATAATATAGCTTATTTAACCCATTATATCCAAATATTTCAATATGCAATCAATATAAAAATACACTAATGACATACATTCATGTGATGATATGCATTCTTTTTTTTTTTTTCACAGTAAGACTTCAACTTGGTATGTGTTGTACACTTACAGCACATCTTAATTGGGACTGCTGCAGGCCCAAGGCCACATGTGGCTAGCAACGACCACATTAGACCATGTTGGTCTAGGGGACACACCTAGCTCTTAGAAAATCACTGATTCTAGCACTAACCTTCGGGGGTGAGGACAATGACAAGAATGAAAGCTATATGCCATTGGTCCATATATGAAGATTTAAACCATACTAATAAATGATATTTCACATTTTATGTTGCCATATAATAAAAGGAGACCAGCTCAGAGACCAGGAGGTCATCTGTTAAGAGGAGGCTCCCATAAAAAGTCCTCAAGGAGGCTGATATTAGATTAACAATTGTGACTTTCAGCTGGAGAAATTGAGTTGGTGCTCCTTAAAAAATGGGTTATTACACCGAAACCGGTTTGGCTCAGTGGATAGAGCATCAGCCTGCGGACTGAAGGGTTCCACGTTCGATTCCAGTCAAGGGCATGTACCTTGGTTGCGGGCACATCCCCAGTAGGAGGTGTGCAGGAGGCAGCTGATCGATGTTTCTTTCTCATCGATGTTTCTAACTATCTCTCTCTCTTCCTCTCTGTAAAAAATCAATAAAATAAATGGGTTATTAGGCTTTCTTTTCTTTCTTTCATAAATATTTTGTAATTTAGCAAACACCTATGTAAGAATGTTCATGGCAGCTCTATTCATAATAGCCCCAAGCCAAAAATGACCCAAATTTTTTTCAATGGCTGAATGCTTTAACAAACTGTGGTATAACCACACCAAGAAATGCAACTCAGCAATGAAAAGGAACTCTTGAGACATGCAAAAAATGTAGAGAGATTTCAAGGGAAATACACTGAGTAAAAAAAGTCCAAAAAAATAAAAATTTTAAAAGTCCATCTTCAAAGGTCATATATTGTATGATTCCATTTACACAACATATTCAAAACAACAAAATCACAGAGATGGAGAACAGATTAGAGATTGCCACAGGGTAGGGGTTGGTGAAGGAGAAGTTGGGTGTGGCCACAAAGGGATGGCATGAGAGAGTGCTGTGGCAATGGCACAATTTTGTATCCTGACCGTGGTTGTGATTACACATATATACACGTGATAAATTTGCATAGACCTTTACACAGAACACACATGCAAATGAATGTTTGTAAAGCTGGTGAAAGCTGAATGAAGTTCTATGGATTGTACAAACATCAATTTCCTGACTTTGATAGTACACTGTGGCTATCAAAGAGTACTATCTAAAAGTGTTTGGACAGTACATGGCATCTCCCTGTTCATTTTTTAATTTTTTGCAGTTGCTTATGAATTCATAATTGTTGTTTTTTAAAAAATCATAAATCATTGTATTCTATGAAATGTTTCCCATTTGCACTGTGGAGGAAAAATTGTAGGGGACCAAGAGAAAGGTCTAGGCAAGAGAAAATGATGAACTGGGCATTGGCAATGGAAATGAAGAGATGTGACATAAGAGCTATTTAGAAATTATAAGAGAGCAGACTCATTTGGGCAAAACAGCATAGTAAGTGTTCAGACTGCTTGGGTTCAAATCCTATCTCTGCCATTTTTAGGGAAAGTGACTTAATCCTTCTGTACCTTAGTTTCCATTTCTGTAGAGTAGGAATAATAACAGTACCTGCTCCTGGGATTATTATGAAACATAAATAGTTAATTCACAAAGTACTTAGAATAGTTCCTGACACATGATAAGTGCTCTAAATATATTGGCTATTATTATAATAATTATTATTATTGAGTGTAATTATCTCAAAACTAGAAAAAAAACACAATTGTTCCTTAAAAAAAAAAAAAAAGACATAGAAAAGATATTTAAGATAAGCAAGAACTTCTTGACAAAGCCTGGCCTTAACAGATAGCAACTCACGAGCCAGCTTTTCAGAAGTCAAGTGTCCCAAATATTCATTTCTTATATCCAGAAATCAATGCCAGGAGAGAAATGATTGGTTTGATGCAAACCAAACCAATTCTGATCCCAGCTCCAGGAGTCCACTGCCTTCTGAACCCACTAAGTATGTTTTATGGCCTCAATGAGTCAAGTTGTATTGGGCTCATCACATGATAATGCAACATCTAAATTTTAAAACCACACTAAAGTCTTGGCAGGGAGAGGCAGTTGTGAAACCTATACAATGTGTTTTTCTGCTTTCCTTAAAGCTACAACTTCTAATGAATCTGTTTCCTTTCAGTCATTCTATTCTTTCTGACTATTGGTTAAAGCATTGCCTTTTTATTTGTGTTTTCCTTTCCCTAATGGTCAACATTGGTAGAAACCGGAGTTGAGGCTCAACACCTTAGTCAAACCAAACCCTGAAACTTGGCCCCAAGTCAAGCAGTTTGCATTTTTTTATCTGTGCACTTTCTGACCACAAGAGGGCTCCATTCATTCCCAGTTGTAAAAGCCAACGGAATAGTCTGGCAATTTGGAATTTACAAACATTTTACAAGGGAAAAAGAATTAAAAACCAAGTGCCTCCCTCCAAGAACCAAGACTCAAGTTTTGTAAAATGTGGAATTCATTGAAGAAGCTCTGTGATATGTACTTCAAAGCTCAGTTTCCTATTTTTGAGTCTGGCATTCTACCTGATGGAAACTAGCCAGCCACTCATAAAGCAAGTTCATGATTTCATTTCCCAGTTGGCGAATGAAGCAGGGCCAAGTGCCGTTCTTATTTTTGTTAGTTTTATTAGTAACATATAGAGCTCGGCATAATGCTGTGGTTCAATCAGAGCTCTGCAGTCCATGGCTCCTTCTTCATTATTTAAGATCATTGTCCCTAAGTAGACCCCCCACTCCCTTGCTAATAGATTTCAGTCCATTTGGTTGTAAAGCAAATGTTTGGGAAGAAAGACTCATCCTCCCCCTGAGGTGTAACCCAACATGTTAGGAGAAGAGAGTTCAGAGTCCAGATTCCTAGAATGCTGGAAGTGGAAGCTCTCAACAGGCACAGAAGACTTTGCAGCGTATTGTTTTCAGAATTGTCCTCAAATCTGTCTAGGGTTGCCCTCACTCCACACATGCCACTCCTACAATGAAGATCCCATTCCTCTAATATTTGACTATTGATGACAGCTACTAGAGCTAAAACACCATACCCCGCTATGCCAGAAGTTGCCATTGTTTATTGACTCATTGCCCAATTTGTGGAACTCTCTGCATTCCATTAAAGTTTTGCAAAGTGCATGCAAATGAAACAAAGAATTCCTATTTTTTGGCTAGGCATCAGTTCCCAAATTTGAAAGAGGTTTCCATTGAATTCTTAAAAAAAAAAAAAAAACTACAAAATACAATTCAGAACCAAATCAATGAATATTCTGCACTATATCCTTTTTAGCAGGGACCTAGGATTAACTGTCCCTGTCCCACATTCACCTTCACTGTGAGAATGATGCATCAACCGGCACCTTCTCTGCCTCTGGCCTGGCTCTGGCCCCCGAGTCCAAGAGACAGGAGGTTAGAGGAGAGAAGGACACTGGACCAGGATGAGCCGTGGCTAGAAGTGCCCCCACCCTATGGGATGTGCGTTAAGGCAGTTAGATGGGCTTCTGGGAAACATGACCAAGATTTGCTTTGTGGAAGCAAGGTCCAATTAAAATGCGTAGTTGCTACAAATAAAATCTGTGGCCGGTGCACAGGACACCCAACAGGGAATCCTGAGCTGCAGGTTTGGGCCCTCACTTGGCTGTGAGGCCTGACCTCCTTGCCATATACCAGTTCCTTGCTGTGAGAAACAAAGCAAATATATAAAATCGCTGTGGCCAGATCGTTTCCAAAGCTTGTCTCAGCACTAACTTCAACCTAAGACTCAGTTTGTGATCTTCACAGCCCAACAATGATTGGGGCATTTCTGGAAAAACAGCGCCCTTAAGCCAAATCCTCTCCCCATGTGATTAAAAAGACTGGTTTGTGTGAAAGACTAATCTGAGAACCTCTGCTAGAATCCACAGGATGTCATTTTTTAAAGCATAAGCATATGACTAGCATAAATCCACCAGCCCTCCCCCCCCCCCCCCCCTTGAGAGATGGGCCCAGAAAGAACTGAATGCTGGTGTTTGATATTTCCAAGGGAACATTCAAGTTTCCTGGTCAAGTTCAGTCCCACATTAATGAGAAAGAGTGGACTTAGTTTCCCAGCTTGGCCAGACTTTCACGGGGATTCATAAGTCTGTGTGTTCCTGTGTATGATGTGTACCTTCTTGAGCCTATTGTCTCTACCTTGAAATGAAAAGCAGCAGCCCGTGGAGGGAATGCTGAACACTCTGGGAGCCACATCTTTATGCATACAATTGAATCCCTGTGGGCCAGTTCTACAGGGAGCGCAGTGAGGATGCTGGGGACAGTCTGTCTCGTGTGGCTTTCACCACGGATGTGGCTTCTCCCCTCCCTGGCCTTGTCTGGTGACAGAACCCTTCTTGGCGAGGCCTAGACCTTGTGTGGTGGGAAGCGAGTGCAGTTGGCACATCAATCACTCAATTCTGGAGGCTTTTCTCCCTTAAAGTCTCCATCACTATTTTTTTAAAAAACAAAAACAAAACACTTTAGTGTGTGTGTGTGTGTGTGTGTGTGTGTGTGTGTGTGTGTGAAGTCTAAATCAGTTCCTTCACTTCTAGATTGAACTTTCCTTGGCTTCCCAGGACCAAGGAGAATAGGGTTGGATTTTTTGTTGTTGTTTTAATTAAATCTGTATTGTTGAAAGTATTACTATGTCCCCTTTTTTCCCTCATTGACCCCTTCTAGCCCCCCCTCCCCTTCCCCAGGCCTTCACCCACCCTATTGTCTGTGCCCATGGGTTATGCATATATGCATACACATTCTTTGGTTGATCACTTCCCACCCACCCACTCTCCTCCGCCTTCCCTCTGAGGTTCTGCAGTCTGTTCTATGCTTCTCTGTCTCTGGATCTATTATGCTAACCGAAATAAGCCAAAGAAAGACAAGTATCACATGATCTCACTCATATGTGGAATCTAATGAACAAAATAAATTGATGGACAAAATTGATCCAAAACACCTTTCTTTTTCTTTTTGTCTGGTCCACCTCTGAGGAGCTGTCCCACGTTGGACTCGACGGGAGAAGCAGGGACAGAATGACACAGAGCAAAAGGGAAGGGCTGCTGGTGGGACCAGGCACAAGATGAGGCATCCCTGTCCAAGCAGCAGGGGCCCCATTTGACCCTTCAAATAACAGACTCTCAGCACTGGAATATCCTCAAGGTCATCCAAGGGGCCATATGACCTGTCTGAAGCAAGATCTCAACATTTTCTAAGAGGTATTTACATAAAGAAAGGAATAATTATTTATTCCTGGGGTTCTCAACTTTGCAAAAGAAAGCCTTTTTTTTTTTAAGCCACCTACTATTCAGTGGTAATTCCTTTATTTTTTAAAAAATATATTTTTATTGATTTTAGAGAGGAAGGGAGAGGGAAAGAGAGATAGAAACATCAATGATGAGAGGGAATCACTGACCCGCTGCCTTCTGCATGCCCCCTACTGGGGATCGAGCCCGCAACCCAGGCATGTGCCCTTGGCTGGAGTCGAACCTGGGATCCTTCCGTCCATAGGCCAATGCTCTATCCACTGAGCCAAACCAGCCAGGGCAAGAAAGCCATTTTTGAGGGGTTCTGAAACAGGCACAGAAGGGTAAATGATTTGCCCAAGATGACAGAAAGTCTGCTAGAAACTCAAGTGTTTTTAACTTTTCACATGTTTTCTTAAAAAAAAAAAAAAAAAGATATCTGCTTTCTTTGTAGTACACTGTAGCTTGTCATGTTTATGAGATTTATTTTCTTATTGGATCAGAGTTCGCTGGGGATGGGATAAAAGAGGCTTAGGGAATTTTAAAATCTCCACTTAAATACTTAGGGTTATTAATTCTCATGAAGAGAAAATATTTATTTGAAAAGCTGATTCAGTATATTACAACCTTGTGAGTCAACATGCCAAGGGCTGAGTCTGGAGAGGAAGTTCGGGGATGGGAAGGAGGAGGGGGTGACGGTCGTTAAGTACCCGGTGTGGACAGAGGTTACTTCATTTAGCCCCAACCACAGGTAAATATTCTATCTCCCTTTAACAGAGGCATGGACACATTAAGTAAGCTACTTTGAGTTTAAAGAGGTAAAAAGTGATAGGTCAGGGATGGGAACCTTTCCTACACCGCATACTATGATGGAAAGAAAACTGGGCTTAGATGTAGGGAGGGGGGAGGGAGCCGGAGTGTGAAACCCACTTCTGCTAGTGGTTGCTTGTATAGAGCTAGTACAGCCTTAGAACAAACTGCTTGATTCATCTGGGCCTCAAGTTTTCTGAGAGATTAAGGTCCTTAACTTTAGGCAAGATATAAATCCACCACTCTTCATGAGAAATAACATTTTCCCTGCCTAATATGTTGTGTGTGTGTGTGTGTGTGTGTGTGTGTGTTTCCATTACAGTTTCTTCCAATCCTGCCCTCATATGTTTTAGCCGTTTCCAAACCGTATCTTCCCTCTGTGTCAGCTCTGGCAGGGGGAGTCCAGCAGGGCGCTAGGATCTGGTCAGGGACAAATTAAGATCCATTGGGGATAAGTGAGCTTGGGTGTCGATGGGCTTTATGCTCGGTTCAAGCACTGTCCACTAATTAATTAATTGAAGTGTAATCTAAAGACCGTGAAATGCATGCATCTTTGGGGTTTGCCATTGCATACACACATGTAAATCACCCCCCAAATCAAGTCAAAAAAGCTTTTCAACACCCCAGTGAGTTCTCTTGTGCCCCGTTTAGTCAATTCCACCCCTTCTTTACCCAAGAAGCAAACACTGTTCTGATTTATGTCACCATGGATTAGTTTGACCTGATCTAAAACTTGACATACATGGAATCATATGCATGAATCCATTTTTATTGCTCCAGGAACATCTATGGCTCCAGGAAGTAGATGACACATAATTTTCTCCTTGACTGTGGAGTCAGGGGTGCCGAGTGTATTCAGTGGGACAGTAAAGGCCAGAGGGGAGGTCAATATTTGTTTCTTTCTAAGACGCATATAAATTCCTTAGAAACATGATCTGGTTCTTCAACACAGTCTACCAATATAGTGCTCACATTGCTTTTCAATTCATATTGATTTAATTAGGTGATACTTTTACATCCTCTGCATTCATTCATTCATTTATACATTTATACATTCAACAGCCATTTATTATTATCCAACACTATGATCCTGAGACTGTCTGGGGGCAGGATCATTTACAAATAAGATGTAGAGTTTGTGTCCTCTGAGGATCACATTCTAGTTGGGGAGACAAACAATAGATGCCCCACAGTGGAATGTATGGGGTCATTTTCAGGGGCAGTGGATGCTGTGAGGAAATGAACCAGGGTAATGGGGGAGAGAGTGGTCAGCTGCACACAGTGCCTGGTTAGTAGGTGATTTCGTGTCGCATTTACCGTGCTACCATTTGCAAGATGCAGGATTGATAGTGCTCTTTGGGCTGGAGCATGAACCAGAATTTGAGTCTTGGGGCCACATTTCATGACTCATCACTTTATTTATTCATGGCCTACTATGCGCCAAGCACAGTAGGGTCACTACTGAGACAATACAAAAATAAGTAAGGCATGGATACTATTCTCAAATTTACTTTTTAGGAATTACTGATCTCTGGCAAATCTTTGCTTTTAACATATCGACATTGCTTTCTCCAATGTCATCACGCATTTAAAAAAATTAGCACATCTAATCCACATTTTGACAAGTTTTCATGAGTCATGCCTCAAGTCGCTTTGAATGGGGGTCACTGGACAGTTTTTAAAGAGGTGTAAGGAACCCACTCTGCTAGACACACACAAAGTCTGCTTTCCTGCAAGTTTCAACACTCATGGGTCTCCAGGTGGGTTCCCTGACAGCAGAGGCTTGAGAAAATACACTGCATGCTAGACAGCTTACTTCTTGGATTTTGACAGTTCCTCAAAAACACAGCATACCACGTTCCAGCTAATAAAATCAACACCCCCACCCCCAGATCTCTTTCTTCCTCTCTCTCACTCGCTCTCTCTCTCTCTCTCTCTCTCTCTTTTTCTAATCCACGGTAGCTACCAGAGGACAAAAGGGCTGAGATGTGTTCCACAGATGAATGTTTGATATCATGGGACAGGACAGAACAAGAACAATCAGCCCCTCTTTGGCCAAAACTTTCCCATTAGTGTGAATCAGGAATGCGCAGGCTCTGATTGCAGAATAAGTAAACAGGACATAATGGGTTTTCAATAAACGCAGGCCAGCCAGACTCCTAGTCTATTTGGAGAGGTTTATTTGACACGCAGAGCCAGCCGGGGGAATTGAGGACAGAAAGGTAAATGGAGTTGAAGTTCACGAGTGAACACTGGTGCAGGGGATGGGTTGTGGCCACACCTGCCACTGCAAGCAGGTGAGACTGCTCTGACTGGGAAGACCTGAGAATCTGTAACACCTTTGTCTGAAAGATCCTGGTTTAATTGTCAGAATAATTAGAGGGGAAGGGGACTTAGAAAGGTTTTGGACTTTTTTTGTTTGGTTGGCTTTGTAAAGAAAAAGAAAAGGCGGGGGGGGGGGGGAAGCTGAGTGTAGTAAAGGCCCTACAATCCCACACCTGGTTGAATCAGAACTTGACCCCAGATCATTTCTGAAGCCACTTTGTTCCTTCATTCCTCTCCCACGTACATAGCCATAGGGTATAACCTGGTGGAAAGCATTTGGCTTCTAGAAATTTAAAATGATGGTTATGTTCTCATAGCCTGAAATTTCTTTTAATCATTTCTTTCTGATTTTAACCAAAAAGAAATTAATGTATGTGTACATTAGAACTTATTGTAACTTACACTTAAAATTGTCATGGACTTTTTAAAAGATGTGAAAGTCTGAGCCACTGAGAAAAAGAGAAAAGCTCTAGTCCCAGGTGAATCTCAGGGACCCCCTCCCTCCTCTAAAGCCTGGACTAGCTCCAGGACAGACTGACCTTGGGAGCCCTTGGTCAACCTTTCTGCTTCCTGGGTATTAACTCTCCACTAACAAGTTAATAAAATAATCAACAAAGGACTGATACATTTGGAATACAATCCAAACATTTTTCCCTCAGCACTCTGGAGTCCTGGGTCATGCTCCAGGAAGTGGAGCCTGAGACCAAGATCCAGGCCTGTGGTTCATTAGGGGAGTCCTCTTCAGCAAAAGCATGTCAGCTCAAGCTGCTATAACAAAATACCACCGACTTGGTGGCTTTAACAACAGAACATTCTTTTCTCACAGTTCTGGAGGCTGGGAGTCCAGAGATTGAGGTGTTGGTAGGGTTGGCTTCTCCTGAGGCCTCTCTTCTTGTCTTGCAAATGGCCACCTTCTTGTTGCCGCTTCACATGGTTGTCCCTCTGTGCACGAGTCCCCTGGACACTCTTCTTATAAGGACAATGGTCAGATTGGATGAGGATCCATTCTAACTGCCTCATTTTAACTTAGTCACCTTTTTTTAAAGGCCCTATCTCTAACTACTGTCCCATCTGAGGTACTGGGGGTTAGGGCTTTGATATGACTTTTGAGGGGACACAGTTCAGTCCGTAACAGTGAGACAAGAGGGACAATAAAGCAGAAGGAGAGGAGACAGGATGTGGTCTCCAGGAAGCCTAGTCTCAGCTTGGTTCCTGGGGTGAGGGAGTTATGGCACCATCAATCAAACCACAGAGTGGTCTCACCTTGAAGTAAGGAGGCTGGGTCGTCCTATCACCGTAGCTGTTAGTTCACTGGCCAGACCCCAGTGTGTATCTGGTGAGGAGAGGATGTTTGAGCATCTGTCTAGGCATCTCCAAGCAAGTCAGCTCCTGTGACTCAAGACCATTTTTCCAGAGAGGGTCACACAGCATAAAGCTCTAGCCATTCCAGTGCTTTTGCAGATTTGGGGTGTCAGCTCCACACAAGGAGGGCCTGGATTAGGCACCAACATCATTCTTGACACAGGTCTTGCAGGAGTACTCTGTTCATTACAGAAACTTCATTACAGTCTCCTGTCTCCATTAGTTAAAGCCTCCCCCGTTCCCCACCTCCCAGGTTCAACATAGAACTTGGGAGGGCTACAGGGGGAAGGCAATGAGAAGGCCTGACCTGTTCCTCCCCTCAGCACTTGGCACCACCATCAGCCCAGTTGCCCAGGCCTGAATCCTTGACTTCCTGTCAACCACTAAATCTACCAGCCCTACCTCTTTATTGGCTTTCAAATCCTTCTCTCCATTTTCATGGCCATTGTGCTAGCCTTAGTCGAAGGAACCATTTTTCCTCATGCCAATTACTGAAGAGTTTCTTCTCAGATCTCCCTGCTTCTATTCTAACCCCCATCCAATTCTCTCAGACAGTAGCCAAATCTGAGCAATTCACATCCCCACTCAACACCCTACGGTGGTCTCCCTTCACTGTGGAAATAAAATAAACTCTTAACTGTGACTAACGGGGCCTTCCCCAATATGGCTGCTGCCTCTTGACTCAAACCACCTCCCACCCCACCTGGTTCTTAACATCCCAACCACATTCAGCAGTGTCCTTTCTCAGCAGACTTTTTACCTTGCAGTCCACCAACACCTGCCATCCCCACCAAGTAGACGAGGCTCATATAACATTCTTTCTGGGCAGCCTTGCCTGACCTTCGCATTTAGTTGGTTACCTCTGCTACCTGTTCCTTCCCTCTGGCACCAACCACACTTAATTGCAATTGAGTGTTTAATGGTCCATCTCCCTTACTAGACTATCAGCTTTCTGAAGACAGGGTCTGAGTCTATTTCCTTAGTCATTGTTCTCCCAACTTTGCATCCCTGCCCTGCTACTTTGTAGTGGGTGATCTTAGGCAATTGTGACCTTTCTGTGTCTCAGTTTCCTTCTTCGTAAATTACAAATAATATAAAACAACATTGCTCACAGTTCGTAAGATGAAATGATTGAGTATGTGTGTGGCAGGTGGTACCTAGAATAGTGTGTGGTGCAAAGCAAGCACACATATGGGTTGGCCGTCATTATTTCTATTACTGGTAGACACAGTAGTCATAGCAGTAGTATTAGTATCTCTAGCTCGCAGCAGAGTGCTGGGAACATCAGATAAGAAAAACTGTCAGTGCTAGAAGTGGCCTGGCAGCCAGTTTCGATTAATATCACCTTCATTATTTCTCCTAATAGTTCCCCAGATGGTGAAACCAGGAGCTGGAGTGATCCCAGTTTCGGTCTTATCTCTGACTTCACTGGCCTTCGAGGCAAATATCTAATGTTAGTTTATAGTTGGCACTAACCGCTTACTTTAATATTAGATAAGGGCAAGAAAACAAAAATCAGAAGAGGTGATTAGGTTACAATGAACCACGAGAGCGACACCTGAAGTTAATAATTTCACAGGGTAAAAATGCAGCATGGGAATATTGGCTAATTCTCATCAAATCCTTGCTCATCTAGCTGCTGTGTTAACTGAAGTGCAGCCAACAGGAAATTGAACCACATAACTGCATCTTTCCTGTGGCCCCGGGGAGCTCATCCATCACCCCATCTTGCTCCAGCTGCCTTTGACCATTCTTCAACATCCGACCCACTCGGACCCACGGCTGGTCTTTGCTGACTCACCAGGCAGATGGCTTCCCTGGAGGGCAACCTCCCAGTGGAACCAACTCATCCTCCTCTGGGCTCCTCTCCCCTCCTCTTCTCCTTCACACAGCCCACCCTACTACACAGAGCTTACTGGGATACTCTGCCAAGATGCCAACATCTGATTAAAACATCTTTCATATTGAACATGTCTGGGCCCATAAACTCACAGCTAGAGCATTTTAGAGCTGAACACCAAGCCATCTCCTTTTCTTCCTAGCAAAGGCAGGAATAACCCGAACAGGAGTAACTTGTTAAATGCAATTCTACATACTTCACGTTTTTCTCAGTGCTGTTTCTATAAGTCTCATTTCTTTCTGTCATCCTCTTTTCCACTCTTTTTTTTTTCTTATTTTATTCATTTTACTTATTTTTAACTCAGGTTAGTCTATCTGCTTGCATCCTGACCTCATTTCCTGTTTCCTCACCAAGGTTATGATGCTATTTGAACACCTCGCCAGAATTCAGCGGAAAAGCATTAAACAAAAAAAGCAATCGGATCCATTAAGTAAAACTGCCCACCCTGAGGACACTGTTCCGGAGAGTTGTGCCCTCCATGCACCCGATGCTCACAGACACAGGAACATGAGTCATCAATGAGACACTGTTGCCACTCGCCTTTCTTCCCCAAACCTCCCTAAAAAAAAAGAGGAAGTGGCCTCTGACATTGGGACATATGAACAAGAGTTCCACACAGGGCACAAAGCATGGGAACTTCTGCTATGGACTTCCGCACTGGCTATGGGATGCTGGTCTCATGTTTTGGTTTTCAAACCTCAACCCTAAAGAAAAATGTCACTCGAAGTATGATTTGTAGGGAGTAATATAAAGGCTGATTCAGAAGGAAAAACAAAGGCCAAATAGTACTACTATTATATGACTTCTATGATTTTTTTAAATAATTATAGTTTTTAAAAGAAAGATTTGGCAGTTGAGATTTTTGAAAATGAAAAGAGCTATAATTGCCTTTAAAGCACATAAAGCAATATTTGGGGGGAAAGGGAGGAGATCAATTAGCCACACTGGCCAGTAAAGCTGGAATGAGATGCAGTTTAGCTTGTTCAAAGAAAAGTCTGATTAACGATGACAAAAAGCTCTCTAATTATGAGGAAAGGAGATTCTTAGGGGAGTCTGACAAAAGAGCTTACAAGCCTGTTGTCCCTCAGATTGAAATGAGAAACCCAACAATTAGACACACTTAGTACAAAACAACATCATCCCTAATGGATAGCTCCATTCTCTAGTTAAAAGAATCCACGAACAGTGTTTAAGTCTTTAGCCACATTCTTGCCAGATTTCTTAGAATCATGTGAGCAAACATTCATGGTGAAACCAGCCCTCCACTCACTCCTGTCTGCGTCCGACTCGTTAAGGGAAGGACCCTGGAGCTTCCCTTCTCCAAGAACTGCTCCCAGGAGGCCAAACAAGACATGCTAATAATTTGGCCAACACCCATAAAGTCATCCTGGGAAATGGGATTTTAGGAAAAGTAAAAATAGAAAGGACTAGGAATAATTAGAGCGATAGTCAACAACTGTAAAACCTATCTATGGTTAAAAACTGTTTCCCTTTTATTCCACCAGCAATCTCAAAATAATTCATTTCTGTCCGTTATTGAGGAAATGTTAATGTTCAGAATGGACACACTGAATCCTGTGTATTTTTCTGGTCTCCTCTGCTGAGGGGAGAAGACACACAGCTGATGTTCACCACCTCCTAGCCAACAACCATTCCCCATCACCACTTCTCCTGCTCTGGGAACTGCCACATCCTCCTTTGCCTAAGAAAAGCAGATTTTTTTTTTTCTGGAACTGGCAGTAAACTGGCATTTGCTCTACTTGTGTTCTAAAGAAGAAGAAACAGGGTTTTACCCTGTCCAACAACCACCCCCCCCCCCAAAAAAAAACAAAACAAAACTCTTTAAAGTAAGCAGTGTGGAGTGCCAGATCAGTCTCTCGCTTCAACTGTGTTTGGACGGAACAGACCCAGGGACGCCCCTTCTTCCAGCCTCCGACCACATCCAGCATCTTATCCAGTCACCACCTTCAGAACCACCTCCCCGGGACCAGCCAACACACCAGTTTTTTTCTACCTTAACTCATTGCCAAACAACCACAAGCTCCCAAATCCGTCAGAATTGTTCCACCCAGGTGGAGGCTGCGGTCACCCGCCTGGCCAACCTGCGTCTGTGGGCCCCTCACCTACCTCTCTCTCTGGGCTTCTGTTTCGACTTGATGATGTGGCTCTGGAGAGCTGGCGGAAAAGAAGCCAAGGGCGCTGAGCATCTCTTAAAGATGCAAAACCAGCGCGGTGGCCGCATTCTCTTCCAGGACGTGCTGAAGCCTTCCCAGGACACCAGGGAAGCCGCCCTGGCCTTGGAGAGGAACCTGAACCAGGCCCTCTTGGAGCTGCCGGCCCTGGGTTCTCCCCGCAGACCCTCGTCTCTGTGACTTCCTGCAGAACCACTTCCGGGGTGAGAGGTGAAACTCATCAAGAAGATGGGCGACACCTGACTCACCTCCGCAGGCTGCCGGCCCCCAAGGCTGGGCTGGGCGAGGATCTCTTTGACCGGCTCACCCTCAAGCACACCCAGGAGCCTTTGGAGCCCAGAAGCCTTTGAGGGGCCCCTCTGCATCCCCTGGTGTGTGGCTTTTGCCTGAGCCTCTCCCTGAAACTCCTAGCCATTCTTTTAACCACCCTGGAGCCCTCTCCCATGCATTGGACCAAATGAAACAATAAAGCTTTTGCATCAATCAATCAATCAATAAAATAAAGTAAGCAGTGTGTCTTGGCTATAGGCTCCAAGCAATGAAAGGGATACCCAGGCCAATCACTGTGTCTTACAATTCTCACCAGGGAGGCAGACTCAGCAAACCAATTAACTAATTAAACCAATTAACCAAATGTGTAATTAACTTTGAGAACAGAGGTGTCAACAGAAGCACAACAAAGAAGTTACCCTCCCTCTGGAATAGCCTGCTGGCATTAAGCCTTTTAGGTTTCTGTCTTAAAGGCATACCCACAAAGGGGAAATATTTTCTGGGCACAGGATCGGTGACCAGGCAACCCCATCATATAGACGGGATGAAACCAAGGCAAGGGCAGTGTTTCCCACCCCAGTTACAGCCCACAGTCTGAAAGTAAATATACAGGGATTTTGGAAGACATCGCCCATGAAACACTGGCCAATTCAAGGTCATTTTTTCCCCCAAACACACATGTCCATTATAAAGAGCAGGGGGATAGCTAGAAATTTCCAAAACAGCCCCTATTAGGAGATGGTCAAGCAACTGGTCATTGAAACAACTGGTTCTAGGAGAAAAGGAACCAAGAAAGAGATGACAACGTGCTGTAGAGGTTTCACCGGCACACAGAAATCCCTGGCAATGAAGAACTTGTGTGATGGCAGGAATACCCTGCTCTGTGCAATTCCGACATGTGGAAATTCATCTTTGCCAAAACAATAACTTAACGCCTTGCCATAATAACTTCCAAGTAGCTCACCTTATAAAATGCAGGTTTTCAAGTAGCTTCAAGAACGTTATTTAGAGTTAATGATGTGAAAGACAGGAAGGTAAGCATGTTGCCTTTAGGGGGCTTACATTTAGGGGTAGTGGAAAACTCAAGAAAAAGTAAGCAACCAAGAATTCTATGTTAACATCAAATAGATGATACAGAATATAGTCTTATCTCTAATGACTGAGCGAGGCCGACTGAGACTTAGCCCATCTCTGATACCATTTCAGAGAAACCCAAATTGTGGCCGAGAGGCCCACACAATCAGATCATTAACAGGGGGAGTGAAAGCTACAGCGTTAGTAAATGTGAAGCTTGTTAAGAGAATAAATATGTATGTGAAATCTCATACTGGATTTTCCTGTTCCTCTTTCATAAAAGACGCAGTTTTCGACGGTGACCTTGAGCAAGATCAAAGCTCACCTGTGCTAAGTCAGCACACACTTTCTAATCCTTAAGTAAAAAGATACACTTGTGAACGGTAACACTCCGCCAAACTCACAGACCCTGCATATAATCAGGGACTTAAAAGTGCAATTTATAACCAGGCAAGGATGTTTAGGAATCGTGTTTCACTCCCTAAACCGAGGATCCTGTTCCCGCCCCAAGTGCAGAGCAAGCACTTGGTATTACTTCAGCTAACCTTTCTGGACCTCCATTTCCTCATCTGAAAAAATGAAGGGGTTTTGGAATGGAAAATCTCTATGATCCCTCTCATGATTCAAATAGATTGTTTTTCTTTTCCACCAATAAGGGGACCAGACTCTCTGACAGCAAATACTTCCGCTCTTAACATTTTAGATCAACCAGAACGCTGCGAATTTGGTATGAAAAGCTTTTCTTAAGATAAAGAGATAGCATTTCCTCGAGAATAATTGCCAGTCTCCTTGAAACTTTAGCCAGGGGACTTATCAAATAAAGAAACCACCTAGTTCCAGACGGTGGGCTGAATCGCAGAAAGTCAAACCCAAGGCCTCATGGGAATTTAGAATTACAGAGTTGTGGGTCAAGTTGAGAGTAAAGAATGTTAATT
The DNA here is from genome assembly GCF_951640355.1 of Cnephaeus nilssonii. NCBI lineage: Eukaryota > Metazoa > Chordata > Mammalia > Chiroptera > Vespertilionidae > Cnephaeus > Cnephaeus nilssonii. The sequence continues at coordinate 98,340,447 of NC_137073.1, forward strand.
TGTTTTTTCCAAGGTTCTCTAAGACCATAGGAGTTGGGGCTCAGTGTTCTTTAAGTCATATAATTGAAGAAAGCAAACTTCTAGAGAGAGAGAGAGATCGTCTCTCCAAGGCCACATAGTGCCAAGAGAGGGACTGGTCCCCACTTAATGTGCTCTTGTTTATCTCTGCCCAAGCCAGCTGTTGTCTACAAAGACTGAGCCTTGAGGTTGGATGGTGATAAGAGGCTGAATTCAATTCTAAGTAAGGTGCTTCATATAAATAAAATAGATTCCATTCTGTTTACCCATATGCAAATTAAGTATATTGGACTGACATAGCATAGATTTGTTAATTGTAACATTTGATAGACTGTTAATATTACATGTAAGATATTCAAATGTTTTCCTTTTTAATATATTTTTATTGATTTCAGAGCAGAAGAGAGAAATAGAAACATCAATGATAAGAGAGAATCATTGATTGGCTGCCTCCTGCACGGCCCCTGGCGGGGATCGAGCCTGCAACCCAGGCATGTGCCCCAACCATGAACCTAACTGTGACCTCCTGGTTCATAGGTGGACACCCAACCATTGAGCCACATCAGCCAGGCTCAAATGTTTTCTTAATTCCATTGGATAAATTCTAAGACAGTCAAGAAAACGATTAAAGGTAAGTCCAAGACAAATAGCATTTAAATGTATAAAAACATGGCTTAGGCCATTCAGGTTGCTATATAAAATATGGTACAGTGGGTGGCTTATAAGACAACAGAAACTTATTTATCTCGGTTCTGGAGGCTGGAAAGTCCAAGGTGCCCACAGATTCAGTGTCTAGTGAGAAGCCAATTCTTGGTTCATAGACTGCTGACCTCTTACTTTGTCTTCACACGGTAGAAGGGTAAAAAGAACTCTCTGGGGTATCTTTCATAAGGACATTAATCCCATTTATGATATTAATCTTCATGATCTAATCACTTCCCCAAAACCCCACCTCCTAATACGATCACTTTGGGGACTAAGATTTCAACATATGAATTTGGGGAGGACATAAGCATTCAATATATAACAAACATGTACAAGTAAATCCTATTTCTCTTGGACTTGTATTAATTCTGTAAACAATGACTTATTGAACACTTGCTAAGTGCCTGCCTAGGTCTAGAAATGTGGATAGAATTGGGGATAAACAAGTCAGTCACAGTTTATATACTCAAGGGTGTTGTAAACTACAATTATAGAAAGATATTTATTTGGGTAATTCATATAGAGCTTAGTATTTAATGCCACAAAAATCTTGACTTTATGATACTCCATGAATTATTTGGGGATTATGTTTTTCTTTAAAAAAATAATAATGAATGACAGGAAATACAGATACATTTGGTAATGTATTCAAGCATGCTCTAGTGCACCTAATTTCTGGAAATCATTTATAGGACAAATGCCAAGTTGGTTTTTAGGGTACTGAGCATTGAGGACAATGCAGCATATTAGGATCGATATTAAATGTTTGTCACTGGAAAAGAAAATACTGGTGATAGTTTTAAAGACCGTTCCACAGCTCTAATTTGCTTGTATTTTACTGACTTTTAAAAAATGTAAAGAGTTTATTTATGGAGGTCCCCAGATGATACTTTTTCAACAGAGGGGATATAGAGACAAAAAAAAAACTAGAAAGGGAACATTCAGAGGCTTTGCAAGCGGGGAGTCGCTAGGCTGGAATCCCATGTCTGAAACGGACCAGCCACACAAAGGTCAAACTGCTTCCTCAGGGCAGCCCCGAAGCTTGAGAAAATTCCCAGAATTCCTGGACAACAAAGCAAAGTTTCCCAGCAGAGGCCACTGCTTGCCTTCTGCCTGCCAGGGCCCCTAACCTTCCTCCTTTCCTCCCCTCACCTACCCCTGAGCTGCCGCTTCCTTACCTGGGACATAACTTTCCCACACATTACATAAAGTAAGATGTGCATCTTACATTGTAATGAGAAGAGGCTGAAAGTTGTGGAATAATGTGAATCTCCCCCCCCCCCGCAAGACACCCCATTATGTTTATTGATCAAATGCCCTTTGCACATACTGACATGATACGTAGTTATCACCCCTGGTAGCCTTTTTGGCTGGGACTGTGGTTTACTCATCTTCCTCCCCTCAAGGCATAGATTTGAATAGATTTCCTATAAAAAAAACAGAGCTGATAAATGTTCTCTTTAGACTCTGAAGACAGAGTTTAGGGATAAAACGAAAAGAGCTGGTTAGTAAGTCATCATTAACAAGTTATGACAGGGACAATGAATGAAACGTATGAAGTGATGCAATTGTTGCATTTTAGATTTTCAGACTAACTCAACTTTCTGAAAGCAAAGGTCTGTTTTATCTCTTCCTGGGAGCTGGTTCACTGTAGCTTGCACTGCATTAGACTCCATCCCTATTGTCACAGACACTTCAGGAGACGGTCTGTCTGCAGACAGAACTATAGTGTATTTGAGCATTCACTACAATACCGTTCCCTATGGTAACACACACACACACACACACACACACACACACACACACACACACACGTGCTGTTAGTGTTTCATAGCTTAAGCTTTTGTTCCTAAATAGAAATAAATTTCTGGAAATTTATTTCCAGAAGTGTGGAGGTAACTCACTTGTGCACAAGATGCATTGCATACTCTGATTGGTCAAGCAGTTTCCTTGAAAAATAACCCCTTTTATTCATAGGATTTGGGAACCAGTAAGTCAACACATTGGCAAACAAAGCTTGAAAACATTTTCCTCCATCTAATCTCTTTTAAACAGACCGGTTGATTTATGAATAGAGTAATCATAATGCAAACTCTGTTCAGGAAGGAACATATGTAAATGATTAGAAGCTATTGGGGGTGTCTTCATGGTGTATTAACTCTGATGTATGATATAGTCATGGTAGCTACTAGACTGTGGAGCTATTTCTGCTTTAGGGTTGCTATTTTGCATACTCAGCCAGCTTAATCAGTGGAGCTTAGGCATCTAGAAATGAAATACAATGCACAGTGAAAACCTGATCTCTTAGCAACTTCCCCCCCCCCAGCCCCCCCAGCCCCCGAGTGACGGGAGAGACAGTGAGCACCAGGAGCAGGGCCACAGTTCCTTCCACTGGCAGCGCTAACTGTTAGGGAAATGCTTGCTTACTTTCATTCTTCTTCTTTAATTAAAAAAATTACAACCATTCGGTCAGTTTGCAGAGCAAGGAAAGATTTTTGTAGCCAAAATGCAAACTTCCCAGAGGAGCTAAAGGCTTTGTCACCCTGAGGGCAATCAGCATGAGTAGCTCTCTCTGATAAAATTAGTATGTCTTTGTTATAAGTTGACTACCTGGTTATTGAGCACAGAATAGTATTGATTCTCCAAAGAAAAGTAATTGAAATGAAGTTATTTTCTAAAATTAATACACAAAAACTACCAACTTGTACCACTAAAGTAAAAACTCCATATAACTACGATACACTGGAACTCATTTGAATTGCTGAAGCTTTTTGAGATGTTTGTAATTATTTTTAATATATTTATATGATTTCAGAGAGGAAGGGAGAGGGAGAGAGATAGAAACATCAATGATGAGAGAGAATCGTTGATTGGCTGCCTCATGCACGCCCCCTACTGGGGATTGAGCCCGCAACCCAGGCATGTGCCCTTGACCAGAATGGAACCTGGGACCCTTCAGTCCGCAGGCCGACGCTCTAGCCACTGAGCAACACCGGCTCGGGCAAATTCTTTATAGTCATTCTTCTAGTCCTCTTGGGCATCAAGTCATTGCTAATTTGACTAAAAAGATTAAAGTTTTGCCCAGAGTATAAATTAAGTGCAGTTCTTCTTTTTTGAACTTCCAGGTGGGAAACGTCCTGCTTTTATTTTTAAAAATCCTTTAAAATCTTTGAGGAAACGTTTGTGATCTCTAATTATAAAAAATTAACAACTAGAAAATAAAACTACAAAAAAAGGGAAGAAAAAGAATTCACTGTTACCTAAGGGAAAAACCTCTGGAAAGTGAATCAACACTTGTCATCCCATTAAGGGAAAATACTGCACGGGGGACTGGCATGCTGGAGTGCCCCAGAGGAGAAAACGTGAAAACAGTTCATCATCAATACCAGGCAGCCAGTATCATCAGATCCCCAGGAACCAGCAGGGCCCGGGTAGGGAGATTTATGCTCCGTGCTAGCACGGAGGCTACATCGTGTCACGCATGGGGGTTGCTTCATCTGAATCTAGATCAGTGAGTAGCCTCAGGTGAAGAGCAATATAACAATGATGTTGTGAAGAGTTTGCATGGTGACAGATGACCACTGGATTAGTGTGGTGAGCACATTGCAAGGTATGTACTAGTAAATGCCCGAGTCACTACATTGTACACCTGAAACTAATATAACATTGTAATCCGATAAAATTACGTTTGTAAAATACATAGGTAGTCTCTGTTGGGAATGAGGTGAACAGAGATGCATTTGATGGTCTTCCAAAATGAGGTCTAAACTAGCCACTGAATTCCTCTCCAGCCACTGCCTCCAGCCTTAGGGCACAGCGATTCGTTTGCTAACTCCACGATTCTACTTGGCGGTTGGCTATGAATTCTGAACGTGTTCCCGCCCCGTTCTTCCTTACATCCCCAAAGATTGTCTCCTAGCTTGCGTGGCCCACAGGGGTTGACCCAGAACTCAGGTGACGTGGCTGGGGTTTTCTCCACTCTCCCACTTCTGAGAGAGGCAAAGAGCTCCCTGCTTTCCCCTCCTCTCCTCTCCTTTGCTAGTCTGTCCCTGGGTCCCAAAGTATGAACGAATTAAGCTGTGTAGTCGGGATCAAAGAACAAGGAAACATCCTCCCATTCCCACCTCTTCCTCTACCCAGCCAGCTTATTAATAAACTAGAGGCCCAGTGCACGAAATTCATGCACAGTTAGGGTCCCTAGCAGGTGCTGGCCCGGTCATGGCCTTCCTTTGTTCCATGCCACCCCCTGGTGGTCAGTGCACATCATAGCGAACAATCAAACTCCCGGTCGGTTGAACTCCTGAGGGGACACTTTGCATATTAGGCTTTTATATATATAGATTATCAACTATCCACTATTTACTACTCGAATACCCAGCCATTTTTATGAATGGCCAGAGACAAAAAGTCCCCACGTCATGAAAGTAATATCCACTTAAAACCTCACTGAGCACACCAGCTGTCCTACGAGGCTACAGCAAGCACAGCTTTCAGCCTGGCTGAGAGTTACCAACTTGGAAAACTGTTTCAATGGGAGACGTTCACTTAGAAATTGCGATGTTTGACTGTCAACACCAGCCTTGTTGGCCTTTACCGCAGGTGAACCGTTTGGCCAGCTACCACTGACTGTCTCCACACCAGTAGTCGTCAGTTGCATTTATCACAACCACTGTTTCTTTGGACAAATATAAATCGTACATGAGGTGTGTCATTGAGCCCACTATTTAAAGGAGTACTCTGGCCAATCCTGTGGCAAAGTAATGGAAATTTTTATGGTAAACACATGCCCTTCCAGCGCCTATTTGGTAAGTCTGTTGTTTCGTGTTTCTAGGTTTGCTAAAAAGAGGGCTTGCATATGGTTGTATGCATTTTCTCACACTAGTCTAATACCCTGTTACTATTTTTTCCTGCACTTGGAGTGGGCTGATCTCATACTGATGCCAAATGTATGCCAATATCTACTAAAGGGAAGCCAATTAAGATTAAACTCTGCCACCATTTAGGCAATTCCTCAGGCAAGACATTGGCAAGTAACAGAGACTGTATGTGATTGTTTCTGATTCTCTGGTTTTGAATCCCAGTTCTTACAAAAGTCTCTAAACTTGAGTTCCCACAGCTAAAGATAAAAAATAAAAAATAGCACCTTCCACATTGAGCCATACTGAAAACTGAAATTAATAAGGTCATGAATACAGTAAGTTTAACACAGTCCCTGGCTGAATAAGGGCTAGCCAGCATTGCCAGCATAAAGACCTACCAGTGGTTTTTTTTATGGAAAATGCTCAGAAATTGCTCCAGTGGGACACTGAATGCCCACATAACACCTATTATGGCAGCCTCCGCACCTTCCCTCTCAGCCCTTTGCCCCTTGCTAACTGCAGAAGAGCTGAACTGAATCAGAAGTTTTCACTGGCTTTGAACAAAGGTTGGCAGCAGTCACAAGGCCTCCATCCCTCCGTCCTCCCTGGCTCCCATCCACATGGTGCCAAGCAGATCATCAACAGGATATGGAGTCATCTTCCGTGGCCCCAGCTGGCTTTCATTGTGCTATAATGACTTGGCTGTTGCACACGCTGGACTGAAAGCATGTCTCAACTTCACCTCTTGAATGCAATGCTGTTTATATTTGCCCAATACTCCCCCTTCCCCTCGGGTCATTTAAAGATCATGCCAAATGCCTTGTTTCTTTTATCTGGATAGAGTCTTCCATAAAAATATTTGAAACAGTTACTCTCATTGACATTTTGCAGATCTGGAAGGGAGTTTTCATAGCTGCACAGTTTTTCCCTCCCCAAAGTCTGGCTCCACATAGAGCAACAGTGATCCTTCTAAAAGCCAGGCCAGCTCCTGCCACTCCTTTGTTCCAAACCACTCACTGCATTCATGGCAGAGTAAAAACCGAAGTCCTTAGATGGCTTACAAGGCACTACACAATCTCCCCTCAGCCCCACCTCACTGTCCTCTCCTCTCTTCTTTGCGCCCTTGTCTGTTGTTGAACACCTCCAAGTGTTCTTGTATCTCAGGGCCTTTGCACCTGCTGCGCCTCTACCTGGAATGCGCTTTGCCCCAAGTATCTGCACAGCCAGTTCCTGGCTTCCCTCTGATCTCAACCCAAATGTCACCTTCTCAGGCAGGCCTCCTTCTACCATTCTAGATAAAATAAAGCCCCTCCTCTCACCCCTCTTTGTTTCCTATGAACACATCAATGCCTCACATATTACATTGGCTCTTGCACTAAAATGCCAAGTTTATGAGAAGACCACTGCTTTGTTTGCCACTTTATCACCAGTACATAGACCCTGGAAGCACTTAGAAGTTCAATAAATAGTTATTGAATGTTGAAAGAACCACTCCCTAAAGGATTCAGCAGCATCTATTTCTCTCATTCCAGTATGTACATTTACCCATCAAAGGGGCACGTTGCTAATATCTTTTTTATCAGTCAAATTATTGTTTTTAATGTTTTTGTATTTTTTAAAGTTTTCCTCTGTGCTTCCCACACATGATTACACATTTCTTTTTCACCAATATTTTGGAATACATTATATCACTCTCTACTCCCTGATTTTCTCTCCCCCCCCCCCTTTCTTGCATTAATCTACAGAACACAAATTGTGAGGAAATGGGGAAAGTGATCATCTAGCTTCCATAAATCACAATGTGTGCATGAGCTGAGCTTTAAAAAATGCATTTCAGTCCAATTTAACACACTCTCCTTACCTCACAAGGCCTCAGAAACATCCCATTCGTAAGAGTGGACATAGTCGGCACTTTTGATCATCTTAGTGCTCATAGGTAGCAGCTCTCCTTCGAATTTTGCCTCAGCATTTTGTGGGCGCTCTGGAGCTCGGAGGTAAAGTGTGCTTCTAGCAAGATGCACTATCTAGACACATATGGCAAACCCTGCTGGTATAACGCCAAGAAGTCGGATGTTTGAATCGACTTGTATCCTGCTTTCCTGTTCCTTCTTAAAAGCATTGACACAGCATAAGGTTGGGGGCTAATAAGGAATTTAAATTTCTATGAAAAAAGATAAGGAGGGAACAGGATGAAAGGGCTGACAGGGTTTCATTGTTAAAGGAAAGAATGCTGAGAAAGACAAACTTGCCCTCACTACAACTTTCAAATAAGAATGAAAAGAAACTAATCGGGAAGAATGATAACAGAGAACAGGGAAATCTGGAAGAAATGAAAAGAATAGCAATAACTTGGGTTTTAAGGTTTTAATTCATAACATGCCAGAAAATTCTGGATCTCACCCTCTTTCTTCTACTCCTTCCATTGGCAAGACTGCCCTACTCTTTCAGAACCTCCTCTGGCCTTGGGGGAGAGATAAAGAAGGGAGAAACACTCATTACCTCCAGCCCCTCAGGGGCTCCCTCCAACAGGATCTGGGCTGCCTACCTGGTTTTGACATCTACCTCCTACTAGGTGTGGTCTTGGGCAAGTTACTCAACTTCTCTCTGCCTGATGGCAACAGTAGTAATCGTGTCTTCTCTTTAGGAGTACGGAGAGGATTATATGAGTTAGTGAATGCGAAGCACTTAGAATAATGCTTGGTTCATTGAAAGTAAATGGTAGCTGGTATTGCCAGCAGCTTAGGACCGTCTTCCCTTCTTATTCATAAGGTCAAGGACTTGATGTCTGAAGTGCCTTTAGCAGAACAGGGGTGCTCTCTCCTCCTAACTTCAACTCTGTGGCCCTCACCCAGAGGCAAAACCACCCAGCTACTCCCGAGATGGGGCACAGCTCTGCCCAAATGGAACTTCTCTTCCATACAACCAATTCATCAGGAGGAGCGAGTCTTACCCCAGATCGTGCATGTGTGAAGGGCGGTACTCTCTTCAGAACCCTGATAGTGAGACAGTGTGGAAAGTGGTCGAACTTGGAGGTTTTCTTGGAGTTCACATACTGGCTCCATTTTTTCCTCTCCTACCATGAGTACATGTAATTAAGATTCCATTCCAAAGGCTCAATACAGGTGGGTCTCTGTAACTAGACCCTTACCTGTAAAGAAAATACATAAACTTCCAGAAAGAACTCGTGTGGAGGAAGATCTTAGCTCAGTTCCTTCCTCCACAAGGTGTTTTCCCCTGACCCAGGTGGTCCCGAGTGGAATGAATGAGTGGGCTCAGCTCTTTGTTCCTGAAGACAAAGTAGGATGGGGTGTGCAGGAGGCAGCCAAGAAATGATTCTCTCTCATCATTGATGTTTCTATCTCTCTCTACCTCTCCCTTTCTCTCTGAAATCAATAATAAAAATTTTAAAAATTAAATTAAAAAATAATAACTCTTATTGCTACATCAGGAGTTGGCAAATGTTTTCTATAAAGGGCTAGGTGGCAAATATTTTAGGTTTTGTGGGCCAAGAGGCCATCTAATCTGCTATGGTAGTAGGTGAGCAGCCACAGACAATACAACAGGAATGAGCCTGGCCCAGTTACAAAACAGGTTGAATAGAGGCTCTTCTTGCAACCCTGAGGGAATGGCACACAATAGCAGGGAACCTTTAGAAACCTGACCTCTTGAAATGACATGCACTTTGGGCGGCATTAGTAGAGTCATGCAGTGATGTAATGCTTAATGTACAGCTTATTCTTCTGGGGTTTGGCACCTCTGGGGAGGCAGTGCCATGTGATGGAAAATGAACAAATAAAAAAGAGCACCGGATTGGGAGTCCAGACCTGTGGTTCTAGTTCTGGTTTTGCTAACACCTGCGCACCTGTGTGACCTTGGGTAGGTTATTTTAATCCCCAACATCATAGTTTTTCCAAATATAAAACGAAGCAGCGAGGCTAGAAGGTGATCAATAGGGTATCCCTCAGCTTGCTTTTTCTGGTGATTTCTAGCAGGTCGCTGATTGGCACAGGCCAGCCAGGAACACACAGTGCGGAGTTTCAGGATGATTCCGTTTATCTTTCCAAGTGGTATTTAAAGGGATATGAATCAATGTCACGGACACAGGAGGAATCCAAGTGAAGCAGAGAACTCCTTCAGTTGTTTGACCACAATTAAATTTATAGACTTGGAGGTGAAATTTATAGACTTGGGTGAATAAAACTACAGCTAAAGCAAACAATAATAGGAAGCCGGAGCCTGGAGAATCTTTAACTCAGAAAATAAGCTTAGCTGGTTCTCAGAAACAAAACCCACGGGCAGACAGGAGACCAGCCTAGTGTGCAGCCCCTGAGCAGACCGGATTGGTCCATGTGTCCACAGAGAGAACATTCGCAGGTAAAACATATATTCTGATTCGCTTTGCACTGAACTTTCTTACAGGCTCCCAAAACCAGTTGTTGACTGAAAAATGAGGAAAGGGGTGGGGAATACAGGTAGTTTTATCCCAACTAAGAGAGGAGCGGTGCACATCACCGCAGGGAAGGGGAAAGCCAACCTTCCGAGAGCGGCCTAAACAGATGCCTTTAAACTCTGCTGCCCGATACCGTAGCCACTAACCACATGTGGCTTTCCAAATTTAAATTTAAATTCATTAAAAGCAAATGAAACCAAAATTTCAGTTTCTCAGTCACACTAGCCACAAAGGCTCACCAATCATGTGCGGCTAGTGGTTACCAAATGGGCCAGAAGGACATTTCCATCACTGCATCAAGTTCTGTCGCATCACACAGCTCTAGACCTGTGCTGTCCCAATATGGTAGCCATTAATCACATGTGGCTATTTAAATTAAGTAAAAATAGAAATTCTCTTCCTCAATCACATTAGCCACATTTCAAGTGCTCAATAGCCATCTGATTTGTCACCATCATTGAAACATCAGAAATAAAACCCACGGGCAGACGGGAGACCAGCCTACTGTGCAGCCACTGAGCAGACCGGATCGGTCCATGTGTCCACAGAGACAACATTCACAGGTAACACGGATATCCTGATTCGCTTTGCACTGAACTTTCATACAGGCTCCCAAAACAAGTAGTTGTCTAAAAAATGAGGAAAGGGATGGGGAATACAGATATAGGAACATCTGTATTGAAACATCACAGATATAGAACATTTCTATCATCGCAGGAATTCCCTCATCTCAGGAAGTACCCATGGATAGCACTGACTGTTAGCTAATTTCCTGGATGTTTTCTGGGTCATCTGCATGACTTGCTGATCAAACACCATGACCCTCTCAGAAATAGTTAGATGTAGCTGGATACTCAGACCTCTTGCTCCATGATTTACATCGTTTTTCTTTTTCCACTGCTCTTTTTGGGTTTTTATTGGCATTATTATTATTGTTGTTGTTATTATTATTATTATATTCTAGGTTATAACAGTAACTCCCGGCTGCAGTAGGTATTATGACAAGATCCTCCTGGCTCAAGTTTCAGATGCAGTTTCCAACTGAAAGAGGAATAGAGGTCACTCCCAGACTCCTCCTCCACTCCCCCTCATAGCCCAGCTACTCACCTTGAAGCACTGTGTCAAAGGAATTTCCCAGAAAGGGAATGGGGAGGAGTTGGAGTCTAACAGAGGTAGAAAGATCTTGCTGAGATTTACCATGGCCCTCAGATGCCCTGCCAATCATGCACGAGGGCCCTCTTCTGTGAGATGGGAGGGGGAGATGCTTAGATGGCACTGTAGCCCACATCTTCTGTGCATCATGCACACTGACATACAGACTCTGTGCAGCTCTGTACAGAGAGGGAGACAAAGAAAAAGAGAGAGAAGTTGTTTCTATGCATGGTAGATTTTTTTCAAATTATATATATACACCTTTTTGAAGCCCTCTGATTGTCTACAAAGGTCACTGCCCATGGCCACTAAGGATGCACAAAGCATCCCCTCCCCTTGCCCCCCCCCCGCCGCAAATGCTTCTAATTGGGGAGTTGGATTAGTAGAAATATGTGAAACCTCTCTCTAGCTGGGCCTCCTCGCCTACTTAAGAAACACTTCAGAGTCACTTGTTTGGGTTTAAACCACCAAGGTAGATGCAATTTTGAGAAGGGCAACAAATATTCTAATGGAGAAAGCAAGAAAACCCTGGATTTTACTTCATTGGTTTTCACATTAGCTCAGATTCCTTAACCACATTTATTTAGAACTTACTATGGTTTGCAGAAGCAGATGGGTGGGAATGAGGGGCATCAGGAAATGTACTTCCTATATACAAAGCACAGTCCTGCAGACGTCTGGGACGGAAGGAAGGCCCTAGATGGAATTCATAAACTCTCAAGTAGCGTTATCTACAGGACTTTCAGATCAAACACCATGGAGGCACAGAAAAGATAGTATCTCAACAAATCCCATTGGATACAGGAATCCCCACCAGATTCCTAAAATGTGGTTCTATAGACACTGCCTAAACACTACAAGAGATTTCTTTTATTTTGTTCATTCAAACCACCAGGGATCAGAACAGATCTGTCCCATCACTATCTTCCCCTATATTCAGGTATGGTATACGTAGGGATGAAAAAGCATGCTTCTCTGTCCAGTATCTCTTACTCCCTGTCAGTAGGAGTGCAGACTCATCTTTCTGCTGAACTGATGCAGTTTTGACACGTTCAGCCTTTCCCTCCCACTGCTGGGATAAACCTCCCTCCATCTATTACATGATTCTAGGGAATGATTCACGTTTCTCCCCAGTTGCCAATTTTCAAAAGCGTGGGTGATACAAGTAAGTATATGCAGCATTTTTATAGTGTCAGGGACTGCAATATTTATGTGAGAAGCCAACTCTTGTCATTTGAAACAGCCTCAGGGGCCAAAACCCTAAGACAAGTCAAACTGATGAAGTCAAGTCCACAGCTCTAGTTCTGCCTTTTTCCATGACCCAAAACAGGATGTTTGTGTCTCCTCCCAAATCTGGCAAACTTGTACGAGCTGGTTCATTGCCCCATTAGAACCACATGGATGACATGCATTTCAAACAAACCCCAGTGTTGAAAACATGCTGGCTGTCCTTGGGAAAACAATGGGGAAGAAACAATGAACTAAAATGCCCCCCAACCCGCCCCCAAAGGAATAGATAGTATCTCAACAAGGTTCTTTTTTTTTTTAAGTAATGAAAAGGAAAGTATTTGAAATGTAGTGAAGATGGTATTAAACCAAAATTAGAATTTATTCTAAACTTTAGAATCTGAAAAGTTTTAAAACTTCTAAATTGAGTGGCACTTAGGGCTCCTGAAATGTTAAAAGATAGACTAGGCTCTACATTTTTTTTATATATATACAGTATATTTTATTGTGTGGTTTTTTTTCAGGGAGGAAGGAAGAGGGATAGAGAGTTAGAAACATCAATGAGAAAGAAACATCGATCAGCTGCCTCCTGCACACCCTCTACTGGGGATGTGCCTGCAACCAAGGTACATGCCCTTGACCGGAATTGAACCTGGGATCCTTCAGTCCGCAGGCCAACGCTCTATCCACTGAGACAAACCGGCTAGGGCTAGGCTCTAAATTTTTTTAACATTTATCCTTCAAAATAAGACAGCATATATTTAGTGACAGCTACTCTTAAAAGAAACAAGGAACTGTCCATAAATTGTTCTTTGTTTCAACTGATTAATGGTTGTGGAGAAATTTTGAATTGTCTTCTGATTGAGGCCTAGTGATTTTTCATAAGAGCCACAGTAGACCTTATATTTATATGATTCTATTTTCATACCCTGAAGGTGAAAATTAAATGACCAAAGATCTTAGGTAAAAGATTCAATACTAGATTTCTTTGTCCTTTGGTTTGGGTATTTTCCATTTTTTTCCTCCCTGATTGGTTGGGGCAACACATTCCTCATTCTTCTAAATCCTTCTAAGCTTCCTGCTTCCTCTCTGCCTCACTCATTCATCTCTCCCTCCCCTTTTCCTCTCAGACTCTCCTCTCACAATTAAACACCCTAGTACAGTCGAGGGCCCATGAAAGTCACAGATGCCCAACTCCATGGAAGATCAGAGCGATGTTCCAGGCCAGCTCGACGGTTCGGGGCCCACTTTGGAAGACCACTAGTACATGACACATGTCGACTTACACCCACATCCCGTGGTTCCCAGCTGAAAGCTCCTCTGATCAGAGCACAGTGAGCACCCCACCTGCTGTAACCTAAAAAATGCATTCACTTCTTCACCTTCTACTCACAAATCTTAGCTCTGTCCACCAAGGTGATTTCAATACAGATCTCCTAACTTTGCTCTTCTGTGAAAAGAGGGCAAAAACCAGTTCCAGGTCCCAGAGGAACCCTCGGCCTCCTGATTCATTTCCATTTTTAAAATCAGCTTGAAACACTAGACATTTGATCCAATAAATCAGGTGTGAGGAGTCCAAGGAACTGGTCTCCAGAGGTTGGTTTTCAGGCCACATATTATGCTTACCCTAGAAAATATGAGATGTTGTGCTAACAAGGTCTCTCCGGGAGTAGATGTAAGGGCAGAAGACAGCTTCTCTCTTGTAAATTCAGTCAGGATTTAGTCACCATCTCCTACATCTCTTCTGATGGACAGGCCTTCTCATCATTTCATCATACCAAGGACAGACCACACCAGGCACACCCACACAGCTCCCGCACTTGAACTCCACCCCCCCCCCCAATGTGGTTGTTTGTCATGTCCCTGGACAATCTGAGGTTACAAAAAATGTTAACCTTGAAACCTTACATCTGCACAGCACTAGACAGTTTTCAAAGGGCTCTCCCAGATGTGATCACATTGGCTTTGAAAGGGCTCATGATCTGACATCTGCAGAGAGAGCGCAAGACATCCGTGGAGGTGTCCTCCAGGCCAGAGTGTGAGCTCTGGGATCAGACTGACCTGAATTCAAACCCTGACTCTGCCATTTATTAGCCATGTAGCTTTGGGCAAATCATTTCACATCTCTGCACCTCAGCAGCCTCATTTTTCAGCCTGGGAAAGTAATAGTACCTTCTCTGAAGAGTTGTTCCGGGGTTGAGGGTGATGAAGAAGCTATCTGCAGGATTTAGCCTAATACCAGGCACATGTAAACTGTGCAGTAAATGTCAGCTTTTATGATTAATAAATATGGTTAGCCCACATAAGAGCCGTCTGCAAAAGAATATCCAACATTAAAAGTTCATCTTGTCTGTTCATTAACTGGCAGGGACAAAATCCTGAGTTGTCAGTGGAATTCAAAGATGCAGATTGTAGCATCTGTACTAAATTATGTTAGTAATTTGTGAGCAATGGGTGCTCTGAAGCTCCAACAGGCTCAGCAGAGCAGAGGGGTTTGATCATTTGGTCTAGTGATTAAAACTATGCTTTTTATTTATCAACCATTGTTTAGAAATAGTTGCGGTGCTGCTAGTTCACTTTTAGCTACGCATTCTTTATAAATACAAATCATGTTTACAGTGATTGTTTTGTTGAGTGCACTGTTCTCTGGGTTTCCTGGACAATCAGCTGTTCTGACAACGTTAACTTGATATGTTCTTGCTTAGAACTCTAAATAATGTATGGCAAGCTTTACCCCTTCTCTGAAATGAACTAACTTTGCAGTTCAAATAAAAAATGTGAGAATTATGTATTTTAAAGTTTACTCATCTATTGAAATGTACTCCATCCTTTTGATCCATGCCTGCTCAGCTCAGAAGGGTAGACTAGACGAAAATAACTTCAGTGGGGACACAGGTGTCTTTGTGTAGTAGACAGCTTTCTTAGATAATGTACTTGTAACCAAAGAAAAAATTCCATGGGCTTCTAAGAACAAACCTTTGATTCTTGTTTATTTTATAGGTCAACGGAGAATTGGTTGTGACTCTGCCCTGGGTGTCTTCATTCTAGGTCAAGCCCATCTAGGTCGTATTGATCTCAAGGAAAACAGAGAAATCAATGGCTGATACATAGGATGAGTCTTCATTTTCTACCAGGAAGAGGCACACCATATCCCCAGTGATGTTTTATAGGAGAAGCTCATGTGACCAAGCCCACCAACCCTGTGTGGTGAAGTACATTCACCCACAGGTGAAGCACTGCAAGCCACATGGCAGGAGTGGGCACATACCATCCTCCCACAATGGGCAGCCAATGAGAACAGTAACA
Source organism: Cnephaeus nilssonii (assembly GCF_951640355.1). NCBI lineage: Eukaryota > Metazoa > Chordata > Mammalia > Chiroptera > Vespertilionidae > Cnephaeus > Cnephaeus nilssonii. Next base: position 98,356,164 of record NC_137073.1, read on the forward strand.
CAGTGCACCACTCTCTGAGTTTTGGTTAACTTTGAATGACACTCCTAGCTGATATCTCTTCTGATGGTTTTAGGGACATCCCCAAGAGTTAGAGAGCAGGGTGGAGTGAATTTAAGATTCACTCTAGAACAGAACAACTCTATTGCTCAGACACCTCTAGCCCACTCACACTCTTATATGACTGAAGAGCTATGAATAGTTTTTACATTTTTCAAGGGATCATCTATAATAATAAAAGCATAATATGCAAATCAACTGAACTGCCAAACAGCGGAACGACCGTCAGGACGACCTTCTGGACGAAGCCAGGGCTGTGAGGGCTGAGCTCTTTGCACGAATTTCGTGCATCGAGCCTCTAGTAGAAAAATAAAAAAGCAAAAAGAAGAATATGCAACAAAAACCAAGTGTATTCTACGAGGCTTAAAATTATTATCTGACTCTTTACAAAAAGATTGTCAACCCTGGACTAAAACTAAATTTAGGATGGGCCCTGGAATGTTGATTTCATTTGCACTGGAAGCAATCCATGTCTATCCCAGATGAAATCAGCTTCTAGCAGCAACAAATATAACCCTTAATTGACTGACTGATGATCAGTGTAGACTTACTCCTCTAAAATCTGTAGTCTAAACTCCAAAGAACCTGCCCATCCACATCTCTGGAGTTGTACTTAGCAACTTGGATTGTAATTATTTTTTTAAGCCTCTCTGCTCCATAAAAGGACTGTGATTATTTCCTTGAGGGAAGAGATTGAAATGTTTTACACTGAGCCCAGTACTTGACAAAGGTGTTTACAAATGTTTTTTTTAATAGAATTAAACTAAACTACTGACATGTCAGATAATCTTAAGATACCAGCTCTCACTTTCATCATAAATCCCTTGCTCTTAAATAAATTCCTTGCCTCGGTTTAGTTATCTGCAAAATGGAAATGTTTGTCACTGTAAGGACACCGGTTCGATTCCAGGCACGTGCTCAGGTTTCAGGCACCAGGGCCACAGATCTCCTTCTTTCTCACTTTCTTACTTCTTCTTCCTCTCTCTCTGAAATAAATAAAAACATATTGTTTTAAAAATAGAAACTTTTTTTTCCACTTGCTCCTGAAAAATCCTCTTTAAAAGTCTTTTTAAAAGTCATTCAAATGAGAGACAATGCCTAAGTCCAATATAAAGTAAGTTCAAGCTGAGTGGATCAATAGGATGTTAAACTTCATAGGGGGAAGACAAAACAATAAATGAAGACAGTGTCTTGCACTGTGCTTAGACTGGTAGTAAAAAGGGAAGGAAATTGCCTCATTGATTCACCTCTGTGTGTCATTCAACTGATGGTTTTTCTCTGGACATTTTCCTGTGGGTAATAAGAGGAATGTTCTTTTCCAGGCACTTAGATGAGAGTCTCTCCACCAATCTCTAGTTGCCTTTCGATCCTGTCAGCTCTCACCTCCAGCCCTGGTCCAGCTTTGGGTCCTATCCTTTCCCTAAGTCATAAGGATTTACGGACCATAAATAAAACAATCTGGGGAGCCCCTCCTCCAAATTGGCAAAATGAATACCCACAATTGCTAGTGAGGAGCAAATTGAATTAATGATCTTGGTGCTAAAACAGAACATGAGTTTTGATGAGTTACCAGCATATATTAATGTTTGCTCTTATCATGTGTATGTTTAAAGTTACTGCTGAGTAAACTTGCTTTGGGATTTTATGCATATCTTTTGTTAATTATCCTAAATGTTTGATCTGCTGGCAAAAAGAAGGGAGAGACACAAACTTGTGTGCTTACCAAATCGCCCAACCTCAATGTTCTGAAAGGTCCAGTTCCTCATCTGTGAGCGGTCAGCTGAATGTGTACTTGGAAAATTTCCACCATAGCCTCAGGTTGATTATAATTATTACAGTAAATGAAAGAGAATTTTGTCATTAATAACATCAACTTTCATCAAAATAAATGCTCTGATCCTTTTGTTTACTTCCTTTCTATCTGTTCTAAATTGTGTTAGGTTTTTCCAAACAGTAGAATCATGTGTTTGAAGTCAGTGTATGCTAAATACTGACATTTCTGCTATTTTAGATGTAAGAATAACTTCCTTTCAAGAAATTAAAAAACGTTCATGTGTGTACACACATCTATTCTTACTTAATCACTACACAATAGACAATAAGTGCTACTGTTTCTTTTCTATTCTAAGCTAACACTAAGGGGGGTGGGGCGAGAGGAAGCTCTTTGGGTGAGGGGCATATTTTAATTCTCTAGCAACCATCTCTACAAACTTCCAAACCATTTTTCTTCCTAATAAATGAACCAACCTTGTTCCCCTTCATGATAAAGGAAGTTGAGTGAAAGCACAATTCTCATTTTGTGTAACTTCACAGAGCATCGAAGAATTGTGTCAAGGTTGGTGCCTTAAATGGTGGCAGAGCTGGGATTGCTCTTCTTTCTAATCTTTTGAATAACACAGCCTGGCCAGGCTAGTGGTGGAGGAATAGACTGGGAGCCAAGCTTGGGGTCCTGAGCTCTCAGGACACATTCCCCCTCCCTTAAGGCCCCCCACTCCCAGAGGACCAGGCCTCTGGGGAAGCGGCCCAGCATTGGGAGCTATCCCAAAGGGGAAGGTACAAAGAGAAAGAATAGAAGGAAGGGTCAGTCAAAACTATTTGAGGGCCTCATACGGTAGTCATTATTAAACCGGGCTCCTTGTTTTACTGAAACATGCCGGCTCTGTCAGCACCACTTTGGCAATAGAATTCCGTGTGTTTAAGCCTTCAAGATGCAAAGGAGAGTTTGCCAACCTGTAGTCTTCTGTAGACTTCAGGCTTCTTGAGTCTTCTTCCTATAGAATGAAGTTACAATTCTTCCTAGTTAATTCAGAACATGTTATTAGAAATCCTCTGCAACGTGGCATCGTCTAGAAGCTCAGGGCTTCATAAGGGGATGACTCACATCCAGCCAGTGCCAGCTCACGTTCATGTTCTTAATTGATCCCACTTCACAAATGGGGATTTGGAATATGGAAAGAGTTCAGATGACTTGTTTACACAGCAGAATCAAAGAGAGAGACTGTTTTCCATCTATCGGCACCCTTCCCACATCTTCTGAGGTTTCCTGAATGGATAAAATAAAAATTTTTTATTGACACGAGGCAGGGATAGACCCAGGAACTCTGTATCTAAATTTGACAGGTTTCTTTTATATTTAACGTACATGATCATGATATTGACAGAACAGTCTGATTAAGCATAACTTAAGCTGCTTTATCTTTATGAAATAGGGGAAATTTCCTTTTAAGGAGCCACACATTGAAATGGAATACAGTCCTTTGTTTCGTCTATTGCCAAGGGGAATTCAACAACAACAAAAATGGATCTTGAGCTGACGGCATCCAGAGAATTTTGCAAAAGGTAACTTTGCACTCTGGAGTCCAGGACGATCTGGGAAGGAAGCCTTGGTTTCCTCTTTCTACTGATTAAGAGTCTAGTGCTCCAGACACGGAAGGGAGATCTTATCATGGCCCTTGGACAAGCCGCATTGTAACTGTGGTCCTCGTTTCCTCAATGCCAGAAAGAAAAAGAAATGACATTGAAAGTTCGTTCTGGCTTGTCAGCTGTTCAGATCCTTAAGGCCATTCCTTGCCAAAATTTTCTGGCTCTGTGGGAATATTTCAAAGGATTGAAGGATGACTCAGGTACTCTGAAGAATCTAGAACCCCCAAATAAGATTCTAGTTTCTCAATTACCTACAACCATTGGTTGTACCTGTATACACAAGTTCTCAATTTATGTAGGACCTCTATACCATTTGTTACTCCCTGCCAATAAAATATGACATAAATAGGTTCCACTAGGTCAGTGGTCGACAAACTCATTAGTCAACAGAGCCAAATATCAACAGTACAATGATTGAAATTTCTTTTGAGAGCCAAATTTTTTAAACTTAAACTTCTTCTAACGCCACTTCTTCAAAACAGATTCGCCCAGGCTGTGGTATTTTGTGGAAGAGCCACACTCAAGGGGCCATAGAGCCGCATGTGGCTCGCGAGCCGCAGTTTGCTGACCACGGCACTAGGTAATGCAATGCTTTCTTTAATTCAAGATATCTATATGGACATTGCTGATTTTCACTTTTATTGGATTATTGTTACCAGAAAGGGGACAGTGATCAGAGCAGGTTTGCCTCGGGTCGGCCTGTGGTGTGTGGTTCTTGACTTCGTGCAGGAAAGATTTCACAAGCGAGTCCAGGTGATTTTAAGAATATGTTTATTAAAGCTGGGATCAGTGAAATAAGGAAAGACATAGGACAGAAGAAGCAACAGGAGAGAGACTAGGCGGGGCTGCTTTGTCTCACTGGAAACATTATGTGGAAAAAGTGAGCCAAGGTGGGCTGCTGTCAGTTCACTGGAGAGTTAAAGAAAAGGGTTTTTGCTTTCTATTCAGCTTTTATGTTACTTTAGCATAAAGGCTCATAATTACAATAAATTCTTGTGGTTTGTGTATTTTTATTATTAAATAACATTTCTCTTTGTTCCATTTAGTATGTGCAAATATATGTTTTCATATCTCATTTTAAACCATTTGGTTAAACAACATGAGAGTTTTCAAATGTAAGAAGAGCACTATTTTTTCTGAATTATAATGAACAAAACCTGGAAATAATGTGGAAAATTTTGGAGTTAAGGAAGTGAATTATGAGTTCATATTCTTTGAACTCATTTCTTTTTATTATGATTATAATTGTGTGATTGACTGAAATAACTTTTAAATTAATTGAATAATCCTTTAATTTATAATCCATGTTGACAGAAATAAGGTAAAAACAATTGTCCCAAAAGAGACTACATAGCTATTGCCACCTCCACCTTCTCTGCCATCTGCTCATCATCAAACAACTTAATTTTGAAAACAAAGTAGTTGTGTCTAGTTACTGCCTCTGGGCAATGATTACTTTTGTTCAGAACCCACACTTAGTCATCTGCATTGTGTTTCAGAAGGTGAGGAGTCATCAAAATTCTAAATGAGTGGGAGGAATAAGCAACACACAGTTCTTTTGGCTTCTTCTCAATGACCTCTTTCCTGCTTGAGGGAACACCAATGACTTAGGTTGGAAAAGGTTAGAGCAAACTGATGCTTTTTTTGTATATGTTAGCAATAGGATACTGAGAAAAACTGTATGGACTAGAAGCTACCAGGCATTCTTTCCGTTGTCCTGGTCAATCTACACTGCTTTGTATTTTGACTTGACTTGCTGAAAAACTGAATGATCTCTGCTGCTATCCCCAAAACAGAAGAATTTTGTCATTAGATGAATTTGTCAGTACAAGGCCGCGGCCTCTCCCATTCTTTCCAGGAGTCCTCAAACTTTTTAAACAGGGGGCCAGTTCACTGTCCCTCAGACCGTTGGAGGGCCGGACTATAGTTTAAAAAAAAAAACTATGAACAAATTCCTATGCACACTGCACATATCTTATTTTGAAGTAAAAAAACAAAACAGCAAAAACACCCCCATGTGGCCCGCGGGCCGTAGTTTGAGGACGCCTGCTTTAGGCAAAGAACCTATTTAAGTTGGTATAATATTTCCCATATTCTACTGCCCCAGAAATGGCAATAAATGCTTTTCTACCCATTGTATACCTAGGCAGGGGCAATCAAAGCAATTCTGTCAGTAAATGGCCCTTCATCATTTCTGGTGACAGCTGGAAGGAAGTCTTTAGAAACTTCTCGCAGAGGGTGCAGCAGGATGTCCAAAAAAAAAAAAAAAAAGCAACTTTTAGCAGGAATCCCAAGGGTGCCAAGTTCACACATGGCTGAAAGATGTTTAATCTCTAATCAAGCAAATGGGAACAAGATGGTCAGAGGAAATGCAGAGGGTACCCATTTTATTACCCTAGACTCAACTCTACACTTGCCCAAAAAGTAGAGAGGCAGCTTGTTAACCATTTTTTTTAACTGCATGCCAAATAGAACTGTTAGATATAGATCACCTAGGGAGGAAAAATTCAGAAAATAAAGACATTAATGTTCAAGCAATGAGAACATTATTGTATCTATTTGTCCTCTTACGTAAACCTACAACGAAAGGACGGCCTTGAACTCTCAGTACATCAAGACCTTTTGTTTGATTACACAAAACTTCAATTTTTACAGGTGAATTTTTTCTTCAGTTAAGTAAAGGTAGTTACCAATTCCTTTCCATTAATTTCTTTCTATATTGGATCATCAATCGGCTTCCAAACATGCAAAAGGGTAGGAAAAAATCAAGGGTGGTTGCTGATTATGGAGAGGGGAATAAATCCCCTGAGCAAAGTGAAGAGAGTATAATCTTTGATTAATGTTGTTGGGCAAAAATAGCTTCTGGTCAACCAGACAGGCCTCAGAAGCGGGGGAGGGGTGAAGAGTCTATGATATGTCTGTGTTTTTCACTTAAACTATGCCCTCCTGGGTCAAGCCAACATCCAAAGTATTCAGAGAAAGTAGAGCTTCATGTGATATTTTGAGTCCAAAGAGAAACAGGAAATTCCAGTGACCTCTGGAGAGAGAACAAGTTCCCTTGAGAAGTTCTCACTTAGTTTTCCATATTGAATGAGTTCAGGATGGTTCGAATGACATCCTGAAACACATGCGAACAATCTCAACATATCCTTCATGTTGAGTAAAGTTTAAACAGCCTGGAAGTGTTTTAAGACTTGGCATATATTGCACTGCAAATGGGCAAAGTTAAATTCTGAAATCAAAGAAGAGATGAAAGTGGTATTCATATTATTTATGAGATCCTGCCTACCCCCAAAAAATTCAACCACTGAAATCATTTTATTAAGCATGATATCTTCAAGTCCCCTATTCAACTAAACACATTGTAAGTCACACAAGATGCACATGTTGTTACCACCCAGAACTGTAAATCGTGCAACAAGGTTAATTTCCTATCAGTTAACAGAATGAAAATGTGTAAAGAAGAGAACCAACATTTATTTAGCTCTTTCCTTGTGCCTGCATTCAGCTCAGTTCTTCTTTTTTTTTTTTTTAATATATTTTATTGATTTTTTACAGAGAGGAAGCGAGAGGGATAGTTAGAAACATCGATGAGAGAGAAACATCGATCAGCTGCCTCTTGCACACCCCCTACTGGGGATGTGCCCACAACCAAGGTACATGCCCTTGACCGGAATCGAACCTGGGACCTTTGAGTCTGCAGGCCGACACTCTATCCACTGAGCCAAACCGGTTTCGGCCAGTTCTTTATATAACTTCTTTCATTGAATCCTTGTACCATTTTGATAAAATAAATATTACTTTTTAAAAAATATTTTTATTGATTTCAGAAAGGAAGGGAGATGGAGAGAAAAATAGAAACATCAGTGATGAGAATCATTGATTGGCTGCCTCCTGCTCACCCCACACTGGGGATTAAGCACACAGCCAGGTATTCGCCCTGACCGGAAATCGAACCATGACCTCCTGGTTCATAGGTTGACGCTCAACTACTGACCTACGCCGGCTGGGCAATATTATTATTTTTTTACTTTTTAAAGTTAAGAGAATTGAGACTTTATAACTAAGAAGAATTCGGTTTTGAATTCAGTTTGGTCTGACTCCAAGCCCTGCTAAGCTAATATTCATCCAGTGTGTAAAGGAGGAAAGGAATACAAAAGGAACAGAGCAGCACTGACCAATAGAAATAGAATGTGAGGGCCTGACTGATGTGGCTCAGTGGTTGAGCATCAACCCATGAACCAAGAGGTCACAGTTCAATTTCCAGTCAGGACACATGCCCCGGTTGCAGGCTCAATCCCCAGTAGGGGGCATGCAGGAGGCAGCTGATTGATGTTTTTCTCTTAGCAATTTTTCTATCTCCCTATACCTCTTCCTTCCTCTCTCTCTAAAATCAATAAAAGCATCTTTAAAAAAGAAATGGAATGTGTGACACATATGCAATTTCATATTTTCTCGCAGCCACATTGAAAACATAAAAAGAAGCAGATGAAATTAATTTTAGCAACATTTTAGTTACTCCAATAAATTCAAAATACTAGCATTTCAACATCTAATCAGTATAAAATCATTAATGAAATAATTTATTCTCTTTTTCATACTAAGATTTCAAAATCCAGGATATATTTTATATTTATAAATCATCTTAATTCAGACTAACCACATTTCCTGTGCTCAACAGTCACACGTGACTAGTGGCTACCATGTTTAACAGGGCCACCCTGGAGCACTGGTTCCTTGAAGGATTATACCATTAACAAATTTGATCATTTTGGATTTCATCTTTACTTAAATTGCTTATTTTCTTAAATAATTTTTATTGATTTTTTTTTTTTAGAGAGAGAGAAGGGAAAGGGAGAGAGAGATAGAAACATCCATGAGAGAGAAATATCAACATCAATGGGCTGCCTTCTGCACAACCCCTGCTGAAGATGGAGCCCACAATGGGGCATGTGCCCTGACTGGGAATCGAATTGTAATGGTGACCTCCTGGTGCATGGGTCAATGCTCAACCACTGAGCCACATGGGCTGGGCTTAAATTGCTTATTAAAATGTTGACCAAGCCCAGGGTAGGAATGGCTGTGGGGGGAGGGTCAATTGGGGGAAAAGGAGACATATGTATAAATTTAGACAATAAATAAAAAAATGTTGACCAAGAGAAGTCCCTCAAAAGGTTACCCTTAGAGTTACTACTTGATCTAAAAATCTCACTCTGAGATATATCCCCCAAAGAAATGAAAAAAAAGGGAAACATTTCAGAGAGAAATGAAATTTGTACTCAAATGTTTATACCAGCATTATTCAAAATAGTAAAAAAGTAGAAACAACTCAAATGTCTATCAAGGAATGGATGGGTAAGTAAAATGTGGTATATTCATAAAACAAAATATTACTCAGCAATAAAAAATGAAGTATTAATACATGCTACAACACAAATATCATGCTAAGTGAAAAAAGCTTCTGGTCACACAAAAGGACATATTGTATGACTCCATTTCTATGAAATATCCAGTATACACAAATCTATAGAAATTGAAAGTAAGTTATTGGTTACTTGCGGGGAGGTGAGGAGGATATGGGGAGTGAGTGACTATATTGGGTATGGGAGGGTGGTTAAAGTAATAAATGCTCTAAGATTGATTATGGTGATGGTTGCACATACAAAAAAAATTATTGACTTGTATAATTGGGGTGGGTAAATTCTGTAATTGTGTGGTATATGAATTATATCTCAATTAAGTTGTCATATAGAAAAAATAAACTTATCTGAACCCTCAAATAAATACTGAGCAAGGCAAAGACTTAAAAAAAAAAGTTTCTAAATAGATATTTATGTGCTAATCAATAATCATTAGATATGTTTCTAAAGCTACTAGTCCTCCTGCCTATACCACTTGGGCCTGTGTTCCTGGTCTTGTCTTCAAGGAAAAAAAATCTATCCAACAAACCCCTAAGGAGAACCCAAGCACTTCGTTAGATGGTCAAGTTAGAGCCCCTCCCCACTGGAGCTTGACATGAAAAGAAACAAACGTAAGCCACTGTGAACAGTCCTATGATGGGGGATCTATACAGCGGGTGCCTCATGGAATTCTCATAGGAAAAGGTCAATGTAGCATTTCACTGGACCTACCAGTGCAATGACTCCACCAAAGAGATTAATTAAAATAATTTGTCGCAGCCTGTTTTTAGTGACTCTATACCAAGTCGTGGAGACCTCATTTTCTAGTGAAGTACTCTTAAGAACAAATCGTGTCTCATTTTCTTTTACAGAATTTTGCCAAGATTCCTCATCATGCTTATTATTTTAATAGATCCCAGATTCCAACCCCGCCCACTTTTGAAAAGTAGGAAAATGCTTGGCAACTCCAGCCTTAAGAATTTTTCACATTTCCTGGTGATTCCTCGATGAAAGGGGTTTGGTAAACAAAGAGCTGTCAAAATCTAACTCAGCACATGTGCAGCAGGAGACATGTTCGCAAATGTTTTAGCCGTGTTCTTCATAAACGAAACAACACAAATATCCATCAACAGTCAAGTGAGTAAAGGTCATCGGTTCTCCATACCGTGGAATATTGCACAGCAGTGAAAATGAATGGATCAGGTGTCATGCATCAGTGTGACTGAATTTCGAAAATAACATTGAGCCAAAAAAGTCAATCAAATCCTATTATTTCACATGAAGTTCAAATACAGGCAAAGCTAAATTCACTATTTACTGATACACTCACCTTATGGCCATACCCATGCACAATAAAAAGCAAGGGTTTAATAATTCACACAGAATTAAGGACAGTGGTTATCTGGGGGTGGGGGAGGCTATGCAATCGAAGGGGAGCACACAGGAAGCTCCTGGGGTACTGGTGAGGTTCCATTTCTTGGCATCATGGTGGTTTAAAAGCTGTTCATTCATTTTGCTGTTTAAACTACACGGATACTTTCTCTCACGCTGCTCGTATACTTTACAGGGTTTCAAATGACCAAAACAAACTAGAGCAAAACACCAACAATTCTGTGCCATTCTACCAAAAATGAAATGGTGGCTCCACATTCTGGCTGGTGAGGCAGCTTCCTATAGGCTTCTACCGTTTTATGTGCATATTATTTGGGTTTATTAGTCTGCAGTAGAGCCTGCCTGAGCTGGATTCTGAAACGCAACGCTACTTAAAATATATAGATTCCTTTGTCCGGGAGGAGCTTTAGAGTCTGGCAAGACATTTGAGATCAAGGATTCCTGGAACCTCAGCAGGGCTGCCAGGGCACCAGCGTGCTCATCCCTCATCTGGCTTCCAGCCTGGCCAGACCACCCTCCGTGCAAGGGAGGTCAGGAAAGCAAGCAGAAGATGTGCACTGAGGCCTATCCCTCATTTATGAAATCTTTATCCTTGGACATCAAAACCCCCAGGTCATAGTAGTCCCTTGGGCGAACAATAATGGAAAGAGCCCTGTCTACCTATCACCATGCTCCACAGATGCCGCTTCCAGACACTGGCCTGGACAGAGTCCCGCAAGAAACATTGGTGCCAAAGTTGCCATTGTGTTTAGTAAACTAGTTTACCTGAAGTGCACTAAGAGCTACAAGATGGAAAGGCATTGCCACGGGCGCAGAGGCTTACTCTCCCTCTGGCAAACCAGCCAGACAGAATCTAAGTGCCAATTCTAAGCGTCATTTCTAAACAGTGGCCCAGCCCTGGCTGGGTAGTTCAGATGGTTAGAGCATCGTCCCTGTACGCCAAGGTCATGGGTTCGATCACCAGTCAGAGCACATAAAAGAATCAACCAATGAATGCATAAATAAATGGAACAACAGATTGATCTCTCTCTCTCTCTCTCTCTCTCTCTCTCTCTCTCTCTCTCCATTCCCCACCCCCTTCTCTCCCTCTCTCTAAAATCAATAAAAATAAAATAAACACAGCAGCAACCACACCAGTTATGTCTCCAGCAATATTCAGGTCTCTACTCTGCAAGAAGTAATATCCTATCTAATAAAGAGGGAATATGGTAATTGACTGCCATGTCTTCAAAGATGGCAGTGCTGCTCAGCCCCTCAGCCCCAGTCCCTTCAGCTCCCCCAGCTGCCCAGGGCCAGCCCGAGGTGCAGGCAAGCCTTGGATGGCAGCTGCCCAGCCACCCAGGGCCGCCCAAGGCTCAAGTAAACAGGGTCGGCCAAGACTTGCACTGCCAGCAGTGGCAGCAGCAGAGCTGTGATGGGGGCGTCGCCTTCCCCTGATTGCCGGGTTGCCTCCCGCCCCTGAGGACTCCCAGACTGTGAGAAGGGGCAGGCCAGGCTGAGGGAATGCCCCTCCAGTGCATGAATTCTCATGCACTGGGCCTCTAGTTTTTACATAATATTCACATAAGAAAGATCAATGAAAGCATTTTAGCTATGCCACAGTAACTTATTCCCAAAAAAGGACATATTAGAAAAATAGAGAGAGATAAAGAGATTACTTCAGGGACTCTAAATTTTTCAAAAAATAAAATTAAGGTATCTTTTCTAAATCCAAATTTGCATAGGCATGCATGTCAGCTGCCCTACAGTGGCTGTCCCAGAATGAACGCATAACTCGGTGGTCTTGTGGGCCACGGAGCTCTCTGCCCTTCCCCCTGAGCCTGCCTGAACTTGTTCAGCCATCCTCCATTCCTGCTGGAATCCAGGACTGGCCCCAAGGCCAGGATGGGGTTCACAGAGGGGAAGTGGAAACATGTGTGCCTGCTTGTCTAGTCCCTTCTCCTGCCAGCTGTTGAGTGTCACCACCTGATAACTCACCCCTGAAGTCTCCCCTCTCACCCTGTGGTGCTCATCTGCATCTTGCACAAAATACCCCAAATAGCTTGAATCTGTCTTATTTTCCTCAGGGTCAGGAGAGGATATGACACCATGCCCATCAGTCAGGATCGTTTGAGAGACATATTCAATGTAGTTCCCCACTCTAGGGTCTAGTGGGTGTGTTCTGTCCTTCATTGATGCTTGGGAACTGAAAAGGCATTAGAACAACTATGTTTGCACGTGACTTTTACCTCAGTTTTTGATCTAGCTAAATGGCCATGATTTTCACCTGTGTTTGACTTTGTTCTATCCCATAAGTTGGTGCTTCCTAGGTTGGCCTCACATTAAAATTGCCCGGATAGATTTTTTAAAAATAAAGACCACTTCCCTGGCCTTGTCCTGAGATTTTGATTGAATTGGTCTGTTCAACCCCAAAGTCAGAGTGATCTCCATAAAGCATAAGTCAGAACACACCCTCCTCTGGTCGATACTGTCCAGCAGCTTCCCATCTCATCTGATGATCTGCATGTGACCTGAACATGCCCACGCCTGTCCCTCCTTCTCCGTCTTGTCTCCCAGTTCTCCTCCCTCACTCCTCATTGAGCGCACTTTCCTTGACCGCGCCTGGCGCTCTCCTGCCTTCTCTTTGCCTCTGCTTGGAATGCTCTTCCTCTTTACCCTCGTGGCTAGCTCCCTCCCTTCTTCAAGGTCTTTACTCAAATGCTATCCTACTACGTGGGCCTTCCCAAGCACTCTGTCTAACATTGCAAAACACCTCCCACCCCACCCTTTTCTCCTGAAGGGGGTCAGAATGTGCCACCTCACAATATGCCACTTGAGCATAAGGATTATTTTGAGCTGAAGGCAACTGAGACAAAGCAGACACAGGGAGAGCTCTCTGCCCTCCCCCATTTGCCCACAAGCAGAGCATACATTTTCCCTGTGCAGGTGCTCAGGAAGAGAACAACACTTATCACCAGAGTCTGCATAAACAAACTTATCACCAGAGTCTGCATAAACAAACTTTACTAAGTAAGCCTTACCTACTATTAGTTTTCCCCATAAACTTTCGAGTCACCCTACCACAATTTATTGGCTCTAAAAGCCCAAACTCCCTCTCTTTGTATAGTCATTTCTCCACAATTTATCACCTTTTGTCAAGATGGTATATAAGGCCCCGAGTCTAACCACTTCTTTAGGTTTTCATTTCTTTTCTATGATGTCTCTGCACATAAAATTTAAATCTTAATAAAATTTGTAAGCACTTTCTTCTGTTAATCTGTCTTCTGTCTGTTTAATTCACAGACCCCAGCCACTGAACCTGGAAGAAAAGGTGTGTTTTATTTTCTTCTTCTACAATCACTTCTAATGTACCACAGATTTTCCTTGTCTATCTTGTTGGCAGTGTGTCTCCTTGCACTGGAAGTAAGTTCTATGAAGGCGGAGATCTTTCCCTGTTTTGATTACTATTATCTCCTGAGCATCTAAGAGTTTGCCCAGCACACAGCATATGCTTAATAAATATTGGTTGGTTGAATGAATAAATAAACAAAGTACTTTCCCCTACAAACTGTACCTGGGAAGACAGCCAGGTGAAAACTCTAGAATTGTGATGTTAAGTGGAGGATTTTACAGGAAATAATTCAGAACACTGGCTTAGATGCCAGAGGAATGTTTTTATTCTTGGTATCATGCCACTGGCCGGAGCCTCAAGCTTCTTGGAAAATGAAGATAATAACTAAAGTTTTCTGTAAGAATTAGTAAGTATAGAAAAAACAGTCTCTAAAATCTGGCTTAAAATAGCATATACCAAAAAATGTATTAGAGAATAATTTGGTCATTTAGCAGAACTCAAACGATGAGAAAATCTAAATGAAAGTAGATCTAGGATGAAGTTCAAGATGTCTGTGGGCCAAAATGTCACCCTACTATTGTTAGGGGAATTCCCATACGTTGCCAAAGTCGGGGCTCTGGCCAGTGAGGGATTAGCCCAGGAAAGTGTTCCCTGAGTGATTTCCAGCCACGGCCACTGCTGCACAGTGCCCTCTGTAAACTCCAAATGCTGTCTTCTATGTGTGCCAATTTTGATGTATTTGAGAAATGCTTTTGCAATACCGTTTAGAAAGGGGAGAAAACCGACTATGGGGAAGGAGCTCTTCTCCCTTCTGCTTCCTCCAGGACTGTAACTTCCTGACTCCTGGATTGACTCAGGCAGTGGATTTGGGATTTTCTATTGCAAAACAAAGCAGAGAAGAGCTAGCTCCTAGGGGTTTGCAAATCTCTCCCATATCTCCTCTTATGCATGTCGGTTCTTAATGTGGTCCTCTCTCCAACTTACATTCTTATTCATGTAGAAGACATGATCTATAATATGGAATTTATCTTTTTGTATTTTCCCCACTTGGGATGTTGCCTAGAATTGCACTCCTGTTTGGATGTCCTTTTGTAATTTCGCTACACCATTTCCTGAGGTTGAAATGTGAGGCGAGGCACAACCTCCATATTTTTTCCTCTTATTCACATTGCTTCTTCCTCTCAGAATGGAGTCTCATTCAAATCAAAGTGATTCAAGAACCAGTTTAGCAAGTTCCCTTTCGCCCTTGGGGATTCTTGGCTGCCCTGTGGTGCTGATCCAGGAGGTCAGCCTTGTGGAGTTTTAATCTTGTGGTTCTAGGTGGGTCGCCTCTGGATGAGCAGAAACTGAGTAACAGCGAAGGTTGTCTGGAGATTGTCAAAACCCACTGGATGGTCCCGAAGTTCTTCAACACCTCTGGTACTTGTCTGCTTTCAATATAGTAGCTTTCCTCTGGCTCGATATGGGGATAGTCTATGTGCAGAGGCAAAATGTGACTCCAAAACCAATAATTTGGTGAAAATTAGAAGGTTTACTCCTTTCCCCACTGTATTTAGCAGGAGGTTTCTACTAAACTTAATTTAACTAAATTAAACTAGCCCCACTCAATGTCTGACTAATATATTTAAAAATGCCAGGGAAATTATATTATTCTAATACTAGAGGCCCAGTGCATGAATTCATGCACCGGTGGGGTCCCTCAGCCTGGCCTGCGGGATTGGGCTGAAACCGGCTCTCCAACATCCCCTGAGGGGTCCCAAATTGCAAGAGGGCAGAAGCCAGGCCAAGGGACCCCACTGGTGCACGATCGGGGCCAGGGAGAGATGCAGGAGGTTGGCCAGCCAGGGAGGGACCGGGGGAGGGCTCCAAGGCATGTCCAGCTCATCTCACCCAGTCCCGATCAGACGGACCCCAGCAGCAAGCTAACCTACTGGTCGGAGTGTCTGCCCCCTGGCAGTCAGTGCACATGATAGTGAGTGGCTGAGTGGCCTTAGCATATCATTAGCATATTACACTTTGATTGGTTGAATGGCCAACCGGTTGACTGGACACTTAGCATATTAGGCTTTTATTATATAGGATAGTAAAATGATCAATCTCTCTAGTTTTTCCAGCACACCATTTCACTTAACTACTTCAGAATGGCAGATATTATAAAGAAACCTTCTCCTCGGTTCCACTTTTTAGTTTCTTGGGACTATTGCCAGTTGTAATTGTTATAGAGTTGAATATTTAAATGTAATTTAAAACTTCATGTTAATAACCTGCTCAAGTGAGCAAATTATTTCCTTTCGTTCTAGTATTAAAGAGACCCAACATGATCAATATTATTGTGAACATTATCAACATCATCCTATTTAAACCATGCCCAGCACATAAGGGGTCTTTTCATGTAATGAGTTTATGTTCTGGGTGGGTATTGAGAAGAAGCTAGAATTCTAGAAGAACTATGAAGTTACATCCCAGTATTCGAAGTAAAAAGCAAAGAGGTGGGCACTGGATTTCAGTAGAATGATGCCAGGAGTGGCTTGGATCATTGGTGGCATTGGAGATAGAGTTTTTCGCAGTGGGGTTCCTCACGGCAGGAAATTCCAAAGGCTTCTTTCAGAACGGTACTGGTCACCAACGCGGGAGACAAACACCACTTCCTGGTTGAACCCCACCTTCCCTAAGTAACCACCGGCCAGAGACGTCTCTAAGCAGCAGCTGCTGTCAGGATGCTGTGTGTCCACTTGTCTTCTGTCCCAGAGAGGAAGCTCTGCCTCCAGTTAGCGTTGAGGCTGGAGTCGTAGGAAGGCTAGAGCTGACACCTGTGAGCATGAGAGAAGTTCTTTCAAAAATTCAGGTGAAACTATTCAAAGGGCTCCTCTTACATAAGCAAAATGCAAACGCGGGTGTAGTTCCAAGGTTTTCGCATGGCTTTACCCAGATAACACTTAAGTATTTGAATGTATATACAATTCCTCAGTAAAGCCTGTTTTTAAAAATTCTACTCTGCTTCGGCCAAACAAATAAGAGAAAATATCTATAAGCCTCTCAGATAGAACAATTGAGTTAAAATGTCTCTAAAGCAAATATTTAGGTTGCTTACGTGAAGTTTTCCTATCTTTGTTTGCATGGTCCCAAAACAATAATAGAAGAAGTCTGCAGAAGGATTACTGCAGCTGGGATTCTTGAAAGAGAAGGGCATATCACATATCAGCTGTGTTTGGAAATAAAAAAGATGCCTGTCCAACAGCCTCTGGCATTTGGTTCTAAATCTACCCCTCCAGCATACCCTCATGTTCTTGTTTTGATTCATCCATACTCATTTGTTGCCAAGCAAAACTCCGCAGTGTTCTGCAAAACTCTGTGGTTATATCCCATTAGACAGAATACAAAATCAAGGATCTAACATTTATAGAGCAATTCACTAGGAGCCAAGTTGTGCCAGACTATTCAAGGTGTTTTGCTTATATTATAGGGATCAGTCCTCCTAATGGCCCAAGGATGTAAGCACTGAATGCCACCCCATTTTAAAGATGAGTTAACTGCCGAAACCGGTTTGGCTCAGTGGATAGTGTGTCGGCCTGCGGACAGAAAGGTCCCAGGTTTGATTCTGGTCAAGGGCATGTACCTTGGTTGTGGGCACATCCCCTGTAGGGGGTGTACAGGAGGTACATCCCCAGTAGGGGGTGTACAGGAGGCAGCTGATCGACGTTTCTAACTATCCCTCTCCCTTCCTCTCTGTAAAAAAATCAATAAAATATATTTTTAAAAAATTCTAAAGATGAGTTAACTGAGACAGAGAAGGGCCTTGCCCACACCCTCAGGATGTGAATGTCAGAGGCAGGAAAGCCAGCCTCTGAGCCACCCGGTTACACTGCCTTTCACCTGGGAAATGTGCCTAGAAAAGTGCAATTAGAAAGAAAAAGAATTTTCTTTGATTTTCAAATCTTTCAGGTATTCTATATACTCAATCTTAAATGTATGAAAGCTTATTAAATATGTATATTCTCTGGGTTGTCCCAGTGAGCAAGCTATCATCCCATTTCACCTGAAGGTGTGTTATTTAGTAAACAAGTCATTCCCAAATTTTTATTAGTAATCTTTCACAGTTTAACATATTGTTTATCTCTGCACTTTGCCTTAAATATGTAGCATAGAATTTATTCACTCAGAGTTTATGAAATTCCAGAAATTGAAAGTATATCGGTATAAGTTGTATAACTTTAGGAAAAATGTAAGCTGTTTCTACAGTTGATAAATACTCAACTTTAGTTCATAAACACATTATATAGTAAAGCTTGAACACCACACAGATCCCAGGGAAAAACAATTTCATTATTATTCACATTATCTTCAGATAAAAACTTTTCACATCTAGACAATAACCTCAGCAGTGTAATAGTCAAATATCAAATGGTGACAGGACTTTTCACATCCTAGAGAAAAAATTTCCAGCACTTTCTACATTAAAAGCTTCCTCAAAGAACAAGTGCTATTTCACACAAATGTATAAAGTTTAACATTCACAAACCCTCAGGCCAGTAACCACTACACCTAGAAGAGAATTCTCATCTGTAGCATTTTAGATCTGATAAACTTTGTTAGGTTTTCCCACACCATCAGATCTGACTAGTTTCCAGTAGTATTGTTGTGCACACTGCCACAAGAATGCAAAAGTTTTGAAACAAAACTTGGCACCCATGTCGATAACGTGAACCTGCAATGTGAGGTCATGCTATTGTTGACGGTGTTTACTTCAGCAAATAGGAATTTGTATTCTGCATTGTTCTTTAAGGATCAACAAAGCGTGTAATGAGAATGTTTTTAAATTATATTTAACCATTCAAATATACTAAGTTCTTTAAAGCCATCTATTAATTTATATAACTTAAAAGCTCCTTGAGGGCAAGAACTATATTTGCTTTGCCATTCATCTTTGGATCCTTCATGGACTTGGCCACAGATATTAATTAAAAATGCACACACACACATACACGCGTGCGCACACATACATGCAAACATATACACATGTTTACACTTGAAGTGATGAAATGTACTTTAGGTAGATCCCTCTAAATATAATGGAACGGAGGAGCTCAAATGGAGCAGAGCGAACACCTAGAAGGTTATTATGCTACTCCAGACAAATACTGCAGGAGCCACGGATTAGGAAAGTAGCCACGGATTTGAAGCAGACACTCCAGCTCCAGAGCCACTTCTTATCCTGCCTTAGCTCGGGCAACATGCCTAGAAAATTACAATTAGTAAGAGAAAAAGTCATCATGCTTAATTTTCAGATCTTTTTGAGATTCTATATATGCACTTCTACATTTGGATGAAAGTTTATTAAGCTTTATATTCTCTTCTGTGTCTCAGTGAGTAATTTATCATCCCACTTCACCTAAAGGTTTTTAATTGGAAAAATAAAACAAACAAAAATCAGTGGTTTACAACATTAGTGGTCTATTTCAGTTAAACAATCCTAGGGAAACATTTAGAAGGAAAATGATGGGATAAGGGGTTGATTGGAGAAGGGATATGGGGGGAACATAGGGAAGGAGGCAGGGAGAGAGTGAGAGAGAGGTAGAGAGATCTAGGATGATAACACTGCCTCTTCTATTTTGAGGAACTGGATACATAGCAGTACCATTTATGGAAACAGAGGATGCTGAAGGAGATCCTTCCCAAACATCATCCTAAGAATCTGCCTCCTCTTGAGGCCAGATAACTAGGTAGAGGTACTTTGGCCTCCCTGTGAGCTTCTGACGTCATTCTCTCCTATTAGGTTTGCCATGAGTGTTGGGGTCAACTCTTTAATTAATGCCCTTGGTGTCATATTTATTCATTGCCTCATTATTTTATTGCAGATATTTCTAAAATACACCAAACAGTCCTGATCAAGCTAAAGAGCACACTGTGTTTCATGGAGAACTAGGATATGTCCTAACAACTCAATCAATCTCTTGCAGAGCCGTTTGCTTGATATCATGGCTAACCAATGTTGTGGATGACCGAACTGATCATCCCGCAGTGCTCAAGTCTGGTGATTTCTTCAGAATCACAAGGCTTAATGCTAACAGGTTTGAATTTGAGACCATCGACTACCTTTTCTATATTAGTGCAACTTTAATTTGAGTGTCACAAGAGTTTAGCTTTCAGCCCTGGCCAGTGTGACTCAGTTGGTTGGAGCTTCATCCTATGCATGGAAGGTCACCAGTTTGATCCCCAGTCAGAGCACATACTTAGGTTTCAGGTTTGATCCCCGGTCAGGGCACATACGGAGGCAACCAATCAATGTATCTCTCTCCCATCAATGTTTCTCTCTCTCTCACCCTTCCTCTCTCTCTAAAATCAATTTTTTTTTAAATAAAAAGGAGTTTAGCTTTTGCATGGAGTTGCAGGGTTAGCTAACTCATGAACTAAGTATTCAAGATGAAGTTCTGATCCTCAATAGAACTTCCATGGTGAACCCACTGAAATGGCGACAGGCACATCTTCCTGATAACAAGTTCTGCCCAAGAGTTCCTCTGGGTATAGAGATGCCAACATTTATAAATGTTTACCACCAATTTAAGAAGTCCATATTTCAAATTCCACATCAAATTCCACAGAACAGGAAGAATTTATTCTTTTTCTCACTTGAATCATTCCCGTTTCTTAGAACATTACTGCTTCTTTTTGCAGCCAAAGCTATCTTTACTAGTAGCTCCTCACCATATAAAAGGGGAACTTGGATGAAAAAAAGCTGCCTTAGTCTCCTTCAGTGTTTGTCAGGGCCTCCCCCAGGGCTGGAGATCTCTTACCTGCTCATCATAGTCACCTCAGGAGAGTTTTCTGGCTCAAGACTCACTGTGCTTCCTGAAACTGGTATCTTGCATCAGTTCTGGAAAGTTCCCTGTTGTTGTTTCTTAAACATTGACTGTCCCCTCTTCTCTTTTGCCTCTTCTTCTGAAGACTATTACAGATCACTTAGACTTTGCTACTCTCCATGCCATGTCGCTTTATCATCAGCTTGTCTTTCTGTGCTGCGTTCTGCATTAATGCCACAAATGAATTTCTCAGCTCATCGATTCTCTCTTAGACCCTGCCTAAGTAATGCTTTGATCTGTCGTTTAAGGGTTTTAAAGACTTTTGTTTTAATTTCCAGAAGTTTTATTTTGTTCTTTTCCATGAATCTTAGTCTTCTTGAGTGTTCTTCTTTTTTCATATCTCCTGTTTATTTGCTTATTTTGGTCTTTAATCAGTTTAAACATATCTATGGTCTCTAGCCAACTCTTGTACTGTCTATAGAGTTCTTGGCCAGTTAGCTCTGCTGTTGGATTCACCTGCTGACATTTGTTCACGTGGCGGCTCCCCGGGGGGGGGGGGGGATGTGGAATTTGGGGTGGTGAGCTCATGTTCAGGGAGGTTTGCCTGTGGGAATCCAGAGCTGCCTGGCCTGAGGGCATATCACTCCTCCACATTCACAGAAGCATTTGCTTCTCCCACAGATTCAAGGGATATCACCAGCCTGAGACTGATTCTTATGTTAATTTCTTGGCTTTGGGAGTCCCTTGACCCAGCAGGTAGTGTAAATTCAATCCCAAATCCCTGTGACGGTAGGCCATGTGGAAGCTCAGAGAACTTTTATTATGGGAAATCCATTTTTAAGTGTAGAGATCAGCAGCATTTAGTACATTCAAAGTGTTATGCGATTTTCTGGTTCTAGAATATTTTCATCACCCTAAAAGGAAAGCTTATACCCAATAAGCAGTGACCCCCTATTGCTTTCTTCTCCCAGCCCCTGGCCAACACTAAACTGCTTTCTAGGAGGCTGAGCCCAGCCCAAGACAGACAAAACTCCTTTAGCCATGGGAAGAATTCCCTTCGGGTTCTCAGATTTATGTTAGGGTCTTGTTTCTTTCTCCCCCCTTTGCTGGCCCAGGACTTCACCTCCTACCCCAGCTGCTGGTGTAAACCCTTTGGACAAAAAATGTATTCTTAGTATAAATACTGAGCTCCAGGCTCTGAGCAGGTATCTGTGAATAATCCAGACAAAAATTCCTACTTACTTTTTAGAAAGAGAGAGCAGAAAATAGTCAGCAAATTATAAAGTAAATAAAATGTGAGGACTGAGCAGAAAGGGGGAGTAGTAGAAAGTGAGACGAAAGTTGGTGGGAGGGGATGCATGAACCAAGGAGCTTTGTGGGGCACTGGGGCTTTTATTCTGAGAAAATGAATCAATTTTGGAGGGTTTGTGTCAAGAATCTCCCATGACATGACATATTTTAATAAAATTATTATGGTCCATATATTGAGATGAGGCTGCCAGGATGCACATAGAGAGATTCTCTTAGAACACCATTGTGGATCTAAATGATGATGAGTTGCACCCTGGCTGCAATAAAAGTAGAGTGGTAAAAAGTGGCTGAATTTTCCATTTATATTGAACACTGAGCCCACGGGGTCTTCTAACAGATTGGTTTTATCATAGGAGAGAAAGAGTCATCAGGATGTTGAAGTAGGCAGAATAATGGTCCCCCAAAGACTTCTACTTTTTAATCTCCAGAACCTGAGAATATGTTGGGTTACATGGCAAATATAAATGAATGAAGGCTGCAGACGTAATTAAGGTTGCTAATCAGATGACCTTAGAGTAGGGAGATTACCCTGGATTATCTGAGTGGGCCAAATTTACTAGTAATCACAAGGGTCCTTAAAGATAGAAGAGAGAGGCAACAGAGGGAGAACCAGCGGGACCGCAGCTTGAGAAAGACTTGGCCCAAAGGTGCTGATTTTAAAGACAGAGGAATGGGGCCTTGAGCCCAGAAAGGCAGGTAGCCTCTAGAAGCAAGGAAATTGAGTATCTTCTAGAGCCTCCAGAAGGAGTGTAGCCTTGCCAACACCTAGGTTTTAGCTCGGTGAGACCCATGTCAGACTTCTAGCCTAAAAATATATATAAGATAATAAATTTGTGTTATTTTAAGCCAGTAAATTTGTGTTAATTTGTTATAGCAGCAATAGGAAACTAATACAGATGGCGCCAAATTTTTGTCCTGAGCAAGTAAAAGGATGGAGTTGTCATTTGGAGACCTGGGGAAGACAGTATGTGGAGCAAGTTTGGGGCAAGAATCATGAGTTCTGTTTTGAATATGTTCTATTCCTAATACTCTGGTTTCTCTTCAGATCGCATAAATCTTTCGCCTTTTTTTGAATATGTTCTATTCCTAGAGAAAATCTGGCACATGGGTGTCAGGGAACATGTGTGTGCATGTTCCCAACTGCATAAGAATAAAAAAGCTTAACACCTCCCAATGTCCCCTGACAGAAGAATGAATAGTCAAATGGTGGGACAGTCACACAATGAAATAACACACAGTCATGAAGTCAATGAACTATATCTTTCAACAACATGAATGGATCTTAGTAGTATATTTGAAAGAATAATACTCTTTTGTGGGTATCAATACTAAATAATTTTTTAATAGTCCCCTGATAGATTGCTGGACTACAACACACTTCCTGTCACCCCTCCCTGTCACCAAACCCATTCGCAGAATCAGCCCTTCCGTTCACCAGTCTGGTTTTCAGTTTCTTCTATGATTTCGGCCCAGACGACTTTTGAGAGCTCGGTTACACATTTAAAAGGATGTTGTAACATTTGTCTGGCTTTTCTAGGTATCAAACACTGGGAGGATGCTCTAATTGTCTCCCTCTCTCTATAGTGCTTCTTAAAAATTCCCGGCCTTACTCCTTAATCAATAAATCAGAATTTCTGGGTCAGGGCCCAAAGCATCTCTATGCTTTTAAAGCTCGGTGGATGATTATGAAGTAAAATCACTGGAGTAAGCACTTTGTAAAACACTGATTGACTACTTGGGATGGGGGAGGCTGTCTGTCTGGAGCCTAAGTCTGTCCAATCTCGGGATAGAGACATGAGCACATCTGCGGACCTGCTGAGGCAGACCTACCAGCTGTCTGTTTGCACAAGAGGCCCAGGGCTCCAGGGAGATAATACAGCCCAAAGGAAGAAAGAACGAGGCACAAGATTAATTCCAAGTGGAGTTTGGTGTCTGTGACTCAGGCCTATGTGGGAGAAGGATAGCAGTCAGACACACCAAGTTCAAATCCTCTGTGATCTTGGCTTTCACTTACCTCTCAGTTTCCTCACTAGTAGTACCTATGTGTTGGGGCTTCTGTAAAAACTAAATGTGGCCGAGTTATTCGCATAGTACCTGGAGCAGAGTACACGCGCTTAGTAAACGTTAACTTTATACATTGAAATGGGAATCGCCCTTTCACTAAAACCTCTGGCTCTTCGGGTGACATTGGAATAGATGACAAAGGAGAAAGAGGCCAAAGGGGGACAGAGGGAGTCACCCAGGAATGGCCGAGCAGACCAGCTCTGAGCATCTAGAAGACAAAGACAGAAGCGCCTGGCAGACACCTACATGGTCCCCAGCAAAAAGGGCTTGGGTGTCTCGTCGAAACGTCATTGCAGGAGCAAGGTCAGCTATGATTGAGTTGCATAACAAAATCCTCCAACAGATTTGCTTTGCATCCCAGTGCAGGTACCATCCTGACAAGCATAAAGGTGAATTTTGATCCTAAAATAAACAATATTTCAAAAAACTACTATTTCAGAGGCGATGAGCTCAGTCAGTAGGGCCTACCCGGCAGCTCTGTATTCTCCTAAATCCAGTGGTGTACTGGTAAACCAGCTCTCAAAACAAATTTTTTTTTAACTCCTCACTTAGTGCACTTGCCAATTTCCATGGTGTCAATTCTCCTCTCATGACTGATACCAGCACGATATTAATGAACGCTGAACTGGAATGAGGTGTGCTCACCTGGCTGTCATGCGCCCAGCATACCCTGCTCCTTTTTTTCAAATGACAGGGCCTCTAAAAGCCAGGTGCACTGACAGACATCCTGAAGCATTTAAGTGCTATGCCGTTCCTGGAGAGGAACATTTCTGTAACGACTTAGCTCATCTCTATCCTGAGACTACTGTGTACAGAATGTACACTCTCGGCCCAAAAGGCACACTTACTGCCCATGAGGGAAATGCTGTAAATAATCTACCCATCAGCCTGTCTGCAGACTATTTTTTTTTTAAATATGCTTTTATTGATTTCAGAGAGAGGAAGGGGAAGGGAGAGGGAGAGAGAGATAGAAACATCAATGATGAGAGAGAATCATTGATCAGCTGCCTCCTGCATGCCTCCTGCATGTGCCCTGACCAGGAATCAAACTGTAATCTCCTGGATCGAAGTTCAACCACTGAGCCACACTGGTAGTGCTGTCTGCAGACTGATGGCACTTTGTTCTCCTTTATTGCAACCCTCACGTCTTTGTGAAAAAAAAAAAAATAGAACATTTTAAAGGTGCCATTGGGAAAACAGTTTGCAATTCTATCAAGTTAAAGGGCTATTGTGATATGGAGTTCCAGTTCAGGGAATTATACCTGAAACTCAAACTATACATATATTTTTTATATTATCAGAGGGTATTTTTTACCAAGTTTTACTGAGAATAATGGTTCATTAAAATGTAAAGGGCTAAAAATGTTGAAATTATGAAAAATATCCATTAAAATCCCCCACGTGGCAGTCAAAACACAGATTTCAGGGCCCTACTCCCTAAGTTTCGGATTCAGTGGGTCTAGGATCTGAGAATGGTCATTACTGACGAGTTTCCAGGTGATTCTGATGCTGCTGGTCTGGGGACAGCACTCAGAGAACCACTGCCTTGTATTCGTGGTACTACGTTAGGACCGGTAATTCTCCTGAACTAGTTATTGCCAGCTGGCATTTTTAAATTAATTATTCACCATCCATTGAAACAGAATTGGAGCTCCCTGTTACACAGGGGAGCTACTAACGCATTATTCTGGTGCTGCACTTTGTTTACCCGTGTTCATTAAACAGGCTGCAATGAAAACTTTAGACTCTGTGTTTAGCGTGAAACGAGACTTCCAGTAGACTGGTAACACTCGCATTAAGTTTTAAATGAAATTTCTTTTGGGAGTTTCAAGGTTATGTTTGCTTCTTTGGCTCCCTATTAGTAGCAATTATTTTCTATTCAGTCCCAGCAAACAGAAGAGTTACACAACATGCTTAAGATTGCATAGCAAATAGTGGACGAACAGAGTCTCCCAAACGGAGCTTTCTCCTTTCTGCCTCTCTCCAGTGCCGAGAACACAGGGTATGGACAATGCATGCGGGTGGAACAGTGAGATTATGGAAGGGAAGGGGAGGAAGACACAATGCCAGCAGAAGGAATCTTCCAGACTGTGCTGGGAGTCGAGGTGGGCCCTCCCATTTCTGTATTATTTAGCCACTCTGAATTCCCAGCTTCCCTGTTCTTAGGATGAAGTTGCTCCATGTACAAAGGTGGTTGGTATCATAGCCTATGCCCAGGAGAGACTAAAACAAAAGCCCTGAATGCTATTTCCAACAGCTGCTAGAAGCAGGATGTGAGGGTCATTGTTTGAAAGTCACATCTCCCAACAAAGGAAAATGGTTTTAATTGAGGTTGTTTGATTTGTTTGGGGTTTTTTCCTGTCTCACTCACAATACTCTTACCTCCTTTTCTAACCAGCCTGGAAACTGTTATTTCAACCTTAGTATTATTTTTGAGTCTTTTTTTTAAAAAGCCTTGAATGGAATTAAGAGCCACCGCTTGCTTTTTAATTTTACACATATTAGGCCTGATTGTCAAGCAGGGTTTCCCTGACAGGTTTCAAGGTCATTTTGCAAACTGTCCCCTCACCCCAACTTCCCTGTGACTAAACAAGGACACCTCAGGAAGTTGGACCCAGGTCTGTGTGTACAGCTCATGGCATGTTATATGTTATATGCTATATGCTATCCCATATAATAAAGAGGTAATATGCAAATTGACCCTCACTCCCTTGCAAGATGGCTGCCTATGACCAGGCTGGCAGGGGGGTTAGTGAGGGATGACTAAACGACTGAACAAGCAGGCTGCGTGGGGCGACCAGGCCAGCGGGGGTGGGTGGGGGGGGGTGCATGAGGCATGACCAGGCTGGCAGGAGAGGCAGTTGGGGGCGACCAGGCCAGCAAGGGGGGCGTTGGGGGTGACCAGGCTGGCGGCGGGGGGGGGGCAGTTAGGGGTGACCAGGCTGGCAGAGGGAGGCAGTTGGGAGCGAACAGGCCAGCAGGGGCAGGCAGTAAGAGGTGACCAGGCTGGTGTGGAGGGGGTGGGAGGGGGGCAGTTAGGGGCAACCAGGCAGGCAGGCAGGTGAGCAACTAGGAGCCAGCGGTCCAGGATTGTGAGAGGGATGTCCGACTGCCGGTTTAGGCCTGATCCCAAGGGGTCCCGGATTGGAGAGGATGCAGGCTGGGCTGAGGGGATCCCCCCTCTGTGCACAAATTTCGTTCACTGGGCCTCTAGTATATTATAAAACAGAGTCATTCCTGCCTTGATCCTACAAGCTAGCCAGATGCCACAGGTTTAGTTTTTTGTGTGGCTGTATTGTCTTTATTTTCCTCCTCCTTTATTTTCAACCTACAAGACTTTAAGGTTGGTATGAACAAGCATTTTGGAAATGAGATGTGATTGGTGGCATTAGGGGTGAACAACTCATTGGGGAGACTTAACCCAGCAGCTCACTCCCCTGACTGTCTCTGGTTTATGAGCTTCGGGGTGGGTGATCCCTCAGGAAGCTGCCTGGAGGGGATGGGACCTCAGGTCCTCATTGTATCCTCTGTTTAATGAGAGGCGGGTCCTCTTTGTAAAACATTAGTTGTTTCTAGAACTTGGGATTCTATCTAATAGCTAATATTGCTAACAACGACTGTTTATTCAGCTGCCCTAGTCTGCCAAGC
The DNA here is from genome assembly GCF_951640355.1 of Cnephaeus nilssonii. Lineage (NCBI taxonomy): Eukaryota > Metazoa > Chordata > Mammalia > Chiroptera > Vespertilionidae > Cnephaeus > Cnephaeus nilssonii. The sequence continues at coordinate 98,383,586 of NC_137073.1, forward strand.
ACTCTGCCAGCGGCCCTGGAAGGTACGTACTATTGTTTCATTTTAAAGACAGTCATGCGCCGCAGAAGGACATTGAGTCAGCCACAGATCACATACCTGACCGTGGCCCCACAAGATTATAATGGAGCTGAAAAATCCCTACCGCCTGGTGACAGCACAGCCCAGTCCTCATGTGTTTGTGGTGAGGCTGGTGTGAAGAGCCCGCTGCGCTGCCAGTCGTATAAAAGTATAACACATGCAATTACGTGCCAGTACCTAACACTTGAGAGTGAAAATAAGCGCCGATGTTACTGTTTTTGCATTTACTGTACTCTACCTTTTATCTTTTTTTTAGAGTGTATGCTTTCTGCTTATAAATAAGAAGTTTTCTGTAAAACACTGAGCTCTTACGCCCGCAGCAGCCTCATACAGTGTCGGCCACGGCACTAGACTGCATCATTTTCTCTTGTGCTTTATGTAACCTTGTGGGGGGTTTGTACAGTAACATGCTGTATGGCTTGTAGCCTAGGAGCAGTAGTCTGTACCATACATCCTCGGTGTGCGGGAGGCTGTACCATCTAGGCTGTGTAAGCGCACTCCGTGATGTGCGAAGTTCTCTAACACTGCATTTCTCAGAACGCATCCCTGTCGCTAAGGGGCACATGACGGTATAGGGAACAATGGCTGAGAGAAGCTGGGTAACTTGCTGTGAAAGACTAAGCCCGTCTATTTGTCTCCAAATAATACCAGCTAATGCTTATCAGCTTAGTCAGTCAGCTCGGGCTGTTATAACAAAAGACGACAGGCTTACTTCTCACTTTTGGAGACTGGGAAGTCTGAAATCCAGGTGCCTGCTGATTCAGTGTCTGAGGAGCTCCTTCTGCCCGGTTCTCAGACTGCCACCTTCTCCCTGTGTCCTCACATGACAGGGACGGGGGGAACCCTAACAACTCTGTCCCTTCCTCTTCTGTTAAGGACACTGAAGCCATCCTGGGAGCCCCACCCTTGAGAGCTCACCCCAAACTAATAATCTCCCAAAGTTCCTACGTCCTAAAACCACCACGTTGGGGGTTAGGACGTCAACATATACAGTATTTTTCTGTGTATAAAATGCTATTTTTTTTCTATAATCATTAGACTGAAAATCGAGGGGCGTCTTGTACACGGAAGTCCGCCCAGGAGGGAGCCTCATGGGTGCCGAGCTGCCCATACCTTGTCAAACAGGCTTCCTCCAATCACGAGCCTTATTGTTAGTGACGTCAGCTGGTCAGCTGATGCCGTAATTGGAGGTGGAGATGGACAGTGCGCAGATGCAACAGGGACCAGAGCGTTCTGAGCCCATAAAGATGTCCAAAAATGAAAAGATAAATACCGGTAAGTGATTGTCTTACTCCGCAAAATTCAAACTGAATGTAATCAGCTATGCAAAGAGCATGGGAATAGGGCTGCAGAGAGACAATTTGGATCTCCTCCCGCTGAGTGTATGATCAGACAGTGGAGAAAACAGGTAAAACAACTCCTTAAGCTGCCCAAAAAGATGAAGGCCTTAAGAGGAAAACCAGCAAAATGTTTAAAATATTGATTTCTTAATTTTGGGTTGGAAAAGTGGGAGGCATCTTATACATGGGGGCACCTTATACATGGAAAAATATGGTAAATTCTAGGGGGACACAAACATTTCTCAAATTCTTTCTCTTAAATCCTCTATGTGCATTAATCCTTATGATCCTCACAACATCCCAGGAGGAGAATATTAAATAATGAGCTAGCAGCACAGAGAGGTGAAGCAACCTGCTCCAGGTCACACAGCTAGGTAAATGCAGAGTTGGGACACAAACACAGGCAGTCTGCTCCAGAGCCCACACCTAACCTCTGAGTACAGTACCTTCAGCTTAAGCACAGTTTGTCCTATTTTTTTCTGGACCTGTTTTGTTGGCCAGTTTATTTTGTTCATTAGATTTCACATGTGAGTGAGATCATGTGATACTTGTCTTTCTCTGACTGGCTTATTTCGTTTAGCACAATATTCTCCAGGTCCCTCCATGCTGTCCCAAAGGGTAAGAGATCCTTCTTTTTTACAAAGTAGGTCCAGAGACATGGAAGCATGGAGCAGACTGATAGATCTCAGAGGAAAGGGGGGTGCGGGGGGGGGGGGGTGCGGGAAAGATTAACCAAAGAATTGATATGAATATATGCATAGCCCATGGACACAGATAATAATGTGGTGAAGGCCTGGAGCAGGGCAGGAGCCGGGTGGAGTGGAGCAAAGTGGGGAAATGGGAACATCTGTAACATAAAAATAAATTTAAAAAAGGAAGAACAGCTTGTCCTGTGATACCATCATGACTCCTCCCTAGAACTCTGGCTTCAGGGGACAGATTTGTGTCACAGACAAGAAAGACTCAATGAACTGGGAGCTGGAGACTTGGGTTCTCATTCCAGTACTTTCTCTATCTTCCTATGTGGCCTGGACACACCGATAGCTCTCCTGGATCCTGCTTTCTTCAGGAATTGAGAGAGTTATGAACATCTCGAAGCTGGTTCTCGATTTTAGTACGTTTCTCTGCTTCTGTCCTTGTGTCCGCACACCCTCCCCAGGGCACTGATTGCATCCCAACTCCTGCCACTAGGATACGGATCTTGCTGAAATCTTGGAGTCTGCCCAGAGCTAAGTTGTCCCTTGATAAGGACTCCAAGAGTCATCTCAGTGTCAGCTTCTGGATCCAGACTCTCTCAACAGAAAAACTGCCACAGTTCCTTCTGTGGATAGGGGACACACACTCACCCCCACACACACACTCACCCACACACACACACTCACACTCACTCACCCTCCCCACAGGCCGGCTTCACGGGTGACCACACAGTCACACAGGGCCCACCCTCAGAAAGACGCTGCTCCTGGGTGAATGCTCTGCAATCACTGTCTTACCTTCTTCGTATCTATATATATAAAAGCCTAAGGGACCAAAAGACCAAACGACCGGTCGGCCAGTCGCTATGACAAGCACTCAACACCAGGGGACAGCAGCTTAACGCACAGGATCAGGCTCCCTCCTGTCTGGATGGGGCCTGTGGGGATCAGGCTGAAACCAGCTATCTGACATCCCCTGAGGGGTCCCGGATTGCGAGAGGGCACAGGCCAGGCCAAGGGACCCCACCGGTGCACGAATCTGGCCTCTAATTTTTGAATAAAAGAGCCTGTATTTTCATTTTGCCCTGGGCCGTCCAATCTATGCAGATGGCCTTGCCCTCACCCAAGAATGCCCCTTGTTCTGCCAGTCCTCAGATTCAGCTCTCTTCATAGTGATCACTCACAATGCCCTTGTTTCAAAAAGAAAGTGGGACCTAGAAGAGCTATGGGGTGTGTCCAAGTCACACAGGAAGAGAGAAAAAGTACTAGAATAAGCACCCAGGACTCCAGCTCCCAGTATACTTATGTCTCTCTTGTTTAACAATATTTCCCCCTGAAGCTGGAATTCTAGAAAGAAATCATGGTGATGCCAGCAGAAGCCATCCTTCATAGGCGGGCACTGTGGCTCCGTGGTTAGGTGTGGGCTCTGGAGCATATTGCCTGGTTTTGTGTCCAGCTCTGCACTTACCTAGCTGTGTGTTCTGAAACAGGTTGCTTAACCTCTCTGTGCTTCCATCTTATCATCTGTACAGTGGAGATGATAACAATATCCCCCTAAGGCTATTGTGAGGATCATTCTAGCAAAATGGGACCTTTTAATTAGCAATTATTATTTATTGTGTATATACAAGAAAAGATGTAGTTGATCCTCTATTTTTTTTGTTCTGACCCAAACAAAACAAAACAAAAGGATGTCATAGGAGTGAATGTTCTGGCTTTCCTCACAAAGAAGGTGCTGTGATTATGTGATTTCAGGTCATTAGCATAAGCTCAGGGAAGACACTAACTAAAGAAATTAGGGTAGCGAGCTATTTAAAGTCTTGAAGACACTAGGGAGGAATCAGGTCACATCTGAAAGTTCCCATTCCCTGCATCCCTAAGGGTTCTGAATCTTCTGGAAACACCACCAGGACAGGACAGTCCAGAAGAATTCTAGCCTTAAGGAAAAAAACAAATCCAATTTAAATTAGATTATTCAGAGTTGGGATTAATATGAACTGAAGTATTAATGATGAGACTATTACATAAGTGGGACTTGAAGAGAATGACTGATTATACATGTGTCCCTTTCAAAGCAACAAGGCATAGACCCTTGGAAATAACTTTAAAACCAAAGTAGGGGATGGCAGGGATGGTTGCACAACATTGTGAATGTACTTACTGCCACAAAAATGGTTACGATGATTAAAAAGAAAAAGCAAGCCTCCCCATGCAAACATCCCACAAGCCCCAGGCATACTGGTCACACATATTCTATCCCGGGATAATGGTCAGTTATGCAATCAGGAGTGAATGAAAAAACAATCCAGAAGGTATTACAGATTCAGCTTTGAAACCAACACTTCCTGCTACTCCTCTTCCAAATTTCAGGGTTGAGTTTAACTGGAGAATCTCCAAGATGGCAAGATGAGGCGTTTTTAAAATGTGGTTTACTCAATACGATGCACCCAAAACAAAGCAAAGGAATAAAGTAGACTACTGAGGCTGACAAAGGATTGCAAAGGTCATCCCATGTCCCAAACCCACATCTGTGTGATCAAAATCACCTCATTTTATTATTTGCTGTTTTATATAAAGTTGTCCTAAGTCTGAAACTTTGGCATGACATATATACTAATAAAATGCCATTTTAATTATTTTTTAAAATATCAAAGTAGGACAAATTACAGAGTTGTTATTTGTCTCTACTCTCCATTAATAATGGTTATATAGCTAAAGAAGAACTGTGTGCACCGAACCCCTGTGTTTAAACCCCCCAGGATAATTGCACCCCCCAAACTTGAGGTACACCTGTTCCCCAAAACTGCAGGAAAAGTGTCCAGGAGGAAAGAAGCTGCCTCCCTGGGAGTGGGGAGGAGGAAGGGGCTTGATGCAGAAACAAGCAAGAGCTGTGAGCAGCAGGCTGGGTGCCCTCCTGGCGTGGAGCCTGGTCAAGTTGGGAGTCTCCAATACTCATGTACCAATTCATAAAATGGGGACAACAGTGAGGTAAATTTCAAAACAAATGTGGAAGGGGGTTTTGCCATTTAATTTCCACATGGAGAACAAAAGAAACTTCTTTCTTTCTCTTCCTTCCTTCCTTCCTTCCTTCCTTCCTTCCTTCCTTCCTTCCTTCCTTCCTTCCTTCCTCTTTCTTTCCACTCTACATTTTTTTGTGGCCACAAGATGAAACAGATTTACTTTGGATTGTGCCATTTCTTTGGATTGTGCCATTTCTTTGGATTGTGCCAATAAAAGTGTGGACGAAAGGGGCCACATGCCAACCTGACAAGCTCAGGGGAGGCCTGCATGATGATCTTGCAAACTCAGAGACCTAAAGTAACCACAAAGGATGGTCTGAAATGAAACTTTAAAAGCAGTTATGGTGGGTAGTTACATCCTAGGCTGGTATCTTCACTGACAAGGTCAACCTTCACCTTAACTGAGCCTATCTGTCTTTTTGCATCTATGATAACATACCCTTGAAATGTCTCGGTAACTTGTAACTCCCCTTTTTCTGGACCCCCTGGGGCACAACCTAATGTGCTGGGCGCCAGGACAGATACCACAAATTCCTTCATTGTTATCATGTTAATTGTTCCTGCACACACCTAAGTATGTATTTATCATTTTACTTTATATCCAATCCCAGGGGTTTCCCCGCTTTGCTTTCTCCCGCCTCTCTAGTTTATCACCAATGGATTTCATGTAACCCACCTACGTTCCTTCCTTTGGTTGCAATGTATAAATATAGATGTAACCTGCCATTCTCCGGAGCATTATCTCAATTCATTGAGGTTCTGCTTCCCGGCATATGTTGACAATTTGGCTCAAATAAACTCACAAAAATTCTTTACAGGTTTGTTGTTGTTTTTACATTAACAAGAGATTCACTGGATGATGGAAGATAATTTATATGGGTTGATTTTTGTTGTTGTTGTTACCAGTACTGTATGATTTGGAGTTATTCTAAAAGCCAATGTCTGTCATATAATGGGTTGGACAGATTAAAGAAAGGGAATCTAATATGATGTTGGAAGCTAATTCTTAGTCTAGAATCAAGGCCTTAGAAAGAACTCCATGTCCTGTCTTGCCCTATTTGGAAGCCTCAAAGGGGTACTTCCTGGAGGTCATCAGTGGGTCAGGGGATGGATTTACCTAATCTCCCTGCCCAGGAAGGAAACCCTGGGGAAGAGGGGAGAGGAAGAGGGAGCCGTGAACCATGGGGGCATACTTACCTGATAGTGCACTGATCTTACCCACCCCCTCAGGGAGGTGGTACACAAGTGTGACTCTCAGGCCTACTGAGTTATCAGGAAAAAGAATATAAAGCAGGTGGATACTGACCTATAGGCAAAGAAATTCAAGCCCCTGTCTGCCTGTCCCACCCTGAACTCTCTCCTCCTCTAGGTTGAATTAGGTGAAAGGAACAGCCACTGGACTCCCATGCAGAAGTGCTGATCAGAATGAGTGAAGTCTAGGCAATCATATTGGCCCACACTGTAGTTCTGGAATCTTCCAAAGGCATGCAGATGACAGCAGCTGTGGGCGCGGATTCTTCCCTTCCCTGAGGAGACAATAGGAAAACAACCGGTAAGCAAACTCAGCTTCCTCTAGTTAAAAAAAAAAAATTTTTTTTTTTTTAACTAGAGAAACGTCTGTAGTATCATTTAGCACTCACTATGTAACACTCTGTGCTAAGCAACCCATGGGGTAATACCATTATTGTCATCTCCATTTACAAATGCAGAAACTCAGAGGTAAAGAGATTGAGTTGCCCAAAGTCATTTAGCTGGAATGCAAACCCAAGTCTGGGCTGCTAACCGCTATGATACACAGCAGGGTGCTGACACCTTACTGAAAGCTTTGTCAAAGTGTTTCCCCCTGTAGATTATAATTTATATGAGTTCGGGGTCTTAGTGTGTCTTTTCACCTCTAAATCACCTATCTAGTAGGTATTCCGCAAATGGTTGTTGGATGAATAGATAAGAAGGCCTAGAATGGAGACTCTAGGCCTGGGGCAAAAAGTTCTGTGGTTTCATCTTACAGGTTCCTTTCTCAGCCATCCAAGGTTAAGAGTGCTCCTCTTCAAACCAGTTCCAGAAAGTAAGGACTTGAGCTTTGGCCTAGGAATGTGAGCAAAGTGCACTTTGCTGCCTGCCTGTGTCCTGGGCCTTTTGGGGACACTCAGCTTAAAAGAGCCCTCCGTGGGGGCCGGCCAGTCTCCACCGGTGGGCACCAGGCTGAGAGACAAACCCCAGGGAACTCTGAAGTGTCTCTTAGTTTTACTCTTTCCCGTTTATTTACTGCACACACATGTGTCTTCCAGGATCTGATGGTGGATGGGTAACTGAATTTAAGTATTCTTATTTATCATATAAAAGTAATCTCCAGGATATTTTTTATTTTATATTTAAAAAATAAGTATCTGTCTCTAATTCTGACTTATAACTTAGGGAGTGTCTTTGGGTCACAAATAGCTTAACATCTCATCAATAATGATATCTTTTATTTCTTCTTATACTTACAAATCAGTATATTTAATCAATAGTTTAGCACAAGCCATTATTTAGACATATTTTACTTAGGCACTTTTTATAATTTCTAAATCATTCTGCCTCAGGATCAGACATATTTAAACAGCCAAAGATCAGATATTTGAAGAAAGCCTCCAAGAAAAAAAATATATAAAGGCCAATATCAACAAACGAAAAAACAGAGATAATCCTGAAAACAGAATGAATTTTGTAAACTGTAATTAATATCTTTAGAAAGAGAGAAAAAAAACTATCAATCTATTATAAAAGGAACCATTCGAGAACAAAAAAGGGATCTTGGAAATTGAGAAAAAAAAAAGATTGGGAAAAAAACCCTCAGGAGATGGGTTGATAGATAAAGTTGAAAAATATCCCCAAATCAGATTAACCATTCTGGAACCACTACACACGTATAACTGGAACTGAGCAATTAAATAAATGGATGGCAGATGGTGAAAGCCAGGTTTCACTCTATTGAAGTGGGCGGTTACAGACAAACAAGGGGAGGAGGCTAGAATAATCCATCTGGTGCTGGATTAGAAGTGCAGACATCAATACGTATTCATGTTTAGCTTGATATGAAGATGGATACACACAGACATATTTATAGATGTATGTGTATACAAGAGTTGGTACATACACATACATTTCCTTGCTCTGATGGCTGAGGACCACCTGGAAGCAATGAGAGTGCAGTAGCAACAAGGTCACCTGACACCCAAGAAAGATTTCTAGTGTCATTCTTCAGTAAATTATATCGGGTCCTTAGGAGAAGGGATTGGTGCAGGGACTGTACAAGATGAAACTGGAACATCTTACAGTTCCAGGAAGTAGGAAGTGCTTAAAAAAGGAACAAGATAGGGGTATGTCAAAAGTTCATGGTAGTTAACTAAAAGAGGTCCCAGTGGCCAAAGTTGAAACCATTTAAGCAACAAAACAAAGTAGCATTCGATTTTAACCAAACTATAAAATAAATATCCACACATTTACATTGTTATAGATGCTTGATTGATTGATAGACAATAGGTGACAAACAATTCATGCAGAATTCAAAATCATTTGTGTACATGTTTCACCCTTAAGAAGATTGGAGGAGCATAATCACCCCTTAAGCTTAGGTGACACATAATGGTTTTCTAATATGCAAGAGGGTAACTTTTCTGTGTAGAAATTATACATAATAACCCCTCTGTCCTTCCTGTCTTGTCGTCTATGGGTTTCCTGAACTCTCTGCTGACAAACACTCCCAAGGACAGGTGAATAAGATTAATATAGACAGTGGCCAGTCATATTGACAGTACTAGTATGTACACTTGATGAAATGTAATGAGAATGGCCCTTTAACATGGTGGTCTCCCTTCCAAGATCCCATAACTCTAGACTAACCATGAGGAAAACATCAGCCAGATCCCAGTTGAGGGATGTTCTACAAATACTTGACCAGCATGCCTTGAAACTGTCAAGGACATCAAAACAAAGGAAAGAAAGTCTGAGGAACAGTCCCAGCCAGGAGGAGCCTAAAGAGACATGACAGTGGAACGTGATGGGGTACCCTGGATGGGACCCTGGTACAGAAAAGGGCCACTGGGTAAAAGAAAATGTGGATGAAGTATAAGCTTTTGTTAATAATACAGTATCAATACTGTTTAATTAATTTTGAGAAATGTACCATACTAATGTAAGGTGTTATTGGTAGAACAAACTGAGTATGGAGTAGATATAAACTCACAGTATTATCTTCAAGACTTTTATGTAAGTCTAAAACAATTTTAAAATTAAGTTTATTTTTTTAAGAATCCTAAAAGGTAGCACAAAAAAGGGAGAGATGTTTTATAATATAAAATGTTATGGCCCTGGCCGGATAGCCCAGTTGGTTAGAGCATCATCCTGATATGTAAAAGTTGCCAGTTTGAACCCTGGTCAGGGCACAGATAAGAATCAAACAATGAATGCATGAATAAGTGGAACAATAAATCAATGTTTCTCTCTCTTCCTCTTTCTCTTCCTCTCTCTCTAAAATCAATAAAGAAATATTTTAAAAATATATATTTAATGTCATTCTAAAAAATTAATACACTGAATTAGACAAAAGGGAAGATCTGTTGTTGGTTGTCTTACCCAATGCTAAGATATAATTCAACATTTCCAGTGTAATATAATATAGGTTTTCTATTTTAGAATGTATATAAAAATTTTATGATATATTTAGACTTAGAAGATTAGGGAGAAATGATATAAAAATGTTTTAAAAAACACCTAGGTCTTTAATGCCATCCCACAGAGAAAGTACTATCATAAGAGCCTAAGAAAATATAAGACAACACTGAACCTTCTGAATTAGGTGAGGTACATTGGACCAGGTTTAGGGCTTGGATTCTAGTTTTACATAGTCGTGGTTAAAACACTAGGCACTTCCAGGCTTTAAGTTTCTCCATCTATAATGAGTAAGATTATCCTAAGCCATCCCTAATGTCTCTTGAGTTCTGATTACCCATCATTCCATCAAGTGCAATGTGGAGAACCAACAAATATCTCCACCTAGTATGTAAAGGATCTAGGTTAAAATGTGAAAAAATAATCTATCAACAGTAAGAGTTTGTTGGCTTTAATGAGGCAATTTTTAATTTTTCACTAATAATCTAGAAATGTTATGACTTTTTATTTGAATGTTTTATCAGAAACAGAGAGGATTGGCTGACTGCATACATTGTTTGGCACCTAAAAGCCCAAAAAGGAAATAGCAGAATTTTATAAGCTTTCCCCCAAATACCCAAAGCTTTATTTTTCAAGCAGCATTTAATATTAGTATAAAAGTAGTTAGCATTTTTCAGAGGGCCCTAGGTCTTCAGTGAGAAGAGAGGTATATGACAGAGAGTCTGGCCCCATTTTGATGTTTGACTCCGATAGCTTTCAAGCCCCTTCCCCACCTCTGCCCCTTCTGCCCCATGGTTGGGCCAGATGACAAGAAAGCCCAGGTGCCTCCCTCTGACACCAGTGGGAAGTTCAAACCATACAAGCTCTGGGGCACATGTGGAAATCTTCACCTCTGGCTACCTCCTAATCACAGTAAAAGCCAAGCTGGTTTCCATTCCTTCCTCTCAAGCCAATTTTGGACCTGTTTGGGAGCCTGCCCCGCTCTCCCCAGAAAGCCTCAGTATGTGAGTCATAAAACTTATCAGTCCCTCTTGGTGCTTGTGTGCTCTCACCTGTCCTGACATCCAAAGCAAATTTTGGGTGTGAGTCATCATGCCTCCACAATGACCACAAGAGAGGGAGACATTGCTCTCTGTGGTTTTCATGAAATGAATAAGAACAACTCATTTGCCAAGTGATTTTCACTTAAAATACTGCGTCATCTCACAAAACCTGCTGACAGGTGTGTGCCTGGAGGTAAAGCAGGAGAGTAAGTCATGTCTTTTAGGAAGAAGAGACCCATCTGCTTTGAACACCCATTTGGGGGTTGGCATAGGTTTATTTCATTAGAACAAGAGTAAGATGGCAAGTCCATTTCGATATGTTAATAAACACAAGGTCCTGAGAGGTGTATGGACAGCCTGTTAATAATGTAGGCAAGACAACCCACTGGTCCCGACTGAACATGTTTCCGAGGGTTTGACGGTTTGACAGAAACTCTGACAAAAGATTGGATTAGGCTTTAACCCTCAGGATTTTTAAAATAGAAAAGAGCACAGCTGCATGCTAAATCATCAGAGTATACATTATTTAGCAACTCCTTTTATAACTGTTTGCACTACAGGTGCAATAGGAGAATGTTAATTTTATCTGCCAGGACATTTCCATTTTTGTGTCATATGATTCTTCCTTAAAAGCCTCGCTTGAAAGCTTCAGTTAAGATGTTTCTGTTGAGGTAAAACTGGGGCAAATTACTTTTATTCTCATCCATCCTGAATGGGGTATTCTGTGATGTAGAGCAGAGAAATCTCTCATTAATATTTCTAAGCTCTGTAATGCTTCCATTTTCAGCTGGATTAAAAATAAAATACATCCTAATAGCCCCAACCAAGTATTTTTATCAGGGTAAGAGTAGAAAGTGACTGTGGTGGCTCCGTGGGGATTATCGTATTACGTTCATGGAAAACCACCAACACAACCCAGGCGACATTCAAGTTTGCTGTTAAAAGTAATATATGGTTGTCTTGGGCTGAGGTCAGACTAATCTGGATCAGAAAGAAAAATGCTCTTAAAAAATAAAATAAAGAATGAAAAGGAAGACAATATTCGCCTTGTTGGTTTCTTCCTCAAACTGGGGCCGGTCCGATATGCACACCCTGCTGCTTCCTGCTGGCATATTCCCAGGGTGGAAATCAATTCGCTCTTTGTAGATATTAAGAAATTGTGGAGGCATTAAAAAAGGAAACACTGAATAGACCTATGTAGTTGGAGACAAAGGATTTAAGTGATTTGGAGGGAGAGGGCAAGAGGAAAGCTGGTCAGGATCTGGGTCCACCGGTCTCCCATTGGAGGGAATCGTGGATTTGAGGTCACTTGAGTTGGGGACTTGGGGTCACACAGGAATCCACCCAACAACTCAGAGGTTGTTTGTGTTTCTACTACTGTTGATGTTTTATAGCACCAACCAAATGCAAAGAGCTGATTTCACTTGGGGCTAAATTTATAAGGGACTTTTGCAAAATTCCTAAAATGCAATGCATCTTAAATGTTCCATTTTTAGTTAGCCTGTGTGTGTTTACTCGTTCTGCAGACAGTGGTGGGGATATATTCTTCCTTTGCCTTTGAGGAAACGCAGGCTCTGTATACACCAATGCCAAGGTGCGCCTCTATTTTAGGTCCAAAGTACAAAGTTGTTCTAATGATGACTTAACCTCAAGCCAGTTTTGACTGTAAATGTTCCATTCCATACCGGAGACTAAAACTGAGAGGATTTTAAGTGAACGACCAAAGCATTATTTTGCTAATGCTATAAACCTCAACGGTAAACCATGCCACGAAGTAAGTAGGTCACTGAAAACTAAAATGATATCAGATGTAGTCTAGGATTTCAGTTCAGTAAGATTATCTTTTTGTAATTTCTGTAAAAAAAATAAAGAACAACCACCACCAAAACCCTATTTTTACTAAAAGCTTGGGGGAAAGTTAGAGTATTTTTAAAGCTATGTTACAAGCAGAAAATTCTTCTTTTCATGCCAAGTACTTATAATAACCCATAGGTTCACCTTCCTGCTTTAGTAAAATGGTATGCTGAGTAGAATTTTATTGACTTGAAAGGTCGTGGGTCCTGTGATGCCATGGGGCCGCAGTCAATATGGATTTCCAATCAGGCGCTCATCTTGCCTTTCCTGGACCAACTATACCACTGGATAAGCAAAAAAATAAATGAGGGCAAATTACTCTTTATAGAAGTCCAGCTATAACAAGGAATGCTAGAATTAGAATAGGACCACTTTACAAACTCAGTGAATGAATGGACCTAGCTGTGAATGGACTGCAAGCATCTTAAAAAGAGACAACCAGACAGAATGTGCCTCCAAAAAAATGAACCTGAATCTGAATAAGCCTTTAAATCTCAGTAGATATTTAGAGGGGATATAAAGAATAGACAAAAATGTTATGTCACAGCATGGAGATGCAATGAGCAAAATCCATCTATGGAAAACTCTACAAGACAAACAACCCAGTACTTCAGCAAATAAATTACAAGGAATAAAAAGAGAGATAAAGATGGAGGAAGAGCCTACATAGATTAAGGGAAAATTAAAAGACATATACCCATTACAAGGCATGCCTTTGTTTGTATCTTGAGCATATAAAACAACTAAAAGGTAATATGACATATATGAGACTACTAGAGGCCTGGTGCACAAATTTGTGCACAAGTGGGGTCCCTCGGCCTGGCCTGCAGGATCAGGCCAAAACCAGCTCTCTGACATCCCCTGAGGGATCCTGGATTGCGAGAGGGTACAGGCCAGGCCGAGGAACCCCACTGGTGAACGATCAGGACCAGGGAGGGACGTGGGAAGGCTCCAGGGCATGTCCGGCCCATCTCTCTCAGCCCCGATCAGTCAGACCCCAGGAGCAAGCTAACCTACCAGTTGGAGCGTCTGCCCCCTGGTGGTCAGTGCACATCATAGTGAGCAGTTGAGCGGCCTTAGCATATCATTAGCATATTATGCTTTGATTGGTTGAACGGATGACCGGACATTTAGCATATTAGGCTTTTATTATATAGGATTGATAAACAATCAGTTATTTTATTACAGTTACGTGACCATTGTTATTTCTTTTAGGAATGATAATAATATTTTGGTTATAAGAGAAAAATAGAATCTTTTAGAGATATAAACTGAAATATTTAGAGATTTTTTCCAAATCTATTTTTATTTGACAAATCCATATTTTCTGGAATTACTTCCTCCAGGAATTTTGTCTGGCTCCCCACCCTCTCCCCCACGCATGAGGTGCCCTCCATTACATCTCAGTGACACCTCATACGTATCTCTATCATTGCACCTACATAGTGTGTAATAATTTCTTTATGAGAGTGTCTCTGCCACTCGACTGAGCACCATAAGAAACCATGCCATAGCCGAAACCGGTTTGGCTCAGTTGATAGAGCGTCGGCCTGCGGACTGTGGGGTCCCGGGTTCGATTCCGGTCAAGGGCACGTACCTTGGTTGTGGGCACATCTCCAGTGGGAGGTGTGCAGGAGGCAGCTGATCGATGTTTCTCCCTCATCGATGTTTCTGACTCTCTATCTCTCTCCCTTCCTCTGTAATAAATCAATAAAATATATTTTTAAAAAAAGAAAGAAAGAAACCATGCCATAATTGACTTGGTGTCCCCAATGCCTGGCACATGGTAAACAATAAATCTGTAAATGCAGGGGTGTTTCATTAAAACCAGTATTTTATTTTCAGCTATACATGTGTATAGCAACCTGGAGGCTTTTTTCCTTTTTTGTTTTTCATCTTTATTGAGGTGTAATTGACAAATAAAATAGTAACATTTAATGTGCAAAACATGATGATTTGAGATAGCCGTTGAAGAAGCCTGGCTCCGGAATATCCTTGCTTGACCACACTCAACAACTTCCCTAAGGTGACCAGATTCTTGCTAACCAGTGCATGGACTTCATAGAAAACAGCAATGCTGGGCCTTGCACTTCCAAGCACCTGATTCATCACTTTATCCCAGCCAGAAAATACTCAGAAATAAATGCAACCTTAGGAAGACAAAACAATCAGTATATTTGTATCAGTATAATTGTATCAGAATAATCTAATAATTCATGTGCTTAGTTGAATCAATCAAGTTGCTTCACACTCAAGTCCAGATATTTTGCCCAGCTGGTGAAAGAGTGTCTTTGCTCAGGATGAGAGTAGAGGTGGCACTGACCCCATTGGAAAGACATCCATCATTCCAAAACAAAAACAGATTCCTAAGTTAGCTCTTTCCTTCCTACCTCTAGCCCCCATATGGGTATGCCTCCTTGTTTGAAATAATATCACAGTTAATCAAGGTTATAAAAACACTGAACATTCCTCCCTTGTTTGAGGAATTTGGAGTTGGTAAAAATCATTGTTGAACAAAATATCCAAGATAGAGTGGAATAGAATTAGCTTGACCCTTCCTTTTTTTTTCCCCCTCCAAGAAGAGTCTAGCTGACTCCAGGATTCTTGGCTCGGCCATTACTCAAGCCACAAATACTTCAGTTATCCAATGAGTCAGCGTCCTTCAACCACACTTTAAATAAAGACTTTCTATCATGATATTTTTCACATTGTTGTACTCCCAATTGTGTTCAGATTTCTTTCCTCATTTCTTTCTGCAGAGAGATGCGCCAAAAGGAATTTCAGGAGGACTAGGCTCAAACAACAAACAGCCTATCAACTATTAATTCTTGCAACTGATCCTAAAATTACTCTTTTCCTTCCTTTCTTTCTTTTTCTTTCTTCTTTCTTTCTTTCCCTCTCTCTCTCTCTCTCTCTCTCGCTCTAGCACTCTCTCTTTATCTTTCTTTTCTTTCTCTCTCTCTTCCTTCCCACATTTCCACATTTTTATTGTGGATATATATATATATATATATATATATATATATATATATATATATATATATATTGCCATTTTAGACATTCTTAACTGCATGCTTCAGTGACATTAGATACATTCACACTGTTGTGCAACCATCATCACCATCCATCTCCAGACTGAAACTTCTGATAAGTTTCAGTTAAATGCCAACTGCCCGTCCTCTTACCCTGTCCCTAGGTAATTGCTATGAACTTTTGTTTCTATGAATTCATCCTTTGCTTTTTGGGCGGTTTCAATAATCTGATAATCATTATAAGGGCTATGGATTACTAGAGCAAGAAAGACTATCCTTTTATACTTAATTTTCCATTTTCAACATTTGATTATTAAATTTGTAAATGACCATTGGTTCTTATTCTAATTCAGTACACTTGCCCGCCAGACTGTTTTAGGTGCATTTTTGTGGTTCTTAATATAATCAAATATTGGACAGGAAAAGAGATAGGGGCTCTACTTAAAAATAAAAGTGGCCCTGTCAGCGTGGCCCAGTGGTTGAGCATCGACCTATGAACCAGGAGGTCATGGTTCAATTCCTGGTCAGGGCACATGCCTGGGTTGTGTGCTCAAACCCCAGTAGGGGGCATACTGGAGGCAGCCAATCAGTGATTCCCTCTCATCATTGATGTTTCTATCTCTCTCTCCCTCTCCCTTCCTCTCTAGAATCAATAAGAATATATTAAAAATAAAATAAAATTTAAAAAATAAAAGTGTGTAGAGAGGAATCGACAGGACTACTCCAGCCATGAAGACAGAAGAGAAGCAGTCCAGAGATGGAAGACACTGACATCGCCTTGCCATATTAGCAGTTAGCAGCTGTGCATCACTGCAGGTTGCCCAGGACCAAACCAGAGAGGGTCAGACCAGCATTACCACCATTTGTCCACCATCCAGAACTGAAATGTCATTGCTGACATGTACACATAAGGAACTGTTGGACATTGAAATTGGGTCTCAAAAGAACTGTTGGCCCAGAAAGAAACTCACTACAGACTGATTCATTTGCCTGTCAGCATAACCATTATTGCTTGTCTCATTTTCGGTTCTTATAAGTGTATTTCTAATAGCACATGATCTCACTCATCTAGGGGAAATAATGAACAACATAGACTGATGAGCAAGAACAGACTCAGAAACAAGGAGGCATGGATCAGACTGTCGGGCCCCAGAGGGAGGGTAGGAGAGGTGGGGGTAAAGGGGAGAGATCAACCAAAGGACTTGTGTGCAAGCATATGAGCCTAACCAGTGGTTAAGGACAAGAGGGGGGTGGGGGCATGCGTGGGGCGGGGTGTGGGATGGGAATGGGGGGATGAGGACAAATATGTGATACCTTAATCAATAAATAAATTAATTAATAAAATAAATAAATAATAAAAGTGTGTTAGGAAAATAGTTTACACCATTGGCTCACAAAGGTTTATATGATCTGTGTTTCAGTGGCATTTCTCTTCATGGTGCCTGTTAGTCATGGATAATTAAGAATTTTCTAAGTTTGAGGCAGTTGATTGAGTTCCTGTAAAAAGCTTTTACCCACCTATTTATCAAGTTTTTAACTAAATAACCTTTTCTCTTTCTCAGATGACTCTGAGCTGACACATCAGAAAACAGGCAACGTGGTGAACTTCAGAAGGAACAATCAGAGTAAATTAAGTAAGTCAAAAGTGAGCAACCAGTAAAGCAACTTCCCATTGCTGGAGGGCAAATGGTGAGGCAGAAAAAGCCTATTGTTCTGCTGTCCGAGCCAAGTGGGCAGGATGTGAAGTGGGCGGGTGAGCAGTCCTAATTGCACAGGCAGGTCCAGAGTCCCAGCGGCCGGGGAGAGCCGAGTTTAACGCATGTGACTTTGGGCCTGACCACCAAATTCTCTAAGAGTCATTTTTAAAAAATTTTCATACAAATGGAGGGGCGGCGGGGGGGCGGGGGTGGGGGAGTGATTGCATAAAATCTATCCCAATCCCAAACCCCTTAGCTCTGTAATGAAGAAATAAAAAGGGAGAGAGGGGAGAAGTGAGGAATGAGATACGGCTCTTCAGTGAATTTTTCAGGAGCCTAATTTAACAAAATACCTTTTATTATTATTATTAGTGTCTTGTTTCAGAAAACTTCTCTCACCCCAACTCTCATGGAAGTGATAGTGCACATACTTTTAAGATCTTCAAACAAGGTTTCTGTGCATTTTGTTTTATTAAACATGTATAGCATACTTTAAGTATAATCTATGCATGATGTGTGGGACTATGAAAGTAGACAGACCTAAAAAGTGAATTAACAAGTGAACTACTGCTTTTTTTATTTCCTCAAGATGTTTATTTGAACCTGACTATATGAGTATATACGCAGCAAATATTATAGTTTCTATATTTGTTAACATCCCAGGGATACATTCTTGCAAATCTTACTGGTTACACTAATAAGTAAAAGTTAGATTACATAGTTTAAACTTCCATTTTACACAGTTGACAATTTTTTATTTAAATATAGTTGGCATACAATATCATATTAGTTTCATGTGCAAAATATAGTGATTCGACGTTTATACACCTTACGACACAATCACCTTATGAAGTCTAGTAACCATCTGGCACCAGAACCACTGCTTTTTGGATATTACTCTCTTGATAAGGAAAATATCAGGAAAGAGGACTTTAGCTTTGGTGAAATTCTCCTTGGGATAAAAGGTCAACCATTGATCATTCAACCCCTTTGAATTGGTCCCACAACCGCTTTAATAACATCCTGAGAACATTCCTGGTGGGGTAATTACAAGGGATTTTCTACCAGAAAGGTCTGTACTCCCCTTTTCACACACTAATTATCCTTCTAAAGAGTTGGGTTTGCCCGGAGGTCCCTCCATCTAGACCTCCAATGGCCTCCCTCTGAGGAAAGCATTCATCTTTTCCTCCAAGCCCAGGCCTAAATCATTTTGAACTGTATGGCTAGAGGCTCTTGACAAGTCTGGAAACAACCGCATTTGTGGTCAGACTTCATCCCTTGAAGGCAGATGCTAGAAGAGGTTTTATGGAGCTTTCCAACTCCCTTCCAGGGACAACCCAGAAGAGCCTTTGGTCTTAAAAAGGGATCGAAATCCAAATCAGTGTCCTAACAAATCCACCCCCCAGGACCACCAAAAACTCACTGAAATAAAACAGAATCTCGAGAAAAAAAACTCACCAACCAAACCAAAAGTCTAAAAGGATGTGATGATGAAGTGGACAAAGCCTGGAGCCGATTCTCTTTTAGACAAAACAACAATAAAGGTCACTTCAAACATTTCTATTTTTCTTACGTGCACTGGGCACAGCTAAGCTGTTTGTTTTCTGGAAGCATTTTTCCCCTTCCTTATCCAAACATCTACACGTAACCTCAAGGAGAACACGGCATCTCAAATCCCAAATGTGTCCCTGCTCCATCCAGTTCGCTCTCCAGCTGAGAAGTTCATCATATCCCAATTTAGTAGCTATTCTTTTACATGTTGCAGTAAACATCATAATAGACACGAACAGGCAGAGCAGGTAGTGAGAACATCGCGGCCAAAAATATCCCAGGCACCCACCGGCACACTTCCTTTCTCCGGCTTCCTTTGGTGCTTCAAGGCCGGTGCATGTTTACCTTGCACAAGACAAAGCTCACTGCAGCCTTGTAGGGAGTAAAGTCCCTCTCGCTTGCCTGCTCCAACCACTGTGTGTGCTGCCGGAGGCAGTGACCTGGGACAACACCCAGCCCTGTGGCTCAGGGATGACTGTCCATGAGGAGAGAAGAGGTCACGTGTAAAGGAATTCTGCTCAGTCCTGCACAGGGGCATGGAATGAGTATCCCATTCACCACACAGAGATCAATTGTTACAATAGTTTACTGGAGAACAGGACAGTAACAGCTTTGGGAGGGAGGAGAAAATACATCCTCTCTTCCTCCCAGATCTCCGGTAGCCAGGAGATTGGAGAGGATGGGGCACAGCCCACGGATTTTCTCCCACGCCCTGGATGTCCGAAGAGCCCCCAGCCGGGGCCGCAAGACAGAAAAGGGATTTAGAAGTAACAGAGCACAAGTTTTAGATTTTAAATTCGTCCATTCACTTGAAGCTCTTTAATAAAGAAGTAAAATATGGTCACTACTTTTACTTTTTAAATTTTTTACTGAATTTATTCAAGTGACAATGGTTAATAAAAGTATATACGTCTCAAGTGCACAGTTCTATAGTACATCATCTGTATATTGTATCGTGTGTTCACCACCCAAAGCTCTCTTCACGTGTATCTCAGGAAACACGATAGCCGAAGACAAATGTGTCTTCCCATATTTTTACAGCTGATTCGGCTCTTCATTGGAAAATCTTGGAGGAGAGAGACGAAGACTGATCGATATGCATGGTCCCCAGTGTCCCGACAGAATCATTGTACATTGGTTCTGAATTCATCTTTAATATTTAAACAACACACACACTCAAAACGTTCCCTTTTCTTTTTCATTTCATCTTCCTTCAATTCCTTAGCTCTCCCCTATTTCTGTTTCCTACCTGTCTTCCTCTTCGCTCACATCCACCAATCTCTCCCCCTTTTCCTTCCAATTTTTATTTCACTCAGGCTTCCGGAATGGTTCTTGCTAGTTATGACAGAAATGGCAGGTGCTGAAGAAAATATGAATACATGAAATTGCCCTTCATTCCGATAACCTGGGTCTGCTCCTGAGACTCGACACAGAAGAGTGAGAAGAAAATGTAGTGGACAAGTGAAGGATAATGGAATTCTACCAGAAGAGAAATGGGATTCAGCTGGGAGGGAAGACTGGCCACTTCCCCTCTATCCTGTTCTTCTTGACTAATGGGCAAGAAAGAGACTGGCTTTTTGAAATAATGAACCAGTCATGCCCAGCTGCAGGAAATGAGCAAGCACCTCAGAAAAGTCCCTAAAAGAATAATGACAGAAAATAGTCATATACCACACAGCAGTTACCCGCTCTCCAGGAAAAACTCAATCATAAATGGGAACAAATTGGTGTTCATCTGCTTAACAGAATAGACAGAGCCTTCCGTGTGCAGCCTGTGCTGCAAAGACTGTGTCTGAGGACAAGGGAGGGGACGACTGTGCAATGCCACAGCTGAGAAGAAACTCACTTCACACAGGGAAGAGGCCCTGCCCAACACCTCCCGTATACGTCCAACTATCAGAACTGATACCACAACTTTCTATACTAAGAACTGTGAATGGTTCACCAAGGCAACAGCATCCTCTGCCCTCCAAGTAAGAACATGTACTTCTCCTTTTATCCCAACTAATTGAATTTCATCATCCCTTCTTCACACCCTGGGCAAGTCCACATGTGGAGCCCATCAAAGTGTCGAGGCACCGACGGTGGTTTCTGGCAGTCGCGCCGTGGGTTTCAGCACCACACCCAGATTAGTCAGACAGCTCCACGAACACCCCTGCACCGGAGCTGCCGGGCCAAACTCCTTCCAGGAGGCCTGGACTTCCCTCCCACCGCCTGTTAGCGTCACTGCGGCTCAACGGACAGGAGTTACATCACTCGCTTCGTCCACATGAAAAATGAGGTGTCTGTAGGATGCAGTGAGGTTGAGGTCAAGGGAGAGAGGGGAAAGGAAGCAGGAAGGGAAGGAAAGATCATGTTTTCTAAAATGAGATAATAAATCCATAACATAAGGTCCTGGTTTGAAATGGACTAATATAAATGTTTTTCTTGGTAAAATAAAAATTGGTAATCACATGGCATTATCCCCCACCTTTCTTTCTTTTTTGTTTTCACAATTTACTCTTCTGTCATATTCAAAAGACTGGATCATGGGTTTCATGTGATTCCTCAATTGTGTTTCTTCCAGACAGAACATGAAATGGATTGCTGCTTTTTAAAATGATATTTTTTTCACCTAACTCAAATCGTATCAGCTTCACAGGTTTCTAAATGATGACAATAATTTCCAAAAAAAAAACCCAAACTTTTATGGAAGGAATACACTTTTATCCATTACATTTGTACCTCAGGTTAGACATTCTACTGCTCTTGCTTCCTAGAATTTAAAGTAAATCTGAAGAGGAAGTTAAATATTCTCCAGAGTGAACCCCACACTGTAGTTGGTGGTTAACTCGTGCTTTCTAAAATCCAGGTCTCCAAGAAACCAAAGGTACGGATTCCAAACAACTGTGGCTTTATTTTAACAATTTCATTTTAGGCCAGATAAGTCCATTCATGGATCGTCTTCAAAATATCAAAGCACTTTATAGAGATGTACTAATTAAACCTTACAAAAATTTTTGAAGGTGAAAAAGAAGCACACATGTTTACAGAAAGACAACATTTTAGTTTTCTGTTGTTTTCCTCTGTGTTTCCAGTGGCAAAAGCAGAGGCGACAGATGGCCCCAGAACTGTGCAATGTGTTGGAAAGAGGTGGTAGGTAAAAATCTCTCTTCTGAGTTTTGTTGTTGTGGTTGTGGTTGTTTATTTATTTATTTAACCTGGAAAAGGACAAGCAATTTAAAATGTATAATCCCTTTTTATTTTTATTTTTTTTTTGTTTTTAAAGGATGCCAACAGCAGAGTATATGTTTAGAAAACTCTCAAGCCTCCTCCCAGTTATGCTCCTACGAGTTAATCGTGGGCTCAGCAAGTGTTCTCTGAAAAAGCCAGCCCGAACCATTCTGGGTTCCAAGCTCGCAGGTCTCTGCTGCAACCCTTCAACGGTGGCTGCGTGGCTCCAAAACAGCCGCAGACAGTACAGAAGTGAATGGGCGCCGCTCTGTTCCAATACCTTTGTTTTAAAACAGCCCAGGCCTGATTTAATCCGTTCTTCCGCCAACAGTTACTCTCCCTACCGGATCTCCTTCAACGTCAGGTTTTTAACCTGGGGTCCTTAGGCTCCAGGTTTCTAAACTCCCGAAAATCCTTTGCAAAATGTTGTTTACGTGTCTTTTTATTTGTATGGGCATTTTTTCAGGGGGTAGGGTCCATAGCTCTCATCAGAATCTTAATGGTTCTGTGACCCCAAAAAACCTGAGATTCCTCCCTGCAAGAGCCCTCATCCCCGCTGTATTGTTAGTTACTTTTCCCATGACTAACTGCACTGCTCACACTAACCTCTTACTCGGGACCCAAAAACATTTTGCACAACTTTCAAGTTGAACCTGTTTGATGTGGACTTCCAATTTAATTCAATTCAACCACGAGCTTCTATTTCTGAAACAACCCCTTACAGCTAGGCTGTGTGTCCTGGGAATAATGAGTTCGACTCTTAAACACCCAATTACCAATCAGTGTGGCAGGGAGAGTAAAAGATGCCTAACCCAGATTTGGGAGCATGTCAGGAGCAAGGGAGTGTCCCCCCAAAAAGTCACTCACACGTGTTTGTGTCTTTGCACAATGCCAGGTTTATTAGGGGAGACCTTCCCAATAAGCCAATAGAGTCCCACGCAGCTTACGCACAGAGAGGGGGCGCTTCAGCGATAGAAGCGAGCAGAGGGAGCCACTGGCAGGAAGTCTGGGCCCCTGGTAGCATCCCCAGGTGGCGAGGCGGGCGTGGGTCTCAAGCCAGGTGGCTGCAGGGACAGCACTGTCCCGTGGAGTGGAAGTCCGGCAGGGTTCCCAGC
Organism: Cnephaeus nilssonii; assembly: GCF_951640355.1. Classification (NCBI taxonomy): domain Eukaryota; kingdom Metazoa; phylum Chordata; class Mammalia; order Chiroptera; family Vespertilionidae; genus Cnephaeus; species Cnephaeus nilssonii. The sequence continues at coordinate 98,406,874 of NC_137073.1, forward strand.
GTGGCCCGTAGTACAGCCAAGCTTGAGAGTCAGAGTTCTGAGTTCTCAGAGCCCACAATGGGCAGCAGTCCCACCCATGTCTGTGTCCAGATGGAGTCTTTACCCAAGGGTCCAGACTTGTGGTTTGGGGCATTCTGGGCTCCTCCTAAGGGCATTCCCATTACACCCCTTACCTGTCTTAACATAGCACTTGACATAGCTGTCATGGCTGACAGTGACTTCATATTAAATTGTCAAAGGGATCCAAAAAAATCCATTCTGCTCTTGCTCTATGCAAGGTATCAGGCTATGTTTCCAGAAGAAAACGCTAGTGAAGCAGGAGCCTAAAAAATGCCCGGGAACCACAATCTGGGGACCAGAAGTGTGTTGACCAAAGAAAGAGAGGATGGGTAGGAGAAAAGATGCCTGCGAATGTCTGTAGACAAAACACAGATGAGTTTGTCAGAACAGAATACAGGATGGAATGGACAAAAGATAAGACTGGAGAGGTGAAAGGTTGGATCACGAATGGTTGTGTTTGTGCTTTGTTATAAAGGCAATGAGAAGGCCTATGTGATCTGCTGACCAGAAGCTTGGGTATAACTGGGAGTGGTTAGAAATGGAATCACAGGCCCAACCCAGACCTACTGAGTCAAAATTGGCATTTTAAAATGTCCACGGGAGAATCATATGCACATACAAAGTTGAGACATACTTCTTTATCCTGGGTCAGGGGTCGGCAAACTGCGGCTCGCGAGCCACATGCGGCTCTTTGGCCCCTTGAATGTGGCTCTTCCACAAAATACCACGGCCTGGGCGAGTCTATTTTGAAGAAGTGGCGTTAGAAGTTTAAGTTTAAAAAATTTGGCTCTCAAAAGAAATTTCAATCGTTGTACTGTTGATATTTGGCTCTGTTGACTAATGAGTTTGCCGACCATGGTCCTGGGTGAACCCTGTTCCCATTTCACCTGAGAGGCTCCTCCCACCCCAGTTTCCCAGCTGGCCCTCTGGTAACAATCCCCCAGGGTGTTTGGGGGGCATTGAGATTCCCAGCCTTTCCCCTGGACCTCCTCATTCAGGGGCTCTAAGCTGAAGAAGTTCAGGAGTCTTTTTTTTTTCCCAGCAAGTGTTCAAGGATGATTCTTACCTTAGGAAAGTTTGGGAAAACATATTTCCTGATCCCCAACTCAGCAAAGTTAATCAGCTCTAGGTTCCCATGGCACTTTATCCTTAATTGTGACACAGCATTAATGGGCTGTTCTATAATTTTTTTTAACATATCTGTTTTCCTTGGTAGACTCTGAGCTCTTCGCTTTCGATCTGCTGTCATGTTGCCAGCGCCTGGCACGGTGCCTTACACTCAATCAACGCCCAAGTGCATCCATGAATAACAATGACCGTCACATGGCGCATTAGTGTGAGTCTATAGGGCAGACCAGAGGTCAAAACGACAGTAAAACAGAAAGTAGCTTCAGTTTGAATGAGCAATTTATTAGTAGCGTCTTGTTCTGGATATTCAAATCAAGGTCAGAGACTGTTCCTGTTTACCAGTTCCAGCTGAAATTTTCTTCACCCTAAAACTGGACATCTCCGTTCCTCTTAACAGCTGCCGATTAGGGGGGCCCCTGCCTGCCTCCCTCCAGCCATTGCATCCTGAAAACGCTTTCAAGTCATCCAACGACTGCTTTAGACCATTTGACCTTCTGTGACAGCAAATTCCTCCAGCTGACCACAAGCGGCATGAAGTTATTTCCTTGTATTTGTTCTAAATTTCCTTCTTAACCAGTTGGCCTCATTCAAGGAAATAACTTTGGAAGGAGCAATTAATTCAGTTGTTATTTTGATATGGTGAAGGGAGAGAAGGAGATATAAATACTTTTTAAATATCTCAAATCCTCTTATTTATTTTCACCTTACATTTTTTTTCTGGATATAGAAATCATATGCATCTATTTTGCAAATGTTGGGGGAAAACTGAAAAATGCAAAGAATATTTATCCTACCAGCTAGAATGTTATGATTATGTTATCTGTGAATATGATTTAGTTTCAAATAGTCACATTAGCATGTTCTCATATGTAAATGAAAAATGTAGCTGGATTCAAACACAGGTCTGTGCAATGCTTTGGACGCCTCAGCGGAAGAGTGATGAGGGGCATATGCCACCAAAATTACCTGATGCTCCAAGAGAAGAGAAGAAATGGGGACCAAACTCCAGTGAGGAATTCTGATTTTGGAAATGAAGCTGCTGACTCACAGGCTATACAGTTGACCATGGGATTTAAAAATACTGTATTTAGGAGTATTCATGGGGTCCGTTCCAGAACTCACTGTCCATTTTTACCCATTTGAGCCTCAGCTTACCTAAGGGCCAGCCTTATTCACACTCTCCATTCTCTATGTCTTCTGCCTCGTCACTCCTTCTAGATGCTCTGACTGGGCATCTTCCTGCCTCCTGGCATTTGGAATGACTTCTAATCTGAACTACACATATTCCCTTTGACCGATAACTTTACCAACCAATGAGCCAATAATGAGCCCCCTTTTGGCATAGCTCCGGACCTCCCACACCTGTAAACCACCATGGGTTGCTCATCCAGGCAACTATCAGGACTAGTCCTATATAATAAAGAGCTAATATGCTAATTAGACCTGACAGCAAAACGACCTTCCAGAATGACCAGGGGGGGGGGTGGAAAGGGGAAGGGGGGGGCCACGAGGCTGCCAGGGCCTATGCTTGCATGAATTTCATGCATCGGGCCTCTAGTATAAGAGAAAAAAACAATCATGGAAGTAACTTGAGAAGTTATTTATTCAAATTACCTACCCAATGCAGGATTCATTCTGACAGTATCCTTGACCAGTGGTCATCTAGCATATTTGTGCCTCCATCCAGTGGCACCAAGGCAGCCTGTTCTAATGTTGAACAAGCTTCATTTTTGTCATGCACCAAACCCCATAACAAGCCATGTACTGATTACGTTCTGGCTTCTGTGTCCACACAAAGCAGGCCTCACCCAAGTCTAGGAGCCAACCCTTACATAAGAAAGCCTCCATTGTATTTTCTTTTTCAGGTAAACATCCCTTGCAGCTTCAACAACTCTGTTTATAATGAGCTATTGCTCCTCTTTATTATTCTGATTTTTTTCACCTAGAACTTAGTGGCTTGAAACAACACAATGTATTATCTTATATTTCTGGGGGTTAGAAGTGCAAAATAAATGTTGCTGGACTAAAATCAAGGTGTCAACAGGGCTGGTCCCTTCAAAGTTCATCACTTCAGTATCCCTCTGTGTCTCTCTTCTATAAGGAGACTTGTGATTACATTCAAGGCCCACCCAGAAAATCCAGGATCATCGTCCAGTCTCAAAATCCTTAATGGAATCACAGGTGCAAAGACCCTTTGCAAAAGGTAACATTTACAGACTCTGGGGATTAGGATTTGGGCGTCTTTGGGAGCTGTTATTCAGCCTATCACAGATACTTCCATCAAGGCACTTAAAGACTACGTTCATTTTTCCATCAACCAAGTTTTGCCATCAACTAAAACCCTCATGCTATTTTTCACATCAACAGCTGTTGTGCCTGGTCTAACCTGTGATGGCCATTAGGACTGTCTCCCTCTGGACACATGGTAAGAATATACCTTCCTCCATCTCTAGAGTGAGATGTGGTCATCTGACTTTCTTGGTCAGCATGATGTGAGATGACCTATATTGCTTCGCTGAGCACTTTGAGAGATGAGAGCTTTTTCTCTGACACCATGACAGCAATGATTAGATGATAGCTTCTCCATCAGCCTGGAGAAGGGTGAGGAAAACATAGAGCAAAGCTCCCAGGTGACCCACTGTGGATGCATAAGGTGAATAAGAAATAAGTCTTGGACTTTGGCTGCTAATTTATTTCTAATCTAGTCTATCCTGACTGATAACAAACTCTTTCTATGAATAAGTCTATTTTAAAAATCTGAACAGAGAATTTCTCATGTATTCCCATTAAATTTCATCTCTTCTATAGTGACCAAGTCTTCAAGACTTTCCCAAAGTCTAATAATCTTGATCCAGTCATGATATACAATGTATACTTGATGACTTTAAAATCTGATAAATGTCTTCTGTGTTGTTTTTTTCAAAATTACTGATTTGAAAACATTTATTAGGACCAGTGCATCCAACTCTCTAGTACATATAGATGCATTACCATTCAGACTATGTTTCTTCATCTTAGCCATAAAATTTTCAAAGTACTTAGTTAAGTTTCACAGAATATTTTCATTATAATTCTAGTAGCCTTTAAAAAAATTAGTTGCCCGCCCTAACCGGTTTGGCTCAGTGGATAGAGCATCGGCCTGCGGACTGAAGGGTCCCAGGTCCGATTCAGGTCGGGGGCATGTACCTTGGTTGCGGGCACATCCCCAGTAGGAGGTGTACAGGAGGCAGCTGATCGATGTTTCTCTCTCATCAAAGTTTCTCTCTATCCCTCTCTCTTCCTCTTTGTAAAAAAATCAATTATAAACAAACAAAAACAAACAAACAAAAAATTAGTTGCCCGATCGGCATGGCTCAGTGGTTGAGTGTCGACCTATGAAACTGGAGGTCACAGTTTGATTCCCAGTCAGGGCACATGCCCAGGTTGCCAGCCCAATCCCCAGTAGGGGGTGTGCAAGAGGCAGCCAATTGATCATTTTCTCTCATCATTGTTTCTCTCTCTCTCTCCCTCTCCCTTCATCTCTGAAATCAATATACATATAATTATATATTTTTTAAAATAAATACATAGTATATGTATGCATATATACATATATGTTTTTAATTAGTTTAGTGTGACAATTTGCACTTAGGAAATCCAAACCAACTTATAGTAAACAACACATAAATACTCCTAGGTCATCTGATTATTAAAGATTCTAAAATTGTACAGGGGTTCATATAAATATTAATTTGTATCTTCTACCTAAAACATCAGGCATTATTAGACCATTTCTTGATACTTGGGACAGCAAAGGGAAATTATATTGCACTCTAATGGTTTTAGCTTGACTGCAAAAATCCTGAGCAGAGACAAATGACATTGGACTTGCCATACCTTACTATATTTCCCTTGTGCTCACCTGCCTTTTAAAAATCAAATGTAGCAGGTACCCAAGCACGAAGTCATCCTTTAAGGAGAAGGAGGAGAGATTCGTGCAGAAGCCTCTTTTTATAATTTTAATCTCTATATATTAACTAAGCAAATTGTGATACTTTAGTAGACTCCCTGAGGAGCAAGCGTGGCATAGTTCAGTGGGCTCTAGAATCAAAATACCAGTGTTTGAATTTTGTCTTTATCACTTTCAAGTTATATGAGTTTGCATAGATTTTTAAATCTCTAGTCTTCAGTTTCTTCATCTGTGAAGTAGTATAATAATAATATTGACCTCATAGTGTTATAGGGAGCATTAAATTAGATAATCCAGGTAAATTGCATAGAATAAGTGCTCAATAAATTTTTTGATGTTATATAAGATTTCCCCTTGCACTGCAGAGCATAGAAATAAATAATTAGTAAATTAATTTGTTGGTTAATAGCACATGAAAAAGGAGTACCTATCTCCTACTAAACTATTATATGAGATAAGAGAAATCATGATGAGTTAAGTATAGACCAGATGTCGCCTAGTGCTTGGGGAAATTTGACTGCAATTTCCTTTAAAATGTGAGGTGCATGCCTTTGCAAGTCTTTCTCCTTGACAGATGGCATTGATTCAACATGACCCAGGTGGCAAAGCCTAGACACATTTGATTACTTTTTTTAATGTCACTTGGCTATCTTGATTGATGGGAGATTAAAAGCAGCACATCATCAGGAAACCTGGGAAATATCACCATTAATTTTAGTTCTCTCTCCCTCTTTGTTTTTATTTATCTTTATGACTGAGAGTATTACAGATGTCCCCCATTTTCTCTCTCTTGAGACAATAAACTTTCTGGAAAGCCATATTCAGGATTTTTGAAAGGAAAAAAAAAAAAACACCTTCAATATCACTAATCCAAAATACTTGGTGTTTCTTTAGAGTACCTTTTAAGGAAAACAAAATTTTAAAATATGCTAAAGGAGAGCAGGGCTATTATTTCTGATTCTGATATTATTTCTGATATTTGTTGGCATACTTTAATTTCCATAAAATATTTATGTTAAGAAATCTAAAAGGATGAGGCATGATAGTTGAATTTATTTTTATGAGCAGTTAATAAAAATAAAGTATTCTTAAACATCCGTCAGCTCATCAAACTGATTTTTGGATAATATATACTATATTTTATCTTTTATATATTTTTCATAACAATGTCAACAATATAGAGCCTACCATTATTATTATTTTCACTTATAATTCTTCAATTTTATTTGTGTGACGTGTTATATTTACTTAAAAAGGAAGCGTGGCCCTCCTGCCCATGTGTCTGTCTGTCTGTCTGTCCCTCTCTTTCTTCCTTTAAAATAGCATATCTGTCAATCATTTCAGTATGAGAATGTTGAGACACTATGTCTCCAGGCTCTTTCATCTGTGTGCTTATTTTCTGAAGTGCATTCCTTCACCAAATCCTGGTCTGCCCCACCCCTCCTAAAATAACACTATGCCACTTGGAGACCTACCTCATCCCTCCCCCACTTCCCTAATTGCACATAAGACTACTGTGGAAGTATCTGAGAATAAGGGGTTGTCAGGATTGCCTACATAATTTATGGGGCCCAGTGCAAAATGAAAATGCATGACCCTTTGTTGAAAAAGAGAAAGAGAGAGAGAGAGAGAGAGAGAGAGAGAGAGAGAGAGAGAGAGAAAACAGTGCAACTTAAAGCACTAAAATAAAAAACCTTTTCCTTCCTTCTGCATTCTCTCTTGGCTTGTCATGGTGTTTCCTAGTTGCTATTTAGTGTCATTCTAAGTAAAGGAAAAGTAAAAATTTGATTCATTAGCAGGAATTTTACTGCCCATCTTTACGTGGTGCAAGGCCAATTTTTTATTTTGACTACATTTGACTCATGCAAGGAATCACTGAAATGACACGATTCATTGTTTGTCCACGTATCATATGTCTTTTTTTCTTACAAGAACAGTGGGAATGAGGCACAAAACTCACTGAACCATTTTAATTTCACTTCCTGCTGTGCACGCATTTTAACCACAACGTTACCTTTGAATTGATGATGAATCAGGAAGGATTGAAATGCAAAGTGACCGTGCACTGCAGTTGCTTTCCGGTTCCTTCTAGATCATCACTTTCAGCACAAGGAGTCGGGGAATACAGGGAAGTAACAGGGTATGATAGGGTTCCTCAGTGGCTGTGTCTCTCAAAACACCATTGCTTTCTTTCTGCATTCAAAGCAAGTTTGGGTTTGAACAGAAGTGAGGCCACTTGGGCTACCAGTACTCCCCTCTCCCGTGTGACTCACTCGTAGACATATGACACCTTGAACTCACTGTGAGCCTCACTGAACTCCCAGGCAGAGCCGCACTGAACTCCAGAATGCTGTGCTCGCGGGGCATTTATGAACACTACATGCACACGGGGCAGCAAGAAATGGCTGGGAACACACGTATTGTGCATTCTCCTCTGCGCACCTGCGCCATGTCCTACAAAACACAAGTTCAAAGACAAGATTATTCAGAACTTCAAAGCTGGTAGCAGTGGAAAATTAAACCAAGCACAACTTCCAGAGAACCTTTGGATGAGCAGGTGCGAGGTTTTGGACTGTGATGTCTCTAAAGTCCCAGAACGCTCTATACAGCCAGCCACTCCCTCCTCAGATAGTCCCTTCTCTCGTTTCCATGAGCCCTCCTGGTTTCTCTCCCACTTCAGTGGCTTCTCCTCCGCCATCCCAGAGGTCCTTGTTTTGTGGGGCTGAGAGCTTATACAATTTGGGGTAATCATTTTAAAAATCATATACAATTACAAGTTCATCATTGGGTCAAAAGTAAGCATTGTGTAGGATAAATAAAGAAATTGCTAAAAGTTGCAAATTTAAAAAAGCTTGTTTTTCATGAACACTCATCTCTAATAACATTTTCCTACATTTTTTGGCTGCATACTCCTTAACCCTTCTTTAAATGATAACGTTTGCTTATCATAATATTTTCGATAGAGAGAATAAGAATGATAATTCATCTTGCTTTAACACAGTGAATAGAAATTAGTTTTATAATTTAATGTAGGAGAGTTTCTTTCCACTTCACCAGGGATAATGGCAATGTCATTCACATTTTTAGGATTGTTGGCAAGTTTGGGCAGACTTCATTCACATTTCTCTTACCTATGAGCTGTCAGATTTGGAAGAACTCCCCCCCAGACTTGTTTTGTTTATTTCAAACCCAGTTTTCCCTCTGTTTCTGGCGCTGAGCAGCGTGGGACATGGTCATGTCTTCATGAGACCTTTGGTTTCACATCCCCAGCTTTCCACCCAGCAGAGTCAGCAATGTACAAGGCAGGAATATTCCTGAAGCAATCCGGGCACTTGGACAGTTAGCATTGACTTAAAGACAAAGAGAAAACATTCCCAAACACAAAAAATATAATATCCCACCTGTGATGCTTAATTTTAGGTCAACTTGGCTGCACCGTGGCCAAACCTTATTCTGAGTATTTCTGTGAAAGTGATTTCGGGATCAGATTAACATTTAAATTGGGGGACTTTGAGTAAAGTAAATTACCCTCCATAATGTGGGTGGGACACATCCCATCAGTTGAAGGCCTTAATAGAACAAAGACTGACGTTCCCTGAGGAAGAAGGAATTCTGCCTGCAGACTGTCTCTGGGTGCAGACTGCAACTCTTCCCTGGGTTTCCAGCCTGACAGTCCACCTTGATGGTTTTAGACTGCCAAGCCTCCACAATAATGTGAGCCAATTCTTTAAGATCAATCAATCTCTAGATAGATAGATAGGCAGACAGACAGATAGATAATCTCCTGTTGGTTTTGTTTCTCTGGGGAACACACTAATACACTACTAACCTCCCCTTACACAGGTCCCTAAAAGGCTCCCATCCACCCCAATACCCCAGAATGTACAGAGATGTGACAGAGTAGACTCAGAGTAGAAAAATATAGCAGTCTTACGGTCAATCGATTACAATGAGAACATCTCATAAAAGATTTACAACACTGTGGGACCACATTTACAAAACTATTGAATGCATCACCAATGGCCGCATGATGCCCTACAAGACACTCCCAGGGAGAGGCCCTGAGCTTAAGCTGGGTGAGCTCCCTGATCAGTTCCCACCAGGTCCCACCTCCAAAGCTGAGGGGCCCTTTTCTTCTCGGAGCCCTGCTTCCTAGTCAGCTCATGCACCATACAGTCTGGGCATAAATTTCCTCCCCTCTCACCAACACCAAGATATCTCTCCAGCCATGCTCCCCTCCCTCTGTCGATTTCCTTTCCCTTTCAGCTGAGCCGTTCTCACCAGCCTCCAAACATGGATGCTTTCTCCATCTTAAAATAAAACCTTTCCTGTGTCTTTACTTTCCTCCCTGGGTACCTCTTCGTGTCTCTGCTTCTATTGATCACAAAACTCCCAGCAAGTCTGTGCTCAATGCCATCTTTTCTTCTTCCACTGTCTCTTCAACCCATTCTAATCAGCTTGGTGGAAAACAAAGGAGCCGGGGGAGGGGGGGCGGGCAGGGCCTGGGAGTCCCTGCCACAGCTCACTCCCTTATTTTAATGAGAGAAACAGCAAGCTCCTGTCCTACGGAGGCCCCGATTACTTGGGTTTTCTGTTTTATCCTGTGTTTTGTGTGGCTGGCCTGCGTTGGTGGGAATCCTGGGAGTGTTGGGATGAGAGTGAATTCTTACCAGAAGGTTGCTGAGTATGGCGTTCTATTTCAATGTCTCTTTGTTTTGTGGCAGTGACCAGAACAAGGGGACTTGGTATGAGAAGGTGGAAACAGGAGCCTAAACAGAACTCTGCCTCTCAAAAGAGAAAGCAGCTGAAGAGGTGGTGGGATTGTTTTCCTTCAAGCTAAGTGGCCAGAGCCCAAAGCAGAAAGCTGGGGGCCGGGGTGTGGTCTCACCTGCTCCAGGTGAGGCTGTCCCAGCTGGGAAAACACAATCGCTACAAGCCGGGGAACTCGCTCTACACACTCTGCCCGCCCACCACCACCAGGTGCTTGTCCTTCATTGTCCTACGAAAGAGAGAAGGGAACCAACCTTTCTGAGCACCCAGGATGTCTCAGGTACTGCGTTAGGTGCTTTACCCATCTCACTCAATCCGTACAATCCTCGGAAATGGGTGATAACTTCCCAGCCTCAGGCTAGACAAATTGTCAAGGACAAAGTTGTAGAGCAGTCAAGTCCAATATTGAACCCAGTTCTGCCTACCTCAAGTTCATGACCTGTCCAGGGTAGGACAGAAGGAAGAAATAGACTTGAGAGACCTCATGGAGTTGTGTGCACTGATCAACAGTGGGAAGACAGACAAATTGCTTGAATTCTGTGAGTCTCGGTTTCCTCCTGTATAAAATGGGTGGACTGGAACCTCCCTTGCTGAGTTAATGTAAGGACTAAATAACAGAATGCACAGAAAGCCTTTTGAGCAGTGCCCGGAGCAACGCTGGCTCTTATTAAAACACTTTAGCCCTTATCACCAGTAGGGCTAACAGCACTGTTGTTGTTATTAGGTTTGGCCAATGTTAACACCCAAGTACTTTCGTTAACAGTACTATCACCCCTTCATTTTCACCCCTTCATTATCACTTTCATTTATGCAGCAGTGACAGACAGCCTTCTGAGTGCCTGAGATACCTCATTATGGAATAGACACACCCCCTGCTCTCAAGGCGCTGACATTCTAGTAGAGGAAGGCAGACAATAAACACATAATCCCAGTAAGCAAGTAAACCAGCGGTCAGCAAATCTGTTCTGAAAGGGACAGATAGTAACTATTTCAGGCTCCGTGGGTCATAAGGCTTCTGTTTCCACTTCACAAAAGCAGCCATGGACAGTCTTTAAATGAAGAGTGTACCTGTTCCAATATAAACGCATTTAAAAACTGGGCTTCGTGAAAGATTTAACTCAGAAGCCACAGTTGGCTGACCTCTGAGGGAAACAAGGATTATACAAGATTACTTCAAAGAAGTACTACATGCTACGAAAAAAAAATCAGTGGAGCAGTGTGATACAGCATGACAGGTGGGTCGGTGCAAATTAGATGGGCTGATCAGAGGGCACCTGAGCTGAGCACTGAGCGAGGAGACAGGCGGCCATGCAGTGAATTGGAGTGAGTTGAAGGTGAGGAAACATTGCAGATGAAGGGAACACGTGTGCAAAGGCCCCGGGGCCAGATCAAGCTTGGTTGGTGGGCTCCAGGAGGCCGGTATGGTTGCAGCATCAGGGAGAGAAGACACAGGGGGCAGGTCCTGCAGGACTTAATTAGCCTAAAGGAGCTGGTGTTTGGTGCTAAGTGTGAGAGTCCCTTGCCGAGTTTAAATGTGACAGTAAAGTGTTGTTGAGTTACATTTTAAAATGTCACTCTAGCTGCGGTAGAACAGAGAAATCACTGGTGACAATGACAGCAAAGAGTGGGGAGGGTTGAGGAAGAAGGGGTGATAGGCAGTGGAGACCCCGAGGAGAGAATTCCTGGGATGTTTCGCTGGGAAGACAATATGGTTGTAGCTGGAGGAAGATGTGTCTTTTTTTTATTTTTTTTTATTGATTTCAGAGAGGACGTGAGAGGGAGATAGAGATAGAAACATCAATGACGAGAGAGAATCACTGATCGGCTGCCTCCGGCACAATAGGGGATTGATCCCGCAACCTGGGTATGTGCCCTTGACTGGAATCAAACCTGGGCTGACACTATCCACTGAACCAAACCAGCCAGGGCAAGGTGTGTCTTAATTGAGATTTAAGGATGGGCTACTAGAGCATGTTGTCTGCTGCGCAGGAAGGTCTGATGCGGAAGGAGAGGCTGGAGTGAGGAGGGATGAGGAGGTAAGGATGGATGGACCCAGGGAGAATGGGGAGGAGGTGATGCAGTCTGGTGAGAGCACGTCTAAAGCAGCAGGTTGGATGATGGCTTTGAGAGAGAAGATGGAGGAGCCCCCATCTGTGAGCCCAGTGAGTGTGGGGTCCCCAGTATCTTCTCCTCTTGATGCCTTTCCCACTTGTCCCTGACCTGAATTTGATCCTGCATCACCATGGATACACTGCCCTTCCTCTCCCTAACCCTCTCACCCAACGGTATGTAGTAGCCAGAATCCTTTGATCTCTAAAAGCTGTAATCCTCTGCCTTTCAAGATAATGAGTTAACCCAGTACATTTTTTCAGAATAAATGTGCAAATCACCTGATCTCCCAGTTTACTAAGGGTCTGAGCTGATACAGGGCATCAAATTTGAAACTCCCTCCTCCGTTGTCCTCTCCATCTTACAATCTCCTCTCTCCCTGAAATATTTATCTTCCTTCTGTATTCCAAAAAATTACCCTCACTCCAGTTAATCCCACCTTCTCTGTGATGATCCAGGGGCGGGGAAACTTGTTTCTGCCAAGGGCCATTTGGATTCTTACAACATCAGTCTTGGGCCATACAAATTTATCAACTTAAAAATTAGCCTGCTATATTTGGCCAAACATTTAATTAACTCACTCCTAATGCCTTAGCAGGCCCAGACCAAATTATTTCTCGGACCTTAAAGATCCCTCAGGCCAGATGTTCCCCACCCTTGAAACTATAACTACAGCCACAGAGATTCTTCTCCCCCTCCCACAACCCTCTACCTTCTTAGCAATTCTCTCTCAAGTTTGTTTTGAATGCATATGTGTAATCTCCTCAAGCAGATGCTGACATTTTTTAGTCCTAACCCTCCAAGGCAAGTTCAATAATTTATGAAATAGTAGGTGGGAACAGCAGTGTTCTCATACTGACTCAGAGAACAGATTGTTAACTTTTCAGAATTCTGTGAGCCAGTTGTGAAACACAGCCATTATTCAAAACTGTTAGATGAAATTATAGTTAAGTAAATAATACTAAATCCTAAAATAGAAAATACTCAACGCTCATGTTTTACAAATTATTCTGGTGCATTTTTACTATAATCTATGCATTTGAGATTATGTCCACTGTATCTATGTATATGGTGGAAATACTAACTAATGATGAGTTTCTGTGCATCTCTTCTCAACGCCATGTTCAGTGATGGCAGCTTGAAATCAGGTCAGAGCATTTACACCACAGAAATTGGCACATGCTGTGGTATAATTCAGGGCTATCTTCCCAAGAGGGTCAGCTGTCATTTACCAGTACACTTCTGATTGTAAACCAATTTAATAGAAGCTTCTAGCGAACTTTCCAGGTTTATCTCCTATAACTACATACACGATCGATCTCTCTCCCCATCCCCCAAACAATTTTTGGTACTCTATGCTGAAAATACTTCATACTTCTGGGTCATTCCATGTGCCCTTTGCCTAGAATGTACTTTTTTCTCTTTTCCACCTGGTAGACTCCTACTCATCCACTGAGCCCTGGTTCAAGTACAGCGCTGGGAATTTTTTTCCCTGACTCCCTGTATTAGTTAGCTAGTGCTGCCATAATAAAGTACCCCCGACTGGGAGGCTTAAACAGCAGACACTGTGTTTTGTTTTGTTTTGTTTTGTTTTCACAATTCTAGAGACTAGAAGTCCAATAGCAAGACGTTGGCAGGGTTGGTTTCTCCTGAGGCCCCTTCTCCTTGGTTTGCATATGGCTGCCTTCTCCCTGCGTCTCATATGGCATATCCTCTGTGAATGCATCCGTGGTATCTCCTTGTGTGTCCAAATTTTCTCTTTTTACAAGGACTAGTCAGATTGGATTAGAGCCTACATTACTGGCCTCATTTAAACATAATCACCTATTTAAACACCCTATCTCCAAATACATGCCCTAACCGGTTTGGCTCAGTGGATAGAGCATCAGCCTGCGGACTGAAGGGTCCCAGGTTCGATTTCGGTCAAGGGCATGTACCTTGGTTTCGGGCACATCCCCAGTAGGGGGTGTGCAGGAGGCAGCTGATTGATGTTTCTCTCTCATTGATGTTTCTAACTCGCTATCCCTCTCCTTTCCTCTCTGTAAAAAATCAATAAAATATATTTTATAAAAAAAACAAAACACAAATACAGTCACATTCTAGTGTACTGGGAGTTAGGACTTCAACATATGAATTTGGGGGACATAGTTCAGCTCATAACACTCCCCCAGGCTTAACTTTTTATTTTAATGTTTCTCTTAAAACTTAGTGTATGCTTCTTACTATGGAAACTTCCATAGCCATTTTGAAATTATATTTTAGTATCTTTCTGTGTAACTGCTCTATTAATTTCATTAGAGACCCTGACTTACTCATCTTTATATCTTCTCATACCTGGCATCATGCATACATAGAAAAAAATTTTAAGTAATCAAAAGAATGGAAAAAGAAATGAAGTTCTGCTCTTACAGAGGAAATGTATATTTTGTTCTTCAAAATAATAATTACTTTCTAACTTCACAGGTATCACAAAAATTCAAAAAATATAGAAAAGGGTCAAGAATAATTTTTAAATTGATTGAGAGAGAAACATGGATTTGTTGTTCACCCATCCATGCATTCATTGGTTTATTCTTATATGTGCCCTGACCAGGGATCAAACCTATAACCTTAGCATATCAGGATGATGCTCTAACCAACTGAGCTACCTGGCCAGGGCCCAAGAATAATTTTTAAATTGTCCTGGTCCTTGTTATCTAGAGATAACAGCTGTTAAGCATTTTGTTTGTTTTTTTCTTCAAAGCTTTCTACATGATTAATTTTATCAGATGGGAAGAGACAGGCAGCTGTTCCTTAGTATCTATCCTTTCCTTCTTGCAAGTAATAGCTTTTAGCTGAGTAAAGAAGAACCTAGAATGAGTATTACATTTCTCAGGATTCCTTGCATCTGATGACTAAGTTCTGCTCAATAGAATAGGAGTCGGCGTGCTGTGTGATGACTCCTGGGAATCTGCCTTAACAGGCAGTGGGCCTGTTCCCTCCACCGCCCCTCCCCCACTTCTCCCAAACTCACCCCCCCCACACACACACACTCCCCCACAACCTTGGTCAGTCATCATCCCTTGCTGCTTCCTGCTGCTTAGGAAGCTGAAACCTCCTTCTCAAACTGCAAGCCTGAGCCCCTGTGGACTCCCGCAGAGAGAGCTCGTGTAAGGCAGGGTCCCTGAAGACCTTATGGAACATCCTGGGCCTCCAGGCTTTGTTTTCCAGGGAAACATAAACATGCCTGCCTTAAAACACTGTTTGTTTTAAATTTCTGTAACATACAGATGAAACATATCATTCGGTAACTTTTATTTATTCATATCTCCACATCAATGAATATGGAGAGTATGGTGGATTAAAAATGGCCACGAGGGGTACAGTTTGCTGGTTCCTCAAAATGCTAAACATAGAATTACCATGTGACCCAGAAGTTCCACTTCTGGGTATGAGAATTAAAAAGAGGTACACAAGTGTTCATAGCAGCATTAATCACAACTAGAGGCCCAGTGCACGAAATTCGTGCGCAAGTACGGTCCCTAGGCCTGGTTGCAATCAGGGCCATCTTCCCTGGCTGCCTACAGCCGGCCTGCCCCCCACCGCCACCCACCCCTGGTTCCTCTTTCACTATTGGATGCCTGACAGCTGGGAGAAAGGACTGAGAGGTCGGCTGTTCCCGCCTGCTCGCCAGCCCTGCCCCCGCTGCCCTCTGTGTGTGGGGCGACCGCTGGTGTAGGGCCTTGGCCTGTCGCTGCCTGCATCCATCCACCCCCAGTTCCCTGGTCACCATCAAGTGATCAGAGCCTGCCAGCCGGGGAAGGAACCAAGAGTTGGTCAGTGCGCCTCATAGTGACTGGTCCAGCAGTCATTCTGCCTTTAGGGTCAATTGGCATATTACCCTTTTATTATATAGGATAGCCCAAAAGTGGAAACAACCAAACTGTCCATCAGCTGACGAATGGATGAACAAGATGTGGTCTACTCATTCAATGGGATGAAGTACTGATACACGCTATGACTTTGATGAGCATTGAAAACATTACGCTGAATTGAAGAAGTCAGTGACAAAAGGTATATATGACTCCATTTATATGAAATATACAGAATAGGCAAATCCATAGAGGCAGAAAGCAAATTAGTGGTTGCCAGAGGCTAGTGGGAACCTCAGTGACTGCTTAATGGGTATGAAGTTTGCTTTTGGGGTGATGGAAATATTCTGGAACTAGATAGATGGTTGCACAACATTGTTAATGCACTAAATGCCAATGAACATACTGTAAATGGAATCCTGAGACTTCCACAGTGTGGAAAAAGACATGTGGAGAGAGCGGCCAGCTGTCCCTATTGCCCCAGCCAGGCTCCTGCTGTGTGCGGAAGGCCCTGATCTAGGAGCACCGGTCTGCCCGAAGCTGCCCGAGAGAGAGCTCACTTGCCATCAGCAGCCATCAAGCCCAGTCAAGTCCAGTCAAGCCACAGAACTGTGAGAAATCATAAATCACTGTTGTCTGAATCCACTTCCTTTTCGGTGGCTCATACAGAGAAACAGTCACTAACATAAAGAGTGGCTGCCATGCAGTTATCACTCAACCTGCCTCCTGCCTCGAGGCATTGATGCCTTGCCCAGCTTCCTAACTATTCTATACAACTCTGTGCTGGACATTCTTATATAAACAGCTCTCTGCCCTTATCTGATTTTCCCGCTAATATTCTCAGCAACAGCACACTTGTATTTAATGGAAACATTAGGGAAAGACCATTCTAAACATATTCCTAACTCATTAAAGAAGCAAAAGCAATCGTGGTGATTTCAGGCCATGTCAGTTGGGAAAACAAGGCCTTGCCGGGCTGCTGAAGAGTTTGTGTAGAATCGACCCTGCGATGTATCTCATGAGTCCTATCCCCAAGTTTTTACTTGTATGCCAGCCTTAGGCTTTCTATATTGTTCTTCGGGGCTTCCCATAGGGTATGTGGGACCCCTGTATGTGTATATTTTAATTAAATTATATATATATATATAATTTAATTAAAATATGTTACAAAATGCTTGGGCCCATGTGAGGTGATTTCTCCATCGAGATTTAATAACCCCTTGAGTATTTGTTTATTCTGATGAGTGTACATAAAGATTCCTTCCTCTTAGGGCCCAGGCACCAACTTTTCCTGTTTACGTTCAGAAAACATCTCACATTCGTCTTGTCAAATGTGACATGTGGCTACTTTCTGTCTCCCACCATGAAAAAAGGGTAGGGAAACTGTTATTATTCAGTGTC
Source organism: Cnephaeus nilssonii (assembly GCF_951640355.1). Lineage (NCBI taxonomy): Eukaryota > Metazoa > Chordata > Mammalia > Chiroptera > Vespertilionidae > Cnephaeus > Cnephaeus nilssonii. The sequence continues at coordinate 98,424,142 of NC_137073.1, forward strand.
ATGGATCTTCAGAACCTATTTGTATTAAAACAATACAGAAATTCATATCTCTGTAGCTAGCTTCTTAATTCCATTTACTTAAAGCTAACTGCTTTGTTGTTTATGACCCTATGTTGTCCATCGTGGGCCTGTGAAATTCCCAAAGGTTGTCACAGTGCTTTGTTAATGATGACCACAAATGCAAGTCTAACCCAGAATACACAGGAAAACGTGAATGATAATTAACTTCTGGGTCAGGTTAAATTTACCATTGAGGGTCATATGATTACTTTGTAAGGTGTAGAAATGTCTAATCACTATGTGATACACCTGAAATTCATACTGTATGTCAACAGTAATGGAAAAACAAATTTTTGAAAAATTTACCATTGAGAATTTTATAGCATAACCATTGAACAACACATCTCCCAATTATATCTTCTCTTGGACTTCACAGGCTGTAATCAAGGCATTCTGAGCATATGGTTGATTTCAATGTTGAGTGCCCCTGGATTTCCAGCATCACCACCAGTGGGGAGGTGGGAATGGGGTCATGAGTCGAGTGGGAAGAGCTGTCTCATTCATGCAAGAAAATTTCATCTCTCATTTGTCTCAGATTAAGGACCCCTCACAAGACTAAAGACACCATACTGATTGGAGGCAAGAGAGGACATTGATTGGCAGGGCTGATTGACAATGCTGAGCAACTGTCAATAAGGAGAATGTGAGCGCAGTTAACCTGGGAAGATTGCCTGATGTGAGGCTCAGAGCCAGTGAAGGGAGTAGGATGACTGTTCCGTGTGCCTAGGGTGGGGCCACACAGTGTAAAGACCCTTGCCACCTCCCCACTGCAAAGGGTGCTATAGACCCAGGCAGCACCACTGTTTGTCAGAACATATAGGTGAGGCCTGACACAGGAGGTCACACACATGGCTAAGTCCAACAGTCCCACCATTGGGGAACTGTTGTTGGCAAAGAGTACTGCAGTTTGCCTCTGTCCAAAGTGAGAATCCATAAGCTCTGTGAGGTCCCCAATAAATGCCAGCTCTGAACTTCTGGATGACACCCCTATGTGCACGATAGGGGGTTAGTGAGGGCCCAAAATGGGGAAAGACTGAGAGTAAAGCCCACACAGGACCTTATCTGGGTCCAGGGTGGCCTGGATGGCACTACTAGTCCTAGCCAGTCCTAGCACCAAAAGGGCCATCGACCATTTTGAGGAACGCATTCCCAAGCACAGTGGCCCACTTTCTTCAGTCTGAGGATGTCGGTCCTCCTAAGGTACCGGCAAATTGTAGGCAACAAAATCTATTTCAGAGAACAAAAGGAGACTTATTAGAGAGTGCTACAAAGTTTGCTGTATCACTGGCAGAACTGGAGGATGGGCTTTAGGCAAAGCGTCCAGAAACAATTCTTAGAACCACAGCACAGAGCAGGCCTGATTGGTCAGAGGCCACAAAAACATGCTGCCTCTGCCATGGCCTGGGCCACTAACATGCAGTTTGTTTTCTGAGTTAAATCTTCAGTGGGGACATCCAACTGGTAGAACTGAAGTTGCATGTTTGGAGCAAATGGAACTTGAAGGCTCTCCAATTGGTTGAAGGGATTCACCATGTGAGGACCTTCTAGCACGTAGAAGTTGGCCCTGGAAGCTAAGATGAGTTTCACAAGAGGGCTAATGTCAAGGAGGATGAAATTTGAGAACAGGCTATTGAACTTGATTATTTTGAGGTCATGGCCATCTTCAAGGGAGTGGGATGAAGGGCAAAAATCCCATTGTAAGGCTTTGGAGTTGATTGTTTAGAGATGAAGTGTAGACAGTGAAAAGTGAGGGGTTTGAAGAGATGGCTTAACAGTTCAGGGAGCAATTAGCCATTTTCAAGTCAAATACACACAATCACATATATTGGCTTGGATAATGTGAGCAGAAAGATTCAGGAAGGGGAGGAATATGTGAGGGCACCAGGTTCGGAAGTGGTAAACATTAGCATTATCAACAGTAACAACAGAGGTGGAGAGATGGTAACTCTGGAGAGTCAGCCTCGGAGCCACTGTAAGAAAAGATGGGAGCATGAAGATATAAAGAAATGGGGAAGGAGGGGAGCTGTGGAACAGAATAGACCATCACCGAGTGTTCCCAGGATTTATACCACTTGTTTATCACAATCAGCAAGACCGGACTAACCACTATAAATGGACGTGGATTAATTTATGAAAACAACTCTCAGTGTTTGTGTGGGTTCTTAATTTAGAAAGCATTCTTGCAGTTTTGAAGTGATTGGGATTTAGTTAGAATCAACTGTCCACTGAGTGCCCGAGCCCATCTCGTTTAGAAAAACGACTGCTAACAAATTAGTTTGAGTGTCTTATCCTTGCTTTATTTCTGTACTTTTGTATTTGTTTAATTCTATTACAAGGTGAATCGTTTCAAGTTTCCCCCCTCCTCAATTTTATTCTTTTTATAGAAATCTTTCACAATCACAGGTTCACATGGAAAAAAATGTCCTTCCGGATTTTTGAATTGCAAATTATGAGAAATAAAAGAAACACTTGTTTACAAATGTTTAAAATTTCCTTAATTTAAAAATTCCCTTAATTTTTGTTTGTTCAAAAAGACAAACACACGTGAATTTTTAAACATCCAGGGCTATAAGTGACCTGAAAGGAGGAAATGTTGTTTAGTTAAGTGCGAAGAACAGTATTTTACAGTTGTGTCAGTTATTAACCTCTAATTTGTGTGAAAGAAACTTCTAGAACTTTCCCTTTCCGTAACTAGTAATTAAACCATTACTCTGATTGGAGCAATTAGAGGTGAGTGTTTTATAAAAACAAAGGTAATGGGAAAGACGCTACACACTAAACACATCCAGATTAAGAACTGCTAAAAAGCAACCGAATGACAGCAAAGAAAGCAATTTGAAATCACAAAGGAAGTTAAGACAACCCATTTCAACTAAAAACAAACTCTTGGTGGAAAACAGAACAGGACCATTGTAGCACTTCACTCACATATATGCATACATAATCCTCCCTTTGAGTGGCAAAATGGTCCCACCTATATTAAGATAAAGTTTTGTCAATTGCAGATTAATTTGTGCAGCTAAATAAGAGAATGTCGTTTGAGCTTTATTGATGTTTTAATTTGAAAACACAACACTCCATTAGCATGGTGTCTTTGAGAAATAAGTAGGGTACCTGGGAAGGAACTTTGCCTTAGAGTATTAACATTCCTGAGCCTATTACTTCTCGGAAGGCAGGGTTTAACTGTTTTAGCCCCAACAGCTTTGACCAAAGGGTTCCACAGATCCTTGAAAGGAAGCACCTAACTTTTAAAAAATGGTAACAAAAGTGGATAGTCTTAGAAATCTATTGATTTAAAATGCTTCCCCATCTTTGCCCAATTTTGTCAAAGCCCTTGTAAATGTAAGACTTCTTTTAAACAACCGATTCAACCCCAAATACATGGAAGTTGGATATCCTATTTAGAAAGCTTAAAATATCTAACACGACCTTTGCTGTTTATTCAGCAAATAGCCTAACTGTTCAGTTTATCTTTACACCTCTTTGCGAATGTACATTTATGAGGAAAATCTGATGAATTCTGACCACCTAAAGCAGTGATTCTCACACTCAGAATTGCCTAGTAGGGTGCTTACTAACCTTCAGATTCTTAGGCACTCAGCCCACACCTGAGGTTAAGAAACAAGCTTTGTTTTTTTGAACAATAGTCCAAGGTGAGATAAACTTTTTAATTATAATAAGTTAGTAAAATTCAACCCTTATGGGTTGGATCTGGCTCATATTCTTCATATGAGTCAAGTTGGGGGGTAATTAACTTTATCTTCTTAAGCAACAGGAATGTGACTTTTTAAAAACTTAGACTTTATTTTTAGAGCAGTTTTAGGTTTACATAAAAATGGAGGGGAATGTGTCCATCTACTCCCTCTCTGCCCCCTCTCCCTAGCTTCCTCTATTACTAACATGTTGTATTAGTGTGGTAAGTTGTTACAATTGATGAGCCAATATTGGAAAATGTCTTGGCCAAGACTGCCCAATACATCACTCAGTGCCTGGGCTGTTGCTGGGATCGGCGCCCCACCCACACACCCACTTGAACAAGCTGCCTGGTAATTTCTCTTGGAAGATGTTCTGTACAGATTAATAATAGCATAATGACTGTAATTGTTCTGCTCCCGTATTTGAACACAGGTGGCAGTAGGACTCATTTGACTAAGCACTTTGACTAGTGCCTGGGATTGCTGTTATTTATCCGGGCTCTATCTTCAATCCGGGACACAGTCTTTATTGGCCTGAGCGTCTAAACCTATGAAACAGGGCAACTATAGCATAGTGCACTGTCACAAATTTATACCATGACATTTTCCAAAGGGGGGTGGGCTGAATAAATATTAACGCTGGAGAACTGCTCTGAGAAGGGTTATAAACATGCTAGGAGTTTCACACAAGGGTTCCTTCATTCTTTGAGAAAGAGGGGGGATACAAATTTTAAATCGCAGTTCCCTTTCTTAAGGAGCTTCCATTTTCCCAACTGAAGACCGGTAGGACACCAAATAAAAAGCCCCTTACAATATGATGTAGTTTCTTCAGTGGTCTTAGAAATGTCACACCCATGGCTCGGTGGAGCTGGATGCAGGGTGAGTGGCTTGGCAAATGGTAGGCTTCCTCTGGAAGATGTGACTTTCTGGCTTGACTTTTAAAGCATGAGTTGGCAAATCCCAGAGAGCGCGTTTCTAACTATTTGTGGTGAAGAACCAGTCATTTTTGTCTCCAATCTGCTAGGAACCAATAGGAGATTCCCTGCTGTGCCAGGTATATGACTCACCATGCAGTCTGACAACACCCAAACTGGTTTATACTCGGTTCAAAGAGTCCAAGGATCATGCGCTTGGATGTCGTGGCATTTTAAAATCGTTACAAAAGTTTCTAAATCTTTGTCCTGCATTTCTCTACCTGTGACAGACAGGCTTGAGTTTGCAGATCTGCACAGGTCCAGGTGCCACCCTCTGAGGTCCTGTTGGAAATGCAGATGGTCAGCGCTCGCCCCACTGAACTCCAACCTGCACTTGAACACATTTCCCACGTGATTCCTGTGCACGCTAAAGTTTGAGGACCTGCCATAGAGGAAACCAGGACTCCGTCCGTACCTGGTGGGTTTGATCCTTCATCCATCCGACTTTCTTATTATCTCAGTTTCCTTTAGGTCCCAGAACAAGGTTACATTTTTCAAGGTGCAATTGGCCACGCCCTCTTCCAGTTTACAAAACTGCTTTTCCCCGCGGCTAGGCAAACGTCTGTTAGCCGGACCGCAGGAGAGAAACTCAAGACGGGAAAGCAGCTTCCAGAAATTCTGATTAGCCTCAGTTCACCGCTTTGATCTGACCCAACAGCCGGGGCAGCTCCGCGGACCGCGCTTCCTTCCCGGGGTCGCTCATCTGCCGAGCTGCATTAATGAGATCCGTGTTGAGCGGGTTCCAGGCTCTGCTGGAGATCAAAGGCACAAAAGACTCTCTCAACCCCTCCTCCCCGGTGACTATTTGGTTTCTATCACCCGAGGAAGAGTCAACTCCCCCGCCAGCCTTTAGGTGGGGAGGCGGGGACAGGAGTGGAGCCACTGGGAACCCGCCTTCCCCGCCCGCCGCAGAGCCTGGAGCAGCCCCGGCGCGGAGTGGGCGGGGCCTGGGAGGTAGGTGGGGCGGGGCGTGCCGCGGAAGCGCGGGGCGGGGTTGGCTCCGGGCTGGGCTCCTGGAGGGGCGGGGCCACGCGGGCGGGTGGGCGTGGCCTGGCGAGCGGATCGGGGCGGGGCGTGCTCCCGTCGGCAAGTCCCCGAGCCTCGTTCAGCCGGCTGAGCCACGGCGCCCGAATACTTTCCGCGGCGGCGCTCGCACGGGGAGAACGACTCCGGGCTCGCCTTGTGGCCGCGGTCCCCGTGCCGGCGCCCAGCGCCTCGGGCCGCAGCTCAGAGGGCGGGGGAGCACTCCCCGACCCCCCGCCGCCCTCCCTAGCCCCGGGGAAGAATGTGCCACCAGCTGTTCCCCGCTCGCGCGCGCGGCGCCCAGAAGTGAAGAACTTGGAGGAAGCGGAGACAAAGGCTGCGTTTGGGACCGATGAGTTAGGGAATTGGGTTTGGGCAGACAAAAGGTGCGAGAGACGGGCAGGGGAGGCGGCGATGGCCACGGGAGAGCCCCTAGGGCTTGAGTTCCTGGGAGTCGCGCCGTGACATGCATGGTTTCTTCCCCGGACCTTCCGCTGGGCTGACTTCTTGGAGCTGGACCCCCGACGCGGGCCAGTCGGGGAACGCACCGGAACAATGGACAACTTCTTCCCCGAGGTGAGTGCGCTCGCGGCCCCGCGCGGGCTCCCTGCCTGCCGGGACCTGGCCCCGGTGCCCGGGAGGAGGGATCTGCCCCACCGCGCCGGGCGCCCGCCTGGTACCTTTCCCTAAAGCCGCGGAGGGCGAAACTTCCCGGGAATCGCCTGAACTCACCCCCTCAGCCCTCCGGGGGAGCCTCGGGATGAGTAAGCCGAGGCAGGTTTTGTTTTGTCCCGCGCTTCCCCTTGGCCCCGGGGGGTAGCGAAGGTGAGCTTCCTTGTGCGTGGGCAGCTGGCTCACCGGAGTCCCCGCGGCGCCCGGGCCTGGCCAGGACCTCTGCTCGCCCGACTACCTGGGTGCAGGCAGCCCCGTAAAATGTTCAGCCGGGACGTGCCTTTCTCCAAGAAAGGTCTGGTATTTCCTTTGCAAAACGTGCCGGCTTCCTGTGCGAGGGGTGCGAACACTTCCAGGGGGAGCCGGCTGTAGTGAAGTGTGAGCGGGAAAGGCGAGTTTAATCATTCACCGCGTTCTCTGCCCGCCCGACCTTCGGTGTGTGACTTGCAGGTCTCCCCTAGAAGCGCCCGGTAGGGTTTGAGATCATCCCAGGAGGTGAGATCAAAAGATCAGGTATTTGTGCTGACTGCCCTTGGCAGATTGGGAATTGGAATGTAAAGAAAATCGTTTAGGGCAAACACAATGGCCATCTAAAAAGATGAAACGGATGCCCCTTTTAGGTTCCTTGAGGGCGGGACACCACGGTTACTTGACATCCTTGACTGGAGACCCCTCTCCCCTCTCTCTCCCCCTGGGGTCCAGAGTTACTGTTAGTTTCTTGGCTTCCTTTTCCTTTCTTGGTTGTGTTTATTTAATAAGTTCTGCTTAAGTTTGAGGTTTGAAGTGGCTCAAAGTAAACTTAGTTGACTTAAGGGAGTCAGATGTGACTTTCATTTGAAAGCCAGGAGGGGGGTGTTTTGTGAATCCAGGACAGTTCTGGAATGTTCCTGCAAATTAGGTTGGTGAGGGGTTGCATCTGTGTTCCCTAACTTGCTTTTTCAGACTTAATTGGATGTAAGTCATTCTGCTCTCGGGATGCCCACGTAGACAACTATTTATAATGGCCAAAGTGATAAATATATTCTTGTGTAATAGTAATATCCAGTTTTTTTTCAAAGTGGCATCTCACATGTGATACCCATATTCTCTGAGATGTGGGCTGGACAGGGATTAATCATCCATGAATATGTATTTTTACCCTTTTTGAAAGAGTGAAATCTATAAATGTGAGACTGTAGCGTTTTCTAATCCGTAGAACTTCATGCCTGCAAGAAGGCACGAGAACTTTTTGCAAGATTGCAGATTAAGCCATGATGAAAGACCAGTGGGCTTTTATCTGTAAGAAAACCTAGGCTATGCCTGCAGGACACTCATTCTTAACTTTTCTTGCCTTTATTTTGCTTTTGTGTGTTCTGGGTCGCTTAGGAGATATGATGGGACGTGGAATTTGTATTGAGTTTTTTGGATCCCAGTCTCCAGGAAGCCTGTCTGGACTACAGGGGGTCTGTGGCCTCCCCTTGGGGAGAACTCTGCCCCCTAGTGCAAGTGGGGGGAACTTCAGGATAACGTGGGTCAGATGCCTCTCACATTTTCTGGTTGAAAAACTTTTTCCCTACACTATCCTTTGGTTCAGTGTAAGGTGACCTGGTTGTTGGCTTTTATTTCAGTGATTGCTAATGTAATACTGAAGTTGGCTTTTAGTGATCATCCATCCCCTTCATTCCCTAGTCGAAGCATTTTAAGTCAAAGATTAAGTCACTTGCCCAAGGTTGAAGAGCTTGTTGTAGAATCCAGAGCCTTTCCCCTCTGTTGCTGGTGGAAATGTTCATTTTGAGGATATTTTCGTTTACTTGAAGTTATATTTTTAATTTGGTGGTGTATTCCTAATCAGCCTTCAAAGTTCCGCCCCTGAGGTGGAGGCCAGCAGGGCCAATGAGGGTGGCCACACATTGCTGTATTAATTGAAAACAAACTCCTAATTTAGTCTCCCTGTTTAGTGTTTTATAACAGAGCCTCCTTGTGTGAAACTGTCCAGTGAAGAAAGTCTTGTTGTGTCCCATGAGAGTAGAAACAGTAAGTGTGGAAGTGATATTTCCAAGGACTCCTGATCACTCATGATCTCCTGTTCCTTAGTAATTTTTCCCATTGTGATTTGGGCATAATGACCTGTTGCTTGTTGGACAACAATTGGAAGCTACTGCTGACGGTTGAGAACAAAACATTGAAGGAAATGTGACATGTATTAGCTTCATGTATGAATGGCCAAATAATAAGGAAATAGGAGTTACCTGGGACTTGCAGCCGTTACTCAGAGCAGGGCCAGGGTTTCTCAAACTGGGTACCAGTGTCATTTTGGGCCAGTTCATTCTTTGTTTTAGGGGGACTGTTCTGTGCGTTGTGGGGTGTCGAGCAGCATCCCTGGCCTCTAGATGCTAGTAGAGCCCCCGAGTTGTGACAACTAAAATGCCTGCGGACATTGCCAAATGAGCTATGGGGAACAAAATCACCTCCAACTTGAGAACCACTGAGCTGTACCCACGAAGCAGTTGCCTCGTGGAACGAATTCTCGTGCGTGCTGCGTGCGTGCTGCGTGCACAGCCCTCTTGCCTTGGAGTTTGTGCTGTAAGTAGCCGCAGACATCTGTCTTCCTGCCCGCCAGGTCAGCGGGACTCCTGTGAGGCTCGCGCCCCTCAGCTGATGGCTGCTGACTTCAAAGGGTACCCTGGGATTGGAGAAACTGAGCACCCCACACTCCCTAATAGAGCTTGTTTCTTCATGGCCCGCCTTTAGATATTTATGGCTACTCTCAAGTAAATTGTGTATACACTTCTGGGAAAACTAGGTGTTTTTGTTTTGTTTTTTTAGCATTTGGAGGTAAGTTGTTAAAATGTTTACTTTAGGCAGCAACTAGATTTGCTATGCCTGTAACCAAAGCAATGAAAAAAATAGCAGAAGAGTCTCAACCAGCGCAGTGGCCAGACTACTGTGCGAATGTGTTGTTGATATTTTGAGGTGGACGCTGTTTCCATGTTCCCAGGGCCAAGTACAGTGCTGAGGACACTGGAGGGCGAGTAAGCACCTACCAGTTGAACTCATACATGAACTTGACTTTTCTGTTTTCCATTCTAGGGATAGGAGTGGCACAACGGCTGTTCAAGCCAAAGCTCTTTGGAGGGTTATTAATGGGACATACAAACGCTTTGATTTTTCAGAATAAATATGTAAAATGTACACACATATACTCAGACATCCAGGCACAGGAAGCAGGTATGAATGTTTTGAGGGATAAATTGTTAGGTACAACTAGACTGTTGCCCACTATTTCTTACAGCCTGGTTCACTCCACGTTGGAACAAACTCAACTCGCAAGAGGTTCAGTGGAAACACCCTTTTCCTCAACACTCAGCTTGGGTCTGGTTGTTACCTGGAGCTGTTCAACGAGCTTTTTAAGGTGCTAAGAGTGTTTGAGCCTATTTTTTCATAGCATTTTATTTTGTTTGTTTTTAGAGCTTATGGGTATTTCTTGTTTTTGTTCAAAAAATCAAGACTCTTATTTTTGGCAGCTCCTTCCCTCCCCCCACATCATCTCTCCCAGGCAGAAGGGAAGTGCTGAGGACTGCCTTGTCTCACCGAATCCTGAAGCCCACCCTTTTGACGACTGTATAATAGAACCAGAGCATTTGCCTTCTCTCTCAGTGGAGTTATAGTGTCTTGCCTTTTTTGCACACCCTCAAAGATTTCTCTTGTCAAGTACACTTTTTGGCCCCTGTCACATTGGGAACAGCAAAGCCCCGGGAGCAGCTGCAAGCCAGACAGTTGTTGCCAGCAGGGCGCCCTGATCTCCCTGGCCAGGGCTGCTCCCCGCATGTCACGTGGCCTCTACAAAATCAGGCCCAGGCCAGCCGAGGCAGGGCCTTCACGCTAACCAGAGCGCCGAAGGGAGCAAGCAGCGTGTTTGCTGTCCCGGCTCTGCTGGCTTTAAGGGGGGTCACCTGCCAGGACACGGGCCTGGGAGGTGCTCTTCTGTGGAGATTCGTCGGCGAGGCTACCTTTGGGTTAATGGGTTTGCAAAATTTTGCTTTCAGGGTCATTGCTACGTCACATACATTCTCCTGTCATTAATTTGCAGGGAACATTTCAAGAATGAGTAACCCGTTGTCTGCATTAAGCTTGGCAAGACTTCCTCATGCCGAAAGACGGAGGGAAAAGCACCCCATCCCCAAAGTAGAAAAGATGTGGCCTCTGGGAGCCCCCTGTACCCCTCCCCGCTGTGGGAGCTTGGCCAGGTTACCTGACCTTCCTGGCCTTGATTTCTCTGGCCTGTAAGTGGGCATAATCGTGTTGACCTTGCATGGAATTAGAGATAAGATTTACAGATCCCTTGGCACGGGGTAGGTGGGTGACTAATAAGAGTTTAGGTATAGTAACTGAGCAGTGAAGCACGGGCGGCTGTCCGTGGTGAGTGAATCCCAGCACTCACAGGCCTTGGAGCTTTCCCAGGAATTGTTTCTGGTGCTGGATTGGATATGTTAACCTGCTCCCTTTCAGCCTGTACACTCTGTACAATACAGAGTTTGTATTTCCACAATTCTGTCTTAAAGCATCCCCGGATTGCTTACAAAATCAAGTTCACGTTCCCGAGTCTGGTTTTTCCAGGCCTTCTGACCTTGCAACTATCTTCATTCATCCCCCGCCCCCCCCCCCCCCCCCCCATGGGGCTCCTGAGGCTCCCTTACCAGCCCTGCCCGCACCTTTGTGCAGGCCGCCCTCGCTGCCGATCAGATGGCCTGCCTGCCGGCTCCCTTTCGAAACCGCCTCTGACAGGTCTAGTTCACGCTGACCCCTACCTCTCTTTCCTCTGAACTTGGCTCTGCCTTTCTGTCCTGGTCACCTTAGGAATTTGCTCCTGTCCTCAGAGGCTTTACATACCTTCCCCCACCCCACCCCCTCTCAAGTGAGTAAACAGCCTTGAGAGGTTAAATATCCCATTTACAGATTGTATCACCTCGTTTGCACGGAAAGGTCCTTACGGATGGGATTCTATCCTTGGATAGCCTTTACTTTCCCCTCAAGTACAGATTATTTTTGTGACGGGAGGGGAGATGTTCATAATCTTTTTTTATTAATTACAAAGCATTTTACAATTCTTTGGAGACAATGAGAAATAAGGCTCACGTTTACTGAGTGCTGTCTATGTGCCCTGCATGTTCATGAGCACTTTATATTCAGTACCTCATTTAATCCATTAGCAACCGTATGGGTAAGGAAAGTGAGGCACAGAGAGGTTAAGTCATTGGCCCAGTGTCACACAGCTAGAGAATGACAGCCAGGATTTGAACCCAGACCAGTAGTCTTCAGAGCCTTTGTGCTTTTCTCTCCTGTTGGTGTCCTTAGCCAAAGTGCCATATACAGTAGGCACTTAGTAAGTGATTTTTGAGTTGAAAACAGCATGGGAGTTTGGGAAAACAAGCGATCCACACCCTAGAAACATTGCAAACCCAGCAGGAAATTGTGAATCAGCTTTTTGAACACGCCACTAATTTTTATTTGGTTTGTTTTTGACTTAGGAAAGACAAGTATCTTCTATTTCTTTGTAAAATGTGACTTCTAAAGCCGCTGGCCCCAGCCTCCTGGGGATGGTGGGGAGATTGTAAAAGAAGGCACTTAGAAAACTGGGTTTTTGAGAAGTGTTTATTTTATGAAAAGAAAGGGTTGGAAGACTATAATTTTTCTCCCCAATTCTACTGCTCAGTTATTGGAGTATTCCTCCCTCAGATTTCCTGATGGAATCTCCTCTTTCGAGTACAGATTCCGGCTCCTTTCCCAGAGTTTCTGCCTATCAGTTGTGCTCTACTCGTTAGCTTGTGAACGCTCGTGGGGTGATCCTGATAGCGGAGAGCAGCGCTGCTCACGGAGCCTTCCTTGGAGAACATTTTCTGCTGCTTTCGCTCTGAGGGCTTTTCAGAAAATGTGTCCACCAGGCCAAAGAGACTTAAATCTATTTTGATTGCCCATATTTCAGCAGAATCACTAATTTTATTGTAGTCATGATGTTCACAATAATTTGTGTATTTTTGATAGTAGCGCCAAAGTAGAAAACCTTTCTTGAGTCATTGTGGGGTTCTTAGATTTGTTTTTGTATTAATTTCAGTTTGGAGAAGGCCTGCTTTGTTAAGGCTGGACATTAGTTCTGCTATTGTCAACAGAACTCATATAGCCATATTTAGATTTAAAAAGGAATAGGATTGCATATGAGAAATTATTGATATTACAGGATTTACACAATTTTGTAATTTTATATTGTCATTGTGATTGTGAATCTCACTATTTTTTTTATTTTATTGATTTCAGAGAGGAAGGGAGAGGGATAGAGAGATAGAAACATCAATGATGAGATAGAATCATTGATTGGCTGCCTCCTGCCCACCCCCCACTGGAGACCGAGCCCTCAACCCAGGAAGCAAACCGTGACCTCCTGGTTCATAGGTTGGGACTCAACCACTGAGCCATACTATTTCTTAAAACGATCTTTAGACCCATTAAATATTTCTTAAATTGTTTTTCAAAGTTTTCAATGCTTTGCATATTATAAAGAAAATTGAACACAGAAATTAATTTATTAAAAATCTGTTTTCAGATGGGACTATACCTTAATGCACCTTGGCCATGAAATAGTTTACATAAAAATGATTGGGGATCATGTGTGTAAATTTTTTTCCTTTCTAGTCATACAAATATTTTTATTTCCTTTATCTGATTTTTAAGTATTTTCTTGAAATACCAATTTTGTTGCATGTTTCACATTTGTTCCTTTTTGATTGAGGAAATTTTTCTCTAATATTTTAAAAAACACATGTTTAAAGTGAAATGGCTAAATTCATTCTGTTTGGGGTTGGGGGAAGCTTTTGCTAATATTATTAATGGTAAGTAATAGTTCATATCAAATTACTGCCATTTACTGCAAGTTTGAAATTAATAATATTTTTCACCCAAGACTATGATTAACTCTTTGCGGAACTTCTGTTAACTTTTTTTGTGTGTGTGCCTTTGTTATGTACAGGGCACTCTAGAGCCTACAGCCCAAGGCAGGGGTCCTAGGTGTCCAGTTCTAAGAGTGGTCTTGCCCATTTCTCCTGGGCATGTATCATCATTTATATGACCATTTTAGGTTGTTTCTAGTTGTTTGCTTTTATAGAAGACATCACACAAACATTCTTGTTCCTGTATCAGTGCATGCTTGTCTGATTATGTCTTAAGGATACCATTTTCATCAAAGTGGAGATCTTTCATCAAAGGGTTTGACACATTTTTACTTACCATTTGGCACAAACAGTTTTATGAGATGTGCCAGTGCAGCTTACTGCAGGCACAGCCGAGACACTCTGTCATGATGTGCTTATGATAAGAGGGATTTTGTAACTTCTTGTTAGTGACATGCACTGCTTAACAGAGGATATTAACATTGAGTACTCGATTTCTGTGGCCACTGTCAGGTTCTTTAAGTCTGGGTGGAGGAGAGAGGCATTCTTCTCAGTTAATAGCAGGGCTGGTGATTTATGTATGGCCCCCAGAAAACCCAAGTGTGGTCGCTAATGTTCATTTCAGACCAAAGCACACACGAGGGATGCAGCCTTGTGCTGCGTGGGGAACCATTAACCATTTGTTTAGGGCAGTGGTCGGCAAACTCACTAGTCAACAAGAGCCAAATATCAACAGTACAACAATTGAAATTTCTTTTGAGAGCCAAATTTTTTAAACTTAAACTTCTTCTAACCCCACTTCTTCAAAATAGACTCGCCCAGGCTGTGGTATTTTGTGGAAGAGCCACACTCAAGGGGCCAAAGAGCCACATGTGGCTCGCGAGCCGCAGTTTGCTGACCACGGGTTTAGGGTATTGTTTGTATGAATTTTTCTTTTACTTCTCATTCCTTTGCATTGTAAGTATCCTTGGGCATTAACCCTGGGCCATAACAGTTATGGGGTGGTTGTTTTAATGGTAGGGATTTGGGTGACATGCAGCACTGGTGTGTGTGTGTGTGTGTGTGTGTGTGTGTGTGTGTGTGTGTGTGTGTTTGACTTGAAGGCTTATTATTCTTATTAATTACCCCCAGGAAGTCTTTCCATGAACTTTGAAATAAAAGTGTTGAGTGCTAGGTGCAGATAGCACTGCATCTTCTACGATGTTGTCATTTCATGCAGCCTTGCCTCTGTTTATTTCCTCTCCCATTTTGTTCTTTTAATGACTGGGCTAAGGGCCAGGGTATTCAGCCCTCCGGTAGTTTTCAGCCCCAAATTTGCAGATGTGGATAAGTGTGCCTTCTTTCTAAGCCTTCTCAACCTCGACACTGTTGACATTTTCAACCGGATCAGCCTTTGCATTTGGGGGCTGTCCTGTGCATTGTGGGGTGTTGAGTAAGATCCCTGGACTCTAATCCCTAGATACCTCCTCAGTTGTGATAACCAAAACCGTTTCCAGACATTGCACATGTTCCCTGGGGAGGGAGGGGCCGCAAAGTGGCTCCAGTTGAGAATCACTGTGCTGTGTCCATACTTTTATGGCCAAACATTAAAGTTGGGTCTCACTAGTATCCAAACCCTAAGTCATTGTTTATCATCTAAGTCGTGGGTTAAGTTGTTTGGTCTGGTTAGAATACCCACATCCGGCTGTACCCTCTGTCCAAGGCTTTTGCTGGTCCCTCTTCTAGAGTTTGACCTCTCACTCCCTAAGTTCCCTTTCAGATCCTCTCCCCAGAGCATTAGAATACTATATGTTACTAGAAGCCCAGCACGTGAAATCGTTTGGCCCCACCCACCTGCACGTGCCTCGCCGTGCACGCAGCCTCCTGGTGACCAGTCTTTGGTCGTTATGGTGTCATGACCACTGGGTTTTTATTATATAGATACTGTACAGAGTGATGTGACTGACAGTTCTCTAGAAGGTCATGTTCTCTGAAAGTTGAGAACATCTTGAACTAAGTTATATCTCCTGCGCTCTCCCCCAGGTATTTATTTCAGTTTTATTCTGGGATGCTTTTTTTTTTTTTTTTTAAACAATAGGCTCAGCAGTTGCCAGAATAGTACAGCACGGTCCAGTGTACCTGTCACCCAGCTTCCTCAGTGGTGACATCTTATATAACAGTAGTACAGTATCAAAACCAGGAAATTGACATTGGTGCAGTCCTCACACCTCGTTCAGATTTCACCTGTTTTTACACACACTTCAGTGTTTTCACATATATAGGTTTGTGTAACCACCAGCATGATCTTAATACGGAACTTTCCATGCTTTGTGCTAACCCGTGAGAAATATTCCCCCCTCAGTCCCTAGTCACTACTAATCTGTTCTTTGTGAGTTTGTCATTTGTGAGTGTTGTGTAAATGAATCAGACAGTATGTAAACCTTCTGAGATGGGACTTACCACTCAGTACCCTTGAGACCCACCCCTGTTGTTGTGTTCATGGACAGTTTGTTCTGTTTAATTGCTACATAGTGCTTCATTATTCTGGCATTCATTTAATACCTGTTGCTAACATCCATTATCGTTCTGAGGCTAACAGTCATTTGCATAATAAAGTACTCGTTTTGTCCCAGGGTTGTTAATACCCCAGATTCGCCTGGCCCCACTTATTTACTCCTTGTAGTAAATTGAAATGCTGTTGTCCAAGAATTTTCTGATCTGTGACACCGTTCTCAAGTCTTGTGAGGTAGATTCACTCAGACCCGGTGCATTCAAACTCTTGCTCATCGTGGTGCCAACTAGCAGATTCCGATTCCTGGTCTCTTTCCCTGAAACAGAAACTTCATGAAATGAAATGACTTTTGCATGGTTAGTGCTGTCAATGTCACAATCCTAACCTGTTACAGCCCTATGTGGCCTAGCCAGGTGAGTAAATGGATGCCGGAGTTTGCTAGAGCTAAGACTTCCTGGCCACTGAACGATAATGCAACAAGCTGTTCCTGACTTGGCTGGTGTGGCTCAGTGGGTTGGAGCGTTGTTCCATACGCCAAAAGGTGGCAGGTTTGCCGAAACCGGTTTGGCTCAGTGGATAGAGCGTCAGCCTGCGGACTCAAGGGTCCCAGGTTCGATTCCGGTCAAGGGCATGTACCTTGGTTGCGGGCACATCCCCAGTCGGGGGGGGGGGGTGCGAGAGGCAGCTGATCAATGTTTCTCTCTCATCGATGTTTCTAACTCTCTATCCCTCTCTCTTCCGCTCTGTAAAAAATCAATAAAATATATTTTAAAAAAAAAGGTGGCAGGTTTGATTCCCAGTCAAGGCACATACCCAGGTTGCAGGTTTGATCCCCGATTGGGGCACATGCAAGAGGCAACTGATTGATGTTTCTTTCTCACATCGATGTTTCTCTCTTCCTTCCTTTCTCTCAAATCAATTTTTAAAAAATTAAAAAAAAAAGGTATTCCTATCATCCATCAGTATCTCAGCAGGACTGAATGGAAAGGGGATTTGATTTCTAGGACTTCTAAGGCCACTGAAAGTGCCCTGACTTGAGTCAGGTGTATGGTAGTGGCAGCAGTGAGGGGGTCATCCTGTAGGAGGTGTGAGAAGAGATAGCCTCCACCCACTTGATCAGCCAGGGACTGGGCCATCCCGATACCCCAGTCCTGGGACACTATCTGAACTACCCTCACACATGTAGCCAATTACTGTGCCAGCCTACTAGGCTCTGTCTGTCACCACCTGGGTCTCTGATCTTGCTACCTTTTTCTTTTTATAATTAAATGGAGTCAATCCATTTCATACCTGGTCTTCCTCTTTTCCTGCTGCTTTCTATTTTCCCCCGCATTGTTGTCTTTTCCAGAGAACCCTGCATTGTCATGACGTGCCCAAAGTAGGACAGTTTGTCATTTTTTACTCCAGTGATATTTCGGGCTTAATTTAAATGAGGGACCCCCTTGTTGGTCTTTCTGGTCATCCGGGGTATCTGTAGAACTCTCTCCAATTCCATATTTCAAGAGAATCAGTGTTTTTCCTATCAGCCTTCTTCACTGTCCAGTTTTCCAATCCATACATAG
Source organism: Cnephaeus nilssonii (assembly GCF_951640355.1). Classification (NCBI taxonomy): domain Eukaryota; kingdom Metazoa; phylum Chordata; class Mammalia; order Chiroptera; family Vespertilionidae; genus Cnephaeus; species Cnephaeus nilssonii. Next base: position 98,441,539 of record NC_137073.1, read on the forward strand.
TAATTAAAAATAAGAGGCTGTGGATGATCTCCGCCTTGGTCTCTAATGGCACGTGTTTGCTCTTGGTGATCGTTCCTAATTCTCCCATTGCTGCCCTTGGAGCCTGTCTTTGGAAACCATGTATCTTTCCAAGGCCAAGTTGCCTGTGGGCATTTTCCACATCTAGTGGATGTGTTGTCAGAAGTGGAGTCTTCAGTAGGCACTATTGCTGAACTGCTTTCAGATTTTTAAGAAGATAAAAGTTAGCAGCCTCCCCACACTTTTACACATTTTTGCCTTGGGGTCATCAGAATACTGCTTATGAATCGTAGGTCCTGCGTTTCCAAAGATTTTCATTCTCTAGGGATTCTCTCAAAAAATAGGTGCCAAGTTCAACTTCAAAAATACGAAGTCAGGTGTAGGCTGTAATTTCTGACCTTAATTTTTTCAGCCCTTGAGAACCACCAGAATTCTTGGATGTTCCTCTTGGTAATGTGGTATTTTTTCAGCCATAACAGTTCCCTTCTTGCCTTTGTGCAGATCTGGTAGGTTAGCTTACTCTGTTTTAGGTCCTAAAACCATATTCACTTAAGGTTCTCTTTGCAAAAGCCCTGTGTCTTTCCTACAAATATTTCAAAGATGGAATCTCTTGTTTTTCAAAGTTACCATAAGAAGAAAAAACATTGGATAAAATGAGCTCTTGGTTGTGAAAGTAGGATGAGTGGATCCTATCATATTTTGGAGAATAAGCCAGTCAGGGGCTGTTTTGCCTAAGTTGTGAAGGGTCATTTGGACATCTGTCTCTCCAGCATAATTATTTCCCAGTATTTTATTTTAAAAAATTTAAAATATGAGTCATCAATTCTAAGAGGAAAAATGGGGAGCAAAACTCATCCTAGCTTGACTTTCCCAGGCCCTGTTCCTCTGCGGTTGTATGCCGTGCTCAGAAAGTGCTTTGGAAGTGGACAACCTCTCTCAAGGAGTTCAGAGAGCTCTGACGGGGCTGGAGCTCAGTCTTTACGCTCCTGTTATTTCTGCGATATCAAGTGGATTCCTTTTACCCGGAGGCACAGAGTACTGGGTTACTTTACCGAACATCTGCCACAGATGATGGGGTCAGAAATATAACTGAGGTTGTGTCTTTTAAGTCTCTTAAAATCCCCACAGGCTCATAAACCTCCACCAGATCCCTAAATGGTAATCTTTAGAGTTGGCGTGTGCATATGAGACAGGAAATGGGCTATCCTCAAGAGCTAAAGGCCCCGGGAGGGTTTTCTTTCGCGTTATTGAAAAATGTTTGATGAAGTTGAAGAGCTATTCCCTCCAGGAAAACAGAATTCTGGAAGCTTATTTATTTATTTATTTTTATAAAGGGTATATTCTATCTTTACCTTACTGAGGACAAAATTACCTTTTAAAGAAAAAATATTTATTCTAGTAGTGTTCTCTAAGTCGTCAGTGGTTTATTTGTCCAAGGAAGAAATATGATGTATCATTAGGATTTGATGTCCTGAGGGACTTTGGTAACAAATTGAATAAATGGAACTCAGACCCGGCAGGTGTGGCTCAGTGGTTGAGCATTGACCTATGAACCAGGAGGTCAGGGTTCAATTCCCATTTTGGGCACATGTCCAGGTTATAGGCTCGATCCCCAGTGTGGAGCTTGCAGGAGGCAGCCGATCAATGATTCTCTCTCATCATTGGTGTTTCTGTCTCTGTCTCCCTCTTCCTTCTTCTCTGAAATCAATACAAATAAATTTTTTTCAAAAAGGAACTCAGCCTTGGGGCTTAACCAGGGTTTGTTGTTTTTTTTGTGTTTTTTTTGTTGTTGTTGTTGTTCAGCCTTCATGTCCCCTACATTTTCTTTTAACTGGTTTAAATTTATTAATCACTTACCTTATGTGGATTATTTATTTAATCTCCCCAACAGTCTTAATGTGGTTGGTACCATTCTCCTCTACATTTTACATAGGAGATATACGGAGTCTTAGAAGTTGAGTAATTTTCCCAAGCTCGCACAGCTGGGAAGTGGAGGAACCAGGATTTGAACCCAAAGATGGAACTTGGATTCATGTGGAGGTGCTGGTAGTGGGTCTTGTAGATAGAAGGAGGTCTGGATAGCATCTGTGTGGAGATCTTTGGGAATGTGTATTTGCTTCTCCAAAGTCATGTGATGCAAGCGGGGAAGAATTACCCATTTTTGCCAGCAACTGGAGTAAGGAATAGAAATTTTCCTGTAATCCATCAGAGCGTAAACACAGTCCTCTGATTGTTAATGTGATGGCAGCAAGTGAACACTCGTAGGTGAACACTGTTTGGGAAGAAGATTCAAAGACTAGTTCCAATGAAACTTTTATAGGTTTCTGGGGAGCATCTCTACTGAAGGAGAAGGTCACACTAGATTTCTTAAGTCATTTGTCATGGCTTTTGTCTGGTTCTGACAACCCCCAGCTTCCCGTGAAGTGATGCCGCGAGAGGCATGTTTGCTTTGGAATCTGTGGGCAGTTTTGTGAATCTTGCTTGTCATCTGCAGAGCGGACAGCTGCTGTCCGCCTTGTGGATGTCAGCGGCCCTCATCACAGATGTGGGCATTTGAGCTATTCATATCTTCCTCAGCAAAGAGGGAGAAAAGTGCCGCTTCATCCCCGTTCAGGGATACATTTTCTTTTACAGGGCTTTTTTTTTTTTTTTTTTAAAGACAAGTTTTAGGTTCATAGCAAGCAATAAAATTTTAAGGAACTATTTGGGAGATCGACCTTCCTTCAAGTGAGGTGAGAAGTTTAAAAAGTAATTAATGGTTTACATTGAAATCGACTTTTCAAAGCTGTAATTTAGTTAAGATGGTGATATGGTAGCTGCTAATGTTTTTCATTCCTAACAAAGACAGATTCTGTAGTTTACCAAGAAGAGTCTGGCGTGGTGGTATCAGCAGGTGTGTTCTTCCTCGTAAAATGTGCAGTCTGGATGCTGGTAAGGGCTGGGCAGATCTTTAGGAATGGGATTAGAATTATGTTTTATATAGAATCGTGGTTCTCAGCTTGGGGCAATTTTGCCTTCCTGGGGATATTTAGTGATGGCTGGAAACATTTTTGGTACTTCCCACCAATGTGCTATCAGCATAGAGGGGATAGAAGCCAGGGATGCAGCTAAACATCCTCAAATGCACAGGACAGCTCCCCACAGCACAGATCGATTCAGTCCAAATGCCAACAGTGCCAAGCTTGTTCCTGTAGTGTACTTTTTAGAGGCATGTATGCACATGTCTGTGCGTATGATACATTCATCTGATTTTTAAAAAATTAATTTCAATGTCAGAATTATATTTTATAGCTTACCTATACTATATATCTAGATCTATAGATATGTTAGGTATATATATTAATATATTTTTATTGATTTCAGAGAGGAAGGAATAGGAAGAGAGAGATAGAAACATCCATGATGAGAATCATTGATCGGCTACTTCCTGCAAGTCCCCCACTGGGGATCGAGCCCAAAACCCGGGCGTGTGCCCTTGATCGGAATCGAACCTGGGATCTTTCAGTTCTCAGGCCGACGCTCTATCCACTGAGCCAAACCGGCTAGGGCTATGTTAGTTATATTTATTCCAAAATTGATTTCTGTAGTATTTAGTGAAAAGTCAATATACTTAGTAGGTATAAAAATGTATATTTATATAGTGAGATATAAAGTTATTTTTTTCCCAGGCTTCCTTAACTATGAGCTTGCACTTGATCCTAAAACAGCAGGGAAATAGACAATTGGACAAGTTGTGTCATCGAACACCAGGAAACCCGATACGTGTTTCTGAGACGGAAGGAAGCTAGGGAGGGCCAGCATCAGAGATCTGCACTCTGCTCTCTGGACCTCCCCTGATAATAACCAAGCACTCAGGTTACCGATCTTGATAAAGCAAGAGGCGGCTTCTTGGAACCAGTCATAAGTGAAACTCCACACCTTTCCTTTTCCACCTCTCTCAGTTTGGATGAGTAAGGGTGTGATTTTGTTCTTTCTGCTTAATTTTCACCTGGCATGTTGCTTCCTTGCAAGCCACAGGAATGAATCACCGAAAGCTTGATAAAGGCTGTTGAATGAGCAAGGAGAACTCTTCATTTGCTGAAAATAATTGGGAGAATATTTAGAAGTTTACACCCTTACAGCTCTCCCCAAACCTCCAGGCAGGAGGGAAATTAAGTTGGGTTTGTTTTAAAGTTCCTGGGTTTAATCTGTGGTTTAGGAGTGAGCGGTTTTTTAAAAATTTTATTTTAGTTTTATTGAGATATAATCGACGTATAAAATTGTAAGATGTTTAAAGTGTACATTGTGGTAGGAGTGAGTTCTTTCCATGTTTCTCCTCCCCCCCCCTCCCCTTCTAGCAGAAGGACAGACGAACACAATTTAATCTGATGTTCTTTTGACCTTGTTGCTTTTTAACATGTAAGATGCTATAAATGAGACATCTTCCTAGATGAACTGTAGTATCAGGCATGCTTTGTTTATCGATTGGGAATCATTTAAATGGACTCTGCAGGACTCCAAATGGGGTGTTTCATTTGTTAGAATAAGGGTCTGTGCCACTATCTGCTGACACACAGTTAACTTAAGTGGATAACTTGTTGGGCGTTAGCTGACCCTGACATAGAATGAAGGTTTCTGGAGATGGCTCCTGATGGAAGTCTGGGCTTGATAGGTCGGTAATGAGGCTTCAGCGATGACACTGTCACCAATTAACACTCTGACCAAGCCATTCAGCTTGTAAGGGACCAGCACCAAGTACTTATTCTCCCACTCCGTTAATTCAGATTAATAAGCAACCTGAGTATGGTGAGCAGTTTCTTTGCTTTAGAGATCACTGCTTGTTAAAAGACCACTGTTGGTGGAATTCAGCATGAGTCAGTTGTGCCAAGGGACCTGTGAGGGACCCGGCAGGTGTGAGACTAAGGCTATGCTAAAATCGACATCTAGGCTTAGTGGGATTCCCACCCCTGCCTTACTGAGACCATGATGTCATGGAAGGGGGCACCAGAGGACCCGGAGGAAGGACTGTTGATTAACCCATGAACCTGAAACGTCCCTAAGGTTTATCCAGTCGCTGTAAACTTCTAAAACTAGCAAGAATAGAGTATATTTATGAGACATTTACCTGGTAGCATTTACTGTGCTAAACCCTTTATATACATCATGCAATTACGGTAAATCCTCTGCATGTTAGCAACTATTGTTAATCTCAGATAGAGTTGATCAGTTGTGGCTTTGAGAGACGAAGTTACTAGTTAAGTCACAGCTGGGAGATGGAATTCCAAGGTTTTTTGTGTGACTTTGGAGCCTGTGTTCATGTTTTCTTCTTCTGAGTTGATGTCTCAAGAGCTTATCAGAGTCTCCCGGCCAGGTGCATTGCCAGTCTGCAAGATTTTCTGTGGATTTATCAAATGTTTGGACTTTTCTTACTGCGATATGATCCCACCCTGGGCAGCGATCATGTTTCAAGGTTATTTTCATGGCTTGTGTACCCAGATTGAGGGTGTGTTTTGTCTAGGGCTCCCTCAAATATAGGACATATCTGGGGCTAGAAACTCAACATTGCAAGTGGACAAAACAAAAATAGTGGCTTCAGCAAAAATAACAGGTCTACAGAATTAACCGTGGGCCACTTAGGCTTCCGTGGACATCCCTGGTCCTGGGATGTGATGGGACGTAGTGATTTGTTCTTTTGCTGGCTGCTCTCTGATAGCCTAGACCCGTGGTCGGCGAACTGCGGCTCGCGAGCCACGCGCGGCTCTTTGGCCCTTGAGTGTGGCTCTTCCGCAAAATACCACGGCCTGGGCGAGTCTCTTTTGAAGAAGTGGGGTTAGAAGAAGTTTAAGTTTAAAAAATTTGGCTCTCGAAAGAAATTTCAGTCGTACTGTTGATATTTGGCTCTGTTGCCTAATGAGTTTGCCGACCACTGGCCTAGACTTACTGATGACGGATATCATCGTTCGGTTCTTTTACAAACGGGTCCTGCGGGCTTCGTAGGGTGTTCCAGCAGGAGCTCATGAAGTTCCCTGGAAGGTGTCACGGGTCAGAATCACACAGAGTGACTGTGTGGCCAGCAGGTGGGATGAGCAGAGTGGACCCCAGCGGTGAGTTCTCTATGTCTGGCTGCTCTAATACTGGGATCAGACAGATGTTGCTCCGCCGGACATTCCTATTGCCCAAGTCCATGGCCCCAGGTGCCTGCTATAGATGGGTGTCATATCTTGTTTCTTGCCTCACTGAAATGAGAGAAAATGTTCAACATTGAGGTGCAGAGTACCCCCACGATGGAGGTTCTTCCTTCTGTGGGGCCTCCTCAGCAGCATCCTCGACACCCCCTGCCCCGCGCACCCCAAGTGGGTACAGGCTTGGCTTTGCCTGTTGTATTTAGAGCTCTCATTGTTGCTGTCCTTATTTTTGAACTTTAATACCCATGGATGTATCGTGGTTCTGACTGGTCCCTTTTGTTCTGACTCCAGAGCTGCTGGTCCCCGGGCCACGCCCACCCCAATCACACAGAGTGGCCCCTGCTTAGGCCACTGCCCAGGGTGATCATGCTTCTGTGTAGAACCGCCCCCTCCCGCCCTCCTCCCCCGTCTCTGACTTGTTGCCATCCCGGGGTCTCAGTGATGACGGTTCTTAGCAGGAGTCTCCGCCCTGCAGATGCTATTTCTCCAAGACAGGCCTGGGAAGGAGGAGATTCTCCCCGGGCAGAGCTTGAAATGAATTATTCAGTCTTGAGTGTCAGGTGGCCAGGCGAGGAGAAGCAGGACAGCATAGTTTGACATGTTCACCAACAATTTATGGAACAGTGGCCTGCATTTCCTGGCAGAATTACCGTGTATCCCACTCCCTGCATTATTGCTAGTCAGAGAAGAATCGATGGTATCACTCAAGGTTTGGGTTTTTAAAAGTGATTGGCAAGAGTTTTAAGAAAACATTGAGAGCTGCTTGTGTACCTTTTCTATTTGGTGAGTTTTTAGCACCTTTCAATTCTGAACATGAAAGTCGTTTGTTTTATATCTGGGGAAAGCAAGCAATTTTTGATATTTGTGTTAGGATAGCAATCACAAAAGATTGGAAGCGCTGTGGGAGATGTAGGCTCCTTTTTGGTGAGCTTGACAAACACTGAAGGGAAGATATAATCAGTTTTTTTGCTTGTTTGTTTTTGAGGGATACACAGAATTTCCTTGCATTCTGGCGTTCCGTTGGCAGCCAGCCAGGAAGCATGCCTTTAGCTCAGAAATGATCCCAAACCAAAGTAATGGAAAAAGTCTGACTTGCTGGAGGCTGAAATTCAATATCAAGGTGGTGACATGGTGTGTGTGTGTGTGTGTGGGTGTATGCATGCACATGCACGCAAGGGTGTGTGCACTGGCATTAGTGGTGGGGCAGGGTGGCGGGTGAAAGCTGTTGGAAGCCTTAACCCCTGGCAGCTATAAATAGAATACTTACTCACTTGAATGGCTAAAATTCATGCTTTTAAAAAGGGCTTTATTCTGCCATTTGGTCAGAATTAAGATTTGATTCAATATATTATGTCCAAGACTGGCTTAAGAACGTACTCATTTTCTTTTTGATTTGAGCCAAGTTAAATTAAGAGCGTTGCTCGACAAGCCCATTAAAAATTGAAACACTTCCCTTCAAAAGCTTACGCTGAATGGAGGCACTATGCACAAAATAATACATTTTTTTAAAACCCTATATTGAGACCCAGAATCCATGAGGCAGTATGTAAAAGGGTTGCAAATCCTGGACCACAGGGCCCAGCAGGTAAGGAAAATGAGTGAAATGAGCCAGCTTGTGGGCAATAGGGCCTGGTGGGGACTGTGGTTGACAAGCTCACAGATCTGGGAGAATTAAGGCTCAGTGTTGCCACGCCTTCTAGTTTTTAAAGAGAGGCCAGATATGTAGATGTCTTAGAATTATTCCAATTTGGAAAATGTTGAGAGGTAATGCAAAACACTGTTTTAAAGTATAGTCTTCTAAAAAATTTACTGATTTGAGAGAGAGAGAGAAAGGGAGAGGGAGAGAGGGAGAGACATTGATTTGTTGTTCCACGTGTTTACACATTCATTGGTTGGTTCTTGTATGTGCACTCACCAGGGATTGACACCACAACCTTGGCGCATCGGGACTATGCTCCTGCCAACTGAACTCTCCGGCCAGGGCCAGACATTCTGGGTTTTACTGAGTGGGCCACACAAAACTTGACTGGGGCTTGTACTCTCTAAAGAGTGAAGAAGTTACCATTTGCAACAGCATGGATGGAACTGGAGAGCATTATGCTAAGCAAAATAAGCCAGTCTGAGAAAGGTAAATGTCACATAATCTCACACATATGTGGGATATAATGATCAACATAATGTGATGAACAAAAATAGATCCAGAGACAAATGGCAGGGGAGGTGGGGGACGGGGGTTAGAGAGCAACCAAAGGACTTGTATGCATGCATATTAGCATAACCAATGGACACAGACACTGGGGTGGTGGCGCCTTGCCCAGGGTGGGAATGGCTGGTGGTGGTGGTGGTGGGGGGGGTGTCATTCGGGAAAAAGACATAATGTAAAACTTTAGACAATAAAAATAAATAAACAAATAAATAAAAAAAGAGTGAAGAAGTGATACTTAACTTTGGAGCAAAGAAAAGGAATGGGATGGCTTGCATTTTCCTTTGAGTTAGTTTTATCTTGCTTCCAAAAAATATTTACTATATTGTGAAACTGTTTTGAGAGGATGGTATCTAGGTTACATTTCTGCACTTTCAGAATGGATCCCCATGTTATTCAGGCTTTTTGGCCCATTCCTTACATTTTTACGTAAGGAATAGAAGCTGGGATAGAAGCTGGATAATTTTGTCTTTGAAAGGGGAAAAAGGTTAAAAGTTCACTCTGCTCTTTCTGCTCTTTTTGTGAGGTTTGGAGAGTTGAATGCCATACTAAGATTCTGTCCCAGCCCCCCTCTCACTTAGCATTCACTCACAGTGACTGAGGACTCCCCCGCAGAGGGTAGGTTAGAGGGGAAGGTTGTGGAGGCACACTGCCCGGGTTTGAACACTGTCCTCCTACTGCCCAGTGTATGACTTTGGGCAAGCTAGTCACCGTTCAGTGCCTCATGCTCCTGTTTGTAAAATGGGTTTGATCATAACTGTCCTGCCTTAGTCAGCTTGAGTCACCACAACCAAATACCACAGACTGGTGGCTTAAACAACAGACGCTTCCTTTCCACAGTCTGGAGGCTGAAAGTCCAAGGCCGATTTAGTTTCTGCAGAGAGCTCTTTTCCTACAGAGAGCTGCCTTGTGGTTGTGACCTCAGCATAGAAGGGAGAGAGAGTGTGCTGTGTGAGTGTGGTCTCTGGTGTCTTTTCTCAGAAGGTCCCTAATACTATTGGGTCAGGGCTCCATCTTTATGACCTAATTTAACCTGCAAATAAAACCCCAAAGTCATTAAAGAGTCATTCTCCATTCACCCCTTCCCCAGCAATTGCCAGAATAGGTAAGTCTCTATGGATTTACCTATTCTGAATGTCTATATATATAAAAGCCTAAGCTACCTTTACGACCTGGTCGACCCAACGACCGGTTGACCGGTCACTATGACACGCACTGATCACCAGGGGGCAGACGCTCAACACAGGAGCTGCCCCCTGGTGGTCAGTGCGCTCCTATAGCCAACCTCCCGCGGCTGGCCAACCTCCCACAGTCCCTCCCCCCGGCTGGCCGGCCCCAATCGGCCCCTATCGGGACTGGGCGAGATGGCCCCGATACTCCAGATCGCCGTCCAGTGAATTCGTGCACTGGGCCTCTAGTTTCATATAAATGGAATCATGTAGTATATATGACCTTTTGTGTCTGACTTTTCACTTAGCAGCATGTTTTCAAGTTTCATTCACTTGGTTGCTTGTAGTATTTCATTCCTTTATTTTTTCTTAAAGTTTTAATTGATTTTCTTTAGAGAGAGAGAAAGGGAGAGCGAGAGAGAGAGAAACATCCATGAGAGACAAACATCGTTGATTGGCTGCCTCCTACAGGCCCCCTACTGGGGACTGAGCTGGAAACCTGGGCATGTGCTCTGACCTGGAATAGAACCAGTGACCTCTTGGTTTATGGGTCGACGCTCAACCACTGAACACACTGGCCCAGCTCATTTCGGTTTATGGCTGAGTAATATTCCAGTGTTGGCTCCTTTTTTAAGTATAAATGTGTATAAAACACATTGTATAATATGTCTATATGTTTTTAATACATCTCACATATATAATGTACATATTGATTTATCTCTGGTAAGAGATATTTGGCTCTGTTGACTAATGAGTTTGCCGACCACTGTCCTGGTTTAGAAGGTCAGTTTTCCACCTAGTGATGGCAGAAACCTTCAGGATGGGGGTGGAGGAGCAGAAGGTTTGGAGAGATGATAGGGCGGTTTCGGCCATGCTGGCTTCCGGCATCTGGTCCTTGGTAGTTAATGATTTATAATGGCCTTAAGATCTCACTCCTGTCCTGGCCCCCACTGCTCTCAGTCGTTACCTTGAGTTCACGCCCCTTGAGAGTTTGGATAAATTCAGTTCAGAGCTGTAACTGTCCTAGCAAATCAATTCACTAAAGGCTGATCTCTCCATTCAGAAGTGTGTAGTCTGAATGTACAGTGATGAGAAACTGCTATTTTATTTTCATTAAAAAGCTTGATTGAAAAATGAAAAAAACTGAATAAATGAAACTGCTTCTGGGGGGGGACTCGATGGGCCTGAAATAGCCCCTGGTCTAAAGGAACAATGGCTCTCAGTGGGGTCATTTGCCACCGCCTGGAGGTTACTTGGCAATATTTGCAGATAGTTTTGCTTGTGGAGTTAGGGGCAGGGTTAACAAGTGAACAGAAGCCGGGGAGGCTGCCAACCTTCCTGCGGTCACAGGACAGCCTCCCACAAGGAAGAATCAATTGGCCCCAAATGTCAGCGGCACTGATGTTGGGAAACCTGCTTTAGGCCCTTCCTTCAGCCCTAGGCGAACCTGCGCTCCTCATTCCAGTCTACAGAGATGTGGCCGTGGGGTGGTGGGGGGATGACCAGTGTGGACCCTACCCCTAGTGACCCCCGGGGGTGTCCTGATCGAGGCCTGGGAGCAGCTGTTCCTTCAGGGGGTGGGCGCCTTCAGGGGGTGGGTGCCCAGGGGGTGGGTGCCTTCAGGGGGTGGGTGCCTTTCAGGGGGTGGGTGCCCAGGGGGTGCCATCAGGGGGTGGGTACCTTCAGGGGGTGGGTGCCTTCAGGACTTGTAACCGGATACGGGCTTCGTGTGAGAGAGAGACTGTTACCGTTTTTTGTGAAAATGCCAAGTATAAGAATCTCTGTTGCCTCTGACAGGGACTGCCGATGAGGATGTGTCCATCCTAATCTGTGGGGGCTTCTCTTCCCTCTTTTTGTTTCTTTCTGATTTGCCATGGAAGATATGGAACAGGAAATCGGACTCAACAATTGCTGGATTGTTCTCCCTCCTCAGATGTCACTTTGTTCGGAAGCGTCTCTTAAGTCCCCACAGCGTTCATCCTGGACCCATACATTGTCCCGTGCGGGTAATGCACAGGATGATGTGTGTAAAGGCTCTCTCGGCCACTTAGTATCTTTGAGATCAGGGGTTACATTTCTTAGTTCTTCCCCTAGCCAGGGAGTTTATTCTTTAAAGCAAACAAAGGATCAGTGGGTGTCGTTGGGTTCCTGAGAACCATAAACACGTCTAAGGCCGTGGTCGGCAAACTCATTAGTCAGCAGAGCCAAATATCAACAGTACAACGATTGAAATTTCTTTTGAGAGCCAAATTTTTTAAACTTAAACTTCTTCTAACGCCACTTCTTCAAAATAGACTCGCCCAGGCCGTGGTATTTTGTGGAAGAGCCACACTCAAGGGGCCAAAGAGCCGCATGTGTCTCGCGAGCCACAGTTTGCCGACCACGGGTCTAAGGTAATGCTGCCTTTGGCTTTGGCAGCCCCTAGAGCGGAACTTTCTCACTTTGGGGCACTTGGCAATCAGTGGATCTGATGGGGCGCATTGCCCTGCAGGCTGAGGCGGCTCCTGCCACCAGGGGAAGGCTGCCTGTCAGGGAGGTGGCTCTGGCAGGGGACTGCAAGGGCAGGAACAGTTTGAAGAGGAGGAGGGTTTCAAGGTCACTGAGGGCGATGACTACTCTCAGCAGACAACAACATAAGCTTTGCAGAAGGAGACCAGACAAATGGCTGAGGTGGAGTATACGGATTTCATTCTTGGAAGTGTTTCCTGAGAGTTGGGAAGCCAAGTGCGTGTTGGTTTGTTTAGAGACGGTCAGACCCATCTCTACAAAAGGGCTTAGACCGCTGTCTACAGCAAGCATGATTCTTTCCCTCATGTTATGCGGGTCAAATATGCAAGACTCGCCTTATAGAGGCTTTGGGCTCCCTCCGGAGTTTGCGTTTTAAGCGATTTAACCTGATAGCCAACCCAGCGTCCTCTCTTTTACAAATACTTAGCTCAAGAAACACAGATCCTTACTCTCCTTTAAACACACAATTGCCCTTTGTCTTTTTATGTGCACTTCCTGTGCCATTTATCTCTCTGCATTTTATTATGACTGTTTTCTGCATTTACGGGTTTTGTCTCTGATTAGATTAAACTCTGAGAGTGTACTGTCTTATCCATTTTCAGGCCCGGGGAGCAGTTCTCTCTGCCAGGCATCAACATCCATTTACTCCTGCATTTCCTAAATTTAACCCCTTCACTGCTCTGCTGATCAGAGCTGATTCGCAATTCGTGTGATAGGAAACTGTGTCTCAGGAAAGCCAAGTGATGGGAGAGGCAGAATGATGAGGAATTTGGAGGATGAACTTGCCTGGATATAAATAATTTGATGGTATATACATTTTACGTTAATAAAGCTGTTCTTTTAATAAAAGAATGGGGGGAAAAAACCCAGTGCCACTACCTGTTAGCTGTGGGATTCGGGGCAGGTTCTTTAACTGCTCTGTGCCTCATTTCTCACATCTGTTAAAGGGGGCAATATTAGTTGTTTGTGTTCATTGCTGGTGTTAGAATTAAACAAGTTAGCTCATGGGAAGTGTTTAGAACAGCGGCTGGCAGACATGTCTGCTGTGACTGTTATTCTCCAGGGTAGCCCGTCGGGGCATTGGAGTCTGGTCTGCCGAGTTCTGAAGCCCATGCCCTCATCTTTGAATTCTGTGTCTTTCTTGGCCCAGAGACTGGCAACGGGGGCTAAGTCAATATTTGTAGAATGAATGAACGCATTTGGAATTTTGGGCGGTGGTGCTTCCCTAGGTAAAACGAGTTTGCTAAACGTTGAGACCCTACCTTGGGATTCATGGAAGAAACAGAACACCAGGTCAGCGCGCTGGAAAGTCCTCTTGTATACCTCAGCCTGGGTTGCAAAAACAAACACTTCGCAAATCAGTCATTTTAAAGGAACGCCCACCCATGTGGAAACGATGGCCTCATGTTGGTCTGGCTCTAGAGCTGCCAGGGAGCCAGGCACTCGGGCTGGGGTGGCGGTGGAATTCCTGTGCCCTCTCTGCCGTCTAGAAAACCTGTCTGGCCAGCACTGGAGGTAGCACGGTGGGGCTGGGCAGTGAGCGGACCGGTGCCTGGGTCCCTGGGTCCGCTGGCACTGACTTGTCACTGTAGGGACTCTAGCAGAGGGCGGGCGCTGCTAGGTAATCAGGATCTGAAGTGTTTTAGGGGGTAGCTATCACTTGTATTATTGGCTTCCACAAGTGTGAACCCCAGAAACTGTAATGCCAGTCTTCTCACCTGTTTCAGTGCTGTAGAGATAAGCTTAAGGGAGTGAGTTGGACACAAAAGGTCAAGGCCATTATTAATAGGAGAGGGCTGGCAAAGGACAGGTGCACTCGCCTGGCAAAGCGTCCAGATGGGTGGAGTTGATGCTGAAGCCCACCGTGTCCTCGGGTCTTCGTGATGAGTCTGTCCTTCTGTCTTTCCTTGCAGAGGTGGTCCTGCCTCTTCCTTCCCCCGCCCCATCTAGCAGGGCGGGCTGGCATTGCAGGAGCTACTTATGCACTGATTTCTCCATCCGGGTACAGAGGTGCAGGAGCTACTTATGTACTGATTTCTCCATCCGGGTACAGAGGTGCAGGAGCTACTTATGCACTGATTTCTCCGTCCGGGTACAGAGGTGCAGGAGCTACTTATGTACTGATTTCTCCGTCCGGGTACAGAGGTGCAGGAGCAGAGGTGATTGTGTTGGGGGAGCAGGCCAGGGCCTCCCAGGGGAGGTGATATTGATGCCCAGGCTAGAAGAGTGCAATGGTATCGCTGACAGAGTAGTGGGGAGAGGCTCCGCATGGCTGAGACCTGAGAAAAAGTCCAGACGAGGCTGGAGGCGGGGAGGCAGGGGCCAGAGTGCCCATGGTCCACAGGCCACAGGAGGGATTTTGTCCAAGTGTAAGGGCTTTAAATAAGAAGGGATGTGGGTCTGCAAGGACTACACTGGCTTCCTGGTGTCGCATAAATTAAAGAGGGACAGGGTGGGGTGTGGGACCAGGGCGGGGGGCATCGGACAGGGGAAGGTGTTGAGAACAGATGGTCTAACTGGGTCTTTGTCCCTGGATGGCGCAGGCCATGCTTTGAAAAGCCAGTTTGCCTCTCTGAGCAGTTCACCTCCCTGCTGAGTACTGGGTGGTGGTGGGGTGGGCGGGGGGGGGGGGGGGGGGATTTTCAAGTTTTCTCTGCAGTCAGTCTTTCTTCTGATCCCTATTCCAGACTACAGGGTAGTTATCACTGCTGCTCAAATACCTTCACCTTCTAACCTAGAGCTCACGGAGACCCCAGTTCAAAATACATTTGCCTTAGACTCTTTCCTCTTCCTCTGTTATCACATTAAAAATATCTGGTCATGGTTGGGAGGAGGAGAGGGCAGTTTTGGGGTGAAAGCACATGCTTTCTGCTGCTTGATGTATATATATAATTAATTGTCTAGTTTAGTTTGTCTTCACTCTAAATCACCAATAACTCAGTTAATGAGCTGACATATGCAATTAAGAGTTCAAGAATTTCTAAAACATTGCTGTTGAAATTGCTGCTGGTTTTATATTACAGTAAACAGATATGTTTTTCTTCCTCCCTTGGGTAAAAAAATGTCATGGGTATTTATGTGCCAAGTTCCCCAATGCTGTTTAATCATCTTATATAATGGGCATGTAGAATTTACATTCTTAGAGCAATTCTAATTTATCACATGCTTTTATTATTTCAGAGCTAGAGAAAAAGAATGTTCTTTATTTCCCCCAAGTGAATGTTGAATAGGTTAGGGTGGGGCAGGTGAGGTGATGAATAATTCATACATAGCTTTGCTGGTTGTCCCTGGGGAAGTTTGTTCCTTAAAATGAGAAAAAGCAAACTAAAAGGAGACCCCCGCCTCCCCTCACCCCATCTTAGCTCACATATAATGACGTCTCTAGATTCTAGTGTCTAGAACTTTGTGATCCAGTTCAGTGGGCAATTAAAATACGGCTGTTCTGAAGTGAGATGTGCAGGGTCTAAAATACGCCCCCAGACTTTGAGAATTACCATGAAAAACATAGGCAAAATGCTCATTCATACATTTTTATATTGATTACAGGAGGAAGTGATAGTATTTCGCACCTCTAGGGTTAAATAACAGATAGTATTCAAGTGAAATTTACCTGTTTCTTTTTACTCTTTTATAAAATGTGGTGGCTAGAAAGTTTAAAATCTGACACGTGGCTTGCCTGAATTCTGCTGTGAGCATTGGTCTCAAAATGCACTGAGCCAGGAGGCAAGCAGGGCTCAGAGGGAGTGAGCAGGGAGCTCCTGAAGGTTTTAGCTCCGGAGTCTGTGAGCTGCTGGCCATAAGTCTTGCTGCTCGTCCCCCAAGGAGAACGCACCCCTTCCTCCATTGCTGTGCTGCTCGGGCCTCCCCTGCCTGCCAGCAGAGGTTCTTAGGAGAAGTCTGCTTATCTGCCAGCCCTGATTGATGACAGCAGGAGGGCACGCATACTTGCGGGTCAGCTCTTTCTTAGAACAAAAAGAGTTCAAGGAGTACTTGAGATTGGGAGGGCCTGGAGAGTTTTAGTGACAGTCATCAAGTGCTCGATAGCACTGGGTGGGTTGCCCAGGATCTTTCTGAATTCTGGGTTAGCCACCGAGAACATTTGATCCTTGCTAGTTTTCAGTGGTCCCCTGGCATTTAAACAAACCTCTTTGGGGTGGGGGAGGGGGGCTTTTGCTCTTCCCTGTCAAGTGAGGGGTTTGGACCCTTTTGGTTCCGACCTTCTAGGTGATGCTCGATCTCGTGGCCCAAGCAGGATGTCCCCAGGGAGAGCCGTCACTGTAGCCTGTCAGTGGAGGCAGTGGAGAGGAAGGGTTGTTTCTCAGGACTTCCGGGGTCTGTTGACAAACCCCAGTGGCATTTGTTGGGAAAGCAGAGGAGTTTGGGTTGTAAGGACATGGGGCCTTCCAGTTTGCCTGGTGGTAGCAGGAGAGAGCAGCGCACCACGGACGTGCTGTGAAGATCTCTTGGCATTTGAAAAACCGAGGTGTGGGCTTACACACAGATGGATGAGCATGGGTTTATCTGGGGATGCTGAATCCACACACCGCCTGTAGGGCCCTTTGCACATGTCTTGGAATGGGATATTTGGAATTCCATTGCCTTTTCTTCAGGAGTATTGCAGAGTCCCTAAAGAACGCTAATTAAGGACATTTTCTTTAAAAGGGTACATTTTTAGGGGATGGTTAGCAAGCCAGTTTTGGTATCGGTGCAGTTTTGTGGGAACTTCTAAAATAATTTTTAAGTGGCCTGCTTCAAAATGACTTAACTTATTTCAGAACAAATATGTGGATCGCAGTGAGCGTTGGTTTTGGGGAGTGAATAAGTGTAGAGGTGTATGTCAGCATTGTATAGTACATTACTCAGGAGCACGGCGTTCTGTTTGGTGACAGAATAACGAACTTCACTTTTCTCTCCCTCCTCTTCCTGGTTTTGCTGGGACCTAATGCTTTCCCCTGGAGGGCAGCTGCTTAGATTCATGGTTTTAAACCCAGTGCTCTTTGTTTAAGCTGGTGTTTGCTTTGTGCAGACCCCTTGTTTCCTGGGAGTCGACCAGGGCTGAGAGTCACTGAGTTGGTGAATGTGCGGATGGGGGCGGGGAAGGAGCCCTCAGCCTTCACCCCCACCGGGCCCAGAACCGGGCCCAGAACCGCCGTGGAGCCACGGAAGACCCAGCGCCTGCCCTCCCAGGGGCGCACATCTGGACTGGGCCCCTGGACTCTGGCGAGGTTAAAAGGCTTTTGATTCTGCGGTGAAGTCAGGGACGAGAGTCTCCCTTCTGGGCGTCTCTATCCCTGGATAGTTGCCTGGACGTGTGCTTGGCCTGGCATCTGAGTTATGACTTCCTCTGCCTGCAGGGACTTTCCTTCGGTGCGCCTGGGCGGTGGCACAGGGCCCTGTTTTGCAGAGAGAAGCAGTGGGGCCAGGTGGATGGCTTAGGAGCAGAATCCTGCCTCCTCGGTGGAGCCCTCGCCGGGCCCTGCTTGGCCTGCTCATCCTGCGCCCAGGCCCACCCTGTCTAGAGGAGGAGCCCTCTCTACGGGTTCACCATAGGGGTTTTTATTGTGGGCATGCCCTTGCTTCCAGCCGGGAGTCAGGCTTTGGGCTTTGTACTGAGTAGGCAGAGAGAGAGAGAGAGAGAGAGAGAGAGAGTGAGAGAGAGTAATTGTGGCCCGAGTGGGGCGGGAAGGATGCAGTAGGGGCGAAGGACTGGACTCCACTCCTAGGAACTTTCCTTTGGTCTCACTGGGGAGCAGCTCCTTTGCAGGGCTGAGCCTGTTCTCACCACCAGCCCTTAGGTAGTGAGACACCTCGTGGGAATGAGAAAGGGGAGCAAAGGGTCCTGCGTGTGGACCGGGGCCACGTGGTCTAGATGGGGCTTGGCATCCAGGGGCAGGGAGAAGCTGACCAGGAGCCAGGAGGAAGTGGGAGGAACTTTCTTTTAGCTTCAGATCTCAGAGCTTGCTATTACCTGCCCTGAGCGTGCGCCCCCCTCCCCCCCCGCCCCCCCCCCCCAACATTTGGTGGGCAGGCCACAGATTCAGCTCATTGCATTCAGCTTGTTCTCCTGGTCCACCCCAGTGGGATCTTAACTACAGTCTCCAGCCCCTGCTTCTGCCCACCATTTAGTCTACTCCAGGAGATCTTGAGAATTTCCAAGTTTTGCGTGACCGAGGGTCTTTTGAACTGAGATGGAATTCAAAGTTGATACCTCAAAACAACGTGGCTGCTGTGTTTTGCTTCTTGTGTTTGTAAAAACATAGTTAGGAAAAAAATCTATTGCATTGCAAGACAGTGGAATTTGACCCACAGTCTATTGGTCAGGGGGGAGGCAGTTAGTCCTTAGCGGTTTCTTAGCGCTTGGTGGGTTTGAGTCCGAGACTTGTTTCTTTTCTTGGACTGAACAAAGGTGAATGCCTTCGTTGTTCCATTGTGTGCAGCTGTTAATAGTTTACAGATGGTGATTAAGTCAGGCAGGTGAGCCACATTACCGAGTATCTTAGCCTACGTGGTGCTTGGCTAATTTGCATCATTGGGCCTTTCATTTAGAGGCTTCCACCTGCCCCGTGGGGTTTGTCCTGTTCATTCATCCGTCAGGACCCAGATCTTGTGAGGCCTGCTTCCTTGTCCACACCCCCAGGTACCTGTGTCTGTATCCCCAAACTAGCCCTGTGGCATCAAGTGTAAATGACCCAGCGGCATCCCTGTTAGACTGCCAGTTCTGCTGTGTGTTCATCGCTGGGCTGTCTCTGGCACAGCGTCTTCCTTGCTCAGTGGTCAGTGGCCACTTCTGCTCTCGCTGGGGAATTGGTGCTTTTCCGCTCATCCTCATCTCAGAGTTACCTGGGAGGTAGGTGGTGTTTATTTCTCCTCTTAGATGAGGACACTGGGGCCCCTGGTGGTTAACTTGGCCCAGACCGCATTCAAATCGATGCAGGAAAGTCAGGGTTCCCGTTCAGGCGTTTGGATGCCTGCGTGGAGCCATCATTGGAAACCGCCATACTGTAGTCTAACCTTGAGGAAAACCCCAGACGAGCACCAACTGAGGGCCATTCTACAGATTACCGGACCTGTGATCCTCCGAACAGTTTAGGCCTTTAATCAAGGAGAGTCAGATATGGGTCTGCTTGTTTTTTTCTGTGTAGTTGTCTGTCTCTTCCGTTTCTCTTTTTTCATTTGAGATATCATTCACGCATCATAAAATTCACCCTTTTAAAAATGTATACAATTGAGTGGTTTTCAGTATATTCACTAAATGCTAGTATTCGTATATATTGGTATACTAATACTGGTATATACTGATAGTTATGCAACCATCACCACTATCTAATTTCCAGAATATTCTCATCACCCCGTAAAGAAACACCATACCTATTCCCGGTCACTCCTGCACCCAGCCCTAGGAGACCAGCGACGGCTGTCTGATATGTCACGTCAATGGAATCATATCATAAGCGGTCCTTTGTGCCTGACTTCTTCCACTTAGCATAATGTTCTCAAGGCTCATCCATGGGGTCGCATGGGTGAGGTCTCCATCCTTTACATTACCGAGTAATATTCCACTATGTGACTATACCACATCTTAAAAATCTGTAGTGAATAATGCTGCTGGAAGCATTTGTGTACCGGTTTTGATGTGTAGACATATATTTTCATTTCTCTTGGGATATGCCTAGGAGTGGAATTCCTGGGTCATATGGTAGCTCTGTGTTTAATACTTTGAGGGACTGCCAGACTGCACCATTTTTACGTTCTCACCAGCCGCACATGAGAGATCTGTTTCTCCACATTCTCATCAACACACATCTGTTCTTTTTTGATGGGACGGGATTATCTTTTAAGCACCTTTAAATTCAGGAAGTATGATTTTATGAAAAACATTAACTATTTTTGAAATTTAACAAAATTCCGCAGAGG
This sequence comes from Cnephaeus nilssonii, assembly GCF_951640355.1. Classification (NCBI taxonomy): domain Eukaryota; kingdom Metazoa; phylum Chordata; class Mammalia; order Chiroptera; family Vespertilionidae; genus Cnephaeus; species Cnephaeus nilssonii. Next base: position 98,461,515 of record NC_137073.1, read on the forward strand.
CATTCATTAGCATGGACACGACAGCAATGAGAAATCGCTGTTTTAAGTTTATTTACTTCCCACTGTGTACTTGGGTCGTTTGTTTTTATGAAGTATTGGTGAACTCCTGTTCTGAGTAAGTTTGTGTATTTTTTGCTAAAAACAGATGGTAGCCAGAACACAGCCAGGATTTCATCAAGATAATTTTATCAGTTTTTGTTTATTTGTGATGTTTGTGGTGTTTTTGTTTTTTTTTTAATGTATTCACATCAAGAACAGGAAAGGACAAGAAGCTCTAGGAAAGGGGAGATAAAGGCCGTCTGGTACTACATGCCATGCAGAGTGCAAACATCTTGAGATGGCTTTTATTGCTCCTTCTGTTCCCCATCTCCTACTGTTTCCACTAAAAGGAAGAATGGAATGCAGCTCTACACCAGCTATTTTATGTCTCCTGGAGAGGATTTCCCACTAGATTTTTATAGTCCTTAGGCTCAGAACCGTTTTATTCATTTTATTAAATTTGCATATCTTTCCCCCACTTACCTGTTTTTCTTCCTTGTCTTGTTCTACTGCTCCTTTTGTTGCATAACTTTTCCCTTTGAAAGAGACTAGGTGGGCCCTGGCCAGTGTGGCTCAGTTGGTTGGAGCATTGTATTGTACACCAAAAGGTTGTGGGTTTGATTCCCAGTCAGGGCACATACCTAGGTTGTGGGTTTGGTCCCCAGTTGAGGCACGTATCGAAAGCAACCTATCAATGTTTCTCTCTCTCTCTCTCTCTCTCTCTCTCTCTCTCTCTCAAATCAATAAACATATCCTTGGTGAGGATTTAAAACAATTTTTTCATAAATAAAAAAATGAGATAGAGAAGCTTTTTAGAATAGGCATAGTTTACTTCTAATATATTGTATGCTCTTTAGAGCAGGGACCATTTTATACTGTTTTGTAGTGCTGATACGAAATAGGAAGCTTAAAAGATATTTGTGGAAAGCATGGGTTTGTGGAAAGGTGGTCTGGTGGATGATGGATGGATGGACAGATGGACGGACTTATGGGTAAATGACTTATACATACTGACTGAATTTTAGGGGTGTTGGCTGATTCATCAGGTCCATTTTCTGTGTTTTTTTTTAAAACACCTTGTTGGCTATGTGATGATTGGTTGGCTAATAGATGGAGTAATTAGATTTTTGTTCCTTGGATTGTCATATTCTTACAGTGTTGAGATTGTTTCAGCAACGTGGAGATGTCTCATTTCTTTCGGTGTTAAATTGTTTCTTGTATTTCTAGTCACTGTATTTAACTGAAAAGCTGTTTCAAGGAATTGCAAGTACGGTAGGGAAAATCAGAATATGAAATCAGGACTGAATCAGTTGGCAAGTTGAACCCCTATAATCATGGGAATAAACTCTTTTCAGGGGCATAAGTTCCTCCTGTAGGCATCATGCCATTTAGTCTAGTTTGTTTTTGTTTTTGTTTGGGTTGGAAGTGGAGGATGCCAATGAGTCTTTATTAGATATAAAAGTTAGTTTATTATTGCTGATACTTTTCCCCATTTTCTTTCCTCTGTTTCCTCCCTTTCCCCCATCTACTCTGTGCAGTTTTTGTTGTACCCTCTGCATGGAAGCTGCCCTTCTTAGTAGCTGGTAGTGATGACAGAGTTTGACCTTATGGGCAGGACAACGGGCAAGAACGTTGGTGCCATGCGATCCTTCTCGCTGGGTGCACTGGAGACCGGACTGTCCAAAGACATGGATGGGTTGTCTGTGAACTTGATAGAAAGAATGCAGACAGGCCTCAGTTAGCAGCCATAGTGTGTTGTAGGTGTGTTTGTGAGTTAGTTGTTTGGGACACTAATCTTCCTGTGGAAATAGGGCTATAAATGATCCCAGGCCCATAGGCAATCCCAAGAGATGATGTTGATGATGATGATAATAATGATAATGACATAGCTGAAAGCTACAAATAGTTGTAGCTACAAATAGTTGAATGCATTTCTTATTTAAAAGCAACACCTTTCAAGACTTCTATAAACCAGCCTTGGGAATAACCCAACACTTCTGCTATAATCTTTGGGGAGGGGGGCAGATTATGCCATTGAGTCCTGAAGTGGAGTGTCAACCACTCATTCTCCTCTGGAATTGAATGGTGGCATCATGTCCGGTGGCGACAGGACTGTCGCTCTTGGGGTTGCCTGTAGAGGAAACAAACGCCATCGCGGTCTCACAACCAACAGTCAGGTGGCACAGACTTGGGATCCTCGCACCACATTTCTAACTTTTGGGGCTGTATGCTCACAGTTTCTCTTTGAGCCCCCTTTCCTACTTTTTCCTCCTCAGCGGTTGGTGCTGGCCTTTGAGGACAGAGCCCACACTTGCCCGTGTTCCATTCGGAGACTAAGAGCCCGGGGCTGACTTGAAGCTTTCCTCAGTGGAATCTGATACAGTTCAGAGCTGATTGCCAGGCTCAGGTCTAAAACCCTGCACTCACGCATGAGTCATGAGTTCACTCAGCGCTGTGGGTCCTCACTCTGCACGCTGAGCCGCAGAGGCTCAGGGACCACCCACGGCTGCGGGGATGCTTGGAGAGCCTGGCGCCCGCCCTCTTCACTTTATTTCCAGGGGCCCTTGAGATCCTCCGGTGGGGAGGATCTTAGGTTCCACCTTCCCCTTTAATTTTCCATCTCCTGCGTCTATCCCCGGCCAGCAGTACTTCTTGTCCCCGCTGCTTGTGTTCACGCTGCATTTTTCATACTCACTGTGTGGTGTGAGTATGTTGTGTCTTCATTCTCTCTGTGTCCAAGCTTTCTGACAAGTTTTGTGTTGGGGTTTGCAAGCACTTGGGGTGGAAATAGCGCCGGAGGGGAAAAAGCACAGTGAGCAGTTCCAACGACCTGCATAAGAACATTAAAAGTCAGTTCTAATGAACATTAAAGAGCTTTGGAAGAAACAAAAAACCAGAAACAGCCCAATGGACAGAGCGGAGGAAGAGAAGAGTCCCTCTGGCACCACCGTCCAACCGGCCGCCTCAGAGACTTTCCCCTTCTGTTTGTCAAACGTTTTGAATCCCATTGCAGAGGTCGCTCCCAGACCCTGCTGTGTGCGCTCAGTTTAATGTCCCTGGAAATTAGATCTGTCCCAGGTAAACTGTGTCCAGGCTGATCCTACTTGGGGAGGTTGTGGAAATTCCTAGAATTTACAGGGGAGTCTGCTTTCAATTAATTATGTCTTGGACAGTGAATGGTTTTGAGAACGCCTTCAGAACTTTGTATGACTCTAGATCCACAGTTGTCAACTGGGACAGTGCCCTCGCCCACAGCGTCAATAATGCCGAGGCTGAGAAAGCAGCTTTAGAACGTTGAATGTTACAAAAGCCGCGTGTCCTTTGAAGTGGGTTTTAGTAATAAGGATTAGGAAAAAATAACATCTGTTAAGTTGAAAAGGTATTCCTACTTCCAAGAGGAAAAAAGACAATAAAACAGGAGACATCTCACTTACATGTGGAAGCGAAATAAAGGAAACCAAACTTAGAGGTACAGAGGGCAGATTGGTGGTTGCCAGAAGTGGGGGTGGGAGAAATGGATGAAGGGGGTCCAGAGGTACACACTTCCAGTTATAAAATAAATGCTGGGAATATAGTGTACAGCATGGCGACCACAGCTAATGATACGGTATTGTGTACTTGAAAATTGCTAAGCGAGTAGATCTTAAAAGTTCTCATCACAAGAAAGTAAATTTGTAGCTCTGTGTTGTGATGGGTGTTAACTAGACATAGTGTGGTGATCATTTCATAACACACACAAATATTGATTCATTATCTTGGATGCCTGAGACTAATGTAATGTTGTATGTTAATTATATCTCAATTAAAAATAAACCGGAGGAAAAGTGCTATTTAAATCCTTAGTACTGTAATATATGATCCACATCTGGCTTCTGGAATTCAGCACCATTCACAACCAAGATCCCCTTGCCCATCCCCAGCCTTCCACAGGAGACTTCTAGGCCAAGTTGGGTTGCTTCTTTACTAATTCATTACAGGCAAAAAAGAAAGAAATTTCTCTCAGCTGCTCAATTTACTGCAGATTTAAATAGTCTTTAATTTATCCTTTACAAAATTATTTGACCTCTTTGTCTTAAAAAAAAATAAAATAAAGGCAGATCACATTTCAGGACCAAATTGTGACTTTCTCATGTAGGTTGTTAGGGAATCCTGAACTGCGATACTTAACATAGGCCAAGTAAGCGGTTGTGGGACAAAAGTAGGCGTGGTGCCCTGTTCTGGGTCTAGATTGAGTTGTGTGCTTTGCTGAAGAATATTCTCTTTTCCATGGATCTGTAATTAGAACATGCCACACAGCATGGTATTTAAAGTCCATCATCATTATCGCTTTTCAAGGGTTATTTTCTTACCGTATTTTTAAACCAATTTTTTTTCAAAGCCAGGAAAATCATTTTTAAAGCCAAGAGAGAAATATCATAGATTTTCAAAGGGCAATAGGAGGTTGAAATCTATGTGGTGATTTTTATCTTCTCTACCTTAAGGTAGGTAATAATAAGCATTTTTGTGCAGAGGGCCATTTTTGTGTAAATATTTTAGGCTTTGTGTAGCTACCTCACATAGCTGTGGTAGGAGGAAGGAAGAAGCCAGGTTAACTTTCTTGCCCAGAGGGGCACTGGCTGGGGACTTATGATTAACTAGAGGCCCAATGCATGAATTCGTGCACCAGTGGGGTCCCTCAGCCTGGCCTGCGGGATCGCGCTGAAACCGTCTCTCCAACATCCCCTGAGGGGTCCCGGATTGCGAGAGGGCACAGATCAGGCCGAGGGACCCCACTGGTGCACAATGGGGGCCGGGGGGGGGGGGGGGGGCGGTGGTGGTGTCACGGGAGGTTGGCCAGCCAATTCTAGGAATTTCCACAACCTCCCCAAGTAGGATCGGGTGGTGTCACGGGAGGTTGGATTGCGAGAGGGCGCAGATCAGGCCGAGGGACCCCACTGGTGCACAATGGGGGCCGGGGGGGGGGGGGGGTGGTGTCACGGGAGGTTGGTGTTAAGGGACTGCAGGTGGGCTCCAGGGCGTGTCCGGCCCATCTCTCTCAGTCCCTACTGGCCAGACCCCAGCAGCAAGCTAACCTACTGGTCGGAGCGTCTGCCCCCTGGTGGTCAGTGCATGTCGTAGCGACTGATCGATCGGTTGACTGTCTGCTCCCTAGTGGTCAGTGCATGTCATAGCAAGTGGTTGAGTGGCCTTAGTATATCAGCATATTACGCTTTGATTAATTGAAAGGCCGACTGGTTGACCGGATACTTAGCATATTAGGCTTTTATTATATAGGATAATTGAGTTCCATGAGACACCTCACCTTTCGATTACCTTAGGCATTTCTTGTGTGGTGTTTTGGCTCCCTGGTCAATGTTAGTGGAGAGCAGATACTAATTAATTCAGTTCAGAACTCTGAGTTTTAACACAACCCTTACAATTAATTGTTATGGGTTTGATTTTTATTGAGTGGTTTCTTTTGTATGTTTCTTGGTTACTCCCATTACTCAAATACAGAAACATGATTGGGTTTTTCCAATTATGGAATAGTTAAAAATAATTGTGTACAATGGAGATGTATATAAACTGGGAAATTAATTTTTAAAGAGGATTTGAAGCTACCAAGGTATAAAAACATACAATAAAATGCACCCATTATAGGTGCACAGTTGAATGAGTTTTTGTACATTTATACAGTTGTGTGGCCATCAACACAGTCCTGCTTTGGAACAGTTCCATCATCCCCTGAGTTCCATTTTCCACGTTCACAGTCAGTGTCCCTCCCATCCTAGCACCAGGCAGCTGTTCTACTTTCCGTGTCTATGGATTTGCCTCTTGTGAACATTTCATGTAAATGGAACCCTGTAATACATACTTTTTGTGTGTGTGGCTTCTTTTACTTAGCATGAAGTTTTTGAGATTCATCTTTATCTGCTGATTCTATCAGTGATTCGTTTTTATTACTGAAGAGTTTCATTGTAGGGATTTATCACATTTTGTCTCTGTACCAGTGGTGGACATTTGATTGGTTTCTAGCATTTGGCTATCATGAATAATGCTGCTATGACTATTTGCTTGCAAGACTTTTAAAATTTTTTTCTTGAGTAGGTAGATATCTAGCTGTTGAATTGTTGGGACATATGGTAAGATTATGTGGAAACATTTTTGTTTTACATGCTCGCCACTATCTCCACATTGTCACCAACACTTGGTATAATCGGTCCTTTTTTATTATAGCTAGGAAATCATTTGTTGGCAATGGAAAATGGAACCCCTATGAACCTCACTTTTGAAGAAGGGATGGTATTTCTTGCCTCCCTATATCTTACAGCATTGCTCTGAAGATCAAAGGAGATGGAAATTTATGGGAAAGGGCTTTATAGTGTAAAACTGTTACTGGTGAGTATGTGCAGAAAAGTATTTAGCTGTTAAATTTAACACATATCCGTCTCAGAGATTAAGATGAAAACTTGCCCAAGTATTAATAAAATGTGTATGTTATGGTTGAACTTGTTCTACCTTCTTATAAAGGCATATTTTACTCAAATTGTGAGCTTCCTCCATATGCCTGCATTGTACATTAAATTATCAGCCTTATTTCACCATGACAGAATATAATGGTTTGCATATGCTGGGCAATTTTTTCTTTCCCACTCAAACTTGGATGGTCTGGTAAATGTCTGCTTGTGACTTCATTTTCAAATACCTGTGGGTGGCCTCTTTTCTGGACCTGGGCATATGTGTTCTATTCCAATAGAATGGAAGGAGAAAGTCTGAGAGACTCAGAGAAACGACCAGGAAACAGTTTATCTATGTGAAAACAGTCATTGCAACGGTTTTACTTTGCAATTCTGATTCTATGAAAATGGCCAGTTTAAACTTTTTCAAAGAACAAAGGGAGTTTTGAATGCATTTCCCTCCCTACCTGTGGGAGCCAGCTGCCACAGGTCTAGGGGAACTGGCCTGGGGGCCCTAAATTTGCTATTTGGGGCTGTATTTCATAAAACTTGCTTATCAGCCGTTCTTCACACCTGTTGAGAAAGACCTTTGGACTAAGGAAGTTGAACTGGTGTTTGACCATGTACCACTGTGTCAACAAAGGGCTTTATGGGGCATCAAATGAAAAGGTAAACAGAAACAACAAAACTGAAGTAGAAGAAGCTGTGTGCCTTATAGTTTCTGGGAGTCTGGAGGTTTATATTAATCCTGGTGACAATTTGTATTAATTCAGTAATGTTCCCTAATAAAAACCTTAACTTGTTTTTACTAAATAGACAGTTTTAATAATTGGGAGATGTGTACATGAAAGCCTTTTTTGATAAAAATGATGCAGGTGATGGGTCATAGCAGCAGGGCTTTGGACCCAGGATCTGGGATGGTGGTCCACTGAATTAGTATTTCATGATTTTACCTACTGAGCAACAGTTATATGACTTTGAAAATTTCTGTTTGAATATGGGTACACGCATGTGTGCGCACACGTGTGTGCTCACACCCGTGTAAGTATTTCAAAGCTTTCAAATGTCGCCGTCTCCAAAGTGTGAATTAAACAGGAGATGCAAAAAGTAGTTGAGGGCCTTGGAAATCTTTTTCTCGAGCATTACTACTAACACGGTTTGGTGTGGAATGATATCTGAGAGAACAGTCTTAGAGGAGGCCCGAAGTAAGTGTTCTTTTTGGAAGCAGCTGTTTGCTAATACAGAATCAGAACTGTCAGGCGGTTGGTTCTCATTGTCTCTGGGTGTTACCAGCATCGCAGCCTGCGTTGGGCATCAGAGGCACACGACCCACTCCTCTGGAGATGGGAACTTGCCGCTGTTGGTGTTACGCGTGTTCTTTAAATAAGCGGACTTCAGGACTTATAGAGAAACCCCTCATACTCATTTCTGATGACCTTTTCCACCTTGATCAGGGAGGATTTCAACCCCTCTTTGGAGGGGTGGTGAAAGAAGGAAGGATGGGGTTAACAACTTAAAGTCCCCATAATAATGAGAAATGGGGTGCCCATGGGGAGGGCCTTGCGGGGGGCTGTCATAGGGGATGCTAGGAAAGTTGTAGAACTCACACGGGGAATCATGTGAGCTGGTGCCCTTTCAACTTTAGGCCTCAGCCACCTTGATGATCTTGGAAATGCTTGTAGAATCTCATGCACATGTGGCCCCCGCCTCTGGGTCCCGTGGGTCCAGTTCGCTGGCCCCAGATGCTTTCATCCAACTCAAGGTTACTTCCTGGATCCTGAGTGACAGTGGTGTAACAGCAAACATTTTGGGTCCTGGCTGGTTATTGATGGCACTAAGGGAGTAACTTAAAATGGACTTGTATATTAAAATTTTCCTCCTGGGGGAGAGAGAGAGAGAGAGAGAGAGAGAGAGAGAGAGAGAGAGAGAGAGAGAGAGAGAGAGAGAAGGAGAGAAGGAGAGAAGGAGAGAGGGGACACGATTGTATGTGATAACTGGCCACTTAAAGGGGCCTTTGTATTATACTTTAATTATTGACTAATATATTAATACATTTATTTATGAGTTATTTCAAGGAGACAAATAGAGTCAGTGTGATGTGTGGAAAGAGCCTGGGGTTAGGGATTGGAGAGATTTGAGACCTGGCTTGGTCACTCACTGTGACATCAGGCAAGAAGTTAGGCTCTGAGCTTCCGTTTCCTCCCAGGGGAGGGGATTCCTATCTTGCTGAGGATTAGTATTAGATACAGAGTGTCACTGAGGCTTTTAGCACATGCCAGGACACCTCATGGCACTCCGTTACTGCAAGCTACTGTTCTGCTATTTATAAAGAGCAAAAGTGGCATAAATTCAGTATACTTCTGTATTACTTCCTGCCAACTGTCTGTTAACAGAGCAGTAGTAACCCCTTAAACTGGAAGTTTAACCTACCATAACCAATATATTGTAAATATTTCACTTAACAGTTCAAATTAAAACAGAAATTACGCAGGCTATTGAAATGAGGTTGAAAGTTCTAGAAAAAGAAGTTGTTCAGTTTAACTGCTATGTCAAGTTATAATTTGGTATATTTTTTCCAGTTTCATTTTTGTTGGAGTTGATGAAATGGTTGAGCACAGTAGAAATAACGTAATGAGATACTAAAGCTGTCCATCATACGGGTATGCATCATAAAGACAATTCTTTATAATTGGAATGACCAGCAAACGCCCAGTAATTTCTTCAAACTCCTTTATCACTCCTTCTTGGAAACAAATAGTTTCTATGTTGTGAAATCAAAGGAGGAAAAGCTAAAAATACATTTCATTTGTCCACTTGGGAAATTACAATGGAAATGAAATCAATGCCAAAAAAATATTCCTTTCATTAAAACAATGGGATCTGGAAGTTATCTTTTGGACTACAACCCCAGACTTTGGAGTGCATTTGGTGTCTGTTGGAATCTTACCCACATTCCTACCAGTTGATTGGGTTCCTATATTTACTAAAATGTTAGTCCCTCTCTTGGTGAATCCAGTTGACTCATAGATTTGGTACAAGTAGGGAGTCTGATGCCCTCCAAGAGGGCAAGTACATGGGACTTGGGCCCAGGAAAATGGGAGTCCTTATAGGTCCCAAAGAGTTCTCAACTTGGGGTGAAGCAGAGTAGTGACCTGGCCAAATTTGTGGTTTCTGGAAGCGAACTGCCTGGGGTTGAGTTCTCTCTCCGTCTTGAGATGCTGGGCATAAAACTTTACCTCTAGGCCTCTATTTCTCCATCTGTAAAATGGGCGTGATAATAGTTCCTGCCTCAACAGGTGTGTTTGTTTGTGAGTGAAATGAGACAATCCCTGTAAGTCAGTTGCACTCAGTAACACAGGGGCTACCATTTTCTCAGCCCCTTCATTGTTCTCTCTGTCCAAGTGGGTCCCTCTCAGTCACCCTTCTCTACAGTAAAGCTTGCAGATGATGCTTTCTGAAGAGTCATTCTTTGCTTGTTTGAGAAGAACATTTGCATTTCAAAAAGTTTCTTTTTTATTTTTTAAATATATTTGTATTGATTTCAGAGAGGAAGAGAGAAGGAGAGAGAGAGATAGAGGAGAGGGAGAAGGAGAGAGACTCATTGATCGACTGCCTCCTGCACACCCCACACTGGAGATCGAGCCCGCAACCTGGGCATGTGCCCTTGACCAGAATCGAACCCAGGACCTTTCAGTCCGCAGGCCAATGCTCTATCCACTGAGCCAAGCCGGCTAGGGCAAAAAAGTTTCTTTTTTAAAGGAATGTCGTAGTCATAGTGATTTTGAGGGTGGTGTTTTGCCACAAAACGTAATCCAAATGCATCATTAAATTCTGTTTATTTTGTTTACAGGGAACACGGGTCTGGCTGAGAGAAAATGGCCAGCATTTTCCGAGTACTGTCAATTCCTGTGCGGAGGGCGTCGTCGTCTTCCAGACAGACTATGGTCAGGTGAGCACGTGTCCCTTCGCCAAGGAATGCGAAGTGCGCGCCTCGAGTGTGTGCGCGACGCAGCGGCGTTCTCCAGTGGAGCACGGAGGGGTGCCAGCCAGGGCGGGACAGAGAGCCTGCACTTGGCTCCACTTGGCCGGCCTCCTTCCTGGGGGATCTTGTCCAAGAATCAGAAGTATGGAATGCAAGCAGCTGGAGGAAAAGTCCGAATAGATTGATGTTTGCTCATTGGTTTCCTTTCCCCTTTCCCTTAAAATTCTTAAACTATTCCTAGAGTATCGGAGATACTGGCTGCCAGTGAGACAGAAGTGTGGCGGTGTCCCGATTCCTGTAAGAATCAGACTGACTAACCCCCTCACCTGAGCTACCTAGCCACCTTGTTAGCAGCTGCAGAAGTTCCTTCTGTGTGTGGGAATTCCACTGCTCCTGGTTCTCCGTTTTGTGTGTAAAACAAATGAAAAGCCCTATCATTGAAAACCGAAATAGGGTGTGAATCCAGAAACTGGCTCATTGATTGTACAGCTGACTCTTGAACAACACAGGTTTGAACTGTGCAGGCCCACTTATGCATGGGTTTTTCTTCTTCTTTTTAAAGTATATTTTTATTGATTTCAGAGAGGATGGAAGAGGGAGGGAGAGAGAGATAGAAACATTGATGATGAGAATCATTGATCGGCTGCCTCCTGCATGCCCCACACTGGGCATCGAGTCCGCAATCCAGGCATGTGGCCTGACCAAGAATTGAACCGTGACCTCCTGGTTCATAGGTCGATGCTCAACCACTGAGCCACGCCAGCCAGCCCTGGATTTTTGTTTTTTTTCCAAGAAATGTTGTAAATGTGTTTTCTCTTCCTTATAACTTTCTTAACGTTTTCTTTTCTCTAGCTTACTTTATTGTAAGAATACAGTATATAATGCATATAAATATACAAAATGTATGTTAATCGACTATTCATGTTATTGGTGAGACTTCCGGTCAAAAGTAGGCTATTAGTAAAGTTTTGGGAGAGTCAAAAGTTACATGCAAATTTTTCAACTGTGCAGGGGAATAGGTGACCGTCACATGCTGTTCATCAACTATATCTGAATAATTGTGAAAGGAGCCCAGTCTCTCCATTTTCATGAAGGAGATTAATTTTAATATTACAAATGGGTCCCTCCCTCAGAGGCACATATCAAAATTTAAGACATCAAGAAATAAAAGGATGTCATAGACCAGTATTTAAAACTCAGAGTTTCTGAATGTCATTTGTAAGTCGTGCTGAGCGTGAAAGCGGCAAGGCCAGTGCAGTGTAGTTTGAGGCAGTCGAGCTCCTGGGCGCGCTCTGCCTCTTAGCCCAGCTGGTCCCGTGGGGTGGCACCTTTCCCATTTCTTGGCCTCATGAGGAGTGATTTTACGGGGCTGTTTTATAGTTCCTCAGATGCTTTTTCATGGCTCTTCAGAATTCATCTGGTGGTGTGAGGATATAGCTGTGTTTTGTGGACGTAGATTGGGGGGTGGCATCGTGAGAAGGTGGCATAGGGAGAAGGTGGCATCAGGAGAAGGTGGCATCGGGAGAAGGTGGCATCGGGAGAAGGTGGCATCGGGAGAAGGTGGCATCGTGAGAAGGTGGCATAGGGAGAAGGTGGCATCAGGAGAAGGTGGCATCGGGAGAAGGTGGCAAAGGGATCTCATGTTTAACAGCCCTCGCAGGTGTGGTCGCTGCACTGGTGCCCAGTCTGGTTCCTTTCCCATCAGGCTGTCAGGTCGTGTTGTGTGATCTATAAACCGACTCAATGACTTCTGCTGACCTTCACGGTCAGGCGCTGCTGTGATGCTCAAGTTCCCGTGCAGGCTTGGTCAGCATTTTCCTGTCTTTCCTTGACTTCTGCCTTTTTCTTTCTCACTGGACCCACGAATTCACCCCCTTTCAGGCCCTGTACATACTTCTCAAGATGCAGTAAAAAAGGAAAACAATACTTACTCAGTGTACCAGTTTGACATAAGTATTCCTAAAAGATTTATAATGCAATTATTTTTGTTGTTGTTGACTTATCTTTTAATCCCAAAGATAACGTTTTAAACCTTTTTTTCCCTTTTTGAAAAAAAAAGGTGGTAAAAATACACACAACATTAAATTTACTATTTTAAGCACTTTATCGTGCAGTTCGGGAGTGTTAAGTACATTCACATGCTGTGCAACAGAGCTCTAGAACTCTTTCGTCCCATAATATGGAAACGACTAGAAGCCTGGTGCACGAAGATTCGTGCTAAAATGGGCCTTCCTTTCCCTGGCTGCCGGCCTTTCCACTCCGGCCCAGTCCCTTTCTGCTCTGGCCCTGCCTTCCCACGCTGCCCGGAGGCCCTGAGAGACGGGGTTGGGGAGGAACCCTGCGTCATCACCATGCCCACCCGCCCTGCCCTCCCCACATCGCTGAGTGCCTGTGTATGCAAATTAACTGCCATATTTGGTGGGTTGATTTGCATACTCACTCTGATTGGCTGGTGGGTGTAGTGGAGGTATGGTCAATTTACATGTTTGTCTATTATTAGGTAAGATACCCACCAAACACGGATTCCCCATCTCTGCTCCCCTAGGCCTTGTAACCCCCTTTCTACTTTCTGTCTCTGTTACTTTGACTGCTTCACATATCCATATGGGTGGAATCATACAATATTTGCCATTTATTTGTGACTGGCTTATTTTGCTTAACTGTCCTCAAGGTTCTAAGACACTTTCTGTTCTTATTTGTGCTTTGCTTGGTGGATGGGGGCTTCTCACATGGCAATTTCGGCAGCATTGTAGTGCTCCTGCCTGTGACACATGGTCAGCAGCCTGTGACACGGCCCATGGACAGCTCTCGGGGAGGGTGGCCGTGGGATGGGATGGTCAGGGAGCAGCTCTGTTCACTCTGACAGTATTTATGGAATGTGGGTTTAGAAAGAACGAAGCAAGAATAACGTGTACTTACACATGAAAACAACTCTCAACGTGGACTTCTAATCTTCAATCGGTCTTCAGATACTTGGTCTTAATGTTGTCTACTCTGTCATTCCCAAGTCTAACAAGTATAATTAGCTCGGTGGTTTGTGTAGGAATTGCAGGGTTTAAAATATGAGAAAAGTGAGATGAGATTGAAAGAATTGGGCTCAGACTAGGATCAAGATCTGGCAGTGGCCAAAAGATTCTAGTTTCTTTTTTTCTTGACCTACAAGTTCACTGTGGGGCAGAGGGGCGTGGCCACCGAGGAGTAGGAGAAGTTCATTTACTGCTCCTGGTGCCTAGGAGCACCTGCTTTTTAACCGGGCTGGGATAAATTCTTTTTTTAAAAAAAAATCTTTATTGTGGAAAGTATTACATATGTCCTCCTTTTCTCCCCATTGACCCCCTTTAGCCTGCCCCCGCCCCATCCTGGCCTTTACCACCCTATTATCCGTGTCCCTGGGTTATGCATATATGCATACAAGGTCTTTGGTTGATCTCTTCCTACCCATCCACCCACCCACCCACCCACTCACCCTCACCTTCCCTCTGAGATTCAACAGTCTGTTCAATGCTTCTATGTCTCTGGATCTATTTTGTCGAACAGTTTATTTTGGGGTAAATTCTTGAAGGAATCTGGTCAAAGATGCAGAGCATGGCCTTGTCCTAGTCAAGCCGGTGTAGAGTAACTTTCCAAGGCATTGGCTGATTTCAACCCAATTTGGTATGTTATAAAAGGGTGTTAAGAAAGTGTTGTTTCTGACCTAGCCAATGTGGCTCAGTCATTTGGGCGTCCTCTGGTGCACCAAAAGGTTGTTGGTTCGATTGCCAGTCAGGGCACTGCCTGGGTTGCAGGCTCAATCATTGGTAGGGGTGTGCAGAAGGCAGCTGATTGATGTTCTGCTCTCACATCGCTGTTTCTCCCTCTCCCTCTAAAAAATAAAATCAATAAATTATTTTTAAAAAGAAAAGAAATTGTTTCTGGGGAGAGAGAGGAACGGGGATTTATTGTTTAATGAGTACAGTTTCAGTTTTGGAAGATGAAAAGGTTGTGAAGATGGATGGTGGTGATGGTTACACAACAGTGTGAATGGATTTAATGCCACTGAACCGAATGCTTAATGGTCAAGATGGTAACTTTTATATTCATATGTATATTGTAGTGCATACACACAAAAAACATATTGATGTTTGAAGTCAGATGGTAACTGGTAAAACATGCCAATGGGTATTTTTCTATATTTTTAAAAAGACTTTTGATGAAATTTTTATGTTGCCAAAATACGACTTCTCAGAAACATAGACGGCTTGAAAAACTAATTACTCTTTGGCTCAGAGCAGTGCACCTCAAACTTTGCTATCCACGGATCACATGGGGGTCTCGTTCCCATGCCAGTTCTGATCGGCAGGTCTGGGGTGGGGCCTGAGGGTCTTGCATTTCTCACAAGCTCCTTGGTGACTTGATGCTGCTGGTTCTTGAGCCCCAGTGGAGGAGTGAGGATTTAGAAGACGTTCCTGGAAGTCACCTTAGGGCCATGGTTACGGCAGGGAAGTCTCTCCGACCTCCTCCATCCACCACCTTGCAGGGAACAACGATAAAGATAAGGTGGAGGACTTTAGAGAGAAAGCTGGAAAATACTTCTGTGGTCTTTCAAGGCTTTGCTTTTCTTGGTGTCCTCCCTTCCAACAACCATTTCACCTTGAACGTGGCCAGGAGTGGTGCTGGCTGCAGCATAATAATCCTCAAGTGAACTTAGAAGCAGTTTTTAAAATTCTATTTAGTGTTCGAGACCAAGGAGAGCCTTGTGTGACTCAAATCCTACAACGGAACCCCGGGGACCCTGGGAGGTCGTAGGCGATAGTGTGGCAGCACAAAAGGGCATGTTTTCTTGTTTCCTTCAGTCTCTGAGAAGTTTGCACACTCATGCAAGCTGCTCTTTTTTGGCAAGGGAGATAGTTTTAAAGCTCACTTAAAATTCCATCCCACACGAACATTTTAATTGCTGCTGATGGGTCCTCGGAATACGGAGGACCGAAATACTCCCCTTGGACTCATAACTTAAGCTACACTCACCAGCAAGTATTTGCAGAAGGAAAAAGAAATGTGCAAGTGACAAGCTAACACACTTGGTTGAAAAATATGCATAGTTGTGTCCTCGGGAGGATGCAGTACGTGGGCAGGTCAGCGCATGTCCTGAAATGTCAAAATTACTAGCTTATTGTCCTAGATAACAAGCTTCGGACAGAGATGTAGAAGAGGCAGATTAAAAGGCACCACGATTCTGCAGGGTGCAGATGTGGCTGAGCGCTCAACTCTTGCCCAATGCCGTCTTCCAGTCTTAGCCTTCCTGACGTGAGGGTGTCTTTTCTGGAACATGCACGAGGCACATGGGTGATCACTATGGCACCCTTTATGCACATTGTAGAATTGAGTAATAAATTCTAAATTAGATTTTTTTTTTCACTTTGAGAGTGAACTATTATCTCTGATTGCTCTGAAATTGCTTAGAGAGAGATCAATTTACCTAATTGTATTTTAAAGGGTAATTATTTAACTTACCCAGTAAACATAGGACGGTTACGGCATGCAATGATTTAGTAGGATTTTCTGTGAGAAGTCTCTGTATGGGGTCTTCTGAAATATTCTACTGGAGGGAGATGTAATTGCCCCAAACTACAAATAGATGCCCTCCTCCAGGCCCTTCACTTTTTATTTGCAACAAACATAATTAGACGTTGTTTTCAAAGTTATTCTTCTCATTCTATTAATCCAGGAAAAGGCTATTAGGTTGCCTGGTACTTTGAAGTCATCCCCCAAGAAAGACTTCCCCAGGCCACACAGGAAACACAATCCTAATTATTTATAATCACATCTCCCATTCAAAGCCGTCACTAACGTTTTTGGTTTGACCTTCTGGTTTTGACTTGTTAGAATTAATATAAGATGGGCCCAATGTTGTGAAACTTGATAATGGGTCAGTGTAGTGATCTCTAATAATTTTTTAAAGTCATTTTCACACTTTCTTCCATGGCCAACTGCTTTTCTTTTGCTCCCCCCTCCCCTCCACTTTGCCCCCATTGGTTCCTTTTTGTGTCCCTTGAATGTCTACGGACATGGGTGGCCTTTTGACCTCTCCACACCCTCCCTCTTGTGCACTCCTGTGTCCTGGAGACATCTGCCCCAGGCCTGCTGAGTGCTGGCATTCTGACTGTGGGCCTGCTCAGCACGGCTCTGTCCCATTTTAGAGCTCCAAATAACAGCGGGACCCACACATTGTCAGGAATTGGACAACTAGACTGTGATTTCAACCTTTTTTGGGGGGACGGAGGGGGGGCGGTGTCTGAGTCGGGTCTGACTGCTGATGGATCCTAGGTACAGCTGAGTGAAACATCTCACATGAAAGGAAGCTGACTGCACACACTGGCCCCAAGAGCCCAGGAATGCCTGCGCTTTTCAGCAGCCAGGGGAGCTGCATTCCAGGCTTCACACGCAAAGCCAGCTGTTGGCAGAGGCAGCTGCCTGGGGACAGACGTCCCTCCCGTCCCCCTCCTTCTGCAGGAGCCGGTGAGATGTGAGCAACCATTGGCACTGTTCCCAAGTGAGGTGGCCAGCAGCGGGGGACCAGCTGGAGTCTCCAGGGTAGCTCACAGCCCAGGAAAGAGTCTCCAGACTATGACTGGTGGAGGAAGGGGGGGGACCTCAATTTATGAAGATGGAGAAAAAGGAGTATGGAGGGCAATATTAATGATGCAGAAGCAGTGTCCTTTGACTCTACATGCCAAACTCAGGGACAGCAGGACATTCTTCCTAGTCAGCTGTCCTGGACATAATTCCCTTTCTCTCCCCCCCTCCCCCCCAAATTTTATTTTGTATTGGTTTCAGGTATACAGTTTAGTGGTTAGACAATCATATATTTTCCATAGTGTGCCCCTCAACATTCTCAGTACCCCATCTGACACCATACATAGTTATTACAATGCTAGCGGCCTGGTGCATGAAAATTTGTGCACTCGGTGGGGGGCGGGTGTCCCTCAGCCCGGCTTGCACCCTCTAGCAGCCTGGGAGCCCTCGGGGGATGTCCACCTGCTGGCTTAGGCCTGCTCTCCCGGGGATCGGGCCTAAGCTGGCAGTCAGACATCCCTCTGGCAGCCCAGGAGCCCTCAGGGGATGTCCGACTAACGGCTTAGGCCTGCTCCCCTGTGGAATCGCACTGACCACCAGGGGGCAGCTCCTGCGTTGAGCATCTGCCCCCTGGCAGTCAGTGTGCATCATAGCGACCGGTCATTCTGCCCTTAGGGTCAATTTGCATATTACCCTTTTATTAAATAGGAATTATATGGGATAGGATTATTGGCTGTAGTTCCTATGCTGCACCTACTTCCCGGGGACTGTTCCATAATTACCAATTTGGGCTTCTTAGTCCCCTCACCTCTTTCACCCAGTCCCCTTTTGTTATTTTTAAAGTATATTTTATCTCCTTCTCAAACTTTCTTATGTCCTTTTTTTGTGTGTAAAGCAAAGTATTTTTATATTAATGCATGTATTTGGGAGAAACCTTACCCATTTTTTTTTTTTTTTTTCTGGAAAGGAAAGAAACATAGGTGCTGTGTCTTTTGGCTCTTGTAGTCTCTCAGGTCTCAGATGTCCCATATTTTGCAGTTGCCGCTTCCAACCAAATGAACCTGCGGGGTCTTGTTGAACCATATGAAATGGCCATCTCTCTAGGATGAGAGAGTTGAATATTGGCAATTTTATGTGGCCCTCTTTTAATTTTGTGTTTTAGCTTATCTATATGTTTATGACTTGAAAGATAGAACTTTTGTGATGGTGTACAGTCAAGTTACACAGAATAATGTTTCTGCAGGTGAGCTGAGGGGCAAAGCATGTCCCTATAATGATATCCAGCCCTGGTTCTTGGAGTACCACTGCCATCTTCAATGCTGTTGTGGTTGCGTATGTTTGTTTGTTACCGCTGTGACATTATGCATTCCTTTTGTGGTTTTCCGTGTTTCTGATGTTTAACAAACTTGCCACGATGGGTCTCTACTGCAAGTGTCCAAGTTGGAGCTGAAAGAAAAATGAATGAATATACATTTTATTTTTTTGAACTGGAGCTTGGGTTTTTCCATATTGTCATGTTTGTGTGTTTGTGTTTATTGTGGGAAATATAAATGACATAACATTGGCCATTTTAACCATTTTTGGGTATATACTTCAATGGCATTAGTTACATTTGTAGCGTGTGCAATCATCACCATTATCCATTTTCAAAACTTTTTCCTCACCCCAAACAGCAACTCTATAACCATTAAGTACTGACTTTCTATACAATTTATTTTTTAGCTACCTTCCCCTTGGATGCCTTTTCTTGTGCCGATTTTAGAAATAAGAGGATGTTAGAAATTCTCGTTTGTGTTGTTCCATAAGGAGTAGATAGCATCAGGAAGCAATTGCTTTGCTCAGTTCCAGATTCCTGGGTGACTTAGGACCGCGGCCCAGCACTGAGCATGGGGCACTGGCCGTGGATGTGCACGTGGGTGGGAGGTACTGCCCGGGTGGGCAGAGGGCCCTTCCCAAGAGGAAGGTGACTGCACAATCATTCAGAAATTAAGGGGAACGAGGGGCACGATGGTGACAAATGGCAATTTTTAAGAATCAGATGCGTTTGGCTCTTTTTGTTGAAACTTCAGTATGGGTCCATCTGTTATTCTTGGAATTCACTTCAATCAAAGCAGTGCAGCTGTATTAAAGGGACAACGCAGAGCTGGGAAACTTCTAAATTCTCTGTTCTTTTCCCACAATCTGCTATTTCATCCTGGAAATACCCGCCTCTGAGATGGATATGACACACCAGCCCCCAGTTTCTTAGAATCAGAATTCATTTTCCTCCAGAGACTGAGCGCCAGGGGGGCTTTCAGTCTCGCTTTGAAGACCAAGTCCAACTTACTTGGTTTTGAGTGGGAACAAACTAATGTTTCTATGTTCTGAAAGCCATGTGATTGGCCCTCTAGACCTCTTCCGAGAATTTGGTTTGGCATCTTATGGCTCAGAGATAGGAAGTCAAATGTTTCCATTAATTTTCACTTTGGAATGATAGAAAAAAATGATGTCAGCTTGCTTATTAGTGTACTTTATTTTTTAAAAAAAATATTTTTATTGATTTCAGAGAGAAAGGGAGAGGGAGAGAGAGATAGAAACATCAATGATGAGAGAGAATCATTGATTGGCTGCCTCCTGCACGCCCCCTACTGGGGATCAAGCCCGCAACCCAGCATGTGCCCTTGACTGGAATCAAACCCGCGACCCTTCAGTCCGCAGGCCGACGCTCTATCCCCTGAGCCAAACCAGCTAGGGCTTGTTAGTATATTTTAGCTCCAGAGAAAAACATGTGAGATTTTGCAAGTCACAGCTCTGCGTGGAACGCTCCCTATTGTAGCCTGGGGAGAGCTTGTCGCTCAGGCAGCCTGGGTGCTTGTCTTTCCCCCTTTTGGGAATCTGGTTCCTGCAGAGATGCGCCTGGCCCTCCCACCTTCACTCAGGGATGAACGCCCCGAGGGAGACCTTCCCAGAGAGAACTTCTCAACCTCTCCATCCGAAGGAGCCCCCACCTTGACATTCAGTCACTGTGTTTATTTGATTTTCGTTCTCTTTCCTCACCAAGCTCTCTGAGAAAGGGGGCCTTCTCATTGTTGTGTCCGTAGCAACTAGGAGCATAGCCTGGTTGGGGAGACACTCAACCAGACCGGTCATTAGAATGCTGTGGGATCTGCTGAGACTGTTTATAACATTTCAATAAAGGACCACAAGTGACAGAAGAAAAAGCCACGTGTCAGGGTGGGAGTTTCACTGTGCGATTCCTACCCTGGCAGTGTATAAACTTGGAGATGGATTGGATACACCAATTCCCCACCTTGGACCCGAGGACTCCACAGGACCGGAGTGAAATAAAGGACATCGGAGATAATTAGAGCCTTTTTCAAAGTACTTCTTTCACGTGATAAACTTCAAGCTTATATGAACTGCATTTTTATTTTTTGAGGGGGAGGAGGTGGTTATTGATTTTGGTTCAGAATATTTTCCCAAGGTTTGGCCTTTTGACACCTGAGATTGTTATTCCATGTACTTCACCCTCTACCCTGAGACAGGAAGTGGTTTACAGTGACAAACACTAGAAGCTTCGTTGGTGTTCTAAGGACTGTGGGCTGTGTGAAGTGTTGTAGACCTCAGCTAGCAAGGGCGCACACCGTTTCTGTTCTGCTACCTGCTGTATTCCCAGCTCCTGAAAAATCCATCGCAAGACCTCGAGTCCTCCCCTGGTTGCTGGGGTCTGTCTCCCTGTTTCTGTAAGTGGATCTAGCTTAAGTGGATTAGTAATCCAGCTTATTTCCGGCCCTTGCTTTTACAACATAGCTTTTTGTCTTCAAGTCCCCACCTCCCTTGAACTAAACAGCCAGGCCTCTTCCCTGCCTGGCCCTCGCTCTGGGTGGGTGGTTGGATGTCTATTAGAGGTATTTACTGGCTCCAGTGAAGCCGGAGCAGAACACACACACATTAAACATTTTTTTTTGCAGGAGAGCAAATGGCCTCTGCTCTGGGTTACACCTTCTTTGGCTTCCTGTCCTCCTTTGGCCCAACTTGACTTTCTCCGTTGTGGCTATGTCTGGACTTTGGCCACTTCTTAACTCCCTGGATCTATTGAATGAGCCTCTTCCCAGTCCTTAGGCCTACTTCTTTGGACTCAAGCCTCCCTCTGACCTGCCTGTGCCTCCTGTCTTTGGTTGACTTCTGGGTTCCAGGTCCTGCGTCGGGGTAGCTCAACCGACTTGTGCCCTGTGTAAGCCTGCGGTCTATCCAGACCCTTCCTACAACCAGCGAGAGTCCTGGTCCTGCGATGGTATCGTCCAGGCACGAAGAGAAGAGCTGATAGATATTTTGTGCTATTGGACTCACTGTTGTTTTCAGTTTCGTGGTTAGTTCAGCAAACTCAGTTGTTCATACTTGAAGGTAAGCAGGACACTAACTTGCATTTTTGGTACCCATGAGAACTGAAAATAGATAATTAACGATGGGTGCTAAGCTCAGGTTAAATCAAAACTTGATTTTTTTTTTTGGAGGCTTAAATAAATACTGTGCTTTTATTATAAGTTTCATTTTATGAAAAATGTATGTGAAGACCTTATTTGGAAACAAAACAGTTTATAAATTATCCATGGGAACCAGACATGGCACCATGTAATGCTGGGTGTGATTTCAGCAGAAAAAGCAGAGGCAATGTGTTAGAACCAATTCAGGCAATTGTCAGTGTGTGACTGATTTGCATTCCATTTCAAAAATTCATTTACAACCAGTTTTCCCGAAGACTTGATGGTAGAGGTGGGGCATTGGTGTATCCAGTCCATCTCCAAAGACCTGTGTACCTACCACAGTGCTGAGAAAGCTCTCTATTGCCTGGTTCCGACTTTAAACCTGTGTTTAGAGTTCCAACCTAGGATGCCACCACGGTGAGAGAAGGGAATTGCATTCTTCCCACGATCACCTCCTTGAGAGGTGAGCTGTGAGAAAAGAGGGCACCTCACTTCTAAGCCAGAGCTTCCTCAGCAGGGCTGGCATTCAGGACGGGTCAAGGGGAGAGGATGCCATTGGTTGGGTGGCATCTCCACCTGGCAGCATGCTGGTGCGTTCTGTCTGTGTGTCCTCGTGAATCCTCGCAAATACCCTGTGAGGACGGCGTGATTATGCGCATTTTAGTGACATGGACATGGAGCTTTGGTGAAATAACATGTACACGAGTCCACACTTGGCCAGCGATGAGTGGTAGAGCTGGAGTTTGGGTCCAGAGTGGCTCGTCCTTCCACTTGATCACCTCCCTTCTTAAGGAGGACGTGCAGGAGGGTGAGGTGAGACTGGTGATGGGGGTTGACAATTTCAGTTCTCAGGCCCTGTTACTCCTCATACGGGTTATTTCTTTTCTCTCTTTAGGCCCTTCATCTTCTTGTCATGACGTTTGTGCTTCCTCTTGAAGTCACTCTTTGTGGTGCCCCCCACCCCCCGTTTTATTGCTCTAGGCCCAGGGAATACAAGGGTCAGCAAAAATCACTTTAAAAAAAAAATGTTTCATTATCTTGTGTTCACAGTCTTGCTTTGCTGCTCCTGATGGTGTCTTTATCAGCCTGGCCGCATGTTACAATTCACTGGGCAGCGTTTACCAAGAGCCTTGGCCCTGCTCCACAGCCACGAAATCCGAGTCTCGGCTGGGACTCGGGCCAGGGTGTGTTTTTCAAAAGGTTCTTGGGTGCCCTTTAGGGAGCGGCCAAATTCAGAGCCATTTCACGGACAGAAGGAGCCTCATCTCAAAATATTACCTTAAAAGTTGTTGAAAGAGCACAGCTTTTGCATAGTGGACTTAGCGCTGATGTTACCCAGGATTCCTAGGCCTTGGTTTTTCCCATGCAGCTCCTTTTCTGGAAGTCTTTTCTTACATGGTTCTGTGAAATGTCTCCTGGGTGCACATTCTTTGTGACTGCGGCTCCCTCTGCCCATCCTTCTCTCTCTGCAGTGCATTGTACCTGCTCCTCATCTTCCCATCTCCACCTCTCTGCTCCCACCCACCCTCTCACGTGGGCTCCTCCATGAGAGTGGGGCATTTGGGTTTAAATGTCCCAAACCCAAGGCAGTGTTTCCTGATGTGTGATAATCGTGGGTCCCTCACCCTAGATCTGCGGGAGCCCACTTCTCTGTGAACATGGTCCTGGGATCTGCAGTTGAACCAAGTTCCCGGATGAATCTGTTCATGCTGAAATTGGAAAACCATGGACACAGTGGGTATTTGGACCTGAGATAAATTGGGGAGTGTTTTTCTTCCCTCTTCTCACCGCCTCTCATTTGCTATTTACTTCACACGGGGCTGCTCCTGCCCTGGAAGGCTAAGGGCTCTGGGGAGGGCTGGCCTTCTGGTGTTTGACATCCCCCTTCCCCCAGTGATGCACCTGACCTCACCTGGGCTGGATGAGAGGCAGGGTGAAGAGGGGCTGGGAGAATCCCAAGTGGCCGCCCAGCATTGGAGAGGACAGGGGCCTGGGCCCAGTGGGTGCCTATGGGTCACCTCTGCTTGGGGGGGCTATACTGCCTAGCCCTGCAGTGAAAGCGTGACCTTCCGGCTTCCACTTCAGGCTACTCAATGAGTAAAGGTGACGAACATCGAACATCGAAGGAGTCATGCTGCAGGGCTACTTCTAAGGAATGTGCTGGGAGGAGAGCGCCAGTGCACTTTCTGAGGTCAAGGAAACGGTCAGCACATGGCTTCTGGGTGGCTCGCCAAGCTGTATATTTTGCCGTGTTAAACCTCAGTTTTGTTTTTTTTTTTTAAAGTAACATGTAGCTCTTTTGAAGGCAGCTGTTTGTATTGAAGTTACACATGTCAGGAACACCGCATTCCTGAGCTCAACAAAGTGCATGTAATTACTCCGTGTTCAGCGCAGACGCCAGCGGCAGCACGGCCCACGCCCGCTGCCTGTATTTACTGGCTGTGAGCTCAGAATGGCTTTCTCGTTTTTAAATGTTTGGGGGGGAAAAAATCAAAAGAATCCTATTTTATGACATGTGAAAATGACAAGTTGAGATTGGGTGGAGGGGTGCTGGACCTCGGCCACGTCCGCTCGCTGAGTTGTCACCCGGGACTTGTTCGGCGGCAGCGGCACGGAGAGTCGAGCAGCCCAGGGGATTTGCCATCTGGCCCTCTGCAGGAGAGTTTGCTGACCCTGATCGAAGGGCTCATTTTCCCCAATTACTTCTGATATGCTATTTAGGGCTGCAGGGTGGGGAGCGGGGGGAGGGAGCTTTAGTGGTTCCCAGTCCTGGCTGCACGTTGGAATCACTTGAAGGGCTGCTAATTGAGAATCCTGGACCTCTTACCCTGCGCCCAGTGGTACAGCTTCTCAGGGGGTGGGCCCAGGGATCTGTGCTGTGACCCCACAAACAGATTGGTTAGTGAAGCCCCAATATTGTGATTTACCTGGGAGGCGGCGGGGATGCTTGCCCAAGAGGATAAAGCGCATCAGTGGCAAAGCCACGTTTCCTGTTGCTTGCAGGGCAGCGGCTCAGACCTGAACCGGCCTCAGAACCACCCGGAGGGCTTGTTCAACCACCGAGGCCCGGGCCTCCACCCAGAGCGTCTGCTTCAGCAAAGCTCAGGTGGGGCCTGGGCATTGGTGTTTCTGCTCCCACGTGCTGCTGCTGGTCTGAAGCCACCCTTTGAGAACCAGTTTATGGGGCTTGGCAGGCTGTGTGTGCACTAAAAAAAAAAATCCGTGTTCTAAATAAAAGCATCTGATACACAGTCTCCTCAAAGCATGTCCTGTAGAAGCACAGGTGGTCACTCGCATAGACCAAGTAGCTTTCGACTGCTGCAGCCGTGGCTCATCGTGCACAGTGCCTGTCGGGCCCGGGACGGGCTGGCGGTCTTGGTTTTAAGGACTAACACCTGCCGATGGTTTAGTCTATAGCCCAGTCTTTTTTTCTGGGTTAATGGAGAGTCACTCCCAGGCACAGCAAAAATAAGAATACAGCCTGTGGGTTATGTGCTCAGTACTCTCAAACATTTCCGAGGAAGTATTTCAAAAGTGAGCTGATTGTGCTTGTGCACGTTCAGAAGTTGCTGTGTAACTTCTGACACCGCGTGCTTGTTTTTTAATATTGAAGAGCAGTTAAATTGTTAACTCATCATTTGCCGGGTAGGCAAGAGGTGCCAAAGCCAGAGAAGGAAGCAGAGATTCTGTATGTTTAGAAGCTGCTGTGAGGATTCCCACGCTTTTCACAGTTACCCTGAGGTGAATGTGCTGTTGTGTTCCCTTGTCCATGTCACCCTGGCAGAGAGAACATTGTGCCGGTAGCTAGAAAGGGGGCCAGGACCCGGGTAAGTGAGTGGGGTGAGTAGGGCACAGGGATGTATAGAAGTTGCATTTGCACGGCCGCCGTCCAGATTTGGCTTATTATCCTTACACGGCGCGCCCGGCCCCTGCCTCACCCTTGTCCTGGTCCTGATCAGAACCTGGGAGTTGAACCACGTCTCCCTAGGACAAGAGGTCCATCTGTCGAATCGGACGTCCCTCTTCCCCTCTCTTTACCTGAATGACTTATTGGTACTTTAAAAAGACTCTCAGAAACAACTTATTTTGGCCGAAACCGGTTTGGCTCAGTGGATAGAGCGTCGGCCTGCGGACTGAAAGGTCCCAGGTTCGATTCCGGTCAGGGGCATGTGCCTTGGTTGCGGGCACATCCCCAGTGGGGGGTGTGCAAGAGGCAGCTGATCGATGTTTCTCTCTCATCGATGTTTCTGACTCTCTATCCCTCTCTCTTCCTCTCTGTAAAAAATAAATAAAATATATATTTTAAAAAAAAAAGAAACAACTTATTTTGAACAGTCCTTTCATAGGTACTTATTTTCAAATATGTGTGTTCGCAAACATTTTATTAGTGAACTTGTTTTAAGACCAAATCATTGCAGCATGCAGTGCAGTGTATAATATGATGGTATTGACTGTCCACATGAATTTTTGAAGGGAAAAATGTCCCCAAGGGTTTCCTGGACGAAGGCTTGCTAGCAGGCTGTGCAATGTCCTCTAAGGCTGTAATGACGTTTGTAAGTTCAGCACATGGACTGTATTAGAAGCTCCAGATTTGGCAGTGGCTTCATTTCAGAGGTTCAAGTCGGCCTTCAGCTGCTTTTTGGGTGTTCCAAATGGGTCTTGTATTGATTCTGAATTAATTATCCTCATTTCTAAGTCTTCCAGTGAGGGTAACTGAGTAGCTCACCCTTGAGAATTTAGCAAGTATTTTTGTCTTCTGGAATGATCTTGTGTCCTGAAATGCATCCATCTTCCTGCCATGTCAGAGTTCACAGTGGCTTGCTCCAATCATCTGCTTTCGCTCTTGGCAAGGGAGCTAATGACAGATGTTTGCTGGGTGGTGCTGAGACCCACTCACTCCCATGACAATGGGCCGGAGCATATGCTGTCCCCAGTTCCAGAAAGCTTTTGTAACAAAGGAGTCAAAAGAGATCGGGCCACTGGGGAGTGTTGCCAGCAGGCCTCTGTACAGGGCAAATCCCGGCCGATTAACCCAGTTTCCTTCCTGGAGCAGTGATAAACCGGGGCGATTAAAATTGCAGATTTTTCCATGTTAGCATTCCCTCCCCCCAGACCCCCCGATTTAAAAAATGTTCGTAATTACAATTTAAGCCTCTTTTTTTGTTGTTGTTTTTTTTTATTGATTAAGATATTACATATGTATCCTTATCCCCTTCTCTCCCCCCCTTCCCCCTCCTGTTCATGCCCTCACCCCCCTGGTGTCTGTGTCCATTGGTTATGCTTATATGCATGCATACAAGTCCTTTGGTTGATCTCTCCCCCTAACCCCCACCCTCCCCTACCTTCCCTCTGAGGTTTGATGGTCTGATTGATGCTTCTCTGTCTCTAGGTCTGTTTTTGTTCATCAGTTTATGTTGTTCATTATATTCCATAAATGAGTGAGATCATGTGATACTTATCTTTTTCTGACTGGCTTATTTAGCTTAGCATAATGCGATTTAAAAAATGTTCATAATTACAATGTAAGCCTCTTTTTAATTTAACAAATGTATTATGCTTCATTCCCCCCCCCCTCCCCACCCTTCATCAGAAGGACTTAACTTGCCTTAGAAGGTCGTACCTGGGCCTCAAGAACTTTCAAGGGAAGTGTCACTAGTGAGAGTAGATGTCAGCATCTGAACCCCACACTTGTTTTGGAGGTTCCCTGTTTGGGACATTCCTGCAGTGGTATCAGCGCCACAGAGAAAAGAATTCCTGTCTTTTGAGGAAAATTACACTCAGAAGTAAACATTGTTGACTCTTGGCTATCTTTGATGGAGATTTTAAAATAGTTTGCAGATGTTACTTTTAGCTAAAAGAGTAAAAGAGGTTGTAGCTGAATTTTAGCACCTAGGATATGATTAGTTAATAACTTTCATAAGTTTGGGCTTTGATCTGAAATGAAAAGGACTATTTTCTCTTTTAATTTAATTTAACACAATTTACTCATTTTAGGTACACAACTTAATGACTTTTATTATATTCACAGAGTTGTGCAACTATCGGCACAATCAATTTTGGAACATTTTCACTACCCCCCCCCCCCAAAAAAAAGAAACCTTGTACCCCTTAGCCATCATCCCTAAACCCTTCTATCACACCTCCCTCCTCCCCACTCCCATCCAAGTACTTTTTGTTGTCACAGATCTGCCTATTCTAGACATTTCATAAAAATGGAATCATACAGTTTGTAATCTTTTGTGACCGGCTTCTTACACTTAGCAGTGTCTTCAAGGTTCATCCATTTCATCCATGTCCTAGCATGTATCAGTACTTCATTCCTTTTTATTGCTGAATAATATTCCATTGTATAGATATGCCACCTTGTATTGAAAAGGAATGGTCTTTTAAAGCTAAGTAGAAAGAGAAATATAAAAGACTAGTGGCCCGGTGCACGAAATTTGTGCACATTAAAAGGGAATTAATTAGATGAAATATTTTAATATTGCTATTTGCCCTTTCTCTATAATAGAAGTTTCAGAGATGAAAGAAAATTAGTAAAATGTATTTGAAAATCTTCCTCCTCTCAGAGTCTGGGGCGTGCCGCGGGACCCAGAGTCAAGTCCCCACCCACCCTTGCACACCTTGAAATCGCGCAAGATTCAGACCCAGCCGGCCCCACCCCCGTCAAGCCCCACCAGGTGGGGGGGCACAGCCTCAGGGCCCCTGTAAAGCCCCGCCGGGTGGGGGACGCGGCCTCAGGTCCCCTGTCCCAGCCCGGCGCCATGCATCCTCAGGTCCCTGCTGATCGCTCGTTACAGGAACCCCGCCTTCTCTGTGGGCGCAGCCATCTTGTGATGGTGTGAGGGTCAATTTGCATATTGCCGCTTATTATATAGGATAGCAAAAGAATGGCGAGCCAGCTGAAACCGGTTTGGCTCAGTGGATAGAGCGTCGGCCTGCGGACTCAAGGGTCCCAGGTTCGATTCCGGTCAAGGGCATGTACCTTGGTTGCGGGCACATCCCCAGTAGGGGGTGTGCAAGAGGCAGCTGATCGATGTTTCTCTCTCATCGATGTTTCTAACTCTCTATCCCTCTCTCTTCCTCTCTGTAAAAAATCAATAAAATATTAAAAAAAAAAAAAGAATGGCGAGCCATATGTAGTCACTTTTTATACGGTTAATAACGGTCACACATTTAATATTTCTAAAATTAAATTGGAAACATTAAACATGTGATATTTTGATGTGTAGGCTGGAGATCAGGATAATAGTTGAGGGCTGTGAGATAATCCTTACTTGTATTATAACAACAGTTTAGACTTTCTCTTAGGTAATATTTCTAGTTATGGCCTCACATCTGAAAATGGGCTCAATGTTGTTTATATAGTTCTGGCAAGGCTGAGAGATCAAAGGTGTAGAGACCAGTTTTCCCCAGAAAATTGGATTATTTAGCCAGGAGGTTAATTAAAGCCCATAGGATACTTAGCTCGTGCAGACCAGCTATTCTGTCCTCCTGGAAGAATGGACTTCAGTCCAGACGGGATGACCCTCCTGTGCTGCCAGCTCTCTGGACACAGGACCTCGACAGGTTGGACAGCAGCAGGGAGGCTGGTGTGCTTAGCCATTGAGAATAAAGAGTTGGCCCCTGTCCTGTTTGAGAGAACGGCAGTGCCCGAGGTTTTAGACCTGAGAGTTGTCCGGACTCATTTTCTCTCTGCCTCTTCTGTCCAGGCCGGCGACAGAGTGTCACACATGTTTCCTTGTGCAGGTGAGACTGTGTTACCATCCTGACCTCGACGGGATGGACGGTAATCGCTACAGGCGGCCGGGACATTTGACGATGCTGTAGCAGTGTAGCGACTTTAGAGAAGGTGTAGCTTGAAGAAATGAAGGTTTTTATAATGGATTTTTGAGATTCTCTTAGTGGTGTCTCAAGTCATCACCGTTTCCTTCTAGTTCCACCCTCATAGTCTGCAGGGATCCCCAGGGGTACAGCTTACTATTCTTTTTCCTCAGCTCCTCTGTGACTGCCCAGGAGGTCTGCACAGCTCATTTTAATTCCAGCATTTTTTAGTATCTGCTAAACACGGGGACCTTGGGGGAGGAAAGGGCATAGGGGGCCATCTAGTTTTGTGGAGTCATTTGATGTGTGAGTGGAGTTGGCGCAGAGTGCTTTAATTACAGTCACCTGAGAGAGAAAACAGGCATTGGGAGCAAGGAAGGGTTTTCATTCTGGATTGGGCCTGAATGGTTCTGCTGGCCATCTCCCGCTGAGGGTCCCCCAGGGGCGGCTAGGCCAGGCCTGGAGGCTAACATGAAGGAACCCAAAGACACGGTGCCGGTGAGGGAATCACGACAGGAAATCACAAATTCATGCCCGGCAGGCATGGCTCAGTGGTTGAGCATCAACCTATGAACCAGGAGGTCACAGTTCGATTCCAGGTCAGGGCACATGCCTGAGTTGCAGGCTCGATCCCCAGTGGGGCATGTGCAGGAGGCAGCCAGTCAATGATTCTCTCTCATCATTGATGTTTCTATCTCTCTCTCCCTCTCCCTTCCTCTCTGAAATCAATAAAAAAGTATATTAAAAAAAAAAAAAGAAAAAAGAAATTCAAGTAATGTCTGAAAGTCAGAAGCAAAAAGAGTGAGTTAATTTTTTGGTACCAGCTGCCGAATTAACCCTTGTGAATGAATGTATTTGGGATAACTCTCAAAATTAGGCCCTGAATGATGAACGAGTTGATGTACATATGCATGGAGAGAGGAGGGCTGTTTTATACATCCACGATTAAGCCGTTATACAAAATCATTCATGGACAGTAATCAGTAAATCTCTCCTCTGACTTAGAATCTCTATTTTTTTGTTACTTTGGGTCCTTTTTTAACCTATACCCTCATCTGTGTTTCTCATTGAATGTGCCAGACTCACTTGCAGACTTGGTTTTTATAGGGCTTGTTCACCACCTCTGTCTCTGTCTCTGTCTATATTTCTATTCTCATCCATCCTAACCAATGGTTAGCAAATTCTGATTTCTTCACTAAATTAACCAGGAACAGCATATGTTTGTGTACTAACTGCTACTTGTCGTTTTTTCTAAGTGTGTATTTTGTAATCTTCCCAGAGGACCCAATTTGGCAAATAAGAGCGAAATCACGATCACAGTTTTGCAGTCCTTATCTCGAAAGGTCACTGCCTCCCATTTTCCCTGTGAGCACCAGAACGGGGTGGTGTGTGAGGAAGTCTTGCAGAGGCCCGACATTCATATAGTTCTCCCCTGTTCGGGAGGCACTTCCACTTGATGGGTCTCATTTTGATCATCATAACAATCATGCAACCCAAAATACCAGTGTTTAAAATGTCATTGATAAAGAGCTAATTTCTTACCACGTCCTCTCCGTTGCAGAGACAAAAGCAGTTTCGGATCTGTCAGTACCGGGACCTGACCCTGCAGTGTAAAACAAGGCTAGGGAGCTGGGGGAGAGTCCTCAGGCCACCTCTCTAGAGGAAAAACAAAATAAAAAACAAAAACCACCTGAACAGAATGGCCACTTTTCATTCTCTCCCTGAAAGACTTCAGCTTCAGAAATGTAAAATGGACCTCAGGGTGGAAATAAAGGTTTTATCACTGTCTAGTCCGTAGTTAAAAGCCATTTTACATGGCAGGAAAAACCCAGAATGCATTATGTACTTCTTTCCCCCACCAGCCCCCCATCTCCCACCACCGTTTTTAGAGGTGTCAGAATTGCCTTTTGCTTGTCCTTACCTATACAATGGCTTTATAACCATCTCTCTCCCTGCCAGTGTCCATTCCATTCGCTAATGGCACTGTTAGGCTCTTTAGCTGAGAATGTCTCTTATGTTGCTTTCTGAAAATTCTTTTTTTCAAAAAAGTACAAGCAGAGTATTGGATTGGAGTTGGAATGTCAGATTGACTGTGTCAAGCCAGTATAAACAAGAAATAGCTGAAGGAATTGATGGTGCTTTCTGATAAAACATCTTTACTACGATTGCTAGGCTGGGCAGGATGACTGATACGCCGAGGGAATATTGGTGAAGACCAATTAATTTTTTACTCACCTAAAAGCATTCCTTTGTCTATAGAAATGCCGGGTCTAGAGTTGCCACGAGGGTCAGACTTGCTGAATCAACAGTTTGATGTCAGTCTTCTCGGTTACTCTGTGTTGAGACTAGGCCATCTGCTTTTACATGCTTTTATTCTGCTGGCTCCCACGAGCACACGCCTTTTGTTTTCAGATTGAAGCAGATGTACGCAGCCTGCCATCTTAATTTCTTTAGTATGGGTTGGTGTGTATATTAGCTGCTTTGAAATGCTGGAAAAATTTCAAATCACGTTAGGGAAGAACATAAATAAGTTGATTTTTTTTTCCATGACCAAGTTTACTAGTTCAGATATTTTGTGAACAAGTGTTCTCTGAAAAGAGTACACTTATTTAACACCATTGAATGCTTCTCTAAATTTGTTGTTAATCTTTTTATTTTTGTTCCAGATGCTTAACTTATGTCTGAATCCTGGAACTATGGTTTGAGTTCAGTGTATACAGCAGGGAAAGAGTGTTAGATCTTGAAATATTTTGGTGCATGAATGTATTGTGGGATAATGTTTTCTCTCCCAAACACAAACTCTGCAGCAATCTTGAAATTTATCCTCCTGATTCAAAGTTAGTTTTTACCTTTGCTAGTTTGTGCTTTTATAGGTGTGTACCTTATTTAGGTGGCATACATAGACTCTGCCCTTAATGAAATTTTAGTTAGAACTGACTTTTAAGTTAATCAGTTACTCTTAAGATTATGCCTACAAGCCATTTTTTGAATTTATTTTTAGTTACCTGTGGAAAAGCCATTATATTTCTTTAAGGTGGGGGAGGGGATTCGATCTCCACCGTGGCCCAGCTGCAGATTCGTTTGGAGCAATCAGTAAGTGCATGTCATGGCAGAGTATGGATTGAAGGTATTTTCCACTTACCAAGTGGAAGGACAAAAAAAAAAAAAGCTTTAAAAAGAATTTATTCGAATAAAGACGTTAAGGGCACCTTTTCTAGTTGCTATTAATTAAGCTTCCTGAATAATATTCGTTTCTCAATGTAGTTGAGAAAACCCTTGTGCCCACAAAGTATGCTCATGCCCAAGGCAGAATTGAAGAAAGAGCCGTGGTCTCTACCTTCGGGCACTGGTTCCTAAGCAGCATTGTCAATGATGTGAACCAGGACCTGTCCCGCTGGTGATGATGCTGGTGTAGACACTGGCCCCTCGAGTCTGGAGGAGAGACTGGTCCTTCCTTCTGTGGCTCGTAGGTAGGTGTCAACTCCAGGCGGTTCACTAAAGGCAGTATTAGCTACTAGTGTTCCCCACAGACAACTAGGGAGCACCAGTCCTAACTGACGGTTGGAGACGCAGGTGCGGGATGGGTTACATCAAGTGTGGGAAAGGCTACATTATTTCTCAGGAATTAAGCACACGTATCTATAATAATAAAAGCATAATATGCTAATTAGACAGGACGTCCTTCCGGATGACCTTCCGGATGAAGCTGGGACTGTGAGAGAAGCCCGGGTCCTGGTGCCAGAGGGAAGCCGGTGCTGGCAGCCAGGGGAAGGAAGGCCTACTCGTGCACGAATTTCGTGCATCGGCCTCTAGTTTAATCATAATTTCAGCAGGTAAAGAAACAGGTTTCATGCTTTGCTTATTAATGCTGCACAAACCTCAGGAGAAGCCGTTCATAAAATTAGTGCTCATTAACGAACACACATTCACTTTGGGAAACGCTGAGCCAGGAGGACGCTTCCTTTTATGTGGTTGCCTTTCATTTGGGTTCTTGGATCAGTGAAACTCAGTTCATACCAGCACCGTCTTCTCTGGGATATGAGTCCCCTCTGAGTCCCATTTGGATGTTTTACTGTTTCTCCATGACCTTAAAAAATGTGTGTGGCCGAAACCGGTTTGGCTCAGTGGATAGAGTGTCGGTCTGCGGACTGAAAGGTCCCAGGTTCGATTCCGGTCAGGGGCATGTACATTGGTTGTGGGCACATCCCCGGTGGGGGGTGTGCAGGAGGCAGCTGGTCGATGTTTCTCTCTCATCGATGTTTCTAGCTCTCTATCCCTCTCCCTTCCTCTCTGTAAAAAATCAATAAAATATATTTTTAAAAAAATGTGTGTGGTTGTGCGTGTCTCCCTTCCTGGACTCTGTGCTCCGTGAGGTGGACACGGTGTTTGTTCCCCTGTATCGCCTCCCAGAACGGTGCCACACAGGCGCTGTTGAATAAATACTGAG
Organism: Cnephaeus nilssonii; assembly: GCF_951640355.1. Taxonomy (NCBI): domain Eukaryota; kingdom Metazoa; phylum Chordata; class Mammalia; order Chiroptera; family Vespertilionidae; genus Cnephaeus; species Cnephaeus nilssonii. The sequence goes on from NC_137073.1 coordinate 98,495,259, forward strand.
TGGATGAAGGAATAGAGATGAGTTCTGTGTTCTGTGTGGAGGGCACGGGGACGCGATTTGTCTTGAATGGCCTGAAGAGGAGCATCTTAGAGATCAGATGTGACTGGTGATAGAGGGCGGAGTCCTCCCTATGCCACCGACTTCGGACAGTTACATGGCATTAATTCTCTGTTTTCCCACCTGGGAGATGGTGATGGGAATACTGGTCTTTCAGGGGTGTCTGGAGGAAGAGGGAGGGAGTGCGTGAGGGTGCCTAGGGATGTGCTCACATCCTACATACTTAGTGCCCGCCACGTATTATGAAGAGTCGTCCCCATGGCGGGCCCTGCACAGTGAGGATTTTCCCCACCTTTTAATACCAGCTGGCCAGTCAGGAGCCTGTTTGTGGCCACCCGGCTTCTCCTCATCCTCCTTTAGCCGCAGGCACGCCTGTATGGCAGGTCCAGGTCCAGACCTCTGTAATGAAGTGAGGATTGCAGTAAAGGAGGGGGTGATCTTTTTGCTGGTAGAAGGTCTTGCCTTCGGTTTGTACAAAATGCCACATCTGTGAAGTGCAGTACAAACGAGGTGTGCCTGTGCTTTTGACAACAAAGAACCAAGCTAATAAAGGCGTTGGGAGGTGATCAGTGAAATCTGTGCTTTCACGATGACCAGAATCTAGGAAATTTCTCTTTATAGTAATGGACTCTCTGAGCCTTTCTGGTTGGGTGTGTGTGGCGCTGGGGGTGAGGGGGGTGGTGCGGGGGGCTGGGGGGGGGGGGGAGAAAAGGGACTTGGCAGGTCCATTCTAGTACAGTTTGTCTCACACCCAGGAATAGCTGTCATCCTTCAGTGACTTCAAAGTGGTTTTCAGTGTTGCGAAAAGCTTGCTGTGAAGGAAACTTCATTCGAATCCTTTTAGTCTTATGACACGTAAAGATGGTAATGTCCTAATTGGTCCTTCAAAAGCTTGGCCTCATTTTACTTTGAAAACAAAATCAATAATACAGCCCATGAGAACACCTAGCCATGATCAGTCTGCATTTGCCGTTCTCTGGTGCCTGGATGCTACAGTTCCCAGGTCTTTGGTTTTCTCCACCCAGAAATTCCAGGAGACCAGCAGAGAGCTTGCCCATCTTTTATATTTTGTAACTCCTGAGCTATCATTTTATTTTTTAAAGACAATTTTAATACACTTTCAGTGTGTTGAAGGACATAATTTCACCCTAAAGGATAACATTTTTAAATGGAAGAAATTAAGCTTTAGGAAAAATTCATTCCATTGTCTTATATTTCTTGTTTGGCTACTGATAATGAGCAGCCCCACTTAAGTGTTTGGAGTCCCTGCTGCAGTTCATTCAACAATAGGGATCTTTTGCTTCAGAGCAGAAAATGCACTCCCAACCCCAGGCTTGTAATTCCTGGGCCTGGTCTCAGCAAGAGGTTTAGTTCTGTTGCAGGTATTTTAAATTACTCTCATTCCTTTTGCTTAAAGATAAGGGTTTTGATCATTTTAATGCAGCTAGTTATGGCTTCAGTTATAGGTTTTGGTAGGATAATTAAGAGAGTTATTAAAAAAGGATATATATATGTGTGTGTGTGTGTGTGTATGTGTATATATATATATATATATGTATGTATATATATATATATATATATATATATATATATATATATATGGAATTATTTTGTTCAAATACAATGTTACTGGAAGTTCACAGATTTTATAGACAATAGAAGGAGGAGTGGGTAGAAACACCCCCTCATTTCTTCATTGGTTTCTGTGAAACCTGGAGTTCTTCCGAGCTGGCTTTAAACACCACTAACTGAGAATAATCTAGTCAACATAACACGAGCTTTTAGTGCTGCTTTAATTTTCACCTAGCTTTGTAGTTGGGCTGACACACTTTTAGGGCAAAAATTAATATACCAGGGGAAAGTTGGAATTAGTTGTTGAGTATAGATTGGGTTCTAGAATTCTGTTTATGCTAGTTTTGTGTTAATATGGTGTAAGACCATCTTTTGCTTTTCAGAAAACAAGTAGACTTTCTGTTCTGGTAGATTAACTAGCAAAACGTTAAACTGAGTAAGTTTTCTTCATTTGTTCATATTTCTCTTTTCTTACTCTAACGACTTTCATCACTACACATTTGGCCTTTTTTATTGAGACTATAAAAAAAACTCAGGCAAATTGTTGGAGAAAGTGTAGTGGATAAACCGTGGAGTCAATGGATGCAATTTTTATTTTCAGGAATCATTGTTCTCTGCTCCTCTTAGCTCACTGAGGTGCTCTGAGAGTGCAAAACTACGTGAAAATTAAAGACTTGTGTTCATATGGGATGTGGACCCGATATAGCAGTGAAATGTATGTTTTCTTCTGTGATTTATGAATAATGCTCAGGGCCCAAATACTCAACCCTGAGTTGGATAAGGGATTAATTATTCAAAGGGGAAAAAAGGTAGATAAAATTGCTTGGAAATTTTTTTTTCTAGTAATATGATTTAAAGAATAATTTTAGGGGTGCACAGGGACAACTGGATAGAAATATGGAGCAGAGTTCTTCAGGTGGATTGAGGGGAGCAGAAAACAAGAAGTGAGTTGATTGTGATTGGCACCTAGGTCAGCGGCTGATTCATTGAGGGACTTGGGACAACCCACTTTTCTTGTTTTGCCCAATTTTCCCTCTTGTGCGTCAGTCCTTTTGTTCGTTGGGATAAATTATAATGAAGGAATATGGGTTAAGTATTTAAAGTTCTTATGTAACCATGTAATTATTATTTATTGGTATCCTCACTTAACCTTCTGCCTAACTTGTGCAAACTAGTTTTGATGCTATTAAGGAAGTTCAGAAGACCGAGAAGCTGTTGGTTAAGTGTTAGCATCCCATTTCCTGTGACTATTTTACTTCTTTAAAAAGAAAGTCTGCTTTTACCCATCAATATACATTTGGGCCGAAACCAGTTTGGCTCAGTGGATAGAGTGTCGGCCTGCAGACTGAAAGGTCCCAGGTTCGATTCCGGTCAAGGGCATGTACCTTGGTTGTGGGCACATCCCCAGTAGGGGGTGTGCAGGAGGCAGCTGATTGATGTTTCTCTCTCTCATCGATGTTTATAACTCTCTATCCCTCTCCCTTCCTCTCTGTAAAAAATCAATAAAATGTATTTAAAAAATATATACATTTGGTGTGCTATACTAAAAGAGTCCAAGTGCTTAGCATAGATGCAGTTTTTAAATACCGTTCCGTTTATAACTTGATTTTTAACAGTGGACAGGCAGGAGCTACTATTTAGATAGATTATTATTTTTTAAAATATATTTTATTGATTTTTTGCAGAGAGGAAGGGAGAGGGATAGAGAGTTAGAAACATCAATCAGCTGCTTCCTGCACACCCACTACTGGGGATGTGCCCGCAACCAAGGTACATGCCCTTGACTGGAATCAAAACTGGGACCCTTCAGTCCGCAGGTCGATGTTCTATCCACTGAGCCAAACCACTTAGGGCTAGATAGATTATTATGCTAAGCAAAATAAGCCAATCGGAGAAAGGCAAACATCACATGATCTCACGTATACGTGGAATCTAATGAACAAAATAAACTGACCTACAAAATAGGTCCAGAGCCATGGATGCATGAAACACAATGACAGAGCTCAAAGGGGGTTGTAGGGGAACAGACGGGATGGGAAGAGATTAACCAAAGAAGTTACATGCATATATGCATAGCCCATGGACACAGACAATCGTGTGGTGAGGGCCTGGAGTGGGGCAGAGGTAAAATGGGGAACATCTGTAATACTGTCAACAACAACAACAAAGTTAGATAAGCTAGTTGGAGGACCTTATGGATACAAATGAAACATATTTCAAAGCAGGAAAATACGGCTCACGCTGGTAGCACAAAAGCCGCATTTCCATAGTAGCCTAGTACACTCTGATGGATGGGCCTTTGACTCCCAGCCCTGCCTGCCACACACTGACTGACCTTGGGCAAGTTGTTGGAGGTCTCTGGGCCTCAGTTTTCTCATTTATAAAATGGGGATTGGAAGAGCACCTTCCCAGAGGGCTGATTGCCATATTATACAGATAAGAATTGCCATAATTATATATGTATATATATATCTCTCTCTGTGTGGGCTGATTGCCATATTATACAGATAAGAATTGCCATAATTATATATGTATATATATCTCTCTCTCTGTGTGTGTAGGCATATATGTGCATGTAGATACACACGTATGAGTTACAAAAATAATTGGAAGTAGGTCATTGCCATAGGCATTTGGAAGGGAGGGGTGGAGTGGAGAACATGATTTTAAACTGGAGTATGTGGACAGCCTGATGACGTGTAGTGGTCGGTGCTGAACTGGTCTCTCTGGGTGTGGTTTCGGCTGGCTGCCAGGACAGCAGGGAATGGCTGCAGGAATGTATGGCCATGGGCTCAGAGTACTAGAAGAATGAGACAAAACAGGGAAATGGAACCAGAATCCATAGCAGGATTTCCAAGGAAACAAACCTATGAGAATTTGGTGCTTGAGCCCATGGGCCCTCTGCCAAGTGATAGCAGGAATCTTACGTTGGCACAAGCGATGCCCAGTCTTCCAGGTCCTGTAAACCTGGGCATTGTTAACAAACACCTGGATGATGCTCACAACAGCCTTGTACCTGGGAGTTTTTTTCCTGCCTTTGGACAGATAGACGGTTCTGAGGAGTGGACTGACTTCTGTCAGCTCATATCACTGAAGGTGCCAGGACTTCTGTGAGGAGGTGATCTCCCTGGTGGAGTTGGTCTCCCTCCACCTTTGTTATGGCGCCATTTAGGACACTTTCAGGATCATTTTCTTCATCCGCCCCTTCCTTTGACCAGCTCTCATCTGTCTTTACACTGAGTGCCAGATTATTGTGATCTCTGAACGCATAATAATCTGGCCACTCAGTGTGTGTGTGTGTGTGTGTGTGTGTGTGTGTGTGTGTGTGTGTATTAGAGGCCCGGTGCATGAATTCGTGCATGGGTGGGGTCCGGCCAGCCTGGCCAGGGAGAGGAGACAGGGGCGGTTGGCCGGCCTGCTTGCTGGTCGAACTCCTGGTTGAGGGGACAATTTGCATATTAGCCTTTTATTATATAGGATATACACTGAGTGGCCAGATTATTATGCGTTCAGAGATCATAATAATCTGGCCACTCAGTGTATTTTCTCAGCTCCTTGAACATGCCAGGCACAGAGTCAATACATTTAGAACAAAAAGAGCTTTTGGCAAAAGGCAGGTGAGCAGACTTAAACCCCCATCTCAGTCAACACATGCATCAGAAATTACACTTTTCTAAACTTGGACAGGTGTGGGCCACCTTTCCTGAAGTGTGCAGATACGTGTAGAGGGTTTTCTCTACGGTGCTATTTTCTAAGGGCCTATTTTTATACCGTGAAACCAAGGATGTACTTGCTCCCTGATTATCTATTTATTGTGTAATACCACCCCCACTCCTCCAGAAGATTAGTCTCGTAGCTTCGATGATTCTGTCCTCTTTGTCTAGGTATCAGATGTTGTGCTAATCTCAGCAGGGAACAGGGCTGTGCCCGAGTGTGGGCTAATATGTGCCCAACCAGTTAAAAACACTCCAGGCCCCCGAGCTTGCCCGGGTCTGAAATAATGAGGCGAGGACAAAGAGATCATGGGCTTTATTATTAGACACACTTGCAAAAAAGCTTATTGATGAAAAGCATTTGCGGGAAGAGTTGGCACAGAAGTCAGCTTCCATTGTTAAAAGTCCGAAGAGCACTTGGCTTTGGAGAAGGAGAGCCGGAATCAGTTATTAGTGTCTCAGGCCACAGGCTGCTGGGCTGTGAGGGTCCGTGGAGCTCATGAAACAGAACCGTCCTTTCTATCTCAGAGAAATAGGGGAAAATTAAAATTTTCACATGAAAATTAATCTTCAGCCCTGCTGTTTCATGCTTGCTCATGCATAATTTAAAGGGTGTTACATTTGCAGAGGCAAATGTTGGTGTCAGTTCAAAGTAAAGACATTTTAAGCCGTTTTTCTAAAATCTGAAAATTCCGCCCCACTGTCGAGTGTTAGCCCGATTAGCAGAATTGTTCCTGTTGTTAATAATTTGTTTTGACCTTTTGTACAGAAATATGGTCTCTATTTTAATAGGCTTAGCTCAATCCACAGAGTAATTACCCGTAATATCTCAATTCTTCTAATTCACGGCGAAAAAGACTTTAGAGCGGAATTCATTTGAAAATGTGCATTGTTTCTGAATAAGATTTTTTTTCTGGGTCCCTAGGGTTATGTAAGCAGCTTCTAAACATTGTAAATCACCTCTTTTTTTATTTTTTAAACAAAGTTCGCTCTTTGTATGTCAGACCTTCCCCCAACTCTGCATACATTGGTTTTTGGCTTTATTTGTAGCAGCCAGACATTGTAAATAAAGGCTTACGGCCTGTTTTTTATTGTACCTTGTTGGCAATTACAGCATCTCCTCTGAAGCCATGTGAACCCTATAGATTGGATGTAGCTGATGGGGTGGGAGTGGCCACACTGTTCCTGTGGCGGTAAGTACCAAGGCCATAGTATTTTTCCACAAGGGCTTCTAAGAGCAGGAAAAAATCAAATGTTGCGAGTAAAATGTAAAGCAGAGAGTCTCAGGGCAGAATGCTCAGGCTCTTCTGTGTTACACTTCCTTCTTAATTGCTGTGTTACAGTCTGTTAGTGGGAAACCTGGTCGGGGATTGTCAGAGCCGGCTGGACTGTGCACCCCAGTTCCGTCTTCTCCACAGGCCCACCCATCTTTCTCCTGGCCGCCCAGACTCCTACTTTAAGTGTGGAATTAAAGCACAGTCTCTATAACTGTAACAGAGTGGTTCACCAAAGTAGAGGGCATGGGCGAACTGGAATTTGAACCCTCGACTTATAGAGAATGTTTAATATGGGGGTTGGTTTGTTTTTCTAACCACCTAGGCACTGAATTGCTGCTAAAATCTCTGAAACCTTCCTCCTCCCAGCTTTGTTTCCCTGCAAATATACTGGTATGTCACCCAGCACACAGATCCTGAAGCCCTTCTTTCCAGCTACTCAGTTGGCTCACGTCCTGTGGAGTCTGTCTTCATGTGCTGACAGCACCCTGAGTTCAGATCCACATCTGTTCGTGCTGGCTGTTAAGGACGCCTTTTCTGGAGTCTCTTTCCCCATCCAGTCACACCCAGATACATATGTACATTAGTAATAACAGTGATCGATCGTGGTCTCAGGTGCTGCTCCGTGGTTCCCAGTTGTCACCTGCTCTCGTCTTTATAGCTGATTCCAACACCCAATTGACTGGCTCCACTCCAGACCTCTACCCAGCCACACCCTCTGAGGGAGGGACCAGATGGCAGCACGACTCACAGTTCCGCTGAGAATTCTTGGACACACCCAAGCGGGAGGATGACCCTCACCACGTCAGCCTCAGCCTGGCCTCTGCTCTGGGTCTTACTCTGTAACTCCGGGTCCCGTCTTCTGGTACCACACACGGATCCCCGACTTAGTCAGGTAGTCAGTGAAATTTCACAAACAAGTCAGGAAAGCAAGGTGACAGTGCTGATTTTGTTTATGTCATAGCGATGACCATGCTAAAGCACACTACAAATGTCTCATGCTCAGACCGTGTGAGAACTAAAAGATGCCATATCTCTGAGTTTTGCTGGGACTCACTACTACCCACCCAGGTATTCACAGTGACTCTCGGTCTAGTGTGCTTACCAGTGCTTGAATTCACGTTTTAGAGGAGGATTTAAAAAAAAACAAAAAACATTCAATCCATCCTTGGTGCTTTTTGATGCTCTCACAGTCATTTGGAATGGCAGGTATATCCTCCTAAAGGGGTATGAGTCCCGAACAGGATTCTTATCCTGGGAGCTAGTTCAGTATCCTATAATCCTCTGCAGAGTTAACAAAAACAGTGTGAAAGTTTCTGGGATTTCTGGTTTTACCTCATTTCTGCCTGAATAACTACTGTGTTTGAGAGATTAGTTCAGTAAAAAAAGCTCTATACTATTTGGTTCATGTAACATTGTATTCACAACTAGAGGCCCGGTGCACAAAATTCGGGCATGGGTAGGATCCCTAGGCCTGGCTGGTGATCAGGGCTGATCTGTGGGGTGACTGGTGGGGCAATTGGGCCCGCGCTGGCACCCACCTTGGCCAGCCTGGTGCCGCCCATTAGCCAGCCCCCCTTCAACTTCCCCGCCGTTGCCACCTCTGGTTGCCTCCCTCTGCAGAACTACCAGCAGGCAGGGCGATCAGTCCCCCTCCCCCCACAGCAAGCACCACCTTGGCTGGCCTGGGGCCTGTGGGCTGGGGGCAGCTCCTGTGTTGAGTGTCTGCCCCCTAGTGGTCAGTGCATGTCATAGCAACCGGTCATTTCTAGCAGTAGAAAGTCCTGAGAAAGGGCCTATTGGCATATATTTCTGAAATAAAATTTTCAGTTCACTCCATTTAGTGATTTTTGAGGACTTATCCATTAAGTATTTATTAGCTGTGTCTCTACTAATAGATTAAGGAAAGATCTTTTTCCATATTAAAGAAAACATTTCCCACTGGCTAAAGAAAATATCAGCCCAGCTGGAGTGGCTCGTTGGTTGAGCATCGTCCTGTGCACCGAAAAGTTGCCTGTTCCATATCTGGGTTTCAGACCGATGCCTGGTCGGGGCATGTAGGGAAGGCAACTGGTGGATGTTTCTCTCTCATATCACAGCCTTGACTGGACATGGCAACAGTGTGAGCAGGGGTTTGAATTGGGGTCAGTGGGATGCCAGAGACTATAATGACCAGTCACAATTACTGTGTATACTATAGATTAAGCAAGTGATGGCTGATGATTTAGGACTTGACGTTTTCTACTTCAGCCCGAGCTGTAGCCCTCTGTGTCCCTGATTTGGCCACACTGGAGATGCCTTGCTTTACGCAGCCTGGTGGTGCTTTCCTGCCAGCCCATCATGGCATTTGGAAATGCGTCGGGTTTTGTCCTGTTGCCAAGACTAAGATTCCAACCAACTCTCCATCAGTCTTTCTAAACCTCAGGTACTCTGGCTTTTAGATACTTGGACCTGATTTCCTACAGCAGGTGTGCAAGGCTCTTATATCTTATAGCCTTTGCATTCACAGACATTTACAGAGGAACAGTATTTCTTTGTTGATACTTTTCAGGGAGAAACAAGCAAGCATTATTTTTTTTAGCCCCCTTAAATTGTGCATGGTCCAAAACTCAGTACATAGTATTAATTTTTCTTATTAAATATATATATATTTCTAAAGGGATCGTTGCCATCATTTAATGACATATTTTTTTAGTCTTTTCTCTTTCCAGCCTACTGCCTCCTCCTAATCCTTATAGTAATTAAAGTAGCATTTCCCTGACATTTCCAGAAGATTCCTTGGCAGTAGGGGTTGGGTTAGCATACAGGGACAGTGTGGGAACCAATCCTTGCATGTTCCAAGCTGTGTGCTTTGTTTCTGGCCTTTCCTCTTATCTCCCAGATGACTTGGTTTCTTCTGCTTCTTGCACCATGAGTTTGAGCCAAGCTGGCCTCTTGGCCCCCCTCACCCCCCCCCCGGCTCTCCCTCCCCTGTAGATATTTCACCAAACTAACAGCCAAAAATGACTTTGGGTTTCAGTCTTGAATCTGGAATCATTCTATCATTGTTCACTGGATTAACAAATGCCTTGCTTCATATCTCTTACTTGCCACTTGGAAATGAGTAGCATGCACAAAACATAGTGCTTAAAGCTAGGATTCATAAAATTGATTGTGACTTTGTTTTAAAACTTCACGGTGTGTGCCATTTTGGCTCAAATGTGCCTTTTTCATTTCACGTTAGAGCAGCTAAGGAGTTACTATAACATTATTCCGTTGTAGGCAGTGTCAAGGCAGCCAGGAACTAAAACGTTGATTTACACCTCAGCCTTTGGAGTTAGGTTTTACATGCAAATGCAAGGTGCACCTTATATGCTCCTCATACCATAGAAGGACAGCTGGTGCTCATCCCTTTAGCAGACGGTTAGTAAGCCAGTGGTGCCAGACGTGTCAGTAGGTGATAATGTCCCCGAGGTTTTCACAAGATTGGTCCTCCCCGATTGGTCCAGGACAAGGCCGGCAGCGGGGCCCTGACTACTGTAGACATCACTGTTCTGTCTTGCCCTCCTTCCCACTGGCCATCTGGAGCCCCAGATCCTCCTCATGCTGCTCCAGGAAATCAGCCACTTCCCAGCAGGAGCCCAAAGTTTTGCCACCCTGGTTCCCAGGAAGAGATGAGAAAGAGATTGCATATATCCGTTGGCCATTGGTATGTCTTCTTGGGAGAAGTATCTGTTCAGGTCCTCTGCCCATTTTTTAATTGGATTGTTTTTGTTGTTGTTGTTGAGTTGTATGCATTCTTTATGTATTTTGGATATTAACCCCTTACACTTGAAATCAATATAATTTTATTATCCAAGACAAGTACAATAATGTCACCCCAGTAAATGTAATAAAGATTTAAGAAGAGGGTACAGTATAATGTGGTGACAGGAGCGGTTCCGTGCAAGGTGCTGTGGGAGGGCACGGCCTGGCGCAGGCTGGGTGTGCTGGCTGAGGCTTGGAAGAGGAGTGACCAGGAGGAAGGAAGGGGGGACCTCAGGAGAGTGTACCGCAGTGTGGAAGGTGGGAGGGGTAGGAGAGAGGGCAAGAGACAGGGCTGGAGTCAGCTTGGTGGGAGAAGCAGCACGGGCCTTCAGGAAAGGCACGGTAGGAAACCACATTAGGGAGATTACTCTTCATCCTGGGAGTGACTGGGAACAAACTGAGAATTTCAGTCAGGGCAAGATCAGATGACATCACTGATAATAATAACAGGACCCACAGTGGAAATACCTGCGTTACTTACTCAGCTCCAAGAACTATCTCCCTACCACTCTGCGAGGTGTATGTGTGATTATTTTCCTTTTCTTGTATCTGATGAAGTGGACGGTGACAGAACTGAGTCATTGGAGCCAGTTAAGGTTGCTCGGCCAATGGGGAGCAGAGTGAGGTTCAAACTTACCAAAGATGATACTGTTCAGACTTGAGTTGTGTCCCCTTAGAGAGCATAGTCAACTCCACTTTGGGAAACACCAGCCGAAGAAACCAGAGATATTTCTCTGAAAATGTCTTTCACTTCTAAGTTATCAGTGCTAGGAAAATTTGTCATTAAAATTAAAACTAGTAAAAAACAAAACCAACTGTGTTTTTTTTTTAAGGGGGAAGTGGAGAGGGAGAGAAAAACATCAATGTGAGAGCAAAACATGGATTGGCTGCCTCCTGTATACCCCCTACTGGCAATTGAGCCCACAATCAGGGCATGTGCCCTGACTGGAATGGAACTGGCAACCTTTTGGTGCATTGGATGACATCCAACCAACTGAGCCACACTCGCCAGAGCAAAAAAACACACACACCATAAACCTTTTTAATCATAAAACTCAAAATTAAGTGTTTCTTGGAATCCAACTTGAGCGATAGGAATTCATGCCATGGGGCACTGGAGGCAGAGATACTAGTTAGAAAACTGTGGTAAGGGTCTGGATGAAAAACGAGAGGAGTGAGCCGTGGCCGAGGCAGGAGTGGAGAGGAGATGGATTCCAGGGAGTGTTGGTCATCTAATCAGCAGGACGTGGAAGGTGGATGTGGAGGGACTATAGGCTGACGTTGGTCTCTGCCTTGGGAGCTGGTACTGAAGGTCTCATTCCCCGAGGAAGGGATAAGGAAGGAAGTAGCACAGGGTGAGGAAGAGATGTAGTCATCGGCGTTGCTTTTCTTTGAGACGCTTGTGAAACATCAATGCGGTTCAGAATTGTAGGAATGGAGGTTCAAGGTCATGCTTTAAGGGTCCTGGCTCGTGAATCAGAATAAAGACATCAGAAAGGGGTCCTTAAAATTAGAACAAAGACCAGGACATTTACACATAAGACAGGTAGCAGGTGTCAAGTGATGTTTGGGCCAAGAATTGGGGTTCCTGGACTTTCACCCCATCCCTGTTTCGTCTCTGGGCTGAAATTTACTATGCATAAGACAAGTGGATTAGAAGAGAAGCCCCTTTTCCTTCTAATAGTTTGCGATTCTTGGTGGAGGTTTAGTATTTAATTTTGTTTTGTTTTTGTTGCTTTTTGAAAATAATTTTTAATGAATCAGTTGTATGCCTCCAGATATGTTCATTGATAGCTATATTGATTGGCCCGATTTATCTTTGTAAGTCTAGAAATGTTGAAAATTTTTAGAAAAATGTCATAGAAATATATTTAAAAAACAATTGAAAACACCTACAAACTTGCAACCCATCATTGGAATTCTAATATATTTTCTTCCAGTTTTTTTTCTCTATATTTGTAGACGCCATTCATTTTGAGATCATTGTAAACCCACATGCATATGTAAGCAAGAATATAGAAAGATCCCAGGACCCTTTGCCAGTTCCCCCCAGTGATCTTACACAAGATCCCAGCCAGGGTGTTGACACTGATACAGTTAAGATATAGAAGCGTTCCATCAGTCCCAGGACCCCACATGCTGCCTTTTACAGCCACACCCACTTCCTCCTTAACCTCTGGCAAACACCAGTGTTCCATGCTCTATAATTGTGTCATTTCAAACATATTATATAAATAGAATCATACTGCTTGTAACGTTCTGGGGCTAACTTTTTCAGCTTTTGCGTATTCCAGATAAAGCTGCTATGAACATTTAAGTTTTTGTGCAAATGAGTGTTTTCTATTATCTGGAATGAATGTTCCAGAGTACAGTTGCTGGTGTGTGTGTGTGTGTGTGTGTGCATATGCATGTGCATGTGTGTGCATGCATATGTGTGTATATTTTAAAAAAATAAGCCTAGGATTATACTATGCATGTGCATAGAATCATTTTATCAAATTTTAGTATAACTTTAATGGAAAAACATTTGTATAGCATGGTCTTTTCCAGCAGACTGAATTCTTGAAAGTGGAAAGACCAGCTCAAGGACGTAACCTCTTCCTTTCCTTGGGGACTTGGCCTGCGTGGTGGTGTAAGCCATGAGGAAGCTTCTAGAGCCATGTCCTAGCACAGCTGGAACAATAGGGTGACTTCCTTTGGGCAGAATTTCCTGAAAATTTACACATAGAATTTTCTTTAGTGAATAAGAAATTTAGTTTAGCATTTAAAAAAAACCTACATATTTATTTTATAAAATAGTCACAATTGCTAATGTTCCATATAAATTCAGATTTGAGGTCTTATTTCCTTTATATGCAAACTAGAGGCCCAGCGTGCGATTGAAATCACGTGAGGAGGTGCCCCGCCTCCTGCCGTGCGAGGGTGCGAGGGTGCGAGGAGGCACCCCGCGGGCCACCGCGGGAGTCAGGCCGGACCGTGGCTGTGGGTGGCCGGGACCCATGCCTGACTTCTACCCCAGGCCCCCCCGGCCCCCTGCCTATGTCCGCTCCGGGCTGCTGGAGCTGCTGTGCCAGCTCAGGCAGGCCCCCCGTCTCTGTCTCCGTCTCCGCTCCAGGCCTCACCTGCGCATGTAACCTCTTCCTGTCTCGTTGTCCCGTTATGGTGTCCTGGCCTTATTTGCATATTACCTCTTTATATGTTAAGATAGTCTACTGTGTTCTTTAGTGTGTGTGTGTGTGTGTGTGTGTGTGTGTGTGTGTGTTAGCCATTCCTTCCAACTGTGCCAACTCACTGTCACAGTTAGTTCACTTTTCTCTCTGAAGTTCACCTGGAGGGGGGTCCGGGCCAGTGTATCATCTAGGCCAGTGGTCAGCAAACTGCGGCTCGCGAGCCACATGTGGCTCTTTGGCCCCTTGAGTGTGGCTCTTCCACAAAATACCACAGCCTGGGCGAGTCTATTTTGAAGAAGTGGCGTTAGAAGAAGTTTAAGTGTAAAAAATTTGTCTCTCAAAAGAAATTTCAATCGTTGTACTGTTGACATTTGGCTCTGTTGACTAATGAGTTTGCCGACCACTGATCTAGGCCTTCCTGGTAGTGGGCTGTTGCCCGAGCAGGTGAGCTAGCTGCCTTTAGCACTGCTTGTTGTGTGGCGTGGCTCTGCATCTCCAGCGGCAGACAGGCGTCCACAGAGGAACTGCCTGGGTGTGTTGGACGCTCGGGTTCTCACCCCTGTCCATCCACCGCAGACTCTGCAGGACCATCAGGAAGATCCCTGCTCAGTGGTTAGCACTTCCTGCTCGGGCTCACCTGCAGAGCCTCATCTTTCCCGGGTTGTGCATGTCCTTGCTGGTGCTTTCCCTGGTGCGTTACTTGTGCACATGAAAGCAGGGAGAGGCCCTCCATGGGGGGACAACAGTGCTTTTAGTGGTCACCCCAGAAGAAACTCAGACCTGGCTTTCCTGGGGTTTTCTGGAAAGTTGGTCTCATTGAATTGTGTTTTGTAGTGAGATTTCTTCTTTGTGTCTGGTCTCTAGAAAGGCAGTGTCAGTGTTAGGTTTGATAGTCGAGTTGTCCGTGACGGTGAGTAGGTGAGAAGGTAGAGAATGTCTGCCCCCACTTAGCTGCTTACATGACCCTCAGCTCCTTCAGGTCAGAGGCCAAGTGCCACTGCAGGACGCGGGGCCCACACGCTGCCCCCGCCGCACTCCACCAAGCACCTGCCTTGTGCAGCCCGGCCTCTGTGTCTGCTCTTCCCTGGCTGTCCTCCGTCCCACGTGACTAGTTCCCATTGTGCCCTGGGAATTTCCTGTTTCAGCCCCCACCACGTGGGTAGGATTTGCCTGTTTATTTTTCTGATCCCTTGGTGGATGGTAAGCTTTTTGACGGAGGAGTGTTTAAGTCATCATTGTATTCCCAGGGTCCCACTCACAGCATGGCATGGAGGACTGGGGAACTAGAGAGAGTAAATGAGAAATAATGGAATAAATGAGACATTAAACCCAGCATGCCGAGAAAGCAGTGCACGGTGTGTTTCCCCCTCCCCTCTGTACCCAGACCTGGGGTTCAGAGGGCCACAGAGTTCTTTCCCATTTGCTCCACTATATGTGCCCAGGGATGCACAGCCAGTAAGTTGGCAGAGCTGAATGCAAAGCCCATCTTTAAACTAGTGTCCGTCCAACATGCATGCTTTTCCATTCTCCCAAGGTATTCAGTGCTAGCTGTGCTGTGTGCTGTTGGACAGGTTTCCTAATCTCTCTGGTCTTCTGTGAATTCATCCTTTAAAAAAATGAGCAACAGCATTTCCTCTCCCCTGAGGATCAAGTGAGGTAATGTAACCCACGTGCCTGGTGCAGGCAGCCAGCACTCAGTAAGCACCGTGTCCTCTGCCCAGCCTGCTTCCTCGCTGTGGTTCTGTGCCCGAATGCTGTGCACGGTGCTGCACTGGGCATCAGAAACCTGATGACAGTTTAAGGGACTTAATCTCACAAACTAGTTTGAGTCTCTGGAAAAGAAGATATCAGTCTTGGCTTTATCTGTGTTTTATAGTCGGTTATCTAACAGACTCACCCAAAGGAGGTCAAAGCAACAGATACTTACTTATATCAAGGTTATTTTAACCCCCTGTGCCATGGTTATTAGGATCCTAAGTCTCTGACAAATTTGAGCTGAAAAAGCACCATTCCCTCCCCCCCCCCCCCCCCCGTTAGACATGTATAATTTTGCTTTGGATTGGATCCCAATGGAACATTCTAGTGGAGTTTACATTTTCATGCCCCAAATATTTTCTCCAGGCTTCTGCGACAGAGCAACACAGTAACAGGCTAGGGCAGATTTTCAGTTAAGTGGTCGGCTTCTTTTAGACTTGTCCTAAGAGCATAGCCTGAGTCGATGAAGCTTAACACGAGGAAGCTCATTTTTTATGTACATGATTGCTCATTTTAGCCACGTCAGGAGGCAGATGTCTTAACCTTTGTCATGGATCATACTTTAATTTGTGAGTTAAGGAGACAGTAAACAAATGAAAGGAGGAAAATAAATTGAGAGGCATCCCCAGATAAAGTGTAGAATTCCAGGGAAAATCGAAAGAAGGCCACCCGGATTTGTGCAAAGGGTTTAAAATAGAAGAAGAAAGTGTTATGTCAGAGAGTTTTCATCAGCACACAAGTCAAGAGATCGCTACGGACTATGAAGAACTAAATGTGCAGCCCTCCCTCTGGCCCGGTCCCTTCTCCCGCACAGCTGGGGTTCAGCCCTTGCCTAAGGAGTGGGAGCTCCCCCATCCATGCCGCGTCTCTGATTATATCCTTATAGAATGTTCTGTGTTGTTCCTAGCATTACATCCCTCTCACAAAAATAGAAACTTTTACTGAGCTCTAGTGGGTGCCAATTACTGTGATTTTTATCTACATTATTTTATTTTTGTTTTCACAGTAATTCTCTGAGTTAGGTATTATTATTACCTTTCTTACTTTTCAGATGGGGTAACATGTGAGCCAGAAGTTATCTTACTCATTGTCCCTGAGCTGTAGGTAGCATAGATCTAGGAGAAATGAATCCACCCAGATCTGACTCCCAAGACCATGTTTTGGGACCCAGCCAGTGTGGCTCAGTTGGTTGAGCATTGTCCTATGCACCAAAGGGTTGTAGGTTCGATTCCTAGTTAGGGCGCAAGCCCAGATTGTGAGTTCAGTCCCTGATTGGGGTGTGAGGCAACCAATGGATGCTCCATTCTCATTATGATCTCTTTTCTCTCTCTCCTTTTCCCTCCCTCTCTCTCTAAAATCAATAAAAACTTTTAAAAAAATCATTATTCCATTCTGCCTCTCCTTCTATATTATACCCATTTTGAAGGCCAGGACCATCTATTCTGTATTTATTGAGTCTGTATCGTGGGCCAAGGCTGGGCACTGGGGAGTAATCTCAGCATGCTTCCTGCCCTCATAGAGTAGAGTTTTCAAATTGTGGTTTGCAACTCGTAATAGCGAAGTGTGAAATCAGTTTGAGGGCCACATCCAGCATCTAAGAGAAATAGAATAGAAAGTATTGGGATGCATCAAATATTGTGGTGTGTTTTATTAAACTACTAGAGGCCTGATGCACGAAATTCATGCAAGAGTAGGCCTTCCTTCCCCCGGCTGCCAGCACCAGCTTCCCTCCGGCACCTGGGACCCTGGCTTCCTTCTGGCCGCCAGCAGGCACCTGGGACCTGGGCTTCCCTCACAGCCCCGGCTTCATCTGGGAGGTCGTCCGGAAGGACGTCTGGTCTAATTAGCATATTTCGCTTTTATTATTGTAGATGTGTGTTAACATATTTCTTACTGTAGGTTGTGGTGGAAGTGAGGTGGTTTTAAACAAGTATGCTAATAGATCAGGTAAGTGATTATAAACTGTCATAATGAGCTATGAAAACAGCACACGTGTGACAGGTGTCTTCTGAGAGGGTAACATTTGGGCTGAGTGACCTCAAGGAAGAGAGTAGCAGGATGTCAGTGACCCAGATCGGGGAACAGCAGGTACGAGAGCCCCGGGCCAGGTAGTCAAAAGTAGAAATGGTATGGACCATAGCACCGGTCGTTAACCTCCAATAACCTCCTTCTCCATCCCCCCCAGTTGTGACAACCAAAAATGCCTACAGACATTGCCACATGTTCTGGGGCAGGGGTGAGGTTGGGGGAGGTGGCAAAATGGAGGACTTGGAGAACTGCTCTAAGGGAAATTCCTGGCTAACATGAGGTGAAGTCTCCCAGATTGAGAATACCCTCTATTCCATCTGCTCATCAGGAGAGGGCATGGTAAGACTACCCCCCCCCCCGCCCTTTTTCAATAGAAAAAGTTAGGTTTTATGACTGAGAGTTTCTAATGACTTCAAGAAAGTCTGTATACATCACTCCTTGCTATAGAAACCATTGAGTAAGTGTGGTGGGGTTGCCTTGCAATGTGTACTATCCTAAAGGTTAAAAATAAAAGGGGATTGATAATGGCTCAGCTGTTTTATCTAATTAATTGATTCCATGCCTTTTCATACAGAAGTGGACCCAGCCTTGGGCAAGCCTACTTTGAGTTGTTTTTCCAATCGTGTTGATTGGTTTCCTTTGTTCTCCACGCTTAACCCAGTCCGTCTTGTGACCAGTGGCTTGTAATTCTGTAACAGGAGCTATTTGTTCTGAGGCCCCATTTTCTCTAAATTGATATTCTGTCTTTTAATCTTTCCTATTTTGCTCCATTTTGTAACCTCACTACATTTCTCCCAATAAATGCTCCATTGAAGTAACTCAGTTTATTCTGAGTTCGGTTTTTAGGGATACATCTTGTTATTGTATGTTGGCAATTGTCTGTTCCTGAAGAAAAATTCCATTCTTTAAACCTAGAATTTTCCTTTCTGCTATTTTGAGTAATCTTGTGCAACTAAATCCCCTGTTGATTATTGTACATAGGAATGAGTTTTGATCATTCAAAGGGCTCTCCTTAAAAATCCTTGAATAGGAGCCCTTGCTGGTTTGGCTCAGAGGACAGATCATTGGCCTGTGGACTGAAGGGTCCCGGGTTCAATTCCAGTCAAGGGCACATGCCTGGGTTGCGGGCTTGATCCCCAGTAGGAGGTGTGCAGGAGGCAGCCAATGAATGATTCTCTCTCATCATTGATGTTTCTATTTCTCCCTCTCCCTCTCCCTTCCTCTCTGAAATCAATAAAATATATATTTAAAGAAATCCTTGAATAAGATTGTTGGTCTTATCAACCCATTGAAATCTTTGAAAATTCAATCATATGGGGCAAAAGTAGGTTTATATTTGTGAGTATGCGAAACACAGGATTTATTCTTGTACTAGTAGCCCTGCACACGAATCCGTGCACCAGTAGCTCGCTGCTGCCCTCCAGTAGCTCTCTGCCTGCTGCCCCGCCCTCCTGTAGCTCCCCCTGCCTCCTTCTGTAGCTCTCAGCCACCCGCTTGTAGCTCGCTGCCCCACCCTCCTGCTGATCTGTGATCCGGTTGTTACGTGGTTGGTTGCTACGCTTCACGGCATAATGACCATTTGCATATTACATCTTTATTATATAGGATTATTATTTTCCATAGGAATAACATGTATGCCTCACTCTGTATGCATTAACATCCTGAATTCAGGGGCTAGTTTCATCCCTTACTTACGTAGGGTTTCTACTTTGATATTATCCTACCAGTGAGGCTGTCCCAAACTACCTAATATAAAGTAACCTCTCTCGGTACTTAGTCCCCTAACCTTCATGACATCTTCATAGACATTCCTCGCCATCTGTGATGCTATATACTTGCTTGTATGTTTGGGTCCCCCCCCCCCACCACCACCCCTTCCTTATTGGAATGTAAGCTATATTCCTAGTGCTTAGAACACGCCAGTAAATATTTGCTTGAATGAATGAATTTTCTTAATTTATCAGACACTTATTTAGCACCTTTGATGTGCCAGACATCCTTCTAAGATCTTTACAAATATTAATCCATTTCCAAGGGGATGGTTATCCTTGCCTTTCCTTCACAAATACATTTTCTCTACTATTCCCCTTTTCTTTGAAATAATCATTGTTTTGAGCAGCTGCACTCCTGTATCTTAGCAGAATGTTTCTTTTTCTGTTCATAGCCTCTTTTTTATTTTTTAGTTTTATTTTTTTATTTTTTATTTTTTAAAATATATATTATTGATTTTTTACAGAGAGGAAGGGAGAGGGATAGAGAGCTAGCAACATCGATGAGAGAGAAACGTCAATCAACTGCCTCCTGCACACCCCCTACCGGGGATGTGCCCGCAACCAATGTACATGCCCTTGACTGGAATCGAACCTGGGACCCTTCAGTCCGCCACTGAGCCAAACCGGCATCGGCTGTTCATAGCCTCTTGTTTATGTAACTGTTTTCTTCCATCATGATTTCCTCTCCCTGAGGTCATGAGGATTGTTCTAGGTCTCCTGATCACCCCTCTCCTGGAATGAGCACGGGCCCAGGTGTGTTCCAGAAAATATCTAAGGAAACCAGTGTAGAAGGTGGGGAACTCTATTTACAGGTCATGGCCATTTTTTTCAGTGGCCATGTGACCAGCTCTAAGCGGCTTACTTGTGCTCACAAATGGTCTTGCTGCTCCCAGCACATTAAAAAACAATGCAATGTTTACATAGGACATAAATATTTAATCACTGTTCATATATATTTTAGTGTCTAAGTGTTACACCGTGTGTATTATTTCCAAAAAAGCAGAATAGACAGAAATACAGATAACAATTTTAGTATTCTAAATTATTTCTGTCCTCAAATTCTGGGATTCTCCATCTACCCAGACAATTCGTGGAAGAAGTTGTTTCTTTTCATGTTGGGCAGGACTTGCTGGTGGTGAGCTTGCAGGAGGTAGTTTTGCTGGCTTTAGTGGTGTGTCTTGGTTCCTACGAGAAAGACTTTTCTGGGGAACTCAAGTGACCTGTCTGCCAGTTGTGTTGGCAGGAGCTGTGAGCAAACAGAGTGAGGAGAGACCTTCCCGGGAGTGCTGGGAGCAGAGAGAGAGGACAACGCACAGGGCTTCTGTGCGCTCAGCCCCCCAGAGGGTGCCTGGCCCCGCCCAGTTCTGCTTCTGCGCCCACCCTCACAGTCACTTCCGGTGGAAGACCAAGAAACCTGCCCGGTGGTGGTGGTTCTGGCAAACGTGCCTGGATTGACATCATGGGCATGTAGAAAGCTGGGGAAGGCAGAGGGTCCAGCTGTTGCTTCTGGGATTTTCCATATTGCCCTAACACAGCGGCCACATGCGGCTCTTTGGCCCCTTGAGTGTGGCTCTTCCACAAAATACCACGGCCTGGGCGAGTCTATTTTGAAGAAGTGGCGTTAGAAGAAGTTTAAGTTTACAAAATTTGGCTCTCAAAAGAAATTTCAGTCGTTGTACTGTTGATATTTGGCTCTGTTGACTAATGAGTTTGCCGACCACGGCCCTAACATAACTACCTGTACTTTTAGCTTACATCTCTCTGCTTCTTAGCTTTCTTCCATGGTATTTATGAGTTAAAATGCAAGCGTGGGTGTCCTGAGTGTTTCCACACTCTTGAATGTGCCTGTGCATTTTTCTTACCACCTTGTTATCCTGGCATACTCCACCCTGAGCGCCCTCCCAGCCTGCCCCAGCCTGCGGGTGCTCACGTGGCAGGGTTGGCCACCTCGCCAGGGGTGGGGCTGCTGGGAGGGGTGCATCTCCTGGTGGGTGTCCCGGCACAGGAAACAGCTGGGGAGAGTGGCTGGTCCTCAGAAGGCGAGCAGGGTGTCTGCCCTGGCCTTGAGCAGTTTCTCAGGACTGGTTTTGAACAGCTCTTGTGGTTCACATGGAAGAAATGCCACTGCTGAAGTTTTAATTTTTCTCTAGAAAAAGAAAACATGCCATTTTCCGTGGCTTATGAAAACCATCGAATTGGTACTTTTGCTTTTTTTGGTGTGTCATTCTCTTTTTGCAATAACATACCATTTGTTGCCATGGTCAATATTTAAAAACAGAATCCCCAGTCATAAAGTTCTGCAAATATTCCAGAAGGTTATTTGGTGTGTGTATGTGCACACGTGAGAATGGGTGTGTATGAAGACTGCATATTTTCATGTCTTTTAGGTTCTTGTTTTTTGTTTTTTTGTTTTTTGCATCTTGGAGTTCTTGTTTTGTTTTGAGGATGGACATAATAAAAGTGTGAAGTGAATAAATATGGAGCAGACGCCATAATTAAATGATGTTACTACATGAGTTTGCATGTAAAGCTGGACAGGCTTGGTCAACAGATGGAGCTAAATGGTTAACCCGAAACCAAATCAGTTGTGAGAAAGGAGGACTGAGTAGGTTTGAGAAATCCATGCACGTTCGGTAATTGGTCTGACAGTATCAGAGTTGTCCCGAGTACATGTTAAAGCTGGTATCCAGCACTCACCATGAGCATTTGCGAGTTTCATGAAGACAGGCTGTCAAGCAAACAAACTGATTTTATTTTAAACCCAAGGCCCGGTGCACGAAATTCGTGCACGGAGTGGTGTGTGTGTGTGTGTGTGTGTGTGTGTGTGTGTGTCCTTCAGCCCAGCCTGCACCCTCTCCAATCTGGGACCCCTCGAGGGCAGTCAAACATCCCTCTCACAATCCAGGACTGCTGGCTCCCAATCGCTTGCCTGCCTGCCTGATTGCCCCTAACCGCTTTTGCCTGCCAGCCTGATAACCCCCTAACCACTCACCTGCCAGCTTGATTGATGCCTAACTGCTCCCCTGCCGGCCCGATTGCCCCTAACTGCTCTCCCCTACTGTCCTGGTCACCCCTAACTGCCCTCCCCTGCTGGCCTGGTCACCCATAACTGTCCTCCCTTGCAGGCCTGGTCACCCCCAATAGCCCTCCCCTGCTGGCCTGGTCACCCGTAACTGCCCTCCCTTGCCAGCCTGGTTGCCCCTAACTGTCCTCCCCTGCAGGTTTTGTCCCTCCCATCTGCCCTCCCCTGCAGGCGTGGGTCCCCCCGAACTGTCCTCCCTTGCAGGCCTGGTCACCCCCAACTGCCCTCCTCTGCTGGCCTGGTCACCCCTAACTGCCCTACCCTGCAGGCCTGAGTCCCCCCCGAACTGCCCTCCCTTGCAGGCCTGGTCCCTCCCAACTGCCCTCCCCTGCTGGTCATCTTGTGTCCACATGGGGGAAGCCATCTTGTGTGTTGGAGTGATGGTCAATTTGCATATTACTCTTTTATTAGATAGGATCTGAGAGGGGATTTGTTTTGCCTAAAGGTCACATGAATGCTATATATCCCGATAGTGAGGGGAAAGCATCCAGGGATATTTTTCAAACATTCCTGTGCAAATGCCTTCCAATCTTTGAACAAATCTGTAGACGTACAATGAATTTACGTACCACTTCAATGGAGGAATGTTATTATGAAGCTTTGAAATATATGATCCCATGTGAAACATTATGCAGTGAAACCAAACTTCTTTCTAAAAGCTTGGTTAGCCAGTTTCTTAACTGATTTATATCAGTTGGAGAAATAGGCAGAGAAGTGAACTGTAAGGTTATAATTTTTGTGGTTTCCAAAGGATGGTTAGCCCCAAACTCATGTCTCTTAAGAACATCGAACAGCAACTGTCAAGATAATTTCTTCCCTTAAAGAGATGGGTGGCACCAAGAAAATGAAAAAGTTCTCTGCAGTTTGTTTTTGTATTGGCCAATTCAGGATCTTGTTGCTGAAATGTGTATTGTTTGTATGGTACGTTCAGGAAACTTCTAGAAACTCTTTGCTGCTGATAACTGAACAATTGAATTCATCCCATCCCCTCTTTCAGGTATTCACATATAAGCAGAGCACAATTACACACCAGAAGGTGACCGCTATGCACCCCACGAACGAGGAGGGCGTAGAGGACATGGCCACCTTGACGGAGCTGCACGGGGGCTCCATCATGCACAACCTACACCAGCGATATAAGAGAGACCAGATTTACGTAAGTGCTGCTTCGATGCCCTCTAAAAGTCCCTCAAGTTTGACTGTCTTTTTTTTTTTTTTTTTTTTGTCTTTTTAAATTTTCAATTACAGTTGACATTCAGTGTTATACACGTTTCAGGTGTACAGCATAGTGGTTAGACATTTCTATAACTTGCAAAGTGATGCCCCCAATAAATCTAGTACTATTTTCAAAATTATTGTTTTCAAAGAGTACTTCCTGCCTTTTGAGAACCTCTAGTTAAGGTAAGTAAAACTATGTGTTCAAATGATTTGCCAAATTAGAAACGTGGCTCGATAAATCATGTTCTCTGTGTTTATTGCCTTGATTTTATTAGAGGGATTACTTAAATTGAAGGGTAATTTGACCTTTCTTCTCTCGAATGCGTTCTGTTTGTAAGTGTTCTGTTGTACAAAGAAGGCAGGAGGAGTGGTTTGACTTCCTCAATTAAGGGTTGGGAAAATGTGGATTTGCAAAGCAATGTACCTGAGCTTAAGCTTTTTTCTCCTTTTATGATTTCCCCCCCCCTTTTTTTTTTTTTTTCTGGCTCTGGATCCCACCCAGGGATATAGTTGGATTCAAGGGAAACCATCTACTTTGCTTGTGGGATCTGTTTTGAATGGAGACATGTCCGTAAGAAGCAGACATGCACATGTTTCTCTCAATGTTTATGAAATGTGGCTATTTCTGCATTATAAAGTAATATTTAAAACTCCTATAATAACCATCTTTTACATTAAAGTACATATATATTACATTATCCATCAAGATAGAATGGCCTGTAGATTTTACCCATTTTATATCTGCCTGTTTGCAGGTTTTTATAGTAGACTGGGACAACTGTTCATATGTGTTTATTTTTCCTATCAAGTTCAAATTCATATAGCTTTTAATAAAACATTTGAATATTGTGTGACAACCCTTCATCTTTGAATAATTTTTGTTCTTTCGGAGTTACACTGAACTTGGCTAATATGTCTGTGATTATGATGAAGAGTAATGTCCGCTTTTGGAAAAGCTAGGAGGTACTAACTGATACTTAAGGCATGCTTAGGAGTTAGGGCCCTCCAATTTACCTACCTTAGACCAGGAGAGAAGAGTTGGGAAAGAGGAGGAATGAGAGATTTGGGGGTTTGGGCTTCATTTTATTCATCTTTTTAACAAGCATGTTTATTTGCCTTCTCTTTGCATTGGGAAAGTGTCATTTTTGCCAGATCGACCTAATGTTTGCCAAATGTTTTCAAACAGCCCTGTCTAGAGAAATTTCATCATGTTGTAGTCCTCTGACGTGCTGAGTTTGCTTACACTAAGTCTTCAACTTTAAAATGTTTTCCTTATGTTCTTCAGAAAAGGTAATGTTCATACATGTCTATGTAAAAGTGGCTGTGTAGTCTGTGTCTTGCATGTGCTGGCAGGACACACATTTATTCCTCTGCTTCCATCTCAGAAATCTCCTGGGCAACAGTGAATGCCCTCTTCCCAGGGAACGCTCATGGCACGGGTGTCCGAGGTCCCATGTACTACTGCACTGTGTTTTTAGCATTAAGTGTCCGACAATTCCATGTATCTACTTGTTTACATAGCACATTCCTTCCTCAGTTTGTCAAGGACTTACTTATTTTGTCTTTCTGGAGCCAAGGACATTGCCAGGCACCTGGTGGTTGTGCAATAAATGTTTGTATAATAAATGTCATACATATCAGAAAGAACCAGTTCTGGTTGGTAATGAAATGTGAAGCTAGGTTGAAATATTTTTTATTGGTGCATGTCTCTTGTAGGTGAGTGTTTCAGAACTCATCTCTTTTCATGCAGGTCCTTCTTACTCTACGTTTAATAGTCAAGCACAGGTAAATCAATTAGGAGGAGAAAAATACTGCCCAATGGATTTATTTATGTATTTTTAAAATACATTTTAATTTATTTCAGAGAGGAAGGGAGAAGGAGAGAGAGATAGAAACATCAATGATGAGGAGAATCATTGATCGGCTGCCTTCTGCACACTCCACACTGGGGATCGAACCCGCAACCCAGGCATGTGCCCTGACTGGGAATCGAACCATGACCTCCTGGTGCATAGGTCAACACTCAACCACTGAACCAAGCCAGCCAGGCTCTAAAGTGCTTTTATCCATTTGTTCACTGCTATGTGATCCAAACCCAGATGACTCCCAAGTGCCAGAGATTGCAGGGATCTAAGAAACAAAGATAAGTACAAGAGAATAGCTCGGGAATGGACTCCGAGTATGCCATGTGATGCTACCTTAAAGTCAGACTAACCTGCATTATAGTCGGAATAAACTTGAAATTACTGTTCCTTTTTCTTATTTTTTTTTATCCGGCTGCTCCCCTATCAGACCTCATCTTTTTAAATTTTATTTTTTGTTTACCTCCCTTTATCCATTCACAAGCTCATCTCAGAAGACTTAAGTTCTTCCAGCTTTGAACAATAACTGCTTTTAGAAACTGTAAAGCAGTTACAGGAGGACAGTTGCCCAAGATTCAGAATTTAAAAAAAAAAATGGGGCATGTGTATTTTGTGGCCAATATCTTCACTCTAATTTGGTTATGAGATGAAACCATTCCTCACTGATCTAACTAACATGCTGAAGAGATCATCTGAGGGGGAGGGAGATGGGTGCTCAGTTGTCCCGTCAAAGGAAACAGCACTAGTCTAGCAGCATCCTCCTCTTCCACTGCTAGAGATCTGAGGTCACATGATATACTCTGTGCTCATAACTGATGTGGCTGAAGAGCTGGTATTGAATTTATAGCATCAGCAGAACAGAAAATGAGATGTCTCTTCTGCATGTCAACAAAGGAATGACCTGTTCTTATTCTACTGAGAATGGAAATGGGAAGTCAAACATCCTTTGTATTTCAAAATAGGGTCTCAAACATTTTGTGATTTCCATTTAAATTGTTAGGAGGCTTGCAGCTATTAGTTAATCTGTCTTCCAATACACTGTTTAATATAGCACTGAATAAATGATGCATGTTGTCAATGGATGAGTGATCAACTAATAGCTCTGCTAGTCATTGATTTATTTTTCTTCAATAAAGTTGCATAAACCAGTGAGTTAGCTGCTGGATTAATCAGCATGGGAAATAATCTTTTGTAAATGCAAAGCTGTTTTTGTATATACTGTTGGGATTTGCTTCATTGTTTGACATCAGATGATGATGTAAAGTTCAAAAGAGTGAATATTTTGCCATGTTCAGTTAAAAGTGCATGGTCTGTGCACAGGGTGACACATTGATTGACCTGATTTATGCAGAATTAATAAGATAGTTGGATAGTGTGGCTTTCATGTGCTGTGCATGATACTGGCAAACCTGGAGTTCATAGATGCACTGGGGACTCAGCAGTTTTGAACATGTGTATGGAGTTTACAAAACTTATTTTCCAAGTGCAACCTCTATCTAACTAAATTTTTTCTTCATCGTGTACACTTGACAGGTAAAGACACTATAACATGGGAGTAATAATGGGTTTAAGTTGACAAAATAAAGTACTGTTTGGTGTGGGAGTTGTTGTGAGGCTGTGTTGAAGTGACTTAACTATGTGGGATATTGAGTATCCATTGAAATGGGCTTGTTCAGCCATTTACATTAACGAGCATTTAAATTCAACAGATATTTCAGGTGACTTAACATGAATGAATAAAAATTAATGCTATTGGAAAAATAATAATAAATTGCCCAAATAAACCCTGTGATTAGGATCTTGTTTTTGTTGTTGTTGTTTCCCTGAAGTGAAGATCTTTTTTCCTCTCCTTTGAGAGGAAAAACATAGGATTTTTGTACATCCAGTTTGCAGGTCGACTCAGTTAATTTTGCCTATAAGCCTTCCTTTTGAGACTTGGATAATTAGATTATTATCCATAAAGCAGGCACCATGATTTTCTTATCATTGCTGAAGCCATTGGCAGTGGGTGCCTGTTGTCAGGTGCCCCCCTGTGAGAAAAGCACGGCTTTTCCGCCTTTTATCCCAACTCTGAGTGATGCCCGTCTGTACATTTAAAGGAGGGAAAGATGGCCTGACTTACAACATAGGTGAGAGCTAGCCTTTCTGGAGGCTCTGGGGGAGGACCCACTTCCTGCTCGTTCCTGGTGCTGGCCGAGTTCCCTTGGGACTGAGGTCCTCGCTTTCTTGCTGGCTGGCAGTTGAGGGCTGGCCCAGCTTCTAGAGGCCCCCCTTCCTGGAACTCCAGGTTCCTCCTGCTTAAGGCTCTACCGTGTCAGCCTTTCCCATCTTCTGCTGACTCCCCAGGCGAGAGCCCAGCTCAGCACTTCAGCTCCCTACCTGCGAACCCATCCCAAACTTCCACCTTGAGTCTCTTGCTTCTGGGCTTCCTTATGGTCTCACCCCTGGTCGAGGGTCCCACCCTTCTCTGTCCCTTCCTAACACTGAGGAGACCTGACGAAGACAGTCTCACTCTGTAAGTCCCTGAAGACTCAGGGAGTGGAAAGGCAGGGTGTGTGTTTGTGGTTCAAGAGGTAGTAGGTGGGCGAGGAAGCCTGAGTTGGGTGTGAAAAGCCCTATGGCGCAGGGGCAGTAATGACAGTACGGAGAGGTGGTTAGAAGGAAAGGCTAGTGAGACACCAGGCATGAAGATGCAGATGAGAGTGAATTTGGTGCGATGGCCTCACTACATTGGGAGGCTCTTTGCTTATGGAATCTGGTGTTTGTTGGGGAACGCTGAGATGTATGCAGTCAGGCTGGGTCAGGGAACCCCGAAGCAGTGGTTCTCAAACAGGTGACGTGGCCCCTGGGGACAGTTGGCGATATCTGGAGGCAGTTTTGGTTGTCATAGCTAAGGAAGAGAGTGCTAATGGTATTTGGTAGGTGGCGGCCAGGGATGCTGCTAAAGATCCCACAGTGCACAGGACAGCCCACGACCAAGAGTCACCTGGTCCAAGACCTCCGAGGTGGAGAAACCCTGCCTTCCTTAAAGCTAGTCAGCAAAGCTTGGGCTCAGTGTTGTACAGACTCTGCAGTCTTTGTTAAAGGTTTATGAAGAGAGAATCTACCAGAGAACAATTTTTAAAAGAGTTGATAGGGAAGTGATGTGAGATGAGATTAGAGAGTCATTTGGCTTAGAGAGTGTTGCAATAATTCAAGGGTGAGGAGCCGAGGGTTTTAGACCAGGGTATACATGATAGTGAACAAGGTAAGAACAGATATGAGGAGTCGGGGGGAGGTGAAAGGGACAGGATTAGCTTTAATGACACCCCTCATCAAGCCCCTGAAAACCTGGCACCGTTGGTCCAGGCAGCCAGGGGAGGGGAGGGGAGGTGGGTTTGGGATGCCTGATGTACTATAGTTTCTGGAGCCTTGGCCTCTGGAGCCTGGACCATTTCAAATTGTTATGTACCCAGGATCTAAACACAGTGTTGACAAGAGTAGGTGAGGCTTCTGTTATCTTGAAGGTGAGCTCTGTGTCCAGAGTGGAGGGACTGCCACGCAAGGCCCGTGGTGTGGCCGCTCTCTTTCCCTCTGAAGGGAGGAGAAGCCCATTCTCCCCAGGAAAGGGTTTGTCATGCTCTGGGTCAGTTGCACGGAGACTCCTGCCCCAGCCCTGAAGGAATGGCTCAAAACCACATCAGGGAGAGAGCTGCGGGGAGCTTGGGGCGCGCCTGCAATTATGGGGCAGGAGACGGCTCCGAGGAAGCCGTGCTGTTCCACCCAGCCCTTGGTTAGTTTGTTGGTCTTGTTGTACAAACAGTGCAGAGATCAGAATCAAGCCAGCCCGTTTAACGACGTGGGGCTGTGTCTAAGGATAAGTGCTCATGTCAGCACAAAGATTCTTCACAGCTAACGTATTTTTAGGTGTTTCAAAAATACTCTTCTTCGGTTAGGTGGCGTTCCAGACAGAATCTGTAAATGTGTTTGATGTTGTTCCTGCATTAACTTTGAAGCCTGTTTCTGTCAAGCCAAAGGTGTTAGCATTTCTGAAAGGCAGCAACCAGCCCTAGCCGGCTTGGCTCAGTGGATAGAGCACTGGCCTGCGGACCAAAGGGTCCCGGGTTCTATTCCAGTCAAGGGCAGGTACCTCGGTTGCAGGCTCCTCCCCGGCCCCGTGCCCTGGCTGGGGCGTGTGCAGGAGGCAACCAATCAGTGTGTTTCTCTCCCATCGATGTTTTTCTGTCTTTCCTTCTCTATTCCATTCTCTCTAAAAGATCAATGGAAAAATATCCTCATGGGAGGATAAATAAAACAAAACAAGACAAAAATAAATAAAATGCAGCAACCAGTTAAAGACCTACTGATTGCAGGAGGCAGGTGGACTGACGCGTTAGACCGGACACCATGCCATGGAGGGTACCGTTTTGGACATGTGAATTGAAATCTGCATTTCATTTCCTTGAGTTGAGTTTTCCCAAAGTAGACCTTTTATTTTTATTTTTTTGGTTTGTTTCTTTTCCTTTCCAAAGCCAGTGTCGAGTAACAGCCGCCTCTCACGGGTTCGGGATGGCCCGGTGGTGGGATGAGGAGTAGGCCTGGCATGTGTCTCGTACCGAGAACAGCTGAGTCCAGTGTGGTTTGCCCGTTTTTTTTTCACATGAAGTCAAGAACTGGTGTTGCCAAAAGATGATTGTAACCATCTGTCTGACTGGGGATGTATTTTTAAACTTTACCAACCGTTTATGCTTTGAGTGGCCACTTCCACGTCAGCACATGATGGTGGCAATTACAAACTTTGTTTTCGTGATTTTTTTTCTTCTTCCCTGCCTCTCTTTGGGGTCAGATTCCTTTCAGCAAGGAAGGGATTTTAGTCTGAAAGCCACTCGAATTAAATCGAAACGTCACCTCTAAATGTAAGACCTTGACTTCAGTAACAGCTTGAGTTATCTGTTGTGATCTAGTTTTCAGCGGCCTTGAATGCTTCATTTTTTTTTTAATTGTTTGAAAAGGTTTTTAATTGTTCAATCGACAGTGATGGCAAACAGTTTTGTTATGTAGAAGGTAGTGACTTAGAGAACTAGGACACATTTACAGTGTGAGTTTATCAGGGGGGTTGGTGGTCAGGTCTCGGGCTCCCAGTATATCTACACCGATTCTGCCCTGCCTCTGTGTCAGGATGTGTGCTAGGCCCCGAGGGTGCAAATTACTCTTCTTCAAGGTAGTTGCTTCTTGAAAGATTGGATAAATGAAGGACACTGCCCCTCTAGGACCTCCCAGTTTATTGGAAGACAGACACAGCACACCATTGACCAATAACTCGGGGTAACAATACATGTGACAAAAGTACTTACTAGGAACACAGAATGGGCCTTGGAAGGAGACGGCGAGGACAGGGTCAGGAAGTGATTCCAGCCCGGGCACCAGCTGGGCCGAGTCTTGGAGCATTCACTGGGGAATTTGGTCCAGGAGGAGGGTGCCTCATTCCTCCCAGAAGGTCAGCGTGTACAGAGGCATGGAATCGTGTGATGTTAAGCATTTGTCCAATTGCAGGACATTGAAGATGCGGAGATGAAGGTTGCATGTGGCGGGCCGACAAGGGGGTCAGGGGCAGGTGAGTAAGGGCTCTCTGTGCAAAGCAGTGACCTCGGATTTATTGGTGAAGGCTGCAGGGAACAACTTTGCACTTGAGTTCTGGGGAAACTCATCTGGCTGCAGGGTGATGGGTGAGTGCAGGAGGGGTGGGTCTAGGAGGAGAGGGGACCAGCCAACCAGATGGGAAATGATGGGGTTCTGACCCAATCCTGGGAGGACGCTGAATTCAGAAGATACCGAGAGAGAGACTCTTAAGTGATTAAGTCTGGGGGGCAGGCAGGCTGAATTTCTGCAGGATGATACCTAGCTTTCTAGGTTAACCATTCTGGTGCCATTTGTCATGCATGAGGTGACCGTGAAGAAACAGGTGTTTGGGGGAGATCAGCTGCGTCCTTGTTACGTGTGAGCTAAGGGGCATCTGAGTGAAGATGTCCAGTCGGCCATCGAGTGGACAGAACTGTCATTTAAAACGGAAGCTGCATTCTGGATAAACATTCCGGGAGTAATTCATTGCCACGTTTAACTGAGATGATGGAGAGAGAAGGAAAGAGGAGAATGGCGAGTGGTTAACGACTCTGCTTCTTAGCAAGTCCTTCCCGTTGGAAAGTGTGCCATGCACTGACTTAACCAGTGTCCCTGCTGCTTTCACATGACTTGGTCTGCCTCCAGCTTTCAGGACCACATGACGAAAAGCAGTTGTGGTTTTATTTCCATTAACAGGCACCATTGTAGATAACTTCGATTTATGTCACAGTTTTATGGAGCAATCGTGTGGGATGACCGGGGATGTGTTGTTATTCCTGATCAGAATCTTTGGCCCGGAGGGGTGTCCCAGGGAAGGCGGCCCCAGGCTGAGGACTTCCAGCTTCTGACTTGGCCACACCTGGTCATCCAGTCATCGGCTCCTGTGTTGGAGAAGCCACTTCCCAACAGTAGCAGGACTGCTGCCTGTCGCCAAACAGCTCTGTGGCTGAGGCTCCGGGGCACTTTGCTTTCTTAGTTGTAGTTGGTGTGTGTGTGTGTGTGTGTGTGTGTGTGTGTGTGTGTGTGTGTGTGTGTGTGTCTAGGGTTGGAGAGCAAGTATTATACCCTTATTATGTCTTTTGAAAGCCTTGAATTGGTAGATGTTGGATTGAAGAAATATAGTGAGCTCCTCCCCACAGTTGGCAGCAATGCGTGCCCCAGCTGTTCCAGATTATTAAAATGGGCAGGGATTTGTGTTTTTTGGTGAGTTATGTGGAACTTTGCTGAGTCTGAGCAGAAAAAAAGTTTTATGTGCTTCAAAATAGAATGTACTTTCTATTTCTGGAAAGCCGTTAGAAGGACCAGGCTATTGGTTCGTGCGGAATTCGGATTCTAGTAGGAGGGCACCCGGACCTGGTCCCACCTCGTGTTGCATGTGCCTAGAATCTTAACTACCGAAGTTATCAGGGCCCTTTTTAGAGCAGTAATAATACATTTTTATAGGCTTATAAGTGGTACAAGCAACAAACGTCACCTCCTAGCTCTCAGGGTTTCGTACTACCTTTTCTCTGCTTCCCTTGGTACTTAATTTTCTACTGGGCCCTTCTCCTGCCCCTCCACTCCCCAGTCGCCATCTTTACTTTTTGTTACCTGTTGAACTTTCCTTATTCAAGGAATCTGTTCTTTATTTAGTGACAAAATCACTCATGCAATGTGGTATAGTTAAGGTAGTGGGCAAAATAAGATGTCTTGTCTCGGCAGTGAGTATTGTTGCTGATGGACCTCTGAGATGTCACACAACGTCGTCTTTCTTTGGATAAAGCGTTAGGAACTATTGCTCTTGTTGCCATGTTACTTTACACTTGTGTTTAGGGAGGCTCACCAGTGCTGTTTGGTGTGCACATGGGCACAAGCAATACACACTCAATGAGTCCTTATCCTTAAAGACCCTCAAGGAACTGAACTCCTCCCCCCCATAACTGTAATAAGAATAATAGAGTAGGACATGGGGTGTCCTATCACCTTCTTGGAGCCACTCAGACGCCCTTCTCGAATATTCCTGTGGTTGACCCTGAGAGTCGTGGGAGGGATGAAGAGTTTTAAGCAGGAGAGTTTCGTCTTCAGATGTTCTTTGTCCAGTGTGGCGCTTGGATTGAGCATTCAGGGCCACGTGGGACATCAGCGAGGAAGGAGGCGTTTATGGAAATCGAAGCAAGCGAGGTCGGGGCGGTGGAGAGGGCGGGGAAGGGAAATGTTCTAGAGTTTACTGAAAGCGAAACTCACAGGGCGTGGAGGCTTTGGCCTCTGACGATGAGACTGGCAGCATCTGGAGTGATTCCCATTCTGTGTGTGGGTGGGCGGTGAAGGGGGTCACGCAGACCCGCAGCGTGACAGCAGTCCCTGGCGCTGTGACTGTAGGGCAGAGCTTACCATCCTCTGCCCATTTGTCGCCTGCCCGAGGAGGTGGAACAGCGCCCCCGCCCTGCCCACACCTTCAGGCGGCCTTGGAGCAAACGAGGTCTTGTGATGATGTCATGACGCAGGTAGTATCGTCCTCTGTGCCCCACGATTATAAACGTCAGGTAAAGTTGTTTTGGGAACATGTAGACTCAACTGTCATTTAAAATCGGTGACCAGCCTTTTGAGAAATGACTTAGGTCATTAGTGAGAAGGTGAAATTGTAAACCTTGAGCCTTCATGTTCTAAGAGTCTAATTTACTCTGGCACTAAATGGAGTTTCTTGCAATGGAGAGGCCGTTTTTAACTCTACATGAGGCAAGATTTTCTATAATCTTAAAAAATCAAAAATGGGGTTCTCTCCATACCAGCCAGATACACATTTAACACATTCTTTGCTTTCTTTCCTTTTTCTTTAATAAGAGATTTCAGATTATTGCATTTGGTTCATAGTCTTGTTTGCTGTTGGGTACATGTTGTCTGCTATGGTACATGGGAGTCCATTTGTTGAATTTACTGTCAACCACAGCACGCGTATTTATTATTTGAACTCTAAAGAGACTATTCCATTCCTGAACATCTAAATGCCTCTGTTCTCTCCTTTACTCAGCGGTCTGTGATTGTCACTAGAGCATGTTTCTCAGTTTGGGTTGACATCTGAAGATGTGTACTCGAAAACTTTTTATGAAGGTTAAGGAACATGATGCATCTTGTTATTTCTGGATTTGTGAGCTTGTGTGTCTGGCTTCTTTAATTAGATAGTGTTTTCAAGGCTCATCTGCATTGCAGCAGGTATCAAGGAGCAAGTACTTCGGTCTTTTTGTGGTGAATATTCCATTGTATGGATATTCCACATCTTGATTGACGTTTGGGTTGTGTCCATGTTTAGGCGATCATGAATAATGCTGCTGTGTCTTTATTAAAGTATGTGTTTTTAATCCTTTTGGGCATATACCTAGGAGAGGAATCATTGGGTCATATGGTAATATCCCTTTTATGTTTTTAACCTTTTTTGGTTCAATATATTTCCAAAACACATTACAGACCCCCTTCCATTTGAGAACAGTTATATGGAACGTAGATCCTTTGCTTGATGTTCCTGGCAGTCACCATGAATATAAATGATTACAAATTGCTGTAATGTGGTACAGATGCTGTCCGGATGTTTCCTGCTTTCTGTCTAGTGTTCCCTGCGTTCCTCCTGCTCTGCTGCATTGCCCAGCCTTGCCAGTGAATGAGAGTGGGCTTTGCATTAGGTCGCCAGGGTTCAAATCTCACCTCTGCCACTTACTGGCTGTGTGGCCGTCCATGGAATTTTCTCTCCATGCCTCAGTTTCCTCATTGAAAAAAAACAGGGATAGTAATACATTGAACTTCCCAGGGTTAATGTGAGTGTTAAAGGGGTCAGGCCCTCTGTATGAGTCTGCCCCGGCTGCCATGAAAAAATGTAACTGACTGGGTGGCTTAAACAACAGAAGCTGATATTCTCACAGTTCTGGAGGCTAGAAGTCCAAGGTCAAGGTATCTGGCGGAGCTGATTACTTCCCAGGGCTCTCTCCTCAGCTTGCTGTGTCCTCCTCTGGCCTTCACCTGTGCACACACATCCCTGATGCCTCTCTGTGTGTCCAAACCTCTTTTCTTGTAGGAACACCAGTCAGGTTGGGTTAGCGCCCTCCCTAATGGTTAACTTCAACATCTCTTTAAAGGCCGTATTTCTATCTACGGTATAGTCATATTCTAAGCTGGTGGGGATTTAGGGCTTCAGCCCATGGCCCCCCTGAAGCCCTTGGCACCTGGCATGCGTGCCATAAAAGCCGGCTGGTGGCCCTGCCACCTCCCCTTCTCATTGGCTTCTTCACTTGGGTCTGAGACTGGAAATCAGACAACCACACTTCGGTAGCATCTTGCAGAAGTGCAAGCGAATGCTTATGTCCATGCGGAGGGGGCATGAGGTGTTCCGGTCTCACAGCTCAGGGGCCTGTCCTCCTGCTCTGAAGATCTAGCTTGCCTGGCTTTGGTTCCAGAAAGGTCTGCCTGTCCGTCTGCTCAGTTCCAGCTGAGTGTCAGGTGCTCAGGAGTCATTGAAATGACTGACTACCCAGGATTTTCAAACAGTCTTATTCAAAAGGTTCAATACACACACAATCAAATTTACCATTTTGATTATTTTAAGTACAGTTCAGTGCCTTAAATACATTTGCATTATAGGGGTGATCTTTGTAAGTTATATAAATGTCTAAACATGGGGTTGTACATCTGAAACTAGCATAATATTGTACGTCAACTGGAATTTTAAAATTAAAAAAAAAACACATTTGAAATGTTATGTAACCATAACCACTATCTACTTCTAGAACGCTCTCACCATCCCAAACAGAAACTCTGTACCCATTAAACCATAACTCTCCATCCCTCCTCCCCCTGCCCCTCTGCCTCTCTTGTTCTTTCTTTAATCCTGCGTTCATAGCAGCCACCTGAGAGGACAGGGTCATGACGAGGGCAGGGTTAGGAGGTCCCAGGGACAGGGATTTGGGCCTGTTCACCATCTTTCTCTTGTGTTCCTTCCATAGCAAGTCCTCTTTGAAATGGCTGCATTTGTTTGTGCAGAATGACTAGATTTTGTACCAGAAGTTATTGGAAAAACAAATGCAGTGGGGAGCACACATTACCTTTCCCCTACGGTACACTCAGTGGATTCCCTGACATGTGGCAGCCCCCCTCACCTCCCCCCCTGCCTTGCATGGCGCAGCATAGAGCTGCATGCAGACGCCCTCTGGCCCAGCCCCAGCAGGCCGTGAGTAACCATGTCCCTGTCCTTGCAGACCTACATCGGCTCCATCATCGCCTCCGTGAACCCCTACAAGCCCATCGCCGGCCTGTATGAGCGTGCCACCATGGAGCGCTACAGCAAGAGCCACCTGGGGGAGCTGCCCCCGCACGTGTTCGCCGTGGCCAACGAGTGCTACCGCTGCCTGTGGAAGCGCCACGACAACCAGTGCGTCCTCATCAGGTAACCAGGGGTCTCCACCCACCCGCAGCGCTCTCCAAGCCCGGCCCCCACCCGTGCCCGCGGAGCGCATCCCTGGGAAAGCTCATAAGCACCTGATGGCTCAGCGAAGCTTTCCGTTTGGGATGATGGCTGCGTCCCTACAGCTTCCAACAGACACGAGGCGCTCACTTTAGAGCAGTTGCTCCGTTTCTTTCTTTTTGGAAATTTGCCTGAATTACGCTTCAGCTTATTCCCGTTGGGAGGCCCGCGCTTCCTGTGGACGTAAGGAAGTGTTGCTTAGTTCTTTACTGAGCAGGTTGGATACTCCAGAGTGCTAGCCAGCATGTCGCAGGTTTGAGCAAGCCTCTTTTTCCTCATACAGCGTGACTGCCCTAAATGGCATCTCCCAAACGGAAGACTTTTTGGTGGTTTTAACTGGACACTCCTAAATGCGTACCTTTGAATTGGCTGTAGAAAAGGGACTGCTGTTAATATGTTTAGGAAATGATAGGACAGCATGCTTATTGGATTTAGTTGTGTGTTTTTTTTCGAGGAGGTAGGGTCTTGACATATCTCTTTCAGCTCAGTCTTCCTCATTGGAATAAACCACCAGAAGCCCCAATGTCAAAACCTCATTACTAGGAACTGTCTAAAAAGGAAAAAAAAATCTGTCTTTTTTAAAAAAAGCACTTCTTCGTTTTTATTAACTAATTCAAAATGGCTCGTCACCTATATTCTAGTGACATCTTTACTGGACCTTCTTATTCGTTGTTTATATGGGACTCCTGTTCCGGTGACGATCAGCACAGCCCTGGAAGGTGTCCAAGGAGGACGAGCTGATGGCACTTTCAGTGGGGTTTCCGTGGAGTCCCAGGCATTTCATTCATTTGTCCTCCAGGCGTTCACTCCTGGAGCGTGGCTGTTACTGGGAACCAGTGGTGTATCAACAGAACTGCCGGGGAAGGATTTGACATCTGTTTTAGATGGCTTTTTAGTCCCAACCTGTGGCAAAATAACCCTATTATTTTAAGAGGAAAGGGGTGTGTGCATTTGGGGAAGCTAACAAATAAGATCCCACCTACCCGCCGGGTTTCTGATTCAGTGGAAGTCAGGCCCAGGAGGCAGATGGACGGCCATATGGCCGCTGTAGACTTCCCGCCGATCAGGATCGCTAACATTGCAGCCCCAAATTAGACAGACAGCCCACCTGGTCAGAGTGCAGGCAGGTAACTGGTGGCCGCAGTTCCTGTGGGAAACCAGTTCCAGATGGCGAGAAGCGGGCCAGCCTGTCAGAGAAGTGCTCCTGGTCCTGTGGGGGGTGGGGTGGGGGGGGGATGAGGGGGGGCAGACATGCTAGAGCAGGCCCTTCATGGAAACCTCAGGGAAGGGAAATGGAGGAGCCTCTAGCCAAGGATCTTCTCGAGGTGCTCACCCCACCCTATGTGGCACCTGAGTGAAAAGGGCTAAGAAATGACAGCTGTTCTTTTCGGAAGGATTAAGTGTATTGGACACTCTGCCAAGAGCTTTCCAGGCATCGAAACCTTCCAACAGCCCTTTGATGTGGGTGTTCAGTATGATATGTACACAGAAAACTACTGTCAAGGGTGTGTTCTTCTCACTGGCAGTTTTTACCCATAACTCTAGTTCTTGGCTCCTTGCTTTTGTAACAAATGGGAATGATATGAATGTGAACGACAAGACACAGTGCCTTTCTCATCCCCTCCCCACCCCCGGCCTCTTTCTTTAAGGGCTGATATTCAT
Organism: Cnephaeus nilssonii; assembly: GCF_951640355.1. NCBI lineage: Eukaryota > Metazoa > Chordata > Mammalia > Chiroptera > Vespertilionidae > Cnephaeus > Cnephaeus nilssonii. The sequence continues at coordinate 98,533,293 of NC_137073.1, forward strand.
TTTCTCCATCACCTTACTGGTGCTTATGTGCTGGGCTGTGGAATCCACTGAGAGGGACTATCAATTTATTCATTTAAGCAAATATGAAGGATTATAACTTGCAGTTAATGAAAATAAAGCTACTTGCTTCATATAAAAACAGAGCTTTTAAGAGTCACATTCCCAATAAAGTGGCCTGCTTTATGACTAGAAGCACTATTTCTGGGTTCTTTCAGATGACTTCACAAAAGTTCAGAAGTTAGGGTTTAAGGTCACTATTTCAGGTCACAGAATCTAGTTTAATAAGATTAACAGAAAGAAAGAGAACTTAATCTATTTTAAGAAGATCGAATTGTTTTCCACACTTAGGTACCTGAATATTTGCCATTGATAATGGCTTGTGCTTATTACTTTAAGTGGAAAAAAAACACGAGAGCATGACTAATATATCACTTGCTAGACAGAGCAGCTTAGGAAGAAAGTGAAAAATCAAATGAGATCATTGTGCATTTGTGTGTGTGTGTGTGTGTGTGTGTGTGTGTGTGTGTGTATGCAATAAAACGGAAAAGGGTTGGCATTTTCATGCCAAAGACTGTGGTCTTTAAAAGTCAGGTGGAGGGAGTGGGGGAAGGTTAGGGGGGAGTGGATCCCTAACAGAAAGCTCCCATTGTGCCATGCTGATGTGAAAAAACTAACTGTATTTATCTAAATTAACTCAGGAAACAGTCTTTCAAAATAGATTTCTCATTAAAATGTATTTTGGCTTTTAATAGCTCTCTCCAGCAGGTTTTTTGTTGTTTGTTTGTTTTTTGTTTTTTAAGTGAGGGCTGGGGCTATTGGAATGAGGAGAAAATTGAGTATAAAAATACAAATAGCAGGATACTGGAGCCCTATTTAGATTTCCTCAGGCATAGTCTGCCCCCTGGTGGCTGCAAAATAAGCCTATTTAGAACTAGACAGAACTTCCTACATCAATTTTTCTCTCACTTAATGAGCCCTCATCACTTGGCCTAGGTCCCCAGCTGGTTGGTGTCAATGCCATGTCTCTCAGCTTCTAGTTCAAACCTCTTTTATTGGTCTTACTTTCAGGGTCATTTACCTCTCTCTGTTAGCATACTTTTCACTTTTTGTGCACATTCAAATGAAGAATGCTCACGCTATTATCGTTTTAAATACATAAGTTTAGAACTTACTTGAGAATTCTTTTTTCATCTAACAGACCAGGTCAGCATTTGATCTTGGTTGACCTACTACATTCTGTGCTGACTTGGCTCATTCACCTTTGTCTAGGACAGCATCTGGCAAAGGGCCCACCTTCAACAGCTGTCAATCAAAGGATGGACAGAAGGAACAACTATTGGTTTAGGACAGTGGTTGGCAAACTCATTAGTCAACAGAGCCAAACATCAACAGTACAACGATTGAAATTTCTTTTGAGAGCCAAATTTTTTAAACTTAAACTTCTAAGGCCACTTCTTCAAAATAGACTCGCCCAGGCCGTGGTATTTTGTGGAAGAGCCACACTCAAGGGGCCAAAGAGCCGCACGTGGCTCGCGAGCCGCAGTTTGCCGACCACGGGTTTAGGACCTCTGCATCCTTTGCATATTTTGGTTTTCCAAAACCAAAGCAATTTCTTCTTAACTGTCATTTAGATTCTGGAATGATAATTGGGTATGTGGTATGTTTCTCTTTCTCGTAATATGTTTAGAAGTGATTAAATTGGAGCAGTGAACAAAACTTGCACCCTGGACCAGAAAGGTACCAACCAGAATAAGGTGCAGGGCGTGCCTCGTGCTCATGTCATACCTCAGGATCCTGTGCTAGGCTTTGGGGACTTAAAAAGAAGAATACCCAATCGCTGCCCTTCAGGAACCCCTACGCTGACGGGAAGAAACTGATGTAAATAATTTCCATTCAGCCTGCCACATGCTGTAATAGAAAACATGGCTGCTCAGTGAAGGTGCCAGGAGAGCATTTCACAGAGAAGGTGACGTGTGACCAGGTGGTTATACAGCCGGCAGAGAGGGGAGGAAGGACACAGAGCATTTGCAGAAACAGATATTTGGTCAAACAAGGATGCTTAGGAAGTGGAAGGTATGCCTCTAAGGCTGTGGGGTTTGCTGAGGGGCGTGAAGGAGCTGGGGAAAGACAGTGGGAGGGAACTGATATTTATTTGAGAAGACAGGCTTGTGTGTAATTCTCAGAAAAGCCCAGGCATTTGGGGAAGCTGAGGCTCAGATTTTGAATAACTTGCTCAAGAGACCAGACATGAACAACAGACACAGAATTTGAACTTGACTTTCCCAGTGTTTGTTTCAGATCAGAATCCTAATTACTGGTACAGAGTCGAACTTTTAAGGATTTTTGTCCTGCTTGCTAAGATCTTTGGGCTGAATCCTTTGGGCGATGCAGTCGTCTTCTCGGTCTTCTACAAGCAAGGGAGTGGTGGATGTGCACTCTGAGAAAATCATGTGAAGTGGAGGGATTTGAGTGACAGGACGGAGATGTTTTTGGATGTCAGCAAAGGGCCAGGGTGTACATATTTCAGGCTTCGTGGGTGAGACTCTGTTCCAACTGCTCAGCGCTGCCCTTGGAGTATGAAAGTGTTTACAGACAGTCCACAAATAACAGCCGGGCTGTGTTCTGATAAGACTTTATTTACAAAAATGGGCAGCTGAGTAGATTTGGGGGCCCTAGTTTTCGGACACACCTGCACTGGTCTGGGAGCCGGGCCTGTGGGGTGGCTAAAGGGCCCCTTTTGTGGGAGAGGCCCGTTCCTTCCTGAGTGGTCGAGATCCCTCCCCTGCTCCCCTGAGGACTTCGCTCCATCTCTGAAGTCTGCCTGACCTGATGCTTTGGCTGTTTGGCATCATCATCCAAAATTTCTAGTGTGTTTCATTAAAAAAAAAAAAAAAATACATGCACCTTTGGTTCACGGCCCGTTACACCACACGTTCCCCCCATCTCCTCCATGGGGCTCCTTCCTGGCTCTGTGGGCACGCCTCCCCTCAGTCATGTCCCACCTTCTCCTCTTCCAACGCCTGCCTTTCCGCTCAGATCTTCATGACCGCAGACTGAAACACCTCCCGCCTCAGTTTCTCCTCTGAGCTCCAGACATACGTCCACGAGCCCCTGAGGAGTCACCACAGATGTTTCACGGGCCTCTCGGGTGTCATGTCTACATCCGTCCTCCTTTTCTCTCACAAGTGTGTTTCTCCTCTCATGCTTTGCATCCTCAGCAAGTGGACTTTCCTTTCTGGAGATCCCAAGCCTGAGATCGTGAAGTCATTCTTGGATCTAGAAAGTAAAATTCCATATAGCAACGCGTGCTGCTCTTACATGTACACTTTGATGAGTACTGACAGATGTGCACACCTGTGTTACCCACGCCCAGGTCATGCTAGCAAGCTCCCGGCTCTCAGGAGTCATTCCCACGCTCCCTGTCACTTACAACCACCCCTCCTGACCAGGGCCCCCAGCCCTTCTTCCTTTCTCCCTCCGCAGTCCTGGGCCTCTCACTTCTCATCTGTTCTCACATCTTGTTCCCCACTTCCTCCCTCGCTCCCTCCATCCATTTTCCACACTCGGTACTCTACACAGTGATTCTTTAAAACCTTGAACCTGATCATGACCCTCTCCTGCTTAACACCGGTCTTGTGACTTCCCATTCTGCCAGTGATAAAATTCTCAAAACATTTGATACGGCCTGCGAGGCCCACGTCAGTACTCTGGATTATCGTTTTTTTGTTTTTTTCATTTTCATGCTTATCTTTGTAAAGTATAAGCTCATTTGGGTTCATCTGGGTGAATGTGTTTTCGCCGAAGCCCATGTTTCTGTTTGCAATCGGGTTGGCGTCAAGGGTTAGGACTCGAATTGCCCTGGGCTAAGGAGAAAAGAGCAGGGCTGGAGATGTAGGTGATATGTTTGCTCCAAGTGAAGGTGAAATAACATCGTAATTGCTGCAGGAGTTACTGTTTTACGTGGCTGGAATCAGGGAGGGGGTGGAATCAAGTGAGTCACAACTTGCTCATGGTAGAAAAGGCTCCGCAGGCTGAAATCGAAGCAATAGGGCAGTCAGGGTGCAAAGTGAGCAAAACGGAATGAACCAGAGGGTTCAATTAGTCTTGTTAATTTGCCTTTTTTTTTTTTTTTTTTTTTTTGGTGTTGTATTTTCCCTTTGGCTGAAATCCTGACCCTTCCTCTCACCTTCCCATTCCCTCTCTTCCTTTTCACCCAGTTAATCGCAGAGCATATTTTTGTATTTTCCCAGAGAGGTGTTTACGGAACCCTTATCCTCCATCTAAAGATGGCTTCTCCCATCTAAGATTTCTGTTTGACAGTATTAACCATCATTGGTGCTTCTGCTTTGAGATCATAGACAAATAGTGTCCGTGGACGGTTTGCTCATGTCGGTGGCCCAGTACGTAGGGGATAAAAGGCATGTGCATAGGCATGCAGGGTGCTCTGCCATTGTTTCAAAGATCGTGTTGGTTTGACCCTCAATAAATTGCCTTCGTTGGCAACGGTAAAGGAACGGTAAAGTCGCAGGCGGGGTGGGAGGTGGAGAGGAGGTGTGGAGTGAGTCCTCCCACAGAGTCCTGCCGACTGGGCATTAGTGTCTGCAGCCATCAGGCATGTGTCTGGGTTTTAACGACCTGTGCGGTATTTATTTTTATTTGCTGCCTGGTTTATGTCCTGTCCCCAGTCCTGTTTACAGTAGCCACCAGTTCTCATCTCCCAGTGCAGTCCTGTCGGAATTATGTGAATCGTAGTTCCCGAACATGGCTTCAGAGTAGAATCATCTGGAAAGCTTTTTTAAATAGCGATGACTGAGTTCTCCCCTATAGGATTGGGTGCATACTAGGGGAATCTAGTGTGCAGCCAAGGTGGAGAGTTTGCAGAGCATGGTGTAAACCTCAGCTTTACTTTTCTTCCACGTTCATCTTTCTTCCACGTTCACCCAGATGAACCCAAACAGGTGTACTTAAGGGAGACACTTGCAGAAAATGTGGTCCAGTGTGAAAAGGGGGGGCTGAAGATTGATGTACGTCGATATTGGTGACTGGTGAACGGCAGCGAATGTCCTGCGTTTTCTTCTCTACCAAGCCTTTGCTGTCCAGTTTGAAGGCTATCTTCTCCGGGATTGTATTGTTGCTGTGCTGTGTTCGTCAGGGTAGGCTGATGGCTGTACAAACAGCCCCCGAATCTCAGGGGTGTAACATGAGCATGCTGTATTTCTTGCTCATCTCCCATTCCTACGCGGGAAGCTGAGAAACGCAACTTGACTCCGTATTATTTTGTCTTTGACATGTGTCATTCCTGAGGGCACCTGGGTGGCAGGGGTGGCAGGTAGAGTCCAGAGGACCATGAGGGGTGTTAGCCACGAGACATGGGAGCAGCACATGTCCCTCTTGCTCCGTTGTTCAGTTGGCCAAACTCGGTCCCTGTTACCGATTGCTATCCTTACCACAGGGAGGTGCAAATGTTGTCTACTTGTGTGTGCTCTGGAGCATGGAGAGTGAGATTGCGGAACACGTAACGTTATTTCTGCCTCACATGTTTTAACTAAGAGAACTCATGCCTTTGAGTTTTGTTTTTTTAAACATAATTTAATGATCAACAACCACTAGAGAGGTGAGTGTGTGTTTTACTATCAAGAATTATTTAAATCTCTTCTTGTAACTTTCTCTTGGGTTCTGTGTTGTTCATTCGGTGCATCCTTGCTGAATGCCTCGGGTCTGCCAGCCACGGGGGCTGGGCAGGGGCCAGCTGTGGGAAGGCAAATGCGAAGTCCCATGCTGGGGAGATTCTGGTTGCTGGTAACAGAAAACCCTACCACAGTTGGCTTGGCTTGCATGGCCCTTACAATCTCAGACAAGACAACAGGGCACTTTCAGGCTTGTGGATTCACTTTCACAAGGTAGGTGTGGATTCCCAGGTGCTGTTGTCTGCAGCCAGCAGGGGGTGGGAGGGCCTTCCTGCCTGTTTTCTTTGGTGTGCATGCAGCCCTCCCTAGGAGCCCTCCGCACACTTCACTTTAAGTCTCTTGGGCTGAAATGCTGGCGCCTGTCCTGGTCAGCCTGCGAAGGGAATGGAATGGCCTGGACCAGTGGAGATGCCCCACGGGCCCGTGGCAGCCAGCAGGGCACAGAGGTGTCATTGCTGAGTCATTTCCTCTCCTTTATTACACGTGCTTAATCATTCACCAAGTGTTCAGCAACGTTCCTCTCTTGTGATAACTTCCGAGATTTTGGCACTCAGAGAGCTCTTCTTTACAACGTGCCTGGAGCTCATCTGTTTATGTCGCCCATTTAGCAGTTACCAGCATGCTGCCTTGTGACATCGGTGGCATTGCTGTACTGTTGTTCATGTCCTGGGTTTACCTTTTTTGTCAGTTCTCTGCCTTTTTACTACTTCTGCTCTTCCCACTGTACCAAGCATGGTGCCTTACACAAACTTAAGTTTTCCCTTCAGATCCCTTGCATCTCCATACCTTCCTTTCCGTCGCCAGCCAGTGGGACTTGTCTAGGACCTGCCACCACACGCCTGGGTGATGGCAGCTGATCTCTCTGAGGGACCCTCTCCCCTGGAGCATTAACTCCAGAGCGACGCTGATGCGCTGTCTTTGCCTTCCGTCTCATGCAGGTGCCTCTGAATGGTCAAACTCGATCCTTTGGCCGCCTTTCTCCACCACCTCTCCTCAGTCCTGCTGACCTAACCAGAACCGCACTCTCTCGTAGACCTTTCCAAGCTCATCTGACTTACGCGCTCTCGCTCACATGGTTGTCTAAACCCAGTCCTTCCCCTTTCCTCTTTGCCTGGCTGGTGTTTGCCAGTCCTTTAAGGCACAACTTGTACCTTACTCAGTTCTCCCGTTGCCCGCCCCCCCTCCCCCTCTGCATTGCTCTGTTCCCTTTTCCTTAACCGGCATTAAAGTAGGGCTTCTCCAGGACTTTGGACGCAGACAGATCTGGTGTTAAATTCTGACTAAGCTTAGCTGCTGCCTCCCTCTTAGGACAATCATGAGAATAGAATGACTTAGTGTGGGTTGAGTACCTGAGGGTTCATTCTTCATCCCCTCAATAATATTTATGACTGATTGCATTTCTATGCACATTTACCTGCTTAAAATGCCCCAGAAACACGCTGATAATGGGCTTACTCATTGAACAATGTCTTGCCCAGTGCCTGTGACCAGCCTGGTGCTGTCGAGGTGTCTGGGATATGCTAGTAGACCTTCCCTCCCACGAAGGGCACCATCCATCTAATTACCTTATCTGAGCAAAGGTAGTTCTGTTGACCTCATATGCCCTTTGAGGCCAGCGGGACAAAGGACTTCTCCTTTCATCCAACTCAGCTCTTGAGACAGGCATTTTGAGCTCTCTCTTTCCACCTTTCACCAGTTGTTCAGTGGATGGGTTGCAGTGACATTGACCAAGGTGGTTTTTGTGAAAGAAATTATAGAAGCACAAACTTTCACGTTTTGTCTTTCAGTGGCGAAAGCGGGGCAGGTAAAACCGAAAGCACAAAGTTGATCCTCAAGTTTTTATCGGTCATCAGTCAACAGTCTTTGGAACTCTCTTTGAAGGAGAAGACGTCCTGTGTTGAACAAGCCATTCTTGAAAGCAGGTATTTCTTCGTCATCTCTCTTGTTTCCAGCAAATAGGATTCACTTTCCTCACGGTATGGCTTTTTTAAGGAAGAGTTAAAACTAGTGGGTCTGTTTTCTCTCTTTCTTGACTTCTCTTTCCTCAAGGAAAGGTCTTGACATGCACATAGCAATTTCTAGTAACCCAAGCAACAGAACCTGACCCTCCATCCTTGGGCCAGGGTTGAGCTGGGGAGGCCTCCTTCTACCAGAGTCCTTGACCGGCTTTTTGGAGGCCTTGTTATCAGCAGGAATTTCTGCTTGGGGGACAGGGGGCTCAGCATGGAGACAAGTGAGCCTCTGTTCTGCATTCTGCCCCTTGAAGTGCCACGGGAGCACGTCGCTTATTTGTAGCTTCATGTGGCAGAAAATCACTGATCCATCCGATGGCAGTGAGCCTCATGACTTTGAAAGAGGGCTGTGTGGTGAGGTATCATCTGGAATTTTCTTTAAAATATGCAGTTGCCCAGAGTCTGGTTTGTGCGTTACAATATTTTAGAACCTATAGAGACTTTATAGATCCTACTAGAGGCCCAGTGCACAAAATTCATACACGGGTAGGGTCTCTAGTGGCTGCCAGCTGCCGGCCGGGGCCTTCCTTCATTCCGCACCACCCCCTGGTGGTCAGCACACATCATAGCGAGTGATAGACTCCCGGTCTCCCAGTCGAACTCCCATGGGGACATTTTGCATATTAGCCTTCTATATACATAGAAGATTCTTTAGAAATTAGTCCAGGAGTCTGCAAACTTAGTCCAGATCCTGCCGCTGATTTTTGGTGGTTTTTATTTATTTTTTTATTTTTCATCCAAACTTATTTTTTAAATTGTAATAAAATACACATAACATGAAACTTCTAACCTGAAATATTTTCCCAAGTACGGGATTAGGTACATTTACCAGGTTGTGCAGCCATTTCCACCATCCAGCTCCAGGATGTTTTTCATCTTCCACCTGCAGCCTGTTTTTATAAATTAAATTTTACTGGGACCCAGACACTCATTTGTTTACGGTTCATTTTTGGCTGCTTTCAAGCAATCACGCCAGAGCTGAGTAGTTGTAATGAAGACTCCCATGGATCTTTACAGAAAAAGTTGGCTGATCCCTCACCACTTAGAGACGACCCAAAGAAGTTACTCCTAAGACACAAGCAATGGGTAGAATTTTCAGGATGGGCTTTATGCAGCTCCTAGCATTACAAGAGGAGCTTTTTCTGTGCAATCCCTGGCTGGTATGAATAAGCCCAAGCTAATTTGTGCAGGGACGAGCCTTCATGGCCTCCTTCACTCAGTGAAGCATCCTGTGCTCTCACCACCAGCCCTGAGAGCTCTCCTTCAAGGTGGGTGTTCTTGGTAAACCCATTTCAGCAAGTGCTTTGGAAGCCTGGCTCTTGTGTGAAGGAACATAACCACCGTTGGTCCTTTTGAACTCAGTCTTTTCTTGCACTTGTGTGTTTTGACGTCTGTGGGGACTGTCCTTGTTGTTTTGTAGCTCTGCCCTCATTAACACTGCTGCTGTCCTGACTTCTTTTCAGCCCCATCATGGAAGCTTTCGGCAACGCGAAGACCGTGTACAACAACAACTCCAGTCGCTTTGGGAAGTTCGTTCAGCTGAACATCTGCCAGAAGGGAAATATTCAGGGCGGGAGGATTGTAGATTGTATCCTCTTTCGTTGAGTTTTTTGTTTTTTTGTGTTTTGTCTGCAGTATTTGACTCCACAAGTAGAAACTGTTCTTGTCATAAGGATGGATGAAGAATATGAATGAAACATTTCTGTCTGGTTCTTTCTATCCAATTATTGCTCTGTTATTACTGTGTTTGACCTATTAATTATTATAGGGGATAAAGAACCATTTTTCTTTTGGAAATCTCTGATATCATGTCCATAATCTGAAAAAATGCATTTCTGATCAAACATCAGCTGTTGTTTGAAATCAGTTCTGCCCAATTGTTCGAAATTGGATTTAGGTGAAATAGTCTATGCTTTCAGGGCTTATTTTTTGGCACTGGAAAGTCTCAATGTCAGCAGACTGGGGAATTGTAATTATTTGGGTAACAAAGAAAAGAAAATGAGAGAGTAATTAAGCGGGTCATATCCTGGTTTTGTTCCTTGACTTGCCATTGCTTTTCACATGAAGATTTATTAGAAAAAGTAAGTAGACATGATTTAATTCACGTTTTCCTTCACAATAACAATTTTCAGAAATTATTGGTTTGTGTTAATTAAGCAGGGGAAAACATCCCTGAATAGAAATCTGATTTATTTCCACAGAACCGAGTAGTAAGACAAAATCCTGGGGAGCGGAATTACCACATATTCTATGCACTGCTGGCGGGGCTGGAGGGGGAACAGAGAGGTGAGTCACTCATTTTCCCTTTATAAAAAACATCAGGACATGAGAAGACATCTGTTTGAACTTTGTCGCTATTCCACCAATTGATTCAAAATGTATGAGAGTACAGACAATGTTGAGTTTCTTTCAGAGCCAAATAAGGTACAGAGAAAGTCATCAATAGGGAAATCTTAGGTTTTGTGTTTGTTTTTGGAATCTTGGTGCTTTTCTGTTGTAAGGAGTATTTATGAAAACATTTATATATAATGTATTACAACTGGTTTTAGTTTGAAGCTACACCCGAAGTAAGCTAATTTCTGAACATCTGATTTTTTTCCCCTGAATATTTGATTTCTAAGAAAAAGCAGTCAAAACAGGATCCTTATCGATTTTTTTTCAGTAACATTTTCTATCATACCATTTAGTTTCATTAGATTCTTTCTATTTTCCCTATCTGATGATTAAGAGAGAACTTTATCTTAATAGGGGACTATTAGCACAGAATTATTATTATTATTTTTATTATATTTCTATTGATTTCAGAGAGGAAGGGAGAGGGAGAGAGAGATAGAAACATCAATGATGAGAGAGAATCATTGATAGGCTGCCTCCCGCACCCCCTCCACTGGGGATTAAGCCCCCAACCTGGGCATGTGCCCTTGACCAGAATAGAACCCAAGACCCTTCAGTCTGCAGGCCGACGCTCTATCCACTGAGCTAAACCGGCCAGGGCAAGCACAGAATTATTTATGTACTTGTTTTTAACATCACAAAGTGAAAAACTCAGATTCAGTCTTATCCTGGCCAGTCAAGTATTGATGATGTTGTTTTCTCCTTTTCGTAGAAGAATTTTATTTATCTGTACCAGAAAACTACCACTACTTGAATCAGTCGGGATGTGTAGAAGACAAGACAATCAGTGACCAGGAATCCTTTAGGGAAGTTATTGTAAGTTACGTTCTTATTTTCCCTTATTAAGAGTGACACAAAAAGAACAAATTTTATTTTCTGTTTCAAATAAAACTTTTACTAAAAATAGAAATAATTACATTTGCACCACTGTCTGGGAGCAGTATTTCTTTTCTTTCCCAATTTTATTTTGGCTCCCTCAATGTCTCTCGTGACTCAGATTTTCTCCATTCACAATTCATTTACTGCGTTACTCCCTTTGCTGAAAGATCTTGCATTAGAATAAATTAGAAAACTCATTCTTATTTTTGATGAATTGCAAAAAAGACTTGTCTCAGGATTTTTTTCGATTTTGTTTTATTTTTGCTTTCTTTTTTTAAATTTTATTTTTATTTAAGTATAGTTGATATGCAGTCTTACATTGGTGATATTAATTTCAGGTGTACAATATAATGATTCAATTTTTTTATACTTTACACTGTGATCACCCCACTACGTCTAGTATTCATCTGTCACCGTGTAAACTTACCACAATATTGTTGACTATAGTCCCCTTCCTTTCACCCATCCTCCCACCCCCTTCCTTCTGGTAATTATTCCTTTGCTCTATTTCTGTGAGTCTGTTTTTATTTTGTTCGTTTATATTGTTCTTTAGATTCCACATATAAGTGAATAAAACATATGGTATTTGTTTTTCTCTGGCTTATTTCACAAAGCATAATACCACCCTCTAGATCCATCCATGTTGTCATAAATGGCAAGATTTCGTTCTTATTGCTGTGTAATATTCCCGTGTGTGTGTGTGTGTGTGTGTGTGTGTGTGTGTCCACACCACATTTTCTTTATTTATTCACCTATTAGTGGACACCTACATAGCTCCCACATCTTGGCTATTGGAAATAAACTAAAAGTAAGCAGAAGGAAATAAATAATAAAGATCAAAGCAGTAATAAATAAAATAGAAAATAAAAACAATAGAAAAGATTAAGGAAACTAAGAGTTGATTCTTTGAGAGGACAAATAAAATTGACACGCCTCTAGCAAGACTCCTCAAGCAAAAAAGAGAGAATACAAATAAATAAAGTCAGAAAATGAAAGAGGAGAGATTATAATGGACACCACAGAAATACAAAGGATCATTCAAGAATACTATGAACAATGATATGCCAACAGAGTCCCAACCTAGAAAGTAATGGATACATTTTTAGAAATACACAACCTTCCAAGATGAAACCAAGAAGAAACAGATTCTGAACAAACCAATTAGTAGCAATGACGTTGAAGCGGTAATCAAAAAACTCACAACAAACAAAAGCCCAGGACCAGATGGCTTCACAGGTGAATTCTACCAAATACTTAAAGAAGAATTAGTATCTATCCTCAAACTATTCCAAAAAAAATGGAAAGGTAAGAAACACTTTCAAACTCATTCTACAAAGCCAACATTACTCTGATACCAGAACCAGACAAAGACACCACAAAGAAAGAGAATTACAGGCCAATATCCCTGATGAACATAGATGCCAAAATTCTCAACAAAATGTTTTGCTTCTTTCTTGAAGCTGCCCAACAGTGCTTTGTGATAGGACCTTGTTCCTGGTAACCGATAAACTCCTAATTATCTAAGTGGTAGTTTCACTGCAGGTGAGACCGACCAGCTGACTGGCCACTAGGGGGCACTGGCAGTGAGGCCTGCCCTCGTCCTGAGTGCCGGGAGAAGGTGCTCTGATGGCTTTCCTCTTGGGGCACCATTTTCTGATTCAGAACTGTTTGTTCTTGTTAGCTGCAAGTTAATTTTTGGAGCGTGCCCTAGTTTCAGTGATTGCTAGCTTTTATTTTTAAATTGAAATGATAGGTTTTGACATTTGAAATGTGGTCTTATGATGAAAGGCTTTGTCTTCTAGAAAGGAAGAAAAGTGTATACATAAATGTGGCTTTGTGAATGTACACAACAAACTTAAAAGTATTCTATTAATAGATCCTAATACTTACTTTGCAATTACCTTTTAGTGTGGACCCGTCAGAAATGTCAAAGATGACGTAGCTGGTGATTATTGAAATCAGGAAAATGTGGTTTTCTTCTTCTGGAAGTTCTAAGCAATGTTGTCGGAAAAGAAACATAAATGAGCAGCTATTCAGAAAGGAGGGAAAATACTCTTTTCTATAAAAAATAAGATTCTTTCCCCCTAAACTCACAAAATCATGAATTGGAGAATGGCTTTAATAATTTGTTAAACCCATAAAGTAAGAGCCATGGCAACAAGCAAAACACATGCTCAAGTATATTTAACAGTATGGGAAAACTTGCTTATTACATACATAAGGAAGGTGGTGTGCAGCACTATAATTTTTTTATTTAAATAATAAGCATTATATGTACAGGGTGGGGCCAAAGTAAGTTTACAATTGTGAGTATGCGAAACAGAGTTTATTCTTTGATTATTTATTAATTATTGTATTATTTTCCTTACAAACAACTGTAAAACCTACATTTGCCCCACCCTGAATATATATCATGTATATATAATAATTATATATGCAGAAAAGTATTGGAACAAAATATACCAAAAGTGTCACCCATGAGGCAGAATTCTAGGATTGTATATATTTTTTACCAGTCTCTGTGTTACATTTTTACAACAAACATCCCAACTTTTTAATAATTATTATGATAACCTAAAAGTCATATCCTATTTAATAAAAGAGTAATATGTAAATTAACCATCACTCCATGACAAAGATGGCGGCGCCCATAGTGGTGGGGCGGGATGCTGGCAACATTGCCCCGGCAACATGAGACCAGAGTCCGTGCCCTGGCTGTACGGAGGGAGGGGAGGGGCCTTGGGCCGGAAGCAAAGCTGAGAGCGCGGGGAGCACCAGGAATGCTGGGAATCGTGGTTCTGGTGGTGGACGGATTGCACGATCTCCTAGACACTCGAGTGAAGTGAGCCTGGAGCAAGTTACTGTTGTGGGTGGGGGATGGAGGGAAAGCAAAGGTGAGAGACATAACTCAGAGTGTTAAGGAAAAATTAAAAGGAAGATATCCTGCAACTTGTAGGAAATCTCCACCAATGGAGCAAAGAAAAAAAAAAAGACCTCTGTTATTCTGTGAGCACCAAACCAGACTGGGCTGGGGTCTCACACAATTCACTCATATGATTGCAAAGACAGACAGAAACTTCACTCTTTCATGTACCCAGGCAGATACAATGCACGGCATGCACATTTTCGCGGAAGAGGACTTAACAGCACCGTTTGCTATACACCCTTTGGTAAGTCACCTTTTTGGTGGCCATCTGTGTTAGTTAGTTGCCATAATCAAGAGTAAAAATTAAAACTTTTTTATCTCTAAGACAAGCAGGTCCTTACAACTTGGAGCAAGGCAACTATTTATAATAATAAAAGTATAATATGAGGGGCAATGAGGCAGGCAGGCAGAGGCAGTTAGGGGCGATCAGGCAGACAGGCAGAGGTGGTCAGGGGCAATGAGGCAGGCAGGCGAGCAGTTAGGGGCGATGAGGCAGGCAGGCGAGCAGTTAGGGGCGATGAGGCAGGCAAGCAGAGTGGTTAGGGGCAATCAAACAGGCCGGCAGGCAAGCGGTTAGGAGCCAGTGGTCCCGGATTGTTAGAGGGTGCAAGCAGGGCTCCAAAGACACTCCCCCATGCACGAATTTTGTGCACCGGGCCTCTAGTTTCTATAATATAGGAATATAATCATAAATATCATTACCAGTACCAGCCAGCCCATCTTTCTGCCTTGAGCATCACTCTGTTACCGGAAGTGACACAGAAATGGATAAGAAGACTCCAGACTCTTCTGGCTGGAGGTGATTTTATATGTTCAGCATATTTGAGCACCTGCTGTGTGCTGGGCACTGGAGAGACAGAGCAAGCCAACCACATGATCCCTGCACTCTGCTGAAGATGACTGGAACGGATTATACTGTTGTTTTTTATGTGATTCACCTCAATATTTCCTTCCAATGGCAAATCCCACCTAAATTTGTATGTTCATACTCAAATTCCGTAAAGCTCCTTTTTCCAGAGGTTTGGGGATTGAAGGAAGGGAAGGGACCACATTCTGCTGGGATTCGTGGGCGTTTGTTAGCAGTTGTTCAAGTGCTAATGGAGAGAAATTGTTTCTATGAATATGTGTGAACATGTCACTGGTGTTCTTTTTATTTTTTTATTGATTTTTTTTTTTTAGAGAAAGGAACAGGGTGGGTGAGGGGGCGGGGAGAGGATCATCGATTTATCGTTACGCTTATTTATACATTCATTGGTTCATTCTTGTATGTGCCCTGACCTGGGGTTGAACTGGAAACCTTGGCGTATTGGGATGACGCTCTAACCCACTGAGCTAACTGGCCAGGGCTGGTGTTCGTTTTTTTATCTTCTTAAAAAATATATATATATCCTTTTTATCAACTTAAATATCAATATACTTTGGCAATATACTTATGAATTTTGCTTATTTCATTGAGAATTTATGTATTTTTAAAATTCATCATTGGCATCAACGGTGATGCCATTACTATAAATAAGTACCTGTAACATTAATATAAATAAGTAAGTACCTGTGAGGTATCCTGAGCAATTATAGGGGGGCCTAGGTTTCCTGGGGCAGGAACAGGACCTGTTAAACTTCGTGACCATTTCTTATGCAGCCTTCCAAGTTTCCTGTTAACTGATCAGCTAGGATGGAAAGCTATTTTAAGTCAATAGTAACAACTAACTTATTCTGTCACCTGCATTGACCCACCAGGACGGTGGCTGATGAAATGTGTGTGAGGTAAGAGGAGTCTCTGAGCCGTAATCTCAGGATTTTCTTCCTCCACAGTATTGAATGTTTTGCAGTGAGCCTAGTCATGAGCCACTCTGGGATTTCCTCACCATATCAGCTCACTGGGCATATCCGTGGGTGTTTAATGGTGTGAGCCCATGTATATGTATGCACAGATTCATGCCTCATGAGTCAGAGTTTATGAAAATTTAAAGGGCTGACTTGATACCTCGATCTTACCAAGCTTGGAAACAGTGTCTTTCAGTGTTGGAAAACTTGGGAATATAAGCAAATTTTATATCATGAAATAGCATATTATGGCCTTGCTGTAACATAACATTACAGAGTAAGTGATTACATTGCTTACAATAATTTACTGTGCCCAGAAAAGCCTTCTCTTCCACCATTTCCATCGTACCATTTATTCGGGGTTGATCTGTGATCCCTTTGCCTTCTTGAATGGAGCCTCCCCACTCACAACTGACTTCTGAGACCCTGAGCAGATGAGATGTACCTTCTGGCAGTGAATTACCCTCTATTCGCCGCTCTTCTCTATTTGTTTCAAATGTGACAGCCTCGCTGCCTTCAGTCCTTCATGGTTGGGACTGTATCACCCCCAACATCTCTCACACACTCTTTCACAAACATTTCATTTTTATGGGCTTAGTACAGACTTTATTGAAAATATGTTGTCTAACTTTGTGCCAGTTTCATAACTAAATTGCTGTTTAGTGCTTCTGAACTATACTGAGAATTTCCCAGGGTTTTTTTTTTTGTTTTTTTTTTAAGTCTTGAGCCCTATTGTTGAGAAAATAAGATAATTATAATAAACTTTAAAGTGCTACTCTTGCCTAGGGGTGGAGATTGCTACTAAAAATATCGTAACTAGGACAGTAAGAGACAATGGATGGAGCTCTGGCTAGCAATTTTGGCACCCACACCCACGCAGGCGATAATTGGGTTGCAACCATTAAATTACCCCACGGTGTTATTAATGCAATTACCACTTATCACCACACTCCTCACTAATTAATTCACTCAGAGTCGGACTTGAAAGTGAAGAAGTCACAAGTTTATTAATGAAGTAAGCACACTTTATCCATCTGCTTTTGTATCTCCATTTATACATTGTATGTATTCTCAGAACTTAACCAACAGTTTTTTCATAGGCATCTTTTGACATTTTTCATTTGACCGTTTGAAATTTTCTGCTACTGTAGACTAGTTTTCAAAAATCTTGTTTCTTTTAGCCATATTTAAAGTCCAGGTAGGTGACTTAAAGCAGTGAATATTTTCATTTCTGTGGTCATTCTAAGATGAGCTTAGAACATTTTTACAAATGAGTATTGACTGTGTCTGGTAATATGAGGAAAACTTTCATCATGGAAAAGGAAAAAACTAACTTTTTTGCACAGCATAGGTGATTTTTAAAAATTATTTTACTGATGTCTGATTTGATCCTGACCACTGTTTTAAAGTCCTGAACATTTTTTTTCCATTTTTTTTATTAAGGTATTATATGTGTACATATCTTACCATTGCCCCTCCCACCCCACTCCCATATATGCCCTCACCCCCCAGAGTTTTGCGTCCATTGGTTATGTTTATATGCATGCATACAAGTCCTTTGGTTGATCTCTTATCTTCCCCACCTCTCCCTAACCTTCCTGCTGTAATTTGACAGACTGTTTGATGCTTTACTGCCTCTGTATCTATCTTTTTGTTCAAGTTTATAATGTTCTTTATTATCCATAAATGAGTGAGGTCATGTGGTATTTTTCTTTCATTGACTGAACATAATAAATTGTTCTGTATTTCTTAGTCATATTTCTTTTGCATTTAGAGTAAGTAAATTTGAATAATTATTTTTCCATAGGCCTTTTTATTGATAAACACTTGACTAATAGTTGTTTTTGCATTAAGTTTTGTTTGTACCCTGAAATAAGTCTTCTCATCCTTGATTAAATAATTCATGGTCTTTCATTTTTTTGTAATAAACTTTACTGAGCTATAATGTACATAAAATAAAACGCTCCCATGTAAAGTATGCATTTCAATGAATTTTTAATTTACACACCCATGTACCTACAACCACAATCAACATAAAGGACAGTTCTGTACCCCAGAAGTTCTTTGTTCCCCTACCCAGACAATCCCAGCTACCCCACTCCAGCCTGGGGAACCACTGATCTTTCAGTCACCATACATGGCATAGATTTGTCTTTTCTAGAGTTTCGTGTAAATGAAATCACACAGAATGTGTTCTCCTGTGTCTACCTTCTTTCGCTCATCCACATCCCACATAATACAATTCATTCCTCTGCATGGGGAGTAGTATTCCATTGGGTAGAGAGCGATTTGCATAATAGTCTCATTTGAGCGATTTGCATAATAGTCTCATTTGCTGTTCAGAAAGATGTCAACAACATTAAAGGACATGATACAACATAGTGTTTATGAGCCTACCAACACTACCATATTTTTCATTTTGTAAGTTTTCTTCCCATCCTGATTTTATTAGTTATGGTTAAAAAATGTAGTTTTTACTCTTTGGATAAAGCAAAATATAATCATGTTTCTATATGATGTTGAGAATTTCCTTTAAAAACGATACACTATTCTAACAATGTTATTTACTCTGTTTTGCCTAATTATGGGTTCGTTAGAATTCTCTGAAAGTGTTAAGATAACACTGTAGTGACATATTGCAAAACTTTATTATTGTCAACATTTTCCTTGGAACAAATTTTCATCATTGAAATTATGGGAGATTACACAGGAGAGTTCTTACTTTTTTTTTAAATGTCCTTGGAAAGCAATAAAGTTGGATAAATAACAAATTCCTGGACTTTGAATCTTGCTTATGCAACCCTGAGAAAATTCCTTAACCTCTAAACATTGTAAGAGTGTATGCACGTGTGGCCCAACACAGTCCTGCCACATAATCTTCTTTTCTAAAAAGTTATACTCACTTATAGTACCAGTGGCCAGTGCCTAAACATCCCAGTTTCACCACTTTCAGGTCAATTCTTCAGAAATGTTTTGCTAATGTAATAGAAATGATCCCCGATTTTCTGTAATTTGTGCATGTTTTGTTTCTATGACGGAGACTAATTTCTCTGTGGATTTGTACTTCCTTTGTAAGAAGGGCCTATTTTATTTTTGTTGCGTGTGTATCTCCCAATATAGCTCTTGCTCCTTCCCTTGCATTTTTCCCCTTTTAATTTTGTTTCCCTGTCTATTGTTTTTGCCCTTTGTTTCAACTTCATTGTTTTTTCCTTGTAAAGAAATTGTGTGTCTCACATTTTAAAATCTCCAGTTGTTTCCTTTTGCAGTTTCTATTGCTTCAAAGTGGTGCATGGTTTCCTTCTCCCACGTCTCTTGTGGTCAGTGTAGTGATTTTGGATCCAAGTGCTCTTTTTTTCTTTCTTTTTTTAAATATGATTTTATTGATTTCAGAGAGAGGGAGAGAGGGATAGAAACATCAATGATGAGAGAGAATCATTGATCGGCTGCCTCCTGCACCTCCGCATCCCCACTAGGGATTGAGCCTGAAACCCGGGCATGTGCCCTGACTGGGAATCGTACCATGATCTCCTGGTTTGTGGGTCAACGCTTAACCACTGAGCCACACCGGCTGGGCCCAAGTCCTCTTTGTAGGTCATTTCAGGAGTCTTGTCGCCAATTTTGTCCTCAGTTGTGGATGTGGGTGTGAGTGCAGAGTTCCTGACATGAATATGGCTCCTAAATCCCAATAGAAAATGAACAAATCTTCGATGTGATCGAGGAGACTCCTGGCTAAAGTTGTTTGGATACTTGCTGGTTACAATGCTCCTGTAGGTAGATGCCTGTTGATTGTTATTTTTCCCCCAAACAGCATTATGTTAGGTTCCATGTACTACCCAGAGGCCAAGATAAGACCTTAAGAACCCTTTGGAGAAATGAGAAGTAGAGACGTCAAAGAATGTCCAGGGCAGATAGACCCAGATCCATTCCTCGGTCCACCAGTATCTATTGTAAAAGGATACAAAGACTCTCCCAGTGTAGAGTCCCTGTCCGAATTTTATTCCACCTCCTTGGGTTCCTGCTGTGAGTAACCATGAGGACAAGCCCCAGAGTTGATCCTGCAGGACTCTCAGGAAGGCTTAGCTTCCCCAAATTGCCCTACTACTTCCATGTGTAAGAAAATAAATGTTCCATTATGCTTGGATATCTGTAGGGGAAAAAATATAATTTTTTGTGGCATAACTAGGAGGCTTGTACATTAGGCGGATACTTATTTTTATGTCATTGATTAAGCTCTTCCTCAACATTCTACAGTTCTTAACCTCATGTTCTTTTATGTGTGTATCTGTGTAAAGTCTTTATCTTTAAAGCTGGTCGTGCATCTATTTCTTATTTTCTTGCCTTTTAGAACAATACCTGATAATTTTGTTGAGCAATGGGCGTTTTTTAAAATTTTTTCTTTAGTATGACAAAAAAACCCCAACATAAACAATGAAACACATTACTTTTCTTCCAGACGGCAATGGACGTAATGCAGTTTAGCAAGGAGGAAGTCCGGGAGGTTTTGAGGCTGCTTGCTGGCATACTGCATCTTGGGAACATAGAATTTATCACTGCTGGTGGGGCGCAGGTTTCCTTCAAAACGGGTAAGGTCGCCCCTCCCGTCCCGCCCCTCCTTTCTTCCTTGGCTTTTTCCTAGTGGGAAACTTAGACCTGAAATAGTTACTGTCTGGCCTTTTACAGAAAGAGCTTGCTAACCCTGAAATAAAGAGCTGCAGAACTTTGTCCCTGAGGTGAACTGGCAGCAAATAAAGGGTCAAAACCTATGGGACTTGGTTCCAGAATGGGATGGTGGTTGTGTTCTTGTTCCGACTAAGAAAGAAGGAACATGGGCCAAATCAGAGGAGACACGCGCAAGGAGGATGAGATGTAGGAAATGTGTTCTGAGCCGGGCGGAGTGTGGGCATAGTTCTCCAGTGACCGAGTGGAGGCGCAGTGCGATGGTGAGGGCCTCAGTTTTCAAGGCAGAGGCTTGGTCTGCAGCCTGGCACGGCCTCGGGCTATTTCCTGGGTTATTTATCCCCTCAACACCAGCAACTTCTTGTTGGTAAAGTGCCTCGGGGATGTGTTGTCGAGACTGAGCGAGTTCATGCACACATAGCTGTGTCATTTGTCATTTTCCTGGAGCGGTGTCTGTATTTATTTTTAAACTGTTCTGATGGAAGCACTATATGAGGGCATGGAGGCTGGGAACTTAATGAGGTCAAGTACAAATGGCTGTAAGGAGCCCAGGGTTGCAGGCCAGTAGTTCTCAATTGTTTGGTCCCAGCACCTCATAATAATCTTAACATGATGGAGAACCCCAGAGAGCTCCTTTTAAAAATGTGAGTCTTATCTGTTGGTGTTCACAATATTAGGAATTAAACAGGCATTGCAAAATGACCATAATAAACCCTTTGCGTGTTAAAATACAATATTTGTATGTAAGACTATTTTCCAAGAAAAACAAATCAGTAAGAAGAGTCACATTGTCTTATATTTTTGCAAGTTGCTTTAATATCTAATGTAATAGAGGCCAGTTGGGTTCTCATATCTGCTGTTGCATTTATTTTGTTCGAGATACCTCAGGTCATGTAGTCCCTGGAAAAATCATCGGTGTATACTGGTGAGGGAATGAGAATAAAAAAGCAAGTGACATCTTAGTGTTATCATTGACAATAGTTATGACTTCACAAACCTCTTACAGTGTCTTGGGAACCCTCCTAATCTTGGGGTCTCTGGACTGCACTTGGTCCAAGCTCCAGGTTCTTTGCCACTAACCTAGGACTTGATAAAGGAACGACAGACTTACAATAGAATGTGTGTCCCATAAATTCTGCCTGAGGGATCCAGGGATGCTTTCTGCTTTCATGTGTTGCTGTGAGTGGTTAGCTTTGTATCCCCTTGGCGTCCCCTCGGCCTGGTCCTCTTGGGGGCTGGGAGTCCGCGTTTACTTTGTTCTTCATTCCCAGCCTTGGGCAGGTCTGCGGAGTTACTTGGGCTGGACCCAACGCAGCTCACGGACGCTCTGACCCAGAGATCGATGTTCCTCAGGGGGGAGGAGATCCTCACGCCGCTCAGCGTTCAGCAGGTACATGCTCTTTGCTATCCAGGCTGGATTTGAATGACACTCCTGGGGTTTCAGATCCATGGCTTTGATTTAAATAAGTTATTGTGGTTCACAATCAAAATAAAGATATCCACCTTGAGGGGAATAGATAAAGTTATTCAGTTGTTTCTAAGAGACCGTGTAGCTGCCTCTTTAAGAGGGTTGGGTCTGGTGCAGAAGGCCTCTGTTTGAGTCCTGATTCTTCCACCTTTTACTACTGTCTATTCTTAGGAAATTTGTTCACTGTGCCTCAGTTTCCTCTGTAAGACCTATTTCAGAGGATTCTTGTAAGGATAATAAGAAAATATACACTGAGTGGCCAGATTATTATGATCTCTGAACGTATAATAATCTGGCCACTCAGTGTATACACATATATACATATACATATACATATATATATATTAGAGGCCTGGTGCATGAATTCGTGCATGGATTGTGGGGTGGGGGGGTCCAGCCAGCCTGGCCAAGGGGAGGGGACATGGGTGGTTGGCCGGCCTGCCTGCTGGTCGAACTCCTGGTCGAGGGGACAATTTTCATATTAGCCTTTTATTATATAGGATATACAGTGAGTGGTCAGATTATAGTGCGTTCAGAGATCATAATAATCTGGCCACTCAGTGTATATTCTCAGTTCCTTTTAATTGGAACAGGATAAGAACTAAATAAACATGAGCTATAATACATTATTGTACATGAAAACATGCAACCGAATGTTGTAGTACTTATTTTTGCCTCTGTAGCGGCCTCGAGCCAGTTACATGCTCTAGCCTGTGTAATACCTGTTTCTTGATTAGATAAGTCAAAAATACTAACCATATCCCATAAAGGAAACTTTTATGTGTATGAAGTACAATAGAAGAAGATAAAATGAAAACAGTCTTAATTATTGTTTTAAACCGGATAAAATTTGTAACTGTATATATCAGCTCAGATTCTCACCTAAAGTCAACATTCGGAGTTGACTTTGGAGCCTGGTATTTAACCCTTTGCACTCGCTTGCTTTTTTCTCGATTCCTTTATTCTAATGCTAACTGTGTCGAGTCACACTCGACATCCAAGTGCAAATCCTTGGTGAGTCCTACTGTCAAGTGACAAGCAAGCTCCAGTTTATCTTTTCTTTCAAGTGTGTGTTTTCCGAGGTGGCATTGATTTACTTGCCATAGAGTGCACGGTTCCACCCCTGCCACATGTGTCTCCCAAGAGCTCCCGAGTGGGTGGGGCGGACCTGCCTGCCTGGCTGTCCCTGGTCAGGGACACAGTGATCATGTCTCCTCTCCCCCCCACCCCCACCCCCACCCCCACCCCCAGGCAGTAGACAGCAGAGACTCCCTGGCCATGGCACTTTATGCGCGCTGCTTCGAGTGGGTGATCAAGAAGATCAACAGCAGGATCAAAGGCAAAGATGACTTTAAATCTATTGGCATTCTTGACATCTTCGGATTTGAAAACTTTGAGGTATGCTTCCCACGGGTGGGACACATGCATTCTTTTCTATCTACTTACTGGCTGATCTTCAACAAAACTTTCATAACAAACACTGATACTTTTTTTCTGGAGATTTTTTTCATCTTTATATATATAATAGTGAGAGCATTAAAGACACCTTTTGAATGGTTTCTTCCCTTAGGTTAATCACTTTGAACAGTTCAATATAAACTATGCAAATGAGAAACTTCAGGAATATTTCAACAAGCATATTTTTTCTTTAGAACAACTAGAATATAGCAGGTAAGCACTCATGGAATTCTATTTCAATTTTTATTTTTACTTAGCCACTAAGTTAAAAAGGTACAGGTTGCTATAACTCAGCTTTTTAAAATCTTTCCACAGAGAAGGATTAGTGTGGGAAGATATCGACTGGATAGACAATGGCGAATGCCTGGACTTGATCGAGAAGGTAATGCATTGTTGAGAAGAGTCGTTTCAGTCCCAAGGGTGTCCAGCTGGGCTGATTCATCTTTATGGGAACGAAATAGCTTGTGTGAACACGCACATCAAAGATGTGAATGTTTAGAACACAATGGACCATTTGGAAATGTAAATGTAAATGTGCAAGGTTGAATTTAAACACTTGGCTGCTTCAAGTCTATTGTCTCCTTGAACTCAGTATTTTAGGATCAGCAGCGGGCAGAGCCGCTTCACTCACGTAGATTTTAAGTCAGCATCAAGGCCTTGCCAGTACCAGTAAGAGACCAGCCAGTTGTAAAAGTTTTGTCCACAAAATTGTGGTGGGTTCAGTTTTTTTGTAATGTTTATGTGGAATTTAAATTTTTTGGATTTCTTTAAAGAACTATTTTGAATTTTTTCAGTTAAAGAGTTACTGTGCCTTTTATTTTCTGTTTTAAAATGTATTTTTATTGATTGCAAAGAGGAAGGGAGAGGTGGAGAGAGAGTTAGAAACATCAATGATGAGTGAGAATCACTGATCGGCTGTCTCCTGCACGCCCCGTGGGGAATCAAGCCCATAACCCGGGCACGTGCCCTGACCAGGAATGGAACCTTGACCTCCTGGTTCATAGGTCAGCATTCAACCACTGAGCCACACCTCCGGGCTGTGCCTTTTCTTTTAACCACTTATTTGATAGAGAGTAGAGAGGAAAGGAGCTCTAAAATATTTTGAAGCATATTATGTTCACTTTTAATTCATTTAACCTTCTTTCCCTCTTCTAGAAACTTGGTCTCCTGGCCCTGATCAATGAAGAAAGCCATTTCCCTCAAGCCACGGACAGCACCTTATTGGAGAAATTGCACAATCAACATGCTGTATGTCAAGACCTGTCAATTCTTAGTTATGTCTGGATAGCAGATCTGTGAATTAAAATGACATTTGAGATATTTTAGTGCTGTTGGCCCCCCTGGGCCTCCACATTTAATTTTGTTTTTTCACATAACCAATGGAGAGCTTCTTCGATTTCTAGAACTAAGTTAAAATAAGCCAAAGGGGTAGATTTGGCCCCCCTGTGCCTCCACATTTAATTTTTTTTTTTCTCTTAAGCCAATGGCTCCTCTTTGATTGTTAGAACCAAATCAAAATAAGCTGAGGGGGTAGATTTGGGGCTGTTTGTCACATTATGCCCATGTTTATGAGTATAGAATTTTGTGTTTTTAGCCTGTTGTAATGACACAGACAAGAGGGACATGGTTTTCATTATGTGTATCACCGGCTATGTGGATATATGACTGGTTTTGAAATTGCTTTCACTGTCTGTTGTAGTTAGTTTCCTCTGGAACTCAGTGGAAACCAGTAAGTAAAAGTAGGCATTTGTGTTTGTTTTGTTTTTTATTAGAATAACCACTTTTACGTGAAGCCCAGAGTTGCAGTCAACAATTTTGGAGTGAAACACTATGCTGGAGAGGTAACTTCTTAATTAAGATCCTTATTGACATTTGCCGAAATAATACTTTCAGAAGCCAATCATAAGTATATTCATAGGACTTTTTTTCATGGGCCTATCTTTAAAGGGAGTCTCATGCTTATCACCTGAAATTACTCTTTTGATCAGTTCTACCTTCACGCGCTTATTTCTTTAAAACCAGGTGCAGTATGATGTCCGGGGCATCTTGGAGAAGAACAGAGATACCTTTAGAGATGATCTTCTCAACTTGCTAAGGGAAAGCCGGTATGTCAGTTTCTTCCCTAAGACATCATTAAGCAAAGTAATATTTGTGCAAATGCTTTTAATTCACAAATATAGAAACAATGAATATGGAAGCAACCTAATCTGTTCTCTTCTTCCCTGGGCAACAGTTCATTAATAAAATGACCACAGATATATGAATAGCGGTGACTACCATTTAATCAGGTGCTATCAGAACAGCAAATCCATGACTTAGATACTATTATGAATCCTCTTATGCACATGAGGAAACTGAGACTTGGAGCAGTTAAGTGACTTGCCCAAGATCCCACGAATTTCGATTGGTCTGCTTGGCTCAAGAACTCAAGATCGTAACCAGTATGACAAGGTTCTTCATGACAAGCTTAGGGCTGCGGTTAAATTGATTTCGGCCTTGGGTTTGTAGGACCCCTATGTCTGTAGTTAGTGCAAAGGCTGTCAGGGAAAATAAACCGGTATCAATTCAGCTAAAATTATAAGTTTATTACACATTCAGTTTTTCATTCATGAATTGTAAATCCACATCATTCAATCGATAGTTGATTAGCGTAGCTATGTGTGTATACTAAACTAGGAGGCTTTGTGAGAGAAAAAGGGAAGAAAATAAGCCTACGTTAAAGCTTTCAATACCTGTGTCAGATCCCGAGAGAATATAACAGAAATAAATTTTTAATGTCTTAGGAAGGAAAGTAGCCCAATTATTTTAAAATTGTAATACTTTTAGGAGTGCCAAGGCCAGGTGGCCACCCTGTCACTTACATAGCTGTGTACTGAGGGGAAGGGAGGCCATTGCAAGTGTCAGCCTAGAAGCTCAGAATTGGAAGTAGTCCATCTTCAAGTGTGTTTTAACTCTCCTTCCCTGTTTACAAATTGTCACCATTTTTACTCTTAGACGAGCTTTTAGATCTGTAAAAACAGCGATGTTTTAAAAATACCATGGCATATGATCTACCAGAGAAGTTTCTGGGTTATTGTGATGCATTTAAATAAAAGCCGTGTCTTGATGTTAAATGGAAGCATTCTGTTGTAATGAGAAGCTCCCAGGCGTGGAGATCAGCAAGCTGGCATTTGGCTCTCATATGTAAAGTGGTTTTGTGGTTGGACTAAAGAACTCTCTGTTTCCGCCCCAGGTTTCTCTCTGCACACTGAGGGGCTTGGGCTGTTTGCTCACTCTGCCCTTTCACCTCTGACATCTGTGACAGTGTCATGGAACCAGCGCTTTCCTTCAGAGCGCTCAAAGCATTGTGGGAGCGAGCATGAAGTAGCACCCGGGGACAAAATTGAGAAAGGGTTGGGGCAAAGTGAGATGTGACGGGGGAAGCACTGGTGTGGCCACCTTGGGAGTTGTGGATGCCCAGACGTTGTCCCCACCTTTCCTGGTCTCCATGAAGCCACCAAACCACACTCCCCACTCCCCACCCCCCACCGCCAACGCCCCACTCTGCAGCCCAAAATGTTTTCCATGCAAGGAAGATAAAAAGAAGTTACTGAAAAGCCTTCTACTTTATTAGTAGGGGCAATGAATTCTTTACAACTTTTTAGTAATAGGACCAGCTACCAACTTGAGCACTTACCATGTGCCAGGCACCCTGCTCAGCCTTTTGTGCATTTTCTCGTTTCATTCTCACCCCAGAGTGATGGGATACATTTTAAAATTACCCCCATTTTCCAGATGGAAATACTGAGGCCTGGAGAGAGACAACCATCCTGCCCAAGTCACATGGCCTGGAAATAGCGGAGGCAGGATTCGAACCCCAGTCTGCCTCACTCTAGAGTTAGCACCTTTGCACCTGTGTCCCTCCAACCGGAGGAAGTCAAGGCTGCAGACGCTGAGGTGGTGCTCTCCGAACTGGACCCTGGGCTGCGCGTCACTTTCATCACAGTCCACGGTTCTGCAAGACTCTAGAGCTCTGGAGGCGACCAAATTTTTTTTCCCAATGCCTGATGCAGTGGTTGGTTTGAAATCTTTGGAGCTCTCTTAGCTCTTCCAGGCCTCGGTGTGTTACTGTCAGTGGGAAAATGCATTGTAATTACAGTAATCTAGCACCTAATAATTGGGTGTGTGCCCCTCATGGTCCCCTGCTCTTTGCTCTCACAGATTCGACTTCATCTATGACCTATTTGAACACGTTTCCAGCCGCAATAACCAGGATACCTTGAAATGTGGAAGCAAGCACCGGCGGCCCACGGTCAGCTCACAGTTCAAGGTTAGTCTCCTTTGCTGGCTGTGATGAGTTCACTGTTACTGTGATCTAAGAATTGAAAATAGGAATTAGGAACAAGAGCTCCATGAGCCAGTGTTGTCTTGTATATCATCCTATAAACCAGAAATAGTATATAGTTTTGTTGTTGTTGTTAAGAAATAAGTAGCTGCTTATTCTTAGATTATGAAATGGCAATTCTTAGGAATTGCCATGTGGGATTGTGTTTGGCCACGTGGGCTCACTCTGATTTGTATCCAGATGATCATGTGAAAATTGTGTCTGTTTCTTCCCATGTCTGAATATTTGTATTTTTTCTCAGGTCTATTTATAATATCATAACTAGGAATAATAACCAAGTGCATATTTAAATAAGATCAATGTCAGTTACCTTGTCAAAATAGTTCAGAATGCAGGGAAAATAAGGAACATTTTTATTTTCATTTTATTTAGTTTAGAGGTAGAGCATATGATGACCATTTTTGTAGCTTAATCCTAATGTGAAGAGATACGGAAGCACATCAGTCAACAGACATTTAAAATATATTTTGTATTGATTTCAGAGAGGGAGGGAGGGATCTCTGAAGAGAGAGAGACAGAGAGAGAGAAACATCAATGATGAGAGATCATCACTGATTATGTGCTTCCTGCATGCCCCTTACTGGGGGTCAAGCTGGCAACCTGGGCATGCACCTTGGCCAGGAATAGAATTGTGACCTCTTGGTTCATAGGTCAACACGCAACCACTGAGCCACACCAGCTGGGCAGTCAACAGACATTTAGAACCTCTGCCCTCTATGAGGCTTTTATTTACTCACAGTTGGATACATCAGTGGGAGTCTGTGTGTGGTCTGTTGTGCAATGTGGTTGGCGATAAGCCAGATACACCCAACATGGCTGGCAGTGCTGGGTAACGTGGTCACATGAGGGGCAGATAGGATGTAATAATAATAGCTGCCATTTATTATATACACTTATGTGCAAGGCATTGGGATAATCAGTTTATGTACATTATCATGTTCACTTCTCTCATAATTTTATAAATACACATTATTGTCCTCATTTTATAGATGAGAAAACTGAAGTTTAGGGAAATGGAGACCCATTCAGTCCCTCTGAGGACTGAGTAGGATTTGAATTAAGCGGAAGTCTGTCTGACTCTAAAACCTAGCTTTTACTCTCCCAGTGGAACTTTCTTTTTCTAGGTTGGTGTTGTCTTGCAAGGCTTTGTGGATATTTGGGGACTAAATTGGACTAGGAATCAAGGAAATGGAAAAGAGTGGGTGGACCTACCAGGTAGAGACAAGGGCAAGAGAAGGACTCCTGAGGCAGGAATGTGATGAGTCCTGTCCCCGGAGGATTGTGAATAGATACAGGCCAGCTGACCAGGCACCTTGTACGAACTTAAGTTGGTACCAGGATATGAAGGGTCATGGATGCCAGGACATTTTGTCATCTGTGAAAAACGTAAAGCTTTTAAGCAGAGAAGTAACTAATCAACATAGTGTTACAGACAGCCCAGTTTTCTCAGCAAGATTGTAAAACGAAAAGAGAGATGGGGGGTGGGGGTCAATCAATGGATTAAAAGAGACTTTAAGAGATATATCAACCGACTACAATACATGAATTCAAAGAACAAAGCATTTAAAAATGAAATTTGCGACAGTTGACTATTTTAACGTGAAACGAGACAATTGCACTTTTTAATGTTAACATTAAGGAATTCATGACAAATCTTTTTAGGATGATATGGATATGGTTATCTATCTATATATATTTTTAAAGTGATTATCCTTTAATAGAACATACTGAAATTTTGAGGGATTAAATAAGCAATGTCTCGGATTTGCTTTTCTGCAAGGGGTGGGCATAGTACGGATGGAGACAGGGATCAGAGGAAATGGGATTAGCTGAAGCTGATGATGAGTATTCGTTGCATGCTGTCTGCTTTGGTAAATGTTAAAAATTCACAATAAAAAATCATAAAGAAGAAGAAGAAAAGAAAGCAGTATTACAGAAATTGAAGATTAGAGTGGAGATTGTAGGTCAAAGACCAGCGAGGTGCTGGTAGAGGCTGTCATTTGGATGGAAATAATGAGTTTGGACAAATAACTACAGTGGGAGAGCTCATAATTCTCAGGTTTTCTATGCTAACCATTGAAATAGACTATGCTTTTTTTGCTGGTTAACAGAATAATGTTATTTTTTTAATGGTACTATTTCAAGGAAGTGACAAATAAAATTTGTATACCGTATTGTGAAATAATTTCAGTGACAATGAATTATAATACCTTTGCTTTATTTTATCTTTATTTTATCTGACATAATTAAAAATAAAGACCATTATTATTCCTATGATTAAGTTTTTTTAAATTTGTTTCTGACAAGTGTCTAAGGTGCTGAGAAACTTAAAGATCGAGATACTAAGAGACTAAATCGACATGTGCTTTTCTGTCTTTCTATTAGGACTCACTGCATTCCTTGATGGCAACCCTAAGCTCCTCTAATCCTTTCTTTGTTCGCTGTGTCAAGCCAAACATGCAGAAGGTAAGAGGGGCCAGTTCTAGATTGAGGACACTGCCTCCTGGGGTGGTTACTCACAGATTGGGTTTCTCCGAAGTCCTTTCATTATAGATGGTTGGAGATGTATGTGGCATTATTATAACCTAACGTTGCTGAATGGAAAGATTCCCTTTGTCTCCTGGGTCTATTCGTCTGCTTTTGAATGATGCCATTCAGCTTTAAAGAAGTCTAGTTGAAAAGGAAACACTGTAAAGCCTTCACTTTTTTTCTTTTTCTTTCTTTCTTTTTTGTTTTAAGCACTTGATGTGAAATTCTTGGGCAAGCTTCTATTTTAGAAGAAATCATTGGTGTATTTTTGGTGGTTGATTTTTCTGTTTGTTTGATTTTTCTTTTGCTTTGTTGTTAAACGTGATGAAGAGTCTGTATTCTGTGTTTTAAGGACTTTAGGTGGTTGTAACTAATTTGAAAATTTCTGGAAGGTTGCCATTATGAGTTTTCTTGTGTAGGCTCCGAGATTTTAGCTTTGAATGCCCTATCCTGATCAGAAATAATGTGAATTTTAAAAGAAAAAGCTATTTTAACAAAGAAAATTTAAATTTAGCATTAGATAAAGATGCAGTTGCTCGGTCCAAGACTAAACTGGGCAACTTGCCTTAGAGTGTTGTTAAACATTTGAAATTATCTTGATTTGGCGAATATCAGCTCTTAGTAGCCCCCCACTGGAGAGAGGTAAACCCCCACAAGGTAGTAATGTCAAGGGCCCCTCGTGTTGAAAAACAGGTGTCATCCTCAGAAGCATTAAGATAAGGAACCTGACCTGAACTGTGACCTATGAGATTTGTGTTAGATTCTGATAATGTGGCTGAGGCTAGAGCTTTATATAGTGGGTACCAGTTGCCTTTGACTTAGTATTACAGGGATTCCTGATTTATGGTTTAAAGATGTTTAATGATAAGAATTACAGTTGAATTCTCTGTCTTCTCAGAAGGCAGAAGTGTATGTTCTCTTTATTGAAGAATAACCTGTTCAGTTTGTTACCTTACTGGGTAGCACAGTGGTGAGAATCGGCACGTATACGGCATTAAGGTGGTTGGGACTGGTTTTACATAGAAGATCTGTGATGACTTAATTTAATATGCATCTATTCTGGCAGTTTTCACATTTACATTAAAGTGTTTTAGGTTACCACAAAAAATGACACAGAAGCAATACATAGCTTTTTTGACATTATGTAGGAAATTAACAGTTAAGACATAACTGCATATCATTCCAGCTGGTTTATACTTCACTTTATAACCCCAATGGGTAGTATTTACAAGACAGTATAAATGGGCTTGTCATTTGGGGTCTACACTAACAGGAGCTGTTTAACACCTGTCAGCATTTCTTTTCTGATTTTATAACAGAGATGATAATACTGTATTTCATCCTTAAACATGCATGGTTTTTTCCAGCTTAAGGTCTTGGAGCTTGGGATGGATTTACAGCTTTTGGCAAGCCATAGTTTAGTGCTGGCTCTTTCTCTTTCTTAGCGGTGGTATCTCAGATTCAATGAAAGGGGGGACCAATACTACCTCAGCATTGTTATAAGGATAGACATTCCTTTAAGTTGTAATAGCTTTTGATTTAAAAAATATATATTTTTGTGATAGTTTTTTTAAGATTAGGCCCTCTTGAATTGAAAATTGTTCCGCAGCCAGAATAGTTAAAAAAAAATTACTCTCTTTTTGATGTTTATTTTTCCTTGTTGGGATTTGATTGTGTCTAGTTGCTTTGGTTTTTGCATTTAAGAAAAAAAAGATCCAGCTCAAACTCACATTTCCATTTGTGTTCGCTCACACCCCCTTTCTTCTCCTGACCCGGGGCAGACACAGATTCCCAACACACCAAGAGATGGGCTGTAAAGACTTCGAAAAAAATGTCTTGGTAACATTTTATAGACACAAGAACTGACATGTCTGAGGCCTGACATGAAGGTGTGATTTTTAAGTGTAAAGATGCTAATTAGAATATGGAGATACTAAATTATGACTTTCTCAAGTGGTTCCATTGAAAATACGGGCGTGTTACTGGTCATTGTTACATGACATGTATGTAAACAGCCCTCATTTGGAGTTTTTTTATGAATACTCTTTTGTCCAAAGATAGATGCTTCTAGAAATTTCACAGGGAAAACTTTGCCTTCCTTTGCCCCAAGATGGGACATGTGGATTTCCAGCATGGAGGGGTGCGGCCATCTCCCCTTCCCTCCGCGCCCCTCCCACCCTTCTCAAGTGAGTTGTTCATCACCGGCTTGAGAGCATTTATTCAAATACATGTGCATGAAGGTACTTTGTGTATCATTCTGGAATATGGATCATGGGTTTTGGCATATTCTACAGTTAGTTTGTGGGGTTTTTTGTTTGTTTGTTTGTTTTGGCAATTCTGTGACCAGAAAAGGATAAGAACAGCGGCTCTCAAGTCTGTGGCCTTAGAAAAAGCGAAGTAGCTGCTTTGTGCTCTCAGCAGCACATCCCGCATATCCAAGACTCCCTGAGGCCTGGCCAGTGTGAGCACAGCCCTGGGCCCGGGCTGCCAGACTGGCTGCCTCCCCTCCAGGCAGCGGCTCAGAGCGGGTGCTTCGGCCTCCAGCATCTAGAACTCCTTTGTGGGAGAATGGCGGGGTTTTGTATTTTGCTTTGAAAAGCAGGTGCGTGCAGGGAGAAGGGAACCATTATGTCAGTTCAGTTACAGAAATAGGTGGACTTCTTTCTTTTTGCAAACAACTGGTAGCTAATGCTGGGTATTGTAGAACAGGCTCTTGTCTGGCGTCATTGGAAAGTCCTCCTGGTGCTGCTTTATAAGGTGGATTTTAAAAAGCACAGCTCTTGATCCAGTGCTCTGTCCTAGGCAGCCCTGAAGGATATACTCCTCCACGCGCCTCGGAATTTTCAGTTTGCAAACAGCAGACTTCCCTATTGAACGACTTTTAGATGGTGGTGTGGCCAGGTAGCACTTTCTCTTGTATTTGCTTAGGCAGTAGCAGTTTCTGGCCCGAAGTGCCCAAACCAAGCCCAGGAGATACCTGTATGCCAGGAAACCTGCTTTGCCTCCTCAGAATTTCCCCCCAAGGGTAACCCAGGGCCTGTGATCTGCCCCCTCCCCCCCCCCCCCCATGCCTGGTATTTTAGCAAATGAGTTCCAGTAAGAAAAGTCTGTCATTAACATTCCTCAGAAAAACCCTGAGGAGGTGCAGGACAGAATGAAAGCAGGGAACAGACCGATACACATCAGGAAAGCTTCCCAG
The DNA here is from genome assembly GCF_951640355.1 of Cnephaeus nilssonii. Lineage (NCBI taxonomy): Eukaryota > Metazoa > Chordata > Mammalia > Chiroptera > Vespertilionidae > Cnephaeus > Cnephaeus nilssonii. The sequence goes on from NC_137073.1 coordinate 98,566,730, forward strand.
GTGTGAGAACTGGCTGTCTGCAGTTGCAGCCCCGCAGTGCGCCCGGCCGGGCAGCTGTCACCTCCCATTGAGCTGGCCTGGCAGCCTCTCCTCCCATGGCTGTGGGGAGCACTCAGGTGCTAGAGGGGGACCGGTTTGATTTCAGCAGCATTGTCTCTACTTTTTTAACCCCCGTGACAATATTCTGAACCATCCTGTCAGGTCTTCTTCCCAAAGGCAGGCCTGCGGTCACCGGAGGAGCTCTGGGCTGGAGACAGGCCACGTGGAACAGCTTATTTAAAAGAGGAGGGCAAGGGAGAGCAGTGTGCTGGCCACCCTGAGGGAGGCTGGAGACCAGGCCCCAGAGGAGGGGACCTGTGTGGTCTGTGAGGTAGACTGCAGTCATATTGCTGGGAAAAGGGATGTCAGAGAGGAGAGTGAAGCTGGAGACATAAGGTTTGGCTCTTGCCATTTTTTTTTAATCCTCACACGGGGATATGTTTATTGATTTAAAAAAAATTTTTTTTTTAGAGAGAGAGGAAAGGAAGAAGGGAGGGAGGGAAACATCGATCAGTTGCTTCTCATACACACCCAGACCAGGGATCACACTCGCAACCTAGGTATGTTCCCTGTCGGGAATCGAACCCGCAACCTTTTGGTGTACGGGCCGATGCTCCAACCAGTGAGCCACCCAGCCAGGGCTGGCCTTGTGGAAGCTCTTTCTCTCTGAGACATGTGGCTGTCAAGGGTCTCACACAGTCTTTGAAGAAAGTCAGAGAATGCCACTGTCCTGCACTTAAATGAACCCTGATGGCCTGCATCCCTGTCTTTCACGTTAGCACTGTGGACCTCAGACTAGGTCCCGTTTGGACAGCACCCTAGACCAGTGGTCGGCAAACTGCGGCTCGCAAGCCACATGCGGCTCTTTGGCCCCTTGAGTGTGGCTCTTCCACACAATACCACGTGCGGGCACGCACACACAGTGCGATTGAAACTTCGTGGCCCATGCGCAGAAGTCGGTTTTCGGCTCTCAAAAGAAATTTCAATCGTTGTACTGTTGATATTTGGCTCTGTGGACTAATGAGTTTGCCGACCACTGCCCTAGACAGCCTGCAGCCACACACAAAGTGACAACGATGAGCATGCGTTATGGACACGTGAGCCCTTTGCTTCCAGGGGCATAAAGATTTGAAGACCGAATCAATGAATCGATCACATTTAATCCTCAGGAGTCATATTGTGTGGTTCGGGTGCTGCCTGCCATTTTTGTCTAGGCCTTTGTTTTTCTTTTTGTTTTTGTTTTTTGTGGGGTTTTTTTGTTTTTTGTTTTTCCCTTTAACAAAGACCAAACATTTCTGTGAAAAGTTCTGATGATAATGTGGTGTATGAACTACCTTGAGTTTTACATATATATCTTTTTCATTGATTTCAGAGAGGAAGGGAGAGAGAGAGGAGAGAGAGAGATAGAAACATCAATGATGAGAGAGAATCCTGCATGCCCCACCCTGGGGATCGAGTCCACAGCCCCGGCATATGCCCTGATTAAGAATCGAACCGTGACCTCCTGGTTCATAGGTTGACGCTCAACCACTGAGCCATGCCGGCCAGGCTACCTTGAATTTTTGTCTGATTTTTATTCTTCTTCTGTCGTTTTTGTTTTTCCTCATTTTATCTTTCCTTAACCTTACTGGACTTCAATCCAGCTGCCCTTTACCTGTCATTTGAGGCTTTGGTCGCTCTACCCCAATCCTGTTTTCTGAGGACAGAATTTCATGGATAGAGAAGACAGTGACCAGCACGGCTTTGCAGGGCCTGCCTTGCGCATCTTTGCTTCCTGCCGCCTGGCTCCGCGTCCAGGCTGTCGTGTGTGCTCAGTACATGTTGGATCCAATTGCTCATAAAAGGCCCTGGAGAGATGCTCCTGGTATGTGAGTGCCTAACGTTGCTGGAGGTAAACGCTTATGTGCTGTCTTTAATCCTTATTGCCACAGGTTCCATTCTAGTTATTTATTTTTGGCACGTTTTTCACTTCTGGGTTATCTTTGATTTGTGTAGTTGGAAGTTACTCTAGGGATATGTCTATAGGCCATTGCTATAGGCCAAGATCTTTCTATGTTAATGTGTTACTTCTCTCTGTCTACCTCTCACGGCTGACCCCTTCTCCAGGGTCCCCCTAGGGTTCAAAGCCCTTTTATAACAGCCAAGCACAGCACGGGAGGCTCACCCACAAACACTTCCATCAAGCTGGGGCTGGGGCTGGGGCTTCAAAGTCGGATACTCAGATACCTAACTGGGGTCGCCCAGGGCCTTTGTTACCTGCCAATTGGGCAAGAAAGTCTGGAGTGTGACTCTATCAGATAACAAGGGTTTAAACTGAAAGATTAAGCATTGGATTTTTGCCTTTTGATTGAACTTTCTGGGGTTGTAATCAGTCAGTTGGAGCATGATCTGTAACCGTATTTTATTGACTATGACTCCCGTGGTGGTAAAATGCACCGTTATCTATAAGCCATTGTGGAAGCAGGAGCGCTGCCTTCGAAACCCGGGCGGGAGGCTGCACTCAGCTCTTGGCTGTTGTGTTGCAGGAAATATGGAGGGAGGTATGGAAAGGGGTGGTTCTTTTGTCTCTGAATAACTAAATTAAGAGGAGACAGATGGGTAAGAGAAAACCAAATTAAATCTTGTCCACACAGGGACCGCCTATACATGAGGGAATCGGAGCCCCACATGAGATAGAAAGGGGGATGGAGGTGTTTTAGACACCCTGAACTAGGGATGAGGTAAGGCGCCTTGGAGGTCTCAACGGTCGTTTCAGGATGATAAAAAGAGCAGAACTTTTGTAAATAGACGTTTGCCAGTGCCCTATAGACAGGTCAAAAGAAGTTATCTCTTATCATCTCTTAGGGGCAGATCCTCCAATTGAAGTTCTTCAAGGTACTTAAGGGGGTGAGAAGTTTCTCTTGAGCCTGAAGCTAAAATTGCCTTTAGCTCAAAGTAACTTGCATATCACATATCACGGAGGCACATCTGGGGGGGGGGGGGGGGGGGGCCTCCTTCTGGACCCCCCAGAGGTCACTCCTCCACCACAAATATTTGCTTCCCTAATGTCCGGTTACACTGTGCCACTTGGTTTCCAGGCCTTTCTGCAAATAAAAAACTCTCCGGTTTCACGAATGAAAGTGCAGTGTAATATTTTGATGACATTTAAAGGACAGCTGGATTCAGCTGGAGTAGTGTACCCAGAATTTGCTAAGATAGAATGAAAAGCTGTGATGAAGTTCACACACAGCCACGCATTGAATTACATCAGCGAGTCATAGACACATCCCAGTTTCAGGCACATCATGATGGCTACATACTTTGCATTAAGAATGGACGGGTCCTGGCCGTTGTGGCTCAGTTGGTTGGGCGTTGTCCTGTGCACCGAAAGGTTGCCTGTACGATTCCCGGTCACCTGACTGGGTTTCGGTCTCCATCCCCAGTGGAGGGCATGTAGGAGGCAGCCGATTGATGTTTCTATCTCTCTATCCCTCTCCCTTCCTTTCTCTAAAAATCAAGAAAATATAGATATTTTTAAAAAGATCAATGAAACACGGTCTATTTATCCCCTTTATATATGACAGAGAAGAATCTTCTTTCTAAATGGAGGATTTACTCTTTCCTTACACCTAGAGGCAGCCCTTACTGTTTATGGGAAAGGTCTTACTGGTACTGAAAGAGAAATCTGTACTCCTGTATCTCCTATTCACTGATATTCATCTGGTCATTGAAGATTAAAGTGAGATGTCAGATACATATTCATTCCTAAGAGTGTGTCAAATTTTTTTTTCATTTTTAAATATATTTTTTAATTGTTGATAGTATTACAGATATCTCCCATTTCCCCTCCTATCCCCTCCCCCCATCCTCAGGTCTTCCCTACCCTATTGCCCGTGTCCATGGGCTCTGCATATAAGTATATAAGTTCTTTGGTTTCTTGTTCCCCAACCCCCTATTGAGGTATGCCAGTCTGTTCCATGCCTTCCCTGCTTCCGGTCTTATTTTGTTGGCCAATTCATTTTGTTCATTAGATTCCACAAATAACGTGTCAAATATTTTTAAACCCTTAATAAATCTACATTTCCCTGCTCTACTAAACACCCTCCTCGGTTATCTCAGAATTTTCGTTCAGACATCAGCACACGATGGTCCAACATCTCAAGGCTCTTGGGGTACCTGGGTTTGTAGGGCTTTGCTTGTCTTATTGCTGACTGTATGCATCTCATTCGTGTTTGTTTAGCCTGCTCCTTCCTCTGTGACTTTTCCCACCGCCCCCAGCCCTCTCCCTTCATGCACTTGCAGGGTTACCTGCAGAGCCTTGGTGACTAGGTCATTTGTGCTCCCTGCCAAGGACATAGGTTGCTCTGCTGCGCTCCCCGTGAGACACTGGCATGAGGTGTCCTGGTCACGGACTAGGATGCACCACAGTCCTGTGAGTGTGGGAGGCCACAGCAGAAGCACAGGTGTGGAGCCTACGGAGCAGAGGGATGAACTAGAAATAGATCAAAGGTGTGCGCCTGGGTTTCTGTCCAGCCTCTTGTCACTAAGCCGCTGGGGGGCCTGGGGTTGTTTCCGCCTCTCTCCAGTGTGTGTGAGGACAGTGCCTGCCTAGAGGAGCAGGTGGAGGCATTAAACGACGCAATGTGGACATGCAGCCAGCTGCATTTGACGGTGTGAAATACGTCACACTTGAGTTAATATGTTTGAATGTGGACAATATGCTCAACGATTTTACACCTCGCTGCATCCTCACAGGTTAACCTCTCAATTTCAGCCCAATCATGGAAAATCTTTCTAAGGCCTTTTCCTTTTCGGGTTTGGTTTTAACTCACATATCTTTGGTAGATTGTTGTAATTATCTTTAAAAGGAACAGATGCCTTTAATCCTTGGCATTGTTATGGGATGAACATTTTTATTTCAAGTTTCTTAAAGTAATAGACTTTATTTTTAGAAATTTTTAAATGTACAGAAAACTTGAGAATATAGTTGAGTTCTTATATCAGTCACTCTCCCCTCCAACACACACACACACACACACACACTCACACACACTCACACACACACTCACACTCACACACAGTTTCTCCTGTTATTAACATCTCAAATTAGTGTGGCGCATCTGTTATTATTAGTGAACCAGGACTGAATCACAGAGTTCACAGTAAGGTTCGCTGTGTGGAACGAGTCTTTGATCTTTGACAAATGCATACCATCATGATGTGTCCAAATGCCCAGTGTTTCATACCCTATTCACAATAGGATGAACTCTTTTAAAGTAATGTTTTTTATAAGAGTAGGATAGTTTGTGAGTGGCCAGAGGTGAAGCATTGAGAATGGAGTTTTATTGCTCCTGATAAAATGTGGATGGTATGTTTTATGTGCTTAGACTAAATGAAAACACGGGGAGGGCAAAAGCCCGGGGAGCTAGGATTGTCTTAGAACGGAATGGATCATCAGCCCCTGCGCCTCCTCCCTACATTCGGTGAGTCTGACAGCCATTCGAGATGGTTCCCTGTCCGCTGCCTCCGTGCTGAAACATGCCCCTTTGGCATTGGGTAGCTCCCACAGTTCCTCCTGTCTTTCTGACTGCCACTCACGCTGCCTGTAGTCCTGTCACTGGAGCATCTTTGACTTTTGAGAACATCACGTGCAGAGGAGAGGGACCTGTAAAAAGGGAGCTTTGCTTTTTCAGGAAATTTCAGTAAAGGAAGCATTAAGGCTACCATTCTTCTCCCTCAAGAAAACAATGCCACTAAACCCCTCGGTGGTCACTCGAATCCTGTTTACCGAGTTGCCATAGCAACTATTCAGTGGCGCTATGTAAAGACCAGGATAAATAGCGGTCAATGAAGCTCCGCTCAAGGGAAGAGTGTTGTTCTCCGGGTAGACTTTCTGAGGTCACAATCTACTTGATTTTGTCCTGGAGCATTTTTTTCCAAAAGAAAAGAAATAATAATTACTATTACTATTATCTCTTAAAATCAAGGTTCTCTGCGCATTTGTCAGTGCATAGAAGGTGGTTGGTTGCTTTCCTCCCCCAGACAAGAACTCCCCCGCCAGCCTCGCCAGGCTGGACTTCCTTTCAGTAGGAGAGTGAGGAATGAATTAAGCAAGCAGAGCCCAAGACACCACATAAAAGACTGGGAACACCGGCCAGCTGCAGAAAGCCCGTTTTTGTGTCTGTCGGCTCACAGGCTCCTGGTCCGGACTGCTAACGATGCGGCCATTTACTGGGGACAGAAACTGAAGGGGGGGACCAGACACGCAAGGTAGGGGTTTTACTCTTACTTGCACTGCTTAAGAGTTGTGTGTACCTTTGCCATGAATGCGAGGGTGTAAAATTTTGCAGAGGACTTTTTTTTAAAACCTCAGGGGAACAGGTTTTGCCGTCTCTGTGAGCACCGTATTTAGTTTCTAAACGTATGGGTAAGTGATGATTTTGATCACGTGTGCTGATACTAATGCTTTGTAAAAATCAAGGACATGACAGACTTACCAGATTAGGCACTGGTCATGCAACGTGTTTTTGGAGAAGGAATTCATCTCTTAGAAGGAAAGATAATTTTTCATATTATTTCTGAATGGCAGTCGGCCAGAGGAGAAGCATTGAGAGTGAAGTTTTATTGCACCCGATAAAATGTGGATGGTACGTTTTCGCAGGGGGGGGGGGGGGGTTGTGAGTGGTGGTTTCTTTTATTTAAAAAGATTTCTCTTCTGAAGTTTATGCACTACAGTCGTGCAGCTTCTCCTTGCCTTGTGCTTTATATGACTAAGAAATCTGCACAAGGATAACCATCTCTTTGTAAATTGTCTTATAAACTGGTTTCTGCACAAGTACGGGAATGGGGGAAGTTACCGGAGCTGAATGGTCATCTGGTGAATATTCTGTGCTTGTTTCACGAGTTTACACATGCGGGGATTTTGCAATCTGCCTGGAGAAACCTGATAAGGCACGTTTTGTAGAGATTCCCTGATTCCCCAAAGTAAATGTCTCCAAAGAAAAGAACATAATAAAGAGAGACTGAAATGCTAATCCCTTCCTCTAGGGGACACATGAATGTGTTCAGTTGATTTCTATTCAGTTGCTAAAAGTGCCTTTTAAGGGAGTCACAGTTTTAAATGTGAAGAAGGTGGTCTTTCAGATTAAATTGAGTTACATTTAAAAGAAACGAATAATAATGTGTCTGACGGCTACTTAGCTCAATCTGCTTTTACTGAGATAATTTGTAGTGCTCAGTGAAAACCAAATGTTAGATGGTTTTACTTTTGCCATCAGTTTTTAAAAAGTTAATAGTAATTATTCCGAAATAAAATTAATTACAGCATAAGAGAAAGGCTGAGAGTTAAGTCCTGGGAAAGATTTCTGCCTCTCCTATAGCGTTTTCTCGCCCTCATTTCTGCGTTTAAATATTGGGTCCCTGGTTCCATAATCCCATTGCTACTTGCAAGAGGGTTTGACTATGGCAGTGGTCGGCAAACTGCGGCTCATGAGCCACATGCGGCTCTTTGGCCCCTTGAGTGTGGCTCTTCCACAAAATACCATGGCCTGGGTTAGTCTATTTTGAAGAAGTGGCGTTAGAAGAAGTTTAAGTTTAAAAAATTTTGGCTCTCAAAAGAAATTTCAATCGTTGTACTGTTGATATTTGGCTCTGTTGACTAATGAGTTTGCCGACCACTGGACTATGGATGCACTCACTCTCTGGTGAGTAAGAGTTCACTCTCTCCGATGAGTGCCATGGCGTGTTAAAGGGTACATTCAGGAAGACACCACCCAGTCTGCCCTGCTGGCTTCCCTCCCGGGGTGCTAGCTGGTAAAACGGGGTAAACGTTTTCTGCTGTGCCCACTGTGTCAATAGCCCTGACTCCTCACTGCATCCTTGGCGCTGTGCGTTTTACTTGGGCTGATCCTGATGGACTCTGGGTAGCACCCAAATAGAATCCCAGCCCCAGCTCATCTGTCTGTCTCCTGCTTGTTGTTGATCTCCAGCGTAAGTGGCCCTGTGTTAGCATTCCCACTGGCAGCCCCCAGGCCCCCTTAGTGGGTGATTTCTGTTAGTGACCTCAGGCTGAAACCCACCACTGCTCCCCCAGCGGGTTTGTGAAGGTCCAGTTTGAAAGCTGGGGTTCCCTTCACGACTCTGGAACAGAGGGCCGGGTTTGAGATAGTGCTGGGCTCCGAGCCTAAGCTCCCTGGGGCCTCTCACGGCCCCTGGGGAAAACCTCCGAGCACCTGCCCTCTCCTCCGCGTCTCCCTGCGCTGGCCTTTGACCCTGGGGGAGGGCCCTGCTCCTGCCTCAGGTGCGCTCTTTCTGATACTCAAATATGCTGCTGAAAAGGCAGTAACAAGAATAAGAGCCACCACAAGACTTACTGGGTTTTATGGCCACCCCTTCCCAATAAAAAGGCAATCCTTGTTGACTATAAAAATTAGGAAAATAGGCAAAATATCAAAAACCTTAAAATTACAATTACCCATAGTTTCACCACCCAGAGACAATCCTATTTACATGGTGTTGTGTGTATATACTTTTTTTTTCCCCCTTTACACTTGGGTCATAGTCTATCTTGATTTTATAAGTTACTTTAAAAAATATTACTATGTCTTAAAATATCCCCATGCTTCTTTTCATGACTCTAGAATTCTCCTAGTGGCTATACTTTCAGTCAAATTTCTATTATTGGATTATTTCCATTATTTGTTTTAAGCAGTGTCGCTGTATTATAAATGTGTATAAGTGTGCACATTCAAGACTGTTTCCTTAAGGTAAAGTCTCAGAAGTCGATTTGCTAAATCAGCATGCACATTATGGCTTTGATGTATACATACACACATGGGCAAACTGCTCTTCATTAAGGCAACAATAAACAGGAAAACCGTTTTTGCAACATTTAAAACCGTGGATTTGTAACCTTAATAAATAAAGAGCCCTTACAAATCAATAAGGAAATAATACAGATTTTAGTAGGAAAATGAGTAAAGCACATAAATGAGAAGTTTCCAAACGGTGAAATACAAATGGAAAATATCCTGACAACGTCAATGGTATAATCCAAGAAATGAAACTTGAAATAGTGAAATACCTTTGCCAGGGGGAGGGTTGAATGAACTGCTGGTTTGTGTTGTTTTTTTAACAACACTTCCCAGGGTCTGTAAATAGTTAAGAAACTAGGATTAATGCACTCTGGAGCTGGGGGTTTAAATTGTGGCAGCCTTTCCGATGGGCAATCTCTGTCTTCTTGATTTAACTTTTTCTTGCCTCCCTGGGACCGTATTCCGTCAGATTTTTCTCTCTTGTGCTGTCACAAATTCCTTCTCCCGGGATTCCATCTCCTTGATCTCACTCTCTTTGTACTCAGTACATCGAAATATTCTAATATAATATTAAATATAGAAATTATCTCTATATATAGAATAAAGGGAGGTGAGTGTGAATAGGGTTTTCCTTTGAACAGTCGTTTTTTCACAACCAAACATTTCTACCAAGAGCCCCTGCCCACTTTCTTATTGCTAACGCTGTGCCGTCAAATCTGCCCTGGCCTCTCTCTGGCTGAAAGCTCCCAGGTGCGTGTTCTCCGCCCGGCCCTCCTAATCCCCGCCCCCGCCCCCGGGCCTGTGACTCTCGCCGTCACCGCCTCCTTCCTGGCACCTCTCTGCCGGAGCATCTCCCCCTCCCCCTCTCACTCTTGCTTGGTTCCCTGGATGGAGGCCTGGCCTCCGGTTCTCCCCGCACCTGTCCGGTTTCTAAAGGAATGCTCACTTCTCTCCTTCCACCCTCAGCCAACGTGAGTACCGTTCCTCTGTGTTTTTCCAGCCCAAAGCCCTCCTCCACGCTGTGGCCTCATAGTCTAGTTTTGTAACCTACTTTTTTTTCTTTTCTTTTTTTCTAGTTCTCTAAAGTTTCTAGTTCTGTGCTGGTCTATGTCACCTGGCCAGCAATTCATATTGAAATGTGTTCAGAATTCTATTTCACATTCTCTCCGTGTTGCCTCCTTTGGCCATTTTCTTATTTATTGGGTCACAGTGGAGTGTCTCAGCCTTGGCACCACTGGCACTTTGGACGGGACAGTTCCGTGCTGGGCACTTCCCGTGCATCCCAGGATGTGTAGCTGCAGCCCCGGCGCCAGCAACAGCCCCTCCCCCTGGTGTCTCCATGCCCCAGGGGACACAATTGCCCCTGATTAAAACTCACCGGGTTAAGGTGTCAATGTTGATTACTTTTTATTTTTCCCCTTCTTTCTTTGCTCAGTAAAAATGGCATCTATATGCAATTCAGAGTTTTTATTACAGTTCTCGTTAGGGCTTTTGAACCCTGTGCCTTACTATTGAATATATGGTGAAAGTAGAAAATTGAGTAGCATTTAACATTTTCCAGATGGACTGAGTCATTAAGTTAACATATATTATTATTTCCTTTCCTAGTAAGTGGTAGTAGAAATTTACTTGTGGCGGAGCGGCGGGGGCGGGGGGGGGGGGCCTGGGCACCCTTAGCATCAGCATGCCCTGCAGGATTACGTAATTGCTCAGTGCTATCCACTTTCTCAAATGAATGGCTGTCCTAGTTTCAGCCACTCTGAAAGGACAGAACAGCTCATTAAAGGGTGCCACATGCTTCATTTGTCAGTATTGGACTTAAAAGGGAATACTGTTTGGCTTTGGAATTATAGTGTGATAGACTCCAAGTTTGCCTTATGAAATGGAAGAAAAGTACCCCAGTTAAAAATATTGTCGCATCTCTCCACCCCCACGCACCCGCTCTTCTGTGTGTTTACAATGAGGAAAACTTCACTAGCAGCAAATGTTTTAGATAGTCTTTAGTGAAGCTTTTAAAAGTCTCTTTAATACATTTGGCTAGCTGGTTTTTAAGCTTTGGGCTAGGGAAAGGACAAGGGTTTGAATGTGAAATCTTTGTAGGTATACCGGGATCTTGTTTTCGATGGGACACTTTAAGGTTATTACGATTACGTAAGTAGAAAGCCAAGACCAGTTTTGCTGAGCCAATTAATAAATAAATCCCACAAGATAATGAGAGCTAAAGGTAAAACTTGTTTAATATGTTCATTGTGGCTTGAGAAACGGCAGGAGGAAAATTGGCCTGGCCCCCTTTCATTTCCTCCTCTGTGTGTTTGTTTGGGTATTAACTCTGAAACACGGGCCTATATGTGTTTGACTCACTGACTTTATTTCATCAATGCCAAGAAGACTATTCCATTTATGTCGGACCTCACAGCTGGAGCTCTTGGAGCCTCATAATCAGAGGTACCTTGCAAATTAGGGGAATGCGGTCCTAAGCAGAGGTGGGAGGGCAGGTTGGACCAGGTCGGCGGGCAGCGGGCGATGTCACTTGATTTGCCGTTCCTGGATTCTGGACACAGCCTGTGAGTCCGCAGGGCCAGCGGTGTGCAAGGTGCAGGGAGTTTAAAAAACTGCAAAGCTTGTTGTCACTGACCATCTCTCGGACCAGCCTCCTTGCATCCGAGAATAGGCCACTGCTGCTCCGGGGCCCCCTCTGTGTGGGCTGTGCTGAGGCAGGTCCTGGTTTACACAGACTTGGGGCCCTGCCAGTGTCCACAGGTCAGGCCTTTCCCTTCTCATGCTCTTTTAACAGATTGACTGCAGGACAATTGCCGCTTGTTCCCATTGCTCACCTGGCCTGCCCACAGCTCATGCCCTCTTCCCTGTTACAGCATGTTGATCTAAAGGTTTTAAACCGCTGACAAGGCAGTTTGGGAACAGTGGCAGGGCCTTGAGCAACTGGCCTGGGTGCCCAGGCTTTTTTGTTCTTTGTTCTGGTTGTGTTGGTAAGCATGCCAAAAGCACAGGCTTTTGGCTACAGCCTAGAGGGGGCGCCGATGTGCAGGTGTAAACGAATAAACCCTCCAGACCCTCCGACGTTGAATATTAACTGTGTTGAGGGGTGGGTGCAAGTTAATAAAACGGACAAGGGAGTGAAGAGAAGAACCGATCATGTCTGAATTTTTCCTGTTTCTGTTCATATATTGCTGTCTGGCCTTCGATCATTGATGAGGGGAATGCGGAGACAGACTGAGGAGGGGTTTTTAGAGTTCACCAGTGTTTATAAACAACTGGTCCTGTGTATCCTGGTCCCCTAGTTTTACTGCCTTTATCACAGAATTAATTAATTAACCAATTTTTATTTTGAATCACAGAATTTAAACTCTAATTCAACACACCCTTCCCGCCCCCCCCCCCCCCCCAAGCGCAGTGACACTGTAGCAATCACTGAACTTGGGCCTGTTTTTCTACATATTCCAGGGCATAAAGCTTTCAGAATTCTCAGAGAACAAGTCAATTTTGTGGCTACTTGCTGGGGAAGAAGGCAGTCAGTCCATCGTCCTTCAGGCAGTGTGTGGTTGATGGGATGACTCTACGGGTTGTTCTCCAAACGGTTCAGGATTGAATGACTGATGAAGATGTAGACATGGGAGGCGTGTGTCATGGGACTGGGTGAAGTTTTATAGGAAATGCCGTACCACTGCCTTTCACGCGCCACAGGGCTGTCATTTAAGAACCCCGTTTTCTCCTCGATGGAGTAAGGGCAGATCACCCATGTTTAGGGTGGTTAAACTGATCCTGTCTGGATCCTCGTTCAGACTCTGGCTCACAGTGGCCACTGATGGTCATGGTGGCTAATACATGATAATGATTATACTTGTCGTTATGGAGAGAGGCAAGGGATGTGTCGTGGCAGAGACCACTGATGCTAACTGCTGTGTGGCTGTCCCAGCCTACAGGTGTTCATTTCCTCCTGGGACTCCTCACTTAACTTATTCCCCACCGACTGAACTCAGCACCTCCCCCTCCACTAGGATTCAGGAGGGACATGCATTCATTTGGGGGTTGGTGTAGAGAAGATAAATAAATTATTGGGGAAAGGATGATCAGAACCCTGGGACTACTCTTCACACCCGAGAATGGGGACTTTGGTTTGGTAAAGCCGGTTGGATCACTAAAGATGTGGGTGAAATACGTTACTCTAAGGGCGGGTGAGGAGAAAGTTTTATTGTCGCTCGTGTGTTTCCTGTCTGTCTTGGATCTAGGAGCACGTTTGCTCTCTATCATTTTTTATTTTGTACCATTTTGCTGAGTCGCTGAAGTAGTCTTCAACTTGAAACTCTTTCCTGTATACTGTTGCCCAGGCACAGTGTCCTGAAGCAAAGTGCCGGGTTGCAGATGAGCGAGCAGTTCACCCCGAGGGGCAGTTCCAGTCGCTCACTGGGAACCCTGGTCTCTGAGCATCGCCTGACCTCCTGTTTCCTAGCAACTCGCAGCTGCTCAGTGGAATATGTGGTGGTGTTCCTCATTTCTACGTAACAGATATTGGCTGCGTCTAAGGCTGGCCAATTTCCCATTAGGCCTTGCCGGCATCCACTTTAATACATGAATAAGCAAGAGAAAGGAGTCCTAGAAAGTTGGGCCGACCCGCATCCCCTCCCCACCAGGCCTCCTTTTCCTTCTGGAAAGTAGAATCCACCAAGGACTTGCCCCATACATTTCAGTTTTCTCAGGGCAGATGCATTCAGCAGTTTCCAACTAAGATTCTCCATTTGATTTTTTTTTTTTTTCTGATAGCCCAACCTACAATCATGAATACTTATAAATCAGCTACATCCATTCTCAAAGAGAGAGTTCTCTCCTTGGCTTTATTTTATTTACTTATTTTTTATTTTTGTTGTTAATCCTCATCCCAAGGATATTTTTTTCCTTTTTTTTTTTTTTTTAAGAGAGAGTGGAAGGGAGTGGGGAGACAGAGAGAGACACATCAATTGGTTGCCTCTCACCAGCACCCCGACCAGGGCCAGGAATTGAGCCTGCTACCGAGGTATGTGCCCTTGAATGGAATCGAACCTGGGACCCTTCGGTCCTCAGACCAAAGCTCTGTCCACTGAGCCAAACTGGCCAGGGCCTTGGCTTTATTTTTTTAAGCAACTGGAGAGTGGTCACTTCATCTCAGTGCCTTCCTGTGTACAGGTGCTGATGGGATGGGGTCATTTCTCAGGCCCCTTCCAGCTCTCAACTAACCCGAATCCAGTGGACTTACGCTGTTTCTAATAATCGCCATCACTTTGGTTTATGGCTCAGATTTTTTTGAGGTGCTCATTTTATTTTTCACACTTTTCATGGCAGTTCAAACTCTTCCTTCCCAATTTGGCTTTTTACTTATTTGTCTCTGAGAACCATTGTTTTCTTCTGTATTCTAACTTAAAAAAATTTGGCGGGGGGGATTTTTGTCTCTGAATTCAAACACGTCAAAGCAAGAACCCATGCTAGTATGCTCTTCTGGTGATATCTGTAAACGGGTCTGTGCTGCCGTGGTGACTGGTGACCCCACCCCATCATCTCATTCGTAGAGGAAGAAACTGAGATGAAGTGGAGCTTTATCTATACTAATAATAGGAATGTGCAAATTGGTTGGGACGCCCTCACACAACGACTGAACAGCAGGCTGCGTGGGGCAACCAGGCCAGCGGGGGTCAGTTGGGGACGACCAGGCTGGTGGGGGAGGCAGTGAGGGGCGACCAGGCTGGCAGGGGGGGCAGTTAGGGGTGACAAGGTCGGCAGCCGGGCCAGTTGGGGGCAACCAGGCTGGGGGGGGGGCAGTTAGGGGTGACCAGGCAGGCAGGCAGGCAGAGGCCGTTAGGGGCGATCAGGCAGGCAGGCAGGTAAGTGGTTAGGAGCCAGAGTTTCCAGATTGTGAGAAGGATGTCTGTCTTCCGGTTTAGGCCCAATTCCCGGGATCGGGCCTAAACCGTCGGACATCCCCTGAGGGGTCCTGGATTGGAGAGAGTGCAGGCTGGGCTGAGGAGACCTCCCCCCCACCCCAATGCATGAATTTTGTGCACCGGGCCTCTAGTAGAAGTAATAACTGGCCAAGCACTGAAAATGCACATTTGACGAACTCTCCTGGCTGTGGGCAGGGGAGAGTGTTTGGCCGCTTCTTTCCCTCCTCATCCCCTGCCTTTTGTTTTCTACCTCGGCATCCTTATCCATCTCACAGGGCCCTTTTGGCATTTGAATGACCAATGTCTTGCCGGAGTCTACAAAGAGGGACAGCTGCCTCCTAATTTGTATTTCTCTTCTAATTTGTATTTCTCAGCGGGATTTTCAGAGTGAGTTTGAATAAAGGGACGATGTATGACCTGTTCAATAGGGTGGACTGAGAAGCAGAAATGTTAATAATGATGAACAGAGTGAGATTAGGGTTTCTTTAAGATAAAAAAAAAAGGGTTTAATTACGAGCATTAGATAAAATGGCAATAGGTCATATCCCAGAGGGAGGCAGTTCTAAGGGTTGCCAGATGGGATTGACGCCGGGGGTTGGACCTTCTGTTTTCTTTATTTACACCGAGGATTGGCCCTTCGGTCTTTACCTGGGCTTTTGGGTTGATTTAGAACCAATCTTTAGTTCCTTCCCTTCCTCCCTGCTCCCTTCTTTGTGTTTTTCTGAGTCTCTTTCAACACATACTTATTGACTCTCAGGATCAATTTTTTTTTTTTAGTATCTTGAATTATTGAGAACTCCAGATGTTAAATTTATGTGACCTATCCTCATTTTAAATCTGTCTCTCGAACTCAACCTCTCATCTTTCCGTTGTTTTTACTCCCTAATTGGGGTGGACTTGCTCCTTTTCACCACACAGCCCTCTCAGGCCCTTCGTTTCTCGTGGTCTCCCCAGGACCCCCCCTGTAGGATTTCGTTATTCCCTTGCCTCAATTGGATTGATCGGTGGGCCTTTTAAAAACTTTATAAAATTGGAACATAACATACCTATTTTTTAAAAGCGATCAAATTCTAAGTGTCCAGCTTTGAAAGTGAGTCCAGACACAACACAGTATCCTGGATCAGGGAGCTGGTGAACCATTCACTTAGCCATGAACTTGCGGCGTCCGGACTCACTGACCTCTCCTCCCTCCAGACTGCCAGCCCTGTCTGGATAGTGCCCACGTTCCCCTCTCTGTCGCAGGTCCTATGGTGTTGCCAGTCATCGAGCATTGTGCTTTTTGATTGGTCCTGGTTCACATTTGTGCCAGGCTAGGAAGGGGAGGGGGCCTCCCTGCTCCCCCACCCCACTCACCCATGCTTTCCCACACTCCGGAACCTGATGTCAACCTTCCCACTCCAGCATGACCTCACCGTGCAATCCACCCAAGGACTGAGAACATCTGTCATTAGCCAACTCACCTGCCCTCCTCCACGGCGCCCTGTTCCTCATTGTCTTCCTCCCTCTGGCAAGTCCTCCCTGTATTCTGAGAACCACCTTCCTAAAACGACCCCATCCCAAGGCCATCTGGCTCTTTGGCTGTTTCAGGTGAGGCCACAACCTAGTGGTTCTCACTGTGGCCAACAGAACCTGGGCCCATGCATTCTGTCTTTGATTCTCACTTCTCTGACCTAGATTTGAACTTGACCACAACTCTGTGATGTCCATCTGGCTTTGGCATAATATACCAGCTTCTGTGGCCACTGCTGACCTCTGCTCCATTGTTGATTTGCCTTCTGAGACTTATCATCAGCATTAACCACTATACAGTTTTAAGTTAGACACTAACCTCTCGTGATCACCACGGATCTTGGTCTTCTGGAGTTTCAGCCTGTTCCCCACTGGTGTCCCCTCCTTCCCTTTTTCCACAGGATCTCTTCATTGTCTGCAACACACACATGCTAACCCCTCAGTCTCCTTCTGGGCAGACTTGGACTCTTCAGCAACAAGACACAAAATAACTGGACCACCGCCCTGGCTGGTGTGGCTCAGTGGATAGAGCGCCAGCCTGCGGACTGAAAGGTCCCAGGTTCGATTCCAGCCAAGGGAACATGCCCCGGTTGCGGGCTTGATTCCCAGTAGGGGGCATGCAGGAGGCAGCCGATTCTCTCTCATCATTGGTGTTTCTATCTCTCTATCCCTCTCCCTTCCTCTCTGAAATCAATAAAAAAAAATATTTTAAAAAATAGAATAACTGGACCACCAGTGACCTACACAGTTTGTACACATAAGTATCACATTTAATACTAAGCGCTTGTTTAAGCAGCTCCGCCATGTCGGGGCTTTGTGTACATGCCTCTGTGATTCTCTTGGTCCTTCAACCATCCCATCCTCACAGCACATCCGAATTCACTTCTTTCAACAGTTAAGTTTGTGACTACCTGTTGTGCCCTTGGGAGGATGCATTACTGAATAAAGCAAACAAAGACCTTGGCATCTTAGAGGAAACACCAACTCCTGAATGGAATGCGGGCCGTGCCTAAATGGGTTGCTCTTTTATTAGGAAGGAAAAAGTTTTTCCCAGGAGCCCCTGAGTAGGTTTGCCTCATATTTCCCTGTTTCTAGGGCCAGACAGGCCTGTGGCTGAGCCTCACTCCACAGGAAGCTAGGAGAGCATCTGGCAAAGGTGAATGGGTTTGCAGGGTTGGCGTGAGTGATCTCATTCCCAGGCCAGCTGCCCTGAGTACAGTGGGCGTTCCATGAATAAGTGAGGGTTGAGTAAAACTGTTATCAGAGAAATGCGTGGATGGTCTTTCTCCCTCGCTAGTGGGAGTCGGGTGCTTGGGGTGCCGCTAGAATAAGCATTTCGGGAGGCCGCCACCAAATGACATGTGGTTGAAGGCTCTATGGAATTACATTTCTGGGTTTGCCAAGTCCCATTTCCCTTAATCCAATCCTGGAAGAGGTGCAGTTGAGGATTCAGTAGAGCTAGAAGCAAAGCCAGCATCCGGAGTTTTCTTTCCACGGTGGAGCTGGGTCCAGTGTCGCATTAGGCTAGTTGCATTCCATCAGGCCGTTGTGTGGGGCCCACATGGCTGCTGGTCATGTGGGCGAATGCAGGAGTGTGAGAGCTCCACAAGCCAGGAGTCAAGAGAGCAAGAGCACAAGTGGGCAGGAGAGCAAACGCCTTTGCTTAGGAGCCTAAGGTATCTCAAATCTTCCCCCACGTGCAGTGGCCATGCCCATTCTGGCCAATTACCTGTTCCCAGGTGTGACTGACAGCCAAGTACATTTCCCATTTCACCCAGACTTTACTGGGCAAGCCTATAAGATTTGGCCTTCTCTTTGCTCCTTTCCTTTTATTAGTTACTAGAGGCCCGGTGCACGAAATTTGTGCACTGGTTGGGGGGGGGGGCGGTCCCTCAGCCTGGCCTGCGCCCTCTCGCAGTCCGGGAGCCCTCAGGGGATGTCCGACTGCCGGCTTAGGCCCGCTCCTGCCACCACCGCTGCACTCGCCAGCCGTGAACCCAGCTTCTGGGTGAGTGGCGCTCCCCCTGTGGGAGTGCACTGACACCCAGGGGGCAGCTCCTGCGTTAAGTGTCTGCCCCCTGGTGGTCAGTGCACATCATAGCAACCGGTCATTCCGCCGTTCGGTCAATTTGCATATTAGCCTGTTATTATATAGCATTAGGTTAAATTATAACGGTATCACAACTTTAGATGAGGAGTGGAGGGTATGAAGATGGAAAGATTGAAATACAAAAAATGTCTGGATTTTATCTTGTGTACAGTTTGGAGAACTTTTAGTCGGGATGTGATATCAGATTTTGGGATAGACATTTTGCACTTGTAAGTATTGAGGAAGAATTTAGATAAAATATATTTTCCTTATCTATGGAGCCTGGTACTTTATTTAATATTAATTAATAATACATAACAATAGTAGATTTGTGTGCACACAAATATAAAAAAAATTTCTTAAAAGCAGTACTCGGTTTGACATTGGTATACTAAGTTTGACATTGGTACCTTCTAGAGCAGCACTTCTTAAACTATGTGGTGAAAGAGCCATCCTTTTTTATTGTTGCCAGTTGGTGGTGCACAGTTACTTTTGAATACAAGAAAAATTAAGCAGCCACGTCAAATTGCTGTGAAGTTCCTAAGTGCTTCCTCCCATTTTTGGTAGATGTCTCATCATAGATGGCAGCCATCACAGGCCACACTTGGAGTCTTGCCCTCCTGGCTTTGCTAGGAGGAGGAGGAGCACAGAATCTAGGTATAGGTCCTGGTGTCTACTAGTCACGTGACTTTGAGCCTATCACTCAGACTGTATCTGCTCACTTCCTTTAAGTATATAAGGGAATGGTATTTCTGGCTTGTCCACTTGCCTCAATTGGGTTCTTTGAGATTTAATTAAAATTCTTGGTTGGAGTAACCCCTATTTAAATATTAGGTACCATTTATTTGCTGTTTCGCTCTTTTTTTTTTTTTTTTGATATATATTTTATTGATTTTTTTACAGAGAGGAAGGGAGAGGGATAAAGAGTTAGAAACATTGATGGGAGAGAAACATCAATCAGCTGCCTCCTGCACACCCCCTACTGGGGATGTGCCAGCAACCAAGGTACATGCCCTTGACCGGAATCGAACCTGGGACCTTTCAGTCCATAGGCCGATGCTCTATCCACTGAGCCAAACCAGTTAGGGCTGCTGTTTCGCTCTTAATTCAGAAAGGAATTAAATTCAGTATTGAGACTTAAACGCCAGCTCCACTGTTATCGATCCAGGGGTCCCCTATTTGCAGGGACACACTGTGGCAGAGGTTATCGACAGGAAAGCCCCAGGCGCCTTGGTCCCCAAAAGGGGGACGGGCATGAAGATGGGGAACTTCCTACAGTTTCCTGGGGATTCACAGGTGGGCGGGAGGCAGAATGGGGGCATCTGCATCCGCTGTGTGCAGGAGAGGAGGGAAGGAAGCCCAGCAGCGTGCAGTATTGTAAGGAAAGGAAGAGAAGTCTGAGCTGCAGGTGCACAGGCGGCCCTTAAAATCAGGAAACCGGAAAGGAATAAGAATGGAAGAAAGACCTTTGGAGGAGGGTGGGCTTGCATTCTTGCAGCTCAAGGAAGCATTGGACCAAGCGTTCCATACTGTGGTTTTCAGGCCATTGGTAGGTTTTGGAAACAAGTATGTGACATGGGCACAATGGTAGCTGAGATTCAAAGGAGTATATGTCCCAGGGATGCAATTAAAGAGAAAGTGCTTGAACTGCACTTTGGGGGAGCTTTAGACTGAGCCTTTCCAAGCACAGATTTGCCAATTTGGGGGTGGGGGAGGGGAGAGAATCAGAGTGTCTGTTCCCTCTTCAGTCTAGCTTTCTTACCAATTCCCCCAATGGTGCTCTATTTCAGTGTTAACATAGGTGCTGAAGAATCGGGGTTCAGTAATTGCTAAAACACCAACAAACATCCTAAGAATCTTTTGGAGTGACTTTGGAAACTAAATAGAAGTTTATTAGGAAAAATTAAATTAATATATTTTGTTGGAGAATCATTGTCTTGATTTGAAGTGGATGGAAATTCTTCATGCCCTAATACATTTGTCTAGAGTCTGTTTGTTAGTCTCCTGAAAAGTACTCATGGGGTCTCTGCTGTTTCACATTTGGGTGTTTTTCATCATTGAATGCTAGATACTGGTTTTCATAAGAAGTGATATATTTCATTTTAGTCTCTATATAAGCCTGGTAATAAAGTGGTCTTGCAGTTCATTTATATAAAGCGTTCTCTGAATATGAAACTGAAGTAAATAAAATTATAACTTCTTAGGCAGGCAGACATCCCCTGAGGGGTCCTGGACTGGGAGAGGGCGCAGGCTGGGCTGAGGGGGACCTCCCCCCCACCCACCCCCAGTGCACGAATGTCATGCACCAGACCTCTAGTAAAATTATAACTTCAAGCTTGCTGTTCTTTCACTGGTCCAGGTAGACCAGGGGCTCAGCCTAATTTAGCAGTTGAAAAATAATGTGAGTCAGATAGGAAATTAAAATTCTTCCAGTAGCCACATTTGAAAGTATAGAAAGGAATTAGTTTTGTGAAGTTAGTTTTAAAAATATATTGTAGCCCGGTATGTCCCAAATGCTGTCATTTCAACATAGTAAATTTCAAAATTATTAATGAAATAACTTACTTTTTTTTTTTTTGCTCCCCTCCCCCCTCCGCAATCTGGTGTATAATTACCTTTAGCACTTAATTTCCATTTGCGCTGTTTGAATGCATTCTTTTGCCTGGCTTTCATTCTCTGATTCAGGCCTGCAAGCTTTTTCATAGTAAATATTGTAGGTTTTGCCACTGTGGTGTGAAAGCAATCACAGACAATGCATGGCTGTGCTCCAAGGAAACTTTATTTAGAAAAACAGGTGGCAGAATCGATGGGGCTGGGAGTTGTTTCCAACCTCTGCTCTAACGAAATGAGTTCAATGTATTGTCTTATTTGCGTTTTAATTCACAGACGTTGATTTCTGTTTGGGCCTAACGTCCACTACCAAGTTAGCTATTGTGATGCATTTCATTCAAGAATATTCAGGAAAAGTGTACCAGGAAACAAACTCCATTGTTAAGTAGTGAATACTTGGGAACCGCAGGAACTCTCCCTCCCCCTTTTCCTGAGTGGCACCCAGCGGGACAAGCAGCGTGCTGGCTGGGAATCACGCTCCTTCTGCCTGGCATAAGCATAAGCTTTATGACCCTACACCAGGTCATTAACCTCTCTGTGCCTCAGGTTATACATCCGTAAAATGGGGTGATGATAATACCTACCTGATTCCGAGTTGCTGACATTAAATAAAAGCAAGCATAGTGCCTGGCATATAGTAAGTACGGGAGGTGCATGGTAGCCTTCACAGGGACTGCTACCAGGACTGCTGCGGCTACCATTACTAGGACTGTTGCTACTATAGTATTAGTGCTGCTGCTGCTACCAACACCACAGAGGTTCATAAATACAAGCCAATCCATGCACCAGGACTGAAGCCTTTCGACTTAATCAACCATCCACAGGTGATCCTAGCAGCTGCTCACCTGGTGTCACTTTGGACTTGAACTTGTTGATAAGTATCCTAGGGAAGCTTTGACAGAATCTGCAGGGATTCTGATGTTGGAAGTGGGTATCTGTTGCTTCTCTGGGTTGGTAACTACTGTGGATGTGGCGTCGGTCACTCACATTCTTTGGACCTACTTAATGAAAGTACTCGTGTCCCGTGCACCTCACAGCGGGTAGAGATGAGCACATGGTGTCTTGTATAAGTTCTTCAGAAGGTGTGAAGTGCTGAGCAAATGTCAGCTAATGGCATTTCCTGAATGGTTGCTCTGTTTGCCTTATATCACACGTTTAATTTGATCAACGTGGTCTGACGTAATTCATAGCGTGGTTATAAGGATTAAGTGAGATCATACATGTGGAGTGCTTAATTCTACGTTAATGGAAACAGTTCCTGTTCAAGGTGTAGGTAGTGCTATTTTTTAAAAGAGATTTTTAAATTGATTTTTACAGAAAGAGGAAGGGAGAAGAAGAGAAAGGGAGAAACGTCGATTGGTTGCTTCCCATACGCCCCTGACTGGGGATCAAACCTGCAACCTGGGCACGTGCCCTGATCAGGAATCGAACCAGCAACCCTTCAATGCCCAACCAATGGGGTCACACCAGCCAGGGCAAGACTTTATGTAACTATTTCCTCTCTTTTCCGTGTCCAGCGCGGCTAGAGAGTGGGTCCGATTCCTGAGTAGAGGTGGCTGGGGATTGAGAAATAAAAGAAAGAGGCAAGACACAGAGAAAGAAAAGCGGGGGCCCGATGGACTGCTGCCCTCTTCTGATGGAGAGACACTGACCCAGAGCCGATGCAGCGTGTTTATTCTATACCCCCAAATACCAGGACGTCTCACCAAAGGTCAAGACAAAGGAGATTATTTGCATTCTTGAGTAGGTGCTGAGCACTCCTGGTGCTGGGCTGGATTTAGATATCAAAACCCACTTCCCCACACCACGGGCTGAAATGAAGGTCAAGCTGACAACACCCTTGCCCTTTTGGCAAGGCGTGTTCCCAGGGCGTGGCTTTGCCGACGCCACTGGGTTCAGCTGACAATAATTAAGGAATGCCTATGTGCCTTCCCAGGGGGCCCTCTACAACTTTATAATCCAAATGGGGAGTTCACATGGCTATGTCTAATGGATATGCAAACATATGTGACACGAGGGAAAGCCTGGTCCAGGCCACCTCATGTGCCGGGAACCCAGGGAAAGGGGATCACAGATAGCGTGACTTGTTGGCTGCATCAGGAGCAGTTTATTGAAGAAGGAACATCTGAGAAACTGATCAAACTCAACAGGGAAAGACAACGGGAGAACATTTGAGGTGGCGAGGCTCAGGCTGGTTCAGCTGAGGTAAGGCAGGAAGTGAAGGTTTTTTAGTCCAGAAACAGTTATCTATAATCTGGCTCAAATGTAGGGTGTGTGTAGGGGTGGACTGACTAGGGAGGTAAATCGGGAACATATTGGGCGGGGTGGGGGGGGGAGGGCGGGGGGAGGCCTTTATAGTGCAGTTGAAGCCTTTGTCTGGAGTTGGGTGTGCTGGGAGTTTGTGAACAGAAGTCGTGGGACCAGCTGTGCCTTAGACAGATGTTTTCGTGCGTGGGTATGTGTACCTGCTTAGACTTGATGTTCAGATTTTTCCTTTCCCGTTAAGTAGTGGGGTTCGTGTGGCTCAGAGGTGAGCCCTCCAGCTTAGCCTGGGGTTTCCCGCTCAGGGTGATAACTGTTGGCTGGCAGGGGTGGTGGGAAGGCTGTGCTTGGGGGGGTGAGTAATCTCAGGACTGACTCACGGCTTTTGCCAGTCTTGCCAGTCGAGTCACCGTGTTGCTCCCTGCTCCTCACCTGGGAGGGCATTGCCCTTTCTCCAGGGAAAATTCTTTTCTGCCTCTGCCACCAAAATGCGAGAATTAGCAAGGTGGCAAGAACTGTGTCCAGTGTCTCCCCGCCCAGGAGAGGAACGGCTGCTGGAAGGACGAGGAACCTTCCTCGCCAGTTCCGTTGGCTTTTGTTTGCTGCCTGTTCAAGGTCAGGAAAATCGTATCTCTTTTAGTAACTGTGCTTTTGAAAACTGTTCAAAGCCTGATACATTTCTTATCCAAAATGTATTCACTGCTTTTGGGAGTTTGATGGAGCAGAGAGAGCAAATAAAGATGGAGAGGCCTTACATCTTCTTTAATTAGTTTTTTGTTTTGTTTTGTTTTGTTGTTAATTAGTAAGACTTTCTCAATCAGTACAGGGCTGGGAATGATACATTGCTTGTGTAACATGATCAACTTCTGGAATCTTTGACTTTTTAAAGCTGATGAAGGGTTATCAAAGGTAAGGGGGGTTTTTTTTGCTTGTTTGTATTTGAAGTTGAATTGGGGTAGAGGTAGATTTCCTAATGGTAATGCAAACACAGTATACCTAAAACGTTAAATCCATTATAAAGCTTGTTGCAATGTCTGTGCCCTCCCTACTCTGTAGTATTTACTGATCACAATAAAGAATTCTAGTTTCCAGCATAATTTTTCCCCTAAAGAAGTTTCGAACTCATTCCTTTGAGAGTTGTATCCTTTGGAAATGTGCCGCCAATTTTATAACATCATTAGGAAAATAGGTTTGATGTGTACACGTTTGATTTACATGTTTTCAGGAGTACAAAGCTCTTTGAGACTTACTTTCCTAATTGTTTGATTTAAGCAAATATTAAAACTGGTTTGTACAGGTCATTGAGCCTCGCTCCGTCCCAATGTCCGCATCTACAAAGTGGAAGAATGTTCCCCACGCAGCCAGGCCTGTCAGGGTTTCTGTGGTCAAGTGGTGTATGAAGTGAAGGATGGCTGCTGGTACCTCGCACGCATAAACAAGAGAGGCCTTGGTTCCTGCCAGGCTGTTAAACAAGAATTCGAAATTCTGTGTGTAAAATCAACAGCAGGTCTTTGAAGGGTGAATAATAGAAATCTTCTTTTAAAAATGTATTAATGTCCTTAACATTATATTTTTATGGCTATTTTGGACTTTAAAATATATGCTTCTTAAAGGAATTGAGACATCTGTTGATTAACATCTATGAAGTCATTCAAAAAGGAAGGCAATATAAAATACCTGGTTAATGACAGTTATTAAGAGAATGAAATTTAACTTTGCGCTTCCTGTCAGCCAAGGCAGAAGGGGGAGCACAGTGCATTGTCTACTCTTTTCCCTTTTTATCACTGTATTTTCAGTTTATCTTGCCTTAATCCCTTTGGCACAAGGTAGGGCATAAGTAAATTACAGTGACATATAGGGTTGTCAGTTTACAAATTTATGGTCAAACAAAGCATGTCATTCTAGAGAGGTCCCCCCCGCCCCAAAACCAAATTTGTAAAAAATGGAATCTCATTGATCCAGGTTAAATGATATTGCCTAACGATGGATGATGGCAGAGTGCAATAAGAACCAGTTATGTGCCTGTCCCACGCCCTTGTCTAGCTTGTCCTCTCTCAGAGTGACAAATGGTATGTATTATTCTCCCAGGAGACAGAGGGTCTCCCCCTCACCCCGAGTGCTGACTGCCCTGCCATCACCTGGCTCCATGACTTGCAGATACAGTGCCTCATCAGCATGGGTGACTTTTACCATCATTTTAGAGAAAAATACCTTCTCCCGAAAGCCTGGCTGGCCCCCACCCAACCCCACTGGCCTCTGAGTGGCAGGCTGGGTTTCCACCCCACCGCTCTCCCCGGGTCCTTGGTTGGTTTCTGTGAGATCTCTCAAATAGCGAAAAGCATGGGAACCTCCAGGGTCCAAAGGTGATAAACTCACTCTATTTTCTTAATTAAATAAGCACAGATTGAATGTCCCCACACTGTAGACAGGCGATGATTTCCAAGCTCGCTGCCACACCTCCTGTTTCCTTTATGCCGTGTTTATGAAATTATGGAAGGCGAGGTAATGTGCAGGGTAATCAGATTCATTAACGCAGACACGAATTCCTCTCTGTCCTTTCGTTGTAAATCACTCCCCTGCCCCGTGGCCCTTTATTTAGATTTTAAGCTGCAGAAGGTCAGGCTTGCCTGTAATTGAGTTGTGTGGAGGGCTTAGCATGCTCTATTTGTTTTGTCTAGGCATTCTGAAATCTTACTTTCTTCAGGTTGTAGGGGAAGAAAGGTTTTTCTTTTTTTTTTCTTTTTTTCTTTTTTTGTAGAGTTAAATTACCTGAAACTAAATATACTTAATCCTGTCTCCAGGATGCAGACTTGGTCCTGTACCCATCTCTTCTTGTCCATTCTAAATCCTTCCAGGTCTCCCTGGCTTTTAAAATACTGTCTTGTAAAAAAACAAAAGTCATTCAAAAATTAAGGCAATACACACACAACCACAACAAATAAAAGAGCGGCTTTATTGAGATGTAATTCACCCACCATGCAATTGAGCCCTTTAAAGTGTATAATTCAGTGGTTCACAGGTACATACAACCATCACCACAGTGACTTCTGGAACAGCATCACCTCCAAAAGAAACCCCCATCTTTCCAGCTGTTCCCTCCTCTCTGTCCCCATCCCTTTCACTCTACTTTCTGTCTGTAGGTTTCCTATTCGGGACATTTTATATGAATGAAATGAGATAATATGTAGCCTTTTGTAGCTGGTTTCTTTCACTAAGTGCAGTGGTCGGCAAACTGTGGCTCGAGAGCCACACACGGTTTGCCGCTCTGTTGACTAAGGAGTTTGCCGACCACTGACCTAGACTCTCGATTCCAGTAATTACAGGCTGTTGTTGTTCCTTGTGATTAAGCCCCTATCCCAGTGGTCGGCAAACTCGTTAGTCAACAGAGCAGCAAACCGCGGCTCTCGAGCTGCATGTGGCTCATGAGCCGCAGTTTGCCGACCACTGACTTAGTGTAATGTCCTCAAGGCTCATCCATGTTGTAGCATGTATCAGTGCTTGATTCCTTATTTATTTATTTTATTTTTATTGCTTTCCGAGAGGGAGGGAAAGGGAGAGAGATAGAAACGTCAATGATGATGAGAGTGAAACATTGATCGGCTGCTTCCTGCATGCCCCTATCAGGGATCAAGCCCAGAACTCGGGCATGTGCCATGACCGGGAATTAAACCAGTGACGTTTTGGTGCATGGGACGATGCCCAACCAACTGAGCCACACTGGCCAGGACTGTTTTTTTGTTTTTTGTTTTTTAATGGCTGGGTAACATTTCATGATGTACATGATATCAAATATACCCAGTTTCCAGTTGTGCTGTTGCCAGTAAGGGGGTCCTTCTGCGGCGGAGTCGGACCATGTTCATCCCCTGCTCCAAGCCCTTACTCCTCCTCCCATGTTCACCCTCAGACGGACTGCGGAACAGGCCAGGTTCTTTTCCTGGCTCTCAGCGCTTGTTCGAGCTGTGTTCTCTGTGGGGAATGGCCCATCCGCTCGAGCACTGAATAGTACTTGTAAGAGCTCAAACTCTGGGTTTTTTCCTCTCCTTAGTATTTCCTCGCCTATATTCCCAAGGAAGTTCATTCTAATCTTTACTATGTTTTGTATTAGGCTTTCTACTATATAAGTAGTGATGTTTGGTGTGCCCATCACCATCCTAAATTCAGGGTCCCTGGAAACAAAATTCTGCCCCTCTGAGGTTGTGCAGTGTATAGAGGCAGGGGGTTATGGGAAATCTAAAACTGTAAAAGAAATTAAGTCTAAAAAAAAACCACTATGGATCCCTGGCCGGTGGCTCAGTTGGTGGGAGCATGGTCCCATACACCAGGAAGGTTGTGAGTTCGATCCCCAGTCAGAGCACATACCTGGGTTGTAGGTTAGGTCTTCAGTCGAGCGCTTGTGGGAGTCAACCAATTAATGTCTCTCTCTCTCTCTCTCTCTCTCTCTCTCTCTCTCTCTCTCTTTCTCTTTCTCTTTCTCTCCTTCTCTCCCTCTCTCTCTCTCCCCCCTCCCTCTCTCCATCTTCCTTTCTCCTCCCTCCCTCTCTTCCCCTCCTCTCTCCCATTCTCTCTCTCTAAAATCAATAAACATATCCTTAGGTGAGGATTTGTAAAGCTATGGAGACAGTAAAAGGATTAGTGGCTAGTAGCAGTTGGAGGGAAGAGATGAATAGGCAGAGCATGGCGAGTTTTAAGGGCAGTGAAACCACTCTGAATGAAACCCTAACAGTGGCTCTATGTCATGTTACAGTTGCCCAAACCTAGAATGTAATGTCCACTATGGACTTAGCTAAGGTGATAACCATGTAGGTTTATCAGTTACACGACAAATGTACCATTCTGGTGGGGGGTGTTGATTAAAGAAAAAAAAAATCTACCCTCCACCTTTTCTTTAATCCCTCCCCGCCCCCAAGCATGAATTATGGACCTTTGCATGCAGAGGTGTTTATTAATTTAGTATCCAGTAAATGGATTAAGACCAGACTCCTGTGACTATAATTGCCCTGGCTTATGGCTGTTATTTCCAAAATTCACCCTAATTATCGCCATCAAAACTTCACTGTTAGTACCTGCAGGCAGTCTTTGTGGGAGCCAGCTCAGCTCGGGACAGGGACTTACCAGGGAGCACTCTGAAGTTTTAAAGGGCATCGTGCCTTTAAGTTTGTGGCTTGTCCCGTCTCCAGCTGGGTCATCTTTGAACACTCAATTCACCAGGAGAGAAAGTGGGAACTCCAGAGAGAACCACCAGTGGAAATACAGGGTTAGCCCCCTCACGATGGCAGCGTGGGTTGCCCCTGGCAACACTCTGCCTATAGACCCCCCCTCCCCCTTCCCCTGGTTTCGTTTCTGTGAAAGGGCAGAAACACAATCGCAGTGGGCGCCTGGAAGGAGTGGCCACTCTCAGTGGCTCTCTCCCTCCCCTCCAGCCCCTCCCTGGGCCATATGAAATCCTACAACCACACCACACTAATTAGCCCGAGAATGGAAGGGGTTGTCATGGCAACCGAGCACTTTTTAAAGCACAGGAATGGTGTTCATTATTGTTCAGTGTCTTTAGCTGTGGCGAAAAGGTCAGCGTGGCAGTTGTTTTCCATATGAATTTTGGCCCCAGAGCCAAACAGAGTGGAATGTTCCTCGGAGACACGGGATGATGGTAAGCGCGGCTGCACTTTTTGGATGGGGCGTCCCTTTAGCAATCCATTTCAGAATGTTTTGATATCTAGTGCCAAACTAAGGAATTGGGTGGACTTTGTTAGAGAGAGATTGGAAGAAAAGAAGCAAGGGAAACGGTATGGGTCAGGAATGGTGAAAGCTTGAAGGAGATTCTTTAAAAAGTTTTAGAGCATCAAATGATTACATGCTAAGTTAGGAGGTTTCTCTGGTTATGACTTTAACAAAGTTGACTAAGTCTGGTGCTTTATTCAGGGTTTGTTTTATATTACCGCTATACTAGTCTTTGCTGCTGGTCAGATTATGTTACCAAATAAATGTAGCAAGCATTTTAACCACATATCTTCAGGGCAGCTGCCTCTCTCTGTTGTTAATTCAAATAGTAAGGAAGAACAGTAACCAAGGGTAATTTTGTTTTCTTACTTTTACGTTTTTCCACTTTTCTAAGGATATTTGAAATAATCAAGACTAGAAACCTCTGAGGCACAATTCTTGGGATGTTTGCCCTAACTTGTTGGCTATCTATCCCCGGGGAGAATACTGCTGAGTTAAGACAATTTGACCGGTGTTTGCAGAAGAAGTTTAAGTGTAAGTCAGCCCACTGGAGAGGATGACAGCTATTCCGTCAAAAGCTGGAAGGGAGATTGGCACAGCATTCTTTAAGTTTATGTGTTGCTAGTTTGGAACGCGTACAGAATTACATGGCTTTCAGCCTAATTTTGTGTTAATGACCAACTGACTACGTTTCTGTGGTTCTCAAATGTGAGCCACTTTCCATATTTTGCACTTTTAATCAATGCACTTCTAGCCCATGGCACTATTTTTCAGCCATTTTATACACAGTTGTGTAGGATAACAAACTTCAGATTAATGGAAGGGAATGCGTATTGGAATTAAAAAGCGAATCACTGCCCACAGAGCTGTGAATGGGAAGTGGCCTACTTTTGGGCTTTACTCTGAAAGACTTTATTGTCCTGTGAGCAATGCCAGTTTGTTTGGCAACTGAATGGATAAGAGAATACATTTCAGAATGTTCAGTCTTGGTTTGATTTCCTCTGTCTTTAATTTGCATGTCCTGGGATTCAGTTGTTTAGTCATCATGGTATGGAGCTCTCCATAAATGGGGTATTTGACTGGAAATTGAGACAATTAAAGTTCTTTTTTGTCTCTTTTCTCCACCCCCATTCCTTCCCTCCTCCTCACTGGGTCACTGTATTTATTAGCTAAAAATGTCTTTAAATGCTTTGAAATTGAAGTTTAAAAAGTAAGTAAAGTGATATTTGTATGACACTTTGGATTCTTTGGAAAACATAGAATTAAATATGGTGGTACATTTATGATATTTGTAAAACAATCAAAAATTGAAACATGGTTATTAATATCAAGGAATCATTGGTATCTTTTAAGGTATGATAATGTTGTTGCGATATGAGAAAATGATAATGATATGTTTACAAGTGAGGCAGTGTGATATCTGGGACTTGCTTCAAAAAAAATCCAAGGGTAGAAGTAAGTGGGCTCCCGGATGGGCAGGATTGACAGGGGGTGATGGTTGTTGAAGCAAAGAGATGGGTCCCTGGGGGTGGGAGTCACTTTCTGAAGGTTGTTGTTTGTTTGTTTGTTTGTTTTTGGTGTAGGTTCAGTGTGTGGGGTGGGTGGGTGTGGGTGTGTATCACAGTGGTAGGGTGGCCTTGTTAACTTTATCTCTCACCTTCCGTGTGTTTTAGATGCCAGACCAGTTTGACCAGGCAGTTGTGCTAAACCAGCTGCGGTACTCGGGGATGCTGGAGACAGTGAGGATCCGCAAGGCAGGATATGCCGTCCGGAGACCCTTTCAGGACTTTTACAAGAGGCAAGACGGAGCGGAATAAATCCACTTTCTTCCCAAAGGGATTGGGAAGAGCGGGAGTGCAGTAAAAGGTGACGCCGGCCGCTTTGGCCCCTTTCCGTTGCAGGTATAGAGTGCTGATGCAGAACGTGGCTGTGCCCGAGGACATCCGAGGGAAGTGCACGGCCTTGCTGCAGCTCTACGACTCCTCCCACAGCGAGTGGCAGCTGGGGAAGACCAAGGTAAAGCCACAGAGAAGGAACAGCCCCCACCCCACCGCTCCCCCCTTCCCCCCCCCTGAGCCCCAAGCTCCGTGTCCTATGGTCCTGCTGGCCTCTTGTTTTTTTGCGTTGGAAAGATATGGTTGGGATCATGCCCAATTTAATCTTTTGTCTTCCAAACAGTATTTATTGGAAGTCCTTGGCTTTTCAGGGATTCTGTTTTTCTTAGGGCACACCTTGAAACATTGGGCCCAAGTGTTTCTGTGTTTGTATTCTCTCAGGCAGCCAGCAGACTTTTGCTGCTGGGCAGCTCGGTGCCTGGGACATGCTGGGCAGCCCCATGTCTGAGAAGATGCCTGCCTTCTTGCTAGGTTCTCGCATGGGGGGGTGAGGGTGGCAGAGTGAGCTCTGGTCTCTCTTTTGTTTTCCCAATTGAATTTATTGGGGTGACATCTATAATAATAAAAGCGTAATATGCTAATTAGACTGCACAGCCGAACGACCTTCTGGACAAAGCCCGGGCTGCGAGGGCTGAGCCCCTTGCACGAATTTCGTGCATCAGGCCTCTAGTTGGTTAATAAAATTATACCGGTTTCAGTATACAGTTCTACAATACATCATCTGTATATTGTATTGTGTGTTTACCACCCCGAGTCAAGTCTCCTTCCATCACCATTTATCTCCCTTTTCTCTTCTTCTGCCTCCCCTCACCTCCCTTCTCTTCCCTTTCTTATAAAGGCACTAATCCATCATGGGGCCTCACCCTCCTGAACTTAATTACTTCTTGAAGGTCCTACCTCCAAATACCATCACTTTGAGCCTTAGGGCTTTAGCATAAGATGCTGGTGGGGACACAGACATCCAGTCCATCATAACATTGACCAATGTGGGAGCAATAACAGGTATTTGGGCATCACCTCAGGGCCACTCAGCAAGGGAAAGTATATAATGGACATTCTCTTCTGCTCTTGAGTTATTTTGACTGGCCAGGGACTTAAGGTCCAAGCATCTAATAGGGTAGAGATAGTGTGCAGAGGTATTGTATTAGTGACCTATTGCTGTGAAACAAATGGCTACAAACGTTAATTATCTCAGTACCTGTGGGTCAGGGGTCCAGGCACGCTACTGGAGGCTCCCCTCAGGGTCTCCAGGCCGCAGTCAGAATTCCTTCCAGGGCTGCCTTTGCCTCTGGATTATACAGGTTTCAGTATACAATTCTACAATGCATCATGTGGTGCCAGATTCCACTTCTTTGCAGTTGGGGGAGTGAGGTTCCCGCTTGCTTTCTGGCTGCTACCTACGGCTGCTCTCTGCTTCTAGACAGCCCCCTCCCCAAGTTCTTGACCACATGACCCCTTCCCCAACCCTCCTAAGATGGAGTCTTATGTAAGGGGACATAGTCACAGAAATGACTTCCCATCACCTTTGCCATGTTCTGTGGGCTAGAGGAAGTCACAGGTTCCACCCACACTGCTCAGAGTAAACAAAGTAAGTCACTGGGGGTCACCTCGCGGTGTGTCCTCACAGGTTTATGGGTCTCTCTACCTAGAATTCTGCTCCCCCTCCTAATTTATCCAACTCATTCTTCAGTTACCAACTTAGATGTAGATTTTGACAGGAATCCTTTCTGACAGTCTTCGGGTACCCTATCCCAAAAGCTCACCCCAAAACTGGGTGAAGCCCCTCCTCTGTCATCTCACCTCATCCCATTTTTGGCCCTGTTGTAATCTCTTGTCATCGCCTGTGGATTTCTCTGCAGTTCCCCAATGGAGAATGCAGAGTTACTTGTTTGTTCTACACACTGCACATCGTAGGAGCTCAATCAGTGGCACAGGGATGCCATACATCTAATCACTCAAGGAAGCTTTCTAAAGAAGATGGCGCAGGGGCAGCTCTTGGCAGTATAATATAGTCTGCTTTGATTTTTTTTTTTTAACCAGAAAGATATTCTACTCTCAACTACAAACGGATATCCTCCTCCCGTCTCACTGCTTTATATAGCGTAGTAGCATCAGAGATCACGATGACTCAGCCAGCCAGTAACAGTCCCTGCTCAGCTCTGAGGACTCAGTGTAGCTTCACTTACAACTTTCCTTATGGGAACCCGGCCCAAGCCAGGCATGGGAGCCGGCATAGCACAGGGGACACAGAGACATAAAGACATGGGCATGGCCCTCACTTCACTGTGTTGCTGGGAGAGCAGACATCCACATACAAGTGAAGAGTCATCCTTTAAGGAATGAGAACACAGGTTCCCCAGAGGAGAGCTCCCTGTGGGTTGACATGATCAGGGAAGTAGTCAAAAAGCGGAGTCTTTAAAGACTTAAGATGTGATTGATAAAACATCGGAAGAAGTAGGAAGGAAGCTTATCAATTCACAGAAAGTTGGGAAGTAAATGTAAACAGAGCGTGTGAATTGTGTACACTAAGTAGCTTTGACCTTAACCGACCACCATTTGACTTAATTATATGACTAGCGTGTGTGTCTGTCGGTATTGCCGCCAGAATGTCTTTGCATTTAAAGCCTCGAACCTCTGATGAGCATCTGGATTTTCTGGTAATTTCTGCAATTATAGGAAGAAGACTTTATAAAAAACTACTTAGGAGCGTTACTTGTGGTGGTTTTACACATGCTGGGGAACCCAGGGCAGGAGTAAGTAAGGCCGTGGGTCACAGGTGGTCGGATTCTTTAGTTCCTTTTTCGGCCCAATGTCTGGGAGCGGGCAGAGCAGAGTCTGGGAAAATGTGCCATCAAGAGAACATCATGCATCATGACAGACCAGGATGAGCCACAGGAGCGTAAATTTAAAAATCATGCGTGAGAGGCTGTCATTCGGCTCCCTCTCCCAACCAACATGCCCTCATGCTGACCGTTCACAGAAAAGCATACAAATATTTGGCACTAATTTTTTTAGGGTACTTCTTCTTTGTGCATTAAACCTGAAATTGCATAATTAAAAGGTATCTTGATTGAGGGATTATTTTTTTTCCAAAAATATTTTTTCAGAAGTTATTAAAGTTACTTGAGAAACAGCTGTGCAAAAAAGAGGCTCTCTGATTCCTCCCCCGCGCTGCCCCTGAAAGCAGGCCGCGACTCTCCCATGTGAAAGGTCCTCCCTGTGCCAGGAGAATGACGGCATCCTTATCACCAGAGGCGGGAGTCGAGGCTGAGAAGGCTGCAGGGAGAAGAAACTAGTTACTTCATCAGTTTGCTGCCCCAAACACAAACCCCTTTGCTTTGTCTAATCGTCACGAGTAATTGTCTCTGTGCCTGAAACTGGCGTCTAAGCTGCCTGCTCTGGTCACTTCGGGGCCCATTTCTGTGAGACCTCCATGTGGACGTAATTATATTTGTTTTTTTCTCCTGTTAATCTGTCTTCAGTCAGTTTAATTGTTAGATCAGCGAAAAAAACAAAGGAGGGTAGGGAGGAAAATTTTTCCTTCTTGACTGTATAAATACTGAATCATTATGATGTCCACCTGAAACTAATGGCATGTTATGTGTTAGTTTATGTCTCTGTAAAAAAATAACAAGGCCCTTCCGCACAGGGAGTGGAGAAGCACGGGGCTGGAAAGCGTGGCTGTGTGTGCTTGGAGCAAAGTTAAGGCGAGGGGAGAGAAGGCCTAAGACTCCCTGCCGTCCCCCCTGCTGTGTCCACACTGCCTCCCCCCCCCCCCCCCCCCATAATCTCTGACTTGGAGACGCCTTCTACCAGCCACCTGCTTTGGATCTGACGTGTCACTCCCTCCTGGACAGGTCTTCCTTCGAGAATCCTTGGAGCAGAAACTGGAGAAGCTGCGGGAGGAGGAAGTTACCCGGGCGGCCATGGTGATCCGGGCCCACGTCTTGGGCTACTTGGCACGGTAAGAAGCATCGGAGGGGAGAAGGCCTTAAGCTCCATGCAGCCTTCCCGATATAATCCATCGGGTGGGATAGGCTGGTTGGGTGCTTTTCCTTAAAGGGGACCTGGATGGAAGGTTAGGATCAGGTGAAGGAGAGCCCCAGGTCAGTGCTCCTATCTCGCAATGCCAGATGCCTAGTTAGCTTGCCCTTGGCGGAGAGTAGGAAAGCCCCCCCGCCCCCCAACCTCTCGATTAGAGCACTGGGATGAGGGGACCGTGCTGAGATGCTTAAATTGCTTCCCAGGTTCATCTTCTTGGCACGCGGAAGCCAGAGGCAGCCTGGCTGTTAACGTTGGTGTTTTGGCTGCTGATATTGGTGTCTCATTGGGTCCACAGAGGCCCACCTTCAGCGTTGACCAGAGAAGGCAGCATCTTTTCATGTGCGTTTGAGTTCGGTCCACGCCTGTGGACCAGCATGCCACCTGAGACCCCACACTGTTACTTGTTCTGCAGTCCAAAGCTGTCCTGCTGTGGCAACTTTTTTGTTACTGTTTTCCCCCCTTCGTAAGAACAGTGGAATATATCTTTAAAAATCTCTTTTGGTCCTGTTTACAACCCAGCTTCCTGCCAGAACTTTTCAAAGTCAGCATTAGGGATTATGTGTTTATTTTCAGCCAGGATCATGATAGGGTTCTTGCTTTACTTTTGTTTGTTATTATTCTTTTGTTTTTCTTCTGCCTTGGTTTTGCCCAAAGGGGCCTCCTGTTTGAGACAGACTCTATAATGAGAGCATCTTCCCAAACGAGGTCCAGTTCCTTTGTCTTGTGGCATCAACGGAAACTCACTCGAAGGCCTCGAAGCCTCATTGCCTCCACAGTTATTCTGTTGTGCTGTGTCTTTGTTTTCGTTTTCAGAAAGCAATACAGGAAGGTCCTTTCTTGTGTGGTGATGATCCAGAAGAATTACAGAGCATTCCTGCTGAGGAGGCGGTTTCTGCACCTGCGAAGGGCAGCCATTGTTTTCCAGAAGCAGGTCCGAGGTCAGATGGCTCGGCGGGTGTACAGACAGCTGCTGGCGGAGAAGCGGGAGGCGGAAGCAAAGAGGAGACGGGAGGAAGAGGAGAAGAGGAGGCGGGAGCAAGAGGAAAGGTATGGCGCCTGCGGATGACACAGAAGGACACCTGTTGAGTTGAAGGCTCGGTACCCCTCCTCACCCCAAAAGTTCCCCATGGATGCTGCCCAACCTGCTGTTGGAAACAGTAGCTTCTGGTGGCTCAAATGTAAAATGTCTTGGCAGCATTGAGAAGCTGGTTCTGTGTGTGTTTTTATTTAATGCACAGAGTAAATACACTGAGTGGCCAGATTATTATCATCTCTGAACGCATAATAATCTGGCCACTCAGTGTGTGTGTGTGTGTGTGTGTGTACACACACACACATTAGAGGCCCGGTGCATGAATTCGTGCATGGGTGGGGTCCTGCCAGCCTGGCCAGGGGGGAGGGGATATGGGTGGTTGGCCGGCCTGCCTGCTGGTCGAACTCCTGGTCGAGGGGACAATTTGCATATTAGCCTTTTATTATATAGGACATACACTGAGTGGCCAGGTTATTATGCGTTCAGAGATCATAATAATCTGGTCACTCAGTGTATATTGCCAAAGGAAGAGGCCCCGTCCATCATGCTTTTTAAGTTGTCTTAGCAAAGCTTTTTAAGGAAAATGAGCAGTCTCTGACAAGTGGTTCTGGGATTTTTTTTTTTTTTTCCCCATCATGTTTGTTTATTTTCACTGTCTTTTCTTTCCTGTTTTTAGAGAAAGAGAGAGGGCACGAAGAGAAGCCGAGCTCCACGCCCAACAGGTGACAAATTCAGTGACAATGCTGCATCTCGTCCGTCCATTTCCTTCCCACTTCAAACACTTTGACTCAGAGTGTCTTCCTATAGAGATGTAGGAAGAACATTAGGAGGGATGTTTATGGTGCAATTTCTAACCCGTTACAGTTGGGTGAAAATTAGTGCATGACTAAGATTTTAGTGTGAATCATGACAGCGTAACTTCTCTAAACCAGCGCAGCCCCTGTGTTAGTGCGCTCGGGCTGCCATAACCAAGTGCCACAGCCCGGGTGGGTTAAACACTAGAAATTGATTTTCTCACCATTTGGAGGTCTGGAAGTCTAAGATCAAGATGTCGGGGGTTTGGTTTCTTCTGAGGCCTGTCTCCTTAGCTGGCAGGTGCCCGCCTCCTCGCTGTGTTATCACATGGTCTTGCATCCGTGCCTGCATCCCTGGTGTCCCTCTGTGTCCAGTCTCCTCTTACAGGGACACCAGTCAGATTGGCTTAGGGCCCCACCTCACAACCTCCTCCTAACTTAATTGCCTCTTTCAAGGCTCTGTCTCCAAATACAGACACGTTCCGAGCTCCTGAGGGTTAGCTAAGGCTTCCACATATCAACTTGTGGGGGGCGATCACAATTGTAGCCCAAAACAGCGTGTGGTGGTTCGTTACTGACAACGCCTCCTTCCCCTCCGTCCAGGAGGCAGCGGAGCGGAAGCGGCAGGAGCTGGAAGCCTTGCAGAAGAGTCAGAGGGAAGCCGAACTCCACCGGGAGCTGGAGAAGCAGAAGGAAAACAAGCAGGTGGAAGAGATCCTCCGCCTGGAGAAGGAAATCGAGGACCTGCAGCGCATGAAGGAGCGGCAGGAGCTGTCGCTGACCGAGGCCTCCCTGCAGAAGCTGCAGCAGCTGCGCGACCAGGAGCTCAAGAGGCTGGAGGACGAGGCCTGCCGCGCCGCCCAGGAGTTCCTGGAGTCGCTCAACTTCGACGAGATCGACGAGTGCGTCCGCAACATCGAGCGCTCGCTGTCGGTGGGCAGCGAGTTTTCCGGGGAGCTGGGTGACCTCGCTGAGAGTGCGAGTGGGGAGAAGCCCACCTTCAACTTCAGCCAGCCCTACCCGGAGGAGGAGGTGGACGAGGGCTTTGAGGCCGAGGACGATGCCTTCAAGGACTCGCCCAACCCCAGCGAGCACGGCCACTCGGACCAGCGAACAAGTGGCATCCGGACCAGCGACGAGTCCTCGGAGGAGGACCCCTACATGAACGAGACGGTGGTGCCCACCAGCCCCAGTGCCGACAGCACCGTGCTCCTGGCCCCCTCCGAGCAGAGCTCCTCCAGCGGGGAGCCCACCTACTGCCTGCCCCAGAACGCGGGGGGCCTCCCCTCCCCGGAGGGCGACTACGACTACGACCAGGACGACTATGAGGACGGCGCCGTCACCTCCAGCAGCAGCGTGACCTTCTCCAACTCCTACAGCAGCCAGTGGTCCCCAGACTACCGATGCTCCGTGGGGACCTACAACAGCTCCGGGGCCTACCGCTTTAGCTCCGAAGGGGCGCAGTCCTCGGTGAGTACCCTCTCCCCTGGGGGCCCCGGCTGCCCCCCACGGAGATAGGAGCTTTCCTGAGCCACACCCCTGCTGCTCCATCCCTTGGACCAGGCCAGGATTTCAAGAGTCAGGCTCTTCAAGCCGATCTCAAACCACTTTCTCTTCTCCAAAGAAATCGAGTTAATAAATGGAACTTGGGTGTGTCTGCTGTAGATCTAACACAAAGCCCAGCACTGCATTTTGCCCAAAGCCTAAGGAGACTTTGGCTGTGTCTGTCCCTGCTTTGCAGCCAGTCGGGAAATGAGACCTGCCCTGATTGGAACCAGAAGAGCCAAGGGCATTTTGGAGAACTTTGCTCACAGTAGCGTCACAGTCCCCACCGCAGGATGTCCTAGCTTGTTCTGGTTAGAAGGGAGGGATCTTTCAGGGCTTTAACAAGTCTTTTCCAGAGTCTGCATTTATTTATCACTTATTTTTTAAAATATATTTTTAATTAATTTCAGAGATGAAGGAAGAGAGATAGATAGAAACATCAATGATGAGAATCATTGATTGGCTGCCTCCTGCACGCCCCCTACTGGGGGGATCAAGCCCGCAACCTGGGCATGTGCCCTTCGCAGGAATCCAACCTGGGAGCCTTTAGTCCACAAGCCGACACTCTACCCACTGAGCCAAACCGGCTAGGACTACTTATCACTTATTTTTAACCCCACGCCTACCCCCACCCCCTGTTGGCCATGCATTGAATACTGCCTTGACTTTCTAAGACTCGATATTTTTAGCTTAGTAAATTAAAGGCAGTTAACTCTTGCATGGTTTGATGAAAATTAGGCCTTTAAACAGCAGTGTTGTTTCTCGAGTAGATGGCTTTTGGGTTAAAGTATGTCTAGCATTTTTTGTATCTGTGCAAGGGACCGTGTGAATGTTTTGGCGACCATGCCACTGTAATGTTATGAACCGTGGGTCCCTTCTTTGCCGGTGGTTTTTCCTTTTCTCGATGCTGGTAGATGCTGGGCACGTTTGTGCCTGCTCTCTGGTTTTCTTGCTCACCGTTGCTCTCTCCTCCTCGTCCAGTTTGAAGACAGTGAAGAGGACTTTGACTCGAGGTTCGACACGGACGATGAACTTTCCTACCGGCGGGACTCGGTGTACAGCTGTGTCACGCTGCCTTACTTCCACAGCTTTCTGTACATGAAAGGTACGAGCTGCAGCCACCAGGGCGCAGGGGTCTGGGTGAAGCAATGGGATGTGGAGGCTGTGTTTTCACTGAGGCTGATGGAGGGGGTTGGAAATATCACCCTCCCTACCCCTCACCTCGTGTCAGGTTCTCTAGCTGCGAGGAGGATGCCATGGTGGTGTGACCTGGGTGACACGGTAACACCAGGGAGAACATTGCCTCGACTCCCCTCCGTTGGTGCAGTGTTAGGACAGAGTTGACAGCCCCGGTTACCAGTGATGAGAGTGACAGTTGGACGTTGGGATTGCTGTTGAACTTGGAATGTACTGCACTGCACCTTACTCCTTGGGGACCTTGGGCCACACTCCTTTGGGAAAGTACATACTCCTTTGGGATGTACATACATCTTTGGGAAGGACAAACGTCTCTGGAAAGGACCTTGTACTCGTGCCTTGTTCACGATCCACTCTGACTTCCGAATTGGTGACGGGGTCATGAGAAACCATAATCGTCACCGGGTTTTGGTAGGAGCTTTAGATGGATCGTCAGGAAAGGGGGCCGTTGTGTTTCTCGCATGGCCCTGGACTGGATGAGGGAAAGAGTCCAAATCACAGGGATAGGGCAGGGCAGACAGGAACCGTTGTCCCCAGATGATGTCCCTCACTTGGTGGCCCTTTCTTTTCTCCCATTTTCCTGTTTCCCCACAATCAAGTTCTTTGTTTTCTCTGCCCCTTTTCTTCACTTTCTTTCTATGACCATCCTTAAGCATTCGCTTTTCCTTTTCTTTTTTACTCCACGAAAAACTTGATTCTGTGTTCCTTTTCTCCATTTCTTCTGTTCTTTGCCTTTGTTTCTCTCTTCTATCGGCATTTTCCCCTCGTATCTCTTGTCCTCCTGAATACTTTTTTCTATTCTTACGTTTTTCTTTTATTTGGTTCCCCCCCTACTTCTGCACCCCTCTTCAACACTGGCCTGGCTGCTAACATCAGTCCTGCTGTCCTCAGCCCCCAACCCCCAAGGTGTGCATGGAAACCACACCAGGTTTGTTTTAGGGGAGAGCTGCCTTTGCCTGAAGTTACTGGTTGGTGAAAATTTTTATAGGAGCCTTAGGATGACAAAGATTGAGACAGTCTAGCCAAGTGACCTAGCTAGCATCCGATCACATGATAAAGAACAACAGGTAGTCAAAAACCAGGACCTAATAATCCAATAACTAACCATAGCTATTAAGATTTTTCTCATCTATCTCTCAGGATAAATATAAGCTTTTTATTATTAACTAGAGGCCCAGCACATGTTTAAAGGCCTAGCCTGTCCCCTCCTCCACCCCCTACCCCCCACCTTCCCAACCACCCCGGAGGCTCTCTGTCTTTTGAGCCACATTCTGAAGCCCGAACCTCGCAACCGGGTGAAGGTGGGGAGAGCCACCTGACACTCCCCAGGAACCTGAAGTCCGAGGCTGAGTGTGACCTGCCCGTGGTCTCCCCGAGTAAGTTTTCCCTGAGTTCAGCCTGCACCCCATGACCCCCAAGTCTGAGAAAGGTAGGGACTCAGAAGCCTCTTTATATTTTTTCAAAACCCACTTTAAAATCTGGAATCACCTGAGTTTCCCTCTCCTCCAAACCTGGCATTTCCTTACCAATGCAACCAGCTCTGCTTGCAGCTCCACTCTGCCTTCCCTCCACAGAGCCCGTCCTATTCCCTCCGCGCCAAGTGCTCAGGTCCCGCCCCTCCCTGACGTCAAGGGTCTATTCTGCCTCGTCATTGGCTGCCTCCTGGTGATGGATTGTGACAGGGTGAGGGCATCATAGCGTCAAGACGTGACGCCCACCAAGGCTTTTATTTATAGGATGTATTTCCTCCTCCCAATTAATTGTAGTTCCTAAGTTAGCTTTAAGATTCCCTATATCAGTATAGCACTCTTATTTACAATACTAGAGGCACCCACCACTGCTGCTGCGCTCGCCAGCCATGAGCCCGGCTTATGGCTGAGCAGTGCTCCCCCTGTGGGAGCACACTCACCACCAGGGAACAGCTCCTGCATTGAGCATCTGCCCCCAGGTGGTCAGTGCGTGTCATAGCAACCGGTCGTTCTGCTGTTCGGTCAATTTGCATATTAGCCTTTTATTATATATAGGATAATGTGTTATTATGGGCAAAGCCTCTAATTCAATTTTTTTTAAGGTAGTTAAAGAGAGGGGCAGAATTTTCACTTGAGCCTGAAGCTAAAATTGCCCTTAGCTCAAAAATCTGCATACCACTGAGACCCATCTTGGTGAGGCTCATTCTGAACCCCCACACTGTTCTATTATGTGTATAAGTATTGGGAACCATCTTATCTCTTTGGTAAAAGGAACCTTTTGTTATGTTACAATGACTAACTTATCTCATGAGTTGTGTTTTGGCTTCAAGCCTATATGCAGTATTCATGCAGCAACTTCAGCTCTTCTGTTCAATATTTACCCGGCATATCTTTATTTTCTTTTCTCTCACTCTTTCTAGATTTATATGTATTAGATAGGAATAGCCCATGGACACAGACAATAGTCTGGCGAAGGCCTGGAAGGGGCGGGTGCAGGGTGGAGGAGGTCAATGGGGGAAAAAAAATAAAACAAAGGGACATCTGTAATACTTTCAACAATAAAGATACATTTTAAATAAAGGAAAATATCTTAGTTGAAAAGAGTTTTATGTGAAATAATATAAGTAATTGCTCTACACTGTACTTTATATTCTCAACTCCTCTCAAAGAGATATTAATTGAGCCTATGTTCACTTAATGTTAATTGACCCTATGTTCATTGATTACAGGACTGACTTCCGCCATGCCGACCCAGCACTGACTGCTACAGGGGCTGTGATTAGACCCTGCTTTTCTCTCCTGGCCTTTGTCCAGGCCTGATCGCAGCCCCCTTGGCAGTCAGTGCTGGGTCGCCTCGGCTGAGGCGACTGCAGTACTGACTTCCGGTTGGTTGAGCCTCCAGTCGTTGTGGATGTGACGGACCCAGGGTTTTTATATATTAGGATGTGGCATTGATTTATTACACAGTTGTCTGATTAAGACAAATAAGATTAAGAAAAAGTAAACATGCATTCAGAGCATTACGTTTCAACATTAAAAAGCTCAAGAAGGTAAACAAGTGAATTTTTGGCCAACTCTTCTCTTAAAAAAGTTATTGTGTAAATGCATCATTACATCTTTAATAAAGCATTAAATAAAGCTGTGGCCAAAAGAGATCAGAGAAACCCTCCTATATAATAAAAGCCCAGTGGCTGAAACGGCAGAATGACCAGAGACCAGAATAACCACGCCCCCTCGCCCTGGCTGGCCCCGCCTCCCAGCGAGTGGTTAGGGGCAATCAGGCAGGCAGGCAGAGGCAGTTAGGGGTGATCAGGCAGGCAGGCATGCGAGTGGTTGGGGCGATCAGGCAGACAGGCAAGTGGTTAGGGGCAATCAGGCAGGCATGCAGAGTGATTAGGGGCTATCAGGCAGAAAGGTGGGCAGTTAGGAGCCAATGGCCCCGGGTTGCAAGAGGGATGTCTGACTGCCAGTTTAGGCCCGATCCACAGGGATCCCGGTGGGATTGGGCCTAAACCGGCAGTCGGACATCCCCCGAAAGGTCCCGTATTGCGAGAGGGTGCAGGCTGGGCTGAGGGACACACACACACACACCTATGCACAAATTTTGTGCACCTGCCCTCTAGTTAATAAGGAAAATCAACCACCAGATATGAGCATAAATGAGCCTTCACCAGCCTATTCATCTACTAAAGGTGTTTGCAGTTGGAAAGTAATAGCATTGCATCAAATTCTCTAAATGAAGGCCTGTTGAGAGAACACCCAGAACTGCAGAGGAAGGACTGGGAACGAGTCCTATTAAGAGCATAAGAGCAACAGAGTGAATACACTGGCAGTGAGGGCTATGGTGATGACTGTTGTAATCTGTCTTTGAAACCACTGTGAATAACCTTTATCATTTAAAGACAATAAGATAATAGAATAACTTTGTGTTACCATTTCCTCTGGGCTTGTTTGAGAAACCCAGATTAAAGTCACAAATCAAAAAGAAAAGAAAGTTTTGGTAGTCTTTGGCAAGTTTGCTGTTTGTTAGGAAATGGCTCTGGAGCTTGGCGTGACCACAAAGACTTCTCAGCCAGGTGAGCAAGCAGTGCTCGAGATACTAGAAAGGGCGGCAGTTTGTATTACTCAACGAAGCAGGTGCTCTCTGCACACCAGACAAAGGCAGTGTTGTCATTGCCTTATCTGTTCCAATGTGAGATTTAGATCTATAATCATTGAAGAAATTAATCTGAGGTCTTATTTAAATTTATTTCTAATATGTGAAAGAAAAATAACTTCTTCATATTTACTTTCAATATCCATGTTTAAATGTCTCTTACTTTTAATTACTGTCTAGTTAAAAAGATGTGGAGATTTTATAATAAACTGGAGGCCCGATGCATGAAATTCGTGCACGGGGGCAGGGGGTGTCCCTCAGCCCAGCCTGCACCCTCTCCAATCTGGGACCCCTCGAGGGATGTCCGACTGCCCGTTTAGGCCCGATCCCACTGGGCAGTCGAACATCCCTCTCACAATCCAGGACTGCTGGCTCCCACCTGCTCGCCTGCCTGCCTTCCTGATTGCCCCTAACTGCTTCTGCCTGCCAGCCTGATCACCCCCTAACCACTCCGCTGCCAGCCTGATTGATGCCTAACTGCTCCCCTGCCAGCCTGTTTGCCCCCAACTTTCCTCCTCTGCCGGCCTGGTCACCCCTAACTGCCCTCCCCTGCAGGGTTGATCACCTTCAACTGCCCTCCCTTGCAGGCCTGGTCCCTCCCAACTGCCCTCCCCTGCT
Organism: Cnephaeus nilssonii; assembly: GCF_951640355.1. Lineage (NCBI taxonomy): Eukaryota > Metazoa > Chordata > Mammalia > Chiroptera > Vespertilionidae > Cnephaeus > Cnephaeus nilssonii. Next base: position 98,610,930 of record NC_137073.1, read on the forward strand.
GGCCATCTTGTGGTGTCCATCTTGTGTCCACATGGGGGCAGGATCTTTGACCACATGGGGGCAGCCATATTGTGTGTTGGAGTGATGGTCAATCTGCATATTACTCTTTTATTAGATAGGATTATTGAAGTAGATTATGTTCTTCAGTGGATACGTTAAAACTGACTTTTTAAAAATACTTTTTTTATTGATTTCAGAGAGGAAGGGAGAGGGAGAGAGAGAAAAACATCAATGATAATAATCATTGATTGGCTGCCTCCTGCCCCCACCCTCCTACCCCCTGGGATCAAGCCCGCAACCTAGGCATGTGCCCTTGGCCGGAATCGAACCTGGGACCTTTCAGTCCACAGGCCAACGCTCTATCCACTAAGCCAAACCAGCTAGGGCTAAAACAGATTATTGAATGATGGCGATAAGAGTGTCCTTGAAAAGTGTAGACTACTAAGATAAAATCCTGCTAGAAAGGTATTAGAAATATTTTTTATTTTATCAAAGGTGACATACATATATCTTTGTCTCCTTGTGTAATTTTGCTCAACAACAACAACAACAAAAAAAAACAGTGTCCCATTAAATAAGTTATAGCTAACCTCATTTTTTTAGGTCTAATTACAATTCACTTTGGAGTCTTACTTTATTTCATATTCTAAATCCTATACCTTATACATGTCCTTTTCAGATGCTGCTGCTTTTTTCTTTAAGATGTGTTTATCCAAAAAAAAGGCCTACTTTATTTTCCTATGTAAGTTAGAGTTTATTGCTAAACTACAAAATCACCGACAAGTCATGTTATGTTGACCAAACAGGCAGGAATGTATAAACTTTGAAACCATTTTAAACTAATTTCCCCTCTGGGGCATTTGAAGGTAAACATACAGAAGTGGTTCTCATCCCATGCCCCTGACTCATTGCAGGGTTAGATGTCAGTCAACATGAGAAGGGGACAACATTCTTGTGTTATCCAGCCAAGCTAGTGTAATATCAAGACAGCACCCCATAACAAGCCAGCACCCCCTGAACCTCCAGCAGTGCCACCATCCTTCACTGAGGGGTGTCTGAGGGCAGGTCACGAGTGGCAAAATAAAGGAGAGGCCGAACCTTAAGACCAACTGCTATTGTCATCCCATTTGATTGGCTTTTCTTAAACCCCTCCCTACCCGATCTTGTGGGGAACAGGTGGCCTAATGAACTCCTGGAAACGCCGCTGGTGCGTCCTCAAGGACGAGACCTTCCTGTGGTTCCGCTCCAAGCAGGAGGCCCTGAAGCAAGGCTGGCTCCACAAGAAAGGCGGCGGCTCCTCCACGCTGTCCCGGAGGAACTGGAAGAGGCGCTGGTTCGTCCTCCGCCAGTCCAAGCTGATGTACTTCGAAAATGACAGCGAGGAGAAACTCAAGGGCACCGTGGAAATCCGGACGGCAAAGTAGGTGGATGAGCCTTGGATGTGGCCCAGTGGGTGGTGCTCTGGGGCGGCTGGATCATCTGCTGGTGCCACCAAGCCAGCCGGTGCGAGTTCGCTGAGGCAGTGGGCTGCAGTAGGGGTTGAGTGCGTCCCAACCATTCACTTCAGTGGCGTGCTTAGTGAGGAAATGAGCGGAACGACTTCATCTGTAAACGGGTCACTTTCTATGCTTACATTCAAACATGGCTCTCGTTTTTACGATGCTGGTTGGACACGCAACTAGCCCACTGGAGCCGTGATTGGTGGTTTGCAGGGATCATGGTTGAACGATTGGCTGAGAATCTCTTTATCATCCTTTTATTGGTCAACATACCACTTTGAATTCTCGTACACTCCCAGCTGTGCCAACAGATTGCTGAATTGGGAGCCAACTGCCAATCTGGAGGTGTTAGGTTTTTTTGTCCTGTGTTGTTTTGAAAGATATAGTTGATATGTAGCATTATATCAGTTTCAGATTTGGTATTTGTATATATTGCAAAATGATTATCAGCACACAGTTATATATTTTTTCTTGTGTTAAGAACTTTTAAGGTCTACTTTCTTAACAGCTTTCAAAATATACAATATGTGTTATTGACGGTAATCACCAGCCTGTACATTACATTCCCTCAACTTACTTATTTTATAACAGAGAGTTTTTACTTTTGACCATCCTTACCCATTTTTTTGTACTTGCTGATCACCTTCCCCAAATGAGGTGTTTTCTTTCTGAAATGAAGCATTTGTCTTCTTCCCATGGTGGATATATACCAGTGATTGGGAACCTATGACACGCGTGTCAGCACTGACACGCATAGCCATTTCTGATGACACGCGGCCGCATGCCAAGGATGAAACATTTGCTGCTCCTGAGGATGAAACATTTGCGACTAGAGTCTTGGAGTTAGTTTTTCCCTCAAAGTGACACACTACCCGAGTTATGCTCAGTTTTTTGGCGAAGTTTGACACACCAAGCTCAAAAGGTTGCCCATCACTGACATATACCATCTTCTTTCTCAGCAATGAGCAAAGCAGAGCTGGTCTTTGAACCCAAGACGACCCCTTTCTCTGTCACCCGCTTGGTGCAAAGCATTTGAGCGCCTATTATTTTTGTTAAAAATTAAGTAAGGTTTTTCAGCCCTAGCTGGTTTGGCTCAGTGGATAGAGCATTGGCCCGCGGACTGAAGGGTCTCAGGTTCGATTCCGGTCAAGGGCACTTACCTCGGTTGCAGGCTCAATCCCTGGCCCTAGTCAGGATGTGTGCGGGAGGCAACCATTCGATGTGTCTCTCTCACATCAGTGTTTCTCTCTGTCTCTCCCCATCCCTTCCACGCTCTATAAAAATAAATGGAAAAATATCCTCGAGGTGAGGATTAACAACAATACATACATACGTACATACATACGTATATGCATGCAGTGTTTCCAAATCCCCTTTGTAAAAAAAAAAAAAAAAAAAGTAAGATTTTCAGGAAATGTTGGAGTTAGGGGCAGCTGGAAACTAGATGCTAAGCATAAAACTTGTTTAGCATAACCTGTAGCCATTCTCCACTTGAGCAACTGCACATATTTAGAAAACTGGTAATAAAGGCTTAGAGAGATCAAATGAACTCCTGAAGTCATGAGTCCTGAAAATAATCATCCAGCATGATCAGCTTTAGAAAATGATTGATGAAAAAGTGGAAAGTCAAACAGGAAGAGGAAAGTGTTTGGGGTATTTACAGACAAATAATGAAATGCAGACGGCAGAGTATTGGACTTCTCCGGGCTGCCTTTGGGCTGGGTTCATTGTAGGAGCCCAGGCTCTGTTTGAATCTGAATCCCCCAAAGAGTTTTCACAGATGACACAGCTCTTTGCCTCACGCAGTCTTCCCTCAGCCCTATAGACCATGATGTTCCTCCTTATTCACCCCATAGGAGGGGGGCCCACTGATGCCAGGAAGCTGCGAGAAGCATGTGGGTCGTGGTCTTGGGTTTTACACTTTGTATGTTATGTTGTATGTTCCTTTCGCACCTCACTCTGCTGCTTAATAAAGCCCCGTTCCTCAGCTATTTGTAAAAGTTTTAGACTTGAGGAAATGTTAGCTCTTAGTCATTTCTGTCATAGTCTCTAGAGCAGTGGTTCTCAACCTTTCTAATGCCGTGACCCTTTAATACAGTTCCTCATGTTGTGGTGACCCCTAACCATAAAATTACTTTCGTTGCTACTTCATAACTAATTTTGCTACTGTTATGAATCGTAATGTAAATATCTGTGTTTTCTGATGGTCTTAGGCGACCCTGCTAGTGGTTGAGAACCGCTGGTTGAGAACTGCTGTAGAGCCTAAGACCATCGAAAAACACAGATATTTACATTACGATTCATAACAGTAGCAAAATTACAGTTATGAAGTAGCAACGAAAGTAATTTTATGGTTGGGGGTCACCACAACATGAGGAACTGTATTAAAGGGTGGAGGCATTAGGAAGGTTGAGAACCACTGCTCTAGAGGAAGAGCATGAGTTGTTAGGGTTTCACCACATTAAGATTCTTTATTAAGATTTTTTATTTTATATTTTGAATGTTTTATTATAGAAAACTCCAGTCACATGCAAAAGAAGAATATACTAGTAATGAAATCCATGCACTCATTGCCCAGCTGCTAGCAGTTACCTACCGTGGCCATAGTGTTTCATTCATAACCCTACCCCACACTGCTCCCCTTACAAACCGCATTCTGTAAAGCAGGTTCCTGACATCCTATAATGGCTTCTGTAAATATTTTAGTGTACACTTGAAGATTAAGACTCTTTTTAATATATAACCATGATCTTATTGTAACATTTAAAAATAACATTTAACTCCTTATCATCTAAACTGGAATCATTGTTCAGATTTCCCCGGTGGTCTTATAAATGAAGTGTTCTTGATGGTTGGGTTGGTTTATTTCTTCACATTAGAATCCCAGTAAGGTTTATAATTTTCAGTCAGTGGACAGATCTCCCAAGTCCATTAACGTATAAATTCCCCCTCCATCTTTCTTTCCCTTACTACCTATTATTGAAGATGCTGCCTCATTTATCCTGTAGTTTCCAGACCACATTTCCTGTTGACCGTGGTCTTGATAACGTCATCTTACCCCATCTCCAAGGAAGCTTTCTACAAAGGCAAGCCCAGGGTCCCACCCACAGAGGGCCCCCGCCTGTGTTTGCTGAATGTTTCCCAGGACTTAGGACCATGGCCTTGTAGCCAGACCACAGTCTTACCCCCTCAGCACTCAAGGTTGCCAACTGAGTTCCTGGGAGGCAAAGTGGCTAATCCAGGATGACCTGGTAGGGGCAGCTTTGCCCAGGGATTATCATCCTGCTCCAGGCTCCTGGCTGGCCCCTCCCCACTGCTCAGCTCTCACCAGCCACTTGGAAGAGGCATCCCAGACCACTCTGTAAAGACTCATCTTCACTTTTTTGTTTAATATTTTATCTCATCTCAGTGGTTCTAGCTATAAGGTTATATACATTTATTTTTTTCTATCCAGTCTGACTGTGTAGTTTTGCAGATGTAAAATGAATGTTGTACTGTGAGCAGTTGTACTATTCCAGTTGGCAAAGCAAGCTGGCTTTATCCCCAAGATCCCTCATCAAATATTGCCCTCCCTGGGCCAATCCTTACTCTGCTGGTGTTTTGTCCAAATGTTGTTAACCCTGTCCACCGACTTGAAATCTCTAGGGCTGTTTAGGGAGTGTTGGGATGACACCTCAATCCTGCTCTTGGCCCCAAAGTCCCTCATGGAAACAATGAGGCTGTGTCAGGTTGAGTACAGCAGAGGTGTCAGCCAAGGCCTCCAACTGCATTGGGAAGCTATGATGAACTGGGAAAGAACTCTGGCCAGACCAGCCCCCCTATGGGGTCCTTCCATTGAAGAGCTGTGAGAGGAACCACAGGAAGGGAAGGCCCGAGGGAGGCTGCTGCCCCAGCCATCTGGGGCCTGAGCAGGGCCAGGCCTTGTGATGCCAGTGTGAGAAGAGAGGGGCCCCTCCCTAGAGAAGACTAGGAAGCTTGTACCCCTGACCAGGCCAGCAGTCCTTCTGCCCCGCTCACCCGTTACCCCCCCCCCCCCCCCTTTTGCAGGAGAGAGGGGTCTGGCTCCCCCTAGAGGCCACATGAGGCTTAAGTAGGTGTCCAACTCAATCATCAGTTTGGTGAAATTGCTTTTCTCACCAATTGTTAAGAATTCTGTGTTCCTGATTTGCTTTTGGTGCTTTTCCCCCCTGCAGAGAGATCATAGATAACACTGGCAAAGAGAACGGGATTGATATCATTATGGCCGATAGGACCTTCCACCTGATCGCCGAGTCCCCTGAAGATGCCAGGTAAGGCGGGCGCTCTGGCGTCGACCCCATTGTAACTACCTCCTCACTCCTGTGCAGACCTGGGCGTCACCCCACTGGCTCTGAAAAGGTTTGATTGATTGCTCAGTGGCATTTTCCTGTTAGGATGGGTGAAGGACTATTGAGTCCTAAGAGACTGCTGTGCTTGTCCCCGGGGGAATTCTTCACCGAGCAGGCCTGTCCACGTACAGCACCCCGTTCAGGATTCCCAGCTTCGAGTGCCGCCTGCCGGACCCTTGTCGTCCCAGCTCAGGCGTTTAGTGTCACCAGCAGCCTGTGTAACCCGCAGCCACCCTCAGCTGAGAGCCCGCCCTCCTGGAGCTTCTGAGCTTTGAAAGGGAGCAGCTTGTGTTTGCTGAAGGATTGAAGAGGCAGGAGCATCAACCACCGGCTGCTTAGACGGATGAGAGTGCAGTGACATTTGGAAGGTGTTTAGTCTTGATACGGAAGAATTCAGTGGGACAGAAGAGACAGTTAACGCTTAGAGAATTTACTGTATTTCAGGCCATATTCTAAAGTCTGTAGGGTGATGCTGCCGATCTCTGTCATCCACTCTGAGCAGTGCCAGAGAAGACCTTCCAGTTTACGAGGGTGACATCCTTCAGCTGACATTCTTCCCTTTCCAGCTCACAAATCACCAGCCCTGCCCTTTGAACGCTTCTGTGTTGACACAACACCATGGCGAGCGGCATTAAGGGCAAAGAAAATACTAGTAGTTCTTCCCCCGGGGACAACCCGCAACCCTGCCCAGATCCACAGATTAGGACACAAACTGGAAAAACAAGCAAACCTGGGGTTGTAGCCCATCATTCTGTCTGGGGTGCATAGCGACCACGCGTGGTGTTTTTTTGTTTTGTTGTTTTTGTTTGTGGGCCAAGGAATGCCCACAGCTTTCAGCTGGATTACAGGCTCAGCACTTGGCAGCTCCCCAGTCTGTTTTGTGCCATGATCAACCTGCTAAATTTAGCATTTGGAATATTTTAGCCAAGGACTTTTTCCCCTGACCAGTGGAACGCATCTTTTAAAATTTCTTTCAGAGTCCAAGTTATTCTGTACTGATGGAAAGCTCGGCGGATTTTGTTTCTGTGGCGTGTGTGTGTGTGTGTGTGTGTGTGTGTGTGTGTGTGTGTGTGTGTGACTGATCCCTGTGGCCTCCATCTTGCGTGTGTTTTCAGTGTTTAATTTTGGATATTTTTGAGCTTCCACATAAAACGATGACTGCAGTCTTGCCTCTGGGTTAACCAGAGTCAATGAAGCAAATTGATGCTAGAAGTTGCCCGTGTCTCCCTGTATATGTTGAGTCTGTATATGTTGAGTATTTTCAAGCGCATGGGCACTTTTTTCTTCTGCAGGAACCCCAGGTGATAGATTTTAGTGCTTTTCTATAAATAATTTACATGGCTTATCTTTACATATAGGTGGTACTTTTTTACTTAAATATCCATGTGTGTTAAGTACTTTCTCCTCTGCCTTATTTAGTAGGAGTATGTATATATGTCTTTTTTTTTTCAGGTACAGTTTACATTTAATATTACTTTGTCTTACTTTCGGGTATACATCATAGTGGTTAGTTAGACAGTCATGTACTTTACAGAGGGTCCCCCAATATTTCCAGTACTATTCGCCCCCTACAGGAGGAGGGCATCCTAGCGTCTCTCCTGTTTGGTACTGCCCACATTTTGTAGCTGCTTAATAAACGTTGGATAGATGGACGGACAGAGGGATAGTCATGGTCATTTTCCTTAAGCATGTATTGAATTTCTAGTTACATCATAACCTTTGTTCTGCTTGACTTTCCTGGGGTTGCTGGGGTTGACATGTTTTCCTTTATTATCTGATTCTGGTGGAAACAAAAACTCTTCCAACATGAAGGTAGAAGAGTTCTCTGATCAAAATAAATGTCCATTTTCAACTCCAAGCAACGTTTTCTATTTCCAGCTCTCCTGTGGTTTCATTCATGTTAGTAGAAATCCTCCGGGTGGTTGGAACCCCCATCCTGGGGGTGAGGAGGGAAACTGGACTTCAAGTGCCCATTCTGAGAAGGTCCTACATTATCGGCCTTCTCCCTTTGCAGTTTACTTTTCAAAAATGAAAAAGCACTTGAATATTCCCAGGCTTTCAATCAAGATTTTTTTACGGAAGTGTTCTGGGTAGAACGGAGGATTTCATGTTTCCTGCCAATTTCTCTAGGAACTCAATGGTCGTTGTTAAATGTCTGTAAAGGTCTGTGGGACTTGGAGGGAAGCCCTTCCAATGATCTGAAAGTGCAACAGCTGGGACTGACGGGGACTTCGGCTCTTTCTCTTAACTTTGCTCCTTGGTGGCGGGAAACCCGCATGTGCCCCGACGTGTAAGCAAGTTAACAGCACCGTTGGTCGGAGGCCCGGCCGTTTTCCTCCATGTACAAGGGCATTGCTGTGGTGCAAATCCAGAGGCTGGCCACTGCTGACCGCCGCTCTCCTCCCCACAGCCAGTGGTTCAGCGTGCTGAGTCAGGTCCACGCGTCCACGGACCAGGAGATTCGGGAGATGCACGATGAGCAGGCAAACCCGCAAAATGCCGTGGTGAGTGAGCATCCGTGGGGTGGAGGTGATGCCCCGAGGGAGGCGAGGGAGCTGGGAATTTCTAGGCAATCTTTATTTTTAAAGGGACAGTATAGTAATTAAAGATGAAAACAGGAATATTCTGGCTAAAAAATCATACATCAGAACAGAATAAATTATACATTAGAGGTAGTAACAAGTTCCAATTCTTCTGCCTCAAACCATTAAAACAACAACAAAAAATCCCAATTTTTACCAAATCATGAGAGCACATTACACTTTTCTTACCAGGACTTAGTGAATCTTGAATGGTATTCTGTCTTCGTCTGTACGGAGCCATAGAAATCTTGTTTTAGAATAACGTCTTATCTTCTCATAAGAAAAACTTAACGTTAAAGTTTCTTAGCAAACTAAATATAAAATTTAGTGACGGACCTTAGTCTAAATCAGAACATTTGCATTATCGAAAGAAGTGCGTAGACACTCCTCACTGAAGGCACTTCAAGAAAAAGACAGAAAGATTAATTTATAATTTTTTTAATGAGTGAACTGTAGAACCTGCCCTGCCTGGAGGCTGTCCGTACTCACTAAATGCCTTTCTTAGGAGCCTTTTGCTGGCCTGCGTGGAGGGTCGTGATCTGGGGGCATTGAGGTAAAGAGCTCTGTATCTGAATGGTTCTCTCACGCCCTCTGCTTTCTGCCCCATCTGTTCCAGGGCACGCTGGACGTGGGGCTCATCGACTCCGTGTGCGCCTCCGACAGCCCCGACCGGTGAGCTCAGAAGTGACTTTTAACAAAAGCATTTGGTTACCTGCATGCGCTCCCACCTCTCTCTGCTCCTGGGCCACCTTCCTCCTTCTGGGGCCGTGAGCGTTCTCTGAGCCGCACGTTCCCACCGGGGCCACCTCAGCAGTCCACCGTCTTCGTGCTTGGTACCCAGTGTTACATCACCTGAAAGTTTTCCTCTCCGTGTCTCTTTGGGAGTGCTGGGTGAGATCGTGAAAACCTAACGTAGACAGTCCTTTAAAACAATGAAAAACATGTGTAGGAGAAATAGTTTTTATTTGGATACAGCACGAACTCAGGATTCATACAGGAGGAAAATGCCTGTGTAGGAAAACAGTGTTTTAGCACAGTATTCCAGAAAGGGTGTAGCTCCCCTTTCTAAACTTAATGAATTCAAAAGATTTATTTTTTTTTAATTTTTATTGATTTCAGAGAGGAAGGGAGAGGGAGGGAGAGAGAGAGATAGAAACATCAATGCTGAGAATCATTTGATCAGCTGCCTCCTGCACGCCCCCCCCCCCCCCCCCCTGGGGATCGAGCCCACAACCCAGGCATGTGCCCTTGACCAGAATCGAACTCGGGACCCTTCAGTCCACAGGCCAGTGCTCTATTCACTGAGCCACATTAGCTAGGGCTGAATTCAAAAGATTTTGATTGGCATTTATATGTAGAGTATTAATAAATTAAACCACATGCATTTCTTTTCCTTGGCATGCCTGCCTTATCTGCGCCTTCAGAATACATTGGTTTTTAAAGGCATATCGTCTTTGGAGATGGTCTCAGAAGTCCTTGTCCCAGTGACCTCTGCCTTTATCTTCTCTGGTTTTCTTTGCTGTTTGTGAATTCTGAGTAAGAATCAAATCAGCTCCTACCTTCAGCAACAGCTTTAGAACGTGAAATGTATTCAAATTGACCACAAAACTAGTGTCCACTGGGCAGCATTAGAGTTTTGGAGCGTCCATCGCCCCGTTGATGAAGGCTCTCCTGGACCATGCGTCCTTGTTTGAAGGACCATACGTCCTTCACCCTGCGCCTTCCCACACCTGGCTCAGGAACCTGCCACGCGTGTGTCAGGCCTGTCACTACCCAGAGCCCACATTCTTACTCTGACGGTGGCATTCCTGCCTCATCAGTGTCTGTCTGCTCCCAGCCCTTCACTCCCTCCGGTGGGGCGCGCAAACCATGCTTAGAACTTCCGTCTCTGCTCCGGCTTCCTCCTCCTCAACTGCCCACCTTTCTCCCTTCCCAACTATAGACAGATCTTTATTGCTGAGGAGCACCTGTCTTTTTCTGCCTACTACACTCCTGCTAATCTTCCTTCCTTTTCCTTGAACTTTCGCTGCACTTGAACTTGCAAGAGAGGCAGTCCCTAGCTGACACGGTCAGATAGAGGAATTGGTATGAGCAAGGACCTGTGAGAGGCTCAAGGCGCTGAGGGGGAAAAAGTAAATTTCCATTATTATGCGACCCCTGACTGGGAAAGGAGCCCTTGTTAGATTGCTTTGAAAACGGGCCCAGGTGGCTCTTTGTACCCGGCATAACGAAGTGTCTAAGATATTCCGTTTACCCCTTTTTACTGATCTTCTTCTATTACCGGTGTCTGACATTTCATTACCGACCCACAGAAATATTATCCAAGGAAGGACCCAGAGGCAGAAAGAAATTTACTTTGGAGAGGCATCAAAACAAAATTTTCCCCTTCGGTCACCTTAGGTAGCCTTCCCGGAACCGAGTTGCATCTGGAAAGTTTTGCGTGAAGACATGTGTTCCCTTCCAGGGCCCTCAGAACGTGTCGCTCCAAGTGAAAAGGCTAATGATGCATAAAATAAGTCCTGCGGAAATGAGCAAGGCTTGCCGTCCTTACCGTAAAACACAAATAGCACGGCCGTTTCTATCCCCGTTGACCCATAAGCCCGGAGAAAGGCATTCAGTCCTGGTTCACACAGAGGTGATGCTCACCGTCGAGCTAAGAGGCTTTGCTCCCTTCTCGCCCTGTCGCTCAGGCCCAATTCGTTTGTGATCATCACGGCCAACCGGGTCCTGCACTGCAACGCCGACACGCCGGAGGAGATGCACCACTGGATCACGCTGCTGCAGCGGTCCAAGGGCGACACCCGGGTGGAGGGCCAGGAATTCATCGTCAGAGGTGACTGCCCGCGACGCTTTCCTTTTCACGGACTCCTGCTCTCATGTGCATGGATGTCTGCACTGTTTCCATGTTGAGCAGCTTTTCCAAGTCATTTACTTGCTAAAGATAAGACAGAAATGATCACTTTCATTTCTAGCAAATCATTTGTAAGCATCGTGCTGATAATTACCTGGTATTTGGCGTTTCTCTTCCTGGTTCTCGATTTACACTCTCCTCTTGCTCTCCAGGGTGGTTGCACAAAGAAGTCAAGAACAGCCCAAAGATGTCTTCGCTGAAGCTGAAGAAGCGGTGGTTTGTGCTCACCCACAACTCCTTGGATTACTACAAGAGCTCGGAGAAGAATGCTCTGAAGCTGGGCACCCTGGTCCTCAACAGCCTCTGCTCGGTCGTCCCCCCGGACGAGAAGGTTTTCAAAGAGACAGGTAACTGGGGCCGTGTGCTCACAGCAAGTGGGGCCCAAAACAGCCGCATCAGCTCATAAGAGTTCTGGGTCTGCTCAGGGCAAAGGAATGAGATCCTACCAAGAGCATGTGCTTTTTTTTTTTTCCTCTAAAAGAAGCTCTTCTCTGGCTGACTTACCTTCCGAGGCTGCCTGTGCTTAGCTATGTGAGCACTTAATATTTAAACCATCGTAAAGAGGTCTTGATTGATGGAGTTGCAGAAAGAGTCTTCTAAGGACGGGAACATGTTAAGCCGATGAAGATTGTCCTATAGGAAGCTTTATTTTTATTTGCTTGAGTTTCATTGTTTTTATCATTGTGCCACGAGAGTCAGAATGCAATCTGAAAAAAGGCAAATCCTGCCAGTGAGCGTAACTTAAATAAAATAGAGGGTAAGCTTAGTTTTTTTCTTTTCTTTTCAGTATTATACAAAATAGCTCTAGGCTTATTTTGATTTTTGTTGCTAGGTGTGATTTTGTGCTCCTTTAAAAATATAGCTATTCCATGTAAAAAATACTGGTATGTTTTTGGTTAGTTACTCTATTCCAAATGACAGCTTGTTTTGAGCTCAGAAACGGCTTACGTATTAGCACAGGTGTTTTCAGGGGCGAGTCTGAGAAGGGAGAGGAGAACAGGAGGGAGAAGGAGAAAGCTGTGGGCAGCGTTTTCTCTCTAGTCCAAGAGCCATGAGAGGGGCTTAGTTTATGCGTTTTTCATCCAAATCAAATGTTACACTTTGCACATTGAATTCTTGGTTTATTAGTTTATGTTTGTCTTCCTCTCTCACTGTGAACTCCTCCTGCCTTTTGGATACCTAGGTGCCCAGTGCAGGGCCAGGCACCTGTACGAGTTCAGCATTGACTATTGAATTAAGCAATTAAAGGGGCTCAGGTGGAGGTGGCGTAGGCTGGACTCCTGCGACTCTGATGCAGGAGCGTGGCCTTGGTCGCAGAGGTCAGCGCTGACGTGTGTGCGATGCATCTGTTACAGGCTACTGGAACGTCACCGTGTACGGACGCAAGCACTGCTATCGCCTCTACACGAAGCTGCTCAACGAGGCCACCAGGTGGTCCAGCGCCATTCAGAATGTGACGGACACCAAGGCCCCCATCGACACGCCCACCCAGCAGCTGATTCAGGACATCAAGGTAGGGCGGATCCGAGCCCACCCCGGTGGTTCAGAGTCGCTCCCAGATTGTCATCTTCAGGACCTCAAGGCGTCAGCGTTAGTCGAGCTCCATTTTTATTCTGTAATCAGAGCTAACGCTTGGTAAATTTTGTGTTTGCGTAGCCCTGCCTTTAGGAGTCTAAATGTGAGATTTTAGGCGAAGTTTTATGCTGAAATATTTAATCTCTAAGGGGTGTTTGATGTTGCTGCTGAGGCAGACCTGACTCCTGGGTTCAAGGCAGAGGGACAGTGGTCTGTGGTTTGGAGTTAGGTTCCCCATCCCAGTGGCATGGATTGCGTTGGGAACGACATGCTATGCCAAACGACTTCAGCCCTGAGTTGGGGACCTTCTAGGAGTAACACGATAATTCTTCTCTTAACTATGTACAGTTTCTAGACCGCACAGGTGGAGTCACAGAGAGCCCGGGTTGGTCTAGAAAACTTGGAAACTGTACCAGGGGCCCCTAAACTCACAAAAGCTCCTGTCCCCAGACCAACAGTGACCGTGTTAAATGGCCATTTCCTGTGTGTAAAGATGAGCTGCTCAGTAACTGTGTGTTGAATGAGTGAACACACAATTGAATGGCCGTGGTGCCTGAGGATTACTGCGCTCTTAATCCTGGGAGGGAAACAGACATGGGGTATTTGGGTTGTATTGCTCACTCAGCTGGTCAGTCCCTGGTGCAGAGCCAGGTCAAAGGAATTGTTTTTACCGCTATTCCTCCATGGTATCCATGTAGACAGATTCCCAACACGAAGGAAGGAGCTGGAGCTGATTCTAAAATGATAGTGAGACGGGTATTTACTTACTGATTAGCTGGCCCGGCTGGAGTGGCTCAGTTGGTTGAGCTTCATGCTGTGCGCCAAAAGGTTGCCAGTTTGATTCTGGGTCAGGGCACATAATTGGGTTGCGGGTTCAATCCCCAGTCAGAGCACATATGGAAGGCAGCCAGTTGATGTTTCTCTCTCACATCAATGATGTTTCTCTCTCTCCTCTCTCTATTTCTCTCTCTCTCTCCCCCTTCTCTCTATCTCAAGTGAGGATTTTGAAAACAAGGAAATTAGCACATTGGATGGAGGAGGCAAACTCAGCTTTTGCACATGTGGAAAAGGGTCTCATGTCAGTAGTATGTTAATGTCCCACCAAATTCAAGTCAGCCTCTTGGTATCAAAGTTATATGTTTCCTGGGTGTTGGAAGCTAAATTCCACCCAGTGTGTTATTATCCAAGACTCTGCAAAGCTGTCTGTGGAGCCCAGGATGCTGGATACTAATAACTTTATTTCTAGCTTTAAAATTTTTTTTTTGAAGCTTTCTTTTGAGATCGGAGTAAAAAAAATGCACATATCAGCTGAACTTTCTCTTCTAAGGTTTATCTAGTCTTACAGTCTCTTAATCAATTTGAAATCAGGCATTCAAAGAGTATTAGAATTTTCCAAATGTGAAAACGTGCTTTTCAAAAAACTAGACAAGCTGCCCTAATTAAGTCCATACCACTTTATTTTTAAGTAAGTAAAGTTTTTCCTACTTTTAATCGAGTATTACTGACAAAGTTTCATAGTGGAAATGGAATTACCAGGGTAGAGTGACTCATTGACTCTCCTCCAACTCTTCTGTGTATTTAAAGTCATAAAAGTAATTGGCTTTTCGCATCCCATATGAACATTTTAGGAGCATAAATACGTGGTGAATTTCTGTGAGCAGATCTCTTAAATTTTAGGAGCGAGAGAGAAGGCAGGCACATGGAAAGACAGTCTCACTATACCTGTAGCTTTTGGGTAGAGAGAGAATATAGGAGACAAATTAAAGAACTAGCAAAATGCATTTTAAAATGAATTAAAGGTAAAGGTACATGGTTTGGCTAAGCGACAGCTAAATAATTAGCAAGAGAACTTTAAATTTATTTTTTAAGTCTGCATCATTTCAGGGGGAAACTTTTAAATAACGTGGGAGAATATATGCGAATGAAACGAAGAGCAAGAGCGGTGTAAGACAACGTGTGGTTGTGGCTTGTGTGCAGACACAGACTGGGGTCTCTTCGGGCCTCCAGTTACTGATGCTGGGTTCCCCCCACCACCCCGGGTGTGCTGGACGGTGTAGACTTTGGAAACACATTGGTGTGTAGGAGAACACAGGCGCAGTGATGTTTCTTGCCATGCGTTGGCTTGCTTTCTGTAACGGCCCCTTTGCTTCCCAGGAGAACTGCCTGAACTCGGACGTCGTGGAGCAGATTTACAAGCGGAACCCCATCCTCCGGCACACCCACCACCCGCTGCACTCCCCGCTGCTGCCCCTGCCCTACGGAGACATCAACCTCAACCGTGAGTCCCCGTGCCACCCACTCCCGGCACTGGTCCTGCTTTCCCCGTTAACTCCCGCGCTGTAGCAGCACCTCGTGGTTGCAGTGGTGCGAGGACTGTTGTACTAGAGGGAAAAACTTGAAAGGAATCTGAAAATGCCAACACTCCCGTCCACGCACTCAGTCACCTTAATATCACCAAGAACAGATGCTACAGTCTTCGTTCCGATTATGGAACCAATTGGCAACAGACCAACTTTTTAAGTAAGAATTTTGTACGATAAAGTGATTGAATTACATAACAAGACAGTTATGTGATTATATAATTCATAAACAGTTGTGACTTACAGAACATAACTTGCCCCTGTAGTTTTTATTATTATTGATTTTAGAGAAATGGAGGGAAGGGGGGAGAGAGAGAGAGAGACATTGATCATTTGCTTCCTGCACGTGCCCCAACTGGGGATTGACCTGCAACCTGGGTATGTGCCCTGACTGGGAATCGAACGAACCCATGTACAGGACGATGCTCCAACCAACTGAGCCACCCAGCCAGGGCACCCTTCTGTGTTTTAACAGCTTTTTCCACCCGATTCAAAGTTACAGAGACTGGTGAGCACTGTGTCATGGCGTAGCTGTCTGTCCCCGCTCCTTCCTCTCACCTGCTGCTCACGTCGTCCTTCTTGGACCCCCTGGTGTGACCCCTGTTGGTTTGCTTTCCCCAGTGCTCAAGGACAAAGGCTACACCACCCTGCAGGATGAAGCCATCAAGATCTTCAACTCCCTGCAGCAGCTGGAGTCCATGTCCGACCCCATCCCCATCATCCAGGGCATCCTCCAGACGGGGCACGACCTGCGCCCGCTGCGCGACGAGCTGTACTGCCAGCTCATCAAGCAGACCAACAAGGTGCCGCACCCGGGCAGCGCCGGCAACCTGTGCAGCTGGCAGATCCTGACGTGCCTGAGCTGCGCCTTCCTGCCCAGCCGGGGCATCCTCAAGTACCTCAAGTTCCACCTGAAAAGGTATGAGCTGAAGACAGATACCGCATTTCACGACCGTGTGGGATCTGAAAAACAAAATAAACAAGCAAAACAGAGACAGAGGCATAGACACAGACGGTTGCCAGAAAAGGGGGGCAGGGGGATGGCTGGGTGACAAAGGTGAAGGGATTGAGAAGTACAGATGGGTAGTTACACAGCAGTCAGGGGATGTAAAGTACAGCCTAGGAAATATAGTCACTAATATTGTGATAATTATAAATGGTGTTAGGTGCGTACCGGACTTACGGGGGGCGGGGGGCGGCAGTAGGGAATCACTTTGTAAGGTATATAAATGTCTAACTACTAAGCTGTACTTCTGAAACGAATAAAACATTGATGTGTACTATAATTTAAACATTTAAAAATGATTTTCAATGAGGAAAAAGTTTGAGATGGCCTGGGCAGAGCTGTTCACGCAGGTGGTGTGATGGACTGTGGTTCGGATCCAGAGGACCTCGACCTAGTGGGGTCAGCGACTCCGGGTCAGACGGGTGGGTCGCTGATGTGAGCTCAGAGGGAGCACAGATAGCATTCGTCTCTCGAAGCCGCCAAGGCTGTGTCAGGGACCAGGCCACCTTCAGGGTAGTTCCCAACGTGTCGGAGGACATTGGATCCATTTAATTACTACAGCCATAAAGAGATAGAAAGCCCCCAAACTTAGGTACTCATTCCAGATGAAACACTGGTAGAAACAGCCTGGTTCAGATCCTGATTAACGGTGGAAAACCATTTTCACAGGACAGTCCGAGGCAGGGCTCTCAAGTGCAACGGCCCTGCTGAGGTGGAAGTTCTTCCAGGCAATCACTGGCTTTTGGGGTTGTTGTTGTTGTTGTTTGTATTTAAACTGAACCTGCACAGGCTGTGCTGGGAAGTGTCTGGTGTTTGCTCCATTCAACACCAGGTGCCTGCCCGCCACCTCGAAGCAGCCCGGCTGCCAGCCGCCAGCCGCCCCCAGTCTGGCAATTAACAGTTGGTACTTGTCTCCTAGGATACGAGAACAGTTTCCAGGAACCGAGATGGAAAAATACGCCCTCTTCATTTACGAATCTCTTAAGAAAACCAAGTGCAGAGAGTTTGTGCCTTCCCGCGATGAAATAGAAGCTCTGATCCACAGGCAGGAAATGACGTCCATGGTGTACTGCCACGGCGGGGGCTCCTGCAAGATCACCATTAACTCCCACACCACGGCCGGGGAGGTGAGGGCCGCCCCGCCTGGCATCCGTGTGATGCCTGATGCTGACTTGCTTCAGTCAGGAAAGTGGTGCACAGTCAGATCGGCTGTCGTGCCAGGTTGTGATTCGCATAGTGTGGCTGCTCAGTAAACACGGAAACAAACGTAACCTGCAACCAACCACAGTGTAAAGAGATAAAAATGGGTTTTGAAGCTGAGTAGAGACACCAAATCAAAGTGCCCGTGTATCTGAGACAGTCCCAGTCCTGCTGATCTGACAAGCAGTGGCGTGTCTCGTAGAGATTGCCACCCTGACTCGGGCTGTCCACTATGGCAAGGGTATCTATCACACTTCTGCAATAAGGTGCTGATATTTCCACACGAATATCTAGAATATTCACTCAAGTGAACACCTTTTCTTTTCTTTGTTTTTTTTCTCTCTCTCCTTTAACATTTAAGTAAAGGCTGAAATTGTCTTGTGTAGAAGATACATCAGTGGAAGTCACTG
This sequence comes from Cnephaeus nilssonii, assembly GCF_951640355.1. Classification (NCBI taxonomy): domain Eukaryota; kingdom Metazoa; phylum Chordata; class Mammalia; order Chiroptera; family Vespertilionidae; genus Cnephaeus; species Cnephaeus nilssonii. The sequence goes on from NC_137073.1 coordinate 98,628,840, forward strand.
TTGTATCTTGCAGGTTTTTTGTTTTTTTTTGTATTTTTTAATTTTTATAAGCATTTGAGCCAAACTGATGACATGTTGGGGACCAAGATTACTTTCTCTCTCTCTCTCTCTGTCTCTCTGTCTCTCTCTCTCTCTCTCTCTCTCTCTCTCTCTCTCTCTCTCGGAGTTTTTGAAGCACAGGGCTTCCGTTTTCATGCGCTTTTTCTCCTTGTATGGGTTTTTAAGACATTGGCCCAACATCTGCCCCTACCTGTGTGTTTTTTTTGCCAAGAAAGAGCTAATAAAACTGGTTTCAAGAGAACAAAAGAGAAACGGCACCTTTGGAATTCTGGGTGGGCACACAGGACAGTTTTGGGAGGCTCTTTGGACCCTCACTTGCTGGCTGCTCCCTCTGAGTTCCCAGGAAGGCACATTCTAGAAGCACAGCTCTGGGCGCTGACGGCCTCGGCGTGTCTTCCAGGTGGTGGAGAAGCTGATCAGGGGCCTGGCCATGGAGGACAGCAGGAACATGTTTGCCCTGTTCGAGTCCAACGGACACGTCGACAAGGCCATCGAGAGCCGGACCATCGTCGCCGATGTGCTAGCAAAGTTTGAAAAGTAAGTTCCTTCTCCCTGAAGTGCCAGCTGAGTAACTAAAAGCAACTAAGAACAAGAGTGGGGGACTTGAACTTCATTTCCAGCCTCCGAGTGCACTGGAGTTTGTTTTATTTTACCTGTGTTGATGCTTACTTGGCTTTTCATCTCTGCGGGCTGATTTTTTGATTCCTAGATAAAGCCACTGTCTGAGGCATGGTTCAGTTTGTCATTGTTCCTTTGCCCCATCCCTTCCGTCCCCTCTTTTACTCATTGCCTTGGGATTCCTGGTTCGTAGGTTTTCACTTGTTCATTAGCTTTGAAACAGAGCTAGTAGACACAAGCCAACTTAGAACTCTTTATATCTCTCTTGGAACTCTATAATTTTGATCTGTGCCTCTTATATCCCTTTAATGGCAGAAAAGAATATTCCTGCTCCATATGAACACAGCCTCCGTAATATTCATGTCAATTTGTATAAATGTTGTAGTTTATTTAAGGGTTGGGAATGAAGAAATCGCCTTGGTTTCTTTCCTTTCTGTGGATTCAGCATACTGCTTAGCTGGCACTAACTGGACTGGGGCACTCGAAAAATATTTGTTAGCACAATTTAATTGAAGGCTGCCTGTTTGCTATGTTCAAGTGAGACCTGGACAAAAGTATGGCTTCCAGCTCTGGTTCAGTAGAAATCACGAGGGTCTCTGATACACCTCACTCTTATATTTTCTCGCTCTCGCCATCCTCATCTCTGCCCGCTCGGCTATCTGAGCGTAGACAGGACCTCTGCATCCTCACAGAGAATGAACCGTGTACGGTCAGCTCCCAGTGGGTCACCCAAGGCCTGCTTCCGTTTTGCTTCCTGAGTCTCTCTTGACTTCTGTCTGTAGGCTGGCTGCCACCTCCGAGGTGGGCGACCTGCCCTGGAAATTCTACTTCAAGCTTTACTGCTTCCTGGACACGGACAATGTGCCGAAAGACAGCGTGGAATTCGCGTTTATGTTTGAACAGGTAAAGGAACATTTTTGTAAATATTTTTTTTTTTTATTGCTTTCAGAGGAGAAGGGAGAGGGAGAGAGAGAGAGAAAAACATCAATGACGAGAGAGAATCATTGATGGGCTGCCTCCTGCACGCCCCCTACTGGGGATCCAGCCTGCAACCCAGGCATATGCCCTGACTGGTAATTGAACTGGGACCTTCTGGTTCATTGGTCGATGCTCAACCACGGCTGGTCTAAAAGGAACTTTTAGACACAGATTCCTTTATCAGAGAGCAGGGGTGAAACCCATTACTACTACCTTTGTAAATTAACTGCTAATCCTTAGAAATTCGACATGGCCGTCAACTTCCCCGCATGGAGAGGGTCGGCTGCTTGTAGATGAAACTTATGCCCATTTTAGTTGAACTCCTGTGCCAGGAACTGCTCTAGTTGGGCTGAGAGACAATCGGGAATAAAATAAACGTGTTAGATGGTATCCGTGCTGGGGAAGCAGCGAAGCGGGGTCAGGGTACCGTTTTCAGGGAAGGTGACATTTGAGAGAAATCTGATGGAGGAGGGCGTGAGCCAGGCGGGCATCCTGCGCCTGCCCCTAACGCTGTGACCGCTCCTTCCAGGCCCATGAAGCTGTCATCCACGGCCACTACCCGGCCCCCGAAGAAAACCTCCAGGTGCTCGCGGCCCTGCGGCTGCAGTACCTGCAGGGGGACTACTCGCTGCACAGCACCGTCCCGCCCCTCGAGGAGGTGTACTCCCTGCAGAGGCTCAAGGCCCGCATCAGCCAGGCCACCAAAAGCTGCGCCCCGTGTGAGCGGCAGCGGCGGACCAGCTTCCTGGAGGGCACGCTCAGGCGGAGCTTCCGTACGGGCACGGGCGCCGTGGTCCGGCAGAGGGCGGAGGAGGAGCAGATGCTGGACATGTGGATCAAGGAAGAGGTCTCCTCTGCTCGCGCCAGCATCATCGACAAGTGGAAGAAGTTTCAGGGGATGAGCCAGGAGCAGGCCATGGCCAAGTACATGGCCGTGATCAAGGAGTGGCCTGGCTATGGGTCCACGCTCTTTGACGTGGAGGTGAGAACCCGCTGTTGGGCGGGTGCGCGGGCAATGGCTGCTTCGGGGACCAGGCTGTGTCCGAGGACATAGGTCAGTGCGCCCATGGCCAAGTGCGCACGGAGGGAGGATGGGTCGGAACACTGCTCCCTCTTTTCTTAAAGCACCCAAATTTTACTCTTAACACCCACCCACTAAAGGGTTTTTTTTTTTCCCTTCTTTATAGTAAATGCTTTTTTAATAATATGAGTGAGTGAAAAATTAAGATGTCACCTATTCTGAAATAACTTCTTAATTATGGAAGCTACAGATCCAATAAAAAGTGCTGGTAGAAATGCATTGTAAAATTAAAAAAAAATAGAACTATGTATTTAAAACTTCAGATATACTTGGATTATTTTACCTTTTTCCCCCCCATGACTATTTTTAGGGAAGAATTTCTGTTTCATAATTGGAATCTAGCCATTAAATTTTTCTGTTTTGTTAAAGTAGACCATTTATTTAAAAAAAAAAAATCTTACTGATGGTTTAGATCCAGGCTTGGCCAACTGCAACCTGAGGGCCAAACCATGCCTGCCTCTTTTTTTTTTTTTTTAAATAAAGTTTTATGGGAACACACTCATGTTCATTCCTTTATATATCTTTGGACACTTTCACATTAAAGTGGCAGAACTGAGTGGCTGTGGGAGAGACCATGTGGCCAATAAGCCTGAAATATTTACTGTCTGTCCCTTAACATAAGCTTACCAGTCCCAGGTCCAGATGGGCTTCCGTTTTTCCTTATCACAATTCAGGATGTTATCTGATAACCTCTAAGTGAGAGTGTAAACATCTACAGATTGATTTTGTATTTCAAGATCCCTTCATGGCTTTTCATGGGATGCTGTCTTTGGGTTGGTTGGTTGGTTGGTTGGTTGGTTGCATTATATTGGTTTCTGAGTATAAATCAGATGCTTTGTCCAAGTGGCTGCTCTTGGTGTCACTCGTGTGTGTGCTGGAGCCACTGTACTGGTTCAGATCAGCCCGTGTTGTTTTCCCTGCGCTGGGGCTCTCTTTTCCTCCCCTGATCCCTGCGGGGAAGTCTGTCATTACCCAGTGAGATCGGCCACTGCCACACAGCAGGTCACCGCTGCTCCCTGTCAGGACACGTGTTGTTCACAAGGAGCCAAAACTGTTCAGCACAGAATGATGTAAAGAATTTCCCTCTGTGATCCTAGATTTTGTCAGAGAGATGCCATTCCTCGTGATTCCGTTCCCTGGCATACATGTGCATTGCATGTGTTCTGTATTCTGTGCAGAGGCTGGCCTGAAAGCCTGTCTCGTTTTCTGGGTGCTGTGCTTCTAATTGCTTCCTGATCTAACCCTAACACTGACTCTCGTCCCCAGTGCAAGGAAGGTGGCTTCCCTCAGGACCTGTGGTTGGGCGTCAGCGCAGACGCTGTCTCCGTCTACAAGCGTGGGGAGGGGAGACCCTTAGAAGTCTTCCAGTATGAACACATCCTCTCTTTTGGGGCCCCCCTGGCCAACACGTACAAGATCGTGGTGGATGAGCGGGAGCTGCTCTTTGAAACCAGCGAGGTAAGAGGCAAACCATGGCCTTAAAAAAAATAGAAAAACAATGCACCATTTCCTGATGCCTGTGACCAAGTAGTTTTATTTGAATATTTCTCACTAAGGCATAGGAAAACACAGTGTGATGGTCCCTACCCAGCTTCAGGTTCCTCCCAGGCTGAAATCTGATCATCCCAAATTTCTTCTGTATGCCTCTGCAACAGAGAAACCTGGTTCCCTTGTATCAGGGTGGAAAGGAAGAGAGAGAGAAATGATACGGATGTTCAAGAAGAAAACACCGTTTGGCGATAGAGTCTTGTGAAGATTAGTGGATGCTGATGGCAGCGAGTAATAGCAGTAACACTCGTCTCTGTGGTGTCCACGGAGCAGGAGCAAGCCAGAGATGTGGCCATCCTGGGCAGAGCTAATTCTGGCTCACAGAGTCATCAAAAACGCCTGAAATATGTGTGCTGTCCGCTCCAAAGCTTACACTGTAATAATAATGACGATGATACAAGAAGCCTATTGAAGTCTCCACATAGGAAGCTGCCTACAAGTGGAGGCAGGGAATGGAGATGAATCCCCGCTGCCAGTCTGGCTGTTAAGTGCTGGAGAGGAGGGGCTAGAAGGAGCAGTCAGGCCAAGGATGTGGTGCTGGAGCTAGAGGAGGCCGACCTGAGATGGAGAGAGGTGTGGGGGCCATTGCCTAGGGCAGTGGTCGGCAAACTCATTAGTCAACAGAGCCAAATATCAACAGTACAACGACTGAAATTTCTTTTGAGAGCCAAATTTTTTAAACTTAAATTTCTTCTAACACCACTTCTTCAAAATAGACTCGCCCAGGCCGTGGTATTTTGTGGAAGAGCCACACTCAAGGGGCCAAAGAGCCGCATATGGCTCGCGAGCCGCGGTTTGCCGACCACGGGCCTAGGGGATCTCGGGTGCTAGGCTGCAGGGTTTGGTCGACTCCACTGGATAGCAGGGAACTGCTCTGAGATCTTTGTGCATGAAGTAAGGACAGTGATGACAAGCAGTGATGTGGGAGGGGATTGGTTGGCAGGAAAGAGAGAACTGGGAAGTGGAAGCCAGTTAGGATGTCTTAGCAGGGATCCAGGCCAGCCTTGAGAAGCGATGGGCCAAAGGGGGTGGGAGGTGCTAATTCGAGGTTGCACAGGCCTGGAGCAGAGCTGGCCGCCTGCCGCTCTCTGCCCATCCCTGAGAGTCTCAGTTCTGTTTTCTCAGTTGCACCATGGGGCGTTGACTCAAACTATACGGTCCAGCCTTTCACAGCCATGATTGTGGGCTCTGTCATTCACCCTTCCTTTAAGTGGGTAGAGAAATCCCAGCCTAGTGATACCAACTTTAGCATCATCGGGTTTGTTCCTTTGTTTTTAATATGCAAAGTCCGACAATTTCACATTAAGCAAAATTGTCGTTTTTGCATGCAAGAACCACCAGGTGGTGCACACTGTTTGGAAAAGCCACAGTTCCCCTGCTCCCTGACTAGGAATAGGTAAAAGCAGGTAAACGTGTGGCTTCGTACAAAACTTGAGCTGTGGATTTGCACAGCCGGCTGCTGGTGGCCTTTCCTGGGAGGACATGTGGTTGTTGGGCTGGGCCCGCTGGCCCGGCAGAGACCCGTGACCCTGTGCCGATCTGCTTCCCGCGCAGGTGGTGGACGTGGCCAAGCTCATGAAAGCCTACATCAGCATGATCGTGAAGAAGCGCTACAGCACCTCGCGCTCCGTCAGCAGCCAGGGCAGCTCCAGGTGAACCCCGGCGGGAGTCCGTGTGTCTTCAGTCTCTGAACATGCCCCGCTCTGGCCTGGGCCGGCCCCTGCGTGCCAAGCCCAGGGCAGAGCTGCCGGGCCCTCTGGGAGCCTCCGGAAGGGAGGTGTCCCCGAGGGACCTTTCGCCCCGTCCACTTCAGTGATCATGTATGAAGCTGTCAACCTTAACCCGATTTCCAAAGCTTTACTACTCTTAGATGACACATGCCTTAACAGAGAGAGAGGAAACATACCCGCGCTACCGCCAAAGCAGCCAGAAGTGCCTTAACTCGTGGAGCAACACTAACGGACCTTCACTGTGCTACTGAGGGGACTGCTCCCCAGCTTGTTGGGGAGACCGGCAAAGCCTGGAAGTGGGGGGGCATTTATCCATCAACTATGCACTAACCTCCCCGCCTGATTTCCCGCCTTTGAGGGAAGGTGAGGGAGTGGGGAGGGGGACAGGGAGCGCAAGGGGACGGTGTATTTTAGTCGGAGTGCTGCTGGCAGCCTTCCCGGAAGACGCGTATTAACTTTTTTTTCTTGGTTTCGTCTTTTAAGTCTATGTGCTTGCTTGTGCATGCATGTTGTTCATAAACCCATCACTTTAATCGTTGTCTCAAGAGTATTAAAAGCAAAGGGAAAAAAGGAAGTGCAATGGTGTAAACAGTCTGTCTGTATATTTTAATAGTTCAGAGTTATAGTCTCCAGTTTTTACTTTATAAGGTGGTGATATTAACAAACCGAATCCCGGATTTCCCCCCCGTCTTTGCTGTATTTCAAAAGCCGCATTTGGACTCAGTTTTGTTATTCATGCAGCGAAGTCTGCATTCTGTGTCTGCTGTGTTATAAACAGATATGCAGCCTGCAAATAACTGTATTTATAAACCACTCTTAAACAGCTGGCTCCAGGGCTGTTTTTAGAACCATATGAAGTCTTTTTGGAGTCTTGAGTTTCTAAAAGATTTAAGTTAAAAAAAAATGTTTTCTTTGAAAGTTAGCTCGTATGGCTCCGGGTAGATCACAGTATAACCACGTTGAATACGGGGAGAAGGGCTGTACTCCCCAGGGGTGAACTACGTGTGCAAGTCTTTAAAGGACCCTGACATTAAATGCTGAGGCTTTAGTATAATACACAGATTTTATCTCAAGTTTATGATGGTGGTCTGAAAAGGCGCCTGTAAATAAATCATCATTTCTGACCAGGAGAAAAATAATCTGGTCTTGGACTTTTATTTTCATATGGAAAAGTTGTAAAGCCTTAGGCCAATTAAGTCTACCCACAAAGAAAAAAATAATGCCTTATCCCCTGTGGACAGCCATGTTAAAGTGAAATCATCGTTTGCTGGCTGCAAGCAAGTCTGACAATAAAAGATATTAATTAGCTGATGTACAGTGTGCTTTCTTTATCCGAGCGGCTCTCAATTCATATGGGGTCTTGTGTGTTTTTTTGTGTTGGTTTGGGTTTAAGGCTTTGGGCTTCAGGGTGTCTCAGCTGTGTGTTCAATGCCCTTGATCACTGGTCTGAAAACAGACATGTAGACGTCTCGACTGCTCTTGTAGGCACGGAGCATGACTCCAAGAAGGTAAAAGCAGGGTTCGAGGAAATCACAGGTGAAGGGCGGGCGGTGGACCCTGAGCTGGTCTGGCAATATGGCAAAGGAGAAGGAGGGCCCCGACGGAGTACAAGCGCAGGGGTGGAGGTGCAGATGGCATGCAGCAGGCGTCAGGGCCATGCTGCGGTTCGTTGCCCTGGCCCCAAGTAGCATCTTCGTTGATCTCACATGATTCCACCTTTGTGCCCTCCAGCCCCCCATAAATGCTATTCTCCATAGACCAGACGCCCAAAGGGATCTTTATAAACCACAAATCCAAATATATGCCTCTCCCACTCAAAACTATTCCTCTCTCTCCAAAATGGTAATCTGTACCACAGTACCCTGTGTTTTCTGCCCTGGCTGCCTCCACCCTGGTTTCCTGCCACTCCACCTCCCTCCTCCTTCAGCCAGACTGACTGACTCAACAGCACACACTGTCATTTCATCCTTATTTTATCAGCCCCCCAAACTGGGGTATTAGCCGCCCAGCAGTGAGGATGGTAACTGATGTCTCCTGGCAAAACCCGGTGACTGTACTCAAGAAGACGAGAGCGGTAATTCCCCGGAACCTGGAGCTCCGGCAGCGATGCGCTGGTAAGTGTTCATCAGGGGTTCTCCGGGGGGAAACAGTCCTGCTTCGTAGTGTTTGCTGGTTGTCGTGGTGACAGTGTTCCCGCCATGGCTCATTTCAAGCTCCAAGGAGACGTGAGTGTGTGCAGAGTTGGAACAAGATGTGTGGTCGGACCCGTCGCTGGTGGGAGCTTGGCCTTGCACACCACTGAAAGGTCGCATCAATAAGTAATTTTTCAATTAAAAAAAAAAGTCATCTTCAGAGGAAAATGTCTTAAGTAAAAAACCTCAGAAGTAAAAAAGACACTCAGAAAGCTTTAAGTACTTTGAGTGGGGAGGAAAGTTACATGAGAAAATTGAAGGGGTTTCAACAAGTATATACTTGGTTCCTATCTTTAGTTTTCCCAGGGACTTTGTTTTCTCTTTCAAGTAATAACAGGATTACAGTTGATTTGCAGCTTGAGATATAAACAGGGTCTGTTACCCCTGAGGCACCCAGATGTTTGCTTGGTGGGAACCGGTTGCCTGATTAGAGTTCTCATGATTCCTCATGACCCACCAGAAAAGAAAACGGGTAATTCCTGTAACTTTTTATCTCTTGGGGGAATTGTTCTCTATAAGTTTACTTTATAACTTGACATTGAAATTTAATAGGCCTCGTTATTTGAGATGACTCCAAGGATCGACACCAACCATAACAATTTAACTTTTACTAAATATTTACTAAATTCTTGCTGTTCAGATTTTTAAAATATATATTTCTGTAGGGTTTGCAAATGAACCATAAGAACTGTCTTAAGTTGCTTAGAGCCTCATTGGGGGTAAAAGATAATAAATATATGAAACTAGAAGTTGATTGTGTCACAGCATACGTGCTGAAGGAGGGTCCAGAAAGCAAGAGTGCAAGGAGGAGAGTTCAAAGGAGAATTCTGCGCTAAAACAAAACACAACACTAACGCAGATTTGTAGTGTGAGCACATGCCAGTGGCACAAATGAATGAAGAAAATCCATGAGTCAAAAATGAACAGAATGTGGATTCCTAAGTATTACTTCTTACACTGCCACGTGTTTTCCTTTGACCATCTCTCCATTGTGGCCAGCGGCATTAATTACCATTTGCTCAGCACACATTATGTTTCAGGCTGTCCCCGGGGTGGTATTACCATCATTATTTCATTGTGTCCTCACGGTAAGCATGATGTAGGTGCTAACACACCTACTGTTCATAGCTTTTTGAGATTTAGAAAATTTAACTTGCTGTGACAGCTTCGCTGTGTAACAAATCACTCCAAAATCCAGTGGCTAAAGCAACAAGCATGTTAATTCTCTAGGTTGTCTGTTTGAGCTGGGCTCAGCCGGGCATTCAACTCCAGTTCAGCTGCGGCCAGGTCAACTATGTTGACCTTGACTTGGCTTTCTCATGTGCCTAGGGCAGTGGTCGGCAAACCGCGACTCGTGAGCTACATGCGAGCCACGGTTTGCTGCTCTGTTGACTAATGAGTTTGCCGACCACTGGTGTAGGGCCTCAGATCAGATGGTTGAGCTCTGTTCCATGTGGTCTCTCATCCTCCAGTTAGCTAGCCTTTTTAAATTAAAAAATAAATGAAAATAAAAACTAAAGTATTTCTACATAGCAGCAACAACCAATTATAATTTTTTAAATGATACCTTTGAGAACGTTGCAAAAAAACATTTAATAACAAAAAGACAATCTGAAGAAATAAGGTATTGTCTGATGTCAAAGCCCATGACATCTGTATGCTACAGTCGGAACTAAGATGTAAACTGATCTACAAAAGCAATTGAAATGAAGTGAAACAGAAAATACTATGATACAAATGTCAGTTAATCATAAAAACAAAAATATGATATCTGGCTGGCATAGCTCAGTGATTGAGCATTGACCTATGAACCAAGAGGTCACAGCTTGATTCCTGGTCAGGGCACATGCTTGGGTTGTGGGCTCGATCCCCAGTGTGGGGTGTGCAGGAGGCAGCCAATCAATGATTCTCATCATTGATGTTTCTATCTCCCTCTCCCTTCCTCTCTGAAATAAAAAAATATATTTTTTTAAAAAACCACACAAACAAAAATATGTTGCAGCTTAAAGGAAATGGGTTTATACCCCAATTTATTTGTTATCCAGGTGAGGAAGCTAATGACATATAGCTTCTAAGTTCATGGTCCTTCCTCTTCAATGATGCTGAGTGTAAAATGTAGTAAAAAAGTTAACTTCTAAAATAAAACAAAATGCAGCCCTTTGTGACAAAAAGGAAGTCCCATTATGGGTTAGTAAAGAGCTTCTGCTGGAAATGTTTATTTCGTATTTTAAACCATCTGGCCTTCTGCTTGGTAGAGTCATGAATTTTTTAAAAGTAAATTTCTGCTGCTGTTCAACCAGAGCTCGCTACTTGGAATCACCCATGTGAGAAGCACATGGGTTGCAAATTGATACCTGCCATTAGAGGGACTTCTCTTTCCCCTGATTCTGTGCAACGACTGTCATTCAGGCCTCAGCTTTAATGGCACCTCTCCAGAAAGGCCTTCCACACCCTCAGATATAAAATAGCTAGTCTCTATCGCATCCCCACGTTTGCCACTAAGTGATGTTTCTTGTTTGTTCAATTGTCTATTGAAAGTCTTCCCCAATGAAAACATAAGCTTGGTGAGAGCAGAAATCTTTTTGTGTTGATTACTGTCGCTCTGTTAACTAGAACTGTGTCTGAACATAGTAGGTACCAGTAATTTTTTCTTAAATAAGTGGAGGAGTAAATATATGATTTCCAATTTGGGGGCCACCCCAGCTGAGATTCCCTAGAGAATGGAGGTTAACTGCTGATGCTTTGGGAAGTGCGATTCCTGGGCAGTGAGGGTAAGGGAGTGAGGCAGGGAAGGTAGGAATTTGGAGCTTGAAATGAGCTATGCGAAGTGATGTATTTCCATGCCAGCCACTGCTTTGAGTCCCAGTCCAGTTGCTCAGCAGGAGCATGTGTGTGGCCATGTAGGATATCTTTACACAGGCTGTGGTGAAGTCCCGCCTCTGAGCAGTCCTCCAGAGAGGAAAGAAAGTAAATCTCTCTTCTTGGCGTCCTGTCTCCTGTTTCCCATTGGTTGAATTTCACTATGTGAGATTTCACATTTTCATGTCATCTGGTGCCTTTAAAGGCCACGTAGCTACGAAGCCATGTCCCACACTGTGGCCAGCTGAATAATGGCCCCCAAAGATATGAATGTTACCTTGTTTGGCACAGAGACTTTGCAGATATGATCAAATTGAGGATTTTGAGATTAGCCTGGATTATCCATGTGGGACCAATGGAATCACATTATAAGAGTCAGAAGATCAGACTCTGTAGCAGGAGATGTGACCAAAAATAGGTTGCAAAGGGGCTACAAGCCAAGGACTGCTGGCGCCTCAAAGCTGGGAGAGGCATGGAAAGGATTCTCCTTGTAAACCCTCAGAAGGAACCAGCCCTGCTGATATCTTCCTTTTAGCCCTGTGAGACTCTTTGCAGACTTCTGATGTCCAGAACTGGAAGAAAATACACTTAGGTTGTTTTCAATGACTGAGTTTGTGGTAACTTGGTGTAGCAACAGTAGGAAATTAATACCCACATCCTGTAGGGGAGCATTTCCTTTAAGTCTGTGGCAGGAGGATCCAGAGACACCAGATACACAGCCTGACTTCTCAAGGGTGGAACACCACAGGCCTACAGGGAGTCAGCCAGCCTTCTTGGCCCTGAGAGCCTGGGGACCCGTGAGGCCAGAAAATCTGAGCAGATCTGCAAGATGTGCACAGTACAGAGGCCCATACTTAAAATGACTGCCCAGCCCTGGCCGGGTGGCTCAGTTGGTTGGAACATCATCCCCTACACCAAAAGTTTGCAGGTTTGATTCTAGGTCAGGGCACATACCTAGGTGGTGGGTTCAATGCCTGGCTGGTTGAAGATAAAACAAAACAAACAAACAAACAAACAAAAACACTGCTTATACTAAGGAGCTGACAGAAAAAAAGTGTAAGTTGATTGAATTAGCATTGCCTTTTCTCTCCCATCATTTTCAGTTTCAAAGAATAATTGCCTAGCTCTGTAAGACGTCCTGGGCCTCCCAGAGTAAATTTTATAATCCAGGCTAATTACACAATCTATACTCTATAAGTCAGACCATCACAAACATACCTTCAAAGTTGGTAAAAATCAATTCAGACAAAAACAATTTGATGTAGAATTTATAGAGAACATGTACTCTGGTAACTTAAGCTGCTTTAGCAAACAAACTCCTGCATTTCAACTACCTACCATATTAAAGATGTTTCTTGCACCCATAACAGTCCAATATGGTGCCATATTGGGAGGATGGTGGTTCTGCTCCTGTGGTTATTCAGGGCCTAAGCTGACAGACGCTCTGCCTTCAACATTTAGCTGCCAAGGTCACCTGGGCCTAAACAGCTGGCAGAAAGGGAGCAGTGGATTGGATAAGGACTTGCATCTCGGCCTGGAAGTGACATTATTTCTGCTTACAATCTTGCAACAAGATCTAGTCACATAGTGTTACTTACTAGTACTTACATGCAATGGGTGCCAGGAAATGCAGCTCCAGGCTCAGCAACCACTTTTTCTTTCCTTTTCTTTTTTATCTTTATTGTTGAAAGTATTACCGATGTCCGCCCCCCCCCCTTCATTTTCCCCATTGACCCCCTCCACCCTGATCCTGCCCAGACCTCCCACGCACTATTGTTTGACCATGGGCTATACATACCTATAATAATAAAATCGTAATATGCTAATTAGACCAGACAACCAAATGATCTTCCGGACGTCCTTCCAGATGACCTTCCGGACGAAGCTGAGGCTTCGAGGGCTGAGCCCTTGCACGACTTTCATGCATTGGGCCTCTAGAATGCATATACCATAAGTTCTTTTGTTAATCTCTTCTGGCCCCTCCCTGTGAAATACATCAATCTGTTGCATGTTTCAATGTCTCTGGATCCGTTTTGTTCATCAGTTTATTTTGTTCATTAACTTCCACATATTAGTGAGATCATGTGATACTTGTCTTTCTCTAACTGGCTTATTTCGCTTAGCATAATACTCTCCAGGTCCCTCCATGCTTTCTCAAAGGGTAAGAGATCCTCCTTTTTATAGTTGCATAGTATTCCATTGTGTAAATGTACCACAGTTTTTTAATCTATTCATCTACTCAGGGGCACTTGGGCTGCCATTTGACCCAGTGATCCCACTGCTAGGGATATATCCTAAGAAGCCTGAAAAACACCAATCGGGAAGAATATATGCACCCCTATGTTTATAGCAGTGTCATTTACGATAGCTAAGATCTGAAACAGCAACCACCTTTTCAATAACAACTCTACAGTATGTACAGGGGAGGATGAAGCTTTGGTGGACAGCGGGCTGTCACTTGCCACAGTGTGCCCCTCTGGCCAAGAAATATTCATGAAGTCTCTTCTCCCAACAACAAAAAAGAATATTCAAGGGATTTAACTCAAAATCCTATCAGTTACTGACTGCATCCCTAGGGGCAAAACTGATGGTTTGCCAATAAGAGAGTGTTCAACCTATATAATCAAAAGAAGTCAGGGGACTGGGGGGCACCACCTCAATAAAAAGTTAGAATCCCTTGCCCAGTTTCCAGGCCTGAGTTAAGTTTTGGACCCAGGCCCATTCACTGAAGAAAAGACCATTTCCCCTGCAACACCACACAAGTGTATCTGCTCCTGGTCTCCCAGTCCTTCACCAAGGAGATCTACTTGGTAACTGAACTCTGAGAAATATCCAAGCATCTTGATGACTGTTGGACAAGGCCTTAGTGGACATTAATACCTAGAGACATTAATCATTACCACGGCGGGAATACTGGGGCGAGGTAATAAATGGAGATCTGGCCCAGATCCAGCTTGCCAGGGTCCACTATGACTGTGGCCCCACCGGGTGGTCTTTCCCAGGCCCAAATGTACAATGGAAATAGACATGCTATTGCAACCTCACATTGACTCCTTGGCTTAGGGCAAGACTACCATAGTGCAGAGGGCCAAGAGTGCTCGGAAAAGAATCCCCTCCATGACCAAGACAATGAGTCAAACTGATGTGGCATCCTGGGAGGAGTAGCAGAGATTAGTGATCCCTAAAGAACTAGAAGATTCAGGGTAAGGCCCCATCATGCTGCCTTTTAAGTCTTACCCCTGAAAAAAACACCCACCAAATCCAGTGGACTACGGCAGAGTCAACCAAGTGGTAGTCCAACTGCAGCTGCTGTGCCAGATGTTGTATCATTGCCAGGTCAGACTTGCTTGGCCTTAGGGCATGCCACTTGTGATTCTGTGGAAGCCTGTCTTTTGAACTAATTTTGAGTGAATTTAACTCAATCTATAGCAGCATATCTGAAGATACACAATATGTAGGATAGCATTTATTTTCTCAGATATATAATTAAAGCTTAATAAATGACATTATAATAACAAATTATTTATATGGTACTTATTTAGCAAACTCAGTAATTTGGACATGGCCAAGGATCTGTAAGGAAGCACAACTTGGCTTCGTGTGAGTAGTGATTATTAAGTCCAGGTGAGCTTTGCTGATTCTGCTTCTGCTCAAAGAGGGTCAGAAGTTGATCTTCCCTTTCAACACACGCAACAGGAGCCCTCTCCTCTGCTCACCCCCCCTGTGCTCTCTCATCATTAATGTTTCCATCTCTCTCTACCTTACCTTCCTCTCTGAAATCAATAAAAATGTATTTTTTAAAAATGTCTCTTGCATCTACCCTGTCTTCATGTCCCTGTCTTGGTTTAGGCTCTTAGAATCTCTCACCTGGACTATTGCAAAAGTCTGTTACCTTGTCTCTCTGCATCAGCTTCTTCCAATCCACCTTCCACTCCACCACCAGGTTATCTTTTTAAGATAAGAATCTGATCATGTCACTTACCTCCAAAGTCTTCTCATCACCTACAGGGTATAGTTCAAACTCTTTATTATAACGTACAAGCTCTTTATCAAGTAGCCCATGTTATATTTCTAGCTCCCTCTCTCTTACTTCTATATAAATACCCTATATTTCAGTTCTACCTATATTTAACTACAGATTCCCAAATATGTCATGCCTATTTCACACCTACACGCTTTTACACATTTTGTTCCATTTGCTTGAAATGCTTACCAATTTGTCTTGAAAATACTGTGACCTGCCCTTCAAGCCCTAGATCAGAGGTACTCTTTGTTCTGAAGTTGTTCCTGATTGCTTGGTCATAATTTTTAGAACCTGATCTTTTAATAAATCTTGTCTTATTGTATTGAAATTAATGTGTGTCTGTATTTCCCAAAAGACAAGGGGTTCTTTATTGCAAGGACTGTTTTATACATAATTAGATTCCTAGTCCTGCCGTTTGTTTAGCTCTCAAAAAATGTTTGCTGAGTTCATTTTTGTGTTAGATTTTAAGTCTTTCAAGGCTGAAACCATACTGTTGTTCATCTATATATCTCTCATGGTGCCTCTCATAGGATCTTGTATATAGATGATGCTCAATATAAAAAGGTGTGAATTAAAGAGATAAGTTACTTTTCTCTGGAGAAAATAGAAATATTTCATTTCCTGTTGCTACAGTATTTCAACCATCATTTCATTCCCGTGCTAAGTAGTGTTACAATGATTTTAAGCCAAGCAAGAGTTCATGGAAAGGAGGAATATCTTGGGGAAAAAAGAAATTGAAGGGAACTGTTTTTTTAAATATTTTTATTAAGAAATTTATTTATTTTCTATTATTTCATTAAGTCTTCTAAAAACATTTTTGTTGTTTTAACATGTTTCAAACCCACAGGCAAATTTAGAGAACACCCGGATACCCTTCACATACAGTCACCAAGATCTTGCCACACCCGTTTCCTCTCTCTATTTATCTGTCTATATATATATATATATATACACACACTTCCCTTTTGCTGAAAGCAGATCGCTGTACCATAGCTCTCACCCCTAAGTGTTGCATCTTGCTTCGCTCAGAAGAAGGGCGTTCTCCTGCACCACCATAGCACCATTATCTCACCTAAGAAAAGCAATATTAATTCAACAAAATTACCTAACGTGCAGTCTGGACTTAGATTTTCCTAAATGTCTCTCCAAATGTCCTTGATAGCTATTATTTTTTCCACCCAGAATCTAATCAAATTTCACACACTGATTTGGCTGCTATACCTCTTTATTCTCCTCAAACTTTTCCTCTGTTCTTGATATCACGCGCTTTGAAGGTCTAGGTCAATAGACTTGCAGAACATCCTTCTTTCTGGATTCCTCTGATTTGTCAGGATTTGATTCGGGTAAAATGTTTCCAATACATTTTATTGTGTCCCTCCCATAGCATTAGATCAGGGAGCTCATAAGGTCCAACTGCCCCGATACTGGTGATGCCAGGCATGAGGAGATGCAGCTAAGGGGAGACTGACATCTCTCCAATGCAAAGAATCCCTATGCAATGCATAAGTAACTTGTGAGATTGTGTAGACACTCTCTTCCCTAGTCTTTTTCCCAATAAGTCATGTTATTCATTGATGATCATTGCCTGAATCAATTATTAACATGAGTTACAGAATGGTGCTTTTCTAAATCTATAATTTAGTCTGTATTTGTTAGTTTATAATCTTTTGTAAAGCAGAGCTTTTCCTCTTTCTCTGTCTTTTGAGAATCACTATAGAATCGTCATTTTTTTTAACTCAATGTATTAGCATTTAACAAGATTATTCTTTTTGATCCCCAAAGTGTCCCAGATTTGGTCAGTGGGATCCCCTTTGAGCTGGCTTCTGTGTCCTTTTGACATGGAGTGTGAATCATCTTTACACATGTCTTTGCTTTCTAGTACATCAAATGTCCCTGTGGAATCCCTTGTCACGTCCCGTGTGTTTCAGGGTTCCCGTTCAGGTCCGGTTTCTGGAGAAGGCCGCAATCAAAATGAAAAGAGACCGGAAAAGAGTTAATTTGGGTAAATGGGGGGCCAGGCGGGAGTCCACCTCTAGGGGGAGGACTACTCCTAGGCTCTGTCCTTGCTATGCCTTTTATTGAGACTATGGGATACACCCATAGCCCTTAGGCAGGTAACAAGCGGATTATCAAATCAGTAAGGATTTACATGATTACTAGATGGGGAAGTTGCCTCAGTTACCATTGTCTCAATTAGATAGGGAGTGGTTGGCTCTGACCTTTCAGAACTTCAAGGTTGACCAGCCTTCCACATCTTTTCTATTAGTGAGACAATGGTCGGTTTCCGGCATGTCCCTAACTCAGACCTAGTATCAGCCAGCTCTCTAAGGAGCCCTGGTTCTTTTTGATAGAAAATAGCCAGAAACCAGCACCTGCTCCCCAAGTTAGCTCATCGCCATGGGGTGTCAGGGATTCTAAGCTCTCTCAGTTGTCGGAGCTAGAATATGAGGTTATGATCTCATACTTACTGAGAGCGCCCATTCAAACCCTGCACCACAGGGTTCTTCTTCTCTTCCCTTATCCCATGTTCTCTTGCCCTTCGCTGAAAACCAGCCTTAGGTCCACGAGCAAGAGGTAAACACCAGCCTTGATGATGTGGGTTTGGGGTTGCTGATGTGGTTGAGAGAGAGGCAGGTTCCCTTGCCAGTTAGCTAGGTTGTGCCCCAGGGGAGCTGGCTTGCCAGGCTTCTTGAAGTGAGCAAAGTTTTATAAGCAAGGAAAGGGCGTCTCACAAGGGATGGCCATCGCCCAACTGAACAACATTAAAACACCCAGCTCTGACCCAATGCTTAAGGAAACTACTTGTGGACTTGACATAGAATTAGCCTTGGAAGATTTGCTACCTAAGAACAAATTAAGGACAACACTGCTTTTGTAGTTTTCTCCTTGCAAATAACATTTCCAACTGAAAGCCACTTCATTCATTACCGCTGTAGAAATGTCCCCTTTAGCTGAACAGCATTTTCAGTGGAGTGTTGTGGTTAAACCACCCAGGAGTGAGACCAGTTTCTCTTTCTCACTCTGCACACTGCAGGGAATTTGTATGTAATTCTATTAGGCACAAACTTTGGTATCTGTTGCAACCCTTTTTCCATGTGGTGCAGGTCTTCCCAAGAGATACTGGGCAACCATTCCCAAAAGGCTGGGCATGGAATCCAGATTCCCACGGAGATGCTCTCCCCCTGGGTCCCCACTGCATTTCCCTCAGGTAATTCCCACAGCAGTCTTGAGAACCAGGGGTTATTCCTGTTTTAAAAGATGAGGTAACGAAGACTCAGAGAGACGGTGTTACAACACAAAGTCAGCGTGCCAGTATATTTTAGTGGGTCTACGATGCCGCAGATGTTAAAGTACATTTCATTCTCAGGTATGTTAACGTGGGGAGGGAAACGTGTGTCTCAGGATCAGTGAGACAGTGGGTGGTGCCTGGACACTTGGGTCAAGTTCAGATCTTCCTGACTACGAACCCCATGCTCTTTCCACTTGAGTAAGGGTCGATGGAAGAAGAGTGAGCAGGCCGCGGAGAGGAGAGCCAGGGCTTGGGGAGACAGGAAAAGGTTTTAAAGTGTGAGCAAAGGTATGGATGTGAAAGTCTGCTTGGGGTGTGGACCCAGTGAAGAACTAATCTCACTACAGTCGAGTGTTTAGATCAGGGAGCAGCTAATCTGCCTAAAGAGAATTAAAGCTTTTAGAAAGAGATGAAGACAGTTTATAATTGTTTAGGTTTAGCTGCTCTAGGTAACTGGGCATTGTCCTAAGCGCTTGGGTGGGTGTCACATGTTGAAACCCGTGTTTTATTATTATTATTATTATTATTATTATTATTATTATTTTAAAATATATTTTTATTGATTTCAGAGAGGAAGGGAGAGGGAGAGAGAGATAGAAACAACAGTGATGAGAATCATCGATCGGCTGCCTCCTGCACACCCCCTACTGGGGATCGAGCCGGCAACCCAGGCATGTGCTCTTGACTGGAATCGAACCCAGGACCCTTCATTCCACAGGCCGAAGCTCCATCCACTGAGCCAAACCAGCCAGGGCTGAAAGCTTTGTTTTAGAGGAAGGCTGTGCAAGGTGGATTGGAAGAGGAGGAGGTACGAGGCTGCCACAGTTTAAACAGGCACTAAGTGATGAAGCTTGAACAGCGATGTCGGCCCTAAGACTGAGAACAGGGATATAGGCATGGGAGTGTTTAAGAGGAGGGATCCTCCGTAGTTGCTGACAGATTGGAGATGGATGGGGAATGCATATAATTTATCATCCAAACCAGGACACCCTTGAGAAGGAAAAGCGAAGTGCTATAAATAAGCATGCCAGACAGCAGCCATAAACCAGGACCGTGGTGGGCAAACCTGACATATGGTTACTGCAGACAGAATGAAGGAGAGACCAGAAGCAAACTTACTCCCATATTTCTTGCCTTGGGGACTGTGGGTTACTGCAGTTGACAGGGAAGTTGTAAATGCCACTCTTTTTTTTATCTCTACCTGTCCTCCTCAATCAGGCCTGTGAGGAATCAGACACCCGCCTCCGCAGCCCCATATGGTATAGACTAGTGGTCGGCAAACTCATTAGTCAACAGAGCCAAATATCAACAGTACAACGATTGAAATTTCTTTGGAGAGCCAAATTTTTTAAACTTAAACTTCTTCTAACGCCACTTCTTCAAAATAGACTCGCCCAGGCCGTGGTATTTTGTGGAAGAGCCACACTCAAGGGGCCAAAGAGCCGCATGTGGCTCGCGAGCCGCAGTTTGCCGACCACTGGATAGACTAAGGAGCAGTCTTAATTCATAAGGGGTGTGCTAGGGCCAGGCGGCTGGTTGGGACCCACTGGGGTGCACATTCCTGGGGAAGGAGCTCCTCCCCTCCAACTCTGTCCTCTGTTCCTTATCGGGTGAGATCCAGAGCAACCCCATCACTGGGAGAACAAACTGAGGTAGGTGCATGGATGCCAGCAGTTGGCAGACACTGGGAAATCAACGCCCAGCACCTGGGGACTCAGGGCCCACGGGAAGCTGGCATTGGAAGCAGGAGCCTCTGAAGCTGGGGACCCTGGCTCACATGGTCTCCTTGAGAAAGGAGAAGGGCCTCCATCCCAGCCAGAGGCTTTTACAGGCAACCCAGAATGAGCTCCGTGGCCTGTAAAATTCTTTTCTCATTTTGGATAGTTCTGCTTGTGACACCAGAGGACCTGGATTAGGGCAGGAATGAGTGCAAATGGGGTAGAGAGAAACCATCAATTTTCAATAAATTGGCCTACATGCAAATATAGTAGGTCCTCACATGTGTTGTTGAGTGTCATTTTGCTGTAATGTTGATGAGGAAAAAACAATGGATTCCTGTCCAGGGTCACTGTGTGGGTGGTTTCTGCATTCTCCATTCTCTCCATGTCTGCATGGATTTCCTCCCACATCCCAGAGATGAGCACGTGAGGCGAGCGGATGTGTGCCCGCTGTCCAGTCGGAGTGAGTGTGGGTGTGAGCGGCCCTGTGATGGAAGGGAGTCCCGTCCTTGCTCCCTGAGTTGCTGGGAGAGGCTCCGGTCACCCTTGATCCAGAGCTGGAATAAGATGGTTGGAATAATGATCTTACTTATTTTTAATCATCTTCCTTAAATGTAAGACTAGCTAGCATTTATTGCACTGTCTGATATTAGAAGTGTTTTGGGTCTTTATCTAAAAGTTTGATGATGTTATGCTTTGCAACCAGAAATATGCCGTAGGAACTTAACTCTTGTTTATACCAGTTAATCCATGGGAAACTCGGTTTTGTTATGTATTGTTTTGCTGAAAGTTGCAGTTTCCAAGCACCTATTGACAATGCTAAGTGAGGACTTACTGTAGACTGAACTTTGGACTATATTCAATAGAACCTTAATATTCCTTTGATGGTTCAGAAGACACTTGAGTCTTGCAAAGCTGAAGGGTCCCATGAATATCACCGGCTGTGCCATAAACACCCGGTTGTACCATTCAAGCATGGTCTATGAGGATAACATGTGACACAGCCTGAATGTGTGCTCCCAACAGGGCCTTCGGCCATTGATTACCCAGCCTAAAGGGGCACCAGTGTTTTGTGCCTAATTTCTAATGAACTAAACTTAGTAAGAGATGACAAGCCAAATACACACTCTGAAGGGATGCCTGTGGGATGGAAGTCTCCCAGCTACTCCATTCCATCCCACTAATCTAATTTTAACTTAGAAAATACCCTTGAGACTGGAGGCCTGATTCGGAGGCCTGGATTTAGAGACAATCACATGACAGTTTCACTCCCTCCCTCCCTCCAGGGAAGTCAGTTTAGCTCCTGGGCCCTCAGGAGGCCGGTGTGTGGAGTCTGTCACTTCCTTGGTCAAAACAAACAAACAACAAAGAAACCCACAAACTTCAGGAACTCTCCCTCTCCCCTCCCCACCTCATAAGATTGTGCCTAAATTAGCGACTGATCCTCAAAACACTCTTCCCTGTGGTCTGTTTATCCAAACGTCTCATCACCTTCTCTGCTCCCACAGTTGATCTGAGCTGGGCAGCGCCTCTGAACTCATCTGGGCCTTGCCCTCCACCAAGTTCTCATACAGCCCAATTCCCCTGCCTGCATCCATCTCTTGTTCCTAACTCCTGCTGGTCTCTGAGCTGCAGGTCCCTGTACCCAACTGCCTAATTGGCATTTTCTAGGGTGACCCAAACCTCTCCTCCTCCTCTCCCATCTTAGTGAATGACAAGGAAAAGTGCCAGTATCTTTGCCAGGCTCCACGTAATCCACGGAGCAGAAACACCTCCCTAAAACACAAACCAGCCACTTCACTCTCCTGCAGACAGCCCACCCATGGCCCCAAAGCTCAACTCCTTAACTGCACACAGAGGAGGCCCTTCTGAGCACCTACCTGCTCATCTGCTGTCCCCTAATTCAGAACTATTCGTGGTTTCCTCTGGGGCCAGGCCAGCTTCTCTCCTGCCCGGGCCCCTGCACATGCTCCCCACTCCCTCCCCCCAGCCACCTTCTTCAGATTCCTTTTCCCTTGTCCATGACCTAAGCACCATGAGGGAAATAAGCAGTCCTGCTTGTCTTACGATAAGCCCCACAAGCAGCCTTTGATGAATGTTTAATGATCAATGAACGGAGGAATAAGGCACGAATGAAACTCAAGTGCAATGAGGCAGAACCAGGACCAAAAAGAAGAGGCGGCAGACTAGGTTGTTGGTTTGCAACCTCCGGATTTCCCTGGGGGAAATTTGAAACTGGCCCCCTAGATGGGCAGACCATCCAGGCTGGGAGGTGGCGGGTTTAATAAACGAGGGACCTCACTAGGCTTGTCTTAGGCAGCTGCAAGACGAGATCTCCACACCTGCCCGCCAGAATCTTAAGGGTTTCATCACAGGTTTTAACAGGGCTTAGTCCAGATGGTCTCACCAACACCTTACTCTCTCAACCTGTGTCCTAGAAACGGCTCCCGCTGTGGAAACAGTCGGAGGAACGTAGATTCCAAGGATGGGGAGGGGGCGAGGAGGCTCCCATTGCCTGGGTCCAGCTGGTGGTTCAACAGGCGGTCCCGTCCCCTCTATGAACTCCTCCAGAACAGTGGCTGGTCGGCTGATTCAAGGGTAACTGCTGCCGGGTGGGAAGGGGTTGGAAGTCAATGTCCTGCAGTCATCCTTACTGATGGGGTCTGTGTGTGTGTGTGTGTGTGTGTGTGTGTGTGTGTGTGTGTATGTGTGTGTGTGTCGATGTGTGTACCTGTGGATAAACAGTACCTTTTCAGGATATATTATTGTAATGTGGCCTAAATCCTCATGAACCATTCCGAAGCCTTAAGAAAGCTCTCTTGTCTATTACTAGGGAGCAATACCTACACTGGGAGCATAGCTGGTGCACACAACCGACATTCCCTTTCACTTAGGCCACATTCCGTTTGCTAAGACCAGTAACTTTCCCCTCTGGACTTGCCCAGGATCCGGACCCGCCCAGAGAATTCCCACTCGCAAAAGCCTGCCTAGAGTCCTTGACAATCTCTGACTCCCCATCCCTGGGAGCTGGTGCCATTTGGGGGCTCAGCCCATCTGGTTTCCAAATGACCTAATAAATTTATAATCCCTTACCACTTTCGGCCTGGTGCATTCCTCCTCCGGTGACCCTAACAATCCCCCAACAGAAACAGCCAATCCCTGCTGAGAGCCGGGCCTTGGAAACCAGGTACAATCTTCCTTTCCGTTTCCTCCAGGTGGCTGCTGTGTGAGGTTCCTGTTTATTTGTGCTTAGAGTGAACTACCGAGGTTCTCTTGGCCCAGTGACAAGAAAATGAGGGAAAGGAGTAGGGGATATGGTAAGAACAGGAGGGTAGAATTGCTTTCGTAAAATTATCAGCACAAAAATAATCTACCTGCAGGACTAGCAAACAACACAACATGTATGCATGGCTCCTTTCATTTAAGAAGTCATGGACCTGCTGACGAATTCTAACATGGAACATTTTAGGGAGAAAAATAATACTGGGGCATTTCCCTCTCATTCTAAGGCTTAGCTTAATGTGGTCTATTTGGCCTCTTGGAATGGGAATTAATTATTCATTATTTTTCTCTCCTATTACAAACTTTCTAGCTACTTTTGGAAGGGAAAGGTGAGTGGCCTCTTTTTAAGAGTTCCTATGTGTATTTTTAGTTTCTTTGCTGGAGCTGTGTTATTTCCTAAAGTTTCTCTTAGAATCAGTGGCTACAACTGTTTTGCTATCTCTACCTCCCCCCCCCCGCCCCCCCGTTTTGCTATCTCTTTCCCCCCCTTGTTTCCTTGTTTTCTTGGGATATATATTGTCAAATCACCCGACTCATTCATGTTAATCACTCTGTTGCCAACATACAGAGATGCAAAATTCAGAAGAGAATCTTAGCCAACATACAGAGATGCAAAATTCAGAAGAGAATCTTAGCCAACATACAGAGATGCAAAATTCAGAAGAGACTCTTAGCCAACATACAGAGATGCAAAATTCAGAAGAGAATCTTCAACAGCAAAGGATACCCACAGGAGTTTTAAACATGACATGTTCTTGAAAATATGGGACAAGGTTTATTTTAACCATCATTAGCATCCTTTTTATGTAGTCTTAGCACTGAATAAATTATGCAAGCATCACAAAGATAATCAGACAAAGAAAAAACACCCAGCAGTAGCACCCATTTGTATGTCTATGCCAGTGTCAACTCCTGTGACATTATTCCATTGTCAGTAATAGAGGTCAGAGGTGAAAAAGACAAATGAGAGCAATTAGTTCTGTTTTTATGCAAAAACAGTTTAGTGTAGCACTTTTTTCCTTAGTCATTTTAACCGACAGAGAAAGAAAAGATTTCACATAAAGGTGGGCAGGAAGATTTATCAATTAAATAGAGGTAATAAGGTTGCAAACCACATAGAATAGATGTAGTTTAGCTTTTCCATGTCTTGGTTGCCAACAGCTTTTACTATTTCAACAGATCCTGACAAGAATTGGGATTTGCGGGTGGGGGCGCGGGGGGAGGCGGGTGAGGACTCCTGCAGACTGCTTCTGGAAGCATGGCCACACCGGATTGGGCGGCAGGGCTGTCTGGCTCCTCGCTCCTCTGCCCTGCATTCCCCCCTCCAGCTGTGCAGTCCAGGGAACATTTTAGAACACTGCACCCCCGGCTTGTACCCAGTGCTACATAAAGGCCAGATCACACAGCACAGCATCATTTCTCTTGGCAGAGCTCCTCCACGAGGGCCCCGAGGAGGGACTAACACCTGGAAAAGATAGTTTTTCTTTTGTAAACAAATAAAAAACCCCCAATTGTTTCTACATTGCTTGCTCATTGTCTGCCAGGCCACTTTCTTCTGGATTGTCAGAGGGATTCTCTTCAAAGGCACGTGAGAAACCCCAGAGACACTGCATTGCCTTCACGTTAAAACCCCGACTTCCCGCCAGGAGTGGATCATTCAAGGCCTTGGTGGTCTCTGCAAATGTACAGAAGGAAATGTGCACCTCCACCTGCACCTCCACACCTTCTCTCTCCTCTCGATCTCCCAAAACACATTACTGCCTCCTCCCCCAACCCCTTCTCTACTTCCCTCCCCCTCACAATCCAGGGCTGATGTCATCTACTCCAAAGAGCCTCCTGAAACCGGACTCCTCCACTCCTTCCCCAATTTCAGGTGCATGATTTAAGTAAGGACTCGGCACAGAGCGATTATTTCTATCACAGGCATGTTCACAGTTGTTTTTGGTCCCTCCTTGGAATGGGAGCTTCTGGTGGGTGGAAGCCACATCCACAGAGCTTAGCAATGCGTTGGGAACATAGTAGGTGCTCAATAAATCTGAGTCAAGTCAAGGAGTATACTTCCTAAGCTGTTACATACATACAGTACAGTGCACACATCTGCAATATATACACAGAGAGATAAACATATACAATGACCACCCAGAGGAACATTATAGAACTTTCCCCAGGGGCTCCCTTACCAACGGGCTTTTTAATTGTTCTGGGGATGAGCCCCATCCAGCCTGTGAGAGCAGGCTGGCTGCTAGTAGGAGACTCCAGGAGGATGTAAGATGCCCTGATTCATCAAAGGTAGAACGCTCAGGATGGAGGGAGGGGCATTTTATTCTAGAGAGAAGCATGAACAGGGGGATTAGAACCTGGACAAGAAACTGCTCTCCTGTCTCCTTTCCAATCCCAGCTGTCAGAGTCCCACACGAAAGAGAGAACAAGCAGGAAGGATTTTTTGGGAGGACTTTAGCAAAGGGACTGTTGACAGGTGTGAGAGCAGGGTTAGACTGCCAATCAGGGAGATGGCACCTGGGAAACAGAAACCTTCCAGGGTTTCAAGGGTTTGAGATAAGGTGGTCACACCTGCGTGGGCAGGAGAACAAGGGGTCGGGTCCACATGATAGGCCAGAAGTGGGTAGCTAATCAGGGACAGAGCCACCTGATGGCCGGAAGTGGGCATGTGATCATGGGCAGGGCCACTTGATGGTTGGAAGTGGGCACCTGATCAGGGGGAGGGGCCAGGTGTTGGCTGGAAGTGGGCACGTGATCAGGGGCCAGGGTCAGGTGATGGCCGGAAGTGGGCATGTGATCAGGGGAGGAGCCACATGATGGCCGGAAGTGGACACCTGATCAGAGGCCGGGGCCAGGTGGTGGCTGGAAGTGGGCACCTGATCAGGGGGCTGTGTCAGGTGATCATTAGAGACTGGGGCTGAGTTTCCACCTGATGTCTGCACCCCTCTATCTAAGGGGTCAACAGACATCCCCTTCCAGACTGGTTTGAGGAACCTGGGGCTGCAGGCAAGACCTCGGGTAGTGACAAGTTCAGGCCCAGGCTTAGCTGATCCCTGGAGCTGCTGTGGAGCTCTGAGTGTGCTGTGCGCCAAATGGGCTCTCCAGGGGATGAGAGATGCGGACACGGAGGTGGAGTGGCATCAGGGATTTGTACCAGGTAGCACCCAGGCGGAGCCACGTCTCAGAGAGGGAATGCACGGAGTTAGGGGGTTCGAAGACCTCGAATCAATTTCTTTTCCAGGTAAAACAAAATCTACCAGGGGTGCCAGGTGGGGGAAGCCAGACACAGGGAAAATTATGGTACTTTGGAATCTAAGCCACAGCCTGGGAGGGGAGGCTGGGTGTTGTACACACAGGCCCTCGGCTAATGCAGGGGGACTCCGGCAAAGTTACCAGCTGGGAGGGAGCCTGGGACAAAGAGAGCAAGCACCAGAGGCACAGGTATAAATAAAGGAACCTGGTCCCCTGGGGATGAAGGAGGGGGTTGGGGGGAAGGGTGGAGCCCATCAGAGCAAATGGCCACAGGGTGAGGGTGCTTACCCAGAGGTCACAGATGTAAAGGATTTACAGGCTGTGGGCAACCCAGGGTTCCCATTCTAGCTCAGCCCTATTTCTGCTGTGTGCCCATGAAATAGTGGCTCTCCCTCTCTGTGCTGCTATAGCCTTGCTTGTACAATGGGCCACAGGTGCTGCTCATACTGCCCCACTTGCCCTGAGGGCTTTCCGCTTCCTAGTCAGCAACCCCGGCCTCACCACCCTTCCCTCCCCCAGCTTTCCCGGGACTTTACAGGACCCTCTGGACCTCTTTCATGGAACCTGGACAGGCCACTGCTCTCCTGTCTCCTTTCCAATCCCAGCTGTCAGAGTCCCACATGAAAGAGAGAACAAGCAGGAAGGATTTTTTGGGAGGACTTTGGCAAAGGGACTGTTGACAGGTGTGAGAGCAAGGTCAGACTGCCAATCAGGGAGATGGCACCTGGGAAGCAGGAACCTTCCAGGGTTTCAAGGGTTTGGGACAAGGTGGGCACACCTGCGTGGGCAGGAGAACAAGGGGGCACAGCCACCTGATAGGCCAGAAGTGGGTAGTTGATTAGGGGTCGGGGCCACATGATAGGCTGGAAGTGGGTAGCTAGTCAGAGGCGGAGCCACTGATGGCCGGAATGGGCATGTGATCAGGGGCCGGGGCCAGGTGATGGCCCTAAGTGGGCACCTGATAAGGGGGCTGTGCCAGGTGATCATTTTAGAGTGGGGCTGAGTTCCCACCTGATGTCTGTACCCCTCTGTTAAGCGGTCAACACAGTTCCCCTCCCAGACTGGTTTGAGGACCCTGGGGCTGCAGGCAAGACCTGGGGTCTGTGACAGGCTGGGGCCCAGGCTTAGCTGATCCCTGGAGCTGCCCTGGAGCTCTGAGTGTGCTGTGCGCCAAATGGGTTCTCCAGGGGATTAAATAATACACATGTAAACAATGCAAATGGTGGTGAAAAGGGAACATAAACAGTTACCCTCTCCCCACACTCATGCAGAAAGAAGTACTGGGGCCAGTGAGGGCTGGTATGCGAGGTTTCAGGATACCCTGTCACCCCCTCTCGCAGCCTTTCCCAATCCCCACGCCTGCGGTGACACAGAAGTGAGCGCAGTCCAGGTTTGCCAAACCATTTGGATACACGCAGTATTCAGTCTCCGCAGGGGTTCTGGTTTGTGAGCTCCCCGCTCACCTGTACCTCTTTCCAGTACCTCCCACCAGTACCTCCCACAGACCAATGCGCATTTTGGAGCCAGAGGACTTTGCCCACAGTTGGAGAGAGGACCCCCCCCCCCCTCTCCTCCGCACCGCCCCAATTGCTGGGGTCCGGTGTTACTGCGAATGTAAAAAAGAGAGGGCAAGATGCTCTTTAGTTGAGCCACATGTTTTTTTTCTTCCCTTCTCAGTCCAACATTTATATTCTTGCGGTTTTCGCACGCAGAGTACTCCAGACTTCTGCGGTGGCTGGGGAGGCTGGCCCTGCGGGCGCGCTGGGCCGGGGGTGGCCGGGGGCTGGGGCCCGCTCACCCATCAGGGCTGCAGGAAGCGCGAAGGCGGCCCCGCGTGAGAAAGTTGAGATGTCCAATTGATGCCGCCCGGAGCCCTGACTCCCTTTCAGATAAGTAACCGGTAGGGGGTCCTCTCCGCCCCCTCCGCAGCTGGAAGGGAAGGAAAAGCGGGTCACGCTCCCTGGGTCCCCCCAGCTCGCTCCCACGGCGCGAGGGAGGCTTCCCAGCCCCTCGGCGCCCGCCGCCCCGCCCCGCCCCGCCCCTGCGCGAACTTGGCCGCACCCACTTCCCCCGGAGGCGCCCCAGTCGCGGCCGGGCTGACGTCACAAGGCACCCAGCTCGGCGCCCCGCGGTGCGCGCCCCGAGTCGGACCCGCTGCCCTCTCGGCGCCCCCACCCAGGCGCGCCCGCGCGTGCCCGTCCCCGCCGGCAAGCGCCGCTGAAGATGGCGAGTCCCGCGCCTCCGGGGCCCGCCGAGGAAGGATGCCCGGCTCGGGCTGCCGGGGAGCAGGAGCCGCCGCCCCGGGCTCCCCCCGGGGAGCGGGGGGAGGAAGCGCAGGAGGAAGGGGCGGCGGCGGTGGCCGCGGGGCGGCAGGTGACGGAGGCCGCGGGCGAGGTGGCCGCCGCGGTGACCTGGCTGCTGGGGGAGCCCGGGCTGTGGCTGGGCTGCTGCGCCCAGGAGCTCCTGAGCTGGGAGAGGCCGCTGCGCACCTTGCTGGGCTTCGCCGGGGCCAACCTGCTGTTCTGGTGAGATCTCGGGGTCAGGGCGGGTGTGGGTGTGGGGTTAGGGGACGTCCAGGAGGGCAGCCGACCTTAGGGCGCTTGGGGTGAGGGTGCTCGCTGGGCATGGCGGAATAGGAAGTGTCAGCCTTGCCCCACTTCCTTGGTCACCTTTCTGAGCAGGTAGACACCCGCTTCAGCTCTGCTCCAGATGCACTGCCTGTAAACATTTGTCACCGTGTGTGTGTGTGTGTGTGTGTGTGTGTGTGTGTGTGTGTATCCTGTCTCCCAGGCCAGGTCCTTGGCTGACCCGCCTGCACCTGTACCTGTAGGTGTGCCCACCGTGCTCCGCAACTTGGGCTTCTGCTTTCTAAAACTCGCACGTTTTGACCTGTTCCCCCAAAGCATGCCCGAGCAATCGTGCTTGAACTTGTATTCGTTCTTGCACCCCCAGCAGGCATCTCTGGACCAGCTTAGGTACATGCTCCAGACTGCCACCTGAGATGGGCACTGAATGATGTGTTTTTCCCTTCCCGGGAGGGTTGGGTTTACTGTCTTTACTCCCTGATGAGAAAACAGGAGGCAGCCAGATGGATTATATACACCCCCACCCCGGAGGTGTACTCAGTGTGGAAAACAGTCATATTTTTTATGTGAAGTACAGAGAGGATACACAGTAATGGCTATGACAAGCCCCCAAGCAACAGGTTTGTCCCTCCATATAGACCCCATCACCGGCAAGGACAGGGCCAGTGTCTGGCTCCTTCCTTGAAGGACAGCTCATCTGATGGAGGGCGGAGAAAAGCCTTCTTTGTTTGCAACCCTGTCCTCATAACAAGCATGACCCACACCGTGCAGATTAAGCAGGGCTTAGGTAACAGATATCTTGTTAGAGAGCATAGATTTCTTAACCTTAAAGTTAGGAAATAAATGCACAAGACATAACATACATAGCCGTCCATTTTCTATCTAGGTGAATCGAGCAACTCAAAGATTTTTTTCTTACAGATCTGTGCTAGTCCTGGCTTTCCCTAAAAACTTGCTGTATCTTATCAGGGCCCTTGCATGTGAATTAACTTGACTTTGGGTCTCTTTGCTATCAGCATTGCTAGAGTTTTTCCCCCACATTTCTTTATGCTGTTGTGAAGTGATGTGAGCACTCAAATAAGGAGACTATGTTATGTTATGCTAGATGGGTTGTGTCTCATTCATTTTTCCAATGTGGGACATATTTTTAAAATCATGTTTTCTTATTTTAAAATTTTATTTATTAAAAAAAATAGCTAATAGCCTTATAGTTCAAAAGTTTGGAGGTACAAGAGGATAGACATTTTGAAAATCTCTTTCCCAAGCCTGTCTCTAGTTACCCGGTTTCCTCCCAGAGGCAACCAATGTTACCTGTTTCCTTGTATCTTTCCAGGGAATGCATATTTCAGCAGATACACAATATTCTACCCGCATTGAAGAATACTGCCTGTGCTATTCCTCTGCTTAGTGTATCTTGGTGATCACTTCCTTGTTCTTTTTCAGCTGCACAGAATTCCATTGTAAGGATGTCCCTAATTATTTAACCTGTGTGCTACTGATGAACTGAGTTTGTTTCTAAACTTTTGCTATCTCAGTGTTACATGTAATGGCTTTGTACATGCGCTATTTTGCATATATGCAAGCATTTCTGTAGGATAAATTCCCAGAAGTGGGATTGTTGGATCAGAGGGGACATGTACTTGTAATTTTGATGGATCTCACTAAATTATTAGGCTTCCTTGGAGTTCTACCAATTTATACCTCAACCAGCAATGCGTATGACTGCTTGTTTCTCTATACCCTTGCCAACAGCATTTTATCAAACTTTTTGATCTTGCAAATCAGATAGGTGAAAAGGGTATCCCACTACGGTCTTAATTTTTATTTCTCTGGGGTTGAGTATTTTCCCTATGTTCAAGGGTCATTATAATTTTCTTTTCTTTGCATTATCGGTTTATAAATAACTTTTATCCCTATTTTTAGTTGAGCCATTGGGGTTTTTCCTATTGATTTGTAGGAACTCTTTTTATATTAAGGACTTTAGCCTAATTTCTGTAATATGAATTGCAAACATTTTTTCCTATGATGTATTCTTAATAACCTCTATTGAAAAGAATGACTTCTGCATAAAATAATTGAAGGCATATTTGGCATTATTCGAGTGATATCTTCTATCCATTTGGTTTTATGAGTTCTTTGGAGAGGCAAACAATGACCAGGCCTTCAACCCATTTATATCTTTGATCATCTCTTACATTTCTTTCCAGTTTGCAGTGTTTACATTGCATGCATGTATTTTCTTTGATAGAAAAATAATAGTATTGCTTTTTACATTCCAAAATATTTGTTAATTGGAATATCTGACTCATTTATTAATTTCATTAAAATTTTGGACTTTTCCCCTTTGTTGTTTCTGGGGTTAAACACTTTTTGAGGACATCATTTCCTTTAAATAGTGTACTTTTTGTTGTTGTTAATTCTCACTTGAGAATATTTTTTCATTGATTTTTAGAGAGGATGTAAGGGAGGGAAAAGAGAGAAAGAGAGAGAGGGAGAGAGAAAAACATAGATGTGAGAGAGACACATTGATTGGTTGCCTCCCACCCGAGTCCCAACCAGAGCCGGGGATTGAGCCTGCAACCTAGGTACATGCTTTTGACTGGAATCAAATCCAGGATCCTTCAGTCCTCAGGCCGGTGCTTTATCCACTGAGCCAAACCAGTTAGGGCATAAGTAGTGTAATTCTTATTAAGTGATCTTAAATGATGATGTTAAAACATTCTGTGTCCCAGTCACTCTAAAGCTCCATATTTTTAATGAGAAAAACAAAAAGATCAAGGTTAGAAATATGAGGACCCTAAATCTTATCTTAAGCAAGAGTGATGATGTTTGTACTTGAATTAGTATTATTTCATTTTTGTGGAGACTAACTTTTCAAAGATATATTTTTGAGTGATTTAATACCTGGTATCAGCAGTAGCTTTCAGGATTTTGGGTTCGAGTTCAAAAGCTCTAACATATATTGCCTGCCCATTATCTGCAAGATTTTAGTACTGTGAACTACAAAAACCAACATCGAGGTATGGCCTTAACAAACAGCTATAACTCAAGGCTGCGTGAAGCAAGTGTGTTAGAAGAGTCAGAGAAACGCCCAGCTGGTGTGGCTCAGTGGTTGAGCATCAACCTATGAACCAGGAGGTCACGGTTTGATTCCTGGTCAGGACACATGCCCGGGTTATGGGCTTGATCCCTAGTGTGGGGCATTAGGCAGCCAATCAATGATTCTCTCTCATCATTGATGTTTCTATCTCTCTCTCCCTCTCCCTTCCTCTCTGAAATCAATACAAATATATTAAAAAAGAGAGAGAGAAAAAGTAGGTTATCCTGATGCAGTTTCAGGGAGTGGTGGCATTGTGGACAGAAGAGGTTGTGGGGTCTTCCTGAGGAGATCATGCCTGGACCAGATCTTGAGGGACAGGAACGTTTTGGGTAGATCTAGTACATGGTCAGCAGCCTTCCAGCCCTTAGGAACTGTACCTGATATTTCAGTCAGTATTGCCAAACTGATGGAATGGCACACGGATTGGTAGAGAAAAGTGGGGAAAATGAGATTGGCTAGGTGTTTCGGAAACACATTTTGGGGCAATGGTTTCCTTGAATGTCATGTTATGTGTATGGACTTGTCTTTTCTTTAGGCAATGGGGATAAAACAAAAGCCACTTCATTAATGTATCCATGAATATTATAATGGGTAAGTACATCATAGTCCATTTATTCCTGCCATCCCCCAAATACTGAATAACAAAGAAAATAAGCTAAGCGATAGGCAACAACATGGATGAGTTTTAAAAATGTAATTTTGGGCAGAGAAAGCACACGGTAATATGTGCAGAATGATTCAGTTTTTTTAAAGTTTCAAAATGTGCAAAGCTGAACAGTATTGATTGGGGATATACACATAGGAGATAAGACATTCTTATTCCTGAAATCAAGAGAGTGGTTGTTGCTGGGAGGAGTGAGAAGGTGTGATCACAGAGGGACATGTGGAAGGTTCTGGGGAACAGGCAGTGTTGTATTTTCTGACTTGGGTTGTGGTTACATAGTGTTCAAGTTGTAAGTATTTTATAACTGTGTATGTATGTATTCTTATCTATTATCTATGTATTTTATGGAAAATACTAGCGTATTAAATTATGCTAAGAAATGGTATTCACTCAGAGCTCCGAGGAGTTTGATAACATGCAGACCACATACAGTGTTTGCTTCAAGAACAGCATTTCCACAGTGGATGGGGTAGCACTTAATAGTAGTCTGAGGGCTGTGTCTCCCTTATTGTATCAACGAGGGACATGTTTTTAAGTTCTTTCTCTTAAAAAATTTAAATTTTATTTATTTTCCAAATAGCTGATACCGCCTCACAGTTCAAAGGTTTATAAGTACAAAGGGGCCAACAGTTTGAAGGTCTCTTTCCCACGCCTGCCCCTGGCTACGGATTCTTCCCAGAGGCACTCAGTGACGCCCGATGGTAAACACAACATACGATGGAATGAACCCAATGAAACGGAAAATGCCCATTTGGTTTTGGTTTTAAAGAATTAACTGTTTGCAGTGTACCATCAATAAAGTGCACCGATTCTTAAGTGTACAGTCCAATGTCGCTCCTGTGTAACAAAGGCAACCACGATCCAGGCCATTCATTCCATCACCCCAAAAGATTTCCTGTCAGTACCCACCCTGGGGACTGACCTGCTTTCCATCACCATAGATTCTATTTGTCTCCCCTAAAGTTTCACATCAACGATGCCATCTATTATGATGTCTTTTGTGTCTGCCTTTGTTTGCTCAGCATACAGTTGTGAGGTTCACCCCGTCGTGCGTATCAGTTATTTTTTTTTAAAATATATTTTATTGATTTTTACAGGGAGGAAGGGAGAGGGATAGAGAGCTAGAAACGTCTATGAGAGAGAAACATCGACCAGCTGCCTCCTGCACCCCCCCCCCACCGGGGATGTGCCCGCAACCAAGGTACATGCTCTTGACCGGAATGGAACCTGGGACCTTCCAGTCCGCAGGCCGACGCTCTATCCACTGAGCCAAACCGGTTTCGGCCGTATCAGTTATTTTTTTTCCTTTTTGTTGTTGACCAGGATGCCACTTCAGGGATATGCCACGATTTGTTTATTCACTTGTCAGTTGATGTTCATTGGGGTTGTTTTCAGGGTTGGCTATCATGAATAAAGTTATTGAAAAAAATTCCGACAGAAGTCTTTGTGTGCAATGTCTGGTTTTGGTGAGAGGAGTGGCAAGCTCTGACGCATGTTTTCTGCGGCCACATGACGGTTGCCTTGGACAGGCAAGGGATGGAGCAAAATGCCCCTATTCTCAGTCTCCTGGCGGGTCACAGTGCTGAAATTGGATGCCTTCCAGCGCAGCCTCCCTCGTGGGGCACGCTGTCTCTGCAGCCCAGAAAGTGCCCTGATGTGGTTTAGTATTGAACCCACAGTTGGAGGTTTGGCATACAGAAAAGTCTATGCCTTGGGCTTTTTCCTTAGAGCATCTGGCTTTGCATGACAACATTACCCTCCATGTGTGTGAACAGTAAAACTGCAAGAACGTGATTTGCCTGAGGTGACCGCACCAGGGCAGGAGACCTTGGGCACTATGCCTTTTGTGACGCCTCAGGCTGGGCACCTGTGTAATCTGGAATGCCCAGGACCCACTGGGAGTCCTTGGGGTGCTGTCCTATGGCGTTGGTTTGGAAGGTCGCAGGATCCACCTTGCCCTTGGTGTCAAGAGCCCCTCTATACCATCACTGATGGTTCCTGCAGCTTGTTAGAGGAAGGCTGAAAGGGCTGAGCTTAGAAGGACGTGGGGACGAGGGGGAAAGGTAGGCGTGCCTGTAGTGGACGTGGCCAGGAGTCATGGGACAGTGGTGACTAATATCTCTCTGAAGGAGGAACGGTCTACTGAGATTGAGAAGGTTGAGCGAGGACGAGGCTGGCTATATCTTTCATGGGGAAGGATCGCAGGAAATCACAAATAATTGGGGGGAAACGCTGGATGACATTGTTTTCCTGGCTTTATTTATGTCTGGCCATTTCTATAGTGAATACGTTTTTATCAGGTCCCTGTATTTTCATCTTTGTCCTCATAGACCAATTTTTTTCAAGCTGCATTTTTTTTTCATGGAATAGTGCTAAATTTAGTATTGTGGCCACCTCTATGCTGTATTGTATTAGTAGTAGTATTGCTCGGGAAATTACAGAAGCGAGCTCAAAAGTCTCTGTAGTATCCACATCTCTTTACATACATGCTTTTAGAAGCATAAAACACTTGTTTTCAGAGATTCTTCAGGAAGATTTTCATTTTCTTTTCTTTTAAATATAGTTGTATTGATTTCAGAGAGGAAGGGAGAGGGAGAAAGAGATAGAAACATCAATGATGAGAGAGAATCATCGATGGGCTGCCTCCTGCATGCCCCACACTGGGAATTGAGCCTGCAACCCAGGCATGTGCCCTGACCGGAAATTGAATCAGTGACCTCCTGGTTCATGGGCTGAAGCTCAAACACTGAGCCACGCCGGCTGGTCAAGATTTTCATTTTCTACATGCTTGCTTCTCTGCTCATTTCAGCCTATTAGTGAAGGAAATATTTTTCTCTTGGGGATGAAGGCAGCACTACCTAAATGAAAACACGCTGGGTGAGGTGTGGCCACTGCCATGCTCCAGACGGAGTCTTGGAACTGGGAGAAGGAGCTGCAGCCACCCATGGGCCAGCCGGCCTCCCATCTCTGCCCGGACACTGAGCGAACCTTTCATTGGAAAGACAAATAGATGACGCCAGCACTCACTCAAGTTGTGGCCACGCCTGGGTTACTGGATACACCGACTTGGCTGCTGTGTAACAAGCCGGTGTTCTTTTGGCAAATTTGGGGGCACACTTTCTGTGGCCTTCCATGACTTCACTTGGGGATACCTGCAGTGAGCATTGGTTTTAACAATGACCATTGATTGGGCTCCTGCTTTGGGGCGCTTGGCATAGTTATTATTTATTTCTCACACCACCCAGCAAGGGGTCATTGTCCCATTTTGCAGAGGGGAACGTTGAGGTTCAGGGCATTTAAGTCACGTGCCCCCAGGTGACAGTATGTGGCAGAGCTTGGATTCCAACCAGGCGTTTGTACATTTCCCCCCCTATCAACTAGAGCCTACTGCAAGGGGAGGCTACAGCATGAAATGAGTGTGATGTTGTATGGCTTATCCCATATGTCTTCTACAGGACCGAGTGAATTTACTTCTCAAAACATCGGCTGCCCTCCACATAGCTGGTTGTCTCTTATCTTGCTTTCAGGAAAGAAGCTGATTTATTTTTCCAAGTAAAATTTCATCACTAACCACAGCTCCACTCCATCACCTTTGTTTTCTGTTTTCCAGCGTTAATTGCAAAAACCCAGAGTGCATCTCTCTGAGTTGTCAGGTGGTCCAGCTTCATCTTGTTTGGGTGCCCTTTTGTGTTTGCCCTTTTGACTGGAGGATGGCCCTTTCTCTCCAGGTAAAAGGTCCAGTGGACCCCTGCATCTTCCCAGGTGGCTGTGCCGCCTGATAGTGTCGAATAGCACCTGAAACATGTGTCCTGTGGGCTGTGAGCCTGGGTGCGTTTAGTGTTGGGGATGGCATCCTGTCTTTAAGGAGCACTGCTACCATACTCTGGGGGAGGGGAGCTGGGCTGTTGGCCGGCATTCATGGCGGTGTCTTTATTGACAGAGCAGGGGAGGATGTTCGGGGACTCAGATCCCCTGCTCCTCTGGCCCATCTGCAAAGGCTCCCTGCTCTGTCTGCAGCTCTTACTGGCCCTGAGCCTGCTCCTCCCGCCTCTGAGGCTCTGCCTGTGTCCACCTTGTCACCCACAGCCCCTTCATGGGCGTCAGTCCGTGGTCACCTCACTGGGTCATCCCTGCCACCTTCTCTGAGTCTTGCCTGTTAATTTCAGTATTTAGATCTGCTTGTATTTTTCATGGTACCTGGAACAATTTGAAGGTATTTTATTTTCCTGTGGGTTTGTTTTTCTAGTTTTTAGAAACTTAGTAAAACTCTGTTGACAACCAATTACATAAAAAGAAAAAAATTAAAGCTACATTTACAGAAAATGTAGTAAATTATGTGGAAAGTACTGCATATGAAAGTCAATCACTTTCTCTTTACACATACATGCATGCTTTCTCTTTTTCGCTGTCTTTCAGATCGATTAATTCCAACTGACTTTTAATAAAAGCAAGACATTCTCTTGTCCCGTCTCTTTCCACTTCCTGGTTGTTTCTCAGAGCAAATATTGTTAATGATTTGCTTTTAGCTCTCTTTAGGCTTTTCTAAATAATATCCTTAAAATGCCATTTTTTTACATTTATAATTTATTTTTAAAAATTGTTAGGTATAATTGACATATAACATTATTATATTAGGTATACAGTATAATAATTTCATATTTATATATATTGTGCAAAGGTCACCACAATAAGTCTAGTCAGTAGATTACTTTTTTTTAAAGATTTAAAAAATACATTTTTAATGATTTCAGAGAGGGAGAGGGAAAGAGAGAAATATCAATGATGAGAGAGAATCATTGATCAGCTGCCTCCTGCATGCCCTCTACTGGGGATTGAGCCTGCAACCTGGGCATGTGCCCTGACTGGGAATCGAACCTTGACCCCCTGATTCACAGGTTGACATTCAACCACTGAATTCAACCACTGGTGACATTCACACCAGCTGGGCTGTTAAGATTTTTTTTAATGCCATTTCTTGATTGAGCAATCGAAGACATTATTTTGTTCCCTCCTACCCTAATTCACACACACGCCCCCTTCCCCTCCTCCATCTACTGTAATGATATCACAATTTTCGGTTTGATCACTTATCATTGTGACTGTGTAAGCATTGTTTATACATGAACTAAGGAGAATGCCATGTTTATAGTACCGTCCTTGTACAACTTCATTTTGCTGTTACTCTTAGCAGTTTCTTCTATTTGATCTTTTTAATTTTCCAGCATTTCTGGAAAACTCCTTTTGATAATGGGTCAAGTGTATCAGGCTGCCAGTTTGAGTTCCTCTCTTTTTTTCCCTTTCCCTTGGAGCCACCCCTCTCAGAGTCCTCGCCCTGCTATACTGGTCTAGTGTGATTGTCCCCATGGCCTGCTGTCCTCTTAGGACTTCCGCATCCGTCACCCCGTTCCTTCTCTCCTCTGCGAGAGCCTCCATCGCTGGGCCCACGCTGCAGACGGGTCCGGAGAAGTCACAGCCTCGAGGGGGAGGCACCTTTCCTTCCCCTTAAGAATACTCACGATGGTTTAAGGTTTTCTTGTTTGTTCGGAGTCTCTCATTTCTGTTTGTTTTTCCCCAGTTACTGGACTCTTTCTTGGTGAACTCCTTCTGTACTGAGAGAGCACATTCTCCAGCTCTGAGGAAGTACAAAGGAAATGCATGTTGTGTGAATGCGCGTGCAGGAAGTATCTCAGTCTCACCCTTCCAGCTGGTTGCTAGTCTGGTTTGCTTTAGAGTTCTCGGTTGGAAATAATTTGCTCTTAGATTTTTGAAGCATTGCCCTTCCGGTCTCCTCTCTTGCTTCCAGTGTTGTGTTTGAGCAGTTCGACACCTTTCCAAGGCCTTTCCAAGCTCTTGTAGATGATCAGTAGCTAGTCCAGCTATTGATTTCTGATGGCTGGTATTTAGGTAAACAGGGAATTGGCCAGACTGCTGTATTATCACTAGTGC
This sequence comes from Cnephaeus nilssonii, assembly GCF_951640355.1. NCBI lineage: Eukaryota > Metazoa > Chordata > Mammalia > Chiroptera > Vespertilionidae > Cnephaeus > Cnephaeus nilssonii. The sequence goes on from NC_137073.1 coordinate 98,667,766, forward strand.
TTTAGCGCTTAAGGGCAAGCTTAAAGCATTTCTTTTTGGCTTTCATACTTCCAAGGCTGCTCAACGTTGGCCATAAAAAGCTGCGTATGACTTTGTGGTCCATTGTAGTCCTGTGGACTTGAACACAGGGCTTCTGTGTGCCTCCAAGGGGTACTCACACAGAGCACAGCTTGCGTGGCACCCCCTGCAGTTGTGCAGGGAAGTTGCCCTGGCTGGGTGCTGTGGGCTTTGCTGAGTCTGCCCTGGGAGGTGGGTGGCAGGCCTGGCTTTGCAGGAACACATACAGTCCTAGAATAGACTTCACCTAATGAACCAAAAGGTGGATAGAATTCATGCTTTGACTTTGCATGTGCTCAAAACAGACATCCTAACTTGTCATAAGCCAGGATGTGCTGAGTTGGAAGAGTGTCCCTGCTATTTACATTTTAGGTTTGGTTGGGAGCTTCAGGCCACATAGGTGCCACTTTCTGCTGGTCAGCTCCCAAAAAAGCACCCTGGCACTTTTGCTCGTGTTTTGCGGGTCCAGGGTAGCAGAGTTCAGCCAAAGAACCATAAAATGAATCTATTAAAATCCTCTAGGACCCCGAGTTCCCCAGTACTTTGAAGGCACTGACCTGTTTTTCCGTATTTCAAACAGCTGATGGAAGATACTTATTTCTATGATCAAGTTACACCAGCTCTGACCTAGTAAACCAGGTTGTTTTGTTAGCAGCTAAACTCTTTCAAAAGACGGCATCTGTATGAGGAAACAAAAGGTAGGGACTCCGCTCCGGCTCCGTCATCACCTCATTGTACAGATGAAGAAACCGAGGCCCAAGTCCCCACCGTGAGCTGGTGACAACGGGCCCCGCCTCGGGGCCTCCTGACCCCTTTTTAAAACTGCTGAGCGTTGAAACAAGCATGATGAAACCTAGGACAGCAAAATAATAATTTCCCTGGTGCCAGGATCACTGCTCCGAGTTTTCAGGTCACTGTGGAAAATTTACTATATCGATCCAGCCACGTCTCGGGGGTTCTTGAGGGTCTGGGGCAGGAGTATGGACAGATCTCCCCCGGTTTGTCAGGATCCTCAGAAGCTCCTAGCTGTGAGCTTCAGACCACATCCTCCCTCCTTACCCCCGTCCACAGAGCCGAAGTTTGTTAAAAGTCCATTTTGACAAAAGAGACAATTGAAGACTGTCTTGCTCTCGGTTGTAATGGCACAACCTGAGCACATCTACCAGAAATAAGATGTTTCACGTCCAGCGAGTGGCAATACCGCCTTTTCTCACCCCATGAGGATAACTGTCTCCCGGAAACCTGTCGTGGGGAGACATTCTTGTCACTTGAACATTCATTTACTATTCGAAGGAAACATTTTTCTGTATTTCTGAACTACAAACTGATACTTGCGTTTTCTAAAACACCCCCAGGACCCATTAAAACAAGCATGGCCACTTCAATAGTTATATTGGTTACCAACTACAATTTAAGGTTTTTTTGTTGTTGTTAATAAAACCTCTTAAAATAGCTGTTGACTTCTTCTCATCAAGCTCTCCTGTAGCTAGCACATATAATAGAGGGTGTTCACAAACAAAAACCAGGCACGCATTCAGTGTTTTAAAAAATTCAAGCTTTCATGGGAAATAAAATATAAAAGTCAGGACGAGAGAGTCCATCAGAAGAGTACAGTTTAGGGACCACGGTGCAGGAGACTGCACATCGCCGGATCCCGGAGAGGGGACTTTAACCACGAGTCAGAAGGTGGCCTCGTGGCCTCTCGTCTGGGGCTCAGCATGAGTTGCATGCAGTCCCGATCCATCTCTGTATGTGGAAGAAAGGGCGTCGGAGCTGGAGGAGGGGCGTTAGATGAGCCTCCTCCTGCAGTGCTATCCCTGCACCCTCCCTGGGTATCTGCTGGGTACTGACTGTAGTATGAAAACTTGCTTTCTATTAATTTTAGGAATGATTATATATTTTCTTATATATTTAAAAGTTCACCTTTTAAATTTAACTTCCCAAAACTTTCTGGGAAAATTCAAAACAGCAACTTGCGCTGTTGTGTATAATATCAGAAAGTTTTAGTGAGAGACTTTAACCAGTTTATCATTATAGTTTATGCAGAATGGTACATGAAACTCTTAACCTTTTTAAAGTAAATGATATTTAAATATTTAAAAACACAACAATACAATTTCACTTTTGGCTCATGTTCTAAATTTATTAGAATCCATTTTTAAATATAATCCAGTGTAAATGGAAAATATGATTTAAAAATTGCTTTTCTCTCTGTGTGTGTGTGTGTGTTTTAATTCACTAGTATTAGTGAACACCAGCTTTCATTCATCAAACTGGAAATTGGTTATTTCCATTAAAATTTTCACTTTTTTATACTTTATTGATTTTTTACAGAGAGGAAGAGAGAGGGATAGAGAGTTGGAATCATCGATGAGAGAGAAACATTGATCAGCTGCCTCCTGCACACCTTCTACTGGGGATGTGCCCGCAACCAAAGTACATGCCCTTGACCAGAATCGAACCTGGGACCTTTCAGTCCACAGGCCGATGCTCTGTCCACTGAGCCAAACCGGTTAGGGCAAAAATTTTCACTTTTAATAATGTCACTAAATACTGGATAGCTGAAAGTTCAGCCTGTTTGTATATTAGTGCCATGTATGTCTAAGACAGTGGTCGGCAAACTGCAGCTCACGAGCCACATGCGGCTCTTTGGCACCTTGAGTTTTTAGCAAAGGCCAGCTTAGGAGTACCCTAATTAAGTTAATAACAGTGTACCTACCTAATTTTAAAAAATTTGGATCTCAAAAGAAATTTCAATCGTTGTACTGTTGATATTTGGCTCTGTTGAGTAATGAGTTTGCTGACCACTGGTCTAAGACATTGGAATCTGTGTCTATGCTTTTAGCTCTAATGTTGCCCATGAAATCTCTGATGTGCATGGAGTTTGCTTGGTGCAAACAGGTGCATATTTTAAGGCTTATGAGCCCATGATTGCCACATGCCTATGGCATTGAAGAGCATGGCTGAGGGTCGTCCCAGTATGCCAAGGTTGTGGGTTTGATCCCCGGTTAGGGCACATACAAGAATCAACCAATGAATGCATAAATAAGTGGAACAACAAATCGATGTTTCTCTCTCTCTCTCTCTCAAACAAATAAATAAATAAAATAAAATAAAAATAAAGAGCATGGCTGTTAGAAGAACTCCCAAACATATATTGTGTATTGGTGTGGCTTTCCCTGTAAGCATGGCTTCTTAGACTTGAAGGGAGGTGCATCTGCTGCGCCTCTGGAGACGAGGATGCATGAGATAGCCAGGCACCATCCCTTTGATCTGACTGACCACATCCTTGCAACAGAGCTTTGGCCCGGTGGCAGTTAGGAGAGACAGACTGACTTCCAATAGCTAGTGAGAAGCCCGGTCTTCCCTTAAAGAGAAACATTAATCTAAGCCAAGGTCCAAGGGCCAGCCATGTTCTCAGTTGCTTCATGGAAGGTCATCAAAAAATTGTATGGAAGTTTTTATGCTCCTCCATCCATGTTTGTTTTTTCATTTTGGCAAACTGTTATAATAGTGTGCTTTAGGGATTTAATGTTTGATGATTATGTCAGTTACATGCATGATTATTTGCATAAATTGATGCACAGTTATTTAATATATATTGAGAATGAACAACAATACAAAATGTATTTATTGAGCACCTGCTATTGGCCAGTTAGTGACCTATTGCTGGGGTGACATCAGCAAACAGAGGAGATTGGACCCTTCCCTCATGAACTTTGCAGAGTGGTGTCAGGAAATGGTAAACAACGGACAGACAAATGGACAAGTAGGAATCAAGATGCGTGCTAAGAAGGAAAAAGCATTACTCTGGGAAAGCAGTGGAGGGCTCTAATTTGATTGCCGCCTGCCAGGGAGACTGGTTTTCAGCATGTGTGGCTACCAAGTGTGACAGTTGTCCACGGGATGGTATCTTGACTCACTTTTGTGCCTTTGCCAGGCTTTTGAATTTTACCTCTCGTTCTCTTCTCATCTGATAGCCGTGCAGGCCTGTGATGGAAATGTGGATCCTGTTCTATTCCAGCCTCAGAGTCCTTGCTGACTGCATTTGTGGTTGAACTGAGGCGTTTTCTTTTATTGTCTGTGCTTAAGGGCAAATGTTATAAGCACAGACGCTAAGGCACTCATGTGGAGAACTTAATGGGAAACGGTCATCTTTCCTTATTACGTATTCTTTTCTTCTTCTTCCCCGCCTTGTTTTTCACGGGCGTTGTCTGTCTTGTTTGGAGAGTTAATATGGGCCTGGAAATCTCAGGTGGAATGATCAGCAGAGACGTGTTTTCCATTGGAGCTTGGTTAGGGCTGTGCTGAGGGACGGCTTTGTCTCCCTTGTTTAATTAGAGAAAGTTGTTAGGGTTGTTTCTACCCCTGGCACTGCCCCATGTGGGCGCACAGAGGGAGCGGGGACGGACAGACCTGCTGGGTAAAGGCAGCGCCTCTAACACACCCACGTGAGTTTGAACTCAGTGTGAGGAGGTGGCTTTGTTCCCTGCTGGAACACTTCCAGTCAACACTTCTCTTTCTTCCTAGTTTACAGCTCCTCCAGGGCAAACAATGAAAAGACTGGAAAGCAAACATCCCCACAGAGTCACTCCTAACACGTCAGGGTGGTGTTCGGTCCGTATTGTGGTTCCGGGCTCTCAGAGGGAGTCTGGGTGGCTGTCTGTGCACTGGCTGCTTTCCTCAGTCCTTTGCTGTGTTTCATATTAAGAAGATCTGGAAGTGATCTCTGTGTTAGTTTGTCTTCTCTTCTTGGGGTAAAAAAGGGGATTCTCATGATGAAGCATTAAGTCTTGGCCTGAAGAGGTCTTCTCGGATCCCAGTTTGTGGCTTTCTTCTTGCAGCTCAACTCATGGCTTGAATTCTTGTGGGCTAACCTCAGAATTGAGTAATCTTTTTTGTTTATTTTCCTGTTGCCAGTTTTCTTATCTATTTGTACTTATTCTGTGGGATTGTAGATATTTTGGCTCTCTCCACTGCTTTTTGGACTAAAACATAGTGGAAATAAACACTCATGGAGATGGGCAAGTATATGCATGTGTGTGTGCATAGGTGCCTCTGTATGTGTGTGTGTCTTTGTGTGCGTGCCTCTGTGTGTGTGTGTGTGATGTGTATGTGTCTGTGGCTGGGGAATAGGGTTTCTGAAATGAGGTGTGAACTAGCTTCTAGCAAGGTGAACCCAGTTAAGTGACTCAGTCTGTCTGAGCTTCAGTTTCCTCATTTGTAAAAGGTGGGGACCTCACAGAGTAACAGTGAGGATCAGGGAGACGGCAGCCTCGAGGGACGGGAAGCCACAGAGGCCCGTGCCTGGCCCTGTGCGGCCTTTCCAGAATCCCAGTTTCCCACTGAAAAATGTTCTGTTACATTTTGTGCTATTTACTGAAACTTATTTTAAAAATCACTAAATGTAAAAGAAGACATTGAAGTATTATTTTAAATAAAAATAACTTTACAGCGGAAAGGAGCCCGAGAGCAGTGTGCACACTCCCTCCATTGGTGTGTGTGTGTGTGTGTGTGTGTGTGTGTGTGTGTGTGTTGGGGGAGGGGTGGTCAGAATAAGCTGCAGGAAACGGGTCTTTGCTTGCTCAGCTTCATGAACCTGCTGAGGGATCCAGGAGGTCCCAGGATCAGGGGCTGAAGTTGGGGGACCCTGAAGAATTGACAGCCATCAGAAGAGATTCATTCGAATCCCAGGTTCACTCTCAGTTTGGAATGTTCTAGAAATAGAGTATAGGGTGTTGTAAGGACTGAGGCCTGTGAGGCGGCCAGACCACTTACGCTTGCAAACTCATCCACAGGCATTCCCTGTCTCTGGATCTCTGTATATCTGTCTCTATCTCTGTCTCTATCTCTGTCTCTGTCTCTGTCTCTATCTCTATCTCTATCTCTATCTCTATCTCTATCTCTATCTCTATCTCTATCTCTATCTCTATCTTTATCTCTCTCTAACTCTATCTTTCTGTTTGTTTCTGTCTCTGTGCTCCTTTTTAATTGGGCCCTTAGGAAAGAATGAGAAAGGGCTTTTCTGCTTGGGACGACATAGACTCTGCCTTGAGGTTGTCCTGTCATCGAAATGCACCTGGACAGTGTCCATTGGCATGTGGGCCCACAGTGGGCGTTCCTGATACATATATTGGTGCTCAAATATTTGCAGCCACTTTTTCCCGTGCCTCAGGTTTGGCCACAGAGCAGCAAGGAGTCGTAGCTCCCCAAGCACTGGGAATAACGGATCACGATTCTCCCCTTCTTTGCCAGCAACTAGAAAGCCCGCCACTGGACACACCACAAACTCCCCCTTTTTAAAAAAAACATAGGTTTTGAAAACATTTCCCACCCTTGTTAGTCAGGGCAGTTGCACCAAGTAGGGTTATGATCCCTGGCTTTGGATCCCCTGTCCCAGTGTTGCCTCTCATAGAGGCATCACTCTTGACCAAGAGTGTCGCCACTGTTCTGCCACTTAAATGCATTCTTGGAAACTACAGCGACGAGTCCACACCCAGCTCTGGGTAGTGTGTGATTTTTTTTTCAACATTTCATCATTGAATAAGAAATACAAGTGGTTGGTGTGTCCCTGGGACGACTTCAGGATATGGTGTCCCTGAAAGGGGCATGCCGTGTGGGGAGGCTGTTGACCTGTGTTCCTAGACAGACTCCCTGCGAGGTACTTGGCCAGCTCAATCTGTATTAGTCTCTCTGATGAGGAAGTAAGTTTCTAGAAGGCGGTGCTCATATGTTCTGTAGCTCTCTACAATCTCTACAATGCCTTGCAGTTAGCAGTACATGATGCATTTGTTAATTTTCTATGAATTATGATTACATGAATGTTCATATCGTTACTAGCTTGGCCAACTAACTAGTGCAAAATGGGTTTCAACCTCCATAGGGAGCCTCAGAGCTCCTTGTGACTTTGCCATTCCATTCTTTGATAAGTCCAATTTTTTAAAAAAGTGTTATAGGGTCTATATGCTGTTCAAGATAAAGGATTCTTTGTTTTTCTCTGGAGAGGAGGTGGGTAAATGGACAAAAAGGTAGTGATTTTAAGGAGAAGTGGTTATTAGCAAATTGAATTCTTAATAACTGCTATTTTTGCGATTGGTGGGGAGGGTATAGTAGTTAAAGAAATGAAGATGGCATAAAAGTAAAACATAAAACGGAGGACTGTGGCTTCTCTGTTTGTATTAAGAGCCCTGTAGCTCTGCCGTTCCAGCCTATCATAATTCTGTTTCAGGTCAATTCCATTCTCTGTTAGCAGAGCGAAATTTGGGCCGCACCCAAGAGAGCAGATTCTCTGCCCAAATTAGAGGGTAGAGTAGAAAGCCTAGCACAAAAGTACACGTGGATCAAGCGCTTTTATTTTGCTGACATCAATGCCTATTAAATGACTTGGATGTGCTCATATTGGGGTGATATGAAAAGTGAAATTGTTGAGTGTGTGTCAGAAACTGAACCTAATTTTTATAAAAAATAAAAGATAAAAATCCTCAAATGGAAATGATTTGTCTGTTTTTGCTCTGATAGGTTCCTTGCATTGACTCCATGGAGAGTGTATCACCTGATTGCCGTCTCGATACTTGGGCGAGTTATTATGCAAATAATAAAGGATATGGTTTTGTCTAGAAAGAGAGGTAAGAAAGCTCAGAATTCACTATGATTGGGGTTTAGTTTTCTAGAGCCTGAATGTCTGATTTTTGTGCAGGCATCTGAACCAAGAAGTCCTTTGAAAAGGAGCAGGAAGCCAGGTGATACAGGCATTGACTTTGCTACTTTTAATGTTGATTAAATATTTATTTATTAAACATTTATTTAATATTTGTTATTTATTTAACTGATGTTGTCCTTAGTCATAGCTACTGCTCTGGGCAAAAGGTTTATATGTGTTGGTTTCTCTTTTAGCTCTAAGCACTATTATTTAAGTACCATTTTTATATTTAAGGATATCAGTGATGATAACAGTTAAATATTTATCACATACTACATGATGAAAATGGGCCATTCAAAAATGGACTGGTTTATGTAATTTTTTTTCTACCTCAAAATGAACAAAAACCGCCGAAACCGGTTTGGCTCAGTGGATAGAGCGTCAGCCTGCGGACTGAAAGGTCCCGGGTTCGATTCCGGTCAAGGGCATGTACCTTGGTTGCGGGCACATCCCCGGTGGGGTGTGTGTAGGAGGCAGCTGATCGGTGTTTCTCTCTCATCGATGTTTCTAACTCTCTATCCCTCTCCCTTCCTCTCTGTAAAAAATCAATAAAATATATTAAAAAAAAAAAAAGAACAAAAACTAATGCAGGGCTTAAAAAACAAGTAAGTAATGGTTAACATTTTTTAAAATTAGTTGGTGATGAAAAATGAATTTTAAACATTAAGTTTAAAAGTGAGAACATACATTATTTTTTACTTTTTCTGAAGGTGTTTTCTGACTAGTTTATCATAAATCTGAGCCACGCTTTTTCATACTTGGAGGGTCCTCTTCTACCAGGGTTTGAGCTTGTTTTGTAAATGGGCAAAAATTCCTCCTTGGAATAATTGAGCCCCATGAATGTGGTAAGATTGAATTGATCAAAGATAGCTAAGAGAACGTTACATTTAGGTACTTGACTTCACTACACGTAATTCCAAATGGACAGACAATTTTGGTTGGGGCTCATGTGATGAACATGCATAAGACCTGCCCAGAGTTCTAGCCCCGACAGGGACACTGAGGCCTCTTTGTGGGGTACACCCCTCTCCTGATGCCAACTCTGAGACCAGGGATATCAGGTATTACGCATTTACTATCATGATGTGGACTGCAATCCAGTTTATATTTTAAGTCTTTATAGTTCTTAAACTAAAATTTCTTCATTTTAGTGTTCTGGGAAGGGGAACAAACCTGTTTTTGTCCAGTTATTGCTTTTTATGAATCTGTAGATTTAGAGGAGGGGTGGGGAACCTTTTTTTCTGCCAAGGGCAATTTGGATATTTATAACATCATACAAAATTATCAAACTTAAAAATTAGCCTGCTATATTTGGTCAGACATTTAGTTACCTCACCCCTAATGCCTTGGCAGGGCCAGATCAAATGATTTTGTGGGTCTTATAGGACCCGTAGGCCGGATGTGCCCCACCCCTCATTTAGATTATATTCTTGCATGTGTTCTTCCTTCTCACCCTCTCTTCTCCTCTCTCCTTCCCTAACCCCCTCTTCTGTGTCAGAGAACAGACTCCTAACTTTTAACCCTAACAGGCACCTGCCCTGATGCTCTCTGTTTACCCAGATGTGTGAAGGCCGCCCCGAGGTGGAGCATCTCGGTGCTATGGGATCTTGTACCAGGGTCGGCGGGATCAGTGCATGGTGGTCCCCATGTCTCTGCCTTGATTCATAACTGGTAGAGGAGAGCCTGTTTTTCTCAAATATACTTTGTCACATTTTCACCCTCCAGAACCTTCCTCTTGGAAATCTTAGTAGAAATAGCCACTGACAAATTTTATCCCTAGTCATTTTAGCTCAGTTGCAGAAGTGGACTCACAGAGCAAGCTGAGCGTCTCCATATTTTCAGTGGTGCATCAGATTTGGTCCCAGTACAAGTTACGAGGAACAGACAAATGTGGAAGGCCCAGGATGAAGCTGAAAGACTTCTTAACTGTCCTTCTCTCACGCTCAGCCCCTTACACAGAGATTGTGTTCAGCAATGACTCATTGCTTGATGTTCTTGCAAATATGGAACTTTCATATTCACGAATTACAAGGAACCTCTGCATTGCAAAGATTTGGTCCTTTAAAAAATTAAAGTGGCAGAGTTGGGAGACTTGTAGCCTAAAGGGTCTAGTTCTTGAGCTGATTCACTCCATTTCCTAGCTGTGGAGAGACCCCATCATAGGCTACATTAGTGCCCAATGGCTGCTCTAAGAAATTACTACAAACTTGGTGGCTCTAAACAACAGAAATTTCTTCTCTCATGGTTCTGGAGGTCAGAAGTCCAAAATCAGCATCACTGGGCCAAAGTCAAGGTGTCAGCAGGGCTCTGTTCCCTTTGGAGGCTCTAGGGAAGGGTCTGATCTCTTCCTTTTCTGTCTGGGTTTGCTGGTGTCCTTGGCTTGTAGCCACATCACTCCAGTCTCTGTCTTCATGATCACATTACTGTCTCCTGTCTGTGTCAAATCTCCCTCTGTCCTTCTCATACAAGAACACTGTGACTGTATTTGGGGCCCATCTGGATAATCCGGAATAATCTCTATCTCACGACCCTTAGCTTAATCACATCTGGTAAATCCCTTTGTCCATAAAAGTAACATTTTACAGGTCCCAGGGGTTAAAACCTGATGTCTTCGGGAGCCATGATTCAGCCTACTACACTCTCTGAACCTCTTTACCCTATGAAATGGGAGAAGCCAACCCCTACTCCAGGGCTACGTAAGGGTTGAATAAGAGGGTGAAACAGAAGTGCCTTGGGCACAGTAACAGTCTACTCTGTTCCACTCTGCCACTTAATGGGAGCAACGTGGGGTTGTTCCCTCATCAGTCAGTCTGTGAGGGCCTTTCTGTGCCAGGACCTGTGTAGGTGCTGGGCTTCCGGTGCGATTCAGACACACGCCTGGCCTCTCCACCCAAGTGGAGCTCTTATGCTCCATCCAGTGGGGCAGACATCTGTCAGTGGCCAATCTTTCTGTCAGGGTTTTCACCGGGCACATTGCTCTGAATTCAGCATTTCTGTTCAATGAAAAAAACAAACCCGAGAAACTGGATGAATGACTGTGCCTTCCCAGCACTACCCAGTCTATGATGGCAGAAATACTGGTGCCTGCTTCGTCGTCTTCGCCAAGCCTTTTAGGACAAAGACCCATCTGAGGCTGTAAATAGCTGGCAGGAGCCTGGCTTCGCAGGCCGTTCGACCCAGGCCCGGCTGTGATGAATTGGTCTCTGGGAGGCTCAGAATCGGCTTGAAATTAGATCCAGATGCAGTTATAGGAGCACCATGGCCTCAAGCAGAACTGCCAGCCGCTCTCACTAGATACTTGGCTGACAGCAATCGCAACGAGGAAAGGAGGACCCAGTCATCAGGGCTCAGGGGGCTGCTCCGTCTCCTGCTATCCTTCCACTTCTCCACTTGGCTAAAGATATTACTCGTCCACTGTTAAGAATTTGATTGTATTCATCCACTCCCTCCATTATTAATTTTAATACCGTTTTAGATGCTTACTCTGAAATAGGTGAGCAAAAGCATGGAGATCCTTCTAGTGTCTGTTACGACTCACCAGCATGGGCAACCTCCATGACCACTTAGACTTGACTTCTCCTTGACCACCTCCTAGCCTCTCTGTCATTACTAAGGCACCGAATGCCCGTCCAGCTTCCTTTAAGATGCTGTGGGCTCAGAAGGGCTCCCCACGGCCACCTGAGCAGCATTTCCACCCACTGTCTCTATTTCCGCCTTTCCTCCTGCAAAATCTGCACTCCTCATTGGAGCCACATGCTGGTTGCTACAGAACACGGACCTACCAGGAATCGTGGCTATGCACTGTAGTCCTTTGTGCCCCTCCATTCCCTGTCATTCCTGCTTCTACCCTGATGGCTTGTATGACGATCGGGGTTCGGTCACTTATTAGTGGCCTCCTCTTTTACCTTAGCCTTGGGAAGTGCAGTGTCTCCAACCCCTGCAGAGGCCGAAGGTCGGTTTTCAGTGGACTCCTTTGTCCAGGTTCCTGCCCCTCATTGCGGTTGGACCAGCTCTTGGTGCGTAGTTCCAGTGTTTTCCTGCTCAGCCTCTTACCCTGCACTGTCCCTCAGCCCTGTGCAGCCCAGCCTGGTCTGTGCTCTGTGATTGCAGTGCCACTGTCCTTACTATTCTCCATGCGAGCAGCCGTGCTCATTTTTCCAATTTCTGATAACAAAGCAACACCCAGTACTGTTACCTCTTTTCTCCACTCTTGGCTCCAGTGTTGTCAGAGAAATGTCATATGACAAGGGGCGTTGGTACTTCTAGGATTTAGCTTATCCAGCCTTCCAACGTTTGTTGAGACCTCTTTAGTGCTCATAATTCCTTGTATTCTTTTGTATTGTTTATTTTGATATTCCACCTAACTCCAAAATATCTGAGGCAGCCTATAAGGAACATAAGATTGCTGACAAGAGGTCTAGTAGAAGAACAGGAGTCTAACATGGTGACCATAATTGAGCAACAGACTTATGTCTGGGCTTACTGGCAGCCAAGGCAAAAAGGGAAACCAAATCAGACGTACAGTTCTAATAGTCTGATGAAAGGATGCAAGCAATGTTGAGAAACATTTTCCTGGGGTTAAATTTTAAGTAGAACTTGTCACATAGATCTTTGGTAGGGGACACTGAAGAATAGGAGACATCATCTTTGTCATTTGATGGTAAATGCTGAAACTGTCTTATAGCCATTTCATTGAAGCTGGTAGTTGAAAGTTTAATATTAAAGCATAATCTGATGAAGAAAGTTACTGGGGAATTAAGAAAGGAAATGAGATCTAGGTATATATTTTTTCTGTCAGTTTTATTTGAGCCTAGATATAAGCTCAAAATACCTAAAGAACGAATAAATAAAAAACCCCTTTCTCAAATAAAATGTCTTAGTTCCTCGTTTGTCAGCACCATTTCAAAGATCACGTTAAATGCCGTCTCTTTTGCCCTGGCTGGTGTGGTTAAGTGGATAGAGCATCTGCCCATGCAGCGAAGGGCACATACCTGGGTTGCAGGTTCAATCCGCGACCTATTGGGGCGCATGCGGAAGGCAACCAATTGATGTGTCTCACATCCATGATTCTTTCTCTCTCTCTCCCCCCACCCCCCCAATTCCCTCCCTTCCACTCACTCTAAAAATCAATGGAAAAAATATCCTCCGGTGAGGATTAACAACCACCACCAAAAGTACCACCTCTGTTACAGGTGCTCTGTCTTCCCAGGCCTCTCATGGTTTGTGCTGCTTGTGTAGTTTCTTCCTTGGTTCGCATTTACTTGAGGGCAAGTTTTGGCTGCACCACTAGACGGTCAAGTCCTCAAGACAGGACCATATGGTATATGGTTTTCCCTCTCCCATGGTACCTATCCAAGTGTTTTGCATGTAGTAGTATCTCAATAAGTATGTGTGGATTAATTGCCTGAATTAGTTATGATATCAGAGGTGTACAAGGTATGATTGCAAAGTTCTAGAGTTTAAAGATGTAAGCACTGCATTTTAAATAGGTCAGAGTATTTCTAAGATGAGAAATGCCTCCAGAGGAAAATGCCCTGGTTAAGTTTCACCTTTCCCTTCTCCTTATTGCAGGTGCACAGCTGTGGAGAAGCCTCAGTGAAAGGTAGGAGACTTCCTTTCAGTGTTGTGGCTAATGGGGGACTGAGGGGAGAGGTGACTGAGCCGCCAAGATAGAGCTCTGAAATAATATTTTAGTGACAGGGACTTCAGTCCTGTAGGAATTTACAAGAATGGGAAAAGAAAATTCAAGCAAATCCAGTGGGGACTCGTTTAAGAAATAGCTCACATCTTGCTATTATATTGGGCAACCTGACTATGTGCCAGTGACAATGCCTGAGGACTGGAAGTGAAGAAAGAAGGGTGGACTGGAAGCGAAAGAGGGGCGTTTTCATTGAGGATTTCCTTTCAGACTTCGTTTTGGGGCATGAACGGCACTGCTGGGGAGAACAGGGCGACCCTGGGCCCTGAAACTCTGCCGGAACATTCCTGAAGGGTTAACCATGCTGTCACTCAGAGGACTTTGGGGTGGGAGGAGCAGGTGCAAGGCTCTGACAGGTGATGGTGCAGCACATGTGGACTGACCTCTTGACTCCTTGCCCAGCCGGAGACAAGTCACTTCCCTTTTCATTGGGTGTCACCTCCCGGAAGTAGAGGTACATTTCCAAATGGCAGAGAAAAGAGCCGGGCAGTTGACGAGGGGAGCATAATTCACTTGACCAGCTGAGCATATGAGAAGTGGAGAAATGAGGGAAGTGGAAGGATTAATATTCGAGTAAAATGAATTTTTATGGGCACTTGTGTGTTTTTCTAAATCCTGCCTTAAAGAAACATTCTTGTATTACTTAGAAGGAGGGGTTTGGGGTTCTCGATATATATCAAGTGGACAGCATGAAATGAATGCCCCAAAAGGACCAAACTGCTGTTCAAATCCTATAAAAACAAACAAACAACAACTTGATATTTTATGTGCCTTGAAAGCTGTGCTCTTGGAAATATTGAGTACTTCAGGTGTAAAGGGTAATTTTATGACCAGTTGACTTCTGCCTGCTTATTCCTTCACTTTGGATCCCAAATTTCCATGGACAGAATGTTTGTGAACTTGACAGGAGACTCCACAGAGGGAGACACTGGATATAAGAAGAAAACTGACCCTCCCACCCCCCTGTGGTTCTCAGGGTGGAGGAAGGATGGGTGGGAGGGGATGGCATGGCCCAGGGGGGAACCAGCAAGGTTCTGACAGTCATTTGTCTCGAGATACTTCCCGGGGCCCAATGTTCCAGTCTGTGTGCACCTAAGGATGGGGAGCCAACCATGGGATTAGAGTGTTGGCATTTTCAGTCCTAACCCCTGACCTCTGGGGAGGGGAGAGGGGCTGGAGATTGAACCAGTCACCAATTGCCAATGATTGAACCCGTCATGCCTGTGTAATGCAGCCTCCATAAAACCCCAAAAGGACAGGGTAGGGAGAGCTTCTGGGTCGGTGGACATGTGGAGAGACCGTGGAAGCTCTGTGCCCTTTCCCCTACCTCGTGCTATGCATCACTTCCATCTGGCTGTCCCTGAGTTAGATCCTCTGTGATAAATTGCTAATCTAGTCAGTAAAATGTTTCTCTGAGTTCTCATAGCTGCTCTTGCAGATTAATCCAACTCAAGGAGGGGATCTTTGGAGCCGACGACCTATAGCTGATGGGTCAGAAGCACCTGACAGTGGGACTTGTGGTGGGTGTCTGAAGATGGGGATTGGAGGGGGGGGAGGAGGAGAAGGGATATTTTCCCATATTTTTTTCACTGCAGTTTCCATTGTATAATTTCACTCCTAATCTATTCATCTCATTGAAGATGTGAAATTAAAATACGTATTCCTCGAATTCTTTTTAAAAAATATATATTTTTATTGATTTCAGAGAGAAAGGGAGAGGGAGAGCGATAGAAACACCAATGATGAGAGAATCATTGACTGGCTGCCTCCTGCACGCCCCCCACTGGGGATCGAGCCTGCAACCCAGGCACGTGCCCTGACTAGGAATTGAACCGTGACCTCCTGGTTCATAGGTTGATGCTCCACTACTGAGCCACGCTGGCCAAGCCCTCGAATTCTTTTGATGAAGATTTGTTATGTTGTTTACACTGATTCTTGGCATCTGCTACTGGGTAGTGCTTGTGTTTTTTAACACTGGAAAATGTAAAACCACTTTATTTTAAGGATAAAATACAGTGATGGATAAGAGGATCCTTAGAAGCAGAGAGCGCTTCCTTGTGGACCAGGGGCTTTCCGCTGCCAAGGTCTCAGGTGCTGAGCTCAGAACCTCGCTCTCACTTGGCCGTAGATAGAATCAACACCCACACCACGGCTGCACAGCTGATTCCCAGATTAGCAACCTAGGGTGAGTTTTAACTCTCTCTGGCACTGGGCAAGTAGTTTGTTCCACTTCAGAATGAGCCAGACCTTCTCTTCCTGGGGCTCTCGTTGGCTCATTTAAGGACCGTTAAATGCATTGTTGAAAGGTGAACCAAATAATGGAGCGCTCTCCCTTCATAAAGCCATTGTCAAGTTTTTACATTAAAAAGGAGCTCCTCAAAAAGGGAACCCTGTGCACTGTTGGGAAGAATGCAAACTGGTGCCACCGCTATGGAAAACAGTATGAAGGTTCCTCAAAAAATTAAAAATAGAGCCACTATATGATCTAGCAATTCCATTTCTGGGTAGATAGCCAAAGAAAATGAAAACAGGTTGAAGAGAGAGCTGCACCCTCATGTTCATTACAGCCTTATTCACAATAGCCAAGATGTGGAAACACCCTAAGAGTCGGCAGATAAATGGATAAAGAAAATTGATATGCACAGTGCACTAAAAAAGAAGGAAATTCTAGAAAACGAATAAAATAAAATAAAAAGGAAATTCTGCCATTGTTGACAGATGGATGGACCTTGAGGGCCTTACATTAAGTGAAATAAGTCAGGCAAAGACAAAATACAGTATGATCTCACTTGTGGAATCGAAAAAAGCTGAACTCATAAAAACAGGGTAGATGGGTAATTGCCAGGGGCTGGGGGGCGGGGGAATGAGGAGCTGTTGGTCAAAGGGCACAAACTTTTAGTTAGAAGGGGATCTAATGTACAGCATGACTATAGTTAACAATGCAGTATTATATACTTGAAACTTGCTAATTGAGTAGATTTTTAAATGTTCTTGCCAAAACAACAAAATGGTAACGGGTGTGAGGTGAAGGGTTTGGTAAACATTTTGCAATATATAAGTGTACACATCATCATATTGTTCACCTTAAACTTATACAATGTTTTATGTAAATTACACCTCAATTAAGTTGCGTTGGGGCAGGGGGGTGGCGGGGAAGGAATGCCTCACGTGTTATATCTAGTGGCTTGTTATTTCACAGACTGTTGTTTACTCTTTGGGAACATTTGCTCTTGTCAGCTAAGCTCAGCTTAAAGAATTTCCTTCAAAATTGAGCAGGAGGATGGTAGTATACATGCACACCTATGCCTGTGTAGTTTTTCTGGACATTCTAAAGGTGTTTACAAAGTTGACTACGTAACCGTAAAGCCAGCACCTCATTTCCGGCATTGTCGTCAGCAATCAAATTTGAATAATTTTAGTCACAGGCCATTCACATTCGGTTTTTGTGCCTGGAAAATTCATTTTTGTACAAATGCGATTCTCGGTGGGTAAATTCCGGGAAGCGCTCAGGCTTGACCTATTTTTTTTTTTTTTTTTAAATAACCAATAAGCACTAACTCTACAACCTGTGAACAGGATTTATGTGGAGCAGTCTGTCAGCCTAACCAAATTAACATCTTTTATGACTCATTCCTGGTATTGAAATGAAACCTGATTCATAGTGTAATAGCTTTTTATTTCTGCATGTGACTGTGGCCGCTGGCCGAACAAAACCCTCCGTTAGCAAAGGAAAAACAGCGCACATCCCTTTTTAATGACCAAGTTGTTTCCAGTTAGGCCACGTGTTTCCCACCCTAGTTCTTTAATAGTGGTGTGCGTTATAACCCAGGTGAAGGAGCTCTTCTATTCATAAATCTTGTTTCATTGTTCAGTGCCAATTTACCGAAAATACAGGGGTTTTTTGTGGCAACTAACAATTTTGGAAATGGTGGCTGAGAGCTTTGGGATTTTCTGACTGACTCCCCCCAGAATCCCCGAGCTCCAGCCGGTCACCTCCATAGCAAGTGGGAGTGTAATGTAAGCCGTAAGGAGTGCATCGGATCTACTCTGCCCAACCTTGAGCTGATGCTTTGTGGGCACAGTGGAGGGTTAACAGTCAGTCTTTCTAGAGCCAGCAGGGGTTAGCACCAGATGTGAGCTTTTTGCCTCTAGCTGAGTCCGATTGCCAGGTGAGGCCTCTCAGCTTGACTCTCTCAACTACTCTCGTTATGTGGCCCCACTTCATGGGATAAATGCCCTTGGTATTGTCGGGGTTCAGGTAACTGCTAACGTGTTGGAGCTGGATTCCCCCTCTGTCCTGCCCCGGGAAGAAGAGCCAAGAATCTTTGGTTGTAAAACCCAAGTCCTGAGCTTGCCCCACCTCGTATGCCCAGAATGAACTGGAGCATTTAAGCAAGAAATGTCTGATTAAATCTTTGAGCCCAATATTATGTTAAAAGTGAAAAGTCATCTAGCGTTTGCTAAATTGTCTCCTCTGAGGAAGAGAAATTAGTGTGAGAACTGCTTCCTATATTTATGAGTCATCATTCCTCATCAAAATTGCGTAGACAGGGTGAATTATCAAGTAAACAGCATCAAATAGTCACGTGTGTTAAATAACAAAAATGCAACCAATATATTTAAAAAAAATTTTTTTATTGATTTTTTTACAGAGAGGAAGGGAGAAGGATAGAGAGTTAGAAACATCGATCAGCTGCCTCCTGCACCCCCCCCCCCCCCACTGGGGATGTGCCCCCAACCAAGGTACATGCCCTTGACCGGAATTGAACCTGGGACCTTTCAGTCCGCAGGCCGACACTCTATCCACTGAGCCAAACCAGTTTTGGCAACCAAGAACATTTTAAAGATCTAACTGGCTTTGTTGAATAATTCATGAATCGGGCAGCATCCCATCTAGCAAATAGGAGTTCCAAGGAGCTGTACAAGATGGAAGGCTTGTAAAGAGAGAAGGGAGAAGGGATTGGAAAGAACTGACAGCCTCAGCATCCTTCCGGGATGGAAAGGGCCTGTATGGAAGATGACCTCATAGGTGCTCACCAGAACATTCCAGACTGACTGGTTAAGATGATATTCCTGGGGAAAGTTGAAATTGCAGTTAGGTTAGGTAGGAAGCCTTGGTTTGGTGATGTGGGCATAGCCCAAGTGATTCCATTTTGGGCTTTCTCCACCACCCTCCCCGCCAACACATGGTAACTTGAAAAGTTTACTCTCTTTCTTTGCTGTTAGGTATGGCAGTAATTCTGACTCATGCATTGAAACTACTAGATTGTATAGGTTTAGGATTTTTGAATGTGTCTGATAAGTCACCTTGTAACTTGTATTTTGTAACCTTGTGCTTGTACCTTTCTAATAAGGCATAGTATTTGGCAACTATATTTAGTTTAATTGCAGCCAGAACGATAGACAGGGAGCCGCATCTCCATGAGCTTTAAAAGAAAACCTTGCTATGAAGCATGCATTTGATTGGATTAAATGAAAAGAAAATTTCCTCAAGAAAAGAAATTCACTTAAATTCAGAATATGCTAGATTTTAGCAGAAGCATATCTGTGCTTGGGTAAACTTTTGGCTGAAGATGTCTGGGCTGGCCTGGTAGCTAAGCAGCACTATTAAAGTCTCTACCCTGCCAAAATAAAAATCCGAATAGGCCTTTTATTCCTTTCTAAAAAAATAATAATTGAGCACAATTCTGTAGTCATGTATTGCACAATGGGGAGTCAAAGCCCCTTTCTTCCTCCTCAGGAAAGAACAGATCCAGTCATTGATGGAGGGAGAGCAGCTCTTTTAGCCAGAGCTACTGAGGTTGGGCCCGAAAGTTTCCCAAAGGTCTTCATCCGGATTCCAATCTGTTGTGTTCATTTTTTGAAGTTATACTTTGAAAATAACCCAACTTGAATACAAGTATGGGTCAAAGGACCAAAAGCAGTTTTTAAAACTGTTTTGGAAGACAGTGATATGGAGAATTCTGCTTAATTTTTTACCATCAATAGTGACCCCATATAAAAAATTATTTTTGAAGTGGTTTTTAAAAAAATATTTTTTATTGATTTTAGAGATAGAGGAAGGGAGAGAAACATCAATCGGCTGCCTCCTGCATGCCCTGTCCTGGGGATTGAGCCTGCAACCCGGGCATGTGCCCTGATGGGGAATCAGTGAACTCTTAGTGCGTGAGATGACGCTCAACCAACTGAGCCACACCAGCCAGGGCTATTTAAGAGTTTTTAAAATGCCTCATGCTAGACATTTAAGGGCCATTCTTTTCTCTCAAGAGTCTATCAAATTAAAATACATGCCTACAATGTGAGTTTGGGGGGGAAAGCTCTTCATGAAATTGACGTGGACCTTCATAACAGTAGTTGATAAATTTCCCAGGGCATCTATACATATAAAAGCCTAAGCTACTGGAACAACCGGAATGACTGCTGGACCATTCACTATGACACACACTGACCACCAGGGGGCAGACGCTCAATGCAGGAGCTGCCCCCTGGTGGTCAGTGGGCTCCCAAAGCCAACCTTCCATGGGCCCTCCCTCCAGCTGGCCACCCCTCTCCTTCATAGGCCTCTATCGCCCTCCAGGCTGAGGGACCCCACCCACGCACAAATTCGTGCACTGGGCCTCTGGTTAAAAATAAAATGAAAGAGGAAGTACAATACATTTCAGAGCCCACTGTTTTCAATTGATAAGGGCAGTAAATTGCCAGACTTGTTCTTCCATGTACATTCCATTCATGAGTAACATATTCTCTATGTTCAAGCAGGTGTTTTGAGTCAAAACATGGACAGAAACCCAGGGGTCAGGCTCCATGTGGGTCTCAGAGTAGTAGCCTTTATGTGAGCCTAAATACTTAATACTTAGAGCTCCTTAAGTGAAAAGCACTCAATATTATATTTTATCATAATTTTTGTTTTTTGATAGTTTTTAACATTTCTTTAAATTAATGTAATTTCACAATAATCTGATTTAACATTAGTTCTAGCACCATCCCCTCTCCCCCCCCGCCCCCCCCCCCATTATTTTAGATCTGCTACATTTTTGCCTAATTAAGTGTTATTCCCAGTGGCAGCCCTTGGATCTCTATAGCTACTTGATAACAAATGAAAGTTCCTACTCTGATCATTTTCATCCATGTTTCATCCATCTTAACTCCATGCTTACTAGATTTGATTAGGTAGTAGATCTTGAATTATTAAGGATTTAAAAATGTAGTTCATTTATAAATATTTAAAACAAAATTTGTGCACGGGGGCATGTATCCCTCAGCCCAACCTGCACCCTCTCCAATTTGGGTCCCCTCAAGGGATATCCTACTGCCCGTTTAGGCCCGATCCGGGCCTAAACAGGCAGTCGGACATCCCTCTCACAACCCAGGACTGCTGGCTTCCAACTGCTCGCCTGCCTGCCTTCCTGATTGCCCCTAACCGCTTCTGCCTGCCAGCCTGATCACCCCCTAACCACTCCCCTGCCAGCCTGATTGATGCCTAACTGCTCCCCTGCCAGCCTGATTGCCCCTAACTGCCCTCCCCTGCAGGCCTGGTCACCCACAACTGCCCTCCCTTGCAGACCTGGTCTCTCCCAACTGCCCTTCTCCTGCTGGCCATCTTGTGGCGGCCATCTTGTGTCCACATGGGGGCAGCCATCTTGTGTGTTGGAGTGATGGTCAATTTGCATATTACTATTTTATTAGATAGGATAGAGGCCTGGTGCACGGGTGGGGGCCAGCTGGTTTGCCCTGAAGGGTGTCCTGGATCAGGGTGGGAGTTCCCTTGGGGCATGGGGTGGCCTGGGCGAGGGGCCTGTGGTGGTTTGCAGGCCGGACACACCCCTCAGCAACCCAAGTGGAGGCCCTGGTATATGGGATTTATTTATTTTCTATAATTGAAACTTTGTAGCCTTGAGCAGAGGCCTGGGCCAGACAGGATGTGCAGGAAGCTTGGCTCTCTCCATCGCCAGGGAAATCCAAGCCTCCTGCTCGCTCTATGGCCACAACCATCTTGGTTGGGTTAATTTGCATACTCGCTCCTGATTGGCTGGTGGGCGTGTCTTGTTGGGGGTGGAGGTACGGTCAATTTGCATATTACTCTTTTATTAGATAGGGTAATTAAACTAGAGTAATTGCTAACTAGTAGCATTCTTTCTCTGCTTCAGTAAATTTAAATTACCAGAGAAAGAAGACTGGTAGCTGAAATTTCTCTTAACTTGCCCTAACCTATGTTACAATTATTTGAATATATAGACTTCACAGGTAGTTAAAAGTTCCTTCCTTCCCTCCTGCCCTTCCTACCTTCCTTCCTTCCACATCCAAACCTGTAGAGAATTTTTATAAGAGTTTATTTGTGTCAAAATTGACAAAAATGCTGAGAAACAAGATCTCAAATGCTTTGAGAATGAGTTTTCAGTTTCTTATGTGCATTTGGAATAAAGGAGGGAACATAAGGAAAATTACATGCAGGTGGGAGAAAAACCAGGCAGGGATTGGATTACAGGATAGTTAATAAGATTATGTGTTCTCCTGAGGGTGGTTACTCTTCCCAGGGGTCTGAAAAAGGCATTTTAAAGCATAAGGCAAAGATAAAACTTTACTAGGGAAGTTACAAGCCTGGTAATGACTAACCATGACCTGCCCAGTTAGGAATTTATTTACTTTCACTTAGATTTATTACAGTGCTTGCCTTTGGTCCCCACTTTCTCTCTCTCTCTCTCTCTCTCTCCCTCTCTCTCTCTCTGGCTATCTCTTTCTCTGTCTGTCTCTTTCTGTTGTTCCCAAACATTTTTATTTGTAGTCACATTTCCCTACCAGCATTTAAAATATATTTTTTCTCATTTTAAAAATAATACATGCTAACTTAAAAAACTGAAAATATAGGAAACAGTAAGATGAAAACCCAAATCCCTAATAACCCCATCACCTAGAAATTAAGTTTTATTTTCTTCCAGTCTTTTTGTAAAATTACGCGCGCACACACACACACTAATGGCCTGGTGCATGAATTCATGCACATTGAAAGGAAATTAATTAGAAGAAATATTTTAATATTGCTATTCGCCCTTTTTCTATAATAGAAGTGTCAACCAAATTCACGATCGACAATGACAGATTGAAACATACGTGTGCGATTGGTGCCAGCGAGAGCTTTATATGTATCGTGCATGCGTGAGTCAACTTAGCCTCATATATATATAAAATAAAATTGCTTAATTAGACCTGCTTTCTGATTTAGCTAAACTTTTTCCAGCCCAGTGAAGCACCCCAACTTCTCTTTCAGGTAATTGCCAGCAACACAGCAGTAAATATCAACACAAAGCAGATTATTATTATAGATCACCCAGTGAAAACAAAGGGTAAAATATTTAACTACAGCAGTGTTTGACTATATTCTGCACAGTGAGAAAACTTGAAGTCATTTTCAGGGTCTACCATTTCTTCTTTTCAGTCGAGTCAAGTTTCTAAGCTTTCTAAATCTCCGTTTTCTGACTAATGAAAAGAAAATAGGATTCTACTGAGTCTCCTATCTACCTACTCCAGGACTTTTGTGAGGATCAAATGAGATAAGGCATGGGAAAACGCTTCACAGACATTTGGTTAAAATGTTTGCACCTGGTTATAAAGCAAGTCGTGTTCCTGGGCTGCAGAAACTGCAAGGAGGGTAGTTGTTGCTAGGGAAAGGAAGCCAGGCATTGCTATGTGGCATCATTACCCGGACTGACACTTAACATATTAGCCTTTTTATGTATAGATCGCCTGTCGCTAGGAAGAGGAAGCTGGGCATTGCTACATGACATCATTACCCGGTGCCCACAGCAGCCATTTCTAGGCTGGCCATGGAGTCTCAGCAGCATTGGCTGTGATTTGATGGGCTGTCACTCCCGGGTGGTGGCGGGGCCTGTGTCCACTTGGGGGAAGCCGAGTGTTGCTTTGTCAGCCAGGTCCATGGTGCTGTTTCTCTGTGCGCGTCACGGAAACTCCTGCATTGAGCGTCTGCCCTCGGGTGGTCAGAGCACATCATAGTGACTGGTCGGAATGTGGAAAGGACACTTAGCATATTAGCCTTTTATATAGATAGATGTTCATTCATTTATCCATCCTTTTAACAAATGCTTATCGAATGCCTTATTGCCAGGCATTTGTGGAAGAAAAAACAACAACAACAGACACACAACCAGGTCCTTGTGGAGTTCACAGTAGAGTGAGTGAGCAGAAAATAAATGTTACTACAATAGATAATGTTAGATGGCATTTAAGAGAAACTAAAGTAGTAGAGGGGATTAGGGAGTGCGAGGGTGGGCAGGGAGGGTCAAGTTGTAATAAAGTGCTCAGGAAAGACCTTCCTTAAAAAGATTTTGAGCACAGACTTGAAGGAGGTGAGGTTGGGAATCATGTCTGGAGGACATGCAAATGTAGATGGACTAGCAAGTGCAAAGGCCCTGAAGCAGAGGCTGTGTTTGAGGGTGGTTTTTCTTTTATACCAGTAAGTTTTTATTTTTTAATGCAGCTATCGTAACTGGAATAAATGGAATATTGTGTAGCTAATTCAGATCATGTTGTACAAGAGTATTTAAGGCTGTGAAATCTGCCCCTTATTACTCATTGTAGATTTAAAGCAAGTACAGAGAGAGAGATAATGCATCATCCAATATAATTAATTATATGTTGGTACATAAATGTGGTATCTCTGTGTGAAGGGAATATAGGTAGTTTTAATTTTCTTGATTTTGTTTACCTCGTTTATTACTTTTATTCTATAATAGACATGCATAGCCTTTATCATGAGGGGGAGACAAGATATTCAATGAAGGGGGGTGTCCCATTGGGCAGGGCGGGGCCTATGACAGCAGATGTGGGAGGTAGAATGGAACTCCACAGGCAGCACCGCTTTGGGTATTCAGCTCACTTAAGTGCCAAAGAGCTGCGGTCCAGAGACAGGGCTCTGGTTACGAGGAGAGAGCCTGGCTGGGCTCCGTCATTGGAAACAAGGTCAGGGCCCAGGTCCAGAGAAGCCATTGGGCCCAAAGGAGGGGATGGAGCCTCAGAAATCAGTCTGAGGACCATGTGTCACTGGACACTAAGTCTCACAGGATAGGGTTATGGAAAAATTATTAATGTATTATTAAGTAAGATGTTGAAATCCTTAATTTCCAAGGTCAAGTGGTATCTGAAGGATGGGATAACATTTCTGAAATTCTCCCTTTCTGTGGCTTAGTGACAAGCCCCAGACTGAGCCTCCAGGTACATGTGAAGGGGCTGAAGTGCATATTCTCATGATTTAGGCGTCTATCTTACAAGTAAGTTTTACTTACATAAAATGTGGAACTTCTGTGTCATCCAGAGTAAGGTAGCTATTTCTAGTATTATGCTCAAACTATAGGCTTTGGGCAATTCAAACAAGAATGAATCTGAGAATCGGGCACGTGTTCTCTTCAGAACAACTCACCCCTGGGTTCTGTTGGCCCGTCCACCTGTCTGTCCATCTATCAGATATCAGCTGTCAATCTATCAGTCTATCAATCTACCTACCTATACTTATTTCTTAATTAAATTTTAATGATCACATTTGTTATGTTGAAGAACATGTGGGATATACACATAGGTTATAAAACTTTATAATGAAATGAATACACACGAGCCTTTCCCCCAACCAGGACTGGCGCTGTTGTGTCTTCCTACCCCCTTCTGCTGCCTCCCCACACCAAAGGCAAGCATGGTCCTGAATTTTGTGCTCCCTGTTTCTTTGCTTTTAAAATTATATACATATTTGTGTATGTATACATATAAATATCTATAAATATACACATATATTTAAATTACATTGTATGTATTTATAAATCAACTTTTTGTTTTTGAAGTCGATGAAAATGGGACCATATTTATGTTGTCTTCTAGAACTAGTGCCTTAGCGTTAAACATTCTTCAAGAAGATGACTTCCATGTTGCTGTGTATAGCTTTAGTTCATTCCTTTTTGTTGCTGTATCATATTCCATCATGTGACTATACCACAGTTTATTTAGATCTCTGTTTTCACTGGACTTTGGATTTTTTTTACAACCAGGCTGTCCATTGCTTCTTGAGTTTGAGTATATTATATGGCCATACCAAAGATCACAAAAAGAAAATGCCCAACACATAAGTGAATGGTTTCCTGAGCCAGAATGCTATTGTCAGCGTAAGAAACGTCCAAACCTATAGGAATGTCTATGAGTTTATTTGAGCAAGCTGATGACAATTGCCAGGAAGCAAAATGTCAAAGGATTGAGAAAATGCTCTAGAAAATGGCAGTTATACCACTTATTTTATATATCAGAATCAAAGGGGAAGACTTAAGGGGTGCATGAAATTCATTGGTGGTAGACTAGGGAGCCAGGAGAAAGCAAAGTGGGAAAGTCTCTGGGATTGGATAAAGAGTAAAACAAAATAGACACATACTTCTTTTACATAGGTGGGTGCAGGATCGTTAACAGTTAGCAGTGAACACAACAACAATAACAATGAGGGACTTCGTGGTCTCCTGCTCTGGTGGGAGTCTGGAGAAAGGAAATTACCTTGACATTCCAAAGGTATGTTATCCTAGATGCAAAAAGATAGTAGACAGGCTCAGTGAAAATGAAGATTGACGTTTGTCAAGGAAGATACCGGCCTAGGACATGACTACCCACTATGACTCACTTTTCGTTGAATGTTTTAATGTCAGACCATCCTGTGTGGTTACTTTAGGTCTCTGAGTTTTAAGGCCCACCATGCAGGCCGCCCCTGAGCTTGTCAGATTAGTATGTGGCCCCTTTTCGCCTACACTGTACATTTGAAAGCTTGTGCAAAATCTGCACCATATTCTTGGGCTCCGACACCTATTTTACAAATATTTCCTTGCAAGACTGCTCTTGTGTTGGCTGCCACTAGAGGGTGCATAAGAGAAGCTAAGAATAACTTGGCTATGGTGAAACCTAGCAGCTGGCTCCAAAGTGTTATTAGTATTGCATATTTCAACAGTGCAAAAATAGTATTGCTCCTAAAGTTACAAGAAGAAAATACAATTAAAGGTTATGTCAATAGCCATAGACATATGCACATGGGTACACATCTATTTTCATGTAGTAGCGGGAGTGAAGAAAAGGAACAGGGAGTAAGATAAGGGATGGAAGGGTGCAGCAGTGGAGAATAAGACAGACTGAGTGGGGAGGAAATCCACAAATCAGTGACAGATGACTGTGCTTCTTAAGCAGATGGTTTGGGAGGCCTCCAGGAACTCAATGGTCCTCTGAGTGCACCCCCATTTCTATCCACGGTCGTAGGAAATCTTTTGGAGGTTGTTTGTTACGTGCTCCAAAGTCTGTCCTTCCCTAACTGGGCCCTGACTTAGTACTTACTTCTTCCTCTCTTGGAAATGAATGGAAACATGGATTTTTCAGAGCTCTAGATATTCTTGAATTGTGAATCCCAGAGCATGGCTTAATTTGCAGTTGTGTGGAGAAAGGACCTCTGCATGAATTGACCCATGAAATACTGAAGGCAAAGTTCTCTGCTTGTTGAAAAGTGAACAAAAGAAAAGGCTGCAGGATTGCGTAGTGTTTGTGGTAGACTGAACACCCCTCCCACCCCCAGGAAAGGTGTCTACCTCCTAATGCCCAGGCCGATTTCCGTGTTCCTCCCACGATATAGGGACTTCGCAGATGTGATTAAGTTAAGGATCTTAAGGTGGGGGATGATCCTGGATGATCCTGATGGCCCGTGTCATCATGAGAGGGTGGCAGGCAGGCAGGGAGAGAAGATGCTAAGCTGCCGGCTTTGATGATGGACCATGTGCCCTTCGCTTGTTATTTTAGTCATGTCTCCTTTCTAATTGTTTTTTGAAAGAGGAAGGAATATGTAGGAAGGGGGGACATTGAGGGGAAAACATTATTGAGAGGTATTTGGTCAAAGGAGGAAAAGAGGCATATGATGCTGTACCCTTATTGAGTAGATTACATTACTACTCATGTGCTGTTTGTTAGTTGTTTTTTGTTGTTGTTGTTGTTTTTTGAAGGCTATTCTTACTTGTGCTTGTTTTTAATACCTGAACAACTGGGAGAGAGAACTTATAATCCTGCAGTCATTTGGCTTGTCTTCTTGGAGAGTATTTTTAAACTATAATTTCAGAGCCATCTAATGCCATTACAGCACCAGCAGTGTTTTCGGCATTCAGTCCTGCTGAACTGCACGCTTTAGATTTAGAGACGTCTCATTACTTCCCCTGACAACACTTTTTAAAAAGATCTTTTCCTTGATGTTTGCCTTGATTGGGAGTGGGAGGGGGTCAGTTGTTTATTAAAATGAGTGATGATATTTTCAGTCATGACTCAGGAGTCATCTGCCTGGGAAAGAAAACTGTCTAAATTCCAACACTTATCAAGCTAAACATCCTCAAGTCAGAAATGGATATTTATTTTGAATACATTGCACATTTAAATAATTCTTTTCCCCCAGTGACTAAGTTGGAATGAAATCATCTGGCTTTAAAGGGCTTTTGATGGATGCATCATGCTTGGAATAGAACATGAAGACTCAGTAATCAAGAGAAGTTCGAAAAGGAAGAGAAACTTGTAATTTTAACTTGAGCAACAAATCTGAAACTGATTTGGGGTCCAAACAGGACTGTCCAAATCTGGGGCTTCATTAAGGTGGAATGGAAAAGGCTGCCCTCCTTCACAGTGTGGTTCATATGCGAGGTGTTCAGTAAATGCCTGGTGACTGAATCCGGCCACTACTACTCGCCTCATGGAGGGGAGAAGGGTTCCTGGTTTGAGGAATTTGTATTTTGTGTGTGTGTGTGTCGGGGGGGGGGGGGGTAGGGTGGGGAACACATGGAAAGTTAGAGATTAGCTTATAAGTTTGTCTTTGTTCCTTGTTTCCCAACAGTGAAAGAATACACGGCTGGTAATAAATGAATTTTCTCCCGCTGGTTAGAAAATGGGATCAATAATGTAATCAATAGCCAGAAATAGTTAGCTAAAATTATAGAAAAAGTTTCCCTCTTGATACTGGTAACTGATTTCTGGAATGGAAAACAAGTGATTCTCTGGTAAGCAGGGGATTTCGAGAAGCAGAGGGAGGCCAGTGAAGGAGTGGATGAGACTGCTATGACCGGGTTGACACCCCAATATTGCATCAGTGATGTTGCCCAAGCTCACTGCCTAGACTTTGCCTGACTTCTTGGCCTGGGGTTCTCTTCCTGCCCATACCCCCATTTGGATTTTAATAATGAGTGTAAGTAAAGGAAATTAATTGGTTGACACAGTCCTAGGAATATAGACTTGAAGCATAGGATGAAAGTACAGGTAATCTGAGCCTCTGGAAAAGATTTTAATAGACAGTCATAAAAATAATCTGTCCAGCACTCTGATTCCCGGAGAAGGGATTGCTTGCTAGTCCCCTTGGTTAAATAGTTCTAGCATCTTAGGACCCTCTTAGACACAAAGAAGAAATGCCCCCTTTCTTATTCTTTTGGATGCTCTTTCCTACCTATTACTATTGAGCTCTGGGTGTGGGAGTCCTGAATTACAAGAGTTATTTCAAACTCTTCGTTACTTTGGTGTGGACCATTTTCTTTTTTAAAAAAATATTTTTTTTATTGATTTCAGAGAGGAAGGGAGAGGGAGAGATAGAAACATTAATGATGAGAGAATCATTGATCGACTGCTTCTTATATGTCCCTCAATGGGGATTGAGCCCGCAACCAGGACATGAGCCCTGGCAGGGAATTGAACTGTGACTTCATAGGACAAAGTTCAACCATTGAGCCACACCATCCAGGCAGTGTGGACCATTTTTAATCATATACTACCTTTTCCAGTTTATATTCTGATATCTTTGGGAAATAGCCACTAACATGGGTCTGACTTTGTGGTCAGAGCTGGGGGTGTGGGTCATGTGGCAGGATCACCTGACATCAAGACACCATCAAGGGCAGAGCCATTAACCAATGCTGATCACACTCCCCTCCCCCAGCCCTGGAACCTGCTAGATCCTGGCTCCTCATTCATGTTACAGGATGAGAGAATCCAGACAAAATGCAAAAGTGGCTCTCCATAAATTTTTTTGGTCAAAAAGGCTATAATTATGTTCTCAAGATTCTTTAAAATATTTAAGCAGCAGTTCATGTGAAAACAAATAGAAACAGGATTGATAATGAATGCATGATGACTCTCTGATTCGCCATTCTTTTCTCTTCATTGCATAAGGACTTATCATGGTCAGGTTTTGCTGCATAACAAGAATAACCATCACAGTGGCAGACAGTCAGGATGTATTTCTCGCTCATGACGCTGTAGGTCAGCTGGGATGCATCAGGTATAGGCTGAACATGGCTCCGAGTTCTGGGTTGCATCCAGGTTGCCCCTCACTCCTTCAGCCCTCTTGGCCCCACGGCCATCTAAGGCATTTTGTGATACTGGTTTTTAGTCTCTGTTTAGAACATTTTTTTAAATATATATTTTTATTGATTTTTCACAGAGAGGAAGGGAGAGGGATAGAGAGCCAGAAACATCGATGAGAGAGAGACATCGACCAGCTGCCTCCTGCACACCCCCCACCGGGGGATGTGCCCACAACCAATGTACATGCCCTTGACCGGAATCAAACCCGGGACCTTCCAGTCCGTAGACCGACGCTCTACCCACTGAGCCAAACCGGTTTCGGCTAGAACATTTTTGATGTATACATATATATATTCACTTACAGGATATAAGCTTATAAGTCCAGTCTCCCCAATTATTTTTGAAGATGGCTACTTTAACTACCTTTTCCTAATCCTTGGTATTTTGTAGGTGCTTCTTGAATTTTTGGCCATAATTATTAGTTTTATCCAGAATTAATGTTTAGGAATATATTCAATAAGGTATTCTTCTCTTTTTCAAAATCAGAAGTTTTACCCAGTAATGATTTCAGGATGTGACATTGTTGGCAAATTTGACGTCGTGATGACACATTTGTGTGTTTTCATTATATTCAGAGCGAAAGGGCCTTATAAAACCTGTGGTTACAGGATTGAGCATACTGTGTGCCTTTATATTTATAGAAGGACCTCTATATACACATTGAAAGGAGAACATGGAAGAATCAGATATACAGGGGTGGGCTAAAGTAGGTATACTTGTGAGTACACGTGCAACAGAGCTAACAAAGCTATTGTAATAATCATATCCTGCATGTCTTTTTCCATACAAACAACTGTAGAGCTACTTTTGCCCACCCCTGTATGTATTTATCCACCTGTTTCTGTAGCCTAAATGAGTGCTGCTGAAACAAGAGTTAAAGTTTTTGTATTATAGATTAAATTCCCATTGTTGGAAACACTCATGGTGGTTCAGCAAAAGTCAACAGAGAGCCAACTATGAACAAGGCTCTGTGAGTCTGTTGCAAAGTGAAAGTAGAGTGTTTTAAAAAAGTTATTTTTATTCTGAAGATACCAAATTTTCTGATTATCTTTATAGGAGTTCATTAGCCATCTATTCTTTCCCTCCATAAAATATCTTTTATGTTGAGCCTGACTCTGAAGTTCTGCACTTGAACCTCTGGCAATGTTTGTAAAGGGATGAAGCACTTCCTAAATGTCAACCTCTTTGTTTGAGACTAGAGAAAGGAAGGTGACGTTTCCCTGGGCCCCCTCTAGGTCTCTAATGGCTGCTATTTTGGGTTCCTGCTTAAACTCTAGGGCCTTGGCCCCTGTTGGTGTCTTGAGCTTGATCAGTGGCCCTATTCTTCCAACACTTAGTAGACGCCTGCTGTGTATCTGCTGGAGATCTGGCCGAGTACCCATCTCATGCCAGGATCTTGTTGTAGTTCCCTTGATGTCAGAACAAGGGGAGGAGGTCTCAGTGTCAGAGAGGTGGGAGAAATAACAAGAATGGTACATTGTTAGGCAGAGCCTAAGCTGTGTCATTTCACTTTTCAAGTGATTCTAAAGAGATTCCATTGCTGTTTGTTCTACATAAAGTGAGGGAGCCTGTGGCCCAGAATAAAAATAGCTGTAAGTATTACATCATCAGAAAAGGTTTTCATTGGTACGTCATGCCTTAAGGGAAAGAAGTCCATGATTGTATTTAGATTGATTCTGTTTTGCTTATGGAAATGATCATTTTAAGACAAAATAAGAAAAAGAAGGGGAAGAGATACTTGAAGAAGGCCACAAACATTGATCAATATTTCAAAATTGTGGTTTAGTGTTAACATTTATGTATATTGAATCAGCACCCTATTTATTCCTGTTTTCCAATCACTTATTAGAATTATGTCTTCTCTTTCAACTATAAAAGCCACTTTGGGGTAACATGTTGCTTCTAACAATGTTGAATGTTTCTTTGTTAAGAATAGGACATTTCAGGATCTGTGCCGTGGAGAAGCAGAGGCACCAAAGGAAATTTTTTATTTTACTGTTGTTTTTTCTTGGGATTGTGGTTATTGAACCTCATAGCTTTACTTTTTATGACCCGTGAAGACTGGACTTGCTTAGATTTTTCTCACTGAGGGGTAAAGGGTTTTAACTCACCACCCCATATGCACAGGACGTATTAGCCAACCATGAAAAATGTCTTCGCGATCACTTCACATCCCCCTTTCTGTGCTCAGAAGGGTCTTTCTGTTTGGCTCCTCACAGCCCAGGCGAGCTGATGGCTGTGGGGTGCCCAGCACCCCCGATTGTCTGGAACAGGCACCTGTTTCCCTCACCTTCCTTTCCCTTGTATGTAATCAGCCATCAGTTCCAAATTACTCATTAACAAGCCTAAGTCTTTCCCAGATTTGATTTTCCTACAGACCAGAGTGAATCATTCACCGGTATGTGTGATGTTCCTGGAGGGCTCAGAATCTAAGGGGTTCCTCTTCTCAATACTTAAGATCCTTTCAGTAATCCTTGAATTCATGGTAGAAAGGAATCCATTGTTTAGCCGTGGCTCCGTGGCTGGTGTCTGCAGAGGACGGTGCTCCTGTGTGACAGTGACATCAGTCCTGAGCTCCAAGTCAAGCCTCATTAGTTTCCTCCCTCCTTCCCACTTAGCAGGCACACTCTGTGCTCTCAAGTTTTATCAATTATTGACTATTAATGACTCTGCCCAGTAAACAAGCGTAATAAGGTAATGGACCTGCTCTTAAGAAGTTTACAAGTGCTTAAAATGCATCAATAGGATAGAGGTCACGGCCATAGGAAAACCTATTGTGTTGGTAATTTTTAGTTGGTCTAGGTCCGTGGTTGGCAAACTGCGGCTCGCGAGCCACGTGCGGCTCTTTGGCCCCTTGAGTGTGGCTCTTCCACAAAATACCACGGCCTGGGCGAGTCTATATTGAAGAAGTGGCGTTAGAAGAAGTTTAAGTTTAAAAAATTTGGCTCTCAAAAGAAATTTCAATCATTGTACTGTTGATATTTGGCTCTGTTGACTAATGAGTTTGCCGACCACTGGTCTAGGTTGAAAGGGGAAAGCTGTTTGTGTTGGATGCTCATGTCCCGATCCAAAAGGGGTTCTTTGGTAAATCTGTTCATTGAATGTCTATTGTTATCAGCAGGCAAATCCTTTGTCTTAAACAAAAAGCAGTCAAGAATATAAATAAGTCCAGCTAGTGTGGCTCAGTGGATTGAGTGTTGTCCCTTGCACCGGAAGGTCGCTGGTTTGATTCCCAGTCACATGCCTGGGTTTTGGGTTCAATCCCCAGTAGGGGCCTTGTAGGAGGCAGCTGATCGATGTTCCTCTCTCATCGATGTTTCTCTCCCTCTCCCTCCCCCCGCCTCTCTAAAATCAATAAAAACATATTAAAAATATTAAAAAAATAATAAAAGAATATAAATAAAATAATCATAAGTTTTACATTTAAAAACATTATTTGAATGTGCATTTCCCTCACGTAGGATTCTGTTCTGTTCGTTTAAAAGTGCCATTCGCATTTTCTACTCCCAGCAAACATTACTTTAAAAAGAGAAGTTATTTTAAAACATGTCATTCAGCTTAGTCACATTTAATAAGTGGAGAATCTGGCACCAGTAGTTATTTGACATCCACATGTCTGGTGAATAAACTACTCCTTCATTTTGACAATTAACTCAAAACATGTTCAAGGCAAGTCAAGGAAGCAGCGAGACCTGCCGTCAGTGACGGGGAGGTGGGGAGGCAGGGTGTGCCCCCTGGGGGCACTGCTCTCCCGAGGTGGTTGGGAAGGGACTCGGGGGCTCAGGGACAGGGCGGCAGCAGGCAGGCTGGGTGCAGCAGGACCAGGGGCCGTGTTGTGACCTTTCCTGTCTGGCTCACTAAGTCCCAGCCCCACATTGCGAAACATGTTCTGGAAATGATACCCAGAGGGCACACGTCCCTTCGGTGACAGCTTGTTTCTGGATCCCTGGACGCTGATGACATTCAGAGGTGTGTTTCCCTGCCCCTCATCTGATTAGTCACTGAATTGTAAGGACCCTCCCGCGGGCTCTGGGTCAGAGCACGTGAGGACGGCAGCAAAATAACTTGTTTATTTCCTCCAGGCTCATTGTAACAGACCGTGAAGTCAGGGCCGCCCTCTTCCCTCAGCTGTCCCCACTGTTTGGAAATGAAGTGCTGGGGCCCTTCCTGGGGAAATGGCCTCCAATTCAGAGCTCTTGGAGGCTCCTTGCAGTGACCCGAGAGCTTTCTGTCTGCAGAGGTGATTTCAACCCCCTCTGAAAAATCCTGGAGTACAGCGTGTGTCTGTGTAGAGCAGTGGTTCTCAACCTTCCTAATGCCGCGACCCTTAAATACAGTTCCTCACGTTGTGGTGACCCCCAGCCATAAAATTACTTTCGTTGCTATTTCATAGCTGTAATTTTGCTACTGTTATGAATTGTAATGTAAATACCTGTGTTTTCTGATGGTCTTAGGCTCTACAGCAGTGGTTTTCAACCTGTGGGTCGTGACCCACAGGTTGAGAACCGCTAGCAAGGTTGAGAACCACTGGTGTAGCTTCTTACAAGCGATCAAGCCCTTTTGTTCCTCTTTGATTCTAAGGTGAGGTCCATGATGATGTCACTGGCCAGCTGTCTCAGCAGGTCTCGTGGTTGTACTGAGAGGCAGGTCATTGTGGTTAAGACAGACTTGAGTTCAGACCTCTCTCTGTCCTTAGTGTGCTCATCTTTAAAATGGGTGCAATAATAGAAACCCCCTATGGAGCTTCGGGGATGCTTGCACGAGATCACGTAGGTACAGCATCTAATACAGAACGGTGTGCATTCAGTTCATCTTAGCTGTCTGTCATCGTTATTATTTATCTGCATTGTATGTGACAAGAGCCCTTGATTGAAAGCCACTTCCATGCTCAGAACAAGACTCCCAGGGGGACCCAAAGGGCACCCTAATCATCCAGCTGCCCAAGGCTCCTCATCCAAAGCAGTGTCTTCACCTCCCCCTTGAGGTTGGCGGCTTGGCTTGGTCTTTGTTCCCCCTGAGGTTGGCGGCTTGGTTTTCCGAGTGGAATCCGGGCTCCATCTGCTGTGTGTTTTGGTGACGGCGGGTGGGGTGGGGGCTGTGCTGCGGCTCAGAAATCTTGTTCTGATTGGAGGCCCTCCCCGAACTCACTGTGTGAGCTCACAGACATCAGTCAGCCGATCCCAGGTGCCTTCCCGGGAATATCCTGGAGAGCTGAGTTCCTCTGTATGGGGTGGGGCAAAAGTAGATTTACAGTTGTGAGTACCTGAAACACAGTTTATTTTTGTATTATTTTTTATTAATTGTTGTATTATTTTCCCTACGAACACCTATAAACCTACTTTTGCCCCACCCTCTATTCTGTGCACTTACTTTAGGCTGGGAATTCCTGCCCGTTATCTGTCCGATATTTGCTCCAAAAGCAGTGGCCCCTGCCTGCAGGCTGAGAGCAGGCCCAGGCTGGGCTGTCACTCTCTCCTTAGTGGATAAAAGGCCTGGTGGATGTGATTGCACCTGCCACCCCACATCCATGCCTCACACTGTCCTTTTCCTTTTAAATGAACTAAAGCCTTCCTTTGATCTGTGGTTATATCCACACCCATCACCCATCACCCACTCCCATGCCCCACCGTGGAGCTGCTGCAGATGTTGGCAGCTGGCAGCCTTGGAGACCCGGAGGCCCTGGCCTGCAGCTTCAGGTGAATTGTGGAGCCATTTACAGAATGCGCCCACCTCTTAATAGGTATGTGGCCTGGGCAAGTTTCAAAGCCTCAAAGCCTCATTATTTCATTTTTAATATGTGGAAAATACTACGTAATTCAGGAGGTCCTGGAGAGGATTAAAGCACATGAAAGCCTGCAAAGTGCCTGGCCCCTTATAAGAGCTCCGTGAACAAGTGGATCAAGTTCACAGCTGTTTGGGACCAGGTGGGGCGGCCCAGCCCTGGAGTGTACACTCTCACCCTCCGGGACCAGACGGGCAGAGTGGGATTGGCGTGGGCCGGTCAGAGGCGAGTAGGGAAGAGTCTGCAGGGTGAGAGGTTGAAATGGGACCTTTTGCCATCTTGGGACTCCTGAGGTGTGAGGTGCAATGAAGAGCCCAGCCCTTCCTTCAGCCACACATACACCCTCCCCCAAAGGGCTCAGTGTGGGGGACCTTTCAGCAAACCTGTATCTGAAAGGACATTCTTTTAGTCTGCCAGCATGCTCCTCAAGAAGAAGAGTCTGCGATGACCTTGGAAGCCCATGAGTTTCTAAAACATTTCAACTCTTACTTCAATTTATGAGAAAACATGATCTCGGGCATCCTTTTGCTTTGGTGCCACCAACACTGCGCAGTGATCTCCAGGCTCCTGGCAGGCGGCTGTGCCACGCCACGATGACTCATGGGTTTTCCATCCAGCGTCTCTGGCACATCAGTGGCGTTTGCGTTTCCTGTTGGGTGGGATGAGGGAAAAATGAAATGAGAGACACATGTTTGTCCTGAGACCTGTGTGTCTTGGTGGTGAAGTTAAAATGTGTTGAAGTGTTGACATACCCAGGTCCCGGGGGTGACCCAGGTTGGCCATTTTATGTTTTGTGAGGTGATCCACTTATGCTGACTCATAAGCTTTGTCACTGTCATTGCCACTGTGAGCCGTCGGGTTCTTCCTAGTTGAAGCCTAAGGAGGGAGTTTGGGTTTTAATCAACACTGTCTAGCTTCAGGGCATTGTGTGAGAGGCTCTCCCTGGGAGTGAACGAGAGGGTCCCCATATGTTTCTCATCTCAGCATCTGGGTGGTCCATTTCGGACAAGAGCAGTGGAATGGGTAGGAGGAGAAGACGGGCTCCCAAGGAGATAAAGGGCGTGTGAAACTCTTGCTTCGTATGCTCCCTGTGACTTAGTTCTGGAAGATACACATGGCAGTGAGCTCTCTGTCCACCCCAATGCAACGTGCATCTAAAGACCATAGTGCCCACTGGGCAGCTGGCGGTCTCTGCCCTGGGCATCATTGAGATCACACAGAGCACTCAAATCGCATAAGGACTGATGCTGCCAGAAAATAGATTTGCCCTGGCCTGTGTGGCTCAGTTAGTTGGGCATCATC
Organism: Cnephaeus nilssonii; assembly: GCF_951640355.1. Lineage (NCBI taxonomy): Eukaryota > Metazoa > Chordata > Mammalia > Chiroptera > Vespertilionidae > Cnephaeus > Cnephaeus nilssonii. The sequence continues at coordinate 98,704,708 of NC_137073.1, forward strand.
CCATGCACCAAAAGGTTGCTGGTTCAATTCCCAGTCAGGGCACATGCCTGGGTTGAGGGCTCGATCCTTAGTAGGGGGCATGCAGGAGGCAGCCGATCGATATTTCACTCTCACATTGATGTTTTTCTCTCTCCCTCTCTTTTCCTCTCTCTCTAAACAAAAATAAATAAAAAAAGAAGAAGAAAATATATTTGTATGTATTTGAGAGTAGGGATGGGAGGAGAGAGGGAGAAAGACAAGAAAACCAATATAGGCATTCTGGTTTTAAATTTACCTCATTAGGGCCCAGCTTCTCATAGCTCTTAACAAAATGTGCCTTATGTGTTTGTTTATGCTTCACTGGTTTAATATCCAGCTTCTCCACCACTCTGGGAGCTCCATGAAGCAGAGAACGTGCCTCCCATATTCATCCATGTCTCTCTGGGACTTAGCACAGAGCCGGCACTTAATAAGTACTCAATTAAAAATGGTTGATGAATGAGTGTGTGATCCTGTGCCCATAGGAGACCCATCATTTCCCGAGAAGAAAATGGTAGCAGAAGACACTGCCCTTCGGAAGTGTGGTGGGGATATTTTATCGATGTAGCAACCCTCGGTACAGAGTCTGTTTCTGAGGGGGCTTCTACTCTTAGCAAATCGATGAGATGGAGGTTCCAAGTCTCATGTGAAAAGTGGCCAGTGAAGTCTCAGAAAAGGAAAATGAGAGCTGGCTGGTACTGAAGTGTGAATGTTGATATGAGGACAGAAATACCCGGGCTACCCCTTCTGATTCATTCACACATTATCACATGATGGCCTTGGCCTTGATAAGGTTGGCTGAAACAGGCAGGGTAATCTCTCCTCTCCACACGCTCTATACGTCCTCGCCGCCCAGCGGAGGATGGGTGAGTGTGGAGCGCTCTGCACTCCAGACGATAACCTTGGGAAGCAGCTCTTCACGGCTCCAAACCAGTGGGAAACTCGTATCTCGGTTCTTAGAGTACATGTGGACAGTGTTGTTCTCACACAGAATTATAATGGGGACTAGGTGATGTCATAAACATTAGTCTCCCAACTCTAAACACCCTCCGACGCTCAGCTTTTTGGTTGATAAAATGTTCATTATTGTGAATCCGTGGGAGTAAGGAAAAGGGTGTCATTCTTTCTGGTTGTCTTGGCCTTTGGAGGGACCCGCCCATGAAGGGGATTTCCTGCCTCATGGGTCCGCACTTTTCCAGCGTAGAAGCTGGCCTTCACTTTCCCGGATGCGCTCGGAACAAGGGTGTAGGCATGCGACCCGGGCTCCACAGCCAGATGCATGGACGTCAGACTTGGAATTAGAAGCCGGTCATGAAAGAAGCAGGCTTCAAGGAACCCATTCTGGTGAGGTTGCGGTCTGCACACCCATTTTCCAAGGTGGCCATGATGAAGGCTCCAGAGTGTCCAGCACTCTGTGAGCTGCTGGATGTTTCTACTGAGATTTCTGGTGGAGCCATTCTGTGCTGGCATTTGGGCGCGATTTGACCTGTTCAACCAGAGTAAGCCCATCTTGGTTTGCCACCAGGAACCCTGGACACTGTGGGTCATTCTAAGCAGCTATGAGGGTGTGAAATATCCCCATAACCACCATGGGGACCCTGTTGGACCTCTGCTGGTTACCATGGGAGGTCCTCCTTCCTTCCTGAGCATCCGTCAAGAAAGGCTTGGCTCTGGAGACCTCTCCGTTGGTCTGCCTTGGACAGAGTATCTTCCTACACACACACACACACACACACACACACACACTTGAAATTTGGCATTTGTCTTGGGAAGTGGGGAGGAATGGAGTACTGATTCCAAAGTATCTATCTTCAGAGTTGACATTGTTTTAAATTTAATCCTAGTCTTTCACATGCATTATATCAGCTCTAACAGTTTACAAAACAAAGATACTAATAACCATGGAGGGAACCTACCTTGCTCTCCCAAGGCCGACGTACACCATAGTCGCCCCGGCTATAACTTTGTGCAGGGAATGCATGCCGTTAGCTCCATGTTTGCTCATTTGTAAAAGTTTCTTCAGAAATATGTAGGTAATACAGGCATTCGTTGTAAAAAAAAAAAAATTAAATGGCAGTTAGATAATTGCTTTACTCTTTCTCTTTATTGTTTGCATGAGAAAACTACAGGAGGAAACAAAAAGGAAAAAGCAAAAGCATTTGAACACTAAAACGTAGATTGAGAGGAAACCTGTGATGTTCTAGAAAGTTCTAAACAGCCAAAGATTCAAGTGACAAATAAGCTCCTAACATTCAATGCCTTTGGGTCTCCAGTGGATGTCAGGACACGTTTGATCTCCATGTGTCTGTTTTTTAAGGATGATTTTTCTGCGGCTAAGGAGGACATGGGTCCATTCCCCCGACCCCAGCAGTCTGAGGTGGGCCAGCCCTGGAAGCTTTGACATGTTCTCCAATGTTCTCCTAATGAATGCCACTTCCTCTGGTGTAAAGGAACCTTACATTTGCCAGAAGGGCACATACAAGCCTAATTTGGTAATAGAAATCCAGGCTTAGTGGAACCTCATATTCCTAACATTCTTTCTAACCACTCCCCCTTCTCTGTCCTCAGATAGGCCATGATTTGTCTTGCTTACACCATCTCTCAACGCCAGCCCCAACACATCCTTTACCATCACTGACACATCACCCGGAAACTTTTTCGCCCACCGCAGCCCCCCACGCCTGTGACTCTCCATATCTGTCCTTTCCCTATCGTAATTGAGCCCATCACATTGCTTTGTAATTGCCTGTTGACTTATCTGTGTTCTTCACAGACTTAAACTTGGTGATGACAAGGACCCTTTCTAACATTTGCCCCCTTAGTGCCTGGCCTGTGGTTGGCATCAGTAAGCAGTTATTAAACGAATCAGTCATTTAACAAAACTGTTTAGTTAATAAACATCTAGGTTAATAAACATCTAGCCGAAACCGGTTTGACTCAGTGGATAGAGCGTCGGTCTGCGGACTGGAGGGTCCCAGGTTCGATTCCGGTCGAGGGCATGTACATTGGTTGCGGGCACATCCCCGGTGGGGGGCGTGCAGGAGGCAGCTGGTCGATGTTTCTCTCTCATCGATGTTTCTGGCTCTCTATTCCTCTCCCTTCCTCTCTGTGAAAAATCAATAAAATATATTTAAAAAAAAATAAACATCTAGATGTTTATTCCAGAACTGTGCTCTCTATGAGCAATGGGTGATTCAAGAGAGGAAAAACATATCCCTGGCTCAGCCATTTGCAAGCTCCTGTGGCCTTGGGGAAGACACTTTGCCTCTCAGCCTCAGTCTCCTTATCTGTGAAATGGGATAAGAACATCACCTTCTTTAAGACTTTTTAAGGATTCTATGAAACAGTTAACATAAAGCTGTTCACACATAGTAAATACTCCTGCACTGCTGCATTATTACCTGTCACCAAGGGATGAGCTGGCCAGCAGTAATGAGGCACCACAAATGAAAGAATGGGAAATCTAAAAAGTAGGTTTGTTCATTCATTCTTTCCTTATGTTGATATTCTGATGAAAGCCAGAGAAGGGAAAGATCATTGCAATTGGAGAGAACCACATGGAAAATGTGAGATTGAATCCCTTTATCTCTTGAGCATTTTTTAAAGCAAACACTTAAGTAGGAAAGTCCAAATGCCAGCACTGCTCTCAGAATTTTGCCTGTTTACATTCTCATGCAGTTTTATATACTTAATTCAGTCCAGTCCACTTTACATCATTTACAAGTGCATTGTCTTCACATCTCTATGAAGTACTGTTGTTAACCCACTTTACAGTTGAGGAAATAAGCACAGAGATGCTAAGTTACCTGCCTGAGATCACACAGCTAGGAGGTAGTAGAGCCAGCATCAGAATCCAGGCAGGCTTAGCTCCAGGGGTCACTTGGCAGAATTACCTCTCGGATCACATGTGCTGTGCCCAATGCAATGAGGGGCCTGGATGCTGGAGACTCTGTCCTTCAGTGGTTCACTGCTCAGGCCAGGAGTTGCAGGCCCATTGAGAAGTAAACAAAATTTGGCACACAGTGTTGAGGACGAGAGCCAGGTGGGTTTCCTGGAAACAGTATGTAAAGTAGAGATGAGCCTAGAGCCCCTTTATAAGGGTCTGCACCTGGGAAGGGAGGAAGAGGAGGAGCGGGGCAGAGGGGAAATGGAGCTGTCCTGCGGCCTGGCCTTCTGGGGCAGGGAGGATGGGATCAAATGATGGAGAGAGTACAGGGCACAGCTCTCTGAATGCAGGTCAAGCTACATTAGGCTTCACTTAGACTTGACACTGACTGAAACAGAGAGGCTGAATATGAACCTGACCATGATGCACGATAAATGCAAATAGTGTCTTGAGGCTAGTGTCTGTGCACCTGAAGGACACTCAAGGTTAAAGTCACTTTCTACCCTGTTCCATATATCCAGGTGAACTAACAAAATGCACAGCAATACAATTAGAAGCATGGAAGGAAATGAGCTAAAGTTGCTGAACTACCTGTGCATTACTCATCAAGACATCTGATTTACAGCTTGCTGTTGAACAATGCCCCCAAATGACCCCGTGGCTGCCTTCAAGGGGATGGTGAGAATATTCAATCAGATGTTGGTACATTGAAAGAAGTGTTTCTGGTTTATTCAATTACCACATTAACAGCAAGTGCTGCTGGTTTGATTTGCACCTGATCTGATAAGAAGCTAATTATACGACAGGGTGACCCACGTGGCAGGACGATTTCAGTCATAGCAACACAATATTTATCTGGGCAGCAAACAGTCAAGCTGCTAATTCAAGATGCAACCTTTTCCAGAGGCTCAGCCAATGCAGTAAAAAAACATCCTTTCTCCATCCCTCATATAGACAGACACGCTCCAGTTCTAAGGAACACCTCCACAGGTTATTGTCAACTTCCAGGTTAGAATTTATTTCCTGATGAAATATTAAATAATATAGTAAGTATTTATATTAAATAATCTCCATTAAAAAGTATGATCAATTACAGGACACCAAAACACAGGATAGCAGACTTTGTTTTTATTTGTCGAAATTTAAAGTTAGAATTCCAGACTTTTATCTTTTTTTTTTTTCTTTTTTTTTGTAGAGTTTGATTACAAAAGGAATATGTATGTGGGGAAAATTTCAAAAATATTTAAAGCACACAAAAGAAAGGAAGAGTCATAGAGCTAGTCACTATTACTATCGGGGTACATAATTCCTCCCAGATGTTTTTCTCTAATCAATTACAGATGGACACATACTCTATTTTGTGCTGGGTATGTGTATATTATACAGCAGTTGCCCGACTATGGCTCAAACTCATTCGTTTACATTTTGTCTACATTACAACTGTGGAGTTGAGTAGTTCTGACAGATATTGACTTTGTGGCCGTTTACAGAAAAGGTTTCCAGCCTGTTTTAATATGTAAAGCATCCCGTCAAAAATGTGCTTTTAGGAACTTTATGGTATTCAGACGAGTGGACTGAAGTCATACTTGATTTCACCACGTCCCTATTCCACACATTTAGTCCATCAGTGAACCTGCTTGGCTCCATCGCCATAAGGTATCCTAGACCCCACTCTGTCATCACCTTGGACCTGCTTGGGATCTCACTCCCAACTGGCCCTCAGGCCTTCTCTTGACCCTGAAGAGCTAGCTGGCTTCCACACACCAGCCAGAGCTATTCCGAAGACTTCCCGTTCCGCGTGGAGTGCAGTGTGTGCCTGACAAGAGGGGGCCACGAGTGAAGGCAGTGACCCTCCTCTCCAGCACGATCCAGGAAAGGCCCGTGGCCATCTGAGTATACAGCTTCCGGCACGTAATTCAGAGGGTGCGATTTCCTACTCATGCTATTGCAGTCACTGTCAAAAATCACTATTTGATAATTTAGTTATGTTGATATATATATAAAATCTTACTTACATGTTAGTTTAAAAATGCTGACTTTCCTATTCTCTCTTCATGTCAGTTTTATTGAAACTGGGGCCACTTTTTGAGCCTAACACATTTTCCAGAACAAGTCATCTTCATTCCTAAGTTGTGTTAGAGAACTTTATAAAAGTAGTCACTGGAAATTGTTTCAATCAATCCTTTTTCCCCCTAGTTTTATGTTTTTTTATCCAGTTTTGTTAAGGTATAATTGACATAAAAAGTGTATAAGTTTCAGGTTTACAGTATAATGATTTTATAAAAGTATATGTTGGGAAATGGTTACCCAACAAGTCTAGTTAACATCCATCAATCTCACAGAGTTAAAATTTCAGAGGGGAACATTTTAAAATCTTCTGTCTTAGCAAGTTTCAAATATTACAGTACAGTATTGTTAACTATAGGCACCATGCTCTACATTACATTTCCAGAGCTTATTTATCTTATAACTGGAAGTTTGTACCTTTTGACCACCTTCACCCAAGTCCTCACCTCCCAACCCCCAATCTGTTGCTCAATCTTCATCACATGACCACTCACTATATTACTGTTTGAAGAAATTTTGAAACTTATTTTTAACAACACTTAGCCCCTTCAATTATGAGGTTACCCCCACAAATAATAAAATCGGTGATAAATGTCTGTCTTTAATTATATTATTGTTATTAACATTGTTAATATATAATACTATAATAATATGCCACTTCTGCCAGGTGACCTCTGTGACATCTAAAAGCTTCCTAAACTAGCACTGATTGATGTCATTTCAGACATTCTTCCTCCCCCAGTGCTTTTCTATTCTAAAGGAAGAAATTAAATGTGCGGCCCTGGTATATCTCAGATTTGGTTACATCACAAACTTGTGGCCACCTCCTCTGCCTGAGGGATAATTTTAAATAAAGCAAAGCATGTTTTTAGAGACAGGTAGTAAATGGACAATGATTACCCCGTGGACTCTGTGAGGCACCGCTAGGTTTTGGGGTGGAATCCTGACCAGTATACCTAGGGACCCAAGGTCTGCTTTTCCTCCATCCCCTGCTTTGCCTAAAGGGCTCCATGAATATTTGGGGGCCGTGGACACACAGGGCCAAGAACGGCACCATCTCGTCCGCTGAAGCCTGTTTCTCAGGCTGAAGTCCCGGAGGAGCCTTACTCTGCCTTTAGGGTTTGTACGTCTGTGTTCTTGTGAAGCCCTTAGAAGGAGCCATTGCTCATTGTTGGTGAGACTCCCTGTTTACCTCCTCACCTGGAAACAGTTGCACTTCCATGGCGAGAAGGGGACCCCATCATCCTCGAAGACATATGTAAGCACAGTGTCCCCCCTTGCACGTCCATCCACAGATGGTGTGGAAAACACATTTCCTGGCCGAGGTCACAGCTATGACACAGTGTGGCCCTTACTCTTCGCTTATATTTAGGACTGAGGTGACGTTTCCATTTTAAGCTGGATCAAGAGGAGTCAAGGTCATTGACCCCCACAGATTTTATTGTCTTATTAAAAAATATAAAGTCAAGTTTGAGATAAAAACTTCACCTTGGTTGTAAGTGAGCAGACTGAGGGCAGCGCCTGGCGGCGTGAATCCGCGGAGAGAACCCGTGATGAAGTGTGTGTGTGGCATTGCCATGGTTTGATGCTAAAAGTGGGTACAGCTAAAGAAGCCAAGTCTCGTTTCCATTTTTAAACTGCGGACTTCCTCTAATTCTCAAAATAGGAAAGAAACATGAAAGGCAAGGTGACTAGCACACATGGAAAGGAAATCTGAACTTGGTTTCAATCCTGGAAATTTTATCGGAGGGAGGGAAAAGATGGCAAGTTGCCAAGGCTTTCAGACGGACACACTGCCGGTAGCTCACGTGTGCCCACAGCTCACCTCCGAGGACACGGCTCTCAGCATCTGGCGCCCCGCAGAGGAGGGAGCACATGCAGCGAGTGACCTGTCTCATGTGTGTCCTTAGCGATGAATGCACGTGTGTGGGTTCAGCCTTTTGTTCCTCTGTGTCGGGCCACCTTCCATCTGGGTTCAGACCTGGTGTCGCCTGGTGGCTGGTGCTGACGTAGGGTGGAAAGGAAGTCAGATAGTCTTAGAGGGGACTGGGTGCATTGTGGTTAACACCGAGCTCAGTGCATAGTTGGGCAAGTCTAGTGGAGCGGTGTCAACAGGGCCAAGAGGTGGCCTCTCCTGGTCTCTTAAAGGGTTAGAGGAGGAGTCATTGGTGAGGGCACAGTGGACAGAAACGAGCTTGTGGCTGGAACAGTTTGAGCAACAATATCAATAACGTGAGCCCCTGATGTGATGTGATGTGATGTGATGTGATGTGATGTGATGTGATGTGATGAAAGGGATCCTTCAGCTCGGAGGTCTTCTTCCCCCAAACCCATAGCCTCAGTCTATTTGTAAGAAAACAAATTCAAACTGAGGGGCATTGTGCAGAATACCTCACGTCTACAAAATACTCAAAACTGTCAAGGTCATAAAACCAAGAGAAGACTGAGCAAATTTCAGACCACAGTAGACTAGGGAGATACGATGTCTGATTGCATCTGGTGCCCTGCAGGGGGGTCCTAGAAGAGAAGAAGGAACTTAGTGAAACACAAAGTCCAGAGTTTCGTTCATACGAATGTACCAATGTTGGTTTTTAGTTTCCACAAACATACCGTGGAAGTGAGAGATGCTGACCCAAGGGAAGTTGGATGAGGGGTACATGGGAGTTAGTTCCCTGTGCTTCCTCTGCAACTGTTCTAGAAAGCTAAAATGCTACCCAAACAAAGAGTTCATTAACATCAAGCAAGTTTGTTCTGCTTATAGGAGAGAGGTGCTGGGGGAAACCCCTCATGAGGACTGATTGTGGAGACAGGAAACTGGGGATCAACCCCGTCAGAGTCTCACTGGGCCCAGGCTCTCTTCTAAGGCTCTTCAGCGTTCAGGTGTTGGATGCCTTCCTTTTTGCTGTTCATTGAAGGGGTTTTACTCAGACCTGGTGGGAATGAAGTCACTTCAGAGACACCTTCAGGTTGCATCATTTGGAATCCTGAGGTGGCCTGAAGGAGATACACCATGTTTCTGAGAGGCCAGACTTATTGTCAGACAGTCAGACGGAGAGTGATTGAGGCAACAAGGAGACCTGGCCCAAGGAGCTGTTGGAGGGCTCTGCCCTTCTACAAGAAGCAGTTATGAGGTCTCTTAAGTCAAGGCCGTCTTCTTTCCCATTTACCAGGATTTGCAGATGCTCAGCTTTTCTTAAAGCAAAAGCTTCTAAAAGGGCTGCTTCCTCTTCAAAAGTGCCTCCAGGCTGTAGGATATTGGCCCGGGGAGCACATTTCCTCAAACACCATTGCCCGGAGGAGAGGTTCTTTCAATGTCTGAAGAGCTTTCTCATCCCCAGCCAAGGCTGGGTCAGCAGGGGGCGCTCAGCCAGCCAAGACCACAATGGTGTCACATGGTGCAAAGGAAAAGGGAGAGAAGGAGGCTTTCTGGCCACCCAACCCATCACCTCAAAACTAATCTGGAAATAACGATTCCCCGTTGTAGGCCTGGTCAGGTGGGAAGTCTCCAGTGCAGTTTGGCTTCTCCACAAAGTACTGGGTACAAGTTAGCCAAGCAGCATCCTGTCAGGTGCTACGTAGGAATGAAAAGTAATTTTTAACATTGATCTGCACAACATATGATAAGGAAGATCAATATACAACAAACGTGTTACGTAATTCATAGTTAAACTGAAGGTTATCACTGCCCCTCTATCTTGCATTGTATTTTTAAGCTCAAGAGGTAAGATTTGTTTTGAGCTGTGTGCCACTCTGGTTCAGTCACTCCAGATTTTTACGGTCCACAAAGACCTCCGTTTCTGGGACTCGTGATCTTAGAAATTTTCCATTTCCTTATGCTTGCTAAAAGCAGCGAGGTCTGCCAGACTTCTTTTTCTCCTCTGGCTATTTGTTCTAAATTTCTTGGAACCAAAGACCTTTGCCCCTGAAATACTAGTATACATAGAGCCTTTGAAGAGAGCTTTACATTAGCAAGCAAAACTAGTCAGGCACAGGTGTGTGCTGTGGAGGTAAGCCTGAACCAATGTTATCATTTGGCCCCCGAGGGAATTTTATTTCTACCAGTGTCTGTACTTCTGCTGGAGTTTTATAGAAGATTTTTTTTGGACCGGGTAGGAGTTGGGGAAGGATGAGAAGAAGAGGAGATAAAGAAATTGGCTTGATACAGAAACATATCAACTATGTTCTAAGGATAGAAGGAGTGAGTAAGTAGGTAGGAAGAAAACCAGTCTCAGGTGACTACAGCGCCTCAGAGAGGGGGATCACAAACGAGTTGGTAGGGACCGTGTTTAGTGCAATGAAATGGGTCTCAGTAAACACAGGATATAATAAAAAGCAAACCAGTGACGTAGGGTGATGACACAGGAGGTCTGAGCACCAGCCTCGTTTCATTGGTCCTTCCTCAAGCAGTTGCTGAAGGGCCTCTTTTCCTCTCCATGTTTCCCGAGGCTACTCCTGTACTCACTTCACTGTCACTTCCTGCTCTTCCCCACCCTTCCTGCTGGGAACTGGCTGAACGAGTGGGCAGATGTGTTATTTGTGGAGTTTACATCTCCCCCCCCCCCCCACACTTAGATTTAAAAAAAAATTTTAAAGGATCAGATGACCCTGTATGTACATGGTGTCAATGATGCATTTGGTAATGACGGGTAATCACGACGTGCCACCCCACTGAGACGGTCCCCTCTCTCTTCTTTTTACTTGGTGGAGTCCTACTGAGACTTGTCCTACATTGGTGGCTTTCAAAGCAGTAAAAGCGTCCCCACCCCAAATGCTATGTTATACCAATAATCAAAAAGAGTTCCTCGGATGTGTAATACTCTCAGCAGCAGGTCACCTCATTTTGCTGAGCCTCAGTTTCATTGTCTGTAGCCCTCAGGGTCTCTCCCTGTCCCTGTCCAGGATGCCCAGTGGACTTCAGGTCAGCAGTGATGAGGGAATCCTTGGCACCCCAACCCCCACAGGGCTGAAGGCGGCATTGATGCCAGGAAGCCACACACTTGTGTCAGTCTGTCTGTGCTATCCGTGTTTTCCCTTCTCGTCTTTTGATTTCAGTAATTAACACACATATACCAAAGGGGAATTCATGGTTGAAGCAAGTAATTTCTTTTTTATATTAAATGTATTGGGGTGACATAAGTTACTAAGATTATATAGGTTTCAAGTGTACATGATCTGTATATTGCATTGTGTGCCCATCACCCAAAGTCAGATCATCTTCTGTCACCATATATTTGTGTGCCCATCACCCAAAGTCAGATCATCTTCTGTCACCATATATTCCCCTTTACTCCTTACTTCCTTCTCCCCTTTTCCTCTGGGCACCACCATACTGTTCTGTATGTCTATTAGATTTGGATTGCTTGTTTTTCTTGTTGGAAGCAAGTGAGTAAAAAATGCATGAAGGAGTGCTTGAAGGAAATGTTTTAGTCACTATTTCATGGTATTAATGGGCAGTTCATCTGTTACCGCACCGATCAGTTATCGACCCTTTAAAATTGAGGGGCAGCTTTCAGGGACATATTCAGTCTGTAGTAACCAGCCGCTAAGTTCAGCAGCAGCTGGGCTCGGATCGTCAAGAAGTAGTACAATAGACACTTAGGAGAACAAACGGTAAAATCAATGGGAAAGAATGGTCAGAACTGAGAGTGAGATCAGAGAATTAGCCCTTTTTGTTAAGATAAAATAAAAGTACAGCAGTATTCTCACTGATCATATTTTCAGTGCTTCACCTTTAAGTTCCTTAATCCTGACATTTATAACAACACAGCCCTTTGCTTCAGGCCGAGAGGCTCCTGCACAGCCTCTGCTCTTCGGAGCTCTGCTGATGGCTGTTTTCTTTCAAGGTCAATGGTATTTGAGTTATGTGTGCAGGTATCTGCACCAGTGTAACCTTCGACTTTGAGGTCAACACCTGTAGATCTTGTATGAAATACTGAAGAAATGTCTTGAATTGTGACATGCATGTATCACAAAATAGGTAACACTACTGAAGGAAAGCAGGTAATGTGATTTGTTTTGACTTTTCAGTTCTTTAATGCCCTAGAAGTCACTTTGACACATAAATGTGAAATACGCATTAGCTATAGATGTATTGCTAGGATCAGCTATAACGTGACAATGGAGTACAGGCATTTAAAAAAAAAAAAGAAAGGTATATTGTTTCTTAATAATTAGATTTTGCTTACTGCCTTACTTAATGTTACCAATCGGGAAAACAAAGTAGTTTCAAGTTTTTATGCAAAAAGCATTTAGGATATATTCCTAAAGGAATCTCAATAATATTTCTTTAGCCATTTTGCCCCCTTTAAATGAGGCTGGAGCTATACGTACTACTTTTAAATTGAAGTATTTCCTTTAATTGACATGTAACATTATATTGGTTTTGGGTGTATAGCATACTGAGTCAATATTTGCATATATTATGAAATAACCACCACAAATCTAGTTACCATCTGTCACCACACAGTTACACATTTTTTTCTTGTGATGAGAACTTTTAAGATCTATTCTCAGGAAATTTCAAATATACAACATTATTTATTAACTATAGTCCCCAGGCTGTCCATGACATCTGCATGACTTATTTTGTAAAGGGAAATTTGTACCTTTTGACCACGTTGGTACAAACTTTTCTCTTAGCCTTTTGGTAAAAGAGTTGAAGTGATGTTTGTCCTGGTCTGACAAGTGGCAGCAAATGAGGGTGCCTAGTGATTGATGCCTCCGAGGTAGTGATGAGCTGAGCTGTGTGCCCATGTCAGGCTGCTCCCTGATGACAGAGGGGAGTCCTGCAGGAGACCATGTTGCCCAGAGGAGCACAGGGACTCCTATTTGTGTGCAAACTTATTCTGAGTCGAGAAGTCTAAATGACCTAAGGAAAGATTTTCATGCAACACACTATCCCTCAAAACATAATTGTTTATGGGCATTTTTTTTTCCTAAGTAAGAGCTCTTTTGCTGAGTGGCAAAAGTGTTCTCAGAACAAACAAACCTCTCAGCGCTGGCAGGTTCAGCCCATTTTGCTCTCCACCCTCCAGCTCCCTCCTGGGGGTTGGAGACCTGATAGCCCAGCTGAAGTTCCAAGCTCCCTGTGGCCACGCTGCCCTTTCGGTGGGGTGCCTGGTCATGCCAGGGGGGAAAAAAAAAGAAAAAGAAAGGGTAGGCAGGCCTAGGTGAAGTCATCCCAACAAAGGTTAATAGTTGGGTGGTGACACGGTCTCACACGACTGGACAGAAAATGCGGGGCAGCTGGGCCGAGCTTGCTCCCAGCTGCCTGTCACGGTGCTGGGAGTAAGAGGTGACCTATTTATTTTTAGAAGGGGACAGTCATCATAACTCAGCTCTTAGCTTCATTCAAGGCAGGCAGGCGCGTTGGAAGTTTGTAAACACCTACTTTCTGAGTAAGGGAGGAGTGCCTTTTTTTCCAAAAAGGAAAGAACTTGACTCCTGGGATTTTCCCTCCTGTGGTCGCGGTAGAGTGGAGAAGAAACGTTGGGCACGGACGTGCTGCAGCCTTCTCCCCTGTCTTAGCATTTTTAAAGGGCAGACATGCCTGAAGGTGAGGACCTGGGACCAGACAAAAGGTAATTACATTATATATTTACTTCTTCTTGAGTCTATTTCATGTGCTAGTTCTCTTTAAAAAAAACAACAGTATGACTACTTTTAAATGAAAATTAAAAAAAAAAATTGGAATGTAATCCCTTAACTCCAGGAAACTGAATTTTCTTTGGCATGAAAGAGACATAAAATTAACTTAATATACCCTTAGACACATATGTAAATAAGTGTTTTTCTTCAATGAGGAAGTGATGGTGTGAAAATTTAAAAAGTATTTCTTCCTACAATGTAAAGTCTATTTGGATGTTTTGATGTTTGATTTTTAACTTTAGATAATAGTTCTTGGAAATCTAAGCTAGTGAACATTTTGTAAAATATTTTCATTTTAAAGACTTGTTGAATATTTTATAAAGGTTAAATATTAGACCAATATACCAGTTGTGATAATACAACACTTTTTTTTAAAACCACAGTTCTTATCTTTTAAAATGTAGTCAGTTGAAGCCCATATGCAGAACATTAATTGTATCAATGTTTTATTGATATCTACCTCTAAGAAGAGGGGAGAGAGATGGTAAAGAAAACAGGCAATTATTCCTACATCACATGTGCCCATATCGAAGGTCTCATTTCTAGCCCCATTGCTGTATTAACAACATTTGTATGAATCAGTTTCATTGGAATTCTAATTAGGGTCATGGATATTCAGATATGAAGAAATAGAAAGAAAACGAAGCAGAAACAAACTCACAGATACAGAGAACAAACTGATGGTGGCCAAATGGGAGGGGGTTGAGGGGCTGGGTGAAAAAGGTGAAGGGCTTAAGAAGTGCAAATTGGCAGTTACAAAAGAGTCACAAGATGTAAAGTACAGCCCTAGGGAATATAGTCAGTCAATAGTATTGTGGTGACTAGGTATGGTGCCAGGTGGGTGCTGGACTTGTGGGATGACTACTTCATAAGTTACATAAATGTCTAACCATTATGCTGTGTACCTGAAACTAACATAATATGGAATTGCAATGGGAAAATAAATAAATTTAAAGCTGTTTAAAAAGGAAAAGGGGCTGTTGACAATTTTATTGTCAAAGAAGGTGGAAACTGGTAGCTCTGTATGAACAGGGGTGCCAGTATTTTTGTTGTTATTTTCTTTAAGGTAAGCCCTTTTCCGCCATGGTTATATGATGTAGTGTGTGTATGTTGCTTGTGTATGTGTGTTGTGTGTGCTGATTATAATGAGTTGTCATTGTGTCCTTAAAAGCTACCTTTCTCTTTAGCTTTCTAGTTTTTATTTTCATCCAAATTTCTTCCCAGGACAACAAATGGGGACATTAAGTTGATATTTAATTGGATAATAAAACAGCTTTCTATGTAAAATGAGACATGAAATCAAGTCCTTGAGGATAGCATTTATAAAAGTGCCTAGATTTAGGACAGGGACTAGCTAACTAGTTTAGAAAACATTTTCAGAGAAATGTAAATGTCAGTCTTGATTCTGAGATGATGGGCTTGATCTACCTGTATTGTGTGTATCACCTCCCTCCCCCCCAACCCCTCCCCCCCCCCATGATATTCAACATTTCTGAAGGCAGCACTTTCTCCTTTTCTCTTAGCATCTTGGCATTCCAACCAGCTCTCTGCATAGAAATTCACACAGAATAGGCATTTTGAATAAATACCTGTTGAATGGGATTTTTCATAGACCACTACAACAAATATCTATTGAAGGGAGGGATTTGGCAGAAATGTAATAAGGGTTGCCTTAATGAAATGGAACATCATCACAATTAAATAATAATTAGTTGTGGATAATTACAAATATTTTGAACTAATAGTTTGTGATGTTTAACAACAAACATAGATTGTTTTTAGAAGAATTTGTTTTACTGGTTACAAAGGATACACAGACAAGAGGGAGAAAAATCTAATAATAATTATTATTACCAAGGACTGATAATATATTTGCTGAAAATGGGAAACTCCCTCTCACTCCTTTGAAGTAATATACCCCCACTTCCCACTGTTTTATTTTGATGAGCTAACTCCCTGCTCTGAACAGTTTATGGTTTTCTATATAATAAGCTTTGCTTTGTATGTTTGTTTTCCCCCCATCTATGCAGAAAGTTAGAAAGGGTACCCTGGACAGGGTGAACGTTGAGAGCCAGGCTAGAAATAAAATGTTCCTCTTGAGAGGGAATTTTACTCTTGCTAAATTGGAGATTAAGTGCCACTGGAAGACTCCTTGGATGCCACGGGTAGAAGAGAAATAACTATAAGTGGCGGGTTGCTGACCACACTTGCTATTAGGGCCTGAGAGCTGCAGGCCATGGTGGAGTCCCACACGCAGCTTCTTCATGTTACCTCGGTCCCGTTTGGGACTTTGGTGACCTGAATTGCTCTGGAACTGTCAGGGAGCTAACTCCGAATGCAGTGCTTTCAAATAAGTGGAAACCAAATGACATGAAGCTTCATTCGTGTGCCGGGGGCACCCTGTGCCTGCCGCTCTGTGCACTCACGGCCAGCCTTTTCCACTCACCACGTGTGTCTGAGAGCATGCCTGCTGGGACCTCCTCCTCCTTGTTAGCTTGTCCCCAGTGATAAACACTCTGGGTAACAACCTCCAAAGGCTCTGTCCCAGTTTCAAGGTCAGGGGATGCAGGGAGAGGGTGTGAAGAATGCCATTCTGTAGCAGACTAAGGAAGGCAGAAACCCAAGCAGGAAGCTGAAGAAGAAGGAAAAAAGTGGGGGCAGGCCCTGGGGAAGCCCCCAGGATCAAGAAATACGAGGAAAATTAGGCCCTGGCCAGAGGCCTGGCTCTACGTGGTCCCTTGTTCCATCAGATTTGGAGCTTCACCGTGGAGGCAGCGGCGCACACCCTCGATGTGGTTAGTACCTGGATGTGGTTGGTTAGTGCCTAGATGTGGTTAGTACCTGGATGTGGTTAGTACCTGGGTATGGTTAGTACCTGGGTATGGTTAGTACCTGGGTGTGGTTAGTACCAGGATGTGGTTAGTAACTGGGTGGAGGGATGTGGACAGGTGAAACATTCCCTATTCCAGCTGCCAGCAAGGGGGATTGGACCCCAGCTACCACGACTGAGTCCTGAACGTGTCTTATAGAACGTGTCTTATATGACTTGTAGAAGTCATCACATGCACACACTCGCTCTGTATGTGTTTATCAAGTGTGGGATCTAAGCCAGTGGCTACGCCAGGTGGTAGGGTGCGGGGTTTGGCCCCTGCTATCATGGAGCATTCAGTCTGAATGGGGGAGACAGACACTTAACGCGTTGAAAAATAAGGGCTAAGATCTTTTCAAAGGGTACTGTGGGAGGCTCCCTGGCGTGTGTGTGGTATGAAAGAGTAGTTCACAGGCCTCTCCGAGGAGGTGCCCTGGGCGCTGGGACGTGAGGAGCCGGCCATGAGGGTGTGAGGAGCGGGTGCTCTGGAAGAGGCCCGGCGGCGTGAGCTCAGACCCCGGGAGGGGGATAAATTGCCGCCTGTAGGAACAGAAAGGCAGGCGTGGAGAGCAGTGAGCAGGAAAAGGCCTGTCCGGGCCCACGGCTTCTCATAGGCCAGAGTGGGAGGGTAGATGCTAGTCAAGGTGGTGAGGCGTCATTAGAGGGTTTGAAGGAAGGGGTTGGGGTGGGGCCACCTAAATCCTTCAGAGACATTGTGAGGTAACATGCTTTTGTGAGTCAGACCGAGAACTTGAGCACCATTGATCACTTCTCATGGAAATGTGGAATCTGAAGTGTGAAAGTGCTAAGTTTGGGAACATAACTCAGTCCACAGTTGGAAATTAGGTGGATGTGCATTTCAGAAATCAGTACAAATTACGCATCAAGAAAACCTAAGCATTGAGGCTGATACAGTGGAAGTTCAAAGACAGCACTGTTTATTACAGAGTAGTGTGGGGTCACCCATTGGGTGACAGATATCTGGGTCCTCTGTATGGCCTTTAATAGGTGCTTGGAATCATGACAGAAAGAGAACCATTTTATACACGAGTCTGACCATTGGGTGATCTGGGGGGTGGGCTCTGAGTGTGTGACAGGCTCCGCTCTCGTTCTTTTTGGACAGGTTTCTCAGATCCACGGTGAGGGAGGGCGATTTGGAGTCTTCTGTCCATGGAACAGGGAACCGGCACTGCTGGGTGCCCCCGGGAAGATCACAGAGAGCAGCTGGTCTTTAGATTGTTCAAAGTACCTGCTTATGTTCTACGCTAATCTAATATTTAACCAATCAGTGGAATATCATCGAAAGGACAATATGCAGTTTTAGCGATTAAGAAGCAAAATATTGGCTGTCACTGTAGGATTCTCTAAAGCATGGTTATTTGACTTGTCACATAACATAGTAAAAACGTAAAACCTCTATTGGAAAAGGCCACTGAGCTTCTAAAGCTGTAATCCCACAGTGGCGGTCTCGTTTGCTCACAGATCTTTCTGCTCTGCTCTGGAGTGGCGAGCTTCCATCTGGGCTCTGGATATTCCAAAGGGCCATTTTATTTAAGAAAACCAAAGCCCTTTGAAGGCGCACGGCCTAGTTAGTATTTGAAAAATGGCATTAGCAGTTGCATTGAATTTTGTTCTTGGAGGATTTAAAAGGAATTGATTTAAATATAGTTTTGAATCCAGATGTTTTAATAATTCAGGTTGGCCTGATGAGAGGCTTAATTTTACATTGTTGATAAAGCTTATCCTTTGATGATACTATTTCTTTAAAAATATGAGATGAGGCTAAGAGAACCCTCACCAAGAAACCCGACCAGCACGCCCCACCTCAAGCTTTAGGTGAGATGGGTTTCCATAAGCAAGCCTACTTCAGCTTTTGTATGTCTGAAAAAGTCCTTATGCTGCTGTTGGCTTGGAAGAAGGCACAGAGGGGTGAAGTTCACACAGCCATGGAGTGAAGGGCTTGCTCTTCGAAGGCAGGCGGCTGACTCCTGAGCCTGCGCAGTTAGACACATGCATAGTCATATGGTGGTGACGCACGGGGCGGGTCTGAGGCTCAGGCAGGTCAGTATGGCTGGCACAAAGGAGAAAGGAGAGCGTGGCTGGCGATGAGTGGAGAGGAATAGAGGAGCCCGTGGCTGGGCCTTCTTGGTAGTGGTGTGCTGGTCCCTGGGGGAGGGGAAGCCCTTATCTTAGCTTTCCTTGATTCCTTTTCAAGACACCCCCAGGAGGTCGCTGAAAGTGGAGCTGGGAAAGGTGCACAGAACTGGTTCTGGAAAGCCTGTGGGGGTCAGCTCCAGCTCCCCAAGGACTGTGCCTCCAGCCCACAAAGACTGCACTTTGATACCAGCGTTTCCTTCCAGCATTGCTGCGGCTTCTTCATGGACACGTCCTGAGGGCATACGAGCCATTCAGGAAAGGCTTGCTGAAGGAACGAAATGCCTTATTTTCCTTCCACCCTCCAGCACAGTCTTGGAAAATGTCTCTCAAGCATAGGAACTGTTTACCACTTTTGAAATCCTCTTTTGACCCAGCTGGGCTAATATTTGAAATTGATTAAGAACCCTAATCTGTCCTTCTGCGGGAGGTTGTTTGTGTCCGATACCTAAATCTCCAGCTAACAAGCAGCATGCTTCCCAAACCCTTGCGGCTCCCCAAGCCCCAGTTCAAGCTGATTTCTAGTTTATAAAACAGGTGACTGATTTTTGTCACCCCTGAAATGTGGTGGAGGTCTCTCTAGTTCCCAACACCAAAGGAGGCCGACAGCTGCTGTGCGTCGGGCCACGGGAAGAGCTGTCCCCGGCCTGTCCCAGGGCTGCCGACAGAAGCTGTCCCTGAGAGGAAAAGTCCATTGTGTGGGCTTTCCTTACGCCCAGCCCTTTGTCCCTTCATGGGCAACTCGGTGTCTACATCCAGCCGGTTGTCTTGCTGCTGCTTCTCCCTGTGTAAATCTGGGTCCCACAGAAGGTATGTGAGCTCAAGGGCTTGCCCGAGGGGCAAATCTCATACACAATGTTGTTTTCCCACTGGAGAAATAAAATAGTACCTATAGGGGAAAATGAATAAAAAGAAGAAAGGATCGCCCTGGCCGGTGTGGCTCAGTTGATTGAGTGTAGTCTGATGCACCGAAAGGTCTCCGGTTCCTTCCCCGTCAGGGCACAATTCCCAGGTTGCACATGCAATTCCCAATCGGAGTGCATATGGGAGGCAACCAATCTATGTTCCTCTCTCACATCAATTTTTTTCTCTCTCCATCTCCCTTCCTCTTTCTCTCTCTCTCAAAAAAAAAAAATAATTTTTTTTAAAATAAGAAAGGATCAACTGGTATCTTACTGCCCTAAAATAATATTTATTTTCAAGTATTTCCTTGGACAGATGTTTTTTGGCAAAGTTATAATAATTATATATGATATATATAGTTTTTTAAATTCTCACCTGAGGATATGTTTATTGATTTTTAAACACACACACACACACACACACACACACATATATATATATATATATATATAGAGAGAGAGAGAGAGAGAGAGAGAGAGATATCGATGCTAGAGAGAAACATTGATCAGTTGCCTCCTATATACACACCCAACTGGGGATTGAACCTGCAACCTTTTTTTTTTTTTTTTTTTTTTTTTGGTGTACAGGACATTGCATCAACCAGCTGAGCCACCTGGCCAGGGCTGATGTATACAATTTTGTATGCTGCTTTATTTTTCTCAGGAGCATTTCCCAATGGCCTCTAACATTTGGAAGCATTTTTTAATGTCTGCAAAATATTCTACCCTTTGGGTTTTTTCCATATATAGTATTACTATATTATTGAAAATAGTTTTGCCATATTGCCCAGCTGGCATGGCTCAATGGTTGAGCATCGACCTATAAACCAGGAGGTCACAGTTTGATTCCCAGTTCAGAGCACATGCCTGGGTTGCGGGCTCGATCCTCAGTGTAGGGTGTGCAAGAGGCAGCCAATCA
Organism: Cnephaeus nilssonii; assembly: GCF_951640355.1. NCBI lineage: Eukaryota > Metazoa > Chordata > Mammalia > Chiroptera > Vespertilionidae > Cnephaeus > Cnephaeus nilssonii. The sequence goes on from NC_137073.1 coordinate 98,725,170, forward strand.
GTGATTCTCATTATTAATTCAGTTTTATCTCTCTCTCCCTCTCCCTTTCTGAAATCTGTCTATCTATCTATATGAAAATATATTTATGGTAAAACTTTCTATCTGGCTTCCTCTTCTAAAAAAATTGTTGACCATATATGGTGACAGGAGAAGATTTGACTTTGGGTGCTGGGCACACAGGGCAATATGCAGATCTTATAACATAGAAACCCACACCTGAAACCTATATGTTGATCAATGTCACTCCAATAACTCTAATAAGAAAAAGTTGCTGACCAATGACATCTCTTCCTAATGGAGAAATGTATAGTTTCTTGATGAATATACTTACATATATAGAATAACTTTCCATTTCTTTGAAGTTCACATCTTAAGGCATAAACACTTATCTATTTCATCCATTGTGTAGAGTGACTCTAGGCATGGCCTTTGGAATTAAGCAAAGCTATTTCCAATCCTGGCTGCAGATCCCAGCCTCACCATTTACTAGCTGGTGACCTTGGGAAAGTTTCTTAATCTTGCTTAATCTTGCATTTTATTTACCAGTAAAATGGGGTTAATAATACTTCCTTTATAGATTTATTTTATAGATTAAATATAGTAATCCACATTAAATATTTACTTTATTGAATACCTCATTGTAAGTCCTCAAAAAGTAGTTAATAGTAATATTTATGTAAGTTATACATTGCCTTAAACACTACTCAGTAGGTCACTTTGAGTGAAAACACCTTACCATCTGTGGCCTAATCCTTGTGAATATCCTGATTATACATAATGTATGTGGAAGGTACTCTGTATGTACCATCCATTCTCTCTCACTAGATGGTGTTCTCAACTAGGGTCGATGCAGAATTGCCCAGTGCATGCTGGTTGGTCTGATCTGGATGGTCTGCGTGTTCTTCATGTTTGGAATACGGCAACGAGGGGCATGTGTTTGGTTCACATTGTTTTTACCCTTCGTGGGACTGCTTTGTGTTGTGCCACAGACCCGTGTTAAGTGAATGTACCTCTTGTAGCCGGAAGCGAGGATGTCTGCCCGATGCAGCTGACAGTGAGCCGAGTAGCCACAGGAGGAAGTTCCGGTGCAGGGCATGTGTGTATCTCTTGTCCAGTTGGTTTGTTTTAATCTTATGAGCACTGTGAATCTTCTAAATGATCCTATTTCCATCTCTGATATGGTCACTGGGAGGTAAAATGGCAGCTCACTTCTAGCAAGTGTATGGGATCCTTTGGAATGCATTTTTGTATACTCTTCTTCCCCTGGGTTTATGTTCTTTCCCATCAGGCCCTTCAGCGCCATTCCCTGTAGGGCCACTCCCTCCCCCCATGGCTGTAATAGCTGTGTGCTAAGGCATCCAGCGAAGAGACCCAGGCTCTGCCCCCAAGCTCTGGGCCCTGGGTGGGCTGCATTTGCTGGATGAAGGTGCTCCATTTATGCGGGTGCACCTTGCAGGCCAACAGGCTCTGCTCCCTTCGGTGTTTATTTTATTCCTTGTTTTCTATGAACTTTTATAAGCCACCTAAAGTTCTTTATGGAAGGGAATGAAATAAAATAATTACCAGGAAATAGCCTTGGCCACTCACAAGTTAAATATATACCTATATATGGAGAAACCGAAAATGAAGTCTTCCATTCACCTAGTTTCTAACTTAGGACAAGGGGACAGAAGCGATTCTGTTCTAGAGAAGGTCAGTTACGGTGAGATAAGGTGAGAGGAAGATAATGCTTGATGTTGTGCTTGAGAAGCATCAGTTTGCAATGCCCACAGAAAGGTTGCTTTGAAAATCAGTAATTGTCTTCAGCAGTCAAACTTCTCCTTCGGCTCAAATCCAGGGATTTCAGTTTTTCTCTGGGGCTGGTTGGCCACGTTGGAGCCCAAACTCAGAGGAAGGACCTTCAGGCAGAAGTGAGTTAAAACTCTGTTTATGTTTTTTCAGCTGTTCTTGCGAAATCACCAGTAAACTCTGAATGGGAAAATAAAAATGACCTCCTGCAGGAATATTGGCTTCTGGGTCTTTGGCCGAGTAATATGACCTCATCCAGCGTCTCCTCTGAGTGAGATGCAATCAGGCAGAAACAGTTCCAATCCTGATCTGCTCTTACCTGTATTCCTTCTGATTTTTCTCTCATACTCCCATTCATCTGTTGTAACCTCTTTGTTCCTCCTGTACCTTCACCCCACGGACCTCCACCACCTGCTGTCTGTGAATCCACATTGGCAAAGGCTGGAGGCAAAGCCTAGATGTAGTAATGCATGGCAGTCCATCTAGGTCACAAAGTGTCCTGATGCAGAAATTGGGAAACAGCGGGAGGGGCCCAGCTGTCCCTGGGAGACCCACACAAGTTTAGGTGGTGGTCAAGAGGGCCGTGTTGTTGCCCGTCTTCAAAAGAGGTTCCTGTCAGTCTGCCAGGCCCCTCCACCTCCCCAGCTATAGCCTCATTTTTGCAGGATCGGCCTGCCCTGGGCGTGATTTGTCACCCTGCTGGGTAAATGCCACCTCGGGCTCTTAAGGATGTTGCTGTGTAGTTTCTGCAATTTCTGGGGAGGAATCCAGATTCTGGGTTCTGTGTCTTGGATGGGGGACTGCAGTTGTGAATGAACATGTGGGAAGAGGTGAGGGAAAGGCTCGAATCCCCAAAAGCCCCCTCTCCATGCTAACTGATGTATGCGGGGTGCTGTGTTTCAAGGGTGGAGGCCTGTGCTCAGACACCCACACGGGGCGGTGCCTGAGGAGGAGGGAGTGTCGCGCAGTAATTACCGTCGTGATGTGGCCTCTGGCTGGCTGTAAACAGAACAAGCAGCTGAGCACAAACACTGCTCGGTGACTCAGGGAGTGCCATCTCAGGGTGCTGTTCTAGTTGAACTATAGGCAAGTGCTTTATTGTGAGGAGAAAACAAACCCATCTATTACCTTCAAATTATGCCTATAAAAACTAAAACGTATAAATTCCATCTCGAGACAAGGTGAGGGGATGACAAAGGTGTTTGTATGTCTTGGAAATGACTAGTGTCTATGTATTAAGAGTGTTCTAGGCAAGACCACAAATTATGTGGCCTTTGTATGTTTAGACGTGGTTCTTTTTTTCTAAGAAGTTAACAAAAATGTTTCTGGAGTAGCTTGTAATGTGAGTGGTGGATAACCTTCCTTCCAAAGTAATTAAACTGAACATGAATTCTAAATAGCTATAATTTCTCACAGTTTTCAACATGTGGAAGACTTCCTTTGAGAAGTATATTTGTTTTGCGAAGGAAGGCTTTGAGGTGTGGACTTTGTTATAAAAGGAATACATACGTAGATTAGTTATAAACCTAGAATGAATCCACTTGCCTGCTGAAACAAGAAGAGATTTGCTCAGCAAACTAAAATACAACAGACATTGACGCAGACGATAAAGGAAGTAGCTGATAATCTGATAATCCCTTTTTTGGGCACAGCACAGGGGAAAATGGGAAGCTGTTGTGTTCCATAAGTCAGGTGTGACGGTTTGATGGCAAATGGCTTCATTCTTTTGTGCCAACTCCTATAAACTGGAAATGGCGCCTGGGGTTCTGATAAGGATTATGGGGCCTCCTTGAGAAGGTTCTGGAAAGAATGTTATGACAAATTAGTGTGACCTGCCATGCTTGGAGATGGTTATGTGAGTGAATCACACTGTGCCAAGGTGAGGATGGGGGGTGGGGTGGGGAGCAGTGGGAGAAGAATCTGTTTTATTTTGAAAGACCCTAAAAGTTTTCAACGATATTAATGGCACCTTGACTCCCCCCAACCCCATTAGTTACCAGTATCCTGAAGCTTGAGAGGGTAGAAACTTCACCTCGGGAAAATCTGAAGGTTAGATGCCTCTTTGCTAGATCCTGGATAAACTTCTAGGGCAAGGATTATTTTAAGATCAGAAGGAAACCTTTCTCCTTGTACTACTTTACAAGTCAAAGCTGGCATTTAACATTTTCACCAGTGATCTGACAAGAAGTTGTATGCTTCTGTTTCATTTATTATTAGCAGTAGGACTGTTTTTCAGCCCACTACTGTTAAACAGGCGTGGGAGGTTGATGGGCTGGGGGCTGGAAAGACCTGAAAAGGTCTGATTGGGTGCTAGCCCATCTTGTCTGTGTCTGCTTTCTCACCTGGAAAATGGGGGCATTTGCCCACATTGTCAGTTTGTAGTGAGGATTACAGATACTACAGTGAAGCTCCTGATATAGTTCCCAGCACTGGGTATATACACAATACATGGGAGGTGTTGTTGTAGGAGAAACTCTTTGAAATGTTCTCAGTCAGCTTGTTGGGATAATATCTCCATCACTGCTGTACAGGACATGGCTGAAGCCCATGATACCCTGAACCTAGCAGACCAGTGCAGCCTGGAGGCCAAATCCAGCCTTCAGCCTGTTTTTGAAAATTAAATTTTATTGGAACACCGCTGTGCTCTTTCATTTGCATATTGCCTGTGGCTGCCCTTGTGCTGAAATGGCTAAGTTGAGTACAGACTGGATGGTCAACACAGCCGAAAATATTTGCTATCTGGCCCTTTCTAGAAAGTGTTTGTCTACCCTGACTCTGGTATATATCTGCTTCCATATTTGAGTTGTGTGCTTACCAAGTCAGATTTATTCACAAATCTCATTATGCCTATTGTTGTTGCTATTGTAATTGCATCATTCTAATTATAAATTATATAAACTGCTGAAGTAGGAGATCAAAAAGAGAATTGTTGTGGGAGATTCTGCTGTTTGTTCCCAAATACCCACCTTCCCTTCCTTTGGTAATAGAATCTCAAGTTTCAGCTGGATGATGGCCACTGGTAATTGATTTACATTTCCTAGGCTCTCTTGCAGCTAGGCCATGTGACCGTGTTCCAGACAGTGGGAAGTAGGGCCGAAGCTTTGCATGCAACTTACAGGCCATGACTTTCAGGGAAACCAGAGTGCCTTCCTGATCCCTTTTCCCCTTCCTGCTGGCTGTGACCGAGGATGGGGGTGGCAGGAGCTGAGTAACTATCTTGCACTGTGGAATGGAAGTATGATGGCGAGGGTACCTGGGCAACAAAATAAAACCAGCCTGGATCTCCAACATTATGGAGAGCCCATATAGCCCAGGACCGCTCTGCTCTACTGTAGATGAGAGAAAAATGAAGTGGTGTCTTGTTTAAAACATTGCCACTTTGACATTTAAAACAATAGGTCAACTTCTATCTTAGTACATAACAGCTGTTGACCTCTATGAAAACTAATTGAATGCATTGGAGAGAGCAAGTAATGGCAAGTTGCTAATAAATCTTGCTTTTAAAAAAAAGTAGACAAAACAACTAAAAAGGTTGGTGGAGGGGTAAACATAAGAGTGATCCTTTATGTGGGTTGTTTGACTTACTCAATTCTTTCGTCTCTTTAAATAAACTAGAGAGCATAGATAATTCATGGGGGGTTTGCTTATTTTATGCAACACCAGCAATCTCTGTTCCACATCCTAAATCAGTTGGCAATTTTTTATAACTCCCACATATACGTAAGGTAACATTTATTGGATTGAATTGAATGCCCAGTTTTTTGTTAGTCCCCAGTCAGCATTCAGGTTATTCCCCAAATAGAAGAATATTCACACTTATTTCTTGTTAATATGGTTTGGAACTAATGGATAATCTGTATATCCTAGATAAAAGAAGGGAGAAATTATCTAATATTGGAAAAGCAGCTTAAAATTGACCATTGTTGGCAATATATAAGGATACGGTAGCCTTTTTAAACCCCATGGTGAAAATCTGAAAAAGAGGATTTAACTACTCCCAGGTAATGAGGCCTTGATGCTTAGCAGTCCCCCCATTTTTGGTAAAGTTACCTTTGTATTCTAACCCCCATCTCTGGAATCTCCAGCTCATGTTTCCAGTGAAATCATAGGTCTCCATTTTGTCCCAACGCAGAATTTGTAGTTGCATGTTTTGCTGAAAGGGAATAATTCAATGAAGGTTGTAGCCTTGAGACCACCCTCACATATCAAGCTGACCGAGCCTGCAGAAGGGGCAGCAGGACACCTGCCCTGGCCTTGCAGTCACCAGGCCTGGAAATCAGCAGTCCATTGGAAAGGAAAGACGAAATCCTTATATGGTTCTGCGTTTCTGTTACAGGACTGCAAGCCTTGTCATAACCTGGGTTTCACACTTTACATTTTCAATAACCTCACAGCCTCAGAAAATGGAAGTTCCTGGGCTTTTCTCAGCTTATTGGGAAGCCTGTTTGTGGGGAACCTCTGTCAGTCTGAGATCTGACACCTGGCCATCAGGACTTGAAGTGTCACCGATAGCTACTGTCTAAGATCCTCTTTTCCATCAGTATCTCTGGGATGTTTTAAGGGATATTGCTAGCTTTAGATATTTCTCTGTCAAATGAATATCAATTTCTAAATCCATTCTTTATATGAGAAAGTAAATGTGGTTTATTTTATAAAAGTAGAAGACTTAGTTAGTGTTTTCCTAAATTCAGCTTTTTAAGCAAGCATGTGAATGGATTACTGATGACAAAATCCTTGAGCAGAAGGTGTTGATTAGCCCATCCAGCAGTATGCAACCTGGGGCCCACAGACCTTCTGGTTTGCTGAGATATTTCAAAGGGTGGGTGGCATGATTCAGAAATGGTCACTGCCAGTCTGGTCCTGCTCCTTATTGTACAGACCTGGAAACCCAGTGTTCTCCTGGGGACGAGAAAGACCTCTGAATGGAGTGACTTCTTTGGTCACAGGGCTGCTCCTCTGCATATTATTATATCTCCACATTCTTTAGCATAATTTGTTAAAAGAACATTACTTGTATTTGCTCTTATAATTCAAAAGAGTCCATTCATGACAGAATGCACAGAATTGATTCATTCCTGACCTCTTTGATTACCTATTCCAAATGAACTTCATTTTTAAGTGAACCTAATTATACTTAGTGCCTGGGGTGCCTGCTGGCTGTGGTATGTACAGGGATCATTCAAACCATGTTAGAAGTGGATAGTTTAGTTAAAGACTACATAGATTAGAAGGCTTTTGTTTATGACAAGAGAAGCAATGGCATATATCTAACTTTAAAAACAATTGCCTTTTATAATAAAGAATCCAATATTTTTTCCATTTCTTGAAAATGCATTATGCTTACATGAGCTAGAAAAAAAGAGAGAAAAATAGGCATAATAGATTGGGTTCTGATCAAAATATAACTCTTAAGCATAGAATGTACTGGAAGATAACGATTAAAGGATGTGTCTCTGTCTTTCATTGTGTGTTTGTTTAAAATAGTCATTGTGTTGCTTAATAGTAGGTGCTTTTCTTTGGCCATCTGGCTCCGAGGTTCCATTTTGGTTGTGCTCAGTTCCCTGAAGACTCACCTAGGGTTGTGAGCTCCCCCAAGTAGCTCAGGATAAGATGTTTAGCACCACTTAACTGATCTACTTAGCTGGGTGGAGACACCCTTAGAATGTCCAGGCCTAGTTAAAACACTATTTCGCAGTAGTTTTGTCTTTGTGGTTCTGGATGGTTCTCTTCTAGGAAAACTAAATGAGGTTGATCAAAAAGCTGTTTCATCTCACCAGAGGATCTTACCAAGTCTATTTCATGCAACTGAATTATAGAGCACAAGCAGAAAATGAAGCAATCATAAACTGTGTAATAAACAAGAGGACATTTGAATTTTTACTAACTAGCAAGTCCAGTAAATAATGATTGAGGTGAAAGGAGTAAGGGATATGGAGTTAACATTGTGCCCAAGGGAGGTGGTAGGTGTGAACAACATGCATTGCTTTCCTGTGATATCTGATTTAGTGAAGGTGACTTCCAAGAAATGGCTAGAATATTGGGCAAGCAGGTCTCTGGTATGTCCAATATTGGCAGTTTTCTCACACATAAAGCACATCTGGCAGCTGATAGGTTCTCCTGAACACCAATGACAGGAACTTGAGCTCTAGAGGTAGAGAGGAATACCTGCCACAGGTAAGAGTAAAGGAGGTATAGATGGGCAGACTCTCCACTGCACAACAGTGAGCCAAGATCATTCAGGTTGCATTTATATCCACTGAATGGCATTCATTTCACAAAGGAATAGTAATTTTTGTGCCCTCTCTGAGGCAAGGAATACTAACTTTGAAGAATAAGGTTTTCTGAGAAAATCAGTAATGTGAACAGAAATGAAATGTTGGAGGAACTCTTTAAATAATTGTTTTCAGAAACTCAATCTCCATATATAAAACACACAATGACTGTTACCATGGTGATTAGAAATGCATTGAAGGCCGGCTGATTCCTTTTCAGTTCATTATTAGACACATTCCTGTTTTCATTCTGTGAATATGACAAAGTGGGGGAAATGCATTTCTATAGAAATTCTCTCTAAATCAGACAGGCTGTATTAATTAATTTTTATAATTTTATTTTCCTAAAGAACCTATTACTAGGAGAAATAACTTCTTTTGAAATTTGACCTCACTCTATAGTAATATCAACCTCTGCACACCTTCCCTAAGCAAGACTTCTTCACAGTCACACATTTCACAGACCTGCATCCATTTCTACCCACACTGTCACATATCCCTTTCTCGTTTGTGCCCTCCACAACCCCAGATACATACCCATCATCCCTGCATGCTGTTATGGAGTATTGTGTTGTAGTAATTTACCACTAACACGCAACATCCACACAATAGCTTATTCTTAAAATCTGCTTTTGAGGGAGGCTGATGGCGAGTTTGGGAAGCATTGACTCATCCTAAGGAGATTCCCATTTCTTTTGACTGAAAAGGATGATCCTCTTGGTAAGGTGTGTTCCTTTAAATGCCACATTCCGTGGCTGGCTTGAAAATGAAAAAAAATGAGAGATACATTCTTAAAAGAACTAAAGTGGGAATGTAGCCTATAATTGAACAGTCCAGCATCTTGAATGACTACCTCAATAACTGATGGTCATTGACTCTATATCTGCCATATTCCAGGGCATCTTCTTATCAACAAAGACTGATGACAGAGTCTTCAGACAAAAGACATTTTAATAGACATTTATAATAAAAACACTTTGGAGGAACTTGACCATTCAGTCTCTGGGTTGTATGTACCTGTACAGACCCATGAAATGGGTAAAGTCTCTGAGAAACAAAATTAGGAGCCTTATTGTTGATGAAATTTACTCTGTAAGAAATATGCCCTTTAGTATTGTCACAGAAGTGTGCGTTTCACATAACTAGGCCAAAGGTGTGAAAAGGGAACAATTACTTTTGACTCCAATTACAGTAAATCCTGGATTGTACTTCATTGGAAATTGTGGTCCCAAGTAGAATGCAAAGAAAGGCTTATGTCCAAATTAGTCAACTTGCTTCACAATAATAATATCTGATTTCCTGGAGAAATGTTTCCTGACTCTCAGATATTATCCGTCCTTCAGGGATAAGGTAGAAACCTTTTCTTCCATCGGGGAGAGTGATTGAAGCAAATCTTGGCATTCACAAACGAAAGGGTGTTTAATCTGCAGGTCAAGTGGGCGCTTGTTCTGAGCTAGTAATGGAATTTAAATTGTTCTTGCCCTGCCTTTATGACAGTCTAGTTGTGGAAAAGTTAACAAAATTGAAAAGTCTGGAAAATAACTTCTAACTGGCATCTGTTCATAGAAACCAGAATAACATAAGAAGTAACGTGATGGCGGTTGAGTGCCAACCTTCCAAATCGTCTAGGTGGATAAGTGATGGTCTGTGCTCCTGGGAAGTGGCAGTGCACAGACTGAGATGGAGGGGACACAGGGGCAGTTTCACAAAGTGACTGCTCTCTGATTTGTTTAAAACAGTATGAAAAGAGAGAGGGAGGGAGAGATGGAGAGAGGGGGCAAAGAGAGAGAGAGAGAGAGCCACCTACATAGAACCCCAAGTTTCCCTGAGGGAGATGGGGCTCAACTGCTTGGAGTAGAAAAAGCCAGCACTTAGCTGGTGCCTCCTGGTCCCTGGCCTTGGGAAGAGTTGCTCACGAGGTCTGAGAAAGTGACAGCTTCAAGTGGAGGGCTATGTAATTTCTTAATCTTGCGTTTGCTTATTTTAATCTCCAGTTGACACATCTTATTTGCTTTGTCATGGTTCTAATGCTGTGTTTGTGCAGAGACACAAACCTGTTTTTATTTTGTTCTCTACACACACACACACACACACACACACACACACACACACACACAGAGAGAAGGAAGAACATATTATGTGTCCACAGGATTAAAAGAAATTCTAACACATTGTGCTAAGAAATGTTAAAATCTGTAACTGGATACTGACTGACCTTTCTAAGAAAAATTCGGCAGGACTTAACCATCAACAGATGTTCGCTACCAACAGAGAGCATGAGACCATTAGTCACTCATGGAGAATGACAGGGCTGTGAGGCTCCAGGCCAAAGCATATTTATAGGTGATGGTAGAAGCAGCTGCTTGTCGTGGTTGCTAGGTGAAAACTTAGGTTATAACAAATCCCCTTTTTAAAGAGTTTGTCCACATGGGATGTTGACATAATTCACTTAATCAAAAATATTATTTGGCTTCAATTTTCAATTCCTATAGATTAAAAATAAAATTAAATAGTGTAAAATAATGTGCATTCTCTGGAGGTGGTATGACAGAACTCTTCTAAACATCTTTGGGAATGATTATCGCCATATGAGTTCTTAGGGATATGAAACATCTAAAAAGTGACTAGCACTAATCATCAGAGAGATGTGAATTCAGACAACAATGAGGTATCACCTCACACCTGTCAGAATGGCTACCATCAACAAATCATGACAAATGCTGGCGAGGATGTGGAGAAAAGGGAAACCTAGGACACTGAGGGTGGGAATGCAGACTGGTGCAGCCTGGAGTTTCCTCAGGAAATTAAGTATGGAACTGCCATTTGACCCAGTGATCCCACTTCTAGGAATATATCCTAAGAAACTAGAAACACAAATCAGAAAGAATGTATGCACCCCTCTGTTTATAGCAGCACAATGTACAAAGCTAAGATCTGGAAACAGCCCAAGTGCCCATCAATAGATGAGTGGATAAAAAAACTGTGGTACATTTATACCATGGAATACTATGCAGCAGTAAAAAAAGAAGGATTTGAGACAGCATGGAGGGACCTGGAGAGTATTATGCTAAGTGAAATAAGCCAGTCAGAGAAAACAAGAATCACATGATCTCACTCATATATGGAATCTAATGATCAAAATAAACTGATGAACAAAATAGTTCCAGAGACATAGCAGCATGAAACAGACTGTGGAATCTCGGAGGGAAGGTGGGGGAGGGTGGGTGGGTGGGAGGTGATTAACCAAAGACCTTGTATGGTTTGTGAAGGCCTGGGGCGGGGAGGGGGTGGCGGCAGGCTAGAAGGGGCCAATGGGGGGAAAAGGAGGACATATGTAATACTTTCAACAATAAAGATATTTTAAAAAACTGACTAGAAAGGTGTGTGTGTGTGTGTGTGTGTGTGTGTTTGTGTGTTTGTGTGTGTTTAAGAGGAGACAACAGTATCCGAAAATGCTCTCCAGTGGATTGAGGTGGCTCAGCAAACAAAAAGGGGACTCATTTTCTCTATCGCATGGGAAGGCTGGGGACTGGCTGACTTTCACAGTCTGGCCTACGCAGCTTCACAGGCCCCAGTCCTGTGCTATCCGGATCACACATCCATGTGGGTCGTGTGTGAGTGTTGTCTGCCTAGGGTGCTCCTGATTTCCATGGAGAAGTCAAGCATTTGGACCCACATTTTGCCAGAAGGAATTCCACACACACAAAATACTGATTTCTAGTTATTTTGGAATAAATGAGGCATATTTCCTTATTACTTAATTTTTAAGGCAATTTAATTCTTCATTTCTAAGGGAATAATTTTTTTAAAAAACCCATTCCACATAAATGAAAGCGAGTTTCCAAATTTTGGGGGCCTTTTGCCCATTACTAGATATATATTTATACATAGAAAGGAATACATGCTCACTATTGCCAATATTTAATGTGTAGAAACATTCAAATAAGTGAATAAAAATCATACATAATGTCACTAAATAACCAGTAATTTTTTTGTGTGGTATTTTCTTCTTGGATATTCATCCATTGTTTACATTTCTTCATCTATTCACTCTTTCATGTGCTTCATAGACATCATGCTCTGTTAGTTGCTGAAGCCAGAGCCACATCTATGAATTATTTCATGGAATTTAAAATCTAACAGGGAGTCAACATTGCAAACATAAATTAACTACAGTCAATAATTGCTACAAAAGAGAATGGTATGCCGGTGGGATGGGGAGGGGTTCAGGTGGAGGAGATTCAGTGGGGAGATGCACAGTGTTACACACAGCGCTTGGCCCTGTAGAGAGCTCGGCCAATGGCAGCTGTAAGCATGGTTATCATCGGCACGTGCTTTGGAATCATGGTGTGGGTCCTGACTTAGAAACAGCTGAAGTGGTGGAGAGAGAAAATAGGATTCTAACTCTTTGGTCCTTAGTCACACCTGGGAACCAAAGCTGCATTTTAGATATTTCTGTTTCTGTAGCTCAGCATTTAAGGATTCTGTATTCTTTCCCATTTGACTGCTCTAATGTACTTTCTCATCTTTGAAATGATCCCCATGTTCCCCTCCGGAGAGGTCTTCCTATGCCTCCCGTTCTGAGCAGCCTCAGTTCCATTCCCTACAGCCCTAGTCCATTGTGTATTAGTTCTGTGACCTTGAGCAAGATGGCTAATGTATCTGGGCCTCAATTTCCTCATCTGTAAGACAAGAGTAACACATAGCACTTCACTCCTGGGTTGGTTGTAAGGATTGAATGTGAGATTACATTTACAGCATAGCGAACAGTGCCTAGCCCCTGGCGTTAGCTACTATTCTTATTTGTTTGCTGCCTGAAACCTCCTTAGCTTGAATTGTTAACCAACTGCCTCGACTTGAATTATTCACCCTATTTCCATCCTTCCATTCTACTAAAGATGTCACTGAAATAAAACTGTGATACTAATCCCTGTGTGTAATCTTCCTCTTTTTAAATAGTTGCTTTTGCCTCTGACTTTAAAATATGTGATACAACACTTCATTGATCCCATTGAAAATGTAGCACTTGATTTTGTGCTGCAAATGCCGGAAACGAAGCAGAAACCAACTCAAGTCCCAAGGGAGACTCGGCTCCCACAGAGGGGGTGTCTGTGGCTGGCTCTTCCTCCCAGGGCTTTTAGGACCCCAGAGCTCCAACCAGACCATCAGGATTCACTCATATTCTCACCCCTCACTCACACACTGCTTCCTCTTCTCCTTCCCCATCCACCACGGCTTACCTGTCTCTTGATGGCAATTGTCTCCTCAAACCTAAAGCTCAAGAAATATGTGAAAGGACTTGAGCTTTGATATATTAAATCTCTAATTTTTTTGCTTTAAAAAATAACTTTCCACAATAAAAATGCTTTTTGAATTTTAGGTTCACTAGCATATTCTAAAAAGATGTATGAGCCTGTGAAATGTACAATAATGAAAAGATGGCATCTTATATTTAACAGGTTCTCCTCCCATACTCAATTCCCAACTCAGTTTTTTATATTTTTTCTTCAATAGCCCTAATTAAATGTCATTTTATAAAGGTGAGCTTCATTTATAATGAAAAAAAGGGATGGGGGGGAGAGATGGGAGGAGGGGGGAGGGAGAGAGAGAGAGAGAGAGAGAGAGAGAGAGAGAGAGAATGAATATCAGTTTGACTTATTGGTTGGAGAGGGTGCCTTAGCCATCCATCCTTCCTGATCCTTGGCCTGCATCCAGGAATGATGACTGACAGTCATCAACGGCCTTCAATGCATGTTTATTGCAATGAATGGAAGGAAAATGGTACTGACAGACATCATTTGTTCTATGCCAAGATTCATTTGTTTCTGCATTATTTTTGTAGAGATCAAAGGCACTGGGGGCAAAAGAGATGAAACAGGTTGCTAGCAGGTGTTCTCTTTTACGAATTAGTCTATTTTTAAAGAGCAGAGGAGTGTCGCATTTACTAGCCTTATAGCACCCCCTAATGGAGGATACTGTGTGCTGCATCCTGAAGCTAAAGTGCATTGGAATTCCATGTGTCACCCATTAAACTGTACAAAGACTAACTTGTCTTTTAAAATAAAATTTAAACCATGTTTTTGTTAAGTACATTTCTAAAGAAAAAAAGGTACACAATAATTTAAAGGGCAAGCATGAAAGAAAATGAAATCCTTCAGATCCCAGTTAGCTATTTGGATCATACCACGTGAGCTATTTGGATCATACCAAACTCACCACTTTTTTATTCCTAGGTCTGCCAGTTAAATAACTTCCAATCCGTTTGATCCTTTTGGGGCTTGCTTTTAAGACTTGTTAGAACCAGAGCAGCATTTAGCCTAGGATTAATTATTCTCTGCAACCGAGGCAAAGCCCTTCTGAGGACCCGATACCCACGAACTTGAGGTTTTCCAGTATGGTTGGTGGGACCAGGTGTCATTCTGGCCTTGTGTGAGCACAGGACTCTGTTCCCGCTTGTCCTTTCTATGGCTTGTTCCTGGTCCAGGGTTCCTCACGCGTGCCCCAGTGGCCCTGAGCTGGAGACTCCAGGCAGGGGTCCTCTGATGGTCAGCATTCTCTCTGCAAGCTGTAGTCCCCCCACTCAGTCCTGCCAACTTAGGCCTCTTTGGTCTTCTGGTTGGACTCTGAATTCTATCTCCTCAACTCAGGTAAGTCACCAGGATCCATCCTTCCTGCTCCTCGGCCTAGAAACTCACGGCAGTGAGCGGACATCACAGCACTCACCCATCTCTCAGGGATTGCTGACCTACCTTGAGTAATGCCCAAGTGTCTTTGAAAATCAGTGTTTCATATATTTTGTCTGTTTTCCCCCTCCCACTTTTTTTTTTTTTTGGTCGTTTCAAATGGGAGGGCAAATTGGATTCCTGAGCAAATTCTTGCCCCAAAGCAAATTTTCCTCTTGTCTTTATTTTTGAAATGGGAATTCTTCGTAACTTTCTCATGGAGTGTTTCTCGCACTCACTCTTAGTGTAAGAAACACCTGTCTCAGAAACACCTGGGACACTTATTAAAAATGCAGATTTCTTGAGTGAGGCCCAGACGGCTGCTGTTCAAACAGTGCCCCGGAGGCTCACAGCCAACTAGAGAACTTTCTAGAATAGCAATTTTCAACCGATGTGCCTTGGCACACTGATGTGCTGCAAGAATTTGTAAAATATACAATACCTGACATCGTTTCCGTTAGATTGTCAAATAAAAAAATGACATAGCCAACACAACAATAGCCATCTGGTGTGAATGAATCAAAATTGTACCTAGTTTTTTGTCAGGTTGGCAAAAAATATATTTTCTGGTCTGTCGCAGAATTTTAGTAGCTTATGTGTGCCATGAGATGAAAAAGGTTGGAAGGATTACTTAGGCTTGACCACCTAATGTATGTACCTAAGTGTATTCTAACAGGAACATGGAGGCAGAGAGAAAGGACTTTGGGTTAAAGTTCTGCTGGGAAGCCAAGCTCCCTTCATGATAAGGTGAGGCTGCTTGTCTGAGGAACCATCCTCCTAATTTCTGTTCCCTTGGAGTTTCTCAGGCAGGTGAAACCATCAATTAGTTCTTTGGCAAATAAATGCTTATCTTGACCACGCAGAATGTCTTTTGTCAAAAATCTGCCCTTGAGTTTTGTTTTGTTTTTAAGAAGGAGAACATAGCTAAATGAATCTGCCAGGGCCATAGTTTTGATACCTTTTTTTAATTGACAACACTACACAGCAGCAATCCTTGAGGAAAAGCCCATTTGAAAGATGGTGTGGCCATGGGGGAGTTGTGGCTTCTCGCTCGGAACCACTTCAGCTGGACTCCCCAAGCATGGGGGAGGTTGGGGATGATGACCACCAGGGAGGCACTCTTGAGGGGTCCTTATCTCTTGGCTGGAGTGTGTAGGAGGTTTCCTCAGTGACGGCATGAATGAGAGAGAAAGCCGAAGGAAGCAAGCACATGGGTGAGGGAGGAAAGAAGAACAGACAGAACGAAGGATGGACAGATAAACCAAAGAACCTTACTTCCCTTTGAAGCTGGCAAGTGCATGTTCTCTCGGAAACTAAGGAGGGGAAAAATAAACCCTGGACTATTAATACTGAAGCCATTAGTTTTCTCCACTGGGTGACCTTCAGACATAGAAGAGTTCTACTCTTTGGTTAAGAACTTGGGAAAGCTTCACACTGTTTTTAAGGCTCCTTTTATGTTAGTTGGATCTTAGTTGCAGGTTGATCAGCGCCAAGGATAGCGTAAAAGATCTCTTTCCCATCATCCAGTATTCACAGGAGATCATTTCTCTGGTCATGTGTTTTCCAGATAAGGCTCTCTAGGAAAACCTAGAATTTCATTATGCAGTCTCTCTCTCTCTCTCTCTCTCTCTCTCTCTCTCTCTCTCTCTCTCCCCCCTTCCTCCCTCCCTCCCTCTCTCTCTCTCTCTCTCTCTCTCTCTCTCTCTCTCCCTCCCTCTCTAAATGCCACCTGTATTAAACGCCAGCCAGCCACCAAGCATGAATCTTAGTTTCCACTGAGTGTTTGCATTCTGCACACGAAGAGCTCTTGATTGCCTAGATAGGCAGTTCCTAAATGAGGCCACGTGTTTTTGGGTTAGTCACACCTCCTCCTCCTGACTCTAGAAAGGAGAGAGGAGGAACATTGAATGCTCCTTCTCACTCTAAATTACAATATTGGATTTCTTTAAAGGATGTTGTTGAATTTATTCATCCTTTGAAGAGGGTACATGTTTAAAGGAAATAGAACTGCATGGAAAATTAGGAGTCTTGACATCAGGTCGTGGCTCTGCCCCAAGCTAGCTGAGGAAACTTAGGTTTCACTTTCTGCATCTATAATAATAAGGGAATTTGAAAAGTTGACATCAAATGTTCCATCTCATCCTATATTATGTAACTACTAGCGTTCCCATTGCAGGAAAAATCCTGCAATAGGGTTTCCTGCTGCACTCTACCCAGCCCTGCCTGCTCTCCTCCCTTGTCCCCCGCCCCGCGTTCTCCGCCAGCCCCCCTGCTTTTCTAACTTCTCCGCCAGCCCGCTCTCCTTCCTTCTCCCCTGGCCTGCCTTCTCTGCCAGCCCGCCTGCTTTTCCCTTCTCCCCCAGGCCCGCCTCCGCTCCTCCCTTCTCCCCCGGCCCGCCTGCTTTTCCCTTCTCCCCCGCTCCGCCTTCTCCGCCAGCCCGCTCTCCTTCCTTCTCCCCCGGCCCCGCCTCCGCTCCTCCCTTCTCCTCCCCCTGGCTTGCTTGCTTCTCTGCAGCTTTGCTCCCTTCTGCAGCTCTTGGCTTCTTTCTAGGCTGTCTTGATATGCAAATTAGCCGCCATCTTTGTTGGGGTAATTTGCATATTCGTCCTGATTGGCTGGTGGGTGTGGCTTGGCTGGTGGGCGTGTCTTGGGCGTAGCGAAGGTGCGGTCAATTTGCATATTTGTCTATTATTAGGTAGGATATTAAATACAGTATATGTTACATACCTCCTTATATTACCTACATTGAATTGTGGTGACATAGCGAATGGTAGATTATGTATAATGGAAGACTATAGAAATGTATATTCCAGTGGAATTCAGAATTAATCACTGGACAGTTTAAAACTATTAGGAAACTCCCAGAGGGTGAGTTGTCTGGGTCCATCTTTCATTTAGAGGAGGGTAGAGTAACATCTCTTCTTTGCCCTTGAATTCAGATTTCCTTTTCAAATTATATGTATTTTCATTAAATTGTATTCAGCCCCATTTATACATTTATTGTTATCTCAAACATTTACTACTCTTTCCAAACCCATTGGTTAGAAAATATTTTCAACTTGTACACAGTGAATTTCTCATTTCTGTTGCTGATTGTAATAGTAATTCATATATAAATTAGAATTATTTACAGTTCTTACGGTAATATAAGTGTTAGTAACAATGGAATTTATTGTCCCAAAATACTGTTGCAGGAGGCTTTTTCTAAAGGGGAGAAATCCTATATAATAAAAGGCTAATATGCAAATAGATCGAACAGTGGAAAGACTGGTTGCTATGATGCACACTGACCACTAGAGGGCAGATGCTCAATGCAGGAGCTGCCCCCTGGTGGTCAGTGTGCTCCCGCAATGAGAGCGCCGCTCAGCCAGAAGCCAGGCTCACAGCTGGCGAGCACAACGGTGGTGGCAGGAGACGAAGCGGCAGTCAGACATCCCCCAAGGGCTCCCGGACTACGAGAGGGTGCAGGCTGGGCTGAAGGACCCCCCCCTCCCCCAGTGCACGAATTTAGTGCACGGGGCCTCTAGTTTAATATAAATGAGTGTCTTCTTATGGCTGTGGAAAATATTTATTTATATGTTGAATATTCTCTTATCTCCTTCCCACCAAGTAGTGGTCTCTGTAGACAGAGAAAGGAACAGTGCTACAGGTATTCGGTTTTTGTTGGTTTGAAATAACAATGCTACACACACTGAGTATAATGTAAGACACAGTGGGGGAACTTGATAACTTTTTATTGAATAAGGGAATAAGGTAATGGATAGATGGATACTAAGGCTTCTTATTCATTTGAAGCCCACTATGAAAATAGGTAAGATCTTTAAGAGCAAAACAGAATTTTTAGTTATTTTATTGTACTAAACACCTTAAGTTGTATGAAGACTTTGCTATAACATTATCTCTATGCAGATAATATAGGTAATTTTAAGAATTTATTATTAGACTAGGCTCCTTTTCAATTTTAGGCCATTTACTTATTGGAGTAATAAAACATGTATACAAATGTGTTGTTACTTCTGAGACATGAATCCTAAGGTGGTATTATCAGAAGGTTCCAGAATCTATATAAAATACCATCTTTTCAAAAAGTTTTTTTCATGGCTCTCATCAGAAATATTTTTACTTCACAAGTACATACATTGAGGCAAAAACTTAAGTGACATTTATATTTTGACTATAGGATATGAAGTGAGATATACTCATGTAAGAATGTTATCTATACTAATAAAAGAGTAGTATGCTAATTAGACCGGACATCCTTCCTGACAAAGCCAGGCCCAGGCAAAGCCGCGTGCCCATGGTCCTAGGCACCAGCGCCTGTGGCTGTGGCCTGGGAGATGGAGAAAAGCCTGCCACCTGGGAGATGAAGAAAAGCCACCCACCCTGTGGTCCCAGTTTTGACTTGTCTTAGGGCTACTGGAGTTGAATCCAGAGATCAGCGTCCTGGTTGCATGGGGCTGGCCAGAGGGAGGGAAGCCTGGGTCCCAGGTGCAGGGCTGAGGCAGAGGCAGTTGGGGCAATCAGGCAGGCAGGCAGAGGTGGTTAGGGGTGATCAGGCAGGCAGAGGTGGTTAGGGGCTATCAGGCAGGTCGGCAGAGGGGTTAGGGGCTATCAGGCAGGCAGGCAGGCTAGCGGTTAAGAGCCAGCAGTCCCAGATTGCTAGAGGCATGTCGACTGCCGGTTTAGGCCAGATCCCTGTGGACATCCCCTGAAGGGTCCCAGATTGGAGAGGGTACAAGCCAGGCTGAGAGACCCCCCCCCTCCCATGCATGAATTTCGTTCACCGGGCCTCTAGTTCATTAAATAAAAAGCATGATTATACATTTAAATAACAACACAATTTTAAATAGAGGCCATATATGTACATGTGTATATATAGGTGTAGCTTTAAGAACAGTAAGTTGATTCTCATGTATCCATCACCTAAGTTAAGTGACCAGTATACCTGAAACTAATGTAATATTGTATGTCAACTGTAACTGAAAAATAAAATTTAAAAACAGACGTGATCAATACCCAGGAAGCTCTCCTGTGCCTTGCTCTAATTACATTCCCTACTGATCCAGACCCCACTCCATAACTCCTCTCTTGAATCTTCTTTGTCCTTTCCTTGCTTAAACAATTTGTTAGTTTAGTGTGATATTAAGCTTTACATAAATGAAATCATAGTGTATATATTCTGTTGATTTTTTTTTCTTTCAATATTATGACTTCAAATTTTTTTTTTTTTAGTTCAATATTAAGACCAGTTTTGACTTGTCTTAGGGCTACTGGAGTTGAATCCAGACATCAGCCTCACCCTTATAACCCTGTAATCATAGCTCAGATGATATAGCTCACTCATAATCCTTTTCTTCTACTAGGAACATGTGTTTAGTTTATGGCCATACCCTTAGCTCTATAGCAGTGCCTTCATCATGGGAGGCACTAATAATTATTTATTAAATGAATGAATTTGAAGGCCCTAAGCAGAATTTGTTTGAACTGATATTTTTGGATGAGTTGGGATCTCAAGAGTGGGATTTGTCATTGTAAGGAATGCCCTGTATTTGCTTGTTTTTTTTTGTTTGTTTGTTTTTTTTTCCTGTAGTGATTGTTACTAATTTTTAGCTCACTGAAGTTCCTGGGGGGAAATGAGGGCAGGGACCTAGTGCATGCTTGGGTCATGCATTGCATTCAACAAATTCTGTGATGAGTATCTGAAATATATGAGTTTCTGTTGAGTTGAACAATTTTCTGTAGAGTTGACCGATTATAGTACATACTGAAAATGCACTGTTGGTGTTGTTGATGATGATGGTGATGATGATGGCCATAAGATTGTTGCCAAGGTTTCTTTTAAGGTACTGTGGCTTCCCCATCCTTAAGCTTTGAAGTATTTCTAACAAGTCCCACAGGGCCCTGTATGACCCAGTCCACTTGCTATTTTCCCAGCTTCATGCAATGAATAGCACCTTTGCGTATGTTGTACATTGTTCTTTCTGGTACTCTCTGAGCCCTTATGATAAACTCCTGCTAATCCAGATTTTAGTTTCAAGTGACCTCTTTATATATATATATATATATATATATTATTGATTTCAGAGAGGAAGGGAGAGGGAGAGAGAGATAGAATGATGAGAGATCAATGACATCATTGATGAGGGAGAATCATTGATTTGCTGCCTCCTGCACCCCCCCGCCCCCACTGGGGATCGAGCCTGCAACCTGGGCATGTGCCCTGACCAGGAATCGAGGAGCAACCTCCTGGTTCATAGGTCAACGCTCAACCACTGAGCCACAGCCATTGGGCTTAAGTGACTTCTTCAAAGAAAATGTCACAACGCCCCCACCCTGTACCTCTCCCTCTGCCGCCCCTTATTGTAACTGGGTAATTGTGTAGCTGGTGGTTTAGTCTGTCTTTCTTCTCTTGGCACTTGAGCTTTGTTACGCAGATGTCTGGCTTGTTTACCTCTGCACAGGGGCTTTCCAGAGAGTGTTGCCAACAGTATGTGCTCAATAAATATTTGCTTCTGAAGCAATGAATGTTGAATTATCCAAAGTTCTGTTAAATTTTTTTGTTTTCTTTCTTCTCTCTTTAGCTGGGAAGTTATCAATTCCAAACCAGATGAAAGACCCAGGCTCAGCCACTGTATTGCAGAATCCTGGATGAATTTTAGCATATTTCTTCAAGAAATGTCTCTTTTCAAACAGCAGAGCCCTGGCAAGGCAAGTTTTCCAGTATGGGAGAATGGCTGTGTGTGCTTTAAATGGTGCAGTAAACTTAGAAACAAATGAGTTAACTTATTTTACCAGCTTGCAAGTGGTCTCCAGTTCAGAAGACGATCTACTAGCAACACATCCCATAAGAGCTGGCATCAGCAAGGTTCAGAATCATTCATGTGTTAGCATTAGACAAACTTCAACATCATAGTTTGAAATTGGATTGGTTTCCTATTTTTATACCTATTTATCTAGTTCCTTAACAAAACGAATGGTGATTGGTCTTGTCATCCAGACCAAGAAGAAAAAAATACCGTATTTTCCGGCGTATAAGACGACTTTTTAACCCAGGAAAATCTTCTATACACCCAGTCGTCTTATACGCCGGAAAATACGGTATTAAGAATTTCAGTTTATAGTGTTCAGCCTGGTTCTGAAGTCAAAGGGAGATGAAATGAAGTCTTAGTCATTTGAAGGGTTTTGGAGAGATAATTGGGTTTCTCTTTTAATCTAAAAAGTGGAGTTATGTTATTTATTTAAAAACCTTTGACAGAAACATTCGTAGTGACTATATGCGTGGAATGAGTATTTTTAAAAGTAAAGATGAAAACCTGTGAGAAGAGTTGTAAGCGGTCTGAAGGGATTACATGGAGAAGTGCACACACCTGCGTTATTTGTGTGTGCAGAGGCAGCTTCAGCTGTGATCCTGATGGCAAGGGTGAGGGGCAGAACCACCATGGTCCCCTTCCCTTCCAGTGTCATGTTCGGGTTGCTCCAACGCCCACCTGTAGTTGGAAGGAAGAGCCTAGGAATGTCGGCATTTGCAATCCCTCTCGTTGTACCATGTACAGGCACTCTCTTGACTTCAATGCCTAGTACTAAATAGTACAGCTATGCTTGGACAAGTTTTGAGCATATTAAAGTAGCAAGGTTGTATATGGATGGATTTTTAAGAATCACTGAAGGTGATTTTTAGAATAGATATCTATATGGTGATGGTGGGGTGCATTTTGATGCCTATTTTACCAAAAGGATTAAATATTTTTAGGAGATTCTGAACTTAAAGCTTCATTGGGCCCCAAGTCGCTTAGCTTAAGAGGATGGTCCTACAGATTTAGAGGATAATATGAAATCCCTTCCCCAAACTGAATTCTGAATATACTAATGCTCTTGACTCATTCGTTCTTTCAAATTTTAAGGTTTTTCCTCTTCCATTTTAGTACTAGAATGTCATATTCTTCAAGGGCCCCTGCTATTCCAGAAATAACTGTTAATTTAGTTCTGAAAGTTCATTAATTCTCCTTTTGACTTAATAAATTAACCCTTTGCCAAAGAACAAGAAATCAAAGATAATCTAATTAGAAAACCCCCTTGCTCTTCCACTTAATCAGTTACAAATACCATATTCACATGTCTTTTAAAATTTCCTTATTTTCCTTGCTTATCAGTTTAATGCCATAATTTAAAGATAAAGCAAAAGAAGTAAGATATTTTATTTTTAAAATATATTTTTATTGATTTCAGAGAAGAAGGAAGAGGGAGAGAAACATCAATGATGAGAGAGAATTATCGATCGGTTGCCTTCTGCACACCCCATACTGGTGATTGAGCTGGCAACCCCAGGCATGTACCCTAATTGGGAATCGAACCTATGACCTTCTGGTTCATAGTTCGACACTCCACCATTGAGCCACACCAGCTGGGCAAGATAATTTATTTTTAAGATTAGAGTGTGGAAAATATGTGAGACAAATGATGGGATAATTTTTTTTATCTTTATGTTTAATTTTTTTAAAACAACCAAGATTTTTTGGCAGAGTTATGACTGATGGAAGGAAAATAATCATGTTTCACTGTGGGGATTTCATTTCATTCACAGCTGGTTTCTAGGTGACGTAGAAGTGAATCAATTTGATATAGTTACGGAGGATGATGATAATGGCCAGTAGAGTTATCCCAGCAGCTTATCAGCTGTGCAAATTCCTGTTATGTTTAGAGAAATGCCTCTAATTTCTGTAACATGTTTTGCTTATAGAAGTGGTTTGAACTTTCAGATTTAGCTCCTAGGCTGATTTATATCCAGTGGGTGATCCTGAGTAAGAGAAGTTTCTGGAAGCATATAAATCTTCAGTTCTCTGGCATCTGGCAGTACTAAAAGCCACAGGCATGATTAATGGGAGACATTGTGCCCTGTGCCAGAAATTAGCTTCTGGAACGTCAGAATGATTATTACTAAGTGTGAAAATGGAGTAAGGCTGGTTGAATGCTGCAGTCATTAGTCCGAACTAAGGGCAAAAGAACACTGCAAAGGCTTTACCGTAATTAATAGATCAGATATAGAAAAGTAATTGTGTGTGTATCCTGCACTCTGAAATGTCCTGGTATTATGCATAACTGGCATGTGTTATTTCTCTGATTTCTAGTTTTGTCTCCTGGTCTGCAGTGTGTGCACATTTTTTATGATCTTGGGAAGTTACATTCCTGGGGTTATACTCAGCTATCTACTCTGTAAGTATAGCAGAACATTTGGCTAGTTTATGTGATGCACGTGGTATCATTTAACGGTCAACAAGACCATCCATAGTTTGGAAGAGGAGGGATGAGTTCTTAATTATAAAGAAAGTTGATCTTTAATTTCACCTTCCAAAGTTTCTCCTTTTCCTCGAGATTTGTTTATATTTTAAAGTTGGAAGAATAGTTTCCAAAAGGCAGGATTATAAGTAATTAATGTTACTTTAAATTATGTCTTAAAGCTATAAATAAGTATACTCCCTACCCCCACAGACACACGAATACCTTTGCCCTTGTGCATGTTCTGTGGCTCAAAAAATAGTTAAACCACAATGAGATACCATTACACCAGAATGGCTAAAATTAAAAATGCTGATCATATCAAGCATTAGCAAGGATATGGAGCAACTGGAATTCTCACATACTGTTGGTGGGTAAGTAGAATAGTACAACCACTTTGGATAACAGTTTGGCAGTTTCTTAAAAACTACTTTATATCCCATTTCATAGCTAGGTGTTTTCCCAAGAAAAATGAAAGCATTTTTTCACAAAAGACTCATGAATGAATGTTCATAGCAGCTTTATATGTAGTAGCCAAAAATGGAACACAGTTCATATGTGACCATCAATAGATGCACGGAAAAACAAATTGTGGTATGTCCATACAATGGATTTTTACTCAGCATGAAAAACATCAATATGTGTAGCAATCTGGATAAATCTCAAAATAATTAATTGAGTGGGAGAAGCCAGATTTTTTTTTAAAAAAAGAGTATATAATGTATGATTTTATTTATGTACCATTCAAACTAATTTTTAGTGATAAAGCTGACCAGTGGTTGCCTGAGGGTGAGGTAGGAGAGGTCAGGGATAGGCAGGAGGAAAGGATTAATAGACACATGTGGAAACTGGAGGATGGTAGATATGGTAGATATGTTCACTGTCTTCATTGTGGTGATGGTTCCTTAGTTGTATGCCTGGCTCAAAACTTATCAAATTGTACACTTTAAATATGTGTAATTTACTGTACATCAATTATACTTAGAAAATGCTGCAAAAAAACACGTAGATTTCCTGCTTCTCCTGAAAAATCTGATTTAGTGCTGCCACCTTTAGGTGGTGTGGGCATGCTCCACTTAATTAACCCTCATACTTGCCTATTTTTCTCATACCAGCTTTTAAAATTTTTACATACCACCTTGGCTGCTAGAGGTATTTGAGTTTGCATGTCCTATTTAAAAGGTAAATAGGCACGTTTCCTAACAACAACAAAGAAATAAACATTAGGGAAGACGATACAACCTTCATTTCTTTTTGTTTTCCCAATGCATACCACAGATGGCACATGGTCTGAGCTCAAATCCATTCTCCCAAATAGAATTCATGTAGAGTGTCAGCCTCTGATCTGCCTTGTTCAGCAGGTAGAGGAGAAGAGAGCGGAGAAGGGGAGTCTGATATGGGCCAGGCATTATTCAGACGGTTTGCATTCATCTCATTTACCCTTCACAAACATTTACCCTGAAATAACGTTATTATCCCAATATGACTGATGAGAGGCAAGTAGATAATAATTTTCCCATGGTGCAGTTGCATTTAACAAATAAGTAGAGATTTTTTAACCCAGGACTGTTGTCTGGAACGCATGGAATCTTTGTATAAATTTTGAGGGTAAAGGATTGAAGGGAGGGAGTTGATATAATTGTTAAGTTTTTGAAAACAATGACTATAAACGTGTGTGTGCGTGTGTGCGTGCGTGTGTGTGTGTGTGCGCACACGCGTGCATGTAGGAATGAATGTTGTTATTACAGGGAGAAGAATTGAAATTATAAACTTATTTCACAGAAGCATTTCCCTAAGAAAAAAGACCTTCTGTTTGTCAGTAAGGGGAATTGAAATATTTTTGTGAAATACAAAGATGTAGCCTTTTGAAATAAAGATCATCTTACCCACACTCTCTTCCTTCTTATATTTCAGTACTGTGTGCATTTTTGTGTCCACTGTTTAAGTGTAATGATATGGGACAAAAACTATACAGCAAAATCAAGTCAGTTCTGCTGAAACTAGATTTTGGAATTGGAGAATATATTAACCAGAAAAAACGTGAGAGATCTGGTAGGTAAAGTTTGACTTTCAGATTCCACACGTGAAATGAGACATCAGCGGGCTATTGATTATGAAATCACCTTCCGTACATTTCAGGGTGTTTGCCTTTTACAGCATATTATTACAGAAGTTCACCCCCCTCTCGAAAGTAACATAGCCTTTCCTATTTAGTTAGATTTTTATTACCTTCTGAAACATACAATAAATGGACTTTTTAATTAAATTTTAGAGAGGGAGAAAAGAATTCAACCATTCCATATTTGCTGTTTACGATTTACTTTCTTTAATTTGCTTTGTTTTGGGGTGGGCCATTGCAAATAAAAAATGACACAGGTAGGACTAAGAACGTGGGAGCCATAGAAGAGGCATCAAAAGAATGGGAAGGGAAATAAAATACATAGAGGGAAAATCAGTGTCATCAATTTCCCCTTTTTAACTTGTCCTGTGACCTTATACGTTTTCAGACTATAGCACGCATCACAACTGCCTTTTCATAAAAAGGCTTATTAAAGCAGAGATTGCTGGGCCCGGCGCCAGAGTTTCTGATTCAGTTGGTCTAGGGTAGGGCCTGAGAACTTGCATGTTTAACAAGTTCCCAGTGGTGCTGATGCTGCTGGTTCAGAGACCACACTGTGAGAACACTGATGCGGACCATTCCCCTTGGAAATCAGACCTCTGCAAATAAGTGCAGCTTGTTACGTGCAAACACTTAATTCTGTGCAAGTGTTGGAGAAAATGAGGAATGTGGGTAAGGATGTGTAATGGATAAAATACACTGTGTCTAAGCTGGCCAGGAAACTGAAAGCTCCCCAATTTTTTCTCAACAGAAGCAGACAAAGAAAAAAGTCACAAAGATGACAGTGAATTAGACTTTTCAGCTCTTTGTCCTAAGGTATTTTTTTGTCTAGTTTTTCCATTTGTTCCTGTGTAGTTTGACTGTAAATTGATTTAAAGCCAGAATGATTTTCCCAATCGACTCCTCCTATTTCTCTAAGATGATTGAACAATTCTGTAAGGAAAAATACTCACCTGGTTTATATGAGTCTGACATTTTTGGTGGTAGTATGGAGTTTTCCAAAGATTTGCCACAGAAGTTTAGAATGTGCCACTGGTATTTATATTAACACAGATTAGCCTCACGGTGGCTGCCAAAGAGTTGTCTGTGTCCGACACAGACGTATCCGAGGTCTCCTGGACTGACAATGGGACCTTCAACCTTTCAGAAGGATACACTCCACAGACAGACACTTCTGACGGTATGCTCACATTTCTCTCTCTCTTTTTTATTTTTCTGAGTGCATGCAGAAATATTTAACTCTGTCTACTGCTGAATGGCTAACCAAAATGCGGTATATCTATACAATGGCCTGTCACTTGGCTATCGAAATGAAGTATTAGTACTTGCTACAACATGGATGAACCTTGAACACTTTAGGCAAAATGGAAGAAGCCAGACACACAAGGCTAGATATATTGAATAACTCCATTTATGTGACAAAGCCATATAAATGGAAAGTAGATATGTGGCTACTACAGGGCCTGGGGAAGAGGGAATGGTGAGTGACTGTTAATTATATGGGTTTCTTCCTTCTTGTTTTTTTTTTTTTTTTAGTATGAGTTTCTTTTTGGAGTGATGAAATGTTTTAGTATTAGATAGTGGTGATGGTTGTACAGCTTTGTGAATATATTAAAAACCACTGAGTTGTACACTTTAAGGGGGTAAATTTGGTAATAGCTGAATTATATGTCAAGAGCTATTATTTTTTGATTATGAGAAACAAATCTAAAGTCAGTGTCCAAATCTGCCTTTATTTAGAAAACATAAATATTGACAGTGAACAAAATTAACTTCTCGAATGTCTGGTGACCTTGTTTATAGCGGTAATGGGAGGAGGGGAAGAGAAAAACCAATCCCACATATCTGAGTCTAGCCCTCGTTCACAGGGACTGAGCATGGAGGGCAAGTTCCCCAAATCCAAAGCTGACTCCAAGGTTTCTCTTCAAAGTCAGTTTAAAAATAAACAAACCAAAATATGCTCTTATTTTAATAATTAGGTTAAATACAATTTAAAATAGAGAGACGACTCTTGTGCAGTAACTTAACTTTAGCTAATCTTATTGGATTATTTCAAGTCATCTTAGCCATATACTGAAAATATGAGCAGGTTATAATGGAGGATTCTGAATAAATTGTCTTCTATGTACTTTTACAAGCAAGAACACACTTTCTTTTCTTGAGGAAGGAGGGAGGCTGTGCAGGGTTGGAAAGGAGACAGGTTTGGGGACTGGGAGACCCAAGTATTGGCTTGCCTTTGTAATTAGCTAACTGTGTGACCTTATATTTATGGGGACCTTAATGTCCTCATCTTTAAAATGCATTAGAACAAGAGGATCACTGACATCCACTGAAGCTCTATAAGCGCTAAATACCCACAAGACCTAGATAACAAACACTTTGTTTTTCAGCATCCCACCTCAGATTTACACAAGGGAAGGACGATAACCCAACCCACACATGAGACTTTTCGCTAGTTAAACCGAAGAGTTCAAATCACTGTTGTAAAGAGTTAAGCATTATACTAAAAGATTTTCTCTGAAAAGTGAAAATAAAATCACTGTCTGCCTATGAACCTGGCATTGCTTTCAAATGTACCAAATTTTACAAGTGTTCCTACATGTATTCAGGACACTAGTTTGGTTAAAATGGTATGAACTATTTTTAAAATATATATTTTCATTGATTTTTAGAGAT
Source organism: Cnephaeus nilssonii (assembly GCF_951640355.1). Classification (NCBI taxonomy): domain Eukaryota; kingdom Metazoa; phylum Chordata; class Mammalia; order Chiroptera; family Vespertilionidae; genus Cnephaeus; species Cnephaeus nilssonii. Next base: position 98,754,020 of record NC_137073.1, read on the forward strand.
AGAGGAAGGGAGAGGGAGAAACATCAAGTGAGAGTGAAACATGGGTCAGTGGCCTCCTGCACGCCCCCTACCAGGGATCAAGCCTGCAGCTATTTTTATGTAAAGCCAAATGTTTCCTTATGCTCTGAGGTTGAATGTGGACTAGAAGGAGCAATAGCTTCTTCTAATTAATTGCTTTAAACAAACACAGGCTACAGATACTCCGATCTTCCTGGATGAAAATGCTGAGGTTGGGTAATATTCCCCATCTGCTATACCAGATACCATGAAAACTCCAATTGAAATATGTCTTATTCTGTGATCATACATATCCACAATGGCTTAAGCTAATTTCCTCCCCAGGGGCAGGATGAAATATTTGTTTAGGGTGAACATTTAAATTTTAGTCAAAGCCTCAAGGTAATGTTAGGTCGCATAGTAAGTCATTATGTACACTGCTTTGTGCTTACGAGGCAAGTTAAAGACATAGGGGGGACATGTAGTATTTGTGTACTTGTGGAGAGATGGTGCCCCAGATTTGGGAGGGGTCCAATATGTGTGGTTAAGTTTATTTAAACTGAACCAGGTGGCTAGATGAATGCCAAGGTTGCCGAGAGGGTTTAGATTAAAACCAGTATCTTTTAGACAGCTCTTTCATTTCAAATTTATCATGGTGCTTAAGCATGAACTTCTGTTGTACATTTCACAGATCTTGACCGACCTAGTGAGGAAGTTTTCTCTCGGGGCCTTTCAGATTTTCCATCTCTAGAAAATGGCATGGGAACAAACGATGAAGATGAATTAAGCCTCGGCTTGCCCACGGAGCTCAAGAGAAAAAAGGAACAGCTGGACAGCGGTCTCAGACCCAGCAAAGAGAGGCAGTCACCAGCTGGTCTCACCCTTCCTCTGAGCAGCGACCAAACCTTTCACCTGATGAGCAACCTGGCTGGGGACGTCATCACAGCTGCAGTGACTGCTGCTATCAAAGACCAGTTAGAGGGCGCGCAGCAAGCCCTTTCTCAGGCTGCACCCAGCCCGGGAGAGGACACAGACACTGAAGAAGGTGATGACTTTGAACTCCTTGACCAGTCAGAGCTCGATCAAATTGAGAGTGAATTGGGACTTTCACAAGACCAGGAAGCAGAAGCACAGCAAAATAAGAAGTCTTCAGGCTTCCTTTCAAATCTACTCGGAGGCCATTAGTCTGGAATCAGCTTGTATGACAGAGCACAGATAAACTACCAAAAAATTTCAAACAAGCAAAAAAAAAAAAAAAAAAGGAAAAAAATGTTTTTGAACTGTGAGCTTTACTCATTGCTTTAGATTATTTTGTCTTATTTTCCCTTCTGCAGTGAATTAATTGGATATATATCAGCTGACACTGATAGATTGGTATATCTGATAGTTATTTTTATGTAATAAGCATGGAAATGAAAAAAATATATATACAATTGGCCCTTGAACAAATGGGTTTGAACTGTGCGGGATTATTTCAATAAATACTATAAATGTATTTTCCTTATGATTTTCTTAGACATTTTGTTTTTCTAGCCGACTTTCTTGTAAGAATACAGTATATAATACATAAACAAAACGTGTTAATCAACTGTTTGTGTTATCAGTAAGGCTTCTGATCAGTGATAGACCATTAGTAGTTACTTTTTTGGGCGAGTCAAAGATATACACAGATTTTTGACTATGCAGTGGGTCGGTGCCCCTAACCCCCGCATTGTTCAAGGGTCAACTTGATGTGTGTGTATATGTATATGTGTGTGTGTGTGTGTGTGTACATACATATATACACACATATACATACATACTGTGTTTTCAGAGATGAATATTAGGGGTTATTTTTAAAGCAAAAAGAAAACATGAAATTATTGAGATCCTCCCATAAGTACTCCTTACTTTTTCTTTACAATTATTTTTTTCTTTACAATTAATTTTTCAAGCATGCAAGAACAGTTTATTGTAATTCACTGAAACATTAATAACTAATTGGGAATACATGTTATATCAGCCCCTTTGTTCCTAACACTGGGAAACAGATAAATATTTTTGGTGGATTTTGTTGTAAAAAGATAAAAATTATCGAGGCATCTTTAGTTGAAGACTTGGAAAATATCAAAATTAATTTCCTAGGAAAAAATCTTAAAACGTATTTAATTCCTTTGGATAGGCTGGTACATTTCCATTGTTATTTCTGCAGTTGTAGATTTAGGCTTACTTGTAAATGGCATGCTCCATTGACTGTCAGCTCTAGTCCCACAATGGGTGGTATTAACCTATAGAAAGCAAGTAATTATATATCACGTATACCGTTGTAAACAGATATTGGGCTATGTTTTGTGGTTCAATTATCATATATTTGTAATAGGGATATCATGAGTGCAGAGCTATTTTGCCTGCTCAGATCAAGGTTAAGTAAGCCCTCATCTTTGATATTGTGTCATGGGAAAAAAAACCGTCTCTCAAAATCATGAAACTAGTTCCTGGTCTGTTCTGTGAGTGATGTAGTCATAAGCAGTAGAGAAAAATAACTGTTTTTATAGTCTGTATAAATTCTCCTACAGGAGAAAAACTTGCTTGGCTTTAATATGCATTTATTTGCCAATGAAGTCTAAATATTTAATGTTTCTCATTTGGAAGCTAGAATATGTTTTTTCATTATTTTAAACTTTTTTGATCACCTTTAAAAACCAAATTTGTCAGAGAATTTTAACAAAGGATTAAAGAATAGAAATCAAGCTAATTGTGTTTTTGCGATGTAGCGTTTAATAGTGTTGAGGGACCATGCCAGCAATACCAACAGTCTCTTCAATCTTCAGTACTGCTGGCATTTCTACAGATGCATACAGACATCTGAGACCCTCAGGAAGGAAGGATAATCCAAGAATATAGGAAATCTGTGCTCCCCTCCCTTCATTTTATTTTCTAAGGGCTAGGCTAATCATAGGTAATCTGACATTTTAATGTAGCAGCTCTTATTTATTTTTTCCTTCTGAGATATTAAAATATCTAGACTGAATTTTGCCAAATGTTAAAGGGAGAGAAGTTACTGAAGACTTTGAACACCTGCTTTTTGTGACTGACTATGCTTATATGTCATTAGTGCCTCATGACTGTGTTTGATGTCCTTTATTGATACACAGTGAGCCTGTGCCTTCATTATCTTGCCCATTTTGGTACAAGTGAAAACTTGGTGTTAGATCTATGAACTGTGTGTGTTTGGGAGAAATATACCTGAATCCTATTCAATAAGAGTTTCTAGACATGAAGAAAAATACAGTCACATATTTATAGTGGCGACTAGGATTCCCCCCCCCCCCTTTTTTTTTAACGTGTATGTTTCTTCATTTAAAAAATATTTTTGGCCATAAAGTCAAAAAGTTTGAAAGTCATTTCAATTTCTTCATTGAGGGGAAAATAAGAAGTTAAATAATCCAAATAATGAAAGAATGTGTTACAATTCAGTGGACAAGCTTACACGAGAAGATAAACTCAGAGTTGATGGTATGAACAATGCACTAGAATAAAATGTTGTTAACTATAAATCAAAAGGGTCTTTGGGATGGGGAGGGGATGAGGACAAGGGAGGATAGAAAAATGTGTTACCAGCACTATGGAGGAGACATGCCAGCTCTCTATCGACTGGCTTTATCACCTTATATCTTCACTGTCTGCCTATGAACCTGGCACTTCAATGTTATTTGTTTGAGAATATGATCACAAATTTACACATACAATAATGGTATTCTTAATTCAAACTAACAGAGGGGTTTTGTTTTGTGTGTGTCTATGATTTTTTGTTTGTTTGTCTTTTGGTGGGGGAGCATTATATATAAGCTTGTTTCTGATTTTAAGATATAGTAACAGTAAACCCTGTGGTTGATCTGGTACGGGGGGGACTCTATATCCCTTACCATCAGGATTGATGCAGTCATTAAAATTTGAAGCATGGATTTATTTTTTAATCATAGAGGAGTTGTAGAAAAATGTTTTGCTCATTTCCAGTAGAAAATGTTGAGCAAAACAATGAGAATAGTATACATTGATCATGCATATTGATCTGAAACAGTAAAGCAGAGTCCAAGAAGGTCAAGTTTGCTTTGGAAGGTCAACCCAGGGTTAAAGTAATGTTTATATTCTCATTCTGAAACATCTTTGCTTTTTCCTACCCTAAAAATCTTCAAAAGTGATTTTTTAAAAATTTCCCCTCTCCAGCTTAGTATTCTTTTAAGAAAAGAAACTTGAATAAGATTTTGCAATTGGCAAACATCCTCAACAGCTTTAGGCATCTCCCTCCAATATTTGAAATAAGGGCAACTTTCTTTTAAATAAGTGGCAAATGCCAGCATACTAATGATTTTAGGTCAGAAGCAAATCTACATTTAAGAAAAATATAATTTAGTTGATGTAGAGTTTACACTGCTCCAGCTATATTAGTTATAAGGTAGAAATTATTCTGAAAACATTAAACTGTTGTCATAGGTCATTTGTGATCATGATGAAATTAAATAGTCCCAGAACTATTTGTGTGTGTATTGTTCCTCCATTTCCACCAAAGCATTTCAGCTGGGATGGCATGTCAGAAGTAGGAGTTCTGGTTCTGATGTTAATATTATGGCCCTAATTCACAATGTCCAAGTCACATAACATCCCAAGACCACCACCTCAATTTCCCCAACATAAAATTAGGAAGCTCATTTTTATTTTCTCACAGGGATGTTTTGAAAATGAATGGGAGGAAAAAAAGCATCTAAAACACTTTCAGGGGATAAAAAAGCTGTATAAAACCAAGATAGTGATTTTTCCCCTAGCCTGTGTTTCAACTAAACCATCTTTTTAAAAATGAAAACAAAGTCAGTCAACAAGTACCTGCTTACAAGAAAACTCTGTTTCTTTCGATGGGCCTACCACTTTATTGGCCTCATAACCCAATAAATGCTGTGGAATAAAGGATGAAAAGTTTTGCAAAAATGTCTGTTATTTCAGCTGACTCTGGACTATGTGTGAGATTCTTCACTAATCATTTTTAATGGTTCTAACACTTACTGGCTGTGGGACTCTAGTCACCTAACATCTCTGTACCTGTTTCCTTTATCTATAAAATTAACATATAACACCCACCTCCTAATATGTTATGAGGATAAAGTGTCTAAGACTGGGGTTGGAAAACTATGGCCTGTGGGCCAAAGCTGGCCTACAACCTTTTTGTATGGAACACCAGCTAAGGTATTTTTTCTTACATTTTAAAATAGTTAAAAAAATCAGAAGAATATTTCATGACATATGAAAAATATGAAATTCAAAATTCAGCATTCATAAATAAAGTTTTATTAGAACATGCCACACTCATTCATGTACTGCCTATGGCTGCATTCATGCTATAACAGAAAAGATGAATAGTTGTGACAGAGCACATAGGGCTACAAAGCCTAAAATATTTACTATCTGGCCCTTTATAGGAAGTTAGCCAACCTTTGACCTAATACACAGAAAACAATGACACTTGGGATTGTGTGTAATCTTTGTGATTACCATTAAGAGGTGTTTTTTTGTTTGTTTTTACAGAAGGACAGGGTTAAATAAGTTGCTCAGTTACACAGCACATGCTTGCATATAACTGGGGCACAAAGCTCCTAGCCTGTGGTCCCTTTAACTGCGAGATACATGGGATGGGGTGGGGGGAATTGTTTACTGAAAATCACAATACTTAACATTTTTTCTTATGACCACAGAATTCATAGAAATTGTAAACCACTTATTAAATGTTCATTTTATATTCTATATTTGTTACCCCCCGAAAGGTAACCTCAACCAACCCTGTCTCCTTTACAGTTTTCCGATTGAAACCCAATTGCCACTGCAGTATAGGAATGTGAAAAGTAGTGAACTGAAACCAGCAAATATTGTCATCACTACTATACCAACTGACTTGAAGGTGACCTTATTAACTTTTTTAATTACCGAAAATCAACATCGCAGCATCTAGCCTAGAAAGGAACCACTGGTTATGGTGCTGTCACTGTTACAGTGTGCACCGGAACACCAGCACTTCGGTCATGAAGTGAACTAACTGAAGGGCTATGTCACAGTATCCAGAAGGCATTTTCAAGTCTAAATTTTTTTTTGTCATGGGCGGACTCAGTTTAAATTCTTCAGTAGGATGATTAATTGGTAATAAGCCTTTTTAATAATTTGACAACAGAGATTAGACACATTAACATAGTACTGTGGAAAATTTAACTCAAAGGTCCTTTAGTCATTTGGCTTGCATTTACCAAAGAGCTATAGGCTGCAGACCCGCTCTTTTCTGGTATTTTTCAAATCATTTCCAGCTCCTGCTGCTGGATCTACTGGAGGCCCAGTTCTATTCCTGATGCCCATATAAACAGACACTTTTGCCTCCCTGCTGTTTACCAATGAAGAATGAGCAAAAAATTCTACAGAGTTCAACACTTTACCCAATGATAATTTGGTACTCTCTAGTCTTATTTTCCCTTCTTTCACTGTATCCTATGCTTCGCCCAAACTGGACATATTCTAAATATGTCACTTATTTTCCTTCTTCCACCGTTTTTCTTCTTTTTCTACTTGCAGATGAAGTCCCCTCTTTCAGTACCCATCTGGAATGGGTCAACTCCTTAATGTAAACTTTCCTGATCTCCCTAATTGATGAACTTTCTCTATTCTAAAGACCCCACTGCCTCTTTCTTTATATTTCATTGTGCTTGACCCCATCTTTATGGTATTAGTTAATTGTGTATTTCTTACCATTCATAACAAATCCCAAAATGAAAGTAGGGCTTTCTTCCTTTAGAACTAGCTGAATAGCATAAAGGATAGGTGATGTGATTTATAATAAGAAATGTACATTCCTGGCACAGAGCTCCTAAAACCTTTGGAATTTCCTAAGTGATGAGAGCTATAAAGGTGTCTTTTGTTATGTTAATGAGGTGACTTTTGGAAAGCACCTAGATATTCTGCCAACAGTGTAGGACACCCCAAACTCCACAGGGACAAAACCTTCTATGTCTGGGACCCTTCCAGACATGACTCCATGTATCTCTTCATCTGGCTGTCCATTTGTATCCTTTACTGTCCTTTGTAATAAACTGGTAACCTAGTAAGTAAAGTGGTTTCCTGACTTCTGTGAGCTGTTCTAACAAATTAATCAGACCTGAGAAGGGGGCCATGGGAACCTGTGGGGTGTGGTGGTATCTCCAAGTAGAGTGATCGGAGTGAGTTGAGATATAGGACACTCAGTTGGTGTTGGAGAATTGCTTGGTGGCATGGAAAAAACACAGTGGAGATAGGTAGAATGGGAGAAAGGTTTTGAAAACCAGGCAAAGGAATTTTCATTTCAGCCTATGGGCAAAAATAACCATTCTTGATCAGAAGGAATGACATAAAAGGAACAATGGTTTAGGAAAATCTGACTTAATTTTGCACTATAAAAAAATCATTTGAAAATACTGAACAGTCTCTGTATAGCTCTAGCACAACTGTAGTGTACAGCAATGAAAGGTGTCCCTATCTCAACAGAGCTTATAGGCTAGTGTGGGTGATGAAATTACTAGTATAATGCCATCCTGGTTTGCCCAGATGGAGGGGTGTCCTGGGATACTAGACTTTCAATGCTAAAACTGGGAAACAGTCAAACAGCAAGTGCTAGTGGTAGCCAATTTCCCAAAATGGTCCCCAAAACACCCCACTCCTGCCCTGTAGATCCCTCCCACATTAAATAAGGTTGATCTTTATAAGTACAGTCATGTACACAATAAGCACGTTTTGGCCAATGATGGACCACAGATATGAGGGTGGTCCCATAAGATTATAATCACCTAGTGACATACAACACATTACTCACATGTTTGTGGTGACGCTGATGCAAACCTGCCAGTCATATAGAAAGTACATACAGTACGTACAGTACATACTTGATATAATAAAAGCCTATGCCACTCGTTTTTGTGTTTACTATACTTTTTATTGGTGTGTACTCTTTCTAATTATAAAAAAAGTTTGCTGTGAAACAGTATGCTGTGTTCTGCCAGCACCAGCCTCATGCATCTCCTGTTGACCACATCTTGGTTGTATCATTTTTTCTTTAAAATTTTTTTTCCTTTTATTTCTCCCCCCCCCCCCCCCCATTTACTCTTGTACTTGATTTAGTCTCGTGTTGTTTTATACAGGAACCTGCTGTACAGGCTTGTAAACCAGCAGCAACAGGTTATACCACACAGTCTAGGTGTGTAGTAGGCCATACCATCTAGATTTGTGTAAGTGTGTGCACTCTATGATGTTCACATAACAAAACTGCCTAACTTGTATTTTTCAGAACTTTCCCCCATCAATAAACAGCACATGACAGTGACAGCACATTGTGGAAATAACTGTGTGACTTCCCAGGCCAGGTCAGAAAAGACATTATGGCTTCCACTTTGCTCTCTTTGGAGGAAGCCAATTGCCATGTTATGAGGACACTCAGCTCAGTGAGGAACCCAAACCTCTTGCTATCAGCCTGTAAACAAGCCATCTTTCAGGGTGCCCTTCAGCCACAGTGAAACCTTCACATGACTTCAGCCCTGGCCCACATGTTCACTATAATTTTTTGACATCCTAAGCCACCCACATTCCTGATTTACAGAAGCTCAGTTAATCAAAGTTTATTGTTTTAAACTGCTAAATTTTGGGGTAATTTCATAGAGTAATAAATAACTAATACAGTGCTATAGAGAAAAGTTATGCTTGAGAGTTGGGGGTAGGCACTATCTACACTAACAATAGCCTAGGTGATCGTCATGCCCTCATGCCGTGATGCCCTCATGCTGTCACAATTCCACAATCCATCACCAGGAGGCTGCGTGTGCAGCGGGCGGGCACGGGTGGGCGGGGACTTGACACTTCACGTGCACCGCGGAGGTGGGGCACAACAAGGCCTGGGGGTCCTGTGGCCCCACACAGCATGGAGGCGGGACCCCCAGCCCCGGCCTACCTCTTTGGGGCAATCCATCAAGGAGCCCTGAATGGGTGGGCAAGGCCTACCTCTTTGGGGTGATCTATCATGGGGCTCCTGCACTGTGAGAGGGCACAGGCCAGGCTGGGGGACCTCTCCCCTCCCCCAAGTGCACGAATTTCATGCACCAGGCCTCTAGTCCTAACTAATAAAAGAGTAATGTGCAAATTGACCATCACTCCAACACACAAGATGGCTGCCCCCATGTGGTCAAAGATGGCTGCCCCCATGTGGACACAAGATGGCCACCACAAGATGGCCAGCAGAGGAGGGAAGTTGGGAGGGACCAGGCCTGCAAGGGAGGGCAGTTGTGGGCAATCAGGCCAGCAGGGGAGGGCAGTTGAGAGGGACCAGGCCTGCAAGGGAGGGCAGTTGTGGGCAATCAGGCCAGCAGGGGAGGGCAGTTGAGAGGGAACAGGCCTGCAAGGGAGGGCAGTTGGGGGTGATCAAGCCTGCAAAGGAGGGCAGTTAGGGGTGACCAGGCTGGCAGAGGAGGGAAGTTGGGGGCAACCATGCCTGCAGGGAAGGGCAGTTGGGGGGGACCCAGGCCTGCACGGGAGAGCAGTTGGGGGTGACCAGGCCTGCAGGGGAGGGCAGTTAGGGGCAAACAGGCTGGCAGGGGAGCAGTTAGGCATCAATCAGGCTGGCAGGGGAGTGTTTAGGGGTGATCAGGCTGGCAGGCAGAAGTGGTTAGGGACAATCAGGAAGGCAGGCAGGCGAGCAGTTGGGAGCCAGCAGTCCTGAATTGTGAGAGGGATGTCCAACTGCCTGTTTAGGCCCGATCCTGGTGGGATCGGGCCTAAACGGGCAGTCAGACATCCCTTGAGGGGTCCCAGATTGGAGAGGGTGCAGGCTGGCCTGAGGGACACCACACCCCCCCCCCCCCCCATGCACGAATTTCGTGCACTGGGCCTCTAGTATTTGATAAAAGGGTATGGATAGACCTCTCTTGTAAAGGTATTTGGGCAGAAACCTTGAAGGAAGTAATCTAGTAAAATAATGTTCCAAGCAGAACTTAAAGGATTTCTAAGACTTAGTACCAACAAAAGATGTTGGCTTAGCCTTGTTAGAAGAACAGCAACAGTTTCAGTATGACTGAAGAGAAGTGAGCTGAGTGGGAAAGGTGGTGTGGCAGGAGGTCAGAGGTAGGGGGTCAGGGTGGTGGCAGATCATATAGGGCCTCCTAGAACAAAAAGTAGCTTAGTCTATTCAAGCTGCTATAACAAAATGCCATAGGCTGGGTGCCTTATAAACAATAAATTTATTTCTCACAGTTCTGGAAGCTGGAAGTCCATGATCAGGGTGCCAGCATGGTCTGGTGAGGGACCTCTTCCTTGTCACAGATTCTTATTGTATCCTCTCCTGGATATCTTTGAAAAAAGCACTAACCCTATCATGAGGGCTCTGCCCTCATGAACTACTCACCTCCTGAAGACCTCCCCTCCCCCAACTCCCCCCTACACCACCAACTTGGGCATTAGGTTTTCTTTTGACATATGAATTTGCGGATGGGGGGTGGGGCACAAAAGTTCAGATCATAGTAGAAACATGGCTTGAATTTTATTCTGAATCAAGGGAAGCCCCTGGAGGGTTCTGAGTAACACGGGCATCGTTGCCTTGATCTAGATTTTTAAAAACATCTCTTATCTTCTTTGTTGCTAAGAGCCACTTGGATTCTGAAGATGTAGGGTTCAGTCGTAACGGTGATGACTGGTTCAGTTAGGCTGTGCAGATGAGTCTAAGAACTCTCTAAGTCTTTAACATCCATGTTTCCTATAAACTGCGAGGCTACATCTGAGGCCATAGATGTTAACTGAGCACATGAAATGCGGCTAGTCCGAATGGAGATGTGCTGTTCATTGTACAAGACACTCGAGTTCCAAATGTAGTACCAACACACGAATGTAAAATTTCATTAAATCTTTTGGACGATTACATGTTGAAAATGATAATATTGTAGATATACTACTGGGTTAACTAAAATATATCCATCTTAACCTCTTTCTTTTTGCTTTTTAAAATCGTGGCTACTACTCGATTTAAGATGGCGTGTGTGGCTTGGATTAGATTTCTGCTGGGCAGGGACTTGGCTGGCTCTTTATTCCTAGCTGGTATGTTTTCATTCAGGACTTCCCTTGAAGGTTCGCCCTAGACACCGGGCTCAGGCCTGGACTCTCCGGTTTTTCCTGTGAATTCCCTCAGCCTCGGGTCTGAGTGTCCAGTGTCCCTCACTGGACTCCAGCCGAGCCGGCGAGAGCTCGGGTGGGCGGACACCTCGCTTTCGTGGCACCGATTCACCAGGCGGCAGGGGCGGCCCGCGCGATCCTCCTAAAAGCCCGGACCGTCGCGTGGACACAGGACCACCCTTGGGGTCCTCCCAGGCCCGGGAGCCGCCCAGGGCGCCCCACTCTCCCTGCCGTCCAGCGTTTGCCTGAACCACGTCACACCTCTCTCAAACCACAAGGGAAAGTAAATAAAGGAAGGTCTAGGTCTCGGAGGCTTAGGATCACCACCCACCTCCGTGGACTCAATCAAAACACACCTCTGCGCCTACAATCAACACCAGGCTGGTCCAATCAACGCCCGCCTCAGCGACTGGGCGTGGCTCCGTTAGCCAATGGCATCTCTCGCCTTCCTGGCTTCTCATTGGAAGGGGCCCGGTCGATAGGCGGGACTTCCTGTCCATCCCGGAATAACTTCCTTTCTGTCGCATCTTTCCCCTCAGATACAGTCGGGGAAGTCGGTGCTCACGCCACCTCTTCGCGGACAGTGAGGCGAGTTAAGGTTTGAGCGCGTCGAAGGGGGTCGGGTCGCCGATCGCTCGGTTTCTGCCTCTGTCGCCTCTTATTTCCCGCCTGGGGATGGCGACATACACCTGCATCACCTGCCGGGTGGCGTTCGACGACCCCGAGCTGCAGCGGGCCCACTACAAGACGGATTGGCACCGCTACAACCTGAAGCGGAAGGTGGCCGACATGGCCCCCGTCACCGCCGAGGGCTTCCAGGAGCGCGTGCGGGCGCAGCGGGCCGTGGCGGAGCAGGAGAGCCAGGGCACGGCCACCTACTGCACCGTCTGCAGCAAGAAGTTCGCCTGCTTGAACGCCTACGAAAACCACCTCAAGTCCCGGCGGCACGTGGAGCTGGAGAGGAAGGCGGTGAACCGCAGGGTGGAGATGATGAATGAAAAGAACTTGGAGAAAGGGCTGGGCGGGGACAGTGTTGACAAGGACGCCATGAACGCGGCCATCCAGCAGGTCATCAAGGCCCAGCCGTCTCCCAAGAAGGCCCCGCCAGCGCCTAGGAAGGAGTCCGGGGGTCCCGGGGCGGTGGCCGAAGGAGGACGGGCGGCAGACGACCGAGACCCGGCCGAGAAACCTCCCCGGTTACAGTGGTTTGAGCGGCAGGCGAAGAAGCTGGCAAAGCAGCAGGGCGAGGAAGAGAGTGAGGAGGGGGACCTGGATGGAGACGGTGAGGGCCCGGGGTGTGTGTGGTGGGGCGCGGGGGTGGGGGGGCGGTTTCCAAATTGGTTGGGCGGAGGGGGCGTGGGGGCGTCTTTCAATGAAAGTGATGGGAGCGGTTTCGATGCTTTCTGAAGTCGCTTGTCTGTCCATGAGCCCCGCGGGGAGCGGTCTGTTTCGTTCACTGTTGTGGATTCAGGGCCTGAAACCTTCCCTGGGGGAAAAAAATATGTCCCTAATAAACTCCTGCTGAACGGATTGATGGCTTCTCTGTTGTGAATGAGGAGGCTTTTGCATAGAAGGACAAAATTCTCTTGGGTTTCTAGTTACGATGGATTTGCACTTAATTTAGTTGATTGACGCAATAAAATGAGAGGTTCAAAACCAGCTAGCTAACCTGAAATGAGGAGCTGGAGCCAGCAACCTGGCCCCTTGACTTTGAGTTATTTATTCCTTCTTTCCTTCCTCACACATCCTGTTAACACCGATTGTATGTGTACGTAGAGACACAGGGAAGACCCAAAGACTCCTTCAAGGAGTTTACTGTGGGCTGGAAAAGAAAGGTTAAGGTATTTCTTAGCCTCACAAATTGGTCTGTGGTAAAGGAATAGTTAAAATTGAGATCTTGAAAGAGGAGTTGTCCTGGGAGGTAAGTCAGCACTACCACCTCATGCTTGTATATTTGTGTGGTTTCTTACATTGTGGTCACCACTTTTCTGAAACTAACCTTGTTTTTCAAACCTCTGGCTTGAAGATTGGGAAGATATTGATTCTGATGAAGAAATGGAAGGTGAAGATGCTGATTCGATGGACGAGTTGGAGGAGCAGGATGCACAGGAGGAGGAGGCGGGGGGAGGCGCTCCTCCTGGTGCCATCTCTATAAAGGACTGCTTATTTTGTTCCCATCATTCAAGCTCCCTTATGAAGAATGTGGCTCATATGACTAAAATCCATAGCTTCTTTATTCCTGATATAGAATATCTTTCTGACCTGAAGGGACTGATTCAGTATTTGGGTGAGTACAATAGCTTTCCTTTTAACAAGGAAATAGCACATAATTGGGGGGGCAGGTCTTAAGAAAACATTAGTTTTATGTTTTTCATCAATCTTTGATTTAATTACTAGTACTTGTTTAGTTTGTGAAAATCAGAAATTTGGTGCATGTTGTTTTTTTTTTTGAGTTGTGCAGATACATGGTGAGATTGCATCTGGCCACAAAAGCTTTTTTTTTTCATATTTTCCCCCCTCAAATTATTTTGTCAGGAGAGAAAGTTGGTGTTGGGAAGATTTGCTTATGGTGCAATGAGAAAGGGAAGTCCTTTTACTCCACGGAAGCTGTGCAAGCACACATGAATGACAAAAGCCACTGTAAGCTCTTCACAGATGGTGATGCTGCTTTGGAATTTGCAGACTTCTATGACTTTAGGTAGGTCTGTGGTTTGTAATGTGAAGCAAAGTGAAGTCATTGTCTTTGCATTGAAGTGGTATTAGAAGTGCCAGTGCCTGATATGTGTCTGGCACCATACAATATAGTCTTTATAACTCTTACAACATCTCTATATGGCAGGTTATTCGCTCTTGTTTTGTAGGTAAGAAACTGAGTGTAACAAAGTTAAACACATACATATGATAAAGAGAAGTTCTCAGGCCCCAAACTGAAATTTGTTTGACTTGAAAACTCAGAGGCTTTTGGTGGTTTAATGATCAGGTGTTCAGCTTTGCCAGTTAACCTTATGAACAGAAGCACAGGAATTAGGTTTTGGTTTCCCTGAGAGTCCTTCAGGCTCAAGCTGTCTCCTAAGGGGGTTGAGGCGGTTGCTGAAATAGGCCAGTCGTGTGCATTTGATGGTGAGATGATCCCATAGGTGGCTCACCCTTTACCAGAAACTTGTATAATCGATATACTATGCACTGAATCTATGGTAGATGTCTGTTGGACAGCTTTGTTCTAGAATTTAAAGAAAATCTTTTTTCAATTACTGTTGACATACAATATTATATTAGTTTCAGGTGTGCAACATAGTGATTAGACATTTATATAACTTAGAAAGTGATTACCCCAATAAGTCTAGTACCTATCAGACACCATACATAGTTATAATACTAGTGGCCTGGTGCACATTGAAAGGAAATTAATTAGAAGAAAAAATTTAATATCGCTATTCACCCTTTCTCTATATAGAAGTGTCAACCAAATTCAAGATCGACAATGACAGATCAAAACACACGTGTGTGATTGGCACCAGTGAGAGCTTTATATGTATTGTGCATGCGTGAGTCAGCGTTTATTTTTAAATTGCCAGTGCACGTCATAGGATGGATGGTTGGTCACCTAGCCTTTTATATATGGAGATGGTTAAATTGATGAGAGCTGCATTTCCAGCTCTACATTCTCTCCCTCTCTGGCTACCTTCCTAGGGAGAAACAAATAGGTAAAAAAATTCAATTATAGGTAATTTGCTCATTGTTTTTTTTAGTACAGTTTTAGGTTCATAGCAAAACTGAGCAGCAGGTACAGAGATTTTCCATATACCTCCTGCCCCCACACGTGCATGGCCTCCCTGGTTATCAACATCTTCCACTTATTGTACATTTGTTAAAATTGATGAACCTACACTGACTCATCATTATTCAAGTCCATAGTTTTCATTAGAGTTCACTCTGGTATTCTACACTGAACAGATGTATGATGACAGATATCCACCATTATAGTATCATGCAGAGTAGTTTCATTGCCCAAAAAATCCTGTATGTTCCCTTCCTCTACCCCTAACCCTGGAAACCACTGATCTTTACGTACTCCATAGATTTGCTATTTCCATAACTTCATGTAGTTTGAATTATTCAGTAGCCTTTTCAGACCGGCTTGTTTCACTTACTAATAGGCATTTAAGGTTCCTCCATGTCTTTATGGCTTGACAGCTCATTTCTTTTTGGTCTTGAATAGTATTCCATTGTCTGGATGTACCACAGTTTATCCATTCACCTAATGAAGGACATTTTAGTTACTTCCAAGTTTTAGCAATTATGAATAAAGCTGCTAAAAATATCCATGTGTAGATTTTTGTGTTGACAGTAGTTTTTAGCTCTTTTGCAGATATACCAAGTAGCAAGATTTCTGGACCATATGGTAGAGAATTACCGTATGTCAGTGAATTACCATATGCCAGTAGTTTTGTAAAAAGCTGCCAAGCTGTCTTCCAAAGTGGCTATACCATACCATTTTTCATTCCCCCCAGCAATGAATGAGAATTTCTGTTGCTCCACAATCTCATCAACATTGGTATTGTCAACATTTGGATTGTGGCCAAATTTAAGCTTCTCATTGTTTGAATTTTCACTTCCCTGATAATATGATTTGGCACATCTTTTTACACGCTTATTTGCCAGCTGTATATCCTCTTAGTGAGGTGTCTGTAGGATCTTTGGCCCATTTTTTAATTGGGTGTTTGTTTTCTTATTGTTGAGTTTTAAATGTTTTTTTAAAAAAATATTTTGGGTAACAGTATTTTTTCAGATGTATCTTCTGAAAATATTTTCTTTTGTCTGTGGCTTATATTTTAATTCTCTTGACATTTTCTTTTCACAGAATAGATGTTTTTAATTTTAATGTAGTCCAGTTTATCAAATTTTTTTCCTTCATAGATCATGCCTTTGTTGTGATACCTAAAAGTCATCACAAAACCCCAAGTTACCTAGATTTTTCCTGTGTTATCTTCTAGGAGTTTTATAGTTTTGTGCTTTCTAGTTAGTTCTATGATCTGTTTTGAGTTCATAAGTCATTTGTGCACTTTTACTTCACAGAAAATGTTAAAAAGTTGTTTTCTGTCTATAAACCCTACAACTCTGTACCTTTTGGGTAGCTTATGGATTTGCCACATTTGCAAATGCAGTTTATGTCTTTAGTTAAATTTGAGGTATTAATCTATTTATTAATACCTTTCACTGTTTCCAGGAGTAGCTACCCAGATCATAAGGAAAGGGAGGAGCCTGATGAGACCGAGGAGTTGCCCTCAGAAAAGACCTTGGATTATGATGATGAAACCATGGAGCTGATTCTACCATCTGGTATGTGCATTTGTCAAAAATAAATAGCTTAGCCTGGCTGGTTTGGCTAAGTGGATAGAATGTCAGCCTGCGGACTGAAGGATCCCAGGTTCAATTCCAGTCAAGGGCACATGCCCGGGTTGCAGGCTGATCCCCCAGTTGGGGCATGCAGGAGGCAGCCGATCCATGATTCTCTCATCATTGATGTTTCTATCTCTCTCTCCCTCTTCCTTCCTCTCTGAAATCAATAAAAATATATATATTAAAAAAATAAAAATAAAAAATAAATAAATAGCTTAATGCCAGCGAGACTATTGGAGCTGCATGTTTTCACCCATTCTTTTCCGTATTGATGGGAAAAGAACATAAAACTTAAAATGCATATTTGTATTCTCAGGTTTGTGGTACTCTCTAAAGGTTGCCAGTGAGCTCTGTGTTGGCTGTTTTGTTTAAATTGGATCGCTGTTTTTGCTCGCTTCTTTGTCTGGTCAGAATGCTTTGTCAGGCATTTCTTTTCTTTTCAAATTTGTAGACTTGTTCTATTGATCAACTCTTTGGGCCCAATCTAAGTTTTTCTTGTTAATCTTGACCTTACTCTTACTTTTTGAACTGATTCCTGTTTCCTTATATTGCTCAGACTTCCAAATGGTAGTCTGACATGGGTGTATCTGATGGACAGCGACCAGCTTGTTTCTGTTGTAGGGAGAAGTTTAGAATTTGGATTCTGTCTTGTACTGTGGGGAACAATATTCTTAATGCCAGTAATGTGGTTCCTGCAGATCAAGTAGCTGTGACAAAGAGCAGCCAGTAGAGGGCACTGTGGGCATAATTCTGAAAACTGGTTTGTCTCCTCTGCTTGAGGTCTTTGCTCTTCAGTTTCTGTGGAGTAAGTTGCTATGAAAAACATATCTAGTGAACTGCTGACTAGCCAGATGAAACTGTTGGTGGGTCCACAAGAGGTAACTAGATAATCTTAAGAAAATTACTGTTGGAGATACTTTCCCCCCCACAATCTAATGTCCCTGGTTGTTGGGCTACTTGTTAGGCAGGAGTGGACAGTTTTGTAAGTGGTTATTGCTGTGGTGATGGATAGATGGACAGATTGTGACTTCACCATAACTCAGACATAACCCATCTGCTATATATTGAGCAGTCAGTATGTTCTAAAAATAATTTTCCTTGATGAGGCCTTCAAATTGAGCTGTTCTCAGCATGTTATACTTGGTGCTTAAGGTCAGGTGCTCACTGTCATTGACACAGGGCAGGGTGGCTCTAAACACTGCATGTTTTTATTCATTCTGCTAGCTGTTGGAAATGAAACCCTTTCAAGGATGTTTTTAAAAGGCAAACTTCAATAAAAATGTATTTCCAAATGTTGATTAAGAATATAAATATAAAAAAAAGAATATAAATATATTGACTTATATCCTAATGACCAACATTATCATTTAATGATTTTGAGGAAGTCATCATTACAAACCTGGAGCATTCCGACCTAACATTACAAATAGAAAATCACAATGAGCAATGCTAGGTTTCCTGCTAGAGTCTCCATTTAAGTTGAGTTCATATCCATCAGCTGCATCTCACTTATTTTTTTGTGGTCTAGGGGCTTCGTTAACTCTTAAGCTGCCTGAACAGTTAGGTTCGGAAACATGTTTCTATCCTTATCGGTATTTAAAGACCGTATTGTCTTTGATTTAGATGTTTCCTTTTGTCATCCCTTGAGTCTGGAAGTAATTGTTTTTCCATTCCTGTGTAGCAAAAAATAATAATAATAATAATAATTTTCTGGTAGCTTCCCAGGTAGAGGGACTAAAATAATAGACCTGACAGAATTTTTCATGTAAATTAAAGATCGAGGTCTTAAAAGCAAATATAAGTGTGTGCCATACTTATAGTATCCTTTACGTATAGTATCCTTACAGTATCTTTCTACACAGGATTATGAAAGAAATGGCTTTATATATGTAGGTGTCAAACTTTCCTGGAAGTTGTCCACATGGGTCTACCTAGCCATATATCTTTTACTTATTTTCAGCAGGAGTATCTATTTTTTATCTTTTGTATATGCTGTTGTTAAATTTCTACACATTTATATCTGTCTGGAAGGTGTTTGCTTATTTGCTAATTAATATTCTTGTGAAAACACAACTTGTATTGAGTAAGCTCCCAGGTGATGCTGATGCCATTGGCACAGGATCACGTTTTGAGAGCCTCTGCCCTGATGGAGTCAGGAGTTAGTCTTCACAGAGGCCTGCCCCCTTCCCTTTCACCTGCTGTGAAGCTAAAATATAGGGGTCGGCACACTTTTCCTGTAAAGAACCAGATAGTCTATAGAAATTCACTTCTGAAAGCATGATTTCATAATCTTACCAGATCCTTCTAAATAGGCAAAAGCTATAGAGAGAATTCAACTTAATCATCTTTTAAAATCCTAGTTCACCAGGTAATTTCCATCATTTAGAGAGCAATAGGGCGGAACCAGAACCATCTGCATCTACACCAGCACTCTGCGTGGCCCACCGCAGCATGGCCACCCCCAAGCGCTTTCCGAAGCTCGTGCAACTGGAGCAGCGGGGAGGGGCGCCATTCCAGGTGCTGAGTGACATCACGAAGCAGCCCTGCTGGTTCCACACTGAGTACCTCAAGAGTCTGAAGACACTTCACCTCGAGGCGTGGCTGGCGGAAGCGATCCTTGGCCCCGGTGAAGAGCACATTCCGCACGTTGAGTGTGTGTCACAGACCCTGCTTCTCATTATAATCAGTGGGACCCTGAAGGCAAGGCTGAGATCTTGATATCTGGTTGGCCTTCTTACCAAAAGGATGTGTCCAAGATGATCATGAACTCTGTTCATTATCACCGCCAACTCCCAAGTGCAAGGCTTGGGGAAGAACACTGCCCAGGAGGCCAAGCCTCGGAGCTTCTCCGCTGTAAAAAAAAAAAAAAAGAAAGCAATAGGGCAGTGTTTCTCAACCCAGGCACTATTGACATTTTGGGCCAGATAATTCTTTGATGCGGAGGGTTATCCTGTGCATTGCAGGATGTTTAGCTATATCCCTGACTTCTGTCCACTAGATGCCTTATCTACTCTCTAGCTATAACAACCAAAAATATGTCCAATCGTTGCCAAGTGTCCTAAGGTAAAGTCGCCCCTGTCTAAGAACCACTGCTGTAGAGAATTTAAGCAAAGGAAAGGTGGGTTGATTTCTGTTCTAGCCCAACTGTGGCTTGTAGGCCTAAACATCAAGACTGTTCTCTGTGCTCAATCTTCTATATAAAAAAAAAAGTTAAAATCCCCCATCTCCTAGGGTCCTATTATCTGTATTAGTATTGCTATGTGAATTTCTAGGTAGGAATATTGTACATAAATACAAGATACTGAATGCTTCAGTTAAAAATTTCCATTCTCTAAAAAAATCTCACTGCTTTTTTGTTTTCTTTCATTTTTCAATATGCTGCTTCATATTTTTTCAACAACTAGAGCACTGTCTCCTCCGGCACGCCCATTTTCCACCTTGAAACCCTGTAGAATCTGATTTGGAAAGCCCTCGCTTTATAGCTGTGTCTTGGAAAACTATCCACCTCAATGTTTAAATATTGCTCCTCTGAAAAACAGGTGCCAGAGTGGGCCATCGCTCCTTGATGAGATACTACAAACAGCGATTTGGCTTGTCAAGAGCTGTGACAGTTGCCAAGAACCAGAAGGCCGTGGGCCGGGTCCTCCAGCAGTACAGAGCCCTGGGATGGACTGGCAGCACAGGTATGTCGGTGTGGACAGCCACAGACCAGCCCATGCACTCGTTTTACAGCAGGGCTGGGGAGAGGTCGCTTCCATTTATGTCGTCTTTGCGGATCCTCTCGAGGGGAAACTTAGCCTCTTGGCTCTTTGGCTCCCTTTACCACCTGGTTTGGTTATGCAATAAACCCCAAGTTCTGTGACTTAAAAACTTCATATTCCTGTAACTTTCTAAAACTGCATCAACACCATTAACTTTTTCAGAAGATAATAATTACCAAAAAAGTATTTAGTAATCACCAAAGGTTGAAAAAACCCTGGAGATTACACAGAAGAACTAAGTAGTATCTTTGTGGCAAAAGTAGAGTCCTATCTGATGTACTTGTAGGTTCTTATATGATGAGCATGAGTAATTTAATTCACTTACACCTCCTTTTTCTCATTTATGAAATGGTGATGATAATAATAGGACCTACCTTGTAGAGTTGTGCGGGTTGATTATCATAATGCATGAGTGCTATAGTATATGTGCATAATTAAGACTAGCCATCACTCCTTTATGTAACTTTCCCATTGAAAACTTAGTAATACTGAGTCAAGCAATAAAGCAGGCCACTGAAATTGTTGGTCTTTGATGCATCATCATTATGAAATTATTTAAGGGTATTATGATGTGTCTGCTGTATGAGCTCTGTCCTTAGCTCTTCTGGGAAAACATCAATCCACTAGAGGACTGTGGAGATGATAAGAGGAGAGCTCTTTTTTAATGGTCTGGAAAGCTATGTCCAACCAAAATCCAATTTCAAGGCCACTGTGTTTATATACACTCGGTTTCCTTTACTGTGGCCACCTGTGAGCTTTTATCTTTAGGTCAGAACAGATGAAGTATAGGGAAAAGTAGCAGCAGGAAGGCTCTGTCATCCAATCGGCTTCCTCTGGTTCTCAGGCAAGGAGGACACCTGTGCAGGAGACTGTGACTCAGTCTGAGGCGACTGAGGGTATACATAAACCCCTGGCCCACTGCATGGAGATCCCAAGTTAGCAACTTTTCTTTAAATATAAGAACCCCAAACTAAGTTTGAGATTCTCTGCAAAGATTGGGTTTTCTCTGATCACAACAGACATTTGCTTCATTCTTATCTCCTTTCCAACCACAGGAGCAGCTCTTATGAACAAACGGGACATGGAGTATGTCCAGAGGATGAAGTCAAAATGGCTGCTGAAGACGGGAATGAAGAACAATGCCACCAAGCAGATGCACTTTAGGGCCCAAGTGATGTTCTAAGGGTCTGCTGTGGATTGAGACATCGTCTCCTGCACAGGGGTCCTTGCCTGAGAACCAGCAGAAGCTGATTGTATGACAGTCCTTTTGCTGCTACTTCTCTCTGTACTTTATCTGTTCTGACCTAATAATAAAAGGCAGAATCATATTGGCTCTTGAATATTATTTCTGGTCAGAGTTTAAAGGTTTATGTTTCACAAAGTGTCTACTGGACTCAGGACTTGCACTACTGCTGGGAAGTGTCTATTTCCTTAGCCTTTATCAGATTTATGGCTGACAGAATAATATGGGAAACTCACTAGTGACTTGTCTGTTCCAAAGTTTAACTTTCAGAAGAAGGCCTTAGCAGATTATGGCACTGGAACCATTTGAATGTACTGTGGCTCATGAGGTGGTGAAAGTCTGGCTCGTTCATTAAATTCAGGCAAAGAGCATGTCAGTGGCTTGCTGTACAGGCTCTTCATTTCTAAATACGAACACAAGAATGACAGGGCTGTGCACTCAGTATCCAGTGCTGCTTTTATTTGAGCAGTTAGTTCAGGAAGGAAATAAATGTAGTGTTTACATCTCATTTTAGAAACAAGTTACCTGGGGGTGAAGAAACATTCAAATCCATTGAGCTACCTTTGTGCCTAGAAAATTGACTTGGTTTTTCAATCTGTAAAATGGGGTGTTTACTACCTCACAGGTTTGGGTTAAATTTGCTAGAGGACCCATCACTCATTCAGTCCCCAGCATAAAGTAAATGCCCAAAGTCTCTGGTTGACCGAATGGCCTGTGTTCTGGTCAGAGCAATGTTCTGAGTAGTGGGTGTAGGGATGCCAGGAGACCATGTTTGTCCTTAGCATGTGTTCACCGGCCCTCGTTGGTGAGAGACATGCCTTGTCTTTAAACTGGGTGTGCATTTGAGTTAATTCTATTTCCTCTGTACACCAGTCCATTACCCTCCACAGTGAGGGTTCCCTGACTTCAGTTTTGCTCCTTCACCCTGTTTTCTAAATCCTTGCACAAGTGCCTACCCTCTTGTGTTTGACGCATTTTAAATCTGTATCCTGGGAAATGAGGTATGTTTTTAATTTACACTTAACTGAATTACATGATACTGTGCTATGGCCCCTCAGTTTCCTTTTCACTCACTCAATATGATAAACCTGGTTCATTGCTTCTGACCGCTGTGAGGTGTCCATAGTGTGTGACCCCTACCGGGTGCTTACCTTTCCCTGGAGCTGTTACCACACCAACCCAGCACCTTCAATTTTGAGCATTTTTACCTTGGGGGACAGTGAAGATAGTATGTGTGCTGACCTATAATACTTGTGCCACTTTCCCCCCAGACTTGGTGAATTACCTTCTTAGTGTTGATTCTGGGTTTGTGAAGCAATCCACTGTCTCACTTCTGTCTGCATCACAATTTTGTAGAATTCAGTTTTTTTGCCTTTCTGGAGTAAAATTCTATTGGGAGGGAGGGCAAAGAAAAGAGAGATTTAGACATCATCTCCTTAGAGTGGGATGAACCAGACAAGAAACATGACAAATGTGCTCACATAGGGGACATCTTTGTGGAATAGGGAAGCATGGAAATGTCGGATGGTTTGTTTCCGGGTCATTCTTCCTTGGATGTGTGTCGGTCTTTCCCTAGATACACTGTTTCCCACTCTGTCTTCTGTAGTTAGGATTCCTTGGGCTTCCTAGCCCATCCCTACACGGTGATTGCTACTATTTTGTTCTTTCATAGCCACATGCAATTTTTTAAAAGGTTTTAAAGGGCCAATTACTCTTTTCAAAGCAGAGTTAGTTTTCTTTTTAAAAAATATATTTTTATTGATTTCAGAGAGGAAGGGAGAGGGAGAGAGCGAGAGATAGAAACATCAATGATGAGAGAGAATCTGATTGGCTGCCTCCTATAAGCCCCACATTGGGATCGAGCCAGCAACTTGGGTATGTGCCCTGACCGGGAGTTGAACCATGACCTGGTTCATAGGTCGATGCTCAACCACTGAGTCATGCCGGCCACATGTTCTTTTCTTGATATCTCATGGCCATTGCATTGGAGAAGTGGGTAGAGAACCTGCTTAAGACCTAGGGAATGCTGCTATCCCTAACTTCATGCTTGACCATTTTTAATTTCCCTACTTAACATATTGTCATTGGTCTTTGGTCTCTCCAATTTTTTATTATTCACAATTCTTTTTAATTAAATTTAAAATTAATCCAAATTAACCCCAAAGTTGATCATTTTGCTAAATCCAAATTTGTAATCCAACCCCTATGGATATTTCCACTCATTGCCTGTTGTCTTTAAGACAGCCAGTTGTCTACATTTACAGTGGCTACAGAGTAATGGTATTACAGGTTCTTCACCAGAACGAAGTTGGCACTGGCTGCTGCAGCTGGCTGCCCATGGCTGTGGAATCTTCTGGGAGTAATCTCAGGACCACATGGCCCTTGCAAGTTTATGTGTCTGTCTTTAGTCTGAGACATCAAGACTAGGATCAACACTGATTGTAGTGATGGCGACACAACTCCGAATCTTCTAAAAGCCAATGAATTGTACGCTCTAAATGTGTGGAGTGTCTGGTGTGTGAATTATACCTCAATAAGATGTTTATTTTTAAAAGACCGGGGTTAAAAGAGAATATAATCTATCCCCTCTCCATAGGTGTTACCTGTGGCTATGCTGGTTGTTTGCACTGCATGTCTACAGAATGGATGCAGGCTTGACCTATTCTTCCTGCTTTGCTGGATGTGAATTTGTGGTTTAGTGAGCATAACATACTTTTATGCACCATTTTCCCCCCCTCCACTGTGAGGTATAGGTAGCATTCTTATTTTACAGATGAGGAAATAGACTCAGGGAAGGTCTTAATATTATAACGCACTGATACAGAATCCTGGGCCTCGTTTATTCTACAGTGCACACTTGCACACTCAGTGCGCTGTAAACATTTACTCACGACCATGAGGTTTGCAGCAGCTCTGGAAGAAGCTTGTTCTACATCTAGAAATACATGGAATCTAATGTTTACATTATTGTTACATACATGATACACACATGAGTAACAAATGTTACAGGCATAAAAGGAGATACCACCTTTTCTTGCCTAGAACGTGAATGAATTTGAATTTTGCCCCCCACCAATTTTGGTCACTTGTGGATTCATAATTGTTAAGCTGCTCTTCTCCACCTTAGTTATTTCTAAACTCTTTTAAGATCCCATTGGACATTATTAATTTGGAATTCACAATAATTTGTATGCAGAAGACCAGCTGTGTTGCTAACTCAGTGTGAAGACTTTTTTTGCAAGATAATCTGTCAGTCTAGAGAAATTTATAAATGCTTTGAAGAATACACATTTCATTTAGCCTCATTTGTAATCAGCACATTATTTATGACATAAAAATTGATGGAGATTAGGAAGATTTGGTTAGCTTGTTAATACTGCTGCAAACATTTGAATGTTCGCATAATTTATTGATCACTTTGTGGGCTGAACCTGGGTGCTCAGGATTGTATGTTGAGATTCATCTGTGATACAAACATATCAGAACTGACAGGCCAAGAAAAACCTATTTCTCCTCCCAGTAGTATATACTGGTCACGACTACTCTGCAAAGTCAAAACTTTTTCAGCTCCTTCAGAAAACCTTTTAGTATAAGTTATTTGCTGAGTAAACATGATGCATTTCTTTTGAGGAAAGAATGCCTTTATATTTAGCGTATACCTAAAACTACAGGCAGAGCACTAAAACTATATTAAAAACATCAATTCTGTTTCCTAAATCTTTAATGTATATTTCATTGAAAAACCTCTAAATTCTGAATTCACGGCATTTGTTATATTACTCCCTTATATTTTATTATTAATGACCACATTTGCTATTTCATCCTCAAGTACCACTTTCACCTGGAGTGATGTGTCTCCCACATGTTGCCCTGCCCAAGCTTACCTATTTTCTAACACAGCATCTGCAAATGTGGAAAATGAGACTCTACTTATAAAGGCGAGGGATTTGAATTCTTTCTGAAGAGCGTTTTAGAAAGCTTAGTGCCAGATAATGAGAATATTAAATTGACGATAAATGCAAACTATTATAACATTTATGCCTGAAGCATGACTCTCCTTCCAAGAGGTCTTCGCTATTTCTAATTCAAGCGAATGAGCTCTATTTGGACAAGTTGTTAGTATATATTTTTTATTCGTCTTAAGACTTGGGGGAATTCTTCCTGGAAATAAACACAAAAATATATACTATGTGAAAATCAGTAACTATAAAGCAAAAACAAAATAGCCTATGTGCCAGATATTGTGGTAGGCACATAGCATGTATCAGTTAATTTAGTCCTCAGAACAACTGTGAAGGAGGTAATATTTTCATTTATCCAGGTGGGAAAAGTGAGGCATAAAGAAGGCTCTAGTAAGTGGCAATGTTGGGGTATAAATTTAGGTAGCCACCTCCAGAGTCCGCACTCTTAAACACTACACGAGTTCTTCAATCTTTCCATCTTGGAACCCCTTTACAAAAAGGTCCTGAGGACCCTGAAGAGCTTTTGTTCTTGTTAGTTGTATCTGTCAATATACACCAGGTTAGAAATGAAGATTGAGAAAATTTTTAAATGTTAATTTAAAAATAATACAATCATGTTAATATATTTTTATGAAAAATAGCTATAATTTCTTTTAAAATCTGTAGTGAGAAGAATGAATTGGTTTTACAGTTTTGCAATTATCTTTCACATCCTGCTTCACAAAAGATGACTGGGTTGGTATATCTGCTTCCTCAGCTATGACACACATCACATAGACCCTGGAAACACCGCTGTGACTTAATGGGAGGGAGGACAAGGTGAAAAGTGTAGATACTATCTTTAGTGTAGTAACATTTGTTGATGTTTTTCTCCCTTCCTCTCTTAAAAAAAGAAAAAGAAAAAGAGAAAAAAGCTTTGTCTTGACAAACCCCTGAAAGGGTCTCTGGACCCCCAGGGGTTCCCAGATCACACTTTGAGAACCTCTCAGTACACAGGGTAAGTGTCTTGACTGAATACTAAGTGCTCCTTTAAAAATAGTATTTCTTCAAGTACAGCCCAGCCTGGTGTATGGAAGGAGCAGCAGCTGTGACTAGAGACTGGGGTGCCACCGTGTTCAGCCCTGGTAGTTCTTTACCTTTGCTAAGTTGCATTGTTTCTCTCAGTCTCAGATTCCTCATCTAAAATAGGGCTAGTTACAAATCCTTGCAGAGACACTGTAGGAATTCCAAACACTAGGAGGCCAGGTGCCTAACAGGTGCTGACACACTGAGGATGGGGTGCCTGATCAAGGGCAGCTCTTATTCCAGATTGACCAATGATGGCCAGGGAAGGAAGGAGGGGGGTCATGTTGGCAAAAAGGTAAGGAGAAGAGAGCCAACAGGGCTGGTCCACAACCCTTATCTGAGAACCAGCTAGATGTTGCAAATCAGATGTGTCCAGAGATTCATTAATTTGGAGTTTTAAAAAGTTAAAACTGTGCCCATCCTATCTAATAAAGAGGTAATATGCAAATTGACCATCATACCCTCACACAAGATGGCCGTCCCCATGTGGTCACAAGATGGTCGCTACAAGATGGCCGGCAAGGGAGGGCAGTTGTGGGCAATCAGACCTGCAGGGGAGGGCAGTTGGGAGCTATAAGGCCAGCAGGGAAGGGCAGTTGTGGGCGACCAGGACAGCAGGGAAGGGCAGTTGGGGGTGACCAGGCCTGCAGGGGAGGGCAGTTGGGGGCAACCAGGCTGGCAGGGAAGGGCAGTTGGGGGTGACCAGGCCTGCAGGGGAGGGCAGTTGGGGGCGACCAGGTCAGCAGGGATGGGCAGTTAGGAGTGACCAGGCCAGCAGGGGAGGGCAGTTGGGGGCAGTCGAGCTGGCAGGGGAGGGCAGTTGGGGGCAATTGGGCTGGCAGGGGAGCAGTTAGGCATTGATCAGGCTGGCAGGGAAGTGGTTAGGGGTGAGGAGGCTGGTAGGCAGGAGCAGTTAGGGACAACCAGGCAGGCAGGCAGGCAGGCAAGCGGTTGGGAGCCGGCAGTCCCGGATTGTGAGAGGGATGTCCGACTGCCAGTTTAGGCCAGATCCCACAGGGCTGGCAGGGAAGGGCAGTTGGGGGAGACCAGGCCAGCAGGGGAGGGCAGTCGGACATCTCCCGAGGAGTCCCAGATTGGAGAGGCTGCAGGCTGGACTGAGAGACACCCCCTCCCAGTGCACGAATTTCGTGCACTGGGCCTCTAGTCTATATTATAAAATCCTAATATGCAAATGGACCGAACAACCGAACAACCAGTCACTATGATGTGCGCTGACCACCAGGGGGTGCGCGCGGAACATGGCGGGCATTGGCCGCCACAGGAGAGTGGAGTAGGTGAGCAGGGGTGCCAGAACAAGGCAGGGTGCCCATCGCTCTCATCAAGGCAAGCCTCTGGTAGTTACTGAAAATTCTTTGTTTCCGTGCACCACGGTCCTGCCCGGTGCTTGCACCTGCTACCAGCACTGGCCCCATTTGCACCCACTGCTGGTGCCGGAGCCGCTGCTCACACTCACTGCTGACGCCCAGCACCAGCCTTGATTGCTCAGCGTCATCAGCAGGTGCGAGTGGCAGCTGCTAGCCCTGATCTCCCCCGAGGGCTTCTCCACCTCCTCCTGCTCCTGAGGGGCGATTGGGGCAGCAGCTGCTGCTTGCACCTGCTGACTAAAACCATTGGTGCCAGGTTGGTCCAAGGAAGGAGGCTCTAAAACGAGGACACCATCACTCAGTGTGGGTGGAGTACTGGTAGCCTTGGGCATGCTGTAGCCCTGTAATGGTTAAAAGTTTCACTGTGGTGAGACACCTGGGAGGCAGAGCATTGGTGGGTGTAAGGTCTTGAGGGGTTCAAGGAAAGTGGTAATTTTAAGTACAGTAAGTCCTCAATGTTGTCAATTGTTTCTTAGAAACTGCAACTTTAAGCAAAACAACATATAATGAACCGAAACCGATTTTACCATAGGCTAATTGAGAGAAACAAGAGTTAAATTCCTATGTCGCCTTATGGACACACAAACATCACCAAAAATAAAATAAAAAAGACCCCAAACACTTCTAATATTAAACATTGAAATAAATGTGAGCTAAACATACATTTAAGGAAGACTGATAAAAACAAGTAAGTTTATTATTTTCCAACCTGCTGATTCCAGTTAGGTTTGCCACCTTTAATATACTCAATACTACAAGTCCTCATTTAATTCCCATCTGTCCCCCTCCCCCATCAAAACCAGTGATCCTGATCATTGTGAGCAGACTGCCATAAAAGTCAACTAATTCCTAATGTGTCTATGACCACTACTGAATATCCAACCTGCCAGCAACAGAAGCCAACACTGAGGCCCCAAGGCAACATCCTTGTGAGCCACTGGACTTCATTTGATCCCTTTCAATCTGGAAGTGGCAATGATGAATCTTGACTGGAATTGGCACATTCCAGAAGTGGCTTTGCTTTTTTCTGCCCCGGGAACTCAGCCACCTCCAGCATCCATGAGCTTGCATATTATTTGATAAACTGACATAGAACCCTACATGATGTAACCCAGAACCACAGATCCCATTATAATAGCAGAGGAAGAGCAACAATGGGCATAAATGACTGGTTCCCACCCACACCATACTATAAACCCAGAGCTGCCTGCCCAGTAGAGCCTTTTGAAACCACAGCTCAGGTGACAGCCTGGCGATGATACCCTGTGAGGATGCGGTGGCATTGAATCAATGTCCATTGTACGATGCTGTGCTCCCAATAGGTGCATTAAACAAGAATTGGAAGCACCCCACTTACCATTACTCCCCATGACATGCTGGGGGATTTGTGCTTCCTGGTGACTGCACATTGAGCCTCTGGGGTCCTGGTCCCCAGACAGGAATGCTTCCGTCAGAATATACAGCAAAGATCCCATGAAACTTTAAGGTACAACTGCTGCCTGGTTGCAGCCACATCTACCCAGGAGGTTCACTGGGTTGTTCTTGGTACTCCCTTATCAAACGTAACGGTAAGTGAGCAAGTACAGTAGCAATGGCTTGCGTTTGGCCATTTACCACCACAGCTATGTCTTCATGCTGACCTAGGGCTCAGAGCACTCAGGAATGAGAACCTGGGTCACCCTACCAGGTAAGCAACCCAGACTAGCAGGAGTGCTATGTGCCTAGAAAGGGCAATAGAAGAGGGAGATAATGATATCAGCTATAGTGGCAAGAATTGCAGTTTATCCCAAAAACTTTCTCTTACAAGCTTCCCTGGAAAAACCGATAATTCAGAATCGTATGGAGCTAGTTTCAGATGGGATGAGAGTATAAGAAGGTATGAGAACTGAGAGGCTCAAGGGGTGGACTGTACTGGATGAAGAGTTTTACTCCCTAGACCTCCCAGTTGGGACCAAAGAATTCATTTCCCAAGCAGTGAGAAGAGCTGGCCATGACTCCTGCACAGGGACTCATCAGTGAGTCCTACTCAGGAATGGCCCACGGTTACAGTCCATTACCAGAGATGGACTTAGGTGAAGACAGGAAGGCTTGGCACCCTTGCCTCAATGAGGACAACTCTGAAAGGCCACTCCCATTTCCCTGTGGTATTGGCTAAGAACTCTTTGTACTTGCGTCACAGCTCAGCTTCTCCCTGTGCCCATCTGCTCTTCTCACCTTCACAGGTGTGTTTCTTAGCGCACGTCCCAATAGAGCCCCTGCATGTGACCTTCTATCTCAGAGTCTTGTTCCCAGGAACCTGACCGCAGTGCGTACTCGGGTTTGGTTTAAGCATCTTATAAATGCCTTTATTGTCCCAGTTGCTTTAATACTGAGGTTAGAAACAAACTAGTGAATAAGAGTAAATACTTTCTCCTTCACAAACTGAAAATTAAAATATTCAGTAGTTTCATTCAGCAGGAAACTTTTGGACACAAAGGGCTTTGCTTCTATGGGAAGGCTCCCCACAGAGCATCGTTCCTTCAGTGAACGTTTGGTGTTTCAATTATTTATTTGCCAATCAAGTTCTAATCCATTGTTTAGATAGATGTTTCTGAAGTATTTTGAAAATGTAGTGTGTTTTTAAAATTAGATCCCCAGCTGTCATTATACGGAATGCGTGTGGGCATATGGTGAATGGTCTTATTTTTAACCCCTGAATGCTGTTGGCTTGCTTCATTGTATCCCTGGAAAAGCAAGGCTGTCAAGAGTGTTCTTTTTCTCACTCCTAGCACAATTTTGTTTCACTTTGTTACCCACAGCATCAGATTTTTTTGGGGGGGCGAAAATCAGCACCTTCACCTCTTTAAAGAAGATCGCAGACAATTGATCTGTGGGATTTATGTTCTCTTTCAGTCTCCAAATTATTTCTTTGCGACAGGAAAGACATGTTCACTGAGCATATCATAGATCTTTTAATTCACTTAATTTATTTCTGAAATTGATAGTTCTCATGCTCTTTCTATTTAAAGTTTTGGCAGTGGGTAACAAAAGAACATAGTTTATCTTTTTTAAATCATCAGTTTCAAAACTAGTCAGATAATACGTGCAGTGTCCCATTTCAAACATAGATAAGAAATCAGCAAGAAGCATATGGAGCAGGTTTTTCTGCCAGTTTTTCCTCACATTATTTATGGAATATACCAAAACCACAAAGATAGACAGACTAGTGTAATGGACCTTCATGTACTCATCACTCAGCTTCGACAATTATTAACACTTTATAAATCTTGTTTCATTTACCTCCTGCTCCTTCCCATCACATTTACACACGCATATTCTCTCTCTCTCTCTCTCTCTCTCTCTCTCTCTCTCTCTCTCACACACACACACACACACACACACACACACACACACACACACACACACACTTTTTCCCCCTGGAATAATTGAAGAAATACCAGATGTTGTGTCATTTTCCTCATAAAGTACTTTATGCATTTAAGCAATAAGACTTTAAAAAGGTAACCACCTGGGTATTATATACCCAACAAAAATGTCTTAAATTCTAATACCCAATGTATATTCAGATGTCCCCAACTGTCTCAAATTTGTTCTTCTACAGTTGGTTATTCAAATAATAAGAACCAATAAAGTCCATAGTATTCAGATTACATAGTTCCTCTTCCCCCTCATGCCATTGAATTTGTTGGTGAAATTGAATTATTTATCCTCTATGTTTCATATTCTAGAATTGCACCATTGTTTTTCTGGGATGTCTATGACTTGTGCCTCTGTTCTCTGTATTTCACATAAACATAGTTAGGTCTGAGGCGTAATTCGACTAAAGTTCAAATGTTTTTTAGGTTATGATATTCCATATCCTGTGAACTTTCTGTTGAGTCACATCAGGAGCTCATGCTGTCAGTGGCCTCACTTTCAGTCACGTCAGTAAGTAGTCCAGGTGGTGTCAGCATGCCCCGTCCTCTGCGAGTTTCTTATACACATTGCACCTGGGGCTGCAGCGTTCCCTGACAACCGTGGCCTAGATCCAGGGCCTCATTAAGGATTGAAATGGCACTTCCCCCCTGTCATTCCTTCCGCATTAATTAGCCGTAATTCTTCTATAAAAAAGACTTTATCCTCATCAATTATTAGGCTGCTCTGAAATACAATTTGTATAGGAAAAGCAGGATAAATTCTTGATTCTTTCTACATGTTTATAAATTTTCAGAGTAATGAGTTTGTAAACTTGTAACAACCCACACTTTTTAAAAAAAGCATTAGTATGAATGCATGAGTTTTTATGTATTTAACATTTTAATTGAGTCTGATTATTATTCTTTTTGATAGTCATATTGTGCCATGTTGACTGAAGTTGGCTGTCTTTTGACATGACCTATTTAGTCTTTAATAGTTCCTTGCTTTTCTGCATTTCAAGATGTCCCAGACTTGTCTTGTACATTTCAGATTCCATATGGATTCCTAGAAGGTGATTTACTGGGTGAAAAGGAATGACTATTTTTAAGGAGTGGGACATAGTGGGAAGAGTATGGGTTTTGGAGGTGGGTTAGAGACTTAGCTCTATTGCTAACTAGCTCTGGAGCCTTAGAAAAAGCTTTATGTAAAAAATGAGGATAAAAAAAATAAAAATAAATAAATAAAAAATGAGGATAATATGAGTCCTTATAAGGAAGAGGATGTTATAATAACATAGCCAATTATTTTATTATAGTGTTAAGTGGAAAAGCAAGATTCACAATTATATAAAAAAACACAGAGAGAAATTATTGTGATCAAATATGCTAACATGTTAATAGTTGTGTCTTTTGGTGATGGGACTCACAGATCATATTTATCTTCTTTATGCTTTATACTGTATTTTTCCACAGAGTGGAAATAAGATAACTGTATTAAAAGAAAATGAAATCTGCACCACAAAACCTATAGTGTTGATTAGAATTCATTTGGGATATGATTCATCATATATATTTTTATATCTCTCATGGCCCATTTAATCCTCTTGTCTTGTAACAGAATTTAATGCAAATTATATAATAAAGAAAAATATTGATGTAACTGTACTCCACCACCTGCTTCCTTTCTCTATGTCACGTCATATTGATTTCAATAGACCAGGTCAAAGCTGAGTGTTTCCTGCTTTCAAGGATGACCTCTGAAGGCCTCAGACTATTCTGCCTCCTCGCTCTCAGGGGACAGCCTCTAAGTTCTGGGTTGGCAGCTGAAGACAGAACAGTAAAATCAGGAAGTAAAAGAAAATCTCCATTTGACATGGTTATAAATCAGTTTTCTCAGGGGACAGAACTGCTGGTGTTGGTGCTCATTGAAAATAATATTATTGATCAGAAAACTAAACCATAGGATTCAGATGACTTGTCAAAGATGAATTAATTTTATAATCTTGTAATCCTTTAATCCTTGCAAATGATAAAAAAACTTTTGTGAAAAATGTCTGTGGAGGTTTTTAACCTAGGATTTAGTGTGATTTTCAGGAATGGTATTTTGATCCTGGAGTTGAGGGTCATAATTTCCTCTTTTAAAATGGACAATGAGCCCTGGCTGGTGTGGCTCAGTTTCTTGGAGTGTCGTCCCATACACTGAAAGGTCTCGGGTTTGATCCTGATCAGGGCGTATACCCAGGTTGCAGTTCAATCCCCGGTCAGGACATGTAAGGAAGGCAACCGATGGAAGTTTTTTCTCTCTCTCCTTTCCCCTTCCTCTCTCTAAAATCAATAAAAACATATCCTAGGGTGAGGATTAAAAACATTTAAAAAGCCCTGACTGGTTTTGCTCAGTGGATAGAGCATCAGCCTGCAGAGTGAATGGTCCTGGGTTCAATTCCAGTGAAGGGCATGTTGTGGGCACATCCCCAGTAGCGGGTGTGCAGGAGGCAGCTGATTGATGTTTCTATCTCATCAATGTTTCTAGCTCTCTGTCCCTCTCCCTTCCACTATGTAAAAAAAATCAATAAAATATATTTTTAAAAAATCATTAAAAAAAAAAAAAAAAAGGACAATGAGCCCGGCCATAGTGGCTCAGTGTTTGAGTGTCAACCTATGAACCAGGAAATCATGGTTTCATTCCCGGTTGGGGTATGTGTCTGGGTTGCGGGCTCAATCCCCTGTGTGGGGCATGCAGGAGACAGACAATCAATGATTCTCTCTCATCATTGATGTTTCTATTGCTCTCTCTCCCTCTCCCTTTCTCTCTGGGAAAAAAAAGGACAATGAAACTCTATAGACATCTGAGATCTAATGGAGAGTGATAATCACAGATAACATTTTTCTTTATATTTTATTCTATTTAGATATATTTTATTTTAAAAGGAAATTCTTGATTTTAATTTTAAAACAGTGTAAACTAAGTCTTACGTTGTGGAAACTTCACTACGGTGGCCTGCTCAATTAAATGTGAACAATGACTTGCCTTTGACAGTCTCTAGGTGGCTGTGCTCGCAGAAACATGTAAAATAAAGCATCCTAGTAACTGAAGATGACTGGTAAGGGTTGTTTTTCCTCTTTATTTTTCTTTGCCTTCATGTTCCTCCTCTTCGATGAGCTGATATGGATGCTGATCTGTGGATGAACCAAACCCAAGCATCTAGCATCAGGACCATGGTCACTAAAAGTGCTGCTTCATTCAACAGCACATCTTTAGTGGGCTCTTGTTCCTGGTGTAGGTTCTCTGTTGGATGTCGGAGGCATGTTGATGACGGAGACAAGGTGCCTGTTCACAAAGACCTGGTAGCCTAGCTAGCTGGACTGGACATACACACACCGATAAATAAGAGGTTAGCAGAGGCTATACCAAGAGTGTTGTGTGCTATGTGATGTCTGCTGACAGGAGCCATCCCTATGATAGTGGGCGAGGGGTTCTCCAGACAAACTGAACCAATGCATCTCTTTCTCTATCATCTCTATCTCTAGCTCCCTCATTATTTTAAGGAATTGACTTGTAATTG
The DNA here is from genome assembly GCF_951640355.1 of Cnephaeus nilssonii. Lineage (NCBI taxonomy): Eukaryota > Metazoa > Chordata > Mammalia > Chiroptera > Vespertilionidae > Cnephaeus > Cnephaeus nilssonii. The sequence goes on from NC_137073.1 coordinate 98,788,981, forward strand.
TAGTAGGCTGGTAGTCTGAAATCAAAGGGTAGGTGAGCTGGAGACCCAGGGAAGAGTTGATGTTGTAGTCTTGAGAGTCAGAAGGCATTTCTGAGGCAGAATTATCTCTTCCTTGGGGAGATCTCAATCTTTTTCTCTTAAGGCCTTCAACTGATCGAATGAGACCCACCTTCAACTGGTTGGATGCGGTCCATCTAATTCATTCCTATGGCACAAATTTAATATTAAAAAAGGTATTTATACAGAGAAAATAAATACTGCACTCATTCCTGACCTCAGGCCACCTTAAGTCCTTACCCAGAGGCAGTAACTATTACTAGATTGTTGAATTCCTTGTAAACATATTCTATGCATATATGAGCAAATGAGTATAGATGCTTCTTAAAAAATATACCAGTAACACTTTGCTTTTTTTTTTCTTTTTTCAGTTAACAAAATACCTTGGAAATAATTCCCTTTAAATTTAGTTAAAGCTGCCTTTATTTTTTTAACAACATAATATTCCATTGTACAAATATACTATAATTTGTTTAGTCAATTCCCCATCTAGAGTGTTTCCAATCTTATGTTTATACAGACATAATGGCCATAAATAAACTTGTACACACATTTTCCCTCATTCTTTTTTTTTTTTTTTTTTATGGAACGCTTCATGAATTTGTGTGTCATCCTTGCTCAGGGGCCATGCTAATCTTCTCTGTATTGTTCCAATTTTAGTATATGTGCTGCCGAAGCGAGCACTCCCCCCATTCTTTAGGATATATCCCTAGAAGTAGAATTGCTAGGTCAACGGGTATGGGCATTTGAAATTTTGACATATTAGTGAATTGTCCTCCATAAAGGACTTCCAGTTAACACCCCTACAATTGGTCATTTTCAGCTCCAAATTACAGCTGTAGAAACGTGACATCACTGGTGTTATTTTCAAGGATGGTGATGGATTTGGGCTGATCCACTTTCTTTTTTTTTTTTCTTCTTTTCCATTTTTTCTCCAGCCTCTGGTGACCAATCATCAGCATTTGGGAGTGGCTGCCTGGGTGCAGTGTGAGGAAAGGGAACAAAGTGAAGGGAACCCCCCCATGGAGGCATCTACCCCAGAGCTGTACCTTATTACTATTGGGCTTTGATCAGGTACCAACATACCGCAAAGATAGTGTGGGTTTGATTCCAAACCACCACAATAAAGCAAGTCCTTGTGTTTTTTTTTTGCTGCTGGTGGGTCTTGCCTGCAATTTGTAAAAAAACACAACATCTGTGCAGTTCAATGAAGCAAAGTGCAGTGAAATGCGGTATGCCGGTGCAAGAATGTGGTCTCTTCTTGCGACTTGCCCAAGGTCACACAGCTCATAGGTTTCAGGAGTAGGCTTGAACCCATACTCAAGTTTTTGTTGGTTATTGTGACACTCAGGATCATAGATTTGTGTCCACGCCTAAATTAGATGACTTATCAGCGTCATTTATCAGCTAGTTCATGCTCATCCTTAAAGAGCTGGTTCATATACATGTTCAGGGCAGTGCCTGGTACAGAGCTGGTATGGGTTGAGTGGGGTGGGGGAACTGGCCATTGTTAGGCTGGGGACTGAAGCACCAAAGTTGGCAAGGACGACCTCCCTGGTCCTTCCAGCCTGTGATTCACAGAGTCGGGAGCAGCGTTTGAGTCATGGGGGCGGATGAGCATTTTTCTTAATTGAGCAGGAGCTAATGGGAGCTGTATTTCTTTGAATCTGCCCGCTGGATGAGAACAAACATTAATTATCTCTGGGCTGGAAAGGCCAGATACAATTTACCGAACGAAAGGGCATCTTCCCCCCCGTCAGTTATAAAACAGTGTGCAGAGGAGCGGCGCGCGCTTTCCCGCCACGCAAGTCCATCACGGGCTGCAGAGCTAAATACAGACGGAAGGCCCCATTAACCGGCCTCCACGCGTGAAGCAATTAAATGTGGCCCTGCCCCCGCAGCAACGCTCCAGCAGCTGCCCGACGGGTCTTTCAAGGCTCAGCAACTTGTAGGGTGACAGAGGAATAATGATGCGTTGGTTTTCTCTGGGGACACAAAGAAGGCACAGCGGGAGCTGGTCTCTCCTAATGAGAGCAGGATTCCAAAGGTGTCCACGAGGCGCATTGGCCACATCTGGTGGGAAACCCAGGCTCCGGGGGAAGGAATGGTGATTTGGCTGCTGCTTTCTCATAGTTAAATGCAACCTACCATTTCACGCAATACGTCTCCCCATCCACCGAATGCCCACTTTCCTACTTCAGTTTGGGAGCCCAGAGAGTCCTTCTAAGTCTTTTGGGCTCAGTGAGGTTGGTGGTTATTCTGAGGATGTTGCTGAGATGATGCAGTTAGCTCACTTTATAATAACTAAGACTCTGAAGCGGAGGCCGGTCCAGGACACAAAGCTGAACCCGGAAAACACCTGTCAAGGAAGGGCAACACACCAGCTGCAGTCCTCTAGCTCAGCTCTGGCCGGCTCACCTTGCCTTAGGAAACAGGCCCTGCAGGCCTCCTAAGGAGACCCCGACCTCCCAGCCAATCCTATTTCCGTGTTGCCTCTTCTAACACTTTATACAACTCACTGTTGCCCAGAATCCCACAGGGAGCTCCACTGCTTATGAGGTACTGTGTCCCTCCTCCCCCCAGCCCCCATTCCATCCAGTATTCTCCTTTGAATGCAGGACATCAAACTCACTATTAAATCATTTTAGTTTTGTTGTTTGGCAGTTTGGAGGAAGAGTAAAGGAGAGCACTGCATGGGGTTTCTCTTTCTCCTGTTTTTGACCTTTTTGTTCAAGAGCTGGGAGCCCGAGTCCCATTGACAGCAACACATGTCTTCAGAGCACGCTGTAAATGGAAATTGTCAAGAGCTGTGTATGTCAAGGGAACTGAAATTGGAGCTGGGTGACCATAAAGAAGGTTGCCTGTGTGCATCCCACTCATGAACTCTTGAACTTCCAACACCTCCCAGAATTTCCTTGTCTACCCACCCCCCACCTTTTCAATGCAGTAAGAAAACAATCTTTTTTTAATTATGATGCTCCTTCTCCTTTTACATTAAAATATTTATTGAGCATTCATTTGATAGGATTTTTTCTTCTAGTATTGTTAAAAACCATAGATTGAGACATATTTAAAGTGTTGAGTTTATTTGAGCAAAAATCTATTGGAATCCTGCAGCTCCAAAGTGGAAGTGGTTAGGAGCACTTGGCTGACAGGAGCTGAGTGAGAGACAGAGAAAAGGCTGAAGCAAAGTAGGAAATGATTGATTGGCTGTAGCTTAAAGCCTAGTTGACTGTGATTGGTTGTCCTTCAGTTTTAGTTTTGTAACTTGAGGCATTTACAGGCTTAGACTTCAGTTTGCTTATGTAGGTGCCAGGGGAATTGGGGCCACCTGGGTTTGAAGGCCTCCGTGTTTAATTCATTTAACAGTATCAATTGAATGGTAAATAATTTAATCCTCTACATTTCTTTAAAGAATAATATATATATTTTAAAAGTAGAAGTTCATCGAGGGGCTACATTTATTATTAACTGAGCACAATCTCCACTTTAAGGGGGTGAGTCCACCGTTGGAAACCAATGATTAAAAACTCCCACTCCTTACCTCTGTTTCTGAGTCAGTCAGCCTGCCTCTCTCTCTCTCTCTCTCTCTCTCTCTCTCTCTCTCTCTCTCTGTCTCTCTCTCTCACACACACACACAGAATAATTGATGGACTGTTGTTACTCTGTGATTTTTTTCCAGTTGAACTGGGGTTCTAGGGTAGAGATCCCCATATTGCGTCTGGATGCACTCACTAGCAATATCCCCCTGAGGAATCTACCGGGTCACTCTGAGCCCTAGTTTCCTCTTCTTTAAAATGAAGTCTCCTTATTCTATAAGGTCACGTTCTGTCCTTATATCCCACAATCCCACAACTCCCTGGATATAGAAAGAGCTACAATTCATAGTGGCGATTAATACACAAGCAAGTAAGGCAAGTCCTTATTTGCATATAAATAGAATGCTAATCAAGAGGTGCAGATAAAGCTCCTCAGAATCAAGATGGGCTGTCTGTACACCATCCTGCTGGAGGTGCCCAGACAGGGCGAGCGGGGGCGGGAGAAATTAGATTTAACTGGAGCAGTAGAGTGCTGTGGGTTATCCACCGTCACAGGCACACTGAATGGCTCCTGGCTCCTAATGCACAGCTTGGGGGAAGCCTTATCGCTCTAGTCCTGGAATTTGGAACCATTATCTACCAGAGCAGAGGGATTAAAAATAATGTTTGGGCCTGATGGGCAGTGGCTAGCAGTCAGCCACGTGGGGACATTTATTGTTCGATGAAAGGGGCTTTGGCAGAGAGGAAGTCAGGAGGCCAGAGTAAGTGATTTAGGACCACTAGCGGATGACCAGGGTCACCTCTGCAAAGTTCATTCAATTTCTCTGCAACTAAGGTTTAGTTTTCATTTTGTAAATAGTTATTTGATTCCTTCTCATGAAGAATTAAATTCCTTCTTATCTCACTGTGTTGTTATATATATTTCACTTATTTGAAATAATATAATCTTGACATATATTTTAGTTAATATTATGTAAGCACATTCCCATGTCTTTAAAAACTATTCCTAGACATAATTAAAGGGTACATATCATTATACAGTGCTTGGCAAAAGTAGGTTTATAGTTGTGAGTACATAAACAGTTTATTCTTGTGTATTAATTATTGTATTATTTTTCATACAAACAACTGTAAACCTACTTTTTCCCCCTATATTGAAAGAAATTATGATAATCTATTTAACCTGTATTTCAGCATTTAGTTTCCTTCCATTATAAGTAATCTTAAGATAAACATCTTGCCCGGGTAGGGGTGGCTCAGTGGTTGAGTGTTGACCTATGAACCAGGAGTTCACAGTTCAATTCCTGGTCAGGGTACATGCCCAAATTATGGGCTTGATCCCCAGTGTGGGGTGTGCAGGAGGAAGCTAATCAATGATTCTCTCTCATCATTGATGTTTCTATCTCTTTCCCTCTCCCTTTCTCTCTGAAATCAATAAAAATATATGTAAAAAAATAAACATATTTTTAAATAATTTGTATCATGTCTCAAAAATTGAATTATTGTGTAAAAAAGTATAGGTGTAATTTTATTTAAAAAATGTTAGTGCAAAATTTCAAGTATATCTAAAAGTAAGGAGATCTTATGTACCCAACATGCCCATCACCAGCTTCAACAGTTATCAACACTCAGCCAATCTTGTTCCATCTCTTCCCTCCTCATCCCACAATTATTGAAGCAAGTCCTAGATGTTATTTCATATGTAGATTTTCAGTATGAATTTCTGAAGTTATTAATATTGTCAAATACCCTGTCAGTTTATACTCCTTGGTTGTGTTTTTCTATTTGATTCAGCATTCAAATAAATTTTATACACTGTGATTGATTAATAGTTTTTTTTTAGATATCTTTATATCTATAGATTCTCTCTCTCTCTCTTTCTATCCCTCTCTTTTTCTCTCTCCTGTTTTCTTCTGGAAAACTAGGTCATTTTTTCCTATAGAGTCTCACAATTGCTAATTGTATCCTCAAAGTAGTTAGTATGTTCTTTTCTCCCTCATATTTCTCATAGATTGATAATTAGCTCTAGAAATTTGATCAGACTCCAATTCTCCCAGATTGAAGTCTTCTTCCCAGTTCTTTTCTCAAGTTGGAAGATTCATTCTGCTTGAACAAAACAAAGTTAAGTGGTGGCCAAAAAAAAACACAAAAAAACAAAAAACCAAAACAAAAAAACCACCACGATGAAATCATTCTGATTGATTTGCAGAGGGAGGGGCATTCATGCAAACCACCTGGACTGCTAATGAGATATTGCAGGGGCAGGGAGGTCCTCAAACAAAATTGGGGCTTTTAAATAGAGATTATTGAACATAGTGTGAATGAAGGCTGTGATGGTTAATTTTATGTGTCAACTTGACTGAACTAAGGGATGCCCCAGATAGCAGGTATGTGTCTGTGAGGGAGTTTCTGGAAGAGATTAGCATTTGAATCAGTAGACTGAGTAGAAAAGATGGCCCTTACCAAAGAAGATGGACATAGTTTTTTTTTTTTTTAATACTTTTATTGATTTGAAAGAGGAAGGGACAGAGACAGATTGAGCCCACACCTAGGAATGTGCCCTGACCAGGAATCGAACCCTGACTTCCTGGTTCATAGGTTGATGCTCAACCGCTGAGCTATGCCGGCCAGGCTTGAAATGGTTTCTTTCTTTATTCTTTGGTATCTCCCAGGATTTCTCATTGATATGAGCACAAGGCAGACAAGTCTCTCTGGTAACTCTCAGGTATCTCTGGGTGGGGTAGGCTGCGATGGAGAAAGTGAGGGAAGTGAGAGAGACCTTGTGAGGAAGGTATTTTACATGAATGTTTATTCAACTTATTCACAGAAGCATCAGAATGTATTGAGGCACTCTGAGGGGGTGGGTGTTGATTTAAGGATTTGTTTCAAAATGCATGTTTTTAAGGGAGGTGAGAGGATGAAAAGCAGCTGCTGTCATCGAGGAGCTGGCCCTATTGTTCTGCTCATGTAAACAAGCTCACAGAACACAACATCAGACAAGGTCGCTCTGAGACCGTGATGAAGTGAGACCAAACAAGGCCACTGTGCAGCCCATAAAACACCAAAATCCTCTCTCTCAGCTGCAATGAGTGAGTGACTGCTGCTTCTTTACCAATTACAGCTTTATCCTTGCTCTAGTCTGCTCTCCCTATAGGTAAGTTTTATTAATATACCCAACCACAGATTTTCTCCCACTTTCTGACAGCATCCAGTCTAGACCAAACCCCTGCTTCCTTAGCACTGGCTTCCCACCCCTCCCCACCTCCCCCATCTGCCAATTACCCAGCCGAAGCCCATACCCTAGAATAGGTTCCTTCTGACACCCTCTTACTGATGGGCTTCAAGGTTCCTCTTGGCCAGCCTACCCCTCCCTGCTGTGAATAATAAACCCAGCTTGTTCCAGAATGGTGTGTTTCTGATGGTCTTTGGCTGGAGGGCATTGACAGTGTATAAATGTATAAAACTTATCACTTACTTGTCATTAAATCATTGACCAGTGACATTGAAAGGAAGATTTGAGACCATCCTTCCATCATTTGTTTTGTTTTGCTTTGCTTCATTTTATTATCAAGCACAGAGCTCTTTATTTAGACAAATATCTTAGGTGATGTCCTCATATATAAAAGAGATCACAAGGGAACTTCTCCAGCCTGCAGAGGGGCTCCTGAGCCCCATCAGGTCACACCATGACGCACAGACAAGATTGGTCTCAACATTAAAGCAACAAACAGACTTTCAAATTACAGGGGGAAAGTTAGGGAGAGGGGGGGTAGATAAGAAATCAAACGAAGGACTTGTATGCATGCATATAAGCATAAACAATGGACGCAAAACTCTGGGGGGTGAGGGCATGTGTGGGTGTGGGGTGGGGGGGGGTAATGGTAAGATATGTACACATATAATACCTCAATAAAAAAAAAAAAAAAAAGATTGGTCTCAAGCGCAGGTTCTGACCAGTAAGCCCCTGCTTCAGCCGTTACCTGTTGACATTCTTCCTTGTTAATTCTCCTTATCCACAAATTTGCAGGCTTCACCAGCTCTAGAGTGAAATTAACTTTGGTAATAGTGCCTTTATCCATTCCTTTCCGTCCCAGCGATTATTCAGTGTGCTCGGTGGACTCTGCCACCATTAACTAGAAGTTGAGCTGTGAGTCCAGGCACTGGAACCCGCTGTTTCTCCTCTTTTCCCTTTGGCCTTGCTATGTTCTGAATGTTTGCCCGCTCCCTTACACATATAGTAATTCACCTGTTAAAATCCTAATCCTCGGTTAGGAGATGGGGTCTTTGGAGGGTGATTAGGCCATGAGGGTGGAGCCCATAGGAATGGGATTAGTGCTCTGCTAAGAAAAGACACCAGGGAGCTTGCTTTCCCTCTTTCTGCTCTCTGCCCTGTGAGGACAAAGCAAGAAGAGGGCCACCTGCAAACCTGGAAAAGGGCTCACAGCCTGACCATGCTGGCACCCCAAACTTGGACTGCCCAGTCCCCAGAACTATGAAAAATAAATGTATGTGGCTTAAGCCACTGGGGCTATGACATTTTTGTTCTAGAAGCCTGAGCTAAGACAGGCCTTTAGAGAATTTGTGGTTTTATGTGTCTGCCCCTAGGAATATATGCATTTCAGGTTTCTCCTGGTGTCTAGAAAGATACAAAAGAATTTTTATGTCCTTAAGTGGTGACCACAAATGGCAATGCCTGAGTATTTGGCCATTTCCCTCTAAGGTATGCCTAGATATGTGGAGATGGTAATTTCCAAAGTGGTACGAAGAGGAACCATCACGCATTCAGGCAGGAAAAATTTTCTATCCCTCTGCCCATCCAGTCCTGAGTCCCTGGGACAGTCAGTGACGGCTGTTTACTCAACAGTCCTTCTACCCCTGCCACTGCCCATGGCTTCATGTTTCCTGGTAGATCCAGCTTCCCACCATGGTACACGAATCCCAGATATGTTCCTAGATTCCCTTCAAGCCAGCCCTGGCTAATGGGACCTATGAGGAAAGGATGCTGTCTGTCTGTGCATATGTAGCAGATCTTAAGGAACGGTGGATTCCATAATAAAAAGAGACTCGCAGGAGGAAAACACCGATATTTTCACTGGATGCCGTCATGTCTGTGGTGGTGTCTGGATCTGTGGCAGCTAAATCTTGCAGCACCGAGGGTGGTCATTACAACACCGTGCAGGGTAAACAGATGGAAGAGCCTTGGATGTTCTCATTGAACTGTTGCAGCAATCAGGGAATCACCTTTCCCAGAGCAATAACATCTTCTTGCTTTATGAGATAAATGTCCTGATTGTCTGAACTAATTATAATTGAATACTTAGGGGCCTGTAGCCGAAAACATCTGGTGAAACACTTTTCACCCCAACTTCCCTTGTACACTCATTCTTGGAGCTGTGCCCAAGGCAGCTCCCTCCTCACAAACACTGGCATAGTACATAGTTCCAGGCACATTCCTTTTAGCACCAGGCTTAAGACTGAACACACACACACACACACACACACACACACACACACACACACACACACTGAACCTTGATTCACTTCCTTCTAGTTCATTGCATGTGTGATGTATTTTCAGGTCCCAGGGACCGCTGATGAAAGGAACAAAATGCACAGATGTGAGGTGGCAGTGGCAAGGACGGGCTCTGAGTCGTAGCCAGGTCTGGGTAATGAATGAGATGTCCCACAGCTGTGTGAGCGGATGCCTGTCGTCTTTATTCAGAGATTGCTCAAGCTTTTCCCCGGGCTCTTGCCAAGAAAACATTTGCATTCTGTTGATTCAGCACTAGCAGGAAAATCCCAACCCAGCTAGATTTGCTTTTCAGGGCTAAAGATGCCCAAGTAGTGGGCTCCTGATAAGGGGTGAAGGGCATTTATAGTGGGGTCTGGAATGAGAAACTGCTGTGTAGGATTTGCATGACTAATTAGAAGAACTGTTTGACATGGTGCAAAGGATGAGGGCTTGGGAGAAAGTAGTCATGTGACCGAGGAGTAAGAGCTAAGCATGGGTCAGGTATGTACTCTGGATGTGAGGAAATCAGGTGTCTAGGTTCCAGGGGAAAGAATATGTAGGAGGCAAAGGTCATCCTGGCTTATGGGAAAGCTGGGCTTGGCACAGTCAGTGCAGAGGATGGGACAGTCGAGAAGGGCAGGGCTAGGAGCAGGTGTGAGACAGTGATGGGCGGAGAAGGATGCAGTCAACTCCAGGGGGAGGAAAACCACCCAGTGGACATCTGGAACATTATTGGTCACCAGAAAGTATGGCCATAGAGAGCAGGCATTGGTTGGGGTCAGTCAGTGCTCCTCACAAGGAAATTGACTTTGAATGGGGCCCAAGGCTGATAACACATAAGAATTATTAAATGGAGAGGTTTTATAAAAAATGCATGCAGAGCCTCTGAGTCCCAACTGCTGGAGAAGGTCATGGAAAGGACATGAACTCAGTTGACCCTTGAGCTGGACAGGCGATATTGGTGGCTCCTCCCCTCCTCCCCTGTCCTTGGAATGTACATTCTGCCTTCTGTTCCCATAGGGGGAGCCATTTCATGATGCAGCCTTGAGAGAGGAAAGTGCTGCTGAGACCATCTGGATGGTACATGTGAGTAAATCCTGTCAAGACCTCTACATAAACTCTTAAGATTCTGGTGGGCAGAGCAGAGACTTACTTGATTTGCAGCCACTGAAGTCAAGCTTCGTAGGTAAGTTCCTTGCTTGTTAAACCTGTCACCTACCAATCTGAATGGTCTGCCCTCAGGTATGGGGGACATTTATGAGCCATCACTGCCTTACTTCCAGCCCTGGGATTCTGATTCAGTCGTTTCAGAGAATCTGATGTAATGGTCCCTGGAATTTATATTCTGAGAAAGATTTTCAGGTGATTCTGATGATCAGTCAGGTTTGGGAACTTCAGGAATTGGCGGTAATAGTGTTGACGTGAGGGTTTGGAGCAGATGGTGGATACAGTGAGTGAGCCGACGGTCAAACCTCAGGGATCAGGGGTCAAGGATATAAATTCCTTTTTCTAGAGAAAATATCAAATTGTACAATAGTGGGCTTGACATCAGCAATCCTGGGGAAAGTCTTCCATGTACCCGTCGTGCGAGGTATGCTGTAATTAATGTCCCATTTTATCTCTGATGAAACTGAGGTTCAGAAAAGTAATAGATTTGCCCAAGACACCTAGTTCAGCCCATGGTGGACATGGTTAAGTGGATCGGGTTTTTCTCTCGGCCAGTGACTGTGAAAGGGTGACTTCAAATCAGAGCGGGGACTGGCCAGGTGCACACAAAAGACACAGAAACTGGAGAGGAGAAAAGAAAGGAACAAGAAATATGCTGGAGTTGATTAGAATGAGAGCAAGGCAGGGGAAGAAGAGAAAGGTATTAAAAATGAGAGAAAGAACCCTTATTTCCTGAATTTGGCTTTGTGTTGTTTTTTTTTTTGTATTATTATTTCCATAATTACAGTTTACTTCCTTAACTCTCAGTTCTAGCTAGCTTCCTGGTTGTATGAAATTCTTCTCCCTGTCCCAAACCCAGTGATTTCTTCTTTTTATGCCCTATTATGCAAAGCATTTCCTTATTTATAACATACCAATTTATTCTAAAGCAGCTTACTTTCTTCTGTGGTTGAGTTTAATGAGTTTCTTTTCAAAAGAACCATAAAAGCATGCTTGGAGAAAGGAGACTGCTTTGTGTTTTTAATAAGCAATGCAGCTGTCACCAGATGTTATAAAGATTGATTACTAATGCATTTTAATGCCGATAATTTATTAGATAATAGGATATTTTCCTCTCCAAATTTCCAGTAGGAGGAAATCATTGAGTTTTTCCATTTTAAATTAAAGGCTTTCTACAATTGGTTTTTCACTAACCTTAAAATGGATGATCAAATTCAATTATGTAACAGCACACTTAGGATGAAACCCACTGCTGATGCTTCTTCTCCTTCAGCCTTTTATGTGTGCCTGATTCCCCACAAACCTCTTGAAAGCAACCAAATACAAGCCATACCCTAACCAACGTGCCTAGCAGAGTGCTATTAGTATATAGTGAGTGTTCCAGAAGTGTTTGTTGGATGAATAAATGTCTTATGCTATTGTTTTATTGGAAACACTAATTCAAAATTCCTTCTGCCAAATACACTGTCCTAAGCTTGTTTATCAGTGATGGATTGCTATATAGGATTCACACTTCTTTTTTTTAAAAAAAATATATATTTTATTGATTTTTTACAGAGAGGAAGGGAGAGAGATAGAGAGTTAGAAACATCGATCAGCTGCCTCCTGCACACCCCCTACTGGGGATGTGCCTGCAACCAAGGTATATGCCCTTAACCGGAATCGAACCTGGAACCCTTCAGTCCACAGGCCAACACTCTATCCACTGAGCCAAACCAGTTATGGCGGATTCACACTTCTTCATGTTTCTCTCCATCGTCTTGCAGTGGCCAGGAAGGGAGCAGGGTGCAGAGCCAACCTTGGACTCAGGCCTCTGTACTCAGCAGACATGGTTAACTCCTTTGCCTACTTGGGTTAATAATTACTAAGCGCAACTGTGTCCTATCGACTTTGCTAAGGGAAGTTGAAAGTGTTCTATCCTAGCAATACCAAGTGGTCAGGCTGTGGGTCAGCTTCGTTGAAACAGCCAATGGAAAATTTCCCATTCGAGGGGGGCCAAGAGCTTAAGATGACTGAAGTGAAGCTCCCACAGCAATTCTTCTTCCATTTTTATATCTAATGGCAAGAAATGTAAGTTTAAGAAGAATTATCTCTGGGAGAGACTAGGGCACACAGCCCATAAAGGTGTATGGAAAGAAAAATTTTTCCTTAAGGTATCGTTTATTTTTAAAGTGAGTGCAAGTTTACACCATAAACCATATTATAGCTGTTTGTTGCAATAAAATAAAGCAAAGTAAACAAAGCAGAAGTTTCCCCTCATCTTTGGTTAATATGGACTTGAGTATAGTTTCTGGAGAAGTAGCCTGATTTGAAAAGAACTGACAAGGTTATCGCCGAGGACAGATGCCCAGGATGCAGCCACCAAGCTCTCATGAGACCACATTTGTAGGCAGTTTGTGACACCTTGGTGAGTGTCCCTTACGGAGAGGTCAAGCCACTTGCATCATGTGAGGGTTGATGTTCTGTGTTAACTTGGCTAGGCCATGGTGCCCAGGTATGTCATCAAACATTGTTCTAGGTGTTTCTGTGAAGTTATTTTTTTAGAAGAGATTAACATTTTAATCAGTAGACATTAAGTAAAGCCAATAGCCTTCCATAATGTGAATGGGTAGGCCCCATACAATCAATTGAAAGCCTTCTCCCTGGGGAAGAAGAAATTCTGCCAGGAAACGGCCTTCAGAATCACATTGCAACCACTCTTCCCTGAGTCTCCAGCCAGCCGCCTACACTACAGAGTGTGGTCTTGCCAGTCTCCACAATCACAAAAGCCAGTTCCTTAAAATCAATCTCTCTCTATACAGCCACATGTCCCATTGGTTCTGTTTCTCAGGAGAACTCTGACTCATATAGGTGGACTGAAAGGGTAACTTAGTCAATGGTCATCAGTCAAGGAATTAGTCACCAAAATTTTTTTCAGAGACAATAAGTGACCGATGATGCTGTTCTCTACCAATGCTGAAATTGCAACACCTGTGTGTGAACTGTCACAAAAGCCTCATTACCTCCCCTGTGATGAGTTTCTTGTCAAACTTCCAAACCACATTTTCTTTTTTTAAAATATATTTTATTGATTTTTTACAGAGAGGAAGAGAGAGGGATAGAGAGTTAGAAACATCGATGAGAGAGAAACATTGATCAGCTGCCTCCTGCACACCCCCTACTGGGAATGTGCCTGCAACCAAGGTACATGCCCTTGACCGGAATCGAACCTGGGACCCTTGAGTCCGCAGGCCGACGCTCTATTCACTGAGCCAAACCGGTTTCGGCCACATTTTCTTTTTTTAAAAAAAATACATTTTATTGATTTTTTTACAGAGAGGAAGGGAGAGGGATAGAGAGTTAGGAACATCGATGAGAGAGAAACATTGATCAGCTGCCTCCTGCACATCTCCTATTGGGGATGTGCCCGCAAGGGATCTAACCTGGGACCCTTGAGTCTGCAGGCCGATGCTCTATCCACTGAGCAAAACTGGTTAGGGCCCAAACCACATTTTCATTGTGGTGGCTTCATCATAGGTGGTATGACACAGCTTTGCCTTGATAAGATGTGTGAGAGAAGTCATTCTAGATTTACTAAGAAAGCCAATGAATGAACATTGAATTCATTGAACGAATTCAGTTTTGTGACCTTTTATAAAGATACCCTTTGTTCTTACTTTTTTTTTAGTTGCACACTTTTTAGTTGACACATTTCCATTTTTGTTGTTGACGCTGGCTACCATTAATGATGTCTCACTTTTTTTCTGTGACCGAATACTAAGAAATAAAAGGGACTGATTATTTTACCAAGTGACATAATTGTGAGCCCCTGCACGCTAAGTCAGGCATGCCAGATCCTGCTTCCAGGTGAACCAGCACCAGCCTGCGTTCCAGTCACATTTGCACAATTTATTCCCTCTCCAGGATGGCTCCCAAAACAACAGTGATCTCACTCAGTTCCCTGGTAATGCAAAGGAACCAAATTACCCAATCACTCTCAGCACATGAACATTTTTATTCCTGTCTCACAAAAATCATAGTGTGTTTTCCAAAATGGAAAATGGGATTCTTCACATTTCTTTTGACATGTTTCTCAGAACATATCCCAGTCTCCAGTGGCATGACTGCAGAGCCATGGACTTGTTTGTTGAGGGTGGGGATGCATTTCCACCATCAAGACAAGATTGAGTAGCCTATGGGATTTGGGAGTAAAGGAGAAGCAGGAGTCTAATTTGACAGCAAGGTTGGAAGAGATGATATTAGTTATTACAGTGTGGGAGTAAGGAATTGGGAGGCAATTTGGGAAATGCATACAGAAGCTTCAAAGGTATGACAACAACCCCTTTTGAGGGCAAAAATTTCCCAAGTTTTTCCTTAAATAGTTGTTAAAATCAATGTCTCTGAAAATGTATGGTAGACTTAAGGAGGTTAGGGAAGCATTAGGGTTGTTCTCAAGGACAATGGCCTTTGCTGTCTGTTCTGTTATCCTCAAGGTTAGGGATGGGATGAAACAAAATATCTTTTGAACTAGGATTCAAAAATGACTATGTTTGTGGCTGAGATTTATGAAGTGGTATGTGTAGTCCATTTTTTGGGTCCAGTAATTAAAAGGCTAAAGGCTAGAGAGAGAATAGAGGACTAGCAATTCTAGCTGTTTGTAAACATAGCAAAGATTTCAAATAGTCACAATTGCTACCAATGGACTCGATTGTGTGGACTCTGGACTACATTCTTGTTTAAACATCTTTATATTCCCTCAGCTCCTCATCCAGGACCCTGTATGAGGAGATGTTTAATAATAATAGTGGGCCCACTGCCAGCAACTTCAATTTGTACAAATTAATGAAAAGAAATGCTAAGTCTGTTGTCACAGTTCCTTTGTGCGTGCTGTATGTACCTGAGACAATGAGGCTAGCATGGAAATGTGGTTAAACAAACACAAAAGTTCTCTCACTGCAGCAGCTGGGTGTCCTCTGCCCTTCTGTACTACATATTTGTTCCCTTCTTATTTCTCCACCCTCATGATGTCAACAAGATCCTCTTTCTTCCCTCACAGCTCTCTGGGGCCAACCACGCGTGCGGACCTGACAGTGGCCTTCTGAGAGACCAAGAAGCACTGAGCCTTTTTCTCCTCTTCTCTCTATCCTCAGGCAATATTTTCTTTCCAAAATTCTCTGCTACCGTCAGTATTCCAGCGCACTTAAGTTTGCTCGGTGGGCAGATACCCTTTTACTTTCTTAGAGTGTTTTAGTTAATGAAAAAATTTAGAAATCATCCAGAGTGCAAATGTTTGACAAATAACAGGTATGGGCTTCATTTCAATTTGAACTTTTAGCTCCATATTTGAATTTAATTCAAATATTCAAAATGTTTTTGAGGTTATGTTGATGAATTAGAAAATGGATGTCTATTTCTCACATAAAGGTGACCCAGTGACTAAGCTTGTATTAGTAGATTACAGATTAGGTCACACGACCTTGAATCATCGGTCTGGTGATGACACAATTCTGACGTAAAAACAGGACTAAATATATGAAAGCTTTTTGAGCCATTTGGAAAATATGCTTATGATCCTTCAAGCTCTTGGACTTGAAGTTCCTATTAGCTTGTTTTCACTTGTATCTATGGCCAAGTAAGGACTGATGTAAGCAAGAAAATAAGGGCATGATTTTATCCATAAATATCTGTACCTTGGCTCAGAAAGGGGCAGTTGTAAATAGCCTAAATTCATTTTACCGGCTCTAAGTACTTGATTTATTTGAGAGCACATTTTAACACTTAAAAATCCTTTCCTTTCTCCCTTTCTTGAATGGACAGTCATCTACCTGGTTTGTCTACACTGTTCAAATAGTGTAATTGGCATGAAATCCATTTGCTCTACTGGTGGGATTTACCACTTGCTGCCTTAAACAAACAAACAAACAAAACAAAAACTTTCCATGGTATCTAAACTAAAAATATCATGATTTTTCTTTCTTTTTAATAACAGGTATGGGCTTTATACCACGTTTTTACTGTAACTTTTCTATGTGTAGATACACAAATATTTACCATTATGGTACAATTGCCTACAGTATTCAGAAGAGTAACATGCTGCACAAGCTTGTAGACAAGGAGCAATAGGCTATACCATACAGCCAAAAAGGTGTTTTATTACTAAAGCACATGTTTTCTTTAATTAGTAATAAAAATATTTATTGAGCATTTACTATGTGCCGAATACTGTATGAGATGTTTTATACATTTTTGTTTCAATACAGTAAATCCCCACTTAGCATTGTCCATAGGTTCCTTGACTTTAAGTGGGACAACATGTAACAAAAGCAGTTTTACCATAGGCTAATTGATATAAACAAGAGTTAAGATCCTATGACATCTCATTGACTGTTTAATGACTTTGAATGAAATGATGTTATTTGAGGACCTGCTCTATTTGACTTGTATAATTTTATTTAATCTTCAGAAATATCCTGCAATGTATTGTTTACCTTGTTTCACAGAAGATGAAACAGAAACTCAGAGAGTTGGAGTAACTTGCCCAAAGTCACATTGCCGTCAAGTGCTCAGAGTGGTACTTAAGCTTTGCCTCTGAATCCACAACTGTCCATTCTTCACCATGCTGGAGCCCAATCAACTGTTTCCTCACTCAGTTAGCTTAGTTCCTGGTTTAATCCTCAATCATACAACTTAGTTAAGTTAGCAGACATAGGCTATGTCCATTAAAAAAAAACACCCTCTAGCAATATTTAAGCATCTGTAATGTACCGGGCCCTGTGCTAAGTGTTTAGAGTCATGCGCTGCTTAACAACAGGGATATGTTCTGAGAAATGCATTGCTAGGTGGTTTTGTTGTCATGTAAACATCATAGAGTGCATTTACACAAACTGAGATGGTACAGCCCACCAAACACCTTTTTGGCTGTATGGTATAACCTATTGCCCCTTGTCTACAAGCTTGTGCGGCATGTTACTCTTCTGAATACTGTAGGCAATTGTACCACAATGGTAAGTATTTGTGTATCTACACATAGAAAAGTTACAGTAAAAACGTGGTATAAAAGATATAAAATGGTACAGCTGTTTAGGGCAATTACCATGAATGGAGGTCACAGGACTGGAAGTTGCTCTGCGTGAATCAGTGAGCGAATGTGAAGGCCTAGGGCTTGGCTGTTTGTTACTGTAGACTTTATAAACACTGTACACTAAGGCCACACTAAATTTATAAAACAACACCAGATTAAATCAAACACAGAGAAAATGATGCGGTAAACTTGAGATATATGTACAAGGCTGCTGCAGATGTAACCTGGCACACTGTTTTACAGAAAATTTTTTTGTTATTGTTAATCCTCACCCAGGGATATTTTTTCCATTGATTTTTAGAGAAAGTGGGAGGGAGAGAGGGAAGGCGGGGGAGAGAGAAAGAGAGAGAGAAAGAGAGAGATGTGAGAGAGACACATCATTGGTCGCCTCCTGCACGAGCTCCAACTTTGGCCAGGGATGAACCCAAAACCCAGGTATGTGCACTTGACTGGAAATCAAACCCATGACCCTTCGAACCACTGACCCACACCAGCCAGGGCACAAACTTTTTTTTTAATGAATAGAAAGAATACAATCTAAAATAACAATAAGAAGTATAGTGTAGTAAGTACATAAACCAGTAATATAGTTTATTGTCATTGTCATTATACAACGGGCAGTGCAGTAGGTTTGTTTACACCAGCAGCATCACAGACACGTGAGTAATGCATTATGCTACTACGTGTTACTATGGCTACAGCATTGCTAGGTGACAGGAATTTTTCAGCTCCATTATTATCCTACTAGAGGCCTGGTGCATGAATTCATGCACAGGTGGGGTCCCTCGGGGTGGCTTGCGGGGATCGGGCCGAAACTGGCAGTCCAATGCCACCTGCTGCTCCTGCTTGCTCCTCCCGCTCATCCGGCCCCGCTGCAGGCTCACGCCCAGTTAGTCCCGATTGGGAGAGGCTCGCGCCACAGCAACGGTGCTCACCATCCCAGAGCCCTATGTCTGGTGCCCATCCTGAGGGGATTAGGGGGCCAGGGCACAATTGACCCTCCAGGGGGGTGCTGAACTCCCTTATCAGCTCAAGATCCAGATCCGTCCTGCTGACATTTGCACAGGTTGTTGGGATCCACCTGGTGGCTGCTTTTATATCGTTTCTTCCTTGTGGAGCATCAAGGGAGGGGAAGCGGCGGCGGTGCCCAAGGCCGACTTGCAGGAGGCCTGTGGCGCTGTTGGGATCATGCCAGTGGCACTGTCCTTTGGTGCCTGGCCTGTTCTCCAGAGATTGGACCTGCAGGACTCCTGAGGGAGGGAGTGGCTGTCGCCAGACTGGTGGGCCACAGGGATGGGTCTGTCAGCTGAGCGGCACTCCTGCTATGAGAGCGCACTGACCACCAGGGGGCAGCTCCTGCATTCAACATCTGCCCCCTGGTGGTCAGTGTGCTTCCTAGCGACTGGTCGACCCGTCATTGGGTCACTTAGGCTTATATATATATATATATATATATATATATATATATATATATAGATAGATAGATGGGACTGCTGTTGTATATGCAATCCCTTGTTGACTGAAATGTCCTTATGCGGTGTATGGCTGTACATGTATCTTCACAACTGGGTGCACCCATGCGGGAGGGCTGGGGAAAAAGGACAACGGATAAACCAAGTTTCCTGAAATATTAAGATAAATCTGTAAGTGTTGGTAGATTGACAATAAAGACTTCTAAAATTGTCAAACCATTTTCTCTGCATTTCTGAGCATAGGCAGTGCAGGGAGGGGCCCCTTCTGAGAATGACACCTTCAGTCCTGTTTAGTTGGTCTGTGGCCCCACCCACATACACACACAAAAATGGGACTCTGGTGGTTTATATTAGAGATCCGGTAAAGATCTTTAAACAAGAGCCCATTGCTGCTCTGGAATATTCATTTTCTTCCTGACCACTTTCAGTTAATAGAGTGAAAGTTAAAAGCATCGAATGCATGCAAAAGCTTTTAGGAAAATGAACGTATCAAACAAATGGATCTTTAAAAAAATCTGAGAGCTGATGCACACTAATAATATTAGCTTCAATTATATTTAGCCTTTTTCAAATGAAGCCCTTGCAAACAGATAAGAATGGACTGCTTCCATTTCCGCTCCTCCCCGCCACCCTTCCCTACACAGCGTGACTCACGGCTGAGTCTGCGGCCCACACAGAAGGGAAGGGTCAGCAGATGAGCAGGAGGAGGATGGTGCCTCCTCTCTTTTCCTCTTTAAGTGCTGACACCAAAGTCTCCCTAGAGAGGCTGAAATTGGTCACGATACTGAATTCTCTCTATCTGGCACATTTCTTGCTTTTATACTTATTGTCTTCCTCTCTCGGTTGTCATTCTCTGCAATTAGGTAAAAAAGGAATGTTAGCACCATTAGGAGACTGAAAAAATTCCACGGCGCATAATAATTCACCCTTGTCTGTCTGCAGTGGCTTTTCAAATGCCAAGCCTAGCTCACTTTGCTTCTGGATCTTTAGAAAACACTATTTATAATGTGAACTGTCACCTGGTTGGAGACACTTTCTAGAAGATAATAAACCTTGCCGTGTTTGTACAAGAGGATCTGTCTCAGTAAATGACAGCTGTCCCTTTGCACACCGCTAGTGGTGACATCTGCAGACTGGGCGGGAGAAGGAAAAATAATTTCCAGATGTCTGATAACTGATCGCGAGGCTTCATCGTTTTTGTTTTTTCCTCAATGAGTCACTTGTCAGAGGAAATTATGTTAGTAACTTCCATGCAGTTGCATTGATAACAAATGAACACTCCCAGTGACTGTATGCATGAGTGTGTAGCCACGAAAGTCCACGTTGTTTCTCAATATCTGGCTAATAATTTCCATCACTGAGCAGGAACAATGAAGAGTCCTGCCCCTCGCTCGTTTGAAAGCTGGCACTTTTATTTCCCTGCTTTCCAGTTCTATTCCCACCCTGAAATTGTTGGTTGCAGGGTGTCATAGCAGTGTATGACACTACTGATTACAACCTAATGATTCTTCTTTGATTAAATGTCGTTTACCTGAGGTTGGCCAAGGTGGACCAGGAGGCACGGGAAAAGAAATTGTAACCACTAATGAATGGTAGGCCTATAGCTACCTATCTGGAAGGCAAAGGCAGAGTACAGTGAAACAATTTAAGGCCAACACACGGGCTAACGCATTCATTTTCTAAAACAAATTAGCAGTCAGTTCAGTAAAACAACTGGTATGATGTGTTTTAAAGTTCACATCAGTTAATCTAATCAACTGAGTCTGCAAATCATCAAGCTTATTCTTGATGTAACCATAAGCCCAAGAATTTTTTTTCCCAGTGATGTCTTTATCATTTTGGTTTTGTGTACAAATCAAAATGACAGTTACGTTGACAATGGGAAACTCAATTAACAGCTTGGCAAAGCAAGCCTGTCTTTTTGTTCTAGTCATAAATCTGCAGTCAGCACTCAGCTAGTAATTGTATGTATACAAAAGCAAACTGAATTATCCAGAATATTCCTAGTTAAGAGTTTGGTACATGCTTAATGAATAAACATATTGAATTAAACTAAATTACATATGAAGAACCTACAGAAAACAACTGACAGACTAAGGAGTTGGTTCAATTCCTGGAAGATGTTTTTTTTATGAATTAATGGGGCAGTCCTCTTGGGGGTCGGGGTGGGATATGAGCAAGGACAGACAATGAAACAAAGAATGTTCAAGAATTCAATTACCTGGTGCAATAAATATAGAATATATGTTGATTTATTCAAGAGACTGGAGTTTATCTTCATGTATTAATCACAAGATATTTGACTAAGATATGGAACAACCTGGAACTGTTCAAGTTGTTAAAATTAGGAAACATTCAAAACCACTCATTACATATACCGTATTTTCCGGCGTATAAGACGACTGGGCGTATAGAAGATTTTCCTGGGTTAAAAAGTCGTCTTATACGCCGGAAAATATGGTAAATATAGTTGACTCTTGAACAAGACAGGTTTGAATTGGGAGGGTCCACTTATTTTTTTATTTATTTTTTATTTTTTCGTTTAATCTAATTTCACTCCCAACAAAAAGGGAGTTAAATCAGTACAACTATTTTTAGGTTTTTATTTTTATTTTTATTTTAGGGAGGGTCCACCTATATGTGGACTTTTCCCCCATAAATACAGTCAGCCCACTGTATCTGTGGGTTTCGTATCTGTTAATTCAAGCAACTGCTGATGGTAAATGGCATTTTCAATTTGAGGTTGGAAATCCGTGGATGCAGAGGACTGACTGCATGCATTGTTTTACACCATTTGAATAAGGGATTTGAATATCTTCAAATTTTGGTATCCAAGAGGGGTCCTGGAACCAATTCTTTGAGGATACTGAGGACCAACTATAGTTAAGTATTTGAGGAGCCAAAAGTTATAAGCCGATTTTCAATTGCATGAGGGTTGGCACCCTTAACCCCCGTGTAGTTCAAGGGTCAACTGTACTTTATATGTTCTAATTATATGTGATTCTTAAGTAGTCATTAAAACAAAGTCATTTGGCCTCACCCTAACCTATACTTTGTTGGTCTATTTCACATTACTGCATATTCCTGAAACAGAAAATGAGCTTCTGAAATCTGAAATCCAAGTTTGCTTTTCGCCCCATTAATGTACATGATTAAATTTTACCTTAATGATTCTCCTCTGGTCCAGGGTTGGAGCAGAGCTCAGCACATCTGTTTTAGGTCAGCTTCCACGGAGTTCTGGCTTCCACTGCACACAGTTCTTCTGCAGGACCAGAGAAGAGTTATGAAGGAATTTCCTTCCCAGGTCACTCTGCCAAGTACCCCTTCATCATTATCATAGGACGGTTCCGGTTTTTCTAGGGTCACCTTAGACTGTCTGCTTCTCCGTTATGCCTACGTATTGACACTAAAACCCCTCTACCAAACATGCTCTTTTATCAACAAACCAAAACATACATTAAATTTCTCAAGTCACCACCAGGCACTCAACCTATCCTTCTTGTCTTCATTCCTTGCCCCGTCCAGGCAAATTTACTAGCTGATCTCCTTGTTTCTTTTCTGCCCCTTCCTGAGCCATGCTTCTATTCCAGCGCTCTCTACCTTCCCCTGAAATAGTAAGTCTCTTCTGACAGTGCTTAAAAATTTACATACCACTCCAGGTAAGAGGTTAGGGCAGTGGTTGGCAAACCGTGGCTCGTGAACCACATGCGGCTCTTTGGCCCCTTGAGTGTGGCTCTTCCACAGAATACCACGGCCTGGGCCAGTCTATTTTGAAGAAGTTTAAGTTTAAAAAATTTGGCTCTTCAAAAGAAATTTCAATTGTTGTACTGTTGATACTTGGCTCTGTTGACTAATGAGTTTGCCGACCACTGGGTTAGGGCATCTAAAGAGAGGAAGTGGGGGTCAAAACTGATCATCTCATTTATGTGCCTGACATAAAATAACAAATTCCCCTGGGTGAGGCTAAATGAATTAATTTCATTCCTCAAATGGCAGTTTATCCATGTGCTGATTAAAAACTACACAGGGCTGCCACCCATAATGGAGGATGACATATTTTTCCAAGTTTGCAAGGGGGGTGAGCCATCCATAGTTAATATTTATTTTTTAATATATAGTTATTACAATATTATTGACTGCATTCCCTATGCTGTACTTTACCTCTTCATATTTTACATTTAAATTAAATCCAAAATTATGATCAAAATATTCTATTCTCACTGAGCATATCTCAATTTTTTAAAAATAATAAAAATACACAATAAATGCACCGACTGAATAGCAATCAGGCTTAGCCCTGAGTGGTGGGCATATAGTAAGTGGTCAGGAAACATTGGTAACTATTATTACTTTACATTATTGATTTATTTTATCCTCACAACTACCCTGTGATATGGGTTCAATACTGTTCCATTAGCAGATGTATTAGTTTCCTAATACAATATCACAGAAACTTATTTTCTCACAGTTCTGGAGGCTGGAAGTCCAAGATCAACAAGTTGGTTGGGTTGGTTTCTTCTGAGGCCTTTCTCTTCGGCTTGTAGGTTGTCTGCCTCCTCACTGTGTCCTCACTGTGTGCCTGTTTCTTAATTTCTTCCTCTCACAAGGACAATAAGTCATATTGGATTAGGACCCACATCAATGACCTCTTTAACTTTACCATCATAAAGACCTTATCTCCGAATATAGTCACATTTTGAGGTGCTGGGGGTTAGGACTTCAACACGCAAATGAGGAAACTGAGGCACTTCCAGACCCAAGCTGTGGTTCCAGGTAGTCAGGCTCTGGGGCTGTTTCTTTATCCACTACACTGTGGAATACTGGATGAAATGTAAAGATAAGTGCTTTCAGATCCCAAATTGCACATAGCCAAAATATTTTAATTTCTGTGTAATTTGTATTAATTAAAATCATCAGGAAATTAGATACCTGAGTTCACTTTCTTCCAGTTCATTAAGTATTAAGCATAATATTTTTTTACTTCATACTTGTTTAAAAATCTCTTAGGCTGCATATCTCTTTTCTTCCTTTACTACACAGACTGTGACAATGACTAAAATCTTACTTTGTGATGAGGGCTTTGTTTTATGATTTGTGAACAAGGTGAGTTTTCTGAGTGTAGCTCTGAATGTACCGACATAGCTGTGGAAAGTGTGAGAGGCTGAACCAACCCCAGGACATAACATTTTCTTGTCATTTCCTCTTTCTCACAGCATGAATATGTGGCTGATTGAGCCTGTTGCTAGGTTAATCCTGATTTGAGGATTTGAGTCCTGTCTGAAAAAGAGATTTTGTTAAGATTTAGTTTAACAAATGATTGTATTTTTTCTTGATGACATTTTCTTTTGCCAGAAAAAAACATTCCCTTACTCTTAGGAAACAACTAATTATGTAGCCACAGTAAAAAGTAGTCACCAAAATGGATTTTAAAACTGCTTTTTTTTAAAAAAAAATTTATAGCATGGAGTGATCAGAACTAGTTTAAAACCCATTTAATCAACCAACAACTCATCCCAGTGAAGTGCTTCTGAAAACCAAGTAATCGGTGTTGGCCTTTTGCCTTGGAAAGTCAGCCAATAGGGACTATTGGACTTGCTCCAGTGAACAGGCTTCTGAAAGTGAACCCATCAACACATCTCACCTGAGTAACTGTGCTTCTCCAGCTGACGTCACCCCACACCTGCTTCTGCAAGCCCACCAGGCCTTGAGGTCTACATTTTCCAGATATCATATCAGGGTGGTTACCTACTCTTCTCAGAGAGACTGTGCCCAGCCAGCTTAACCATCCCTGACTTAAGGAAGTAATACATTCAGTTTTGTAGTTTGTTGTTGTTGTTTGTTTGTTTAAGACATTAAGCAGTGGTTTCACTCATCATTCGACACTTGATTGCTTTCTATTAATATAAAGTAGTGACTCATCTCATGCCCGTCTATCTTCCTTTAGATACCTTTGGGGTAGACCATGTGGATGGAACAAATAATAACTTGGCCTTCTTTACTCCTTTATTCCAACTGTATTCTTTCTTGATTGATCATATCAAACATGAGGCATAAATAAGTGACTTACCTACTTTGTGGCATGATACAAGACTATAGCTCTAACTTCCAATTTCTGTAAAGTAGCGGTTTAGATGTTCAGAGAGACATCTCCTAGCACAGCACACCTAAAAACATTGTAGAAAAACTCAACTTCTCACATCTTTTATAACGCATGGTTGAGCTCAGAGAAAGCAAAATAATTTCTTAGGGTTTTTCTAAAAGCCTCATGAAAATACAAATCCAAAAGAGCAAGGCATATTGGAGACAGTGTTTTCCCTGGGCGTGTCTGTTAAAACTTGGTGCCTAATACCTGGGTTTTAAGGGACAAATGCACAAGGACAGGAGACAAAACCTGGACCCCAAAGAGGGAAAGGGGGTCAAGTTAGAGTTTCTGCATCAAGCTAGCATCTCTAAAGTAGACAAGTAGGGACCTTGGCCTTGTTGCTCAGTTGGTGAGAACGTCATCCCAATGTACCAAGGTTACAGATTTGATCCCTGGTCAGGGAACATACAAGAAGCAACTAATGAATACATAAATGAATGAAACAACAAATCCATCTCTCTCTCTCTCTCTCTCTCATCAATCAAATAATTTTTTTTAAGTAGACAAAGTAGGAAAAACTTGCCCTGCTGATGGAGGTGTTGGAGACATATGCTAGGGATACATCCTTTCTCATGCTTGGCTCAATTTTCACATATAATTTCTAACCAGGAACCTGCAATCACAAGGGTTTGGGACCAAATTTCCCTTGCGTGTTGGGTTTGGAGAAATTTTAGCTTGGAATAATCTTGGGTTGGTAGTGCCCCTATGAGGCTGGCAGAGACCTATGCAAACACTCATTAGAGAAACACAATTTAAATGTTGTCTTCAAAGAATTCTCATAGATAAACTTGCAAGAACATGAGTTTATAACTTTAAAGAGATTAAGCAAAAACAAGCCAGTATAAACAAAAGTCAGCAGTAAAAAGCAAAGAATGGAAGTTGAGCTAAGAGCTACTTGCAAAGCTAGTAGACATGAAAATGATCAGAAACAGAATGGAAAGTGGATATGTTTGATATATTTTAATAAAGAAAGTATTGAAAGTATAACGAAGAAACAAGAGATAAAAATATACTAGGTGGCCTGGCTGGCCTGGCACAGTGGTTGAGCGTTGACCTATGAACCTAGAGATCACAGTTTGATTCCTGGTCAGGGCACATGCCTGGGTTGCGGGCTCTATCCCCAATGTGGGGCATACAGGAGCCAGCTGATCAATGATTTTCTCTCATCATTGATGTTTCTATCTCTCTCTCCCTTTCCTTTCCTCTCTGAAATTAATTTTTAAAATGTATTAGGTGGATGTAAAAAGAACCAAACAGAACTTTATGATTTAAAAAATACAGCAACTGGAAGGCAGGAATGCCATGTTCAGAGGAAGTACGGAGGGCACCTGTCTACATGAAAGAGTGCTGGTCTCCCGTGGACATTTGTACAGCTGGCTTTTCCCCAGGTGAAACAGGAAAACCAGGGAAGCCGATGTAAAAGGAAAGGTCCTGATGCTTTATTTACATTAAGAGTCAGAAATAAATGGCAACCCATAGCTGTCCTGTGGTTTGGTTTTTATTGTCAGGTAGTCATTCTGTCCTCTTATTGTGTGATCCATCATCAAGGTGGTCACAACTGGGCCTTTTCCTCCCAGAATCATAGTTAGCAAGCTGGGCATGCTATGGTGGAAGTGCCTTATCTCTGAAAGGTCCCATGTCTTGCTCTTGGAATACAGGCCAGCAGAATAATTTCCTCCACCTAACTTTACCTGACTATATTGTACCTTACTCCTGGAAAAGATGCCTATTGTCTTTTGTGGATGTCCCCAAAGCTGCATACATTCATAGTTGACAAATATGTCTTTTCATCTTTCACCCTGCTGTTATGGTCCTTGTTCGGGTCCCCATCACTCCATTTGTATCTTCAGCTCATATCTTCTAATTGGCCCAACTCTCTGTAGCCTTGTTTAACTCAAATTCTTCTTATGTAAAAACACTAGGGTGATCTACCTAAAATGCATATCTGACACATTGTCCAATTCAATCCATTCTGGTATCTCCAGTTCAATATTCTGAGGTGAAATTAAAGGACAACATTAATAACAAAGCACAATAATACAGTACAACAACATAGATATCTGAATTTGATATCTAAACCTTCCCTTATTATACATTTCCCAGCAGGAAATTAGAGTCTAGAGATTAAATCTCCTTGCTGGTTGAAGTTCAAATAGATGTAGGCATTAATGCCTGAAAGTAAGTTCTGTTTTTCTGTGTGACTTAAAAATTCAAAGATTTTATAATTTCTTCATCCCTTAATTTCTTATTCTGGTGGTTTTAGCCAGAGAGTTCTCGTTGTCTAGGTTAGTAGTTTGCAAACTTTTGATCTTAGTACATCTTTAAACTCTAAATAATTCTTGAGAACCCCAAAATGCTTATCAATGTTTATTATATTAGAAATTAAAACTGAGATATGTAAAAATATTTATCAATTCACTTAAATATAACAAAATAAGCTAATTTCAATTTAATATGGAGAACATATTTATTAAAGCTAATGGTATTGTCCCAAACAAAAATAAAGTGAAAAATAGTGGCCTTTTTTTCCTACATGTTTGCAAATCTTTTTCACATTTGGTTTAAGAGAAGAGAAGACTTCTGGATACTCATACCCACTTCTGCATTCAAACTGCCGCAATATGTTCTTTTGGTTGAAGAATCTGAAGAAACTCCAGCCTCATATATATATGCAGATGAAAAAAGGAGGTGTATTTTCCAACCTGTTTCAGATAATGGTGGGTTTTCTTCTTTGATATTACACTAACACTTAACAACAGCTAGTTTCTTAAAGATCAGTGTCCATGTAGAATCTGAAATCCTACCAGTGTACTTTGTATACTTTGTTACATTAAAATTCATTGATAAAGCTTACATTTTGAAAAGACCTTTCACCCATGCATAATTTTGTTAATATTTTGTTCTATATTTTGGTCATTTGGGAAACATTGGTTCACTGAGTTAGGCAGCTCTCCTGAATGTTGTCATTATTTCACTTTACAATACCAAAAGATCACATTTGTTAATATCACCATCTATCTCATCTGAAAATATTTTTTAAAAAAATATTTTAAAATTGATTTTAGAGAGAGAGGAAGGGAGAGTATGGGTTCGCACCCACAACCTAGACATATGCCCTAACTAGGAATCAAACCGTGACCTCCTGGTTCATGGTCGATGCTCAGCCACTGAGGCACACCAGCCAGGCCAAGAGGTCTTTAAGACTAGGAAACTGTCAAGCTCAATACACATTTTTAAAAGTTCTAATTTTGACTTGAAAGCTTGAATTTTATCATTGGTGACAATTACTGTCCGCTGTTTTGCTTGAACTGACATGCTCTTTGTTCATTTTTGAGCAAATAGTTCCCCAAATACCCAAGTTTAGATGACCATAGTAGTTCCTTTAAGTAAAAATAATGTTCATTAAAAAAAAAAAAGCTAGTTCAGGGCAGACTTCAAACAACTGCACGTGTCCTCAGGACAACCTTCACACCGTGGTACACAGCAAAAGGATTCCATGTGCACATTTCATTTCGTAACATAAAATATTAAAAAGACTTATACTCAAGGGATGAAACTTAATAGCATTAATATTTTTACAGGTTTTTTAAAATCCTCACCTGAGGATATGTTTTACTGATTTGAGATTACCAACTTATTGTGTTGGGTATTGGTACATTTGAGGTTATATCCCAATTATAATCTCTTATGCCTTAGGCCATAGGAATTGGGGCTACTTATTTTTTTAAAAATATTTTTTATTGATTTTTAGAGAGAGAGGAAGGGAGAGGAATAGATAGAAACACTGATGAGAGAGGAACATCAGCAATATGCTGCCTCCTGCACGGGCAGCCCCTACTGGGGATCGAGCCTGCAACCAAGGTACATGCCCTTGACCGGAATCGAAACTGGGATCCTTCAGTTTTCAGGCCAATGCTCTATCCACTGAACCAAACCAGCCTGGGCAAGGGGAGGGGAGGGTTACTTCTTAGACTTGCTGTTTAAAGGAACAAAGCTCAGGGTCTCTGCACAGAGGAATGGAAGGGAAAGGGAGGGGAGAGAAGAAAGTTCATCCAAATTCTCCTTCCAAACTAAACTATTGCATTGAGATGCTCCATGTCCTCTGGGGAGGAAGAAGTAAGGGGACAGAGAGGGCTGGAGTGTTTCACTAATAGGGTTTCTTCCTCTTGAAAGAAAATACCAGGACAGGGGCAAAAGTATGACCTTGCAAACATTTTAGCTTAGCTTCTTACTTACTATTTGTTACTTTAATTTCCATAAGCTATAGTTTTATGGTCTTTAAAATGGAGATAGTAATACCTACATGGAATGATCACCAGAATAATTAGAAATAATGCATGTAAAGCTAGCACAGGTGTACAGAGTTGACCCAGAGGGGAGAGAAACATTTACAACTGGATATATTACAAGAAACAGTGTGTGGTATGTACTACAATAAAGGGAAAACTAAACTACTATAAGAGCCCAAATGAAGAAAATTTTAATTCTCACCTAGGCTTGGGTGGGCAGATGATTTCACAAGAGGAGTGGCTCTGGAGTTGAGTTTTAAGTTTTCATGGGTCCCTCCATTATTCAGTTCATTTCTTCTAAACAGAGATGTAAAAGATAAATAACAGAATTCCAGAACCTGTAGACCCAGCTAGAGAAACATCACACACAGCACAGACACAAGAGAAATTCATCCAAGTATGTATCTGCAAAGTCATGCAAAGCATTCATGCTTGGTTTGGGCAGAAAATGCAGGAGAGATAGATCCAGAAGTGCTCATCTGAAGTGCTCCCTTAGAAGCTGACAGCTCCAATATTAAGGTTTAATAAGAAAGGGATGGGAGAATGGGAGAAATGTGTGGAAGCACGATTATTTAAGTCTCTGCACAAGATAGAAAAGCAGTGGGTGGGATCAGAACAAGGAAGGCTTCTTGGAGGAGGTTCCTTTGGAGAGGTTTGTTCCTAGGGAGATACCCAAATTAGGTTAAGAATTTTCATGGGGATCAAAGAGCAGTAGGAGCATGAACAAGCCATTTCCTAGCTCTGGGGGACCATGTTCTTCTCATGAGGATATTCCTCTTTACATACAAAATCCTCACGATCATAGTTTTATCACAATTAAGTCCATTTAGGAAGTCTGTCAATGACGCAGGACCCATTTCACTGAAGGAGAGATAGGGATGGTGACATGCTGTTTCCATAATATATTATTTATGTTTGAGTATTGAACTTCTTTTAAGGTAGGTAAAGTTGGAAAATCAACATTATTTATTTAATCTACACTTAACACCTATTTTGTATTTCAATTCATGTAGAAAAGCAGTGGGTGGGATTCAATGAAAGGAACAAGCAATTTCCTGGCTTACTTAATGGATGGAAATATATTTAATGGCCTCCAACATCTTGGCTTTAGTTAGAGTTTTTGTCTGAAGGAAAGTAAATTGCATGGTCGCAACTCAGCAAAGGGCAGAAGGTGGGTGGTCTGTGCCGTATATCATTAAGCTGGTGACCAGGGGCTCATCCGTGGAAAAGTGAAAAGAATTCTCGCCCAGTGAGAGAAGAGTGTCTATCCCCAGCTGGCAGCGCTGCCCAGCAGAGAGCTTGCATCATTGAACAGAGATGGCAGTTTATTCCCCATCATAAACCTAAGGCTCACTGAAGCTCAGATAAATTCATTAGTATCTTGAAAGTTCATAACAGGAAAAGGAAGTAGGGAGCAGCTGCAGAAACAGAAGAGTGAGCTAAAGTGCAGTGGTTTGGACAATGCAAGTGTGAAATCAGGTCTTCCCTGGCCAGGTGTGCCCCTAAAAGTCATATGCACCCATTCCAATGACCCACCGGCATTTGGGAAGAGGGTAATTGGGAGTTATTTTTGCCACTCTTTTTTTATAATTCCCTTATGCGATGAAAGTGGAAATTTGACTGGGGTGTAGGTTGCATCCTGTGGCCTCAGAATAGAGGAAGACCAAGAGCCCCCCTGAGGCCTGGTCTTGATTGGTCCTCCAGAAAGGCCACTCCCCATACATTCTTGGGTGGGATCATAAGTCAGCTAAACCAGACTCACTGCAGTTTGTCCCCGCAAAGTAGTATAGGACTGGGAGTGTTCATTACTCAACTCCATTCCCCAAACCTCCAAATTGGTACTGTGTGTTTTTGGAAGGATGACATTGAAATGGCTAGACTGTTTTCTCTCACACTATGTAAGAGAATATATTTCTATTCAATGTTCTAAATGCTACTTGATTAGCTTAACAGGGTTGTTCCTCTGAAATCCAGCATACCCTAGAAAATACGTTTTTGTCTTTTTTATGAAATGGTGCATAGGGACAAGTCCACCATAATCCTGATTTGATTGCAAATTAGTCTGTGTAATTAAGGATCCTCTCTTTCCCCTATTTCCCCATCTATCTCCTGCACCCTCCTCCTTCCATCAAATGGCAAACATTCTGCCCTCAGAAAACAAGTTGATAGGAATGTGGCTAATTAGGTGTCTGAGGCAGGCTCATTTCTATACACCAATTTCCCTCATTTGAGACGTTATACGACAAAGTGAGTTGGCACTTAAAATAACCACACTATCTTGTAGCTGACACTGTGATCTAGTTATTCTGTTATGCAGACAAGCAACCAGAGATCACAAGGAGACAATGAAGTCAGCCTGGTCCGGTTCTTCTCTGTTGGCAATAATGGAAGAGCAAGGATGGAGCTGAGCTTGCAGAGAGCTCATTTTCACAAAGCATCAGGCTGAGGAAGAACCGTGGGGACTGCTATCAGGAGGAATCGCTGTATTAACCCTGCTTGGAGGTGGGTGCTCCCTGTGCTGCGGGATGCACAGATTCTCCCTCTAGTACAATCGTCAACAGGTGCGATCAGGAGGGGCTTCCAGCAAGAGGGGTGGAATGTGGAGACACAATGCCACTGATCCAGCAAATCCCCGTCTTCCTGGGTGTCTTCGCTGGATGCTGTAAACCACTGGCTCATATCCGGTGGGCAGAGGGCCAGCGTGACAGATGGTGAGGCGGCCGGCAGCTGCCCAGAGATGGAGGCTGTCGCTGGAGGGTTGCACTGGGGAAGGGCAAGCTGAGATCTTCTGCAGAAGTTGCAGGAGGCACAGCTAAAGAAGCCCATTACTAACTGAAAACATGTCCGTAAAGATGCTGGAGGAATTCTGATGCTTGACCTTGCTTAATTCCAAAGGGCAGTGGGCCATGCAGTGAAATGTTTCTGATCTCCATTGTGATTCTTGTCTTCATTAAGGGAGGAGGGGTCTAAGCCGAACGACTGGACACAGATGAATGTGAATTAAAGCAGATTTCAAAGCAGGTTGCATGTCCTAGTGGATTAACAGATGAGGCGTCAGTATCGCTTTCTGTCAGGTGTAGTCCTGGGGGAGAGACTTGGGGAGCATGGACTGCGAGTAGGTGCACATCTCTGAGGCCAAGCGCTGTGGAGTGGCTCTTGTCTGCATTTGAGGCCAGGCACAGAGGAGATGAAAGCTGACATACGTGTCTCAGAAGCAGCCGTTGCTGTCAGGTTCGGTTTGTGGAGCAGAGAGGAGTGGTACCAGGCAGCAGAGAAGGCCCGGCCTCTCTCGGGACCTTCCTGTGCTCGTCTGGCTTTGGAGAAGAGCCTCAGCCTTTCTCCGCTTGTCTTCAACACTGTTTTTGGAATGTGGGGCCCTTGGCACTTACTGTTGTGTTCTTGGCCTGTAACTAAAACAGGGATAGTAGTATCTCCTTGCAAGGTTGCTGATAATGGAACAAATATTGTTTGACTATGAAATGGGGGTGGATCTTGGCAACAAACCCCTTCCCAGAATCTATATCTCTAGAGGCTGGGGGTCCCCATGTAGAAGGATGCACAAATCAGGTCCACGGTTGGGATTCAGGAATCAAAGGCATGCTTGACAGGCATGCTTGACCTTTGATCTTTGGTCAAAGGTCAGATGGAAAAAGTTTTGTTCTAACATTCGCTTGAACGTTAACTCCTGAACAGGACAGTAGGAGAATGTGGTTAGGGAAACGTGCCATTAGGGATTAATGTGATGTTAAAAAATATTTACTAGGCATTTAACACATATGCAGGCATACACCAGAGGCTGAAATAGGGATTATAGATGTACACTAGTTAACTAACCAATTAATTAATTACACAAATATCTATTAAACACCTACTATGGGCCAGACACTGTGCTGAGTATTGAGGATGCAGCAAGGAAAAAAAAGTGAAAATTCTTGGAGCTTACACTATTGTGGGGAGAGGTTCAAAATAAACAAAGTAAATGGGCTAAATAATGAAAGCATAGTAGATAAAACTGGACTCTCTAGCCACACCACACTGCACGGAGTTCAAATTCCGGTCATCAAAACCACTTAGTCCTTGTGTGATGTTGAGCAAGCTACTCAATTTCTCTGCACCTCTGTTTCCTCATCTGTAAAATGAGATCAGCAGAGAACCTGTCCTGCATTGTTGCCATGAGAGTTAAATGAGAGCATGTGCATGAAGCTCTTAGAACAGGTCCAGCATATAATGAGTCTTCCAGAGGGGTTTGTTGCTATGGTGTCAGTGTCAGATGGTGGCAAGTCCTCTAGAGAAAAATGAAACTGAAAAGGGCAGGAATCAGAGAGATGGGTTTAAGTTTCAGATAGGACCGTTAAGGAAGGTCTCACTGAGAAGGGGATATTGGAGCAAAGACCTGAGGAGGTGAGGGAGGGAAGTATGAGGCCATCTTAGGGAAGGGTTCAAAAGATGTAGAAAATGGCAAGGTCAAAAGTTCTTGTTCAGAGGGAGTCAGGCATATTTTTTATAAAAGCAGCAAGAGACTAATGTGGCTGGAGTGAGCAAACGAGAGAATGTGACTACAAAGAGGGTGGTGAAGACGGGTCGTGTAGGTCACCATGAAAATAAATATCGCTTTCTTGACAAAGGTGACTGCCTGGAGGTGATTGTTGACAATTGTGGGGTTTTAAATTCAGAGTCCTTGGAATATAATTTTAAAAATTCTCCTCTATGTATTTAATATTTGGTCTAATATTTAGTTTGTGATAGATGCATAAGTCCTTGAGTTTCCTACAGAGTCTGTTCCTTTTTTTGAGCAAATTATAATTTAACATCAATAAGGTAAAAATGAAAGAAAAAATATGACCCATGATGTTGTCATCTTAGCAAGATAACTCTTTTGACCTTATCACATTTCATATGGGAAGCTTTTAACTAAAACAAGGATAGTAGTATCTCCTTGCAAGCTTGCTGATAATGGAACAAATATTGTTTGACTATGAAAGGGGGGTGGATCTTGGCAACAGACCCCTTCCCAAAATCTATATCTCCAGAGGCTGGGGGCCCCCATGTAGAAAGATGCACAAATCAGGTCCACGGTTGGGACTCAGGAATAAAAAGCATGCTTGACAGCCAAGGAAAGTCCAGATGCAGCCAGGTTGCTAGGAGGGAAGACAAGCCACTGAGGGGAAAAGTTACCATACGATAAAAGAAGATCGGAATCCCCATTTCATAGAGGAGCAAACCAACATTCTGAGTGTGATCCAAAATCTGTTTCCTTTCACCCTTGTTTGAGGTCACCTCCACCCAGATAACACCAGGGAAGGATTGCTGGGTGCCAGTGGGAGCTAATCAAAGGACAGAGGCCTGAGAAGGGGAGTCAGTCTCCTCAGTGTGGTGTCCACGGATCTCTGAGTCCTGCAGGCCACCAGAGGCCACCTCGATAGTCCTGAGAGAGGCCCAGCTCACACTGATCCCACAGTGACTCCCCGAAGTCCTTGGGTGCAGGGAGTGGACTTTGCGAGGCACTGGAATGCCTGTGCAAGCCAGAGACAATTATTTGTTTGAGGCTTATTTAGTTGAGACTTGGGGATTCAGATTAAATAATGATTAGAAACAACCCACACAATATAAAAATGGAAACCATGATTTCTGTTCTTCTTCTTATATTTTAAATTAAATAGAAGCCAATGCCATTAACAAAACTCATTGGATATGAGCGACAATTCACAGCAACAAATATTTATTGTGCACTAGCTGGGCTCCCCTATGGGGCAGGGATTGACATTTAATTATGTTGATCTAATTTGTGGGGATACATAAAAGTGTTCCCTTATGAATAGAGTAGAAGGCTATGTTAAGTGACAAAAGGGCATCAGTCACAACTAGTTGGCCAATCAGATTGCTCCTCAACATGCCTTTGACAGTGGTAACCTTTCTTAGTTCCAGTGGGACTGTCCAGCTACTCTGGTGATTCTTTGAGCTACTCAGTAATCTTCTTTAAAAATACTTACTTTGTTGTTGAAAATAGCCAGAGTGGTTTCTGTTGGTGGCAATAAAAAGGACAGACCAATATACTACTTGACTAGAATTATCAGCTTCTCAAGGGTACAAACCATGTCTTCTTCATCTTTTATTGTTCCAGGGCCTGGTCCATGACATGCTTACAATAAATGTTAAACCCAATGAACAAAGTTCAATCTGATCTTCATAACCCCCTAAGAAACCGTGTATGAGACGTTGTGTATCAGGTATAGTGTCTTCCAATGCTGCATACTACATCTTCCATTCTGTCATACAGGATAAATTAATTAGATTGTCAACGTAACATTTGTGAATGTAGTTATCCTCTTAAAGGTGCTAAAGAAAAACATCTTTAAAGTCTGATGTCATCTACTCCCAGGCCTAGCCAAGTTTTCCCGGGTGAAATGCACTGAGTTAGATGCAAATACTGTCAGAACCAAATGCACACCCTCTCTCTCTTCCTTTTTACTTCCCTCTCCTGCTCTCTCCATCTCACCTCTCCCTTTTCCTGCCCCTCCTCTTCCATTTGCTTTGACAGATTGCTGACTTTACAGAAACCAATGTGGAATCCCAGACTCCTGGCTCCCTGAAGGCACCACATCCTGGTAGACTGCACACTCATTACAGGATGTGCTGAGTCTAGACATTTACCATCCACTTCAAGTCTTGTACCCACAAGATCCACAGTGCACATCATCTCAATGAAAATGAAAAGTTCTTGGACCAGGAACAAAGGGAAGCTGAGAAGGTAAATGCATGACAGCCACTCCCTAATCTTAATTGTATTTCTGTTTCCACTAGACAGTGCCTATCTCTGTTTCCTTTCTCTCTCTCTCTCTCTCTCTCTCTCTCTTTCTCTCTCTCTCTCTCTCTCTCTCTCTCTCTCTCTCTCTCTCTCTCTCTCTCTTCTGTCATTGAGCTCCATTTCAGGATGGCAAAATGGCCATTGGTTGGTAGCAGAAACAGGAAAGGAGAAGTATGTAGGGTGGGGTGGGTTGGGGTGCAGAGAAAAATGATGAAGAAAAGACATGGCAAGAAGGAAATAAAGGCAGAGCATACTCATCAAATTAAAACTTTTTGACATTAAAGGAAAGGTCTGAATTCTGCCAGGAGATCCACTAAAAACACGGGACCCACTGGCACAGTCTTTTCTCAGAGAATTCACTGATGAGCAGTTAAACCATCATTTTCATATTCCACTTGATTTTTTTCCTCATCTGCTTCCAGTTTTGAACAAGTGCTGCCAATGAGTTGGATCCATTATTGTGCTAGTAACCAGTGGAAATGTACCCCTCTATTCTAAGCCTTGATCTGCATCTAACATAAGGTGGAGATTTCTCAAATCCTCATTCAGAGAAGCAGCTGGATTGCACTGGGGGAAAAGAATCACCCTTATTCCTACATCCTATATAATAAAAGCCTAATATGCTAAGTGTCTGGTCGTCTGGTCAGCTGTTCAACCAATCAAAGTGTAATATGCTAATGATATTCTAAGGCCACTCAACCTCTCGCTATGACGTGCACTTACCACCAGGGGGCAGATGCTCTAACTGGTAGATTAGCTTGCTGCTAGGGTCCGGCCGATTGGTCCCTCCCCGGCTGGCCAACCTCCCATGTCCCTCCCTGGCCCCGATTGTGCACTGGTGGGGTCCCTCAGCCTGGCCTGTGCCTTCTCGCAATCTGGGACCCCTCGGGGATGTCAGAGAGAACCGGTTTTGGCCTGACGGCAGAACAACCAGTCGCTATGACGTGCACTGACCGCCAGGGGGAAGACGCTCAACTCAGGAGCTGCCCCCTGGTGGTCAGTGTGCTCCCACAGGGGGAGCATCGCTCAGCCAGAAGCCAGGCTCACGGCTGGTGAGTGCAGTGGCAGTGGCCAAAGCCTCTCCTGCCTCAGCAGCAGTGTTAAGGATATCTGACTGACAGCTTAGGCCCGCAGCAGGCCTAAGTCATCAGTCAGACATCCCCTGAGGGCTCCCGGACTGCGAGAGGGTGCAGGCTGGGCTGAGGGACGCCCCCCAAGTGCACGAATTTTGTGCACCAAGCCTCTAGTCTTGATATAAAAATGACAAACTGTCCCAACTTACAGGCCATAACATCATTTAAGTCAACTCTTCCCTTTACAGATAAAGAAAGGAGACATAAACATTTGAGCACCTAGTCATTTGACAGAAAATCCCAGAAGAGATAATTTTCTACTGAGTCATGATAAGATTGGCAAGGAGGATAAAGTCAAAGAGGAAGATAAGATGATTAGGTTGGGGAAGCTCGTGTTAATAATTCATTCTGTGTTTGTGTTGTTCAGAATTTGAGAATGCTTTTTGATCAATTATTCATGGCGGAAGAAGGTAAAAAAAAACATCAGATGCCATAGGAGGTCTGATTTGACCCTTTTGAGAAGAACCATTTCCTGGGTCTAGCATAGTGCAATGAAATTAGTCCATCAAGGGTCTTTGAATGTATTCAGTGAGCATCTTTCATAGACATCCTGAAATACCCTAGAAGATAAAGGCAGCATCCGCCTCAAGGGATGCACAATAAGCATGATGAACTGTCTGCTTCTTGAAGTTAGGTGATGACCCTTCTCTGAGAGGGTCACTAGGTGAATGTGAAATGCTGAGTTTCTTCAAATCACAAAGGCAAGAGACTTGCTTTCGAGCTGTGAGGGATATTAATGAAAACAAGATAGGAAATCATTACTGGTGAGCTGTACTGTTTTAATACCTAATTCACCTCCATCTAACTAGATGCTTACAAAAAGGCTCAATGAACAAAGGGTGAATGAGTGAGTGAATTAATGAAAGAAAGCTAGTGACCACTTTCAGGGTCAACAGAAGACAAATCTCAGCATATAAGGCAAGGTTATCTGAAATGCTAGACACACATTTCAACTTCTTTTTTTCTAAGGCCTGTAGTCTAGGAAGATTGTAGACTGAATTTGAGACTAAAAGGAGTCATTCTTAAGTTCGATTAGATTAAAATTGTGTATATAGCCCCTTACTATGTGGGTAAGCTATGTGATACATTCCATAGGGCTATGTGTCAGGGAAGTAGATTATAATCTTGACGGCAAGTAATAAGTCTTTCAGAAATAGAAATCTTTATGAAAGGGTAAAATGGTTTGACTTGGGTAGCTGGTTGGGCAGGGAGAATATTTTCTATTTCTGACATTTAGGTTGCTCAAACTGAAGAAGAGAATTCCAGAGGAGTATTTGTAGGTCTGGAATAAAAGAATGGGACAAAATCTTGGGGTTAAGTGAATTATATATAATAATGAATAGACAAATGTCTCTATATAATAATATCACAAGGCTAGAAGAGTTTCATTCTTGAAAGTAAAATGAGAAATAAACAGCGGGGTAGTTTCGGAAACTGAACTATAGCTGTATTTTATTTGTAGGTCTGTTCAACAAATGGAAGTCGTCATTCAGCTAGTTTGCTTTGGCCTCTGTGTCCCCCCACCCCACCCCACCCCACTTCACTTTCATTCCCCCAAACAAATCAATGAATTTGTGAATACTGAGTTGGAATTCAGCCATGAATATCTGAAAATGCCATCTCACATTGCCTGAAACTACAAGGAGGAAATTTTTCAGACGATTGATGCTCCTCAGGGCAGCACGTTAAATTGATCCTTTGGCAAGAAATACCTCATGTAACTTAACACAGCAATTCCCATAAATACCAATGTGATTATCAACCAGAAGTAAGATTTACCTATGCCTCGAAATGAGACAAGGAGTTCAGTGTACATTTTTGTGTTGTTGTTATGTTTAATATGTGTGTGTCTTGGCTCAAACCAACCATGACATAAATTACACTAATGAAAGTGCTTTGTCAAGCATGCAATGTGCTTTGATGAAACACTCCCATTATAAGACTTTGTTCTGAGTACTTACCTTTCAAGTAAAATCACCCTCTAGATTGACATTTCTTCTTTTGCTTTTTCTTGGCTAAGTGGAATTCTCTCTTCGACAGAAAGCTTTACAATATTCCCTTCCAGGATCTGAGTATATTTTAATGCTCTACACTTGCAGAGCATTTTAAACCTTTGTTTTTATGTATTTTAAACTATTGTTTTCTTATTAGGAACCTAAAATGTTTGTAAAAGTGTTTTCTCCCTGGGATGGCATTTCTTGCACATCTCTGTTTATTCATACATTTATCTGTTCATTCATTCAATAAATATTTATTGAGTGCCTGCTTTGTGCCAGATCCAACTGGTTCTAGGCACTGGGTGTTTACTAGTGACAAAAACAGACACCAGGTAATGAAAAAGGTCCCAGGTAATGATAAAAGATAAAAGAGAATTCAGTAAATGAGAGAGGCATTGGTAACCGTGCCAATTTAGAGAGGCTTATCAAGGCAGGCTTCTCTGGGGACATAACACTTCTACAGAGACCAGAACGAAGTAAGAAATGAGCCAAGCAGATGTCAGAGGGGGAAGGCTTGAGGCAAGCAGCACATGTACAGCAAAGACCTTGACAAAAGCACGTTGGGCATTTCTGTAGGGTGTGTATGGTTTCCTCTTTACCGTTCAAGAATGCCTTCTTTTAAAAAATATCTGAGTTATTGGTTGGGTAGAATTAATTGCTTCCTGATTTTGAATAGAATGCCTGTTCCATTGACCATTTATTTTAGTGAACGTGGCTGTTTTAGGATGTGAGAAATAGTTATTCCTAATTTGGAGAGAGCAGCGGTGGATGAGAACGTTGGCAGAGACTTGCCCTGGCAGAGCTGGTGAGTGAAACAAAGAGATGGATAATTAATGGTTCTGTGAAGATTGCATGAGGAGGTTTTTTAAAACGTTTCATATAAAAATAATTAAAGTAACACTTTTTCCCAATCATTGCCTGGCATGTGAATATCTACCTATAAAAGGCTTCACGGGGTTTGGGGAAAGATAGTCCTCTTTCCCCTACCCCAATAATAATTAATCTAGTTGTACATTTTACTCTATGGACTTGTGTAGGAGTTTGTGAACTAAACAGAAGGCAGTTTTCCTAGCGTGCTTTTATTATTTTATATATATATATATATATATATATATATATATATATATATATATATATATATATTTGCTGCAAAAACTTTGTTTCCATTTGGTCTAATGCATGGGAGAGGGCTCCAGGGTGGTTAAAGGAATGGCTAGTGGTTTGGGGGAGAAGCTCAGGTAAAAGCCACACACCAGGGGATGCAGAGGGGCCCCTCAAAGGCCTCTGGGCTCCACAGGCTCCTAGTCGTGCTTGAGGGTGAGCCTTTCGAAGAGATCCTCGCCCAGCCCAGCCTGGAGGCCGGCAGCCTGCGGAGGTGAGTCAGGTGTCGCCCATCTTCTTGATGAGTTTCACCTCTCACCCCGGAAGTGGTTCTGCAGGAAGTCACAGAGACCAGGGTCTGCGGAGAGAATCCAGAGCCTGCAGATCCAAGAGGGCCTGGTTCAGATTCCCCTCCTGAGTTTTGCCCACTCCTCCTGGGAAGGCTTCAGCACGCCCTGGAAGAGAATGCGGCCACCGCGCTGGTTTTAAGAAATGCTCAGCGTCCTCAGCTTCTTCTCCAACAGCTCTCAGAAGCAGCAGCCCACGCCCTTGAGAGTCAGGTCAAAACAGCAGCCCAGAGAGAGGTAGGTGTGGGGCCTGCAGATGCAGGTTGGCCAGGTGGTTGACCGCAGCCTCCACCTGGGTGGAATAATTCTGACGGATTTGGGAGCTCATGGTTGTTTGGCAATAAGGAGGTAAGGTAAAAAAAAAAAAAAAAAAAAGGCAGTGTTGCCTGGTCTCTCAGTCTGAGGTGGTTCCAGAGGTGGTAACTAGAAAAGATCTTGGAGGGTGGTCAGAGGCTGGAAGAAGGGGAGTCACTGGGTCTGTTCCATCCAAACACTGTGGAAGCAAGAGACAGATCTGAGACTGCCAAGGACACTGTGTCCATAGTGTGTTTTTAGCAGTCAGAATTTTACAGGCTTTTGGCTGTTCTCTAAACAGATATGCCATAGGGAAGAATACCTCATAGGTTCTCACTCATTTGTCATTCGATAACTACAAACTCTGCATCTCTCTAACATCCTACTTTGAAAATTCTCTCCCAGAATCAGTACCCTGATTCTGACAATCCAACAACCCCTGCTACCCGCAAGGGTCCTACCATCTGCTCACTGTCCCTTACTTTCCACATGTCCTCACTGTGATCCTTAACTTCCAGGATCAATCATTACAATCATTTCCTTGCCTATATCTTCAACCCCTATGTTTTAAGCACAGCCCAAATAAGCAGTTTGTTTTTGTTTGTTTTGTTGTGCACCTTTTCTTTGTCTCCATGAACATAGCTGGAGAAAAACACACAGTGATGGGAATTGGTGTCACTCTAAAGTCACGTTTGATAACATCAAGTAGACCCAGATATGTGGCTTGACAATCATCTTGTTTCCCCAGATCAGTGGTTGGCAAACCGCGGCCGAGAGCCACATGTGGCTCTTTGGCCCCTTGAGTGTTCTAACGCCACTTCTTCAAAATAGACTCGCCCAGGCCAAAAACCGACTTCTGCGCATGGGCCACGAAGTTTCAGTTGCACTGTACATGCGTGTCCGCACGTATTTTGTGGAAGAGCCACACTCTAGGGGCCAAAGAGCCGCATGTGGCTTGTGAGCCGCCATTTGCCGACCACTGCCCCAGATCATTCGCATCTCCTGCTCTCTAGGTGACAATTTCATCCATTCTCCTTCCTTCTCAGACCTCCACATCTCAGCCAATAAACTTCTTCCTATTTCACTGAAAAGACTGGAGGAAGGTTCAAGTTGCATTGCTCTGAAGCATGCCATCCATTCATTCATTTACTAACTTTTCACCTACTCTGTGCCAGGCACTGTTCCAGGCAT
The DNA here is from genome assembly GCF_951640355.1 of Cnephaeus nilssonii. NCBI lineage: Eukaryota > Metazoa > Chordata > Mammalia > Chiroptera > Vespertilionidae > Cnephaeus > Cnephaeus nilssonii. The sequence continues at coordinate 98,831,087 of NC_137073.1, forward strand.
TGGTAATCCAGGAGTGAACAAAGCTGAGGAGGTTGGTTTTCCCAGGTGGCTCCCAATTTAGCAGAGGAAAGGAGAGCACACATATAATTGAAAAAGTAAGCACATTTCAAAGTGAATTGATTGCAGACTGAGATAAGTCCTGTTAAGGCAATAACAAATAAATAATGGAGAAGTAAGCCAGGGGGCAGGAAGCCATCAGGGCACCAGAGAACACAGGGACAGGGACAGAGCTCAGGTAGGACATGGCATCAGCGATAAAGTAATAGTCTGAGCATCACAACCCCAATCTCCATGAAGAGCCATGGAGTCACGATGGGCTGGCATTGTTATGTGAAGGTGGCCAGAACCTGGGAGCCCACTGAATTGAGGTGTGGCTGAGCATGAACAACAGCTCTACGAAGAGACAGAGGATGTTTTAGAAAGAGGTGGTGTTATACAAATGAGCCAAAGGTGGCCTCTATGTATGGACCCCTTAATTTGTTTCTTCACAGCAGGCTGAGACCCGTTAGCTCAAAAGCCTGTCAGACCCAAACTCAACTTTTTACACATCCAGTTGTTGTAAGCACAGCCCAAATAAGCAGTTTGCTTTTGTTTGTTTTGTTGTGCTATTTAGAGCTCACATTGTTTACATACCCTGTGAAACTGCCCAACACCTGCTAGCCATATAAGATGAACCCCAAGCTTATAGAGACCCCAAGTCACTGCTGCTGCCTTCGGAAGCCCCCTGACCCAGAGACCCTGCTGTCCTGCTGAGTAACATCATCTAAATGAGAAGGCCCCTCTCTTATCTCCCTCTCCCCTGGAAGTTCCCTTGCCCTCTTCCTCTTCTGGATGGTGGCCCCAGTGCTGTAGCCTCTGGACTGTCTCATGCAGTGAGGGACTTTCTTGCATGTGAACTTGTCAAAGCATCACCCAAATACAGCTTGTGTGTGCTACTGCCACCTTGTGGTCATATCTTCTTCCTTGATCAGCCCAGAAATCCCTCCTTTTCTCTATGAAGGGGAAAACCAGCCACAGCTTGTCTGGTCCAGGAGTGGGAGAGGGCATCTTTCACCTGGGGGCAGACGGAGGGACCTTGAACCATAGAGATAAAGGAGTTTGTTCATACAAAACTATATGTATTGGAAGGGCTGGAGAATCTCTATTACAAAAAATCATTTTCCTCTTTTATTTTTTTTTTGAAAAACCTTGCTAATTATATAAAAATCTATAATCCAGGTATAGTTCAGAAGTGAATCTTAAGCTTTCTGATGTCATGGAATGAACCATTCCTATATCATTGAGTGCTCTAATTTTTGCCATAGGTGAAAAAGGTAGACAGCTTCCTACCTGTCTCAATAAGTGGATGTGGAATGTGTGAACATAGCTGCATTAGACTTCATTTATTGTAAACTTTGGGCCATTGCATTTTGTAAGATATAATTATTTACACTTTTAATATGATGGGATAAGAATAGTCAACTGCTGGGAGCAGAGTTGGTACAGCTTCTTGAAGTGGTTTTTGCACACAGGTTTCTGAGTCAGTAAATTGTGATTCTTGGTTCTTCCCGTCTGTCTCTCCAGTTTAGGGGGTAGCAGTTGGCCCTGTGACCTCCCTTCTCTCATGGATCTGAGAAGAATTGTTGATTTTTTCAGTTCGTTCAGTTTTTTCCTTGTTAGGACAGAACGATGACTTCTAAGCTCCTTACTTGCTGCCCTAGAAACCTCCAAATTTATTTTTAGATATTTTGGTAATGATATTTCAATTTTACTGGTTTCCTCTGTAATATTCTTTATTCTGTGCTATAATAAAAACACACAGCTATTATTCAGAATTTATAGATTTCACAAAAATGCCAAGGGGCTCCATTGTACAAAAAATGTTTAACAACTCCTGATTTAAAAGTATAGGACATGAAAAAGTATATGCTTTGTGCACAGAACTCATCCTCCACCTGTGCTGAGGGCCAGCTCAGAGCTGCTGTGGCCTGACCTTGGCTCCTCTTGAACAATACTTGGACCATTAATGAGCATGGGAAGGGAAATCAATGAAAGCATCAAAATAGGATAAAATCTGTTAAAGAAAATAATTGTCTAGAGACGCCTGATTTGTAAGCCATTCAAGAATGTTTTCCCAATGGAGAACAGAACACTGACTCTTCCAGTGCAGGCCACAGCGGTTATAATGCAGATTCTCACTTGATACTGTCTCAGACCCAGTGCATTGTTTCAAGCAATTAAAAATTCTCATTGTCAGATAGGCTTTTGGTTATGCTTCTATCCAGTCTCTTTTGTAACAGCTACTCCCAGCTCAGGAAGAAGTGAGTGTCATGCTGACTCCGATCTGGAGAGAGACACAAGAAGGAGAAATGCAGACAGGGCGTTCTCATGGTCCGAAAGCCAGGTGTTCTCTCTGTGATGGACAATGCCTGCTGCTCCGGTGGACGAGCCTGAAGGCACACCCCAGGCCATTCCTCCACCCAGGCTGCTGGCAGAAGCCAGGATGACCATGCTCTCCAGAAAGGCCAGAACAAATTAAATGTCCCACAGAGAAGGCTGTGGCCTGAGCCCATTTTTCAAAGTGAAAATTGAAGCTGTGCTTTTGGAGGATATGGCCACGGATCACTGAAAGAAGGTTTAGTTGGAAAGGAAAAAAAAAAGTAATAACAGGGCACACTCCATTTCTTGCTTCAGCTGCTCTATTTCCAAAAAGAATGATACAAGGCGGCAATCTAAGGAAATGGCTTAGTTCTCACCCAACCCCAGCTACTAGTATGTATGTTTCATAACACTGAGGTTTGTGTCTTTTGTAAAAACAAAAAGCCACTAAAAGATTCCATGATTTCTTTATTTAAGTTATTTTCTCATTAAAATAATTGGGGGAAGAGTTTTTGAGGGTTTTTAAATGGACAACTTAAATAATCTTCAATGATCTTTCAGCTCTTCTTTCTCATTTACCAGAGGGGTTATTAATCTTGGATTTCATGGCAAACAGCCAAACATTTCCAAGTGCTTCTCATATCTAGAAAATTCTCAATTCAGGATGAAAAGAATGTTCCATATATGAACCTGCATAAGCCGAAGAGAGAAGAGAAGAGCTGAGGAACTGACAATGCATGGTTTTTAAAAATTGCCCTTAGGATTTAGTTTCATGATTCAGGTGTGTAGGTTAAGCAGCTTTCATTAAGAAGGAAAAGACCAAGCAATTGCTCTGAACATGGAGTAACACTGGTTCATCTCTCTACTCCCCATCACGAACATTGTGTGGTTAATGAAGAGAAAATAGACATGGAGTTTTGTGTGCTTATAAGCTTTGTTTTAATTTTCCCTGCACAGGGGTATTCTAGCTAATGTTATTAGTTTGGGGAAAAAGACATATAAAATTAGTTATTTATGGAGGACATTTATTTTTAAAAAATACTTGTCAACAACCCAAGGCAGAATATAACTCATTGGTTAACCAGGTGGATTAAGAGCTGATGCTGGAGGAAGTTCCAAAGATAAGTAAATCATCAAGATATGGCTATGAAGTCTTTACTTAAATTTAAATTCCAAATTGATTATATACACTACATCTAAAGCAGTATCCTATATAATAAAAGCCTAATATGCTAAGTGTCCAGTCGTCCATTCAACCAATCAAAGCATAATATGCTAATGATATGCTAAGGCTGCTCAACCGCTCACTATGATGTGCACTGACCACTGGGGGGCAGACAGTTGACTGGTCAACCAGCCGCTATGATGTGCACTGACCACCAGGGGGCCAATGCTCTGACCAGTAGGCTAGCTTGCTGCTGGGGTCCAGCTGATCAGGACTGAGTGAGATGGGCTGGACACACCCTGGAGCCCTCCCGTGTCCCTCCCCGGCCCTGACTGTGCAGCAGTGGGGTCCCTTGGCCTGGCCTGTGCCCTTTCACAATTCGAGACCCTTCTGGGGATATTGGAGAACTGGTTTCAGCCCGATCCTGCAGGCCAGGCCGAGGGACCCCATTGTTGCACAAATTCGTGCACCAGGCCTCTAGTTCTTCTATAATAGAAAAATGTGTTGACTTTGTTAGAAAATTAGTCTAAGTATCACAAATTCCATTTAAGCATCTAAGAGTATACACTATCCAGAGAGGAATGGACTCATTGCCATGAAATTATCCAAGAACCAGAGTAGCAAGGATCTGACAACTTCTGGCACATAAGTAGGTCCAAATAGGGCATTCTAATTTTTTAGAGCATATAAAGTTACTTTTTACCGTCAACAATGGCAGAGACAAAGTCCAGATAAAGACTCTGGAAGCATTTAATCTATACAGCAGGCTTTTGAAAGCATACTACAGAGGATTGCTGGTCCCCTTGGCAGCACTGTTTTCTTTTTACACTTGTCCTCTATTTTCCATTCCTTTTTTTAATGCTAATATTCCTTCTTACCTTATTTCCTCCTTACCTAATTTTTAAATAATCTTTTTTTTATTGAAACAAACATAAATTCAGAAAATGTATACATATATTAACATGTGTCTCAATTAGTTTTATACATAAAATGAACACAACATGTAATCAAACCCATGTCAAAAACAGATCATTACCACCAGCAGCAAACCCTTTTGTGCCCCCTCCCAGTCACTGCCTTGTCTTCCAACAACATATATTAGGACCGCCTCCTCCCCCCACCCTCTCATCTCTGGCAGTCACCACACTGCTGTTTGTGTTCACAAGTTTCAGTTTTATATCCCACAAATGAGTGAAGTCATGTAGTTCTTAGCTTTTTCTGACTGACTTATTTCACTCAACGTCCATCCATGCTGTTGCAAATGGCACTATTTCATCCTTTCTTATGGCTGAGTAGTATTCCATTGTGTATATGTATCACATCTTCTTTAGCTAGTCCTCTATTGCAGGACACTTTGGTTGTTTCCATGTCTTGGCCTCCATGAAAAATGCTGCAATAAACATAGGGGTACATATAACTTTGCGAATACATGATTTTGAGGTTTTTGGGTGTATACCCAGAAGAGGGATTACTGGGTCGTATGGTAGCTCTATTCTTAAATCACAAAGAGAAAAGAAAAGTTTTATTTGGGTGTTTTCTCTGTGATGGACAATGCCTGCTGCTCCGGTGGACGAGCCTGAAGGCACACCCCAGGCCATTCCTCCACCCAGGCTGCTGGCAGAAGCCAGGATGACCATGCTCTCCAGAAAGGCCAGAACAAATTAAATGTCCCGCAGAGAAGGACATTACAAAAAGTATTACGTATCTATTTCTAAATGTATTACATATCTATTTCTAAATGTTTGAAGAATCACCAGACTGCTTTTCATAATGGTTGTACCAGTCTACATTCCCACCAGCAGTTAATAAGTGTTCTCTTTTTTCCACAACCTCTCCAACATTTGTTATTGCTTGTATTGTTGATAATGGCTACTCTAACAGTTGTGAGGTAGTATCTTATTATAGTTTTGATTTGCATTTCCCTAATTGCCCCTGAGGTTGAACATCTTTTCATATACTGTTGGCTATTCATATGTCTTCCTGGGAGAGGTGCATGTTCAGATCCTCAGCCCACTTTTTGATTGGGTTGTTTGTTTGTTTGGTGTTGAGTTTTATGAGTTCTTTATATATTTTGGAAATTAAATCTTTGTTGGAGCTACTGTTTGCAAATATCATCTTCCATCTGGGTGGATGCCTCTTTGTTTTGTTGTCAGTTTCTTTTTCTGTGCAGAAGCCTTTTAGTTTGATATAGTCCCACTCATTTATTTTTGCCTTTACTTTCCTTGCCTTTGGGGTCAAATTCATAAAATGTTTTCTACAACTATAAGTTTGGTACCTATGTTTTCTTCTGTGTAAGTTATTGTTTCAGGTCTTATATTTAGGTCTTTGATCCATTTTGAATTAATTTTTGTACATGGGGATAAACAAAGTGTCTCATGTACAAAAAATAATTCAAAATGTTTTGTTCCCACCAGCAGTGCACGAGGGTTCCTTTTTCTCCGCATCCTCGCCAACACTTGTCGTCTGTTGATTTGTTGATGATAGCCATTCTGACAGGTGTGAGATGGTACCGCATTGTTGTTTTGATTTGCATCTCTCGGATAATTAGTGACGTTGAGCATCAAAATGTTTTGTAATCTTTAAAAATCTCTCTAACATTGGGCTTTATTCATAGTAAATGCTCAGGGTTTTTTGTTTTTTTTAATCCACAATGGAGAGTTGTTGTTGTTTTTGTTTTGTTTGTTTTTGTTTTTAGAGAGAAAGTGAGAGAGAGAGAGAGAGAGAGAGAGAGAGAGAGAGACATCAATCGGTTGCCTCCCATACACACCCAACCAAGAATCAAACTCGAACCTTAATATATGCTCTGACTGGGAATTGAACCCACTAGCTTTTGGTGTACAGGATGACACTACAGCCTACTGAACCACCCAGCCAGGGCAAATGCTCAATTTTTACTGAATAATTGCTAGTCACTCTAGTCCTTATGTTAGCTAAGGGAAGAACATGCTCATGTGCAATTGGCAGGGACATTTTCTTGGCAGCAATTAAGAATAGAATGGACAGCTGGTTTGGCTCAGTGGATAGAGCATCAGCCTATGACCAAAGGGTCTCAGGTTCAATTCCGGTCAAGGGCATGTACCTTGGTTGCAGGCTCTTCCCCGGCCCAGGCCCAGGTCAGGGAGGCAACCAATTGATGTTTCTCTCTATCTTTCCCTCTCTCTTCCACTCTTCCTAAAAATCAAGGGAAAAATATCCTCTGGTGAGGATTAACAAAAAAACAACAAACAAAAAAATAATAGAATAGATATTTTTCTGTTTATAGTCTTAGAGAGACTCAAAGAAATAGACTAGGAACATCATGACAGTGTCTTTCAGTTCCGTGGCTTTTGTATGTGACAAAAATAACAGGCAAATTATTATTTGGCCTACCCAATACAAAGCAATTCATTTGACTTTTTTTAAAAAACACAGCATTGACTAAAGTACCCAATTGTTTTGTCTTTGTGTAGACAGAGCCTCGGATTCTATTGATGAAACCATATTTCATGCTCGTTCTCTGGAACAGCTGTAGTTCCCTGATTTGAAATAACTTAATGAGGTATTGATTTTGTGGCTCAGCATGCTCTGAAACAACTACCAAATCATGGAAGGCAACATCGTAAGGAGAGGGCAGAAGGAAAGGGGCATTTCTAATGAATATGACAGATGAGTTTCTGTCAACTTGATGATTTGACTTGGATGCTTTGGAATTAGAGGAATGTATTATTTAATTGGAGATGAAAAATAGGAGTTCACTTTGCACACTTAGAATTCGGAATTGAAACTGAAACACATGCAACTTCAGAAAACATAAAAGTTTAAAAAAAAAAAAACTAACTCAGAGATGAATTATAGTGGTAAGTTATTTTCCAAGTCAATGTTTAATTGTTTAAACTAGAAGAGATGGACAAAACCTTGGAGTGGAAATACGACTCCAGGGAAAGGAAATAAAGGAACTGTTCCTTTTGCCTCTTTCCTAAATACTCCTTGGTGGCTCTTAATGAGCTGCATTATTGTGTTTTGGTCCTGGAGTTGGAAGGAGCTTTGCCATAAATTAGCAAGATGGAAGGAATTTAAAGGAGGGTACTGCATAGGCAGGCATACTGGAAACCTATTCCCTATATTGCATTTAGCAAGATTCTAATTCCATCCATAAAAGGTTGGCATCTTGAGGGCTATCTTTAAGTTCTCCAACTTTGCAAAGAACTTTCTAGAATCTTGGGTCAACAACTATGCTAATCAGGTAAATTTACACTGACCAGGCAGGTTGCCCTAAGCCACTTTCCCACTTTCTTCCCAATCACCCCATGTTATTTCATTAAAAAAAAAACACACACACACACACAACACAACCATTGACTGTCTGAATACAATAAATTTGGTGTTCCCTATGAACATAGAGTGCTACCATTAAGCAGATTAGGACCGGAAAGGATGGCACAGTTTATCACAAGGGGAAATGGTCCTGGAGCAAAGCAGTGGAAGTTAGAGGGTCAGAAGGAAGAATTTGCATGAATTGCATATGGAGAGATCTCCTTGGTCAAGAAAACCACTGGGAAGCAAGAAAGCAAGCTCCCAGTGTACAGGAGGAGTCCTCTTAGGGCTGGTCAACTTTCAGATGCTTTCTTGAACTTAAATTTGATTTGTCTTTTTAGTTTCAAGCAGATTCCTTTGAGGCAGTGGTTCTCAACATTGGACTAGGGTGGTTTTGCCTCTCAGGGGACATTTGGTGATGTCTGGAGATATTTTGGTTGTCACAACTGGGGAGTGAGGAGGTGCTACTGGCATCTAGTGAACAGAGTCCAGGGATACTGCTTAATATGCTAGAATGCACAGGACAGTCCCCAGTCCCCCCACAACAAAGATTGATCTAGCCCCAAATGTCCAGAGTGACAAAGTTGAGAAATTCTGGAAGGAAGAACCAATTTCTATGGTCATAGAAGAAAGAAAAACTGATAAAAATTAGGAAATCCTTAAGTTCTGCTGACTAAAGGAGAGAAAGAAATACCAGCCAGGAGAGGCAACGATGTGACAAGATACTTTAATACTCTTGTCAGGTGTATGGAGTTACCCGACAGTGATGTCTGGACTGCTTGGCTTAGAATTGCTTTGGCTACTTGCCCAGAGCCTCAGGGTTGTAACTGATTTGCTTATAATGATATGTTTACATGGAATATATAGTTATAATAAATACAAACAATGGTGGGTAGTTTATTTTTTTAAGCATCAGCTGGGCCCTGGAACTGTGTTTAATATATTTTTTAAAGCTATTCACACTTGGTTTCTTTTTGTTTTAAAAACAGCAACCTATCCTCATGAGGATAGTTTAATTGTTTGAGAAACAAAAGGAACTTCTTTTGGGTGCCTGCTTTTCCACATGTAGAGTAAGTTAGTACAGAGGAAATACAGCTTTGAGACGGAAAGATGTTCAGGGTTCCTTAGCATGGAAAAATGGGTCTTATGCACTTAAAATAGTACCAATCCTAAGGAGCTTAAAGGGATTTATATGCCACAAATTCAACAATGTTATTCCAGGTCTATTTCCTCAAGTTTAATATGAGAAGTTGACTCTGATGAGCTCTAAAGGCCCTCCCCTACTAAGAGTTGAGGATTCTGTCCTCTGCCAGCCAGTAAGAAGTGACAGGGGGTCATGCAGTCATCTGAGCATGCTGTAGGATTTGTAACCATTTATTTCAGAGCTTTAGGAAGCTGCTAAAATTGGATGCCCAACGTTTTGAATATGTGCATTTTCCTGGAGTGACTTTCCATATCTACATGATGATCTAAATAGACTCTGACCCTAAAAAAGTGAAGATCTCCTGCAGTAGGGCATGATGCTAATAAATTCAGGATTATAAGCTTCCATTTTCCATAGCTATTAAGAGAGAAAACTCTATCCTGTAACCCTAGACCTTACAACCGACCCCGGGGAACTACATGCAAATGTGTGCCATTAGTCACAGAGGTGCAAAGAAAAGCAGCACATTCAGGTCAGGACCCCGCATCACCTTTACTTAACATGGTAGTCACCCATAAAGAAGAGTTGTTATGAAGCCTCATCATCGAGACCTACATGTGTGAGTTTGGAGGACCAATAAATGAATCATATCTCCATCCAGATTTTGAAGCCAGTGGAGTGACAAGTCAGAGAAGGCAAACAGATGGGGAGTAAAAAAAATTGGCTTTATTATTGATTAAGCTGGTAGAAAAATATGGCTTTAAATGTGAGCCAAATAGGCTTAGTAATACTCCCCCTGATTTCAAAAGGTTTACTCTCGCTGTCTCTGCAACCTCCAGACAATCATAGGGGAGTTCCTTCCAGCTGAATAGGATGTCTGGTCTGTAGAAAGCCATCACATCTCTGAAGGGACTGAACCTGGCATTGCTCAGCTCTGTCTCCTGAACACCAGTCTGATAGGTCTCTCCCCATCAGAGCAATGAATGAAGGGTGGAGAGCACGTTTCCCTATTGGGGAGCACACGAGACTTGGGATAGAGGAGGAAAGACACTAGTATAAACAGAGGTCCACCAGACAAATTGGGACATTGGGCCATACAGAAAAGAACCCTGAAGCCCTTCGTGAATACTCAGCCTCCCCCCGAAGACCTTTGACATTTCCCAAAGGTTACGTACAGTTATTATTTCAGAAGAGTGACAATGTTTGAAAGAAAGTCAGAGACCTTTTTGTAGAATGCACTTCCATTCACCCTCAAAAGTGTCCTGGTTTGGATACTAAATTACATAGTCATTTCACTTTTATTATTTAGTTTTTTCCTTTTTTAAAAAAGAATGGATTTATTGTTACTTGTAAATTAAAACCCTATCTAATAATCCTATCTAATAATAGACAAATATGCAAATTGACCGCACCTTCGCTATGCCCAAGCCACGCCCACCAACCAATCAGGACGAATATGCAAATTACCCCAACAAAGATGGCGGCTAATTTGCATATCAAGACAGCATAGAAAGAAGCCAAGAGCTGCAGAAGGGAGCAAAGCTGCGGAGAAGCAAGCAAGCCAGGGGGAGGAGAAGGGAGGAGTGGAGGCGGGGCCGGGGGAGAAGGAAGTTGAGCAGGCGGGGCCGGGAGAGAAGGGAGGAGCGGAGGCGGGGCCAGGGGAGAAGGAAGGAGAGCGGGCTGGCGGAGAAGGCAGGTGGAGAAGGCAGGGCGGGGGAGAAGGGAGGAGCGGAGGCGGGACCGGGGGAGAAGGAAGGAGAGCGGGCTGGCAGGGCCAGGGGAGAAAAGCAGGGGGGCTGGCGGAGAACGTGGGGCGGGGGACAAGGGAGGAGTGGAGGCGGGGCGGGGTAGAGTGCAGTAGGAAACCCTATTGCAGGATTTTTCCTGCAATGGGAATGCTAGTTAGTTTTATAAAAGGCTATGGCATGATTTCTGCCTTCACCGAGAACCAATAATGCAAAGCAGGTGTTGATATGGTGCTTTTCACATTACCAAATACTTTAATAAATTTAAGGGATTGCCCATGGTCAAGGTTCAATGTGCTTTGAGGTGATGAATAAATAGGTGAAGCTGAAGTGATAGGTATAGCAGGCATTAGTATATTAATTACACATAAATCATCTCATACTTGTGTAATTTTGTCCCTACTTATCCTAGTGACTCTATTGTGTGGAACTTCTTTTTTATCTTCTTCTAGGTGGCCAACTTGAAATTGTGTTGGTCTTTCAAAATGTCAGAATTTCTCCCCAACTTCTAATTCATGCTTTCTTTAATCTCTAATTAGAACTCTTTGTTTTATTTTTCCAGCCTCCATCAAGAGGAATTATTCATGAAGACAAAACTAGTAGGTGAGTGAACATCACTGGTCTCAAAACAAACTTCTGTAGGTCCTTGCTTCCCAGTTTCTTCTGTCTGACATGGATAGCCCTCCAGTCAGATCTTCCCTACTATATTGTGAAACCCAGCCTGTCATATTCCATTTATTAATGGCTGTGTCACAGAAGAGGAGAAAAACCTAGATAAATTAAGATGGATTGCTTCTCTCTTTTTCTTCCCTTTGAACTTGCTATTTAGGGAGAAGGATTGGTGTGGCATTGGCAGTATCTGAATTCACATGAATGGTTGTTCTCAGGACTGATTGCCAACCCATGGGCCCCTAGTATTGTGGTACTGATGGTTAAACTAGAAAATTATTGCTAGCCAGCATGACTCAGTGGTTGAGCATCAACCTATGAACCAGCAGGTCACGGGTTCGATTCCCAGTCAGGCACATTCCCAGGTTGCAGGCTTGATCCCCAGTGTGGGACTTGCAGGAGGCAATTGATCAATGATTCTCTCTTATTATTGATGTTTCTATCTTTCTTTTTCTCTCCATTCCTTTCTGAAATCAATAAAAATATATTAAAGAAAAAAAAAGAAAATTATTTCTGAACCAGTTGATAAATAGCTACTGTTCCCAATAATCTATCCAAGTTGTCCTGTCCCCAGTTTCATTTACTCTCCCATCAGATACCATTGGATGTCCCCAGAGCTGGCAAATAAGGGTCAACACATAGCAAAGCAAGGGGTGACGGGGACCTGGCTCCTGCCCATTTTGATTAGCTGGTGCCTGTGCCACAGGAGTTGTTGAATTTACTGCTAGTTGTTCTCCAGTATCTCCTCTTAAAGATGCTTAACCATGAATTTGAAATGACTTTCCACAATTTAAGAAATAGAAATAAAAACTAGTAGTTTGGAATTGAACTTAACTCTTTCCCAGTTGTGTGTGTACCTGCATAGCAATGGCCCTGATTCATTTTTATCTTTTAGGATGTCTGCAATTAACATTGCTGCTCAACAATTTGGCCAACAGTTTTGTTTTCATAAAAGATACCCTTCTGAGGTATATTTTTCAAACAAAACCATGGACTTTCACCTAGTACCTATCTGACAGATGGTCATCTAGTTTAGATAACCTTGGTAATGGAGAATTCACTATCCCTGGAAGTCATTTCCCCTCTGAAGTAAGTTATACAGGACGACTTACACTCATTTCACAGAAATGTGTTTGTTTTTTTAATCACAAAGAGTCATATCTGATAGTCAGTAACAGGATTAGTGTCTCTCTGGGTAGAAATGTTTCTCTGGATGATCTTCTTTTAGCCATTCTCTCCATATGCAGATACATGAACACTTCATAACAATTGAGAAATGTCACAAACCTAAAGACATAACATGCTCCTGACTCCTGTCTTTTGGCTCAGAAATATGCTTTGTACATAGTTTGATAGTTGGTCATTAGACAATCAGTAATTTCTATCAGATGAATGAATGAATGAATGAATGACCCCAGGCAGAAATTATTTTTAGCCTTTATAGAAAATCCCCAAAGATAGAAATTTTATAACTTCTGATTGGCCTATTTTCATATTTTATCATAGCAAGATCAAGAATTTTCCCTTATGCCCAACTGAAATCTCTTCACCTTTCATTTAAGCTAATTTCTTTTTCTTCTTCAATACTCTAGGTGTATTTCCTTTGTCTGGCTCCATTCCCAAATCATCTTTCATGTAGACAGGGCAGAGGCAGGAGAAAGAAAGGTCAAACATGTATTATAGAAGTGTGGCATTCTAGAGAACTTTATTACCAAATTTATGTCCCCATATAGTAAGCATTCATTTTAGGGAGCATTTGTCTTTATCATTCTAGATATCTGATTATGTTAAAAAAGTTAAAAATGCTATTCGCTTTGCTATATCAAGTTGGGCCAAGTCTTTTTATATAGCAGGCCATATTTGAACTTTGGATATTTAGAGAAAAAGAAAAGGCTGTCACTTTAAAAATGTAGGTGACTGCAATTTTTTTCAAATGTTCTAGGAAAAACAATCTGTTACAATCTATGCTCAAATATAAAAGTAAAAATTATATATTTTGCCTCTTGAGTCCGACTTTCTGACTTTTATTTAGGCCAAAGTATAATCAGGAAAGTACACATGAAACTCCCAGTTCTAGGACTTGTAGTTCTTATTATATACAGAAATGTATCAATGGAATCTTCAATGGCAAAACTCATGGTTTTATTTGCCTTTCAGTGTCTCTGACTTTTGAAAGGATCCTATGACTAAAAGGAACTTTGTAGAGCCTATAGTTCTACCCTCTTCCTCTGCAGAAGGGGAAACTGTTGCTCATGCATTGACCATAAACAAATATGCTTCCTGAAAGGATTGAGCATTGAGGAGCAGCATAGAACAATATTTTCCTCTTTAGATAAATTTAGATCAGATTAATCTCCTGTCACCTCACCACCATGGCCTCCATCAGTTAGAAATATGTAGAAAGGAGGAGTACAATGCATCCATCCAATGTTCCTGGTTTGGTTGAGGTGTCTCTTAAGACCTTTAACCATTTTTAAATGACTTCTCTGATTATGGAATCACCTCTTGATCTCTGAGCAGGCTTGCCTAGTAGGAGGCAGTTCTCTGAGCAAAGAACAGATGTAGTACATTTCCTGATATGAAGTAAATAATCACCATTCCGATGTGTAAATATTTCCTATGAGTTTGATTATTTTGAGCTCTGTGTGTTTGATTATTTTGGCCTTGAGTTTCCTACATGGATTCTTTTAAATATGAATTTACTGAGTGCCTACCCTTCATTTATTTATTCAACAAAAATGTATTTAGTGTCTGCTATTATCAGAACTGGTCTAGGTGCAAGGGATATAGTAACAATAAAAGCAATTCCTACACTCATGGAGCTTTTGATCTCATTATAGACAAGATGGAATCTGTCCTTGCCTCTCTGAGCTTAGAGCTTAGCAGGAAAGCAAGATTTAAATTAATTGCTATAATTAGTATGATGAATATTTATTATAGGGACAACAGGAGGCATAGGGAATTAAGGGAGTAGAAAATGGATTGGACTGAGTCCTGAGGTCAAGGAAGGCTTCTTGAGAAATAGAGAGAGACATTTAAGCTGATATCTAAAGATTGAGTAGGAGTTCAGTGAACTGAAGGGTTGGGTGAGAGAATGCTTCACCAAAAGGAAAACCATTGAGGGAATAAACAGCACATTTGAAAAACTGGAATAAGTTTGGTATGATGAGCAGAAAATGCATGATGGGGAAGAGTTTTGAAATGATGCTCTATTGTTGAGGGCTTCGCAAACCACTGTAAGGAGACTGTACTATATTTGAAGGGCAATGGGGAGCCATTGAGGGTTTTAAGGCCTATTCGCATTTATGCTAAGCGTTATTTTTGGAGTAATATGGCTAAAATAATGGAAGGAAAGAAGACTAGATTAAAGGAGTTACAAGACAGTATACATGGTATATATAATCCAGGTAGGAAATGGTGGCTATCAGAACCAGAGTAGTGGCAGAGAGAATGGAGTGAAATAAATAGATTTGAATAACATTTGAAAAGTAGAATGATTAGAACAATTCAGTGAATGAAAAGAACAATTTAGTGAATAATCATATGCACATGAGAAGGATAACTCCAGGGTAACTTCTAGAATTTTGGTTTCTGGATTCACTCAACTACAAGTCTGAAGTCCAGACCTGGGACTGTGTAATTTCCCATCCCTCTGTTTCTTCCTTTATTTAAGGGCCTCCCTGTACATCTAGATAGCCAGATAGCAGGTGTCTCTTACAGGTCTCTTGGCTTAGACTTGTCACAGGTTCCAGTGAGACCTTTTGTTAATAAAGCTACAAAATTTCTAGATAATTTTAAAGGGTTGCCGACCTTCCTTTGCATTCTATTTAACAGTGAATTTTGCTAAACTGAACATCTAAGAATGGCTATGTCAGAATTATCTATGGCTCTGACTACTTCATGCTACCAATTGGTCATCGCTCAACTGTTTCAACTCAAACAACAGGTTAAAAATTCTGTTTTTCTTTTCTGAATTGACTGTTGTTTGAAGCAGAATTGCATATCATCCATTGCTTTCATACTGTGAAAGCTCAATATATCTACTCCCACACTAGGTCAGAAGGGGACAATTTGGATGAATATTTTATTATTTTAAAAATGCCTCCAAGATACTCTCTGATTCATTCTCATAAAAATTTGGGGCAACAGGAAGGAAGCAGGTAAACACATAGTTTTTTCTTAATGGCGAATGTAGTGCTGTTTGGTCGAAGATGAAAAATGAAGAAATTATTCATGTGGAATCTAATTTAAGATCATCATTTTTTATGACATTTATGACTTGCTTCTGGTAGGAATTCTGTTTGTTGTAGCAGCATGAAGAATATTCTACTCCTTGCATTTGAAGGTGACACCACTGTCCCTCCATTAGAGGCACATGTGCTGTGAGATGTCTTTCTAATGTAAAGGACAGAGTTTCATTAAGCCATTGGCACTTTCTCTTAACAATGTGATGTTTGACACACATTTCTGATGCCTGACTTGATAGGTATTACAGCCATCACCACAAGCAGAGAAAAACAAATTGCCTGCCTGGGGACTTGAACTTTTGCCACTGGCCTCATTAGTACGATGTGCTAACCAACTAGGGTAGCCATGGGCATGTAATTATAAAACAGCATGACTCAAACCTGGTCTAGGGCCCTCAAATTTAACCTTTGAATAAATCCATTAGCCTTGACATATCTCCATGGAAGAATGTGGCCTCTCTCTAGAAGCATATACTGCAACATGGTTTGTTATTATCTTTTGTAGAAATTTGTTTTTCAAATTTAATAAAAATAGAAATATTGATCTTGAAATAAAATTTAGTGTTTCTATAGTACTAGGTATTTATTTCTGATTGGTATTTATAAATATGTTATTCATTGGTGACAATTTCTTTCAATAACTTCTTTTAAATAATAAGAGCATGCTTAAACCACGTCTAAATTTGTATTTATTCACATGTGGGAAGAAATAACATTTTAGAATTAGATCACAAATGTCAGAACACTACTCATAGTGGAAGTTTCATAGAAATGTTAGAGCATACAAAGAGATCCATGAAGGCATGATATAAAACAAAAAAGCAGATTCTTTGTAGTCAACATATTCTTGCAAACTACTTTGAAAATGAAGCTTTTAATGACATTGTAGTTATTATTGATTTAAAACTGGCTGAGATTATATGAATATAAAACCATTAAAGGAAGTGAAAATGGAAATGAATGTTATATTTATGAACTATATCAGTTTGCTTGGCTGATATAACAAAATAGATATAGAATGGGTAGTGGAAACAATGGACATAACTGCTCACAGTTTTGGAGTGTGGAGAATCCAACATCAAGGTTGGACCTGCAGATTCAGTTCCTAGTGAGGAAAGCTTAATTACATGGTTTTTAATGTATCAAAAATTAAAATAATAGTTAAATGATTGCAATGTGTTTTTTCCCCCTGAGGTTCAGTTTTCTAAGATCTGTGTTCATGATCTATAAAATTAGGAAATAAATCAAAATGGTTTTTTATAAAAGAGTTTAAGAGGCTTTCAATAAAAGATGACCAATTTCTATTTTTGGGTAAATGCTTACTAGGAATAACAACTTGTAATAACTACTAAAAATTGCATCTCTGTTTTTAATTCACTGTTACTTCTACATACATAAATATAATTTAATCTTCACATTATATTTTTGTGACACAAATATAATTATTTAAGTATTATGACTAAAGATCAGAATGGTTGAGTGGCTTCCCCGAGGACACACAGGATAACATAGTAGTGACGTAGTGTCCCTAACCTGGTTCAGCCCCTTCTACTGAATGTGTCTTGAACTCCAGTTAAACACTCTCTAAAGAACTGTCTAAATTATTATTGTTTAAATATAATTTTGCTGCATCTGATATTTCTAAAAAGAAGTGGGTTGTCAGGGAAGATTTCTTAAGAGTCTCCACTCAACTATTTTCAGTTTCCCCACTATTATCTCCTATCTTTGATAGGAATGCCTGGAGACTCTATCACCTTTCTCTCTTCTACCAAGAAGTAGAAGAATTTTCTCCAAAATATGTGTCATCTGAGAATATCCTTGAAAAAGAAAATAATAAGAGAATGAAATATATATATATATATATATATATATATATATATATATATATATTTAAACCTTTTTAAAGACTGTGAAAATGTTTATTTTTCTTGTGGGAGCATGATACCTCTACCATATTCAGCCCAGTTAACCAAGCAGACTTGGGAAAATATGCCAAAATCTATGCTATAAAATCCAAGTTATACATGCTTACTAGCTTCTGACTGGTTCTTTCAAAGAATTCTGCCTTACCAACATCCTTGGGATTGGTTTATATGCTTTACTGTCTTGTGATTGATTCTCTGCAAGCTGTCTGCCTTAGCAATATCCATACATTTTAAAGTTCACTTTTCTCATGTGTGGCCTTCATTCCCCACCCAGTTGGGTTGTCTTAGTAATTTCCACCTGCTGGGTTCTCCAGTTCTATTTTTCCTCCCCCTGGACCCACCCCTATCTACCTAGCTTTCTTCTGTCTCCTCAATAGGTGCTCCATTAATATCTGCTGGATGGACTGGAAGAGAGCAGTAGGATTAGAACAATTTTCCAGGCCAGCTCCAAGCCAGTTCCCATACCTGACTCTATCAGCACCTAGAGAACTTACTGATTCCCAAAACTGTGACACTTGCTCCTGGGCCAGAAAGTTGTAATGCATGATATCTCATCTTTCTGGAAGTTTTCTTAAAAATTCATTTTTGAATTCATGTGAAGAGATCAGAACTAGTAATCAGGATTGATGTTAGCCATCAGATGCACACACATCCTTACTGTCATAAAAGAACCTTATTAGTATTTGAGAATAGCAAGTCTCCATATATTGCTCCTATTAAGACTTCAACACAAAGCTCTCCCAGGATGTTTTAATGATCAGTGAATGACTTAATGAATTTTGAGCTGCAAGCTATTAACCCTGACTCTGACCTCTATTAGCCATGAATTAAGGCAGGGATGTAGGCTGCTAAGAAGGGATCAGAGTAAATATGGAGAGTAATTAAGCTTCAGTGGGCCACTAGATTTTTGCATTTCCCATTGTAGTGACCTGTGTAATTGCCAAAGAGAGTTGATCACTCTGAAGCTTAAAACAAAGGATTTCTTATGCTTTGATTCTGGATTTATATGCAGATGAAATGGCGTGCATTTTTGCTTACTTTGAAGAGAGAAGTGGGAGAAGAGGCTTCAGTAGAAGTAAAACTGATGATACGGAAAAGTAACTACCATGCATTCTACTATGTAATAGTTACCTAGGGGAAATATCTTGGTATCATGTTTTCACCAAAATAGACTTCTATAATTGGCCAAGTGCAAACATAGAGGTTTTCAACTTCCTCGAGAATCAGACAGAGCACATTTCTTCTAATCATCAGGATGTCTGGTTAGGCAACGTGGTGTTCAACTCTGATTGATCAAATTCAGTGTTCTTTGGATATTTATGAATCATGAGGAATTCTGGAGGTCAGCTAGTTCAACATATTTGCCTTATAAGATTTTACATTTGTTTTCTAATTTGTAGCTTTTGAACAAAACAAAAATCATTCCTGTAGGTGACGATTTGAAGGCTATTTTTCCCATTATGACCTAAATTGGGTCAAATATATTTCCTTGTTTTTAATCAGGTTTTTCAGAATAGGACTTTAAAATTCTGGAGACTTTTGATCCCACTTTTCATTAGGAAGGAAGGAAGGGAGGAAGGAAGGAAGGAAGGAAGGAAGGAAGGAAGGAAGGAAGGGAGGGAGGGAGGGAGGGAGGGAGGGAGGGAGGGAGGGAAGAAGGGAGGAAGGAAAGAAGATAGAAAAGGGGGGAAAAATAGACCCTTTTGTAAAATTAAGTTCTTCTTTTAAAGGACAACATAGAAGCATACAGGTTCCCCTGGACTACAAGATATGAAAACTCATGTGAGGGGTTGACTTAGTGATCTGGGGAGTCCCTAGGCAGGAATAGGGGCTCCATGATCTGCTGGTCAATTCATAGAACTTATAACAACACCCAGCTCTTGGATTTCAGTTCCAATATGCATCCCATATAAAAGTAAATGGTAAGTGGCACAGTTCTTTGATAGGAATGCCTAGAGACTCTATCTCCTTTCTCTCTTCTACCAGGAAATAGGATTTCCTCCAAAATATGTGTCATCTGAGAATGTCCTTGAAAAAGCAAATAATAAGAGGAATGAAATGTATATTGATATATACTTATTGTATGTCTATGTGAACAAATACACACACATAAATATTTAAACCTTTTCGAAGATGGTGAAAATGTTTATTTTTCTTGTGGAAGCCTGATCACTCTATCATATTCAGCCCAATTAAGCCAAGCAGACTTGGAAAAATATGCTATAAAACCCAAGATATTTGAAACCTGAAAAAAGTACTCTGTGCTTAATAGTGAGTGAGGAAATATTGACTTATTTTGTTGCTGTGGGTGTTCTTGATTTTGGAGAATTTATTCAACAATGCTAAAATATTACATATCTTAGAAATTTGAAAGTCTCTGACTCAAAAAACTGAAGTGTCCCCACTGATTTGTTTCTCCTCAAAATGAAATATTTCAAACAATTAGAAAAGTATAGCTTGTAATATAATAAACACTCAGCAATCAATTTGTTAAGTTGTGGGGTTTTTTACCCAAATTTTCTCAAATTTTCCTTTCCTTTTCTCCCCTAAGAAATAAAATCTGATGTCTGTGGTAGCTTGTACATGCCTCCTCAAGCCCATGATCCTTTTCCCCTCTCTGTTAAGTACTCTTCTAAATTTGCTGTTTATCCTTCCCATGGTTGTTTTTATACTTTCATTAATATGTATGTATCCATAAACAATTTATAGTTGCTGTGCAGATTTTTAAAACTTTACATAAATATCATTCTACTACATATATCCACCTGTTGTTAAAAATTATGTTTTTAGGATTCATCCATGTCGATACACGTAGCTTTGGTTGCTGTAGTATTATTGTACACATCATTCCTTGTAAATATCTCCCTGTGTTTACAACTGAGAGTTTTGTAGGATTGCTGCCCAGAAGTAGGTCCATGTATCTTCAATTTTAACAGAAATTAACCTATTATTCTCTGAGGTAGTTATGCCAATAACGGGAATTTTCCATTAAATGGCATATTTCTTATGAACTTGCTTTTTTCCCCCCACAAAAATATCACTTAGTCTGACCACTCACTTCAAATTCCATTGTTCTTTCTGAGTGATCTCTGATGTTGTCCAGAAAGCTCCTCCATATTTAGAGGTTAAAGTTCTATGGCACACTGAGCAGTTTCTAAAGGATTTGACATAGGGTCTGAAAGCAATATCATGAAAGGAGCCCTCCAAATATTTTAAGCAATAGTATAGTATCATCACTAAAATAAGTACTTTATATATCGTCCAGAGCTTACAACTCTGCAGAGCTATTTCTCGTATTGATGTGTAAAAATATTGCTCAATCTAAAAACATGACTTAATAGATACGTTAGTAGCAAAAACTGCAAAAAGACAAAAAGCTTAGAAGAGAAACGAGATTAAATGTATTGTAAAATCAATTTAATCAGCATCACCTGTGGATTCTTCTTTCTACCCCAAGGATCATAAACCTGAAAAGTCTTTGAAAAGGATTCCTGCTGCCCCAATTAGAGCCGGGCTTATGGGGAACATTTTTGGGAGGGTTGTCAAAGCAATATATTCATCATGCAGGTCAGTCTGCATTGCCTCCGAGACCCTCCCCCCAGCCCCTCGGTTGCCCATCTACCAATACTTGGCAACTTCTATTATATTGTTTTACTTCAATCAAAATATATCTTGCCCAGCTGGCGTGGCTCAGTGGTTGAGCATCGACCCCAATTTTCCACTCCCACTCTCTGACCATATCAGCTTTCTCTTCTTTTAATTTTTCCCTTCATCCTCAAAGTGAAATATATAAGACATACTAAGATGGGGAGAATATGTCCACGTTCATGTTTGGACAACGCTGGGGAAGAATAGGGGCTTTTTCCTTCACCCCAATTTTTGCCCCCATACTGAGCTGAAACATCCTTCATCTCATACCCTTTAAATTGTTCAGCCTTATTTTCCCCAAAGCCGTTTTGGGTTTATCAATGGCTGATGCTCTCCAGGTCTCTCTCACTACCTACAAGAGTACCTTCTATTTCTTTTTATGCCTGTGGCAGTGGGGAGATAACCTGGTTAGATAGCTGATAAAAAAAATCAGAATAATTTGTCCATAACATTAAAATCCCATTAGTGAACAATGTTGTTTTGGTAAGAAGTGCCACTTGAATTCAAGGCAACATAGTCCAGATGTGAACATACAACTGTTGCCATTTCCTAATCCAGGAAGTGAGATTCAGAAGGTCATTTGGTATAAAAGAGCTTTATCAATACCAAGCTTAATACATGGCTGTGGCTGTGTTTTTCTCCTATTCTAAAGCACAAATGGATTTTGTAAAAAATGCTCAGGTAGATGAAGGTTAACATTTTTTCAGAACTTTAATGAAATTCCTGAACTTGCTTTTCTCAGTAGAATAAGAGGTCTCAACCTCAATGGAAGAGCCATTTAGAAAAATATATGCAGGCTTCCTAGCTCTGCAAACACTAATGGGAAGAAATGGGGTAAATTAATGGATTTATCTTCATGTACCCAAGTGGCTGAACCAATGTTGCTCAACTTTTATGTCACTAATATAATGTGTGTTAGAGTAGGGGAATGACTTTAAATGGCTCCCTGAATTTTGCTTTATATGGACAGCTTAAGGGTATGAGAAATTTTGCACTCATAGACTCTAGAAGTAGTTGGGTTCATTCAAAATACATTTATTAACTGCTGACAACATGTCTAGCATCATGGGTGACTCTCAGAAAATAATTCTGAAGCCCTAGTCCACTTTTCCAGTAAGCTTATTACTAAGTGTATTAGTTTCCTAGGGCTACAGGACAAACTGGATGGTTACAACAATATAAATTTATTTTTTTACGGTTCAGGAGGTCAGAAGTCTACAATCAAGATGTCAGCAGTGTTGGCTCCTTCTGGAGGATCTGAGGTAGAAACTGTCCCAAGCCTCTCTCCTAGCTTCTGATATCTGCCAGGAATGCTTGTTGTTACTTAGATGCATCACTCCAATCTCTGCCTCCGTCTTCACAAACCTTCTGTGTCTCTGTATCTTTTCTTCTTATAAGGATACCAATCTTTGCATTTACGGTCTAAACCCATACTCTTCTAAAAGGTCTTTTATAGAGCTTATTCTTATGGATTTTTCTAGGTCTCTTCGCCAATGGCACTTAACCACCTTAGTTAAAATGGCTATCCCCTGTATTGATTTCCTTGTTTTAATCTTGGATTATTTTGATTTATAACAAAATACCTAAGGTTGCATTATGTACTTATTTCCTTACTTGTTTGTGTTCAGAATCCTCCTCTAGAATTTTTGTTACATGAATATATGGACTTACTCTATTTAGCTTACTGATATCTCATTAAAACCTTAATGAGACCTTAAAGCTTGGAACATAATAGGTCCTCAGTTAGAATTTGCTGAATGAATGAATGAGTCTAAGACCTATTTTCACATAACCCTCCAATATTCCATACATTATCGCTGAACAGTGTAACATGATTTGTATCTCACAAACTACAATTCTATAAGGCAAAAGCTTGCTATATATAACAAGGTTAGCAAATAATATTGGCATTATGTTTTGCTGTAATCCAATCCAAAAATCTGAATTCCACTCAGATTAATTCTTCTAATGACAGTACCCATATTTTGGTTTATGACCTAAAAGAACAATTGACCTGAGATATTCCTTATTTAAAAAAATTAATTGAGGTATTTTTTTTTTTTGTCTTGCCAAGTTGCCTCATCCAAAAGGGAAAAGTTACACTTAAATGGGAACAGAAAAAATTGTACCCAAAGGGGAAAATTGCATAATGGGGAGAAAGTTTCTCAATGGCAAAAGAAGGAAAATCTGTGTGACTAATGCACTTAAGAGTGTGAAAGAGAACTCCATATACTTTAAAAAGTAACTGATGTAGCATTATTCTTTCCTAATGTCATTTGAGCAACCAGTAGAATTTCCAGGGTCAACAGGAGGAAAGTTAAGTAATTTATCATGATGAAATTTATTCAGAAGGCAGAAAAAAGTGAACAAGGGAGAAAAGTACATTAATAATTTGTCCTTTTGATGAGTAGGACCCAAAATGTACTTTCTGAAAAGAACAGGAGAAATATTATTTCTCATTGTAAGCTAAATTTTACTCTCTAGTTTTTACATTAGACTGACACACTGAAATATTTCTGTGAGAAGTTATATGCGATTTACTTTAAAATCATTCAGGAGCAGGGGTGGTTATGGTGGTTATGGATGAAGCAAAATTGTCAAAACTGGAAATCTATCTTGCTATTTTCTCTACTTTTGTATATCTTTGAAAGTTTCCACACTAAAAAGTATAAATAATGACAACAAAAAATATCTGGGGCTTACACTGAGTTTTCAGGATGCCACACACACACACAAAATAAACCCCCACAAAAATAAATAAATAGAACCACCAAAATGATAAAAACAAAACCAAAAAAATCCCACCAAACTCCTCTTGCCATCTGTAATAGTTTTCCTTGGTCCCCACTCCCAGAGGATGTTAATGACTGAGCAGGAGAAAGGAAGGACCCTCAAAATTAATTGAGGAGAAAAAGGAGGAGGAGAGGGCCTTAGACACTGCTTAATGGCCAGATGCAATTTTTGTAGCATCGGTGAGTGGCCTCTCAATGGAAACCTGGAAGTGTTTGCAGCCAACTCCCCGATTCCATCTTTGTGTTCTGGCTTCTGATTTGCTCTCTCTCTTCCTCATCGATTCTTTTTCTCTAGAGAGAATCTGTACCCTTTCTCCTAGGTTATTATCTATCTCAGAAGGCTGCTTCCTTTTGGTTTTGGCCCTGACCTACTTCTGGTTTGACAGGTGATTCCTCCCTAACCATCTCTTGGTTAGACAGACAATTCCTTTGCAGATTTTGCCTGATGTCACCTTCTCCAACCACGTTTGTTACCTAGAGTAGGAGAGGAATATCCATCTGAAGGCTCATCATACACTCCATCTGTCCAACAGCTAGGACAGGAGTAAAGCCCCATGGGCAACTATAGATATAGAAGGCACTCAAAACATCTAGCAGCTGGCACAGCAAGGACGCCAATCAATGCTTAATTCTGGAACAGACGCTGTCAACGCGCGGCCTGGGCTTACCACTGACAGCTCCCTTAATGTCAGCCCTGCAGCTGGGGCTCCCCAGATTTTCAAACAGTAAATTCCTACTGGAAACTGGAATTCCACTTTCAATTGATGAAACAGCAGGTCAGAAGAAGATACATAAACAACCATAATCATTTATGAGGAGATAGAAATTTCTTCCCTTCTAGTAGGTTTAGTAGTGGATGAAGCCTTGATATAGTTAATGAAACTTTTAAGAGATTTTATGTGATAAGGAAGGAATTCTAGTGGAATGACTTTAACTCTTATCGGTTGATGACAATGTTCTAAAGGAGGTATGATCAAACATGCATTACACTGTTGGCCTATGTTAGCTCAGAATTATATAACATTTCTATAATTAAAAAGTAATGCAACTAATTCTTTTTAAGCACACACTGACATGTACCTTCCCACATGATGACTTCCGGACAACACAGTTTGATGGCTGAGCCATATTCTGTAGCTCCTCTTGGAGAATTTCACATAGATCCTTTGGAGGGTTTGTGATCATAGTGGCAGGTTGTTTCACTGTGAAGACAGATTTAAAAAAATTTTTTAAACAACTCTATTATAAGTTCCATTTGTCTGTAAGTGGCTTAGCTCCAAAACAGCAACATCTCAGACTAGATAGTTGATTTTTCTCTCTCTTAAGAATCTGAGTTGTATCATGGTTCTGCTCTGCAGAGTCTCTCGGGGGCCCAGGCTCCCTCTATTTTGCTGATCTGTCATCCCCATAATACCATTGGCTGTTTCAAGATGGCTCACTATCCAGTAAAATATACCATTGGGCAGAATCTGGCCATATGACCATGCCAGCTAGCTGTGTGGGAAACGGAGAATCTATCCTTATTCTTGGTGGTCATGTACTTCACAATATCAGTTACATATCAGGAGGGTTATTGTTACAGAAAATAGGGAGAACTACTATTGGGTGATGACAGGAAACTTGGATAATATATATTTGATTAAAAAAATACCCTCCTCCAATCTAGAATGACGATATTGTAATCAGTGGCTTTTATGTGCATGTACATGTGTGTATATTTACATGTGTGCATGCAGATTTGTGCATGAGAGAGAGAGAGAGAGAGAGAGAGAGAGAGAGAGAGAGAGAGAAAGAGAGAGATATAAACTCTTGAAAGACTGATAAACTCCTCCCAAAGAGATGCTCAAAAGTTTTGAAGGGCATCATTGAAATAAGTCTATAGCCTCCCAAGGTGATGACTTTAGAAAGGACATCAATAATTTGAACTCTTAATGCCTACTGTGTTCGTACTTTATGTAAATTACCTGAGGATGAACCTCATACTCTGTGTATTGGGAACATGACACAATTTATACCTGCATAACCAGATATGTAGTATAACAAAGAACTTTTAAATTTCCTTATTAGAATAAGTAATCATGACTATAAACAGCTATCAGTATGATTACAGGGTTTAGTGATATCTATGGATGATGCAAGATTGATTTGGGGGTAATGGTCTCTCCTTCTCCCCCTTTGCTTTGCTTTGACTGCTGTTTAATGCTATCCTTTTAATCAGCCTTGATTGCTTTGCTTTGTTAGGAGACTTGCTTAGGGACTCCTCAGAGGCACATTGTTGGTGGGAAGCAGCTGTTCTTCCTAGCTCAGACTGACTGGAGTTATATATAGTGACGATAATAAATTGCCTACACATACGCACACAACACAGGGGACCCACTGATGAAAATTAGTGTTTTATGCATATGTAGTGCTTTCTTTTGATTGCATTTACAAACATTCAGCTTACCTCTCCCCTCTAGCTGTTGCAATGGATCTACTCAGCTCACAGAGGGAGCTGAAGTCCCCTCCTCCAAGACTCCCTTGCAATTTACTACTTAACACATTTACTGTTTACTAGTAAGTTGTCCCTTCCACTTCCGTTGTGAAAGAAAAACCAGACCTCTAGGTTTTTCATTCTGCTTCTATTCTGTGAATATAAAGCGATTTCTAGATAAATTCCACTTCCAAAAATGCAAGGTGTGTGAAATTAATATTTTTGTAAAATTCAGCCATATTTTCTCTTCCTATGTGACACCAGTGACTGTAAAATTACTTTAAAAGTCTTGATTACCATTGGGAAGAAATATTTAACTAGATCCTTATTGATGTGTTTGATAATAGTTGTTTGTGTAAAATAGCAATGCAAGTTTTTTCACTGATCATATAGAATTTGAAATAATCATATACTAAAAATGAAGACCACTTATTTTAAATAACATATAGTGTCATTGTAAAACACCCTCCCCTCTTCCCCCAGTGCCATGCATTTGCTTGTGGTGGCAGCCTAATTAGGTCTTATATATACAATGACAAACGTCCCCTCTCACTGCCAAATGGAACATCTCTAAAGCAGAAAAATATGAATGTTCACCACACTGGCCTTTCAGTAACAACCTATTTTGAAGTTGACAGTTGTATTAAAGGGCATGATATTCACACTCTGGCAAGCATTCTTCAGAGTCTCTGGTTTTTATTTACCTTTGGGTCTTCATATTAACGTTATGTGTTTCTTCCTGGATTTGCATATCCTTATGCTAACTTTTCATTGGCATAGAAAATCCTGCCATTTTTCCTTTTGGCATTTTGGACATCACAGCATTGTCTTTATTGCAATTTGCCTTCCAGTTTATCACAGCAGCTTAAATCAAGGCCATGATCACTCTATCTCCTGCTTGATTTTTGTTGTGACTATTACTGCAAGGTGACCTAGATGGCCTTCCTCCAAAAAGGTAACTTGGAGAATGGTGTACTGTGTGTGAGGCCAAAGTGAAGGCACGTCTAAGCAGGAACAGCCAGATGTAACCCCGAGGGGAAGCTCTTTCTTGATCTAACAAGGTACAGGGTCTGAGGAAAAGAACCTGAGGGTCTGGGTAACCCCTGTGTAAATCAATCAACATTCTCTCTTTTTTTCTTATCCTTTATGACAGTAGAATTCGGAAAGCAAGCTAGTGAGAGAGGTCCCTCCTGGGTACAGGCAGGAAGGGGGTGCACTGTTTTTGAGCACTGCTAAATAGCAAAAACACTGGACAAACAGTTGGTCTCTTTATGATCAGCACGCACCACCAATTCCAAGCCCTCAGTAATCATCAATTACTCCTTCCCCAAATGTGGTGTTGGCATGAAATCTAAATATTTCTGCATTTACCATTGTTTTTTTTTTTTTTTTAAATAAATGTGTAGCCCTAGCCGGTTTGGCTCAGTGAATAGAGTGTCAGCTTGGTGACTGAAGGACCCCAGGTTTGATTCCTGTCAAGGGCACATGCTCGGGTTGCAGGCTGATCCCCCAGTGGGGGGCGTGCAGGAGGCAGCCAATTAATTATTCTCTCTCATCATTGATGTTTCTATCTCTCTCTCCCTCTCCCTTCCTCTCTGAAATCATAAAAATATAGTAAAAAGAAAAAAAAAAGAAAATAGACACTAGTTATTCATTACTATGATGGAACAAATGTAGGCAAAATGTTTTGCTCTTTTTTGAAAAATATATTTTTGTAATTAAAAGTACTAATTCTTTACTGTGTTAGTTTCCTACCACAAAATGGGTGACTTAAATAACAGAAATATATATTTTTTTCACAGTTCTGGGGGTCAGAAATTTGAAATCAAGGTGTTGGTTTCTTTTGGAGACAGAATCTGTTTCGTGTCTCTCTCCTAGATTCTTGTGGCTGCTGGCAATCCTAATTTCTGCCGCCTTTTCTCATGGCCTTCTCCCCTGTGTTTGTGTCTTCTTATGAGGACACTAATTATTGGATTTAGAGATCACTCAGTTAGTCCAGAAGATATCATATTTATCACTTAATTATATCTTCAAAGACCATGATTCTGTTATCAATGGAAGTGGAGTTCTTGGGGTGCCATGAGGAAAATAATTTCCTGAGCCCCCACGGGAGAATGGGATTTCATGGAAAGCGTTATTGGTGATGCAAACTTAATGGCGTTCCCCTCCAAGGCTCCATCTCCATCCATTTTGCTATGGAAGAAGTCCAATCTTGTCTTCAGCAGAGCCAGCATTAAGGCCACTGCCCAGAATTTCTGTTCCATATTAAAGTACAGTATCTTGCACAGCCATGAAGTCTGCCATGTGCTGCTTAAGGTCGCATGGCTATGCAGAGAGAACAGGCAAGCGCACGTTTTAATATGGATCAAGGAGCCAGAGAGAGAGAAAGAGAGTAAGCACACAGGAGCACAAGAGAGAAAGCTCCTTTGTCTGGGCCAGTGGTCAGCAAACTGCGGCTCGCGAGCCACATGTGGCTCTTTGGCCCCTTGAGTGTGGCTCTTCCACAAAATACCACGTGCTGGCACACACGTACAGTGTGATTGAAACTTCATGGTCCATGCGCAGAAGTCAGTTTTCGGCTCTCAAAAGAAAGTTCAATCGTTGTACTGTTGATATTTGGCTCTGTTGACTAATGAGTTTGCCGACCACGGCCCTAGCCGATCCATTGTTCTCCAGGCTAGAACTGGCAGGCAGGCACCTCTTCTGCATGTTCCTGCCTCCCCTTTGTTCAATCCCTTCCCTCATTGATCTGCTGGGAATGGACCATGGTTCCCTGGGAGTGTGAAGCTGTAGCTTCCTGTTGAAGCTGCCCAGATGAGCACACTTACAATGTCTGGCTTCCCTTTGCTTTCTTTCCTTTATTAATATTAACTAACTAATTATGACAATAACAATACCAGTGGTTAAAACTTGGACAACTCTTGTGGGGAGCCAAATTCAACCCAACGCAGTGAACGTTTTCCCATTTTTGTGCCGCAATATTTATTTCGTGGGTTTTTTCTTTCTCTCATTTTTTTTGGGGTGTGATTTTATATGTAAAACTTCATAAATGAAAATGTTCCCTGTCTCTATTTCTTTTGTAGCCATTCATCATTATTAGTTTTACATTGTGATTATTCCTAAAAGTGCTAAAAAATGATTGAGATATATAGAGGAGAGGGGCATTAAAACCTCATCTGCTCCCAGTGTCGAATAGCTAGATGTGAACTGCTCATGGGCTAAGATGTCAAAGGGGCAAACAGAAAGAGGAGTGCAGGCTGCAAAGGGGAAACTGGGAGAGGCAATGAAGAATTCATCAGTATGGTGATCTCACTGTGCAGAGCCTAACAGCATGAGCTTTAGAATCTGACAATCAGGTTTCATGACCAAACCTGCCACCCTTACAATGATATGTGATCTCAGCATGAGTTCTAAGTACAGACTTTTCAGAAGAGGGTGCAGGGAGGGAGACATAATCATTTCAAAATGGTTGTGCATACAGGGGTACAAGTGTAGGGTCTGGGTGGGCCCGGAGAGCTGGCAAGAGCAAAGCAAATCCAGCTGCTCAGGGTGGAGGGATGGTAGCAGAGCTGGGAGGAGAAGCCAGCTACCCTGTGTTTATTGCAGTGTTTCTTCTTTCATCAGTAATGAAAAAATGGAAAATAGAAGAAGTATGAGTGAGATACACAATTAGTAAGCCATGGCATATCAGCTCTAAATGTTCCTTTAAAGAAAAAGTCAGCCAAACTCTTTCATTCTCAAAGAGAAAATGGGAAGTTACAGAGGTCTAGTGTGTTATCAAAGAAAACTCATTGTGTTGGTGTGGAAGCCCCTGTTCCATGGTGCAGGGAACGCGCCCTTTGCACCTACCTACACAGGAAGTTGTCATCATCTGATATGGGGACTTCTTTTAACTCTCTACTACATATTTATGTGGAATACTTGGCCCCAAGCAAATATGCCTTAAAAGTTTTGCAACTACAGTCTCAAATTTATTAGAGGAAGAAAATCAAAGTAAATAAAATGAAATAAAATATAATGTAAGATAAAAACACACCCAGGAAAACCCAGGAAGTAGGCTGGATAGCTTGAAAGCAAGCCTGCTTATTCCCCCAAACCAAGAAAATATGTGGAGGATTATCAGGGATCTTGGAGCAGTTGCTACTGGAGCCCGCCCATCCACTGCATCTCCAAGGGAACATTATTTTCCTTCACCCCAATCAGTCTTGCCACTACTCTTAAACTTAAAAAATAAAAATAAAATAATTGAGTCAAATAATACACTTTATTCAGAAATACTTACCTTATGTAAATTTAGTCTCAGATACGTTAAATGACAACCACTTAGAAATGCATTACAGAATTCCTTCAATAAAATCTAAAATCCAGAGTTAATAGCTATAAATATATATTTTAATGGCACACATTTATTGCTGCCCATAACTCATTGCATACATTAAGTATGAAATTTCCTGTCAGCAATAATAAATGTGATTTATATGTCACAAATTTGTGTGCAGTCTATTATTCTGTTGAGGACAGTTTCAAAAACCATGAAAAATTAGAAAAAAGTCTAAAACAATTGGAGATTTATTTGTGGAATTATTTTTGTTTTAGAAAATTCTACAAAATGTTTTAAAATGAAATTATCTTATTTATATTTCTTCCATAAAAATTAAACAGAAATTAAAAGATGAAAATTTGAGGATTTCTTCATTTTAAGCACCCAAGGAATATACTAATTTTTAAATATTCTGAGTAAGTAATTTTCTTTTGTATTTTTAAATATAAAAATGAATTTTCACTATTACAAAATCAGTGACTATAAATTATACAAAAATTAAAAATAAGAAAATTAAAACACTATATTCCCAACATTAATAGCACATTAATGAATACAGTTTTGAATTTTTATACATATACATTTTCAACAAATGAAATAGTAGGATATGTATATATAGTGAATGATCTGCTTTTGTCAGTTAAGATTTTCTATTTTTCTATGTAAACAAAGCTATCCTATCTAGTATCCAAATCATATAAAATTTCCCCAATTATACCTCATATGTCTTGATAGCTGGTTTGTTCCAGGAAGAATCTAACTCAGGACTAGATTATATATTGGATCGTATTGTTATCTTAAGTCTGTCCTCTAAAACAAGGGCATCAGGACAATTCTAGGCTGCCTGTTTTTGTAAATAAAGTTTTATGGGAACACAGACACTCATTTATTTAAGTTCTGTCTATGGCTGCTATCACCCTAGAGAGGCAGATTTGAGTAGTTGTGACAGAGGCCATATGGCACACAAAGTCTAAAATATTTACTTTACTATCTGGACTTTATAGGAAAGATTTGTTAGTATCTGATCTAGAATAGTCTTCTTTTTTCATGAAACTGACTTGTTGTGTCTGGGCCAGTTGTCCTCCAGAATGTCACACCTGGATTTATTTATCTGGTTGCTTCTTATGTATCTTCGCTAATTCTTATTATTGGATATTTTTGCCCATTTCACTCCAATAATAATTACCTTAGTGTCAGTGTGACTGGGCTTTCCTACAGACTAAAATGACCCATTAAATGGAGTTAGTGTAAGGAATTTTTGGGGCCTGCCAAATATTTCTTAGTTTTCTAAAACTCCTTTAACTGGGGAAAAGTCCTTTCATTTTACCAAGAGAAAAAAATTTCAAATGAAAACACCTTGGGAGAAAGTATAATGGAGGAGACAGCACAGGTGAACGATGAGATTTTAAGGCAGGAGATGAGGGGAGGTGGGGAAGATAAATCATTGTTGGAAACCCAATCACACCAAGGTGTGTATGACTGATAAGGTCCCCGCCTTATAGAAACAAGAAGCCTGCAGGCGGGCTTTGGTTACCCGAAAGAGTGAAGAGAAGAAAAAGTATAAAGAAAAGAAAATGGGAAAAGAAAAGACAAATTCTGTCTATTCTAAAAATTTGCCTGGAGTGAAATCTGAACAGTGATTATTGAGCGGGTAAAATGGATTGCCCAACCATTTCAAAACTTACTCATGTTTTCACCTTCTCTGTGGGGCCCATAGCATAGTCCTAGAGAGGCACGAAGAAGGCATGCCACTTGTCCAGTACAGTTTGGGTTACATTTCTATAAGGTGATCTATAAGCTCTGAGTACCTTTAGAGGTCTAACTCTGTCTTCAACATGCAGTATTCACTATCAGCCAATGACTTACTGCAGGATAATTTGAAAACTATCATAAAGCTTGCTACAACACTAGCTTTTAAAGTACTAGATAATTCTTTGATTATAGCATGTTGACTGACTCCTCCTGCCCAAAGACCTGTTGATTAGCAAAGCTGAATGCGCTAAAGTTTCAGCAGCAAAGATTATCACCTATCATAAAAGGAAGACGTTAGGGAAGGTTTTTTTCTTCTTCTTCTTCTTTTCTTTCTTAGTAGGGTTTTGAGGTCTGGGCCAAGTGTTTAAGGTGGGTCTTTCAAAGCAGGGACTGAGGAGGATTGGGTAGGCCCATGAAATAAAAATACAGTTTAGGTCAGTGGTCGGCAAACTCATTAGTCAACAGAGCCAAATATCAACAGTACAACGATTGACATTTCTTTTGAGAGCCAAATTTTTTAAACTTAAACTTCTTCTAATGCCACTTCCTCAAAATAGACTCGCCCAGGCCGTGGTATTTTGTGGAAGAGCCACACTCAAGGGGCCAAAGAGCCGCATGTGGCTCGCGAGCCGCGGTTTGCCGACCACTGGTTTAGGTGAACATAGCAAAGCAAGGTTCTGATGAGCAAGCTCTTTGTATAGGCGAGCACATCATTGTTTGATGGGAAAGCTGTTTGCGCACAGGAGCAAACTGCCTTGATAAGTTGGTTTGCAAGAATTTCCTGATGCAAATGGTGAGGTTAATTATTGGTTTAGAGTCTTATCTTCCAAGACATGAATTACCTGGAATAATCGGGTCATAATAACATAGGTGGTCTCAGACCTCAATTTTATATAAAGTAAAATTAAAAAACAACAACTAAGTTGTTTGCCTTAATTGCTTTTATACATTAACCAGAGGTATTTTTGTTCTACAAAAATTACATTGAAAAATTTGCAATTTGTTTTCAGTAATTATTCTATTTATTATGATCATGTATTTTGAGTGTTGAAATTTGTTATCTATAAGAACAAATACTAAAGATTTGATACCAAAGATATGGGGGCTTTTCTCTTAGTGGTAATTATAACTCCTTAGACAACTTTTTCAAATTAAGAGAATGTCTCAAAGCTAGCATGCTCATTGAGGGCTTCTGAAATGTTGTTTTTAGTACAACAGGAGAAAGAAACCTATGGTTTTAATTAGATATATAAAAACAATTTTTTCAATTAAAATTATTTAGATACTTTGCCCGGCCAGCATGGCTCAATGGTTGAGCATTGACCTATGAACCAGGAGGTCGATTCCCAGTCAGGGCACATGCTCAGGTTGCAGGCTCAATTCCCAGTGTGGGTCATGCAGGAAGCAGCTGATCAATAAATCTCTCTCATCATTGATGTTTCTATCTCTCCCTCTCCCTTCCTCTTTGAGATAAATAAAAATGTATTTTAATTTAGATACTTTATATAAAGTATATCTAATCTAATAATAGACAAATATGCAAATTGACCGCACCTTCGCTACACCCAAGCCACGCCCACCAGCCAAGCCACGCCCACCAACCAATCAGGACGAATATGCAAATTATCAAAACAAAGATGGCGGCTAATTTGCATATCGCGACAGCGTAGAAAGAAGCCAAGAGCTGCAGAAGGGAGCAAAGCTGCAGAGAAGCAAGCAAGCAGGGGGGGGGGGGGAGAAGGGAGGAGCGGAGGCGGGGCCAGGGGAGAAGGGAGGAGCGGAGGCGGGGCCGGGGGAGAAGGAAGTTGAGCAGGCGGGGCCGGGGGAGAAGGGAGGAGCAGAGGCGGGGCCAGGGGAGAAGGAAGTTGAGCAGGCGGGGCCGGGGGGGAAGGGAGGAGCGGAGGCGGGGCCGGGGAAGAAGGAAGGAGAGCAGGCTGGCAGAGAAGTTAGAAAAGCAGGGGGGCTGGTGGAGATCGCGGGGCGGGGGACAAGGGAGGAGAGCAGGCAGGGTGGGGTAGAGTGCAGCAGGAAACCCTATTGCAGGATTTTTCCTGCAACGGGAACGCTAGTATATATATATTTAGATACTTTATATAAAAAGATCAGTTTTTTCTTTTATACTTTCCCTTACATAGTAAGTATTTATTGACTGTCTACCACTTGCAAGGCAACAAATAAAGTCTCTAGAGAATTTCAAGGTCAATTTTCCAGGGTCCTGACCTTCAGAAGCTGATAGTTTGATAAAGTGGATGTCACAGAAAACTATAAGTGAGAAAAATTTTATAGAAATTAAGAGAAATCATACAAAGTCCTTTAAAATGATAGTGGTAAAGTATAATTTTTAAAAAATTAAAAATATGATTTTCATGCAAATACAAAATGGCAGGAGTCAGAGTTTTATTAACTCATTAATGTGGGAGCCAATGGCAAAGCTGGTCCAAACATCATTTTGAGAAACCGAGTATTTATTGGTACTTTGAGAAATTGGTACTTTGAGAAATAAGTTAGAATATGACAGTAGATTAGATATAAAATTGGTTAATGTTCTGCAGGGCAGTAAAATCATAACCTTGAGAATTATGTTTCCTACCAGAATAAAACCTACAAGTAAACATGTAATATTATATGATTTATATATGGAATCTGAAATACAAAATAAACAACAAACTGATGGTTGACAGATGGGAGGGGTGTTAGGGGACTGGGTGAAAAAGGTAAAGGGGTTAAGAAGTACAAACTGGTAGGTAAAATAGTCAGGAGGTAGAGAAGAGAAGTTTCTGAACTCCTTGACATGGGAGCCTCACAAACTGTGGTATCAAAACCCATTTGTGAAGCCCTGGTTTGGGCTACAATTAGATTGAGAGAAAATAAAGGTTGCTCTCCCAACAAAAGGTTTGATGGTTTTATGAATGTTGGGATGTTTACTAGTAAGCAGGCTTATGCAAATCACTTGTGTCTTTTTTACCTGAATACTTTATGGGAATGGATATTCTGTCGATCTGAAGAATGTTTACCCTACCAATTGTTGTAAACCAAAACTGTCAATAAAGCCAGAATGGAGGCTGTGGTTAAGAATGTAAGAGGTGACTGAATGAAGGTAAAAGTTTGGAGGATATCAGTTATGTTTCCAAGGAGAGACGGGGGAGAAGAAATATCAATTGGTAGTTACAGAATAGTTAGAGGGATGTAAAGTACAACCTAGGGAATAAAGTCAATAATACTGTCATAACTATGTATAGTGCTTGGTGGGTACTAGACTTATCAGGGGGATCACTTTGTAAATTATATAAACGTTTAACCACTAAACAGTGCACCTAAAACTATTATAAAATAATATTAAATATCAACTGTCATTGAAATATAAATATTTTAAAAAACATGTAATTTCACAGTGTGCAAGTCCTTAATTAATAGTAAATAACAAAGTCAAATGCAGGCATTTCTATGATAATTAAATAATCTTAATATGAGCTTAAAATATACCAGAGGCCCGGTGCACGAAATTCATGCACTTGGCGGGGAGGGGTGTTCCTCAGCCTGGCCTGCACCCTCTTGCAGTCCGGGAGCCCTCAGGGGATGTTTGACTGCCCTAAGCCGGCAGTCAGACATCCTTAGCGCTGCCACGGAGGCGGGAAAGGCTCCCATCACTGCCACTGAGCTCGCCAGCCTGACTTCTGGCTGAGTGGCGCTCCCCCTGTGGGAGCGCACTGACCACCAAGGGGCAGCTCCTGCATTGTACCTCTGCCCCTGGTGGTCAGTCCACATCATAGTGATTGGTTGTTCCACTGTCAGACCGAAACCAGCTCTCTGACATCCCCCCAGGGGTCCCAGATTGTGAGAGGGTACAGGCCAGGCCGAGTGACCCCACCAGTGCACAATTGGGGCCAGGGAGGGACATGGGAGGTTGGCCAGTCCGGGAGGACCACAGGAGGGCTCCAGGGCATGTCTGGCCCAGCTTGCTCAGTCCTGATTGGCCGGATCTCAGCAGCAAGCTAACCTACCCATCGAAATGTCTGTCCCCTGGCAGTCAGTGCATGTTATAGCGACTGGTCAGTCAGTCGACTTTCTGCCCCCTGGTGGTCAGTGTACATCATAGTGAGCAGTTGAGCAGCCTTAGCATATCATTAGCATATTACGCTTTGATTGGTTGAACGACCAACCAGCTGCCCCTACACTTAGCATATTAGGCTTTTATTATATAGGATGACATTGAAGGTAGGTTTTCATGTGGAAGTTCTTAACCCTTTGCACTCGCTTGCTTTTTTCTCGATTCCTTTATTCTAATGCTAACCGTGTCGAGTCACACTCAACATCCGAGTGCAAAAGGTTAAGTGATATTTCTTAGGGATGTTTTTATAAATCCGGAATCCCCCCAAAATCAGTTGATATAATAGGAAGCAGGGAAAAGTATTCTCATTCTCCTACGAGAATTAAAGTTTAATAGTCAGTGTAGAGACATTATTAGTCCCAAGGAATCCACTGACTTCAATCAGAAAGCAGGAGCAGTAAATGATCATACACAGAGTATAAAGTTAAGGACAATATTTCTAGAAATGGAGAAAATTTTAGGCAATTTTTCTTAACGGAATGAGAAGTTGGATCAGAAAACACTCTGAGGGAACTGTGAACAAGGTGTAATTGAAACAGGCAAACACAGATGGGGTGTGGGGAGGAGAAAAGAAGGGCTTTCTAAGCAGAGGGAACTGTGGACAGAAACAGGATGTTTGGAAAGTGTGAGGGATCCGAAAAACCTATAAACAGGGGGAAGTGAAGGTGGGAGCAGATGGTAGAAGGTCTTGAAATTCCAAGAGAGGATTTGCATTTTATCCTGTGAGCAAAGTTGGGTTTTGTGTGGCTAATTAAGGCTGCGGATAGTAGGGAATGGTGTGAGTGACTTGAGGCTGAAAGAGCGAGGAGATTGGAGTCAGAAAGATGGGTTAAGACAATGTCATCACAGTTTAGGTGAGATGTAACTTTGGTCTAAGCTAGGTTAGTGGCAGTGGCAGTAGATTCCAAAAGGCAGGTCAAATGCTTGAATAAGTATGTGGGTTAGGAAGGGGCTGATAAGAAGAAAAGAGTTAAAAAACAACAACTGTGAGACTCAAGGATACAGAGAACAGACTGGCAGCTGTCAGAGGGGAGGGGTTGGGGGCTGGGTGAGAAGGGTAAAGGGATTGAGCAAAGAAACAAAGAAAGACTCAGACACAGACAACAATATGGTGATTGCCAGAGAAAATGGGCAGTGGGGGTGGTAAAAGAAGGTAAAGGGGATAAATGGTGATAGAAAGAGACTTGATTTGGAGTGGTAAATGCACAATGCAATATACAGAGAAGGTATTGTAGAATTGTATACCTGAAACCTGTATAATTTTACTAACCAATGTCATCCCAATAAACTCAATTTAAAAAAATGAACAACAGTAAAACTGTGAGACTGAAATACTTATATAGGAAATATGGAAAAAGCAGGTATATTCTGCTTCACCATTAAAATGACTTATTTTGATGATTGTCTTATCAATAAACTTGAATATTTATCAAAAGAAGAATTTTCTATAAATTATTTCATTTGAAATAAATTTTGTTTCTGTGTCAAAGTTATAGAAAAATGAAAAACATTTTTTCCCAAAATATATTTTTTCTTTTGCAAGGGAAGGTCAATTACCAATGAACTGTGAGGTCAGTGGTCTTTGGAATTAAGCCAGACCAGATAGCAAGGGTCTGGACCAAGCATGTCAAACTCGTGGCCTGTGGGCCACATGCCTCGTTTATTTGGCCCGTGTTAGCCTTTGAGTTTGACATGCTTGAACAGAACTGCAACAGTTCAGTACCCCACACTTGGGTTCTCTTCACGTCAGTCTGTGTTTTGGTCAGCATGCATTGGCCATTGGCATTATGAATGGGCAGTGAGAAAAACAAGAGAGAGGGTTTTGAAGGGAATACTAGTATGTTGGGGGAGAGAGAATCTCAGCAGAATGAATTTCCCCCCACCTTGAACAGCATGAGAAGAAAAGAATAGACTCTATTATTATATACCCATGTGGAAATGGAACATTAAAATAAAGGCTTACATAGTCACTCATCAGTTTATCCAGTCCTATGTAATTAATTCTTATCTGAGGATCTTGGATTAGCTGTCTGCTTTCATGAAGTGTTTTGCTTCTGCACTAAAGAGAGTTGTGGTAGCCTGACTCAGCACTTTTGCCCTTTATTTTTCTAAGCTATAGAATTGCTATACTTTTTGGGATGTATATTTACCTATACCTATACCTATACCTATACCTATACCTATACCTATACCTATACCTATACCTGTACCTGTACCTGTACCTGTACCTGTACCTGTACCTGTACCTGTACCTATATATCTATATCTATATCTGTATCTGTATCTGTATCTGTATCTGTATCTGTATCTGTATCTGTATCTGTATCTATATCTATATCTATATCTATATCTATGTCTATATCGGGATGTGTATATTTTGGATGAGTATGTCTATATATATTTATGTTCTTTCTAGACTATATCAGAGTGATTGCGATGGATGATTCATCTCTAAAAAACTGATGGAAACTTTCACCAGATGTATCCTACTGCAGGAAGTTAAACTCCTCCGTCACACTTCTCAGAATTCACTCATTTTGTTTTCTGAGTGGATTTTATGTGAAAGGGTAGCGTGCTCTTTCTGTATATATAAAGCAGAAAGAAAGCAGCAAACAATATACTCCACAAAACCATTGAGCTCTAATGGGGAGATTATTTTTTCTTAGAAGACACACTTTTCAATAACTCCACTGATATATCTGACACATGTTATGGTAATCTACTTTAATCATCCTAACAATAAGTGAATACATATCTAGCCTTCTCATTCTCTTCTCCTATGAAAGTGTCATTATTTGTACTCCATTCATTTATTCACTCATTCACTCATTCATTCAAAGTAAAATAATGACTTCTGGTGTAACATAGCCTTTGGTGAAGAGCTCAGCAGTCTGCTTTGAACAATAAAGCTGAACATTTGAGAGGATTCAAAGATGACATAGAATGGGCCATAGGGGTCATCATTTTATACAGGAGTTCCAGGGAGGGTAGAGTGATTCACCAACATTAGTCAGTATAGAGCTGATACTCAAGCAGTCAGGCCTTCTGACCATCATGACATTTGGAAACTGTTTTCTTTATTAGAAAGAAAAGTTTCTATTTTGATATTCAAGTTTGCATCCACCTACTGCAATTCTTTCTTAAGAGTGAACAACTGGGATGAAGTCTAGTTCTCAAAGAAAGGGCCATAACCATGGAGTTACACATTTATGAGAAAAGCATTCCTATTTGCAACTGCCACACAAGAATTTGGGAACAGCTGTAGCATAAGGCTATAGTACATAATGCCTCCTCTTCCACTTCAGTGGCAAAGCCAAGACTATCTTTGTTAAATCCCTAGGTGATTTCCCCTGCATTACATTTTATCCAGATTTAAAATGTCCAGGACACTCTACATGTAATTTTGTAGAATTGACAGTATTTAATGATGAATTATTACTCTGAAAATGCACACCTAACTGCCTGGCCAGAATAAGGAAAGATGTTTGCCTCATCAGGCTGTTTAGATGTTAAAGTGGATCGATCTGCTGGGAAAGAGTTTATATAAGAATGTTCTGTGTGTGTTTTTCTTTTAAGCTAATTTTTTAAAAATTTGCTGCATAAGAATAATAAAATGAACTCCAATAAGATTAATTTAGTATAATGATTTCTAGAATTAATTTCCAACTTAAGACCAGTACTGCAAATATCAATAAGCAATTAAATATGTTTTATCTAGACTCTCATAGTCTAATAGAAAATCTATGTTGCACCAAGAACTCAGTTATTATACAAATGGAACATCTTTCACATGATACC
Organism: Cnephaeus nilssonii; assembly: GCF_951640355.1. Taxonomy (NCBI): domain Eukaryota; kingdom Metazoa; phylum Chordata; class Mammalia; order Chiroptera; family Vespertilionidae; genus Cnephaeus; species Cnephaeus nilssonii. Next base: position 98,871,525 of record NC_137073.1, read on the forward strand.
AAACTATAAAATAGAAATCTGTTAAAGTTTTGATAAAATCTAAATACTTTGTCTCCTTACATTTATTTTATTTTATTTTTAAAAAATATATTTTTATTGATTTCAGAGAGAAAGGGAGAGGGAGAGAGAGATAGAAACATCAATGATGAGAGAGAATCATTGATTGGCTGCCCCCTGCAGGAACCACACTGGGGATGGAGCCCGCAACCCAGGCATGAGCCCTGACCAGGACTCTAACTATGACCTCCTGGTTTATAGGTTGATGGTCAACCACTGAGCCATGCTGGCCAGGTTCCTTCTTACATTTTAAACATATTCTCTTCGCAACCCCTGCAATTTAAAAATATTGCTACTTTTGTATAAAAATTTGGGAGAATATCTTGATGGTTAATGTGGAGTAGTTAATTAAAAATCTCTACATCTTGATTTAGAAGATTTGGGTTTTCATCCCAATTCTACAACAAAATAGCTTCTTGACAAAACCACTTAATCTCTGTTTCATTACCTGTTAGATGAGACGTCTATCTGTCCAATAGATAATACCTGTATTTCCTGTCCCATTCAGTGATTGTATATGGATATCAGTCTTTGCTCTAGCATATACATGAACATTTAGCCCTTTATATGATTATTATTATCACACACTTGGAGAGCTTATACTGATTTAAGTAACTTTGATAAATAATTTCATATAAGGAAATAATTTTATAGATACTCATTTTTAGTAATCAATAGTGACCTTTTAAACTCAAGTCAATCCTATTTTAAACCTCAGAAAAATCATATTCTCAAATTATGGTAATACTATCTTCCTAGGAGACATTTTCTAAATGAAAGGAAATATTGACTGTAAATAATCACTTGCAATTAGTGAAGAAGGACATCAGGCCTCTAGTGGTTTACCACAGGTGAAAAGCTTAGTTGGATGTTGTTTATTTGAAATACACTTCATGATACAGCTTTCTAAGTTGGCATTTATGCAAAGATTTTGCAATCAAAGACCACCCCCTCAAACAAATATTTTCCTGTCAAATAAAACATGGTAGAAATATCACATTTGATTATTGACCAATTGCATGAATTAGACAAGATGCATATTTATATTCTAATTTTACGGAAGAAAAATTGAGTTTCACAGAGTTTAAGAACCCTAGCCAGCCCTGGCTGGATGATTCAGTTGTTTGGAGAGTCATTCTGTGCACCAAAGGGCTGCAGGTTTAGTTCCCATTCAGGGCACATTCCAGTTTGTGGGTTCGATCAATGGTCAGGACGCTAATGGGAGGCGACCGATCCATGTTATTCATATTGATGTTTCTCTGTCTCTCTCCCTGTCCCTTCCTCCCTCTCTAAAATCAATAAAAATATATCCTCTGGTGAGGATTTAAAAAACAAATAAATAAATAAATGGAATGAAGAAATTAACAAAACAAAAGCAAATTGCCCAAAGATGCTTGAGGGAATTTGAAAATATTAAAATAATTTGTCTCACATATAATTAATTACTCGAGCTTCTCTGTCCCTTCTTAGAGATGGAATTTATTTGTTGAAAAAAATAGGTTCAACATACATTTTTTACAAGTAATGTTAAGGTTTGAACTAGGCAATGGCAGGGCAATATTCACTGTGGAGGAAAATACTTCTACCCTTCATATCTAGAATATAAGGCAAGATAAAACACATACTATGAATGAAGTGAAGATGGCAGTGATCCTCAACAGAGCAATGGAATAAAACCTGAATAAAAATTGATTCAAACTTACATAGATTACAACATACAGGGTTGCTAGATATTTAATTAAGAATTGCAAGTAAGAAAAGTTACCAACAACTGATTGCAGAACAAATATAAATAGACTGTTATATTAAAATTTCTCCAGATAAGAAAACACAACTTTTAATACTTTAAAGATATCAATCTAATGTAATCTGTCTTCTAATTGTTTCTAATGAGGTTAGCAGTCACTCATTTATTTTCTGACTCCTTTTAAGATTTTCTTTTTATCCCTTTTATCTATTTTGGAAAATAGTCCTTTCCAAAAAAGGTATAGTTTCAAAACATATAAAGATTGAGATTTATCCCATGTTGCTAAAAATAAACTATTTTTTTTTGAGCCAGAATATCATCAGGGATAGCACTTTCCCTTTCCCAATTAAAGGGCTTATATATGTTAAAATGAACGTGCTTCTCTCAGTAATCTTATAATCACAGAATCATAAGACATGAGATCCAGGGACACCATAGACCTGATCTGAGCCAATATTTCATTTTACAGAATTAAACACGCTCATGATGACCAACTCCAGGAGTTCATGTGCAAAGCAGATAGAAAGGCACTGTATACAAATCAATTAAATTAATGCCATGTCCATGTACAAGTATAGAACATACCACTTTGTCTTCAGGAGTTATTTAATCTGTTAATATTTTCAGTGCTTTTGTCATCACTAATGGATAGCACTTATGCTCAGTATTTTGAAAAGTTACAAAGAAAATGAATGATAGTGGCTCTTCTTTCAAAAATCTTATGCTGAGATGAGAAAGAAAACCCAGTGCAAGGAGATTGCATGACCATTTCTGTATATATATATACATCCAGGCAGCTGAATTGAACTTAGTTTCAGGCCCTAAAGGAAGCTGTCTGAGGATGAGACAATTACAACTGTGTATCCATCTTGGGACTCTGAAATAACAGGCATGGAAGTGAGAGCCAACTCACTGAGGGCTGCAGACAAACCTGGAAATGTGTGCCTCTCTCTACTTTTTTATGTGACAAATTATACCTGTTATAGACTGAATTGTGTCTCCCCCACAGCCCTCAAATTCATATGTTGAAGCCTGAACTGCCAATGTGACTATATTTGGAGATAGGATCTTGAGGAGGTAATTAAGGTTAAATGAAGTCATAAGGGTGAGGCTCTAATCCCATAGTTCTGGTGTTCTTATAAGAAGAGGAAGAGAGCCTAGCTGGTGTGGCCCAGTGGTTGAGCATTGACCTGGAGGTCATGGTTTGATCCTGGGTCAGCACATATGCCCAGTTTCGAGCTTGGTGCCCAGTAGGGGGCCTGCAGGAGGCAGCTAATCAATGATTCTCTCTCATCATTGACGTTTCTATCTCTCTTCCCTTTCCATTCCTCTCTGAAATCAATAAATATATATTTTTTTAAAAAGAAGAGAGAAAGATTTCTGTCTCTGCACACATATGAAGGAAAGTTCATGTGAGGATATAGTGAGAAGGTGGCCATCTGCAAGCTAGGAAGAGAACTTTCACCAGGAACTGAATTGGCTGGCAATCTGACCTGGGACTGCTAGCTTCCAGAATAATTTTTTCTGTTACAAGCCACCCAATCTATGATATTCTGTTATGGCAGTTTGAGCTGACTAATATAAGACCCTATATATTCTTGAGAGAGAGAAAGAAGAGAGAATGGAGGAAAGGAAGGAAGAGAGGGAGGGAAGGAAGGAGGAAAGAAGGGAAGGAAGGCAAGTCAAATTAGGAGAGAGTGACATGGAAATGAAGGAAGATAGATTATTTCCAAAGGTTGAAATGCTCAAAAATCTCTAAAGACTTACAAAGATCAAGCTTAATAAGACTAGAAATAATTCCAGAAGATCATTGTTGACCCTAGCAATTCAAATGATGCGGCCAATATCCACATGACACCAGAATAAGAAAGAATGAATAGGAATTGAGCAAGGGAAAAGAATATTGATAGTATTTGCAAGAAGGTTGGTTGAAACAGAAAGATAAGGAGTTATCTAAAGAGATGCAAAGATAAGGAATAGTTAACTTTTAGAATAGTAATGCAAAAAAAAAATTATAGGCAGAGGGTCAATAGTCAGGAAAGAGAGACTGAAGATGCGGAAAAGGGGGAATTATTTATAGAGAAAATCTCCAAGAAGTCGGCAAGGGGTAGACTGAAGAAGAGAGATGATTTTGACTTGGAATGCTAGCAGACACATCATTCTCAGATTATGAAAAGAGAAAGTAAAGAGTGTGTTTTTACAAATTAGGAGAAGAAATGGGCAGCAGAAGCCAGAGAGATGATATTATTCTTTGCCCTCAAGTGGGAGATAATTTGCTTACAGAGAATGAAGGGAGCAGATGCTGGCCTGGAAGTGGAAGTGATCATATTCTACATCCTTGGACATGCTCAAACACCTGCCTTTTGGCTGACTGAAGAGTGGAATTTGCCCAAGAATGTGACCCTGTTAAGTTATGCATTTCATTGCATCCAAGTGAATGATAGGCCATTGGAGTTGCTGCTATAATTAGGTTAAAATACATGCCATAGGGCTTTATCAAGATTTGTCATGATCCCAGGAGATATGTGACTGCATCAGTAGAAAAAGTTAAAGCTGAATTAATAGATTGAAAATAAGGTGCCCAGCCAACATGACTCAGTGGTTGAGCATCGACCTATGAACCAGGAGGTCATGGTTCCATTCCTGTCAGGGCACATGCCTGGGTTTCGGGCTCAATCCCCAGTGTGGGTTGCAAAGGAGGCAGCCAATTAATGACTCTCTTGTTGATGTTTCTCTTTCTCTCTCCCTCTCCCCTCCTCTTTGAAATCAATAATACACACACACACACACACACACACACACACACACACATATATATAAAGTAAAAAAGAAAATGAGATAATTTTTGCAAGATTACTCTTAAAAATGATTTGTATTTCTAGGATTTGATATCTTGTGACTTGATCCTATCAGCCTATGGAATGAGGAGCAATTTTTAAAAAAATTAAATACATGTGTAGTAATTTGAGCATACTGTGTATTTTCCTAGCCATTTGCTCATATAGGCCATTTGCCTTGGAGAAAGCAGGATTCTGTTATTTTGGTAGCACATTTAGGAAAGATAGGCATTCTTGGTAGCATACTTAGGAAAGATGATCCTTAAAAGAGATCTTGGGCCACATGATCAAAATATTCAAATATGAACATAAAAACTAGGCATGATATTATTAACTATTTTTTTCTTCTTTTAAAAGAATCTTTCTTTCTTCATTTTAACTATTATTTCCTACTGGTTTATTAAATAGCAACAACCACCTACCTGGGCTGCTTCTCATTTTGAACTCATTGTACTTATTTGGTTGTCAATTGCCATAAAAAGAATCACACCAAAACAACAAAGATCACTTTATTATTTTCTATCATTATTCGGAGTGTTACTGGGCTCAGTTAGTTAGTTTTTCTTGGGGGATTTAATGCTTTGTAGCAGACGGTGTTTGGGGTTAGAGTCATCTTGTGGTTCACCTACTCATATGTCAGGAGGTTGATACTGGCTATTGGCTGGGACCTCCTGGAGCTTGAGCCAGAAAGTTACCCCTGACCTATGTGTGGACTTGCCACTTCCTCACAGCATAGTGGCGGAGTTCCAGAACAAGTGTCCCAAGAGGAACAGATGAAATTGGTATGGCCTTTTATGTCCTGACCTTGGAAGTTTCATAGCATCAATTCTGCTGTCATCACAGGCCTGCCAAGATTCAAGGGAAGGAACAAAATCTCCACTGCTCTATGAGAGGAGTGTCAGCGTCACATAGGAAGAAGAAATGTGAGATGGGAGCTTTTATTGCAGCCACCCTGGAAAATACAATCTGCATACTGCTTGATTGACAGGTGGCACTCTGTCTAGACTACAATCTTAAGACAGACTCCTTACATCTCCCAACCCTAGTCTCTCCTTCAGAGATTTGTTGTCTTTGTGGGCCTACTAACAGTGCCTGCTTGGGCCATAAATGGCATCTACATATACCATCTGACAAGTTACCGCTGGGGTTATTTCTTGTCAGAGACTTTTTAAAAAATAAAGTTTAATTTTTAGAGCCGCTTTAGGTTCACAGCAAAATTGAGTGGGGGGAGGGTATGAAGATTTTCTACATACCTTCTGTTCTCACATATGCATAGCATCCTCTCATTGTCAAAATCTTCTTGCCAGAGTGGTACATTGATGAACCTCCTTTGATACATCATAATTACCCAACGCCCATAGTTTATATTAGGGTTCACTCTTGGTGTTGTACATTCTATGGGTTCTGACAAATATATGAGATGTATCCACCATTATCATATCATACGGAATAGTGTTACTGAATTAAAAATATTCCTGTGCTTTGTCTATCCATCCCTCCCCCGAATCTCCCACCCCCACCCCCACAACTGCTGAGACTTTTTAACTAAAGTATACTGGCTCGTCTTCCTGATTTCAGTCTTGATTATACATTATCAGAATTATATTTCCTTAAAACATTCTAAACACATTTCTATCTGATCAAAAACCTTCAATGATTATCCATTGTATATAGATTAAGTTGAAGTGCTTCTTTTTTTTTGTTCCCAGGTTCCAATAATTAAACAAAAATCAGTGGATTGACAAATAGTGGGCATTCAATAACTAAGTTTGGGGATTACAAATATAGCAAAATGGTATTCTTTTATTTCTCATTCTTCAGTTTCTGGCTGACCTCCTTCCTGGGTATAATAGACATATAATTTCATTCTCATGCCCTGGCCTGAAGGAACTAAGTTAGAAGAAAGATTCCTTTGGTAAAACTAGAAATAAGAGAGACACTTCAGGCACAATAGCACCCTATAGTTATGCTAACAAATTTACCTTCTAGATCCTTCACGTTGAGGGTCAGATAAGAAAAGACCTATTTTTTTATTTTGTTCTTACCTCAAAAATTAGGTACTACCCCAGTTCATCAAGGCAGGAAATCTGGTGGTTCCAAATAACTAAAATTATTTGGTCTAAAGACAGAGTAGGAACAACTAAGAGTCTTTGGAGAAGACAGAGGAATTGGTAGATAAAGAATAGGGGCCTATAAACAGGGGCCCCCAAAATTAGGGTCCACATCTGATATACCATCTGCTGTTTAAATAGAGTTGTTTTTTTTATTTAAAAAAATTAATGCCTATTTATGTGTTACAAAAAATAGAGCATGGTATTTCATCAAATTTAGAGTACAATCAAAGTAAAACCAATAGAACAATAAAAACAATGACAACGATTACCCTAAGTAGAACTGTGCTCCAATAAAAGTGCTAGTACCACTAGCAAAGCATTAAATAAAGTTTTATTGAAACACAGTCATACCAATGAATTCCATATTGTTGATGGCTGCTGTCATGCTACAACAGCAGTGTTGAGTAGTTGTGACAAAGGTGATTTGGTATGCAACCTAAAACACTATCTGCTCCTTTTCACAAAATGTTTGCTGGCCCCTGATCTAGAAAACCATGGTGAAGAGAAAGGTACCAAAAGCTACAGAGGGGAGACTGGCTTGGGAACCCAGAGATGGACTCATTATAGGATGAAGTATTGTTAAGGGAAATGCATGAACTGTTTGGTATCAACTTCTGGATTTTAAATAGTGTTATGGTAGTGTGGACACATTCTGGAAATGGACTATATGCTTATGCCCTTCCAAATGGAAACAACAACAAGGGTTACAGAAATATAAGGCATTCTATCCTGTTACAGTTTTATTTCCCACTTCATCCCATCACATCTTCTATACATTCCATCCTAGAATGGAATCTGAGCCCTCAAGTTGCTGGGACTTTGTGCAAATTCTTTCCTGGGACCATAAGGTTCCTCCCTACCCCCCACCTTGCTGAAGACCTTGAAGCTTCAACTAAATTGCCACCACTTCAGAAAACTATCCCAGATATCTACATCCCTCCTCACTCTCCTCTCCCCCTTCCCCCATGAGTTTGAGCTTCCTGTGTACCATTTAGCACAGCTCAGTTTGTGCCAGATTATTAGAGCATGTCTATGTCTCCCCTACCAGATATCTGCAACTGGAAGGCAGAAATACAGTGATATGAGGCATTAAAGCAATGACTACAGGGAGATTATATCTGGAGAAGGAAGCACTGTAGGAGCTGCCCTCCCTCTCCTAAACCAAGAGGAGACCAGACCCTCCCCCTTTACTGACATCTACTCCATGATTTTCCCCGTAAGTCAAGATTAAATCAGATGCAAGGCTGAGTCCAGGAAGCCTGAATGGGATATTTTTATCCCAGCAAGTAAGTACATTTTGTACTAAGAAGGGAGAGAGTACTGATTTTGTACTTGGGGGGAAAAAAAAGGATCCCATTCAAATACAAATTAATTTCTTCTCTTCAATGGTGGTTGCCTTCATTTTCAAATTGGTATGTCATAATTACAGTCATTTTGGGATTTTCATTAGCACAGGAGAAAGCAACCAAATAAACTATATCACATTTTTAAAATACATCATTTTGGACCTGAACACATAATAGAAAGTTTAAATCAAAGACTACTTTTCTTAATAAGACTAATAGAAGCTTAAATAAGGGTATTTATATCATAAATATAAATATGATATTTCTACTGATCTGTATAATCGTTGTTGTTCTAAATTCCATGTAGCTTGTTTTTCTACCTTGAGAATATTGAATGAGTCAATATGAGGGTTAGAATGCTAGCACTCAGAAGAATGGCTAGTAAGGGATGGTTGCAGTGAATGTAGTTATAGTAACAACAGCAAGTGCATTTTAATTGTTTATTTTTTTTCTGCAAATGTGAATAAATGGATTTTACCTTAGGAAGTTTTAATCCTATATAATTAAAGGCTAACATGCAAATCGACCAAATGGTGGAATGATCGGTCGCTATGATGCGCACTGACCACCAGGGGGCAGATGCTCAATGCAGGAGCTGCCCCCTGGTGGTCAGTGTGCTCCCACAGGGGGAGCACCGCTCAGCCAGAAGCCAGGCTCATGGCTGGCGAGTGCAGTGGTGGTGGCGGGAGCCTCTCCCACCTCCACAGCAGCGCTAAGGATGTCCGACTGACAGCTGTCTATGTCTAAGCTGTCAGTCGGACATCCCCTGAGGGCTCCCAGACTGCGAGAGGGCACAGGCCGGGCTGAGGGATGCCCCCCCCCTCTGAGTGCATGAATTTCCTGCACCAGGCCTCTAGTATTTAATATAAAATTTACTTATAAGTTTGGGGAGAATATTTCTTTTATAAAACATATTTGCTCTTAGGAGGTTACTATTTCAACATAGTTTATTCCACTCATTGATTAAGTCTTAGCATATTCTCTATTATCATTCTAGCAAAGAATTATAACGCTCATTTTGATATAAAGAAAAAAAAGAGCATATTGTATGCAAAAATAAAACCCTGAGTAATATTCTATTTGTTGATGTATGAGTCAGCATTTCCCTGGCTTAGCCCACTGAAGGGAAAAGCTCCATGTCTGTGTCTCAGCCAAATACTCTTTAAGAGCCATGAGCTACAAATACTAAATTCCCCTTTACTCAGATATAAACCTACTTACTGCCTAATGTTAAGCAATCTTCATGGAATTGATGTTCTTCCTCTCAACTTATTTTACTTAGTCATATTTATTAGGGAAGCTTAGCACATCAAAAGCACATTTAAAAATAATTCCATGGCTAACCTTAGGGCAAAAAAGTTAATGCAATGTATATTGCCGAGTTTATTAACTATCTTTTCAATATAGCTAACAACTGTGTGATGAAGACAGTAATCATCAATTAAATGAGCTGTGACCTTGAGACCAGAGTTTTCAGCAGGGAATAGTCAGCTAAGTTTTGGGCGTTGAGAGGCAACCACTGGATTGACATATTTCCAAGCATTCCTTAGTTCTAGGCCTTATAGGACAGTATTTGCGAAAAGCCTATGCAAATTGGTCAATTTGGAAAGTCAAAACACATTTACATGGTTTGGAAAGATTTTAACAAAAATTTATTTTTAGAATAGCATTTAATACAACATAATTATATATTTACACTCAAAAGTTATTTAAGGTATAAACAGATGTATATAAAAAGAAGTATAAATTATTAAGCTTGCAATCGTCCTTACTCCTTCACAGACAGATGTCATTAAAGGCAGCAACTCAACACTTTGGTGGGCGGGAGTATTTGCAAGAAGAGAAACTAGAATCCTATCCCCTTTCTCAAAACTTGCTTACAGAGGCTCAGAGCCCCACCTCCTGCTGCTACCAGAGAAAAGAAAAGGGCAGTTCTTGGAGAATCTGGGATTGGGGTGGCAAAGAGTCTCTTGCCCAAATTTTGGTTGGAGAAGTCTGAAGATAGGACGCTGGCTGGGGAAATGGCAATGGTAGGGTGAAGGAGGGGCTTAGTGGGTGGGGCACGGGGGGTGTGGGGGGGGGTAAGTGCCCAAAGACCTTTTGGCTCTGCAGAAGGCAGCATGAACCAAGACTCTGAAGGGGACCCCACCCAAAGGCTGCCTGCTGAAGGAGAGGATCCCCAGAATGTGCCGTGGATGGAGGAGCTGGGGAGGTAGATCATGGGATGTATTGCTACATCAGGGAACAGTGTGATGTGGTGGTTATGGTAGTGGTAGGGTGTCTCTGAAGAATGTATGATGCACCCTACAGGGAAGGGCTAGTGCTTGTCAGCCATGAGAGAGGGTGTTTGAAAGCAAGAGACAAAATCAAGTCAAGACAGCACAGGCATGTAAACCACCCATGGCATCTTCCTGCTAATCCCTCCTCACTCAGTCTCCAACCAGAGGAGCCAGGTGTTAAAAGGGAGGAGACACAATGAAGAGGGAGAGGGAATGAAAGGGTTTGAGCTGCCCAGCGGGCATGGCTCAGTGGTTGAGCATTGACCTATGAACCAGGAGGTCATGGTTCAATTCCTAGTCAGGGCACATGTCTGGGTTGTGGGCTTGATCCCCAGTGGGGGGCATACAGGAGGCAGCCAATCAATGATTCTCTCTTATCATTGATGTTTCTATCTCTCTCTCCCTCTCCCTTCCTCTCTGAAATCAATAAAAATGTATTTTAAAAAAAGGGGGTGGTGTTCTAGCTGCCCCTTGAAGCACAAGGCTAGACCTGAGCTGGGGAGGCACAAGCTTTATGCTGAGAGTGAAATCATATTTTTTTTTTAGGAAGTGAGTAGAAAGCTGAGAGCACTGCCTGACATTGCTTTCATAGGAAGGGAAGAGCAGTTGACAGAGAATTTTTCACAACTTTGGTAGGAGAACGATAAAGCTCTTTTCTGATTATACCCTCCCAAGGTTAGCCCATTCAGTGATAAGTTCAAAAGCCGAATGGGAGAAACAAGTTTATTATGTTTGAGGATCTGAAAGAAGGCATCTGTGGCAGAAAAATGATGAGCAGAAAGTGAGGGGACCCTGGTGTGGAATGAGGTTGGCGAGGACAGGTGGGCTGAGGTTCCATCCACTCTTACTTTGTAGCCTGGGATGAAGTGTTCTGAATTTTGCTCTGAGTGTTTTAGAAAGCCAGCGTTTGAGGCAGGAAAGTAACAGGGTCTTATTTTCACTTAAAAAAAAAAAGATAGAAAATCCTCTTGTTGCTTTTTGGAGAATAGGGAGTGGGCATAAAAGTGGGAGCTGGGATCCTCCTGAGGAGGCTGTTGGAAGAATAAGGTGAGAGGTGGGAGATATTGATGAGAATGCTGGTGGATGGAGGATTTTAGTCTTCAAAGCTCTTTGATAATTGGGTGAGAGAAGTGACAGAAACATTTGATTTTTTTTATTTGACACATTAAAGACCATCTAGACAGTTAGGGTTAATGTTATGTCTCAGTGCTTTGAACTGAACGTATAAGCAGTTCTCAGACCCCAATGTGTATCAGCATCACCCGGGCAGTGGTTAACATGCACATTTCTGGGTCTGTCCATAGCTCTTCTGAGGCTGCAGGAATGATGTGAGGCCCTGGAGCCTGCACTGGTAAAGCACCCGTATTCTCCTGCAAGTGGTCCAGGAACCCTGAGAACTCCTGAATTCTTACTCTGGGAGAGTCTGCATGTCCCTCAGACTTTGGCTTTCTCATATGTCCCTTTAGCTCTGCAGTCTGAATATCAACACTTATCAAACATATTCTTTCATTGCTTTCTATTTCTTTATCTCATCCCTCCCCCACCCCCAACTATTGCACTTTAAACAGTTGCACTTTGAAAGCTAGCTTTATGTCTTCTTCTTCTTTCTCTCTTTTACATTTTCCTCCTTAAGGAACACAATTTCAGAATTGAGCACTTTTTAACTGTTTTGAAAGCAATACAGTGCTCACAATGTAAAAGACATTTAAAGGACAATGTATCAATTGCAAACAAAACAACGGAGAGACCGAGCACATGACTTAGTGACATGAAATAAAGGACCCATTTTCTCTAGGAAGTAACAGAGACACAGTCTCTAACCTTCCCCTCTCATAACTGAAGACATTTTGAGAGAACAGACTTCCAAGTCATAGGCAATAAATGGTAAATGAAAATACACAAATGTCTTTATCAGCCATTTTAATCTAAAAAGTGAAAAATATCCCTCAGGTAGCAGACGTTTAATGCTGTGCTATCGAACCTAATGTAGGACAGCTTGCTTTTACCTACAACTAAATGGAATTTGCTCTAGATAGCTGGATAACCTTGATGCAGCAGGAAATGTGTGATTCAATCATGGGGGGCACAATAACTCATGTTGGTCCAGGCCAAAGCGAGCAAATATCTCAAACTGTCCCAGACAGGACCATCCAGAGGCAGACGGGGTATCTCCTGGATACTGCTGGAGGCGGGAGTCATTCCAGTCATTGATGGAGACAGAAGAAAAACCTAGGTGTTACAAGAAGTCTATTATTTTCTTCCAAGGAAATAGCTTTCTTTAAATTTCCTACCACCAAAGAAAGTCCAAATGACACTCTAAACACACAGTATTTTTTCTAACAAAATTTGTAGAGGAAAAGCCAAGAATTAGTTTGATCTCAGAGGGAAAGGGGGGTGGGGTGGGTGTGGGTGGGAAGAGATCAACCAAAGAACTTGTATTCATTTATGTATAACCCATGGACACAGACAATAGTGTGGTGAAGGCCTGGGGTGGGGGCCAGGGGCAGGGGTGAACTAGAAGGGGTAAATAGGGGGAAAAAAGGGACATCTGTAATACTTTCAATAATAAACGTTTTTTTAAAAAAGGAATTGGCTTAATCTAATCAAAACACTTGATAAAAAGAGAGACACTGACCTTGGAAAAATGAGTTTTTATGTATGATTGCCTTCCTAAACCCGGAGAAACTGCTAGTCAATGCAGACAAATTATCAGAGAAAATGTATTTATCCCAAACTGAGGCCAGATCAACATAAAAACAACAAACTAATATATGGCATTCAGCACACCTGGAGAGCTGGTGGGATACTTGGTAAAAACCACGGGAGGTATTCAATCTTTTGTTCTGCACTACGTACCTCAGACAGGGGACCCTGAACGACATGTCCCAAGCTGAAAAGGATTCAACGTGCTCGGTGTACAGTGTAAGCACTTATTTGATTGTTACACATAGCAGACAAGTGGAAAGCAAATCTGTCATTTCTGTTCCCGTAAGCGGAGAAAACATTCACCTGAAACAAATAAAATGTTACCTTTCAGTTGTAGGCCAAGAGCTGGATGCTTAATTGATACACATCTGGAATTATGTAGGAAAAAATACTTCCCTAATAATAAAGTGTTCTTAATATGACTGAATTTCATAATAGAACATGGTACTTTGATGTTATATCTACAGACAGGAAAAGTACTAATTTTTTTCCTTTCTTAAGTCAACTTCTTTAGGCAAACATGATAAAAAGTATTATAAATGTGAAAATATTGTTGTCTCTAGTGTTATATGGAGACATGGTATTAAGGAAAGAAGTGAGACATTTGTGGAGCTAATCAGGTTTTTTTTTTTAAATTCTTTAAAATTCTTTATAAAACATAGTTTGGAGCCTGAGTGGAACCATCCTAAAGTACAGTCGATTACTTCAGTGGCATTAAAATCCAAGATGACACAGAAAGGTTTGAGATGATTGATCTAATATCTCAAAGTAATGTCTCTGCCAGAATCTACTTGATAGTTTTTACAGACTCTGGATAAATGTTCAATTTGGAAAAAGAAATTGACATGTCTGGACTATGTGCAGAAGTATTATGTCACTCATTTCTCTTCTCAGAATAAAGCCCTTGGGATCAGGATGGTTTTTATGTCAGTGTTATCAGATTGACCAAGCCATTGGAGCACACATTTTCAATTGAAAAAGGAATGTGTCCAGTATTGTTAATTAATACAGTGAGCTTTTGATGACAAGGGGGCAAGCCAAGCTCTAACCTCAGAAAAGAACCTTTATGAGAACACACTTCATTACCTCCATGTCTCTGGGAAGCCTATAAAGCAGCAAGGAAACGTGGAGAAGGAAACTCTAACCTGGTCATTTACATAATTTTCCTGAGGGGGTGATCATACTTTGTCCACACCTGTTTCCCTTAGGTCACATGAAATTCCTTTTGGATATTTACCTTCATAAAAAGAATTTCTCCATTTACCCAGCAGCTTAAAATTATAAAAGAAGGCCTGATACAGTCAAAAGGAAGCAACTACACAATGAGACTTTTTAAAATGCACTCTTCTTATATTCCAGCATGTGAAATGATGCAATAATGCTACATAATGAATGGATGGAAATTTTTTGTAATCTAAAAAAGTTCAAGGCGAAATCTGGCCAGGGAAACCAGTGCATAAAAAGGAGAAACCACTGTTTAATTTTGTTTGTTTTTGTAGCTAAATAAGGTGATTGTCCTAGATACGTTCAAATTTACCATCTGGCTCTCTCTCCGTATTCTCTTGGTTTAAAAAAAATTACTAGATCCAGGACTGCCTATTAGGGCTATTCTGATTAAGAAGAGATGGGAGGACAGATGGTGGAATGATGTGGTGGAGAAAGTGATAAGGGATAATGAACTACTTAAAATTAATACTGTGCTAGCATAAGAGGCTGATGGATTGTTGGGTGGGAACTCCAAGTTGAATATCATGTCTAGGAAAATTCTTGTGCAAAAATCATCCTGAACAGAGGGTAAAAAATTCTTGACAAAAATATAAGTACATTAATATGAAAAACCCAATTATGTGTGGATCATTATTATTGCCTGCTGTAGTTAACACTTACTGAGAATTTACGTATCAGCGATTGTACTGATTTTTTACATGCACGATCTCATTCACTCCTCAAGCAACCATAAGAACCAAGTATTCCTACTACTTCATTTTTTTCAGACCAAGAAACTGAGATTTTGCCCAAGGTCAGACAACTAGTAAGTGGCCTCATGGGAGACTCCAAACCAGTCTGATGTTGAGGTTTTTAACTACTAAGCTACACTGCTTTCTGTAATCTTGAAAAATTGTTAATGTGGCCAGTTCATATTTATCTGCTTTAATCCGCCACTCAACTTGCGTTCCCCAATGTCAATTCTCTCCTTTCACTCTTCCTTTGATATATGCCTATGTCTGTGATTGAGGGAGTTTCTAAGTAATAGCACATCCAATATAATATTGCATTCTGGATGTCATCTTGGCAATCTTTTACTTTTTCCTTCCTGACGGTACCTCCTCACCTGCTGTACCGAACAGCATTGATCATTTTCTAGCCCATCTCAGTGCTGCTGGCATGCATGATTAACTCGGCCATTACCCTCAGGCCGTTTAGGACATTAATATTGGACTGACTTCACTCATCCATTGACAGTCCAAGTTTTGAATTTATTTTTAGTTTTCAGATAGACTAGATTGTAACGTACCCGGTAAAATTTCAGTTACTCTGTGTTTTTCTCTTCAAATTATTCCTGTCATTGCAGCAACTTCCGATTTAGAATCAGATTTCATTACTGTGGCGTTTTCGCCTTCTTCCAGGTTGTCATTGAAGATGTTAAACCAGACCTTCAAAGTGACCCTGTGGTTCCTAGGTGTGTGCTCTTTCAGGGAGCCCATCCAGGGATAGCTCAGAGTGAATACAAGCTGTGAAATCAGAGGGCTAGAAGCTTCTAAACTTGTTATCAAGGGTCAAAACAATTCCCCATGTGGCAATCAAATAAAAAAAGGCTTGGGATGGTAGGATTAGAGCATGAAGTAAGAGATGGAAAACACAGAAAAGAGAATGAAACTAGTTCAGTTCATGTTGCTAGAGATGTATGAGGAACAATGTCTAGAGTGTCTAGAATATTGTCACTAGGTTTAAAAAACAAATTAAAGTTTCCCTATATTAAGAAATAGTTAAGCCAGGCCAATGTGGCTCCTTGGTTGAGCATCGACCTATGAGCCAGGAGGTCACAAGGTTCGATTCCAGGTCAGGACACAGGCTCAATCCCCAGTAGGGGGTGTGCAGGAGGCAGCCAATCAATGATTCTCATCATTGATATTTCTCTCTCTCTCTCTTCCTTCCTCTATCTGAAATCAATAAAAAATATATTTAAAAAAAGAAATAGTTAACATGCTACTTTCACAGCACAGGTTTGTTTTTTATCTCTTTAAAATCATACCAGAAGATGAATGTCATTTCCATTCAAGGCATAGCAATGGTGACTCACCAAAGCTATTCTCTCTTTGGCATCAGACCAAGGTCCACTAATCTCCACTAGATCTTGAGAGATATTGAAATTTACTTATGAAACTAGTGACTATCCATAATAAATGCACAATAAATATGTTTAATAAATATTTAAACATCCACTCAGAAACTGTCAAGAAACTTCAAGAGATGTGTTTCTATAAGTAGACCACACCATGATCTTCTCCCCTTACCTCCGCTTTGTGTCTGTGGGACATTTGATAGTTACTGCTGTCTTCATCTGCTTGGGCTTTCATAACAAACACTACAAACTGGGTGGCTTAAACAACAGACATTTATTTTCTCAAAGTTCCAGAGGCTGGAAGTCCAAGATCAAAGTGCTCTCAGGGCTGGTTTCTGGTGAGAGCTCTCTTCCTGGTTGTAGACGACCACCTTCTCTCTGTGTCCTCACATGGCCTTTCCTCTTATGTGTGGGCAGAGAGAGAACTCTGGAGTCTCTTCCTCTTCTTATAAGGACACTAGTCCTATTGGATTAAGGCCCCACCCCTATGGCTTCATTTACCTCAATTACCTCCCAAAAGGCTTTATCTCCAAATATAATCACATTGAAGGTTAAGGCCTTAATATATTAATTTGGAGCATGGGGGGGCGGGGAACACAGTTCAGGCCATGATACTTGCTGATGCTGCCTGTGGCCTCCATAGTTGAGATAAAGTCTGATATAGGTCTGTGCCATTTCTCTTTTACCAACCTCTTGCTATTGCTCCAGTCACAACCCCACCCCCAGGGCTAAGGGTCAGCGTCTCCATGTATTCAACACTCTTTACCACCACACGGCAATGCCATGCTTTAGAAGACCAGGAGGCAGTTCATAGCCTCTTGAGCCTTTCTGTGCCTGTTCTGCGTGATGCTGATTACTTGAGAGAGCAGTCCCTTGAGGAGAACTGTGCAGACTCCTTGGCTACTGTACTGGGTTGTATAGTGTCCCCTTAAAATTCTTGTCCACCCAGAGGAAATAAGTTAGGATAAGGTCATACTGGATCAGGGAGGGCTCTAAATCCTGTGGCTGGTGACATTATAAGGAGAGGGAAGACAGCCCTGTGAAGACAGAGGCAGAAAGTAGAATGATGCAGCCATAAGTCAAGGTGCCAAAGAGTGCTGGCAGCCACCATCAGAAAAATCATGATCAATTTATTTTCCTGAATTTGACCACTCTTGCTGTCTCTATTCCTGTTGACCTCATCTGAGCCATTGTCAGCTTTCATAAGCTATTGTGATAGTTTCTTAATTTGTCTCTCTGCTTTTACTCTTGATACCTTATGCTCCATTCTGTGCACAGTGGCCAGTGTGACTTTTAAAAATTTGAATCTGATCTGATCACTCCTCTTCTTAAAACCTTACAAAGACTTCCCATAACCCTCAGGATACAATCCAATCTCTTCTTCCTGTTTACATTTCCAATTTCACCTTACACCCTCCCTGCTCACCCACCACGTTCCCGCCACATCTATCTTCTTCAGTGCATAGAATACTTCTTCCCTCTGCTTGGAATGTCCTTTCTCCCAGATCTTCACTTAATCTGTTTCTTACTGTTGTGTATACTTGCTTAATTTAAATATTACCTTCTTGGAGAAACAGCCTCTGGCCATGCAATTTAAAATAGCCTTGATTTATCACAACAGGTCTTAATAGAGCACTCGGTCACCCTCTGACATTTTTCTTGTGTATTTGTGTGCTTGTTTTCTCCCTTTACTGTAATGTAAGACCCATGAGAGCAGGTGTAGTTTCTGTCCTGTTCACTGCAAAAAATAAATGATGTGAACATGGATTGACACAGAGTAGCTGCTCGATAAATATTTGTTGAATGAATGAAGAAATGTAGAGCTGAAGAAATTATTGTCATGATTGTACCATAGAGATTTCCAAGGATCACCAAATTGCAGGAAAGCCTCCTTCCTTTCTTTTGCTGGTAAGTTTTCTGTTGCCATCAGCATTGCCAATAGCCATTATCAATCATCCAGTTTTGTAATATGCTTATTCTTTATCATTATGAATCTTTCAGTAGTCAACCCTAAGTTGGCTAAGTTACCAGCATTGTCAACATCATCAAATCATATTTTTTTGCCTGCCTTAAGAACTACAAGATAATCCTATATAATAAAAGCCCAATGACTGAAACAGCGTAATGACCAGAAAAATCAGATACCAGAATGACTGTGGCCCCTCGCCCCTGCCGGCCCCACCCCCCAGTGGGGACCCCTACCCCGATTGGGGGCATGGCTCGCCTATAAACTATCCATGGCCCCTTTCCCTGGCTGGTCCCACCCCCCAGTGGGGACCCTCACTTTGATCCAGGGCCCCCATCAGGGCAGGCTGGCCGGCCCCCTCCTGTGCACAGGGACTCTATCCTATATAATAAAAGGGTAATAAGCAAATATGGTGGTTGAGGGCAACTGGGGAAGGTGGACCTGATCACAGGCCAGGTCTAGGGACTGTACCTGTGCATGAATTTCATGCACTGGGCATTTAGTTAAAAATATGTAAATACACAAGTGTAGGTATATGATTGGGGAAAAAAACCAAAACGTTCCTGCTCAGTGATGCCTGAAATTCCTTTACCTAGGCAAAGCTTTTTGTTCTACTAAGTTAGAGATAAAGTTTGAAGATAAGAGACCTGAAAGGAGGCTTGGGCAAACAGGCATTTAACACCTGAAGAGGGTGGGGTGAAGGGGAGGGGGAGATCTGAAGATCAGTTTCTGCCTGTTCCTTCTTTCACAATTTTTAATCCAGTGTAGAAGTGAAAATGTGGGCCTTGGAAGCTTATGATTCTGAATTGTTGGCAAATAAACATATAATACTCCATTATGCATTATAACGGCTTCCTAGTCACTTCCTTCCCTTGTGTGGTCAAATTTTACTCTTCCCTTGCCCATATATATCTTTTCTTCATTTTCTCCAGGTCTTGATATTGCTCTTCATCCTATAAATATTCTTAGGCTGTTCCTTGTGTGTGAAAAACATATTTCTCTTAGGCTTTTCTCAGCAAAATCCCTCTTCTGCAAATTTGTTTTCAGAATTATGTTTCACCAAATCTTTTAAATCCAGTCCCCTAGTAAAATGCTCCCCTTAGAAAAAGAAGGAACGAGAGAGGGCTCAGGAAAGAAGAGAAATGGGACTGAAAGTCACTAATATCGCATCTGTGAAATCTGCCTTCCTTCCGACTCATGTTTCTGACTTACTTATTTGCTCTGTTTCCTGTTTTGTCCTTACTGAAGTCCCAGTGGATAAGGGCTGTACCCTCCTTGATGTTCTCAAAAGCCCCTATAAATAACAAGAACACCTGCTTTGTGGTAGTTTTCTAATATAATCCGAATTGCTTACCTATCACGTACTTTTTCACAATGATAAAATATCCATACTGTCCTGATTCAACATCTATTTTCAGAGTTGTTGTTAATTCAAGTGCTTAAAGCACAGAGCAAAACACCCGAGATATGGATCTGAATGTAGCAGCATCCATACCTGTACACTGGAAATTGAAATTCAGGCCATATTTTATCTAAGAGCCTCTATTTTATATGTAAGTAAAGGAAAAAGGCAAGGTAAGAATTGTAGTGAAACTTAAAATAAAAATAGATATTAGTAGAATCAAAAAAGATGAAGCACATGGATTTACTTTATAAGACATATTTGTACACAATATAAAGCAATAGTGTATTGTACTGATAGTTGACTTTTTTCACCTTAAAACTAGATGATTGTTTTAATCTTTCAGAGAAAAATTAGTTGAATTTTCTACTGAGTAGAAGAACAGGAAGGGGAAGAGCAGTAAAAGATAGCTTCGCTCTCTACTCTGTGATTGTGGTTGAGGGTAGTGACAATTTGCTAAAAAAATAAAAAAGGGTGGAGAATCTACTTACTTATTTTCTGAATATGTTCTGAGTATTATTTTATTATCTTTATTTACCCAATTATAAATAAGCCAGTTAAGATTATATATGCCCAGTCTATGTCCTTGTAACAGTGGGGGATTGTAATCCACCCCACCATTCTTTCGACATTGCTTCTGTAAATGCTGACTGACTAATATGTAGCTTGTAGATAAACAGCGTGTTTGTATAAGAATCCTAGGACTAACTTCAGAAAATACAGACTCTGACCTTCAGTCATCCCAGCTCCAAACAAACCTTGGTTCCAGTTACATCCTGTTCTCAGAAAAGTATTTACTCCTTAAAAAAAAAAAAGTATCATTAGTCGTTCACGCTATTATTTGAACTAATTTAAAGTGTCTAATATATATTGTCCAAAGTTACTGAACATTTCAATAGTTTAAAATCTTTGTTTTCTTAAATTTGGTTAAACCCCAACATCTCTGAGAAGAAAGAAAGCCAGAAGTGTTACCCACTTTAGGCATGAGCAAACTGAGGGCCAGGGAAATTTGCAACCAGAATTACAATCAGTGGTTAATTGTTTAAGTACCAGCTTTCCTGGGGAGAGGGGAGGAAATCCCCAAATTCTGATTTGTAGTATTTTCCAATTCATATGGTGTAAATACTCCCATCATGGCAGACCTCAAGCTATCAATGTGAAGTAACTGCACATGAAGTTGGGAAGAGATGCACATAATTTGTTCTTGCAACAGCAGCTCAACACCCTACTGTTTCATGGAAATTGAATGCAGCACCTTTAAGAATGCAGTTCACTCTTCTAGGTTATTTTGAAGGAAGTTACAGCAGCCAAGAGCCAGTCTGAGCAAAAAGAAAAGGAAGAACTCATAGTACAGATATGGTTGTACAGTGGTTTTTCATGGAACACAAAGAGGAACTGACCCACTGGGCCTCATGATGTGTGGGAACAATAGTATCTTCGGGGGGCTTCTGCAATGGAATTTCAGGGCCGCTGTCATGTACTTGTTTCAGTTACTAATAACTCTTAAATCTACCATCTGGGTTCAATGTCCAAATTCCAAGGGGAGATCATCTGATTGGCCCAGCTTGGGTACATTATCCAGGGCAGGGGTATTCATGGCATAAATGCAGCTGTTGGGGCCTCACCCTCATGGTCAGATGCAGTTTCTGGAGAAGCAGGAATCACAGTGCCCTTCAGTTAGGAATTAGGTATCTAATATGTGCTTGTGCTGGGTTGTCCAGCACCCATGCATCCTTTCCAGACATTATGATGTTAACATGTCCTCCCTATTTGAGTCCAGACTTCGCAGGATCCTGTGTTCTTAGCCTGAACTGTGAATATAAGCACCACAAGTTCCCCCAGTATACAACCATCAGGGAAGAGGAGAAGAGAGACAGAGAACTTTTATTTTAAAGGGGGAAGAAAATAAAAGAGAGAGACATTGTTAAACATGTAAATTGGTTACATATGTACAATCTTGCCGCTTCCCCAAATCTCACTAAAATGAAAATAACAGAGATTTTGAAAAGTCAAAGGCTCATGTAATAAAAAGAATAGGACTAGAGAGGATAACAGCATAACTTTGGAAGTTAGAAAGGCAATGGGCAAGTGGTCACTGAATTAGTAATGCAGAGGAAATTGAAATATGGGCAGAATCAGAAGCTTTTTCAAAATAACCAATCAGCTTCCCAAACTTTCCAGGATTGAATTGGCTTTCACTCCCCTAGCCAATGATCTTTTACCCAGGTTAGACTGACAGTCCTCTATGGTTAAGTACCGCCCCCTGTGCCAGTTTTACTTTATTGCACATGTGTTTACCTCCCCCTTTATTCTGTCCCTCCTCACAGGAGTCTTCCGGAATGGACTGGTGGTTCATTGACTGGTGGTTCCCTGTGGGCAGTGTGAGGCTGTAGCTTCCTGGTGAAGCAAACAGGCTGCGTGTCCAATATCCTTTGCTCCTTCCTTTTAATAACTAGCTAACAATGGTAACACCATTAGCGTCTTGGATGGAACATTTCTTAATTATGGAGGTTTCGTGCCTTTGTTCCTACTTGCAAAATGCCTATGGGGCTCCCAGTAATTATGACAACAAACAAAAAAACCCCTTAACTCCTGATAGCTCTTCTTTCAGGTGGTGCCCTCACCGGATGTAACCCCTATTCTAAACAAAAATTTTGTCTGGAAGCTTATTGGATCTCATAGGTAGTTTGAATTGGGGCTTTACATCCTCCCAGGGACCAACTGCTTGCTCCAAATTCTCAGGACCCTTTTCTCCTTGAATCTGCTCAAAGCCAAGTTGAGACAGTGGATGGTCCCTACAGTGCCCCAAATCTGGGGGTGGTTATTTCTCTCTTGTTTTTCCAAGATTAGGTTGTAACCTTTTGGAATCTCATCTTTATCTAGACCATCGCCAATTAGACTTCCACCGAGGGGCCAACCCTGGGCATTTTGTTCTGTTCCCTGTATCACGGCTTGAGGCTGTGAAAACTAAAACTCAATGACCCCAGTGCAAAAGCTGGATCTAGTGCTCTTCTGACCTCAGTGTCTGGCCTGAGAATTAATTTCTTGTTTTGTTTTTATAGTTTATTTAAGATTTCTAGTCATTTTCAGAGGTTGGAGTGGTCTAACAATCTAACTTACTCTATGGAAATCTTTTAAAGGATTCAGTAGTTACAAATTTCCTAGCTTGATGAGAAAAGAAAAAGTTATAAAAATAAGTACATTTATGATGAAGGCAAAGAGAAATCATGGGATTTGTGAATTACACTAATAGCTTGGTATAATGAAAACAAAACAAAACAAAAAACAGAGTGTGGGAGCCAGATAGACTTGTGTTGGAATCTCTAGTATAGCACTAACTATCTGCATGGCTTTGAGGATTATGAAAAATATCTTTAAAGTTAAATTTCTTCCTCTGTAAAATGGGGAAAAAAATAACACTACAGGGTGGCTGAGAGGATTGAAGCGATAGTATATATTAGTCATTGTCCCTTCCTCTCTACTTCAGTTGTCAGGGATCCCCAAAACCTCTTGCTCATGTTCCTTTTCTTTAAAAATAAAATTATTGTCCTTTTGTATTTGCAGTGGGGCTCCCAGTGAGAGCTGGATACTCCCAGATGCCAGATTAAATTTTACTTAGATTTGTAAGTAAAAGCTCAGTTAGGGAACAAGTTAAAGCTTGCCTCAGAGATAGAACTTAGAATCTCTATTTTTTTATTACAAATATTTCATTTCAACTTTCTATTGTTATGAATCCCAAATTCAAGCTCAACTATAGATCATAGACTCTCTCAAAAGCAGCCCAGGTTGTCAGTAAACTGACTACTTTCTACATCTCAAGTTTCCATACGGGTACCATATGGCTATTTAAGAAAGTGATCTAAAGACAGAACCATAGGTAATGCCATCAGGTCTCTCTTCTATGTTCATTGAAATATGGAAGAAATAGACAAATCCAGTTTGCTCTTATGTGATCACAGTAAAGGAAGTTCTGAACTCCAGCACCGAAATTAGACGTGTGACGATTAGAAATGGACAAGTCTTGGAATAGGTTGAGTAGACAGATGAGCTCTTAGTTTTAGTTGGGGTTGTAATAAGCTATGAAGAACAATTTTTAAAACTTCCTGTGTGGGCACAGAATATGCACATTTAACTTCTATGACAAGAGAGAGAATAGAATGTTGTGGTGATTCTGCCCATTACTCCACATAAGAGCATGTACTCTTAAGTGAGAATGAAATCCGATGTTGACCTCCAGGACCTCTGCTTGCCTGATCATCTCACATCACTAAAGTAATTCTTGTTTTATAGATATATATTATTAACACAAAATGGCCCTTAAATGCAAGCCAGTAACTTAACTTGGTGTGGATCCGATGCAGTCACAATCTGTGGTAATGAGAGAAGAGATTTGGACTTGGAAGAGAAGGAATGCCTGCCTTTATTTGGGTGATCATCAAGGCTAATTTTTTATACATGACTTTTGCCCAACAGTCTGACTTTAGACTCTAACCTGGTACAATGCAACTTATATATGCTTTACACATTAATCAATGTGTTGTGTTAACACTTGGATTAGTAAAAGTGAACATGATTTTATATAAATTAGGAGCTTTAAAAAAGTAAACATAATTTGGATGAAATTTACCAACAGCTGAAGCAATCTACCTTCAAAATTATATGATAAACCACTTTTCTTTCCAAATCTCAACCTCAGTGCAAGAGTTTTTTTATCAAATACTGAACAAATTAAGTTACAGCTACTATAAAATAAATGTTGATGCATCTAAGTGTAACCCCACAGGGGTAATGTTCTAAAAGGTATGTGAAATCTCACAAAAAGCGATTCAGAATCAGAATTTTTTCAGGGCTAAGTAGAGCATTGTCCAGGGGGTGGAGCAGAGAATTTTCCATTTCTTACCATCTAACAGATAACTATGCTTAAGCTTGGTGAGCATGCAGCGGCACCAAGGGAAGCCAAATAGTTCTGTAGGTTATTTTATCCAGATTGTGGTAGATTGGACACTGGCTACAGAGAATTATCCTCCTTGGAGGTCCTGATTAAAGTTAGAGGGGACCTTAGTACAAAATCCTAGTAGAATCAATGCAAACTATTAAATATTGAATAAATGCCAAAGGTTCTACAGCAATTTGTTGTCTGAAAGAATATATTCCATATAATTATAAAGTTGAAACTAACCATCTGTTTCAATATCATGGCATCACGTTGGTCAGCATTGTAAAAATGAACATCTTGTTTTTGATGAGCATCATTTAGGTTAATCTGAACATATGAAACACTAATGGTAATTTAAATCAACACTTATTGTGTGCCTAAAATGTGAACAGCCCAGCTGGTGTGGCTCAGTGGTTGAGTGTCCACTTATGAACCAGGAGGTCACAGAAGGGGGGCATGCAGGAGACAGCCAATCAATGATTCTCTCTCACCATTGATGCTTTTTATCTCTCTCCCTCTCCCTCTCCCTCTCCTTTCCTCTCTGCAATAAATAAAAATTATTTTTTAAAATTTCAAAAGAATAACTTTTAAAAAAATGTAAACAGCATGGTAGAAGGCAGTGGAAACAAGAGTTCCTATTCTCAAAGTGTTTGGCCAGCAAAAGAGACAAAGAATGTATGCAGATGGCTTTCATAGAAAGAGCAATGGGGTTATTTATTTAAGACATTTATTGAACACCTAGTATAAGCCTGGCACTATGCATATAGCTACAAATACAGACATCAGAGATAAAGTCCCTGCTTTCAAGGAGGTGAAGATAAGGTTGCAGGAGGAAGCAGGAAGAGATAAGTCACAATACACTGTTCTAAGTGTTTTGGAAAAATTCAGAGTATTCTGAGTCACAAGGTAGGATGAGCCTACTCTATTCTCCATTGGGAAAGATTATCCAAAAAGTTGGCAACTGGGCTGAGTTTTTCAAGATTGAGCATAATTAGGAAACCAGGAAAGAGGTAATGTGGTAAGAGCATATGACAGAAAGAAGAAAAATAATACAGCAAAATATCACACTGATGAATCACAGACAGGAGAGAGAATGGTGTATTTGGAGATCTGCAAATATATTTCGTGTGCCAATGTACAGGGGCCAGTGTGGCAAGAAGTGAGCTGGAAAGGTGAGCGGGGACCAGACCAGAAAGCCCTGAATGCCAGTTTGAGGAACTTGGACTTTATTCTCAAGGGGGATTTTAATCATGTCCCTAAGATGAGCAAATGTTTATATTGGAAAGATGAATTTGGCAGTGATATGGAGAATGGCTAGGAGGGAGGGCAAAGTTGGAGATGGGGGTTAATTAGAAGGCCTCTGCAGTAGTCCCAGGGAGAAATGAAGAGTGCATGAGCTAAGGCAGAGTCAGTATAGATAAATGTGAGCTACACTAGGGGAGGCAGAATCCTTAGCACCTACCAATTGATAGGGTACGGAGGCTCTGCCAGATGCTTCAGTGAGAGTGGTGCTACTCCCCCAGATGGAGAGCTCAAGAGGGACATGTTTAAACAGGCTGACTATGAGTTTGGTCTTAAACGTGGGGTGTTTGAGATGTGTCCAGAAGGCAGCGGAATTTGTGAAAGGATCCTCCCTTTATCAGTGGGAAAGGCTTCAGATTATTATTTTTTTGGGGGGGGAGGAAAGAGAGAGAGGGAGAAAGGGAGAGAGGGAGAGAGGGAGAGAGAGAGAGAGAGAGAGAGAGAGAGAGAGAGAGAGAGAGAGAGAGAGAGAGAGAGAGAGAGAGAGAGGTGTTTCAGAAAAAAAGCCAAAAAAAGCACTCTGGCTCCCAGAGCCAGGAGCGGATATGGATCCAGAGTAGAGAGAGAGTGGCTTTCGGTTGAAGACAGAACAACTTGCTCAGTGAAAATGAAGTTAAGGGGATATGATGGTTAATTTTATGTGTTAATGTGCCTGGGCTCAGGGATGCCCAGATAGCTGGTAGGTAGGTAGGTAGAAATAACTGTATGAGATAGAAAAGATTGAAAACAGTGTAAAGATAAAATTCCAGAAGTCAAAATTGTCTTTGGAAGCCCAATTGATACTGCAGAAAAACAAGTTATTAGGTGAAACAGACACACACATACCTAAGATACACAGGGAAAGGATAAAAATACAAAGAAGATGAGCAAAAAGGAAACGGAGGAGGAAGAGCAGAAATGAAAAGATACTGATCTTGATGAAGACACTAAATGGAATGTAATTAACAGGATAATGAAGACATTATAGCATTCAGATTTCTTCACTGCAAGCTAAAGAAAACAATTTTGGCTAATTTAACCAGAAAAAAATTTACTTAAAAATAGGGGTTAGCTCACAATCTCCAAGAAGGTTTCAGAACAGGGCTTGGAGTCTAGGGAACCCAGAAGTGTGCGGATAATCAGGCAAAGGTATTGCATTGTGGACTGCAAGAGTATTGACTGCTGGATCTGCAATGCATCCACTTCACTGCTGTGTCTGGTACTTGGCAGCAGGTGCCCAGCTATGGCCACCTGCTTCTTCCCTTGGTGACTTCTGGTTCAAAGTCAGCAGCGGTACATCTCAGTGGATAAGTATACATCTTACATGTACCTGTAACCCAGCTGCCAGGAAGGCAGTGAACGTGTGGTGTCTGCCACATTCTGTAGAGGCAGAAAGACTTTTCCAAATACACTGGGAGGTTCTTAAATGTAGGCAAAGCCTACAGCAGGACCTGGCGACTTGTTTCTAACAACCAGAATACAATAAAAGTGATGGAATATCACTTCCGTGATTAGGTTACAAAAGACTGTGTTCTCTGTTGCTGGACTCACGCTGGCTCTTTCCACCTGCTCATTTGATGAGGCAAGCTGCCTGGTTGAGCTGCCCACCTGTCAAGGAACTGAAGATACTTGAGGCCAACAGTCGTGGAGGAACTGAGGCCCTCAGTTCAGTATCCTGTAGAAAAATGGAATCCTGCCAATAGCCATATGCATGATCTTGGAGGCAGGTCATTTCTCAGTTGAACCTTAAGATGGTTCCGTCCTGGCTGAAACCTTAATTGCAGCCTGAGCCAGATCCTGAGCCAGAAGCACACAGCTGAGGCACACCTTGCTTCCCCACTCTCTGAAATGGTGAGGTAATTATGTTATAGTTTTGGCCTACTACGTTTTAGAGACTTGGTTACAGAGTTATAGAAAGCCAATAATAATAATAAAAACAACCACAATATACCTCTTACTGATTGTTAGGTCAACTAAAATGAAAACTATTGATTATTTAGGAAAAAAAAGAGCAATGAAAAAATTATCACACATCACACATATGAGTGAACTTTCACTTCCGGCATCAAGCGTGTAGTTTTTAGCAGACCAATGCCTCAGTGGGAACAACCAGAAAAGCTGGATACATTGTTGGAGCCTTGCTGAAGCATCTTGGACTCAAGGGGCCAAGCTCCTGGAGAGAAGCAAGCTTATTGGGTTAAATTTCTGCCAAGGCTGGGTAGGAAACGAGGGTCCAAAATCTCAGAGAAAAAGACGATGGAAGCTGGTAAAGAAAGCATGGCCCCTTCCTGGCCCTCCCTTCCCCTGAAAGACCATCCAGAGGTGGTGCAGTTTACCCAGTCCTCCGGACGGGCCCCTCAGATGGGCAAGCCCCTTGCAACAGCCATCTCAGGAGGGAACACTCACATGACACCCCGTCTCCCCAGCCTCACTCCCCTTGTCCTCTTTCCTACTCCTGGGAATGGTGATCCCTGATAAAGCAATGGCTCATGAACCCTCTGCCTGAAGCTTTGCTCAGTATTGAAACTAGATTCAAAATAAATAAACCAAAAACTAAGCCATTTTTTGAGACACTGGTGATAGCTAATTAAGAAACATAATGGGAAAAAGCACCCCATAAGCTTTACTATGTTGTATTGTCATTATCAGTTCAAAATATTTTCTAATTTCCATTGGGATTTCTCCTTTGGAACTAGAGGTTAATATATGTGAAGTGCTTAAAAGGTGCATGGTAAGCATCCTCTCAGTGCTAGCCTTTATTATAGAAAAGCACAGAGATACATACACAAACTCCTATATCTATACACATACATATGCAGCATTACAAGTAAAAGACAAATTTATAATATATATGACAGACAAAATAATGATAAGAGCTAGCATTTATGGAGTGTCCTGTACATGGACTCTGTATGAAAACACTATGTACTGTCATCTACATTTTACAAATGAGGAAACTGAGGCACAGTAATTTGTCCAGGTCATACAGTTGGAAAGTGATGAAGGCTAATTTTGAACACAAGCAATCTTACTATATAAAGAGCTTTTGAATTATGGTCCAGAGAGGCATAGAGAGGCATAGTAATCAGTTTCCCTTCTCAAATCCTATTAAAACAAAATAAGAAATACCTTAAGTAAATCCATAAGATATTGAAAAGCCAATGGGAATGCCAATGGCATAATAAAACAGAAAATCCTGGAACATATAAAGCAGCTGGTAATCAATGTATAATAAATGCTAACAGAGCTGAGAAATTACAACCTTACTACAGTGTAACTTGAATTCCAAAAAATGAGCAGGACCAGGAAAAAGCGCTCGCTGTGGTGGCCTGCTAGATACCACAAGGCAAGGGCTGAGGAAGAGCTGTTTGGTCTCCAGCTCCACCTCAGAGAGACGTTGCCTCAAATCGATTCCCAGGCTGCTGGTATAAAGTGAAAGTTCCAGAAATGGGCCCTGGGCTGAAGATGAAAGTTTCCTTAGGATCCAGGTGCCCAAGGCCATCATGAGGGACTTGGAGATCTCATTTCTACAAACATGGAAAGCCAGTCTCTCCACCCAGCTTTAGATAACTACATGGTTTTGGGGAACGCCACGATCAAGAATCTGTCTCAGCAAGCACAGCTAGCAGCTGCTGAGAAATTCAAAGTTCAAGGTGAAGCCATCTGAAACATGCAAGAGAAATACAGACTTCTGATTAAGCGGAGAGTGAAGAGGGGAAGTTAATGAAACATGTGAACATGAAGGACGTGGAACTGGTCATATCCCAAGCAAATGTGTCAAGAGCAAAGGCAGTCAGGACAGCAGTAATGACATTGTAAATGCTATTAGCAATTATAAATGCAGCCACCTGAAAATGAGAACTCTTGTTTATTTTTGTGTTTCAGAAGGGTGACTGCAGTTTGGTTTGAAATTTGTGTGTGTGTGTGTGTTTTATCATTAATACAGTTATGTCTTCTATTTCCTGCTTGTTGGCCCATATATGTTACTTTAAAGGAAATGATCAGAAAAATGCAAAGAAAAATTTCTGCATGGATGCTTATACAAACATTATTGATAATAACCCTGGCCCTCCCCTTTTCCCATTAAAAAACAACAACAAAACAAAACAAAAAACCACACACCCCCCAAAGAGATAAAAAGGGGCAATAACCTAAATGTCCTATGAGAGAATAAATAAACGGTACATGCATGTAATGTATGCCATCTCATAGTTAGTATGTGTATTTTAGAAGGATATGAGAAAATGATCAAAATACTCTTGTCAGTGGAGTAGAATTCCCTTAGTGGAGCCATAATGTTTGGGAAGACTAGAGGGTTTCGTTAATTAACTAAAGAAAATCTTTCTCAGCATGCATTCCTAAAGACTAGCTGGTGGAGACGACTTATTATGTAAATGCATTCTTGGTCCTTAAATCCCCTCCTACAGACATTGATTAATCTCTCTCCTCTGGTTCTCACCCCTGTACCCGCGACTGAAACCCATCTAACTCATCTTAAGCTTTCCTCCTCTTCGTCTTCACTGGAGTCTACACCTAGTCGATTGGTACTGTCCAGGTGGAGTGCATGAGGTTAGGGAAGGGATCTCCAAATCTGCTGGCTCATCAGAGAGAGACAAACAAAAAAATAAAAAAGGAAGCCCTTGCACAGCATATGGCTCCCCTCCTAGCAGAGACACCTCTCTGACTCAGCCTCTGCTGCATGATTATTCCAACAATGACAGTGGCTCTTTCCTCCTCTCACCAATGACCCCCTCCTAGGAGGGGGCTTCTGCAGTGGAGAGAAAAGCTTCTTGGCTGTAAATGCACGGTTGTTATTCCTGGGTGGCAGAATATCGCTTTCGTTTTCAGTAGTTTTCAAAATTTCCACAAATAGCATGTAAGTAGGAGAGGAAAAAAGAATCTCCCCTCTACCCTTCTAAGTTCTTGGCTAAGACTCCCCTGTAATAAAAAAGATTAATAGAAGAAAAGCAAGCAGAAGTTTACTGGTAATAACATGTATACCTCCTGTACTAGTATAAGTGGGTAACTCCTCTACATGGCCAAGCCCAGCACCTTAAATGACATCTTCAGCTAAAGACAAAAGAAAGATTTTGGAGGAGGGGCAGCTAGGGGAGGTGACCAGAAAAAGCACAGTAAACAGGTATATGGTTATTATGCAGATTTAGGTCATTACCTTCTCCATTGATACGAGTTTCTAGAGATTTAGAGTCACCCTTCTGTTCCTGATACAGAGCTGTAGACACCCTACAAACAGAGATTTTCCTTATAAATGTAAATATCCTGGCTGGGGGGAAAGGTGCCAAGGAGGTGAAAATGGGGGACATCTGTAATACTGTCAACAATAAAAAAATAAATTTAAATAATGTAAATCTCCTTTTATTAAATGTAACTTGTTGGTTTTTAGAGCTTTTCCTGTATCTGCTGTTTCTGAAAAATAATCAGTTCAATATAATCCTTATGCAAAGAGGCAATTTTGGGGTGCCATATTCTGCTTCTTTTTATTTGCAAATGATAAAATTTGAAAAAATTCAATCAATGTCATATTAAATATTTTCTTTTTGTCTGTTTAAGAGTTACAAACATGATCTCTTTGACAATTGGGGATTTCTTGTGTGTGTTTTTGGTTTTAAAACCCACTTTATTAGGATTAACACTTTCCTATACAGTCAAATTTTTTCTTATCACTACCACCCGCGGGTATCATTCTCATTACTGTCATCAAAATATTCCTTGTTATTTAGTAAATGGATTTCAGCATAAATATATATAAATAAATTGTATATATTTATTTTAGAAGTTTTAAAATCTAAATTACTGGGAGTTTATCATTTTTCAAGTGTAATTTTTAGCTTCCATAAAGGTCATCTTAAAACCAAAATACCTTTTAAAATCAGGGGAAAGTCTGTTCACTGAGCACTGAAAAAGATAAGAAAACAAGCTGAAAGGAGGTAAATCTCTCCACTGTTATGAGTTACCTTTTGCACATACATTACTTTTAATCTATTTTAAATTAGCTTTTTATTCTGAGCATATGTTCTTGCATTATGCATAGCCTGTTCAATTGTTGGCAGCGATGCAGGCTCGGGGTTCTTGACTTTGTGTAGGGAAGTGTTCACAATATGAGCCCAGGTGATTTTGAGAGTACATTTATTAAAGCTGGGGGCAGGGAAAACGAAGGAAAGACTAAGATAGAAGAGGCAAGATTATAGCGATAGCAGTGAGACGAAGCATGGCTGCTTTGGCCCTTTAGAAAGAAAGTCACAGAGACAGAAGTGAGCCGGCTGGCTGGGTGGACTCAGGAAACAAGTAACCAAGGCAAAAGAGGGGTCCTTGGAGAAAGAAAGCAAAGATATGTGCCTTAAGAAAGAAAGGGGGGGGGGGCAGAGGGGAAGGTATAGATGTGTGTGTGTGTGTGTGTGTGTGTGTGTGAGAGAGAGAGAGAGAGAGAGAGAGAGAGAGAGAGAGAGAGAGAGAGCTAGGTCCTTTGCCTTAAGGGTTTTTATCTTTTTCCTAAAGGCAGTCCTTATAGGGGAGGTCTCAGGAGAGGCTCTCAATAGAATATCCATCAGCTTTCCTGGTGTGTCCTTTCAGGGGTGTGGTCTCTACTGATTTTTCTGTGCTAGAGCAGGGGGTCATTGTTCATTTTATCTAGTCCTGAGGTCAGCCATGGCATCGCTTCTTAGCTTCATCTGGTTTTGTTGCTTTCCTGGGCCTCCAGCTGATTTGATGCTGATCAGAACCTCATTGTCTTAATGCTTGAAGGAGAGGTCTTGCAAGGGAGAAGGAGGCAGGTGAGTCCCGGTGCTGGATGGGGCCAGTTTGAATCAGTCATCTGTCTCAGTCTCCCCATTCCATTTGCCAAGGAGTTTTCCTAGCTTCTTACTATCCTGCCTCACAATTAGTCTTTGTATGCTGTCCTTTTCCCCCTAATTGTTTCTCTTAAGATTTAAAAAAACAACAACCTACATTAATATTTAACCTCTCTCTTTTTTTTTTTTACTGCTGAAACCTTTTTTAATAGAATATCCTTCTTTATGTAGTTCATGATTTCCTTTTTAGTGTTGCTTTTAAAATTTTGACTATTTCTTTTATACTCAGATCTTGGAAAGAGTTTTGTTATGACTTAGGGTGGGTGTTCTCTATCTTGGCACTATTGAAGTTTTGGGCCAGATCATTTTTTGTTGTGGGGAGCTGCTCTGTATATCATAGGATCTTCAGCAGCATCCCTGGCCTGTACCCAACTCCATTCCAAAAGCACCACCCACTAGTATGACAACAAAAATATGTCTTCAGACATGGACAAGTGCCCCCCAGGAATGGGGGTGGGGAGGGGAGAGGGAGTGGGAGTGGTCCAAGTTGCTCCCTGTTGAGAACCACAGAGCTAGGGTGAGTTTTAGGCTTGTGTTACCATGTTCAATCATAATTTGTAAACAAATTATTATCTGAAACGTTAAAGTGAACAGGCCTTTTGCAGCAGGATATTGTTTTCAGACAGAAAACAGGTAAGAGCCTAGGAAATATCACACTTACTCAACAAAGTGCCCCACTCACTCCTGTTATTTTCTTCCTGCCAGTGGCATCAAAAACAATTTTGAGGAAGCTTGGCTATGATGCTTCATGCTATCAATCAAAAAAAGGTCAGACATGTAATGCCTCCAATCCCACTCCAGTATTCTAGCTTTGCCTGCTACGAAGGAGCAGAAATGCAGAAATGTAGATGAAATTCAAATTTACCCCTGTTAAAAACAAGACAGCAAGCCCCAAATGGAGTTGCTTAATTACACTTTCTCTCCTAGAAATAGAATCGTAAACCAGTCAATCAGGTATCACCCAATTTGCATTAGTTAGGTCATCTGACAGACAGGCCCCTGCAATCCCCTAAACCAGCAATTTTCAACCCTTTCCATCTCATGGCACACATACACTAATTACTAAAATTCTAAATAAAGCACACCAAATATATATATTGCTGATCTGACAAAACAATAGGTATAATTTTGATACATTCACACCAGACAGCTATTATTGTGTTGGCTGTTGTGATTTTTTTATTTGACAATCTAAGGGAAAAGAGGTCAGTGCCCCTGACTAGATAGGCAGATTAGGCAGATATTTAAAAATTCTTGCCACATACCAGTGTGCCTGCCATGACACACGAGTGGAAAATCACTGCCCTAAAGAAAAGTAACCTTGTAACAACCAGCCTGATTTTTTGCCTAGTATAACTTCCTTGTTCCCATTCCCTCTGACTATAAAGTCTTAAAAACCTGAATTGTTAAGCCTGGCTGGTGTGGCCCAGTGGTTGAGCATAGACCTGTGAACCAGGAGGTCATGGTTCGATTCCCTGGTTCCATACCTGGTCGGGGCACATACCCCAGGTGTGGGCTCGATCCCCAGTGTGGGGTATACAGGAGGCAGCCAACCAATGATTCGCTCTCATCATTGATATTTCCATTTCTCTCTCCCTCTTTGAAATCAATAAAAATATATTTAAAAAATAACCTGTTTTTTTGTTTGTTTGTTTGTTTGTTTTTTATGGGAGAAACTACATTGATTATCTTAGCCACCTCTGGCAAGCACACGTTTGTTTTTTTAAAAAAATCAATCAATAAATAACGTTTTAAAAGCACATAATAGTTCTTTTGAATGAAAATTTTAGTTAATATTTACTTATTTAATCCACATTTATTGAGCTATTACTAATGTCAGCCACCATAGTATACGCTTCAGAGAAAAGGTTCATTAAGCAGATAGGCTCTAACTCTAAGTACTTTATAATCTAGCACAAGGGGCAGGTGGTGGGAAACCAGATAAGTGCATACCTGACCACAATGCAAGGTTACTGTGATGAAGGTTACAAAAATCACATTTAATGTTTGAGTTTGGTAGAAAAATAGATGATTTTCAGCCAAGGGGAATTGGCGATCTGTATTTGAGATCCTTCTAAAGCTTGGGTGGCCCTGTCACATCATGCTGACTCAATTGCATTCCAGATGTCAGTGAGGTTAAGGATATCCAGTGGGCACAGTAATTCAACATATTTCTATGCCTTTAACATGTCAGGTAAAAGGCCTTTCAACATTTTCAAGATCCAAGGCAGAAAGACCAAGGGAGAAAATAATGTTTGGGTATATTTTTGTAATTTTTAAAAATGCAATATGATCCTTTCTAAATCAGACATGCTCTTAAGATATTTATTGGTTTGAAGTTCTCAAAGTATTTTGGAGGAGATTGAGGGAAGCATTTTTGGTAGAAATTTGGAAACTATCTCATAGCTTTGATGGTATTTGTATGCAGTTTAAATATCCGTGAGCTTTCAGAGAAGATACCAGATTCTTGGAAAAATTTCAGTTCATGGTAAGTTGGCAAGGATTAAGGCACTTAGTAAGGGTAGAGAGGGGACTGGTCAGCTAGGTTATATTTGGAAACCATCATTAGTGGAAGAGCCAACAGAGACAGGCAACTATGAAGAGATGCAAGAGGCAAAGAAAAAGAGTGAAGGAAAGAATTATACCAAACTTGCAGGTTGAAATGACAAATGCAGAAGGCAATGGAGTGTAAAATCAAATGAAGAACATGATGGATGATCAAAGAGATTAATCAGATATGGAACCACCCATCTATATTCCTTCATGTTCCCTTTATGCCAGTACATACATTTTCAAATTTCTGACATCTTTGTTGCATTTTCAGATGTCTGCTGTCTTTTTTCAATGTGAGATTAAGTCAACCAAAACTTTGACTTTACTTGTATATGGTATCAAATGACTAATTAAGGAACAACTACAAATTACTAAGAGAGCAGAACAGTTTTAGTTAATTTGGTTAAGCAGCAAAAATACATTTCGTATCACATGGAGCAGCGGTTGCCAACCTTTCGGACCTCATGGACCACCAGTGGTCTGAGGACCACCGGTTGGCGACCGCTGACATGGAGCACACCAAAATGCTATGACTGCATCTTTGTCTTACAGATTGCATTCCCACCTGGAAACTACAGTTTAACCAGCTGCACCATGCCTTAAACACAGAGGCTGATTAATAATTACCAGCTTGATCACCTGAATCATTCATATATTTGTTCAATAAGTACTGGCTGAGCACTACTATGACCAGGCACTGTTCTAGGTACTGGAAACAGTGGAGTGAAAAAACCAATATTTGATGAAGCCAGTGTTGTAGTAAAGATGTTATATTTGAAAAGGAGCAAACAAAATGCACACTATATAAATGTATAATGTTAATAGTAAATCAATATAAAAAAGAGTAAAACTGGGCAATGGTTAGAGTTAAAATTGAAGTGGAGGAGTCGACTCAAGTAGCAAGGTTAAGGAAAGTCTTTTTTATGAGGTTTCTCTGAGCAAAGATCTAAGTGAAGAGATGGAGTGAGCCATAACTAATGGAAGAAGAGGGAAAAGGTAGTGTATTTGGGGAATACTTAAGTTCAGCCCAGGGCAGGAAGGAATAACAGGGATGGGAGATAGGGTGGTAAGGAGGTATGGAGGTGTCTTCAGAGACGCATCAGGAGCTAGTGAAGACTTGTAGGACATGCTAAGATTTTTGATGTTGCATGAAATCTGATGGAAAGCCATTGCTGGGTACTGACCAGGGGAATGACATGACTGGACTTACATTTGAATAGCATCATCCTGGCTGCTATAGGAGATGGATTCAAGGGTAAGAAACAGGGTGACAGGAGGCTATTTTGATAGTGCTGGGACACCATGATGGTGGTTTGAACTGGGATGATGGGGGGTGAAGCTGAATAGTAGTAGTGAACTTCAGAAGAATTTTTTAATACACTGACTATTTGATATGAAAAATTCAAGTCTAGGATGACTCCACGGATTTTTGTTCAAGCAACTGGATAAATGAACACCTGGTTTACTGGCATAATGAAGACTGGGAAACTAGCAAGTTTGGGGGTGTTGTTTGCTTTTGGACTGGGTCACTTTGCAATGACTGATAGGTATCTAAGTAGAGCAGTCAAGGAGATAATGTGACACCTAAGTCTTGAGTTCAGTGGAGAGGTTAGAATAGGAGACATACATGGTGGCCTTGTCTGCACATGGCTCTATGTTATGTGTTGACACTGCTTCTGTTCAGCTGTACAATTGAGTTCACTCTGTATGGAGGACTCACAATACACAGATTGTGCTTTGCCATCCTCTTTAAAAATCATACCCTCCCACCCACACAACTTAATCTCTTGCTCTGTAACAGAGTTCTTAATTTCTTTCTTCTCAGTTATTTGAAAAACAACTGAGAATTCTATGCATTGTACTCAGTGGCCACAAGGACAAGTTCATGCACCGCAATGGTGCCAAGTGAACAATTATGGAGCATCTGTAAGGGCTAAACTTAATAGAATTGAAAAGCAATTCTGAAGAGCTCCCTAGGCTAACTCTCCCTTTGTGGAGGATGTAGCAAGGTCATTATATCTAATTTAGCTCCGAGGTCATTCTGAAACCAATCTGACCCAGTATAGTCTGGATTGTTTTCTATTTAACAACCCTGAAGTGACTCCAGGGGACACCAACAGGATGCAGTCACTAGGGAAGTTCAAAGAGAATATACTATGGATATCTAGTGATGTCAATAAATAACTTTTTGGGACATACTTGCCTGGGCCCCTCCCTCCTTTCACCTATCCTTGGATTCGACTCAAGAAAATCCAGGTTTTTAAAGGGTTTACACCTCCACATTGAAAGACCTCTTTTGGTGAAGGGTATATTTTACTGTGTGTGTGTGTGTGTGTGTGTGTGTGTGTGTGTGTGTGTGTGTGTGTGTGTGGTGGAGGAAGAAAGGGACACATGGGAATGGAAATTTTTCAAGGATTTGTTGCATTATTTATATCTTTCTGCTCACTTATATAGGTTGAAGTGATGTGCCTTCTAGTATTTGCTCAAATTGATAGACTTGCCTCTCCCCCCATAGAAACATGGATGAGAGAGAAACATCAATTGGCTGCCTCCTGCATGCCCCATACTGGGGATCGAGCCCACAACCCAGGCATGTGCCCTGACCAGGAATCCAACCAGCAACCTCTTGGTGCATGGGACGATGCTCAACCTACTGAGCCACATCCACTGGGCCCCTCATTGTTGTTTTTTTTTTTTTTTTTTTAGTTGGTGGATGCACATCAGCTGTTGGATGGCTGCCAGTCCTGTGGGTGCCCTGTTCTTCATCCTATGTCAGTGTGTTATCATTTCTTCCACTTGGGTGCCAACAACTGAGTGTGGTTCATCTGTTTTGTGCCCCCATTATTCTCTATTTTTACAGCAGAGGGTGAAGTCAGTTACAAAGGTGTTTTTCCTTGGTCCATTGAAGACTCACTGAGTTAATGGAAGATCATGAACAAATTTCTCTTTTCAGGGAGTGGTGAACTCTGGAGGTCAAAGAATAATGTTTTTATGTGGTTACTCACCATATCAAGGAAAGTTAATTTTTTCTTACTGGAGTTATTTTTCTAAAACAATCAACTGAGAGGACATATCTAGCACTGTGGCTGTTGCCTTCTTTACCCATGTGACTTTGCTGGGTGAGTCATTCTGCATTGTTTATCCAGAATCCACAGCTTTTATGCTGTCCTTCAAATAATAATGTACTTTGTTACACCTGGTAGAAGCTTACTAGGCACAAACTGAATTATTTAGGGGATTTTTAAAAAGCCAATTTAGACACCTTTTATCTCACAAACTTAAGATCAAGGCTTATGATATCGTAAGACTGTGGCAATATACAGACTTGTGCAATGTCATTTTGACAGGTGATGACGGAAAATGAAAGCATATCTACAACCACATTTCTTCAATGTGATAAGTTCCTAGGGCATTCAGGGATTATTATTTTTAAAATGTGCTTGCTGCCTTCCACTTTGCTACCAAAAATAAGCTAGTCTGAGGGGGCTAAGTGTTAGAGGACATTCCTGGCAACTATTTCGTCTGGGACCATTTGTGACAGCATTCTTGACTTCTTTTTTACTACGTTCTTTCTCTGTTTTCCAACCAAACCAATTCTGTCAAAAGAGCTGGGGCATTTATTTTAAAGCCAAATATACTTTTTACTGCCAAAATGCATAATGGAACAATTATTAATTTAAGCTGGTAGTTTATCTTGCCCATTTTAGAAAATCTAACTGTTAACCGGAGTCAGCGCCGTCAAACACATGTACTGCAATACTGTTTTAGGAAGCAGGAGAGAAGATTGGGGGGGAGGAGGGGAGGTCATTATGTTTGAGCCAGAAAATCTGCAGTCAGGGAACTCAAAAGTTCTTTGTTAATAGTCCTATGACCTTGAACAAGTTACTTTGCCTATCTGGGTCTTCAGCTGTTCAATGCAGCCAAAATGACTGTCCAATGCGAGTCTGCTGTGGCCAAGACCTTAAAAGTGTTTCACTGGTGAAAGTCATCATTGATTTGGAGAGTCACACTGGTAGACACACTGCAGCACACAAATCCAATGCTTTGTCATTTTACACTGTACCGATGTGCAAACTAGTGGATGTGCATGGGTTTCATCTACTTCCCTGCAGGCTTGATTTTATTTTCAGAAAAGAACAGAGTGCCGGAAGATGAGCCCCAGAGAGGTTTTGCGGAGTGGACTTGCAGAGAAACTGGCTCTGGGGTGAGTAAAACTGAGATCCGAGGTTGCAGACACTTTAAGGGAGGAGAGGTGTCATTTGAGTCCGCTACACAACAAGGATAACAGTGACCACTCGCCACAGAACGTGGCACTAGGAGGAACCACTCCACGGAATGACCCAAGATACTTACAATGTCACCAAGATCTTTACAAATAAATCCGGATACTCACTGCAGCAGGGAGGGAGGCGAAGAGGACAGAGGGAGGACACAGGTTCCAGAGACTTCTGCTTTTAGGACTCTGGTGGCACAGTGAGCGTGCCCTTGAGGAAGAGGGTTGGGAGGGCAGGGAGCAGTCCACGGGAAGAGGCCGTTACCATCTCCCGGTTCCACGCGCCCTTTTCCCGCGCCCTCGGCTCAGCGGGCTCGGGCGCGACCAGGGTACCCGCCTCACGTGTCTCCACCCCCACGCGAGTCCCCAGCTCGGCCTCACCCCGCCCAGCGCCGCCGCGTCCCACTCGCCCACCGGGTAACGGTTTCTGGACCGGCGGCCTACGACCCCCTCCTCCTCCTCCTCCTCCCGGCCCTCGAGAGCCGCAGTGGCGCGCGGTTTGGAAAGGGGTAGTCCGCCCCGGAACCGACGTGAGCGCTCGGGGCGGGGTCGGTGGAGGGGGCTGAGGGATCCCCCGCCCCCGAATTCAGGCGGGTCCTCAGCGCACCTCACTCCCAGTCCGGAACGCCCCCTCCGCTCCTCCTAACGAGCTCCACGCTAGGTCCCTCCTTAGACCTCCTCGCCAGCCCACCCCTCCGCTCGCTGCTCCTCCCCCTCCGCCCCCGGTCCCTCCGCCCCCCCCGCGGCTCTCACGCGCAGCCGAATTCCGCGCGCCGCCTCCGTCAGAGCCGAGCCGGCGGCTCCACGGAGCAGTAGCCTCTGCCGCCACCGCCGGGCCCTCCCGCTTCCCCTCTCCATCCCGCCCCCGCCCCTGGAGCCCCAGTCCCTGTCCCCCACCCTCCCTCCTTCTTCCCTCCCGCTCTGCTCTCCTTGCGGCGGCAGCCCCAGCCCGGCCCTCCAGCGGGGCTGCCGGGAGGGCGGCGGCGGCACCACCATGAGCTTTGAGGGCGGCCACGGCAGCAGTTGGTGCCGCGGGGCAGAGAGCGGGGACGCCGAGCCACCTCCGTCGCCGCCGCCGCCGCCGCCACCGCCACCACCGGGGGAACCGACTTCAGTCCCCTCGCCCTCGCGCTACCTGCCGCCGCTGCCCGCGCCGCCTGCGTCCCCCGAGCGCCCCGCGAAGCTGGACGAGCCGCCGGCGGGGGTGGTCCCGCGGCGCAGGGGCGCAGACGAGCTGCCGCCGCCGCCGCCCCTGCCACCCGCGGGCCAGGAGGTGTCGGTGGCTGGCGACTCCGGGGAAGGTCCGAGGCGCCTTCCAGAGGCGGCGGTCCCCGAAGCGGCGGTGGGGAAGGGCAGCCCTGGGGAGCCTGAGGCCGGCGCGGGCGGAGAGGGCGAGCGGCAGGGCGCCGGCGACCAGTCTGAGACGCGCTCGGTGTGCAGCAGCCGCAGCAGCAGCGGCGGCGGCGGCGGCGACGACCAGCGTGCCGGGCACCAGCACCAGCACCACCAGCCCATCTGCAAGATCTGCTTCCAGGGCGCTGAGCAGGTAGGGCCCGGCGGGAGCCGGGGCAGCCGCGGTGGGGCTCGGGCGAGGAGGGTCTGTCTGGTCTCTCTCGCGACGGCCGACCTTTCAGCACCACGGACAGCGCTGGCTTCTCGGTGGCACCGCTGTGTGGCTGGTCGGGTCCCTGGACTGAGAGGTGTGTACTGTGTGTTCGCCTTTCCATTTCTGTGTAGGCAGATGAAAATGTCCCGGTGACGAATACAGGGTTTCATTTGATCTGCACTTCCCCCCCCCCCCAATCTGGTTTTGCAGTTACACATTCCTCAGGTGTTTTAATGATAACGCCATAAGTATCTTTTATTTACCAAATGGATTTTGGTTTATACATAGAGACAAACCTATGTCCTTTTCCTACAAATGTATCCTGAGGCAGATTGTCTTAGAATACAAACTGGGGTGAGTCATGTCAAAACCAGAAGGGCAGCGTCTTTCCTTCTTGTAAATTTTGGTGACTTCATCTCATGATGTGACAAGCGTGTTACACTTTTACAGGAGAAATAGGAATGTACTTTCGCCCTGTGAAAGAGAGGCTATTTAGACAACTACGTACTTTATATTTTATTAGAATCAATTCTAAAATATAAACCCCATTAGAGGTGCATGCAAACTTATATGAGAGTACTCCT
Organism: Cnephaeus nilssonii; assembly: GCF_951640355.1. Taxonomy (NCBI): domain Eukaryota; kingdom Metazoa; phylum Chordata; class Mammalia; order Chiroptera; family Vespertilionidae; genus Cnephaeus; species Cnephaeus nilssonii. The sequence continues at coordinate 98,913,424 of NC_137073.1, forward strand.
GGATACATCGGGATAATATATTACTCTTGCAAAATGTGTGGTCTGAGAAAACATTAGGTTTAATATTTTTTAAAAGTAAGGAAATTGCATAAGAATATAAAGGCTTTCGGGAATATAGTGCCCCAAGTCAATATTTATGATGATACCTTTAGAAGAAAATAAAAGCATCATGCTATTGCAAGCTGCTTTCTGGGATGCCATGCATTTCTTCTTTAGCAATGATTAAGAATAACTGCAGAGGAAATGCATCTGACCATCCACTTAAAAGTTATTAAAGAGATTTAATAGTACAGCTTTCCCCTAGGAGTATTGGGAGCTACATCTTGCAGACAGTTTGTATGTGGGTAGAACATTTATGTCATAACTCTAAGCAATATCTTTGAAATAGTTTTAAGACTTTAGTTTCATTCTCATCAGAGGTATAAACATTTAATTTCATTTTCTAGGGTAGAGTTTGATGCTGATATCCTTCTGGGTAACTGGCTTTGAAAGAGAAGAAAGCAAGTGTTAGATTTTTAAAATAGAGACACAAATACAAATATTCACACTGAGCTGTTTTGTTTTCAGGGGGAGCTGTTGAACCCCTGCCGATGTGACGGGTCAGTTCGATATACACATCAGCTGTGCCTGCTAAAGTGGATCAGTGAGAGGGGTTCCTGGACCTGTGAACTCTGCTGTTACAGATACCATGTCATAGCCATTAAAATGAAACAACCTTGCCAGGTAAACATTTGTGACATTTTCCCCCCTGAAATAATGCTGCTAAACATATGTGCACTTGAATTAACTATTACTAGGGTTATTTACATATGCTACTTAAAAACACTTTACGCAAATCATGGTAAAATCAAGATTTAGAATTTCTAGAGATGTTCTTTGAGAATTCTGTGACATTTGTATATGAGAAATACATTTTATCAAATGGTTTCCTTTATTAATATTTTATTTGTTGATGAAATTGTATCCATCTTTGTTTCTAAAAAGAAAAGTTGGTAAAACGTCTTATACTCCAATTAAATCAATTTTATTAGTTAGAAATGTTCACAATTCATTTTAGAAATACTTTGTTAATTTAAATGGGAGGGAAAGAAAGAGGGAATTGAAAAGTTAGGAAGGAAAGAAAATCATATAAGCACTGAAAACCTGGATGAGCTCAAGTTATGTAAAACAGATGCAAGTAAAACAAAACTTTACTAGTCTGGAAACTTTGTCCCCTTATTCAAAGAATAATGAATAGAACCTAGTCCTAATCTGGATACTTTTTCCAGGTCACTAGGCTTTCTTTTTCATATGAAGTTTGTTGTTTTTTTTTCAAAGTTAACTTTTGATTACTTGCATTCTTTGCTGTGGTCATCTATATAGTAGATGCAGAAGTATTCCCAGCAGTTACTCTCAATAATGCTACTGAAATGGTATATATTCTTAAACTTTTTTTGTGTGTATATAATCAAATAATAGCACAATACCCATAAACCTGCAAATGCCCTTGGGAAAACAAACTTTTTTTGTTGTTGAGGTGATGGAACTGATTCAGTCCTTTGAAAACACTAATGTAAATAACATAAAATACAAAATAGTGAGGATGACATCTTAAACTGAAGCAGAATAGTGTGTAATTGACAAGATCTATAGTGTCATAGGGTCAAAGTTAGACAGACATAAAAGAGTAGGGTTCAAAGCACAGAGACAAAGGAGATAATGGGAGGGAAAGAAAGAGGGAATTGAAAAGTTAGGAAGGAAAGAAAATCATAAAATCTAATGTTCCATGCTTCTATTTAAAATACCAAATTTAGCCCAGCCAGTGTTGGTTGAACCAAGAAGTCATGGTTTGATTCCCTGTCAGGGCACATGCCCAGGTTGTGGGCTTGATCCCCAGTGTGGGATGTGCAGGAGGCAGCTGATCAATGATTCTCTCATATCATAGATGTTTCTCTCTCTCTCTCCCTCTCTCTTTCTCTCTGATATAAATAAAAACATATTTAAAAAATATCAAATTTAGTTTGCATTGAGCAGTATAAAATAGGTGAAATTGTTATTGTTTGCAGAAGAAACCTGAAAGCTGAATTACTACTGCATTAATAATTTAAATTTCACAGTTTTTAATTTATGTATCCTTCACATAATTTGAAATTAATTTGCATCTTTGATTGTCACCAGTTAAGGCATGATTATCAGGCATGAAATGAAAATACCAATTTTTTCAAACTGACCTAAGGCTTATAAATAATTTGAAAAGAATAACTAATGTGGATGAGTGATGTTATCATGCTGAAGATAGGCATGAACCTGACACATTTTCCCAGAACTTCTAATTGATTGAGCTCCTTTGGTATAAATTTATGGATCCATCATAGTTGTCTTGAAAAACAGATGGAACCATGTCCAAAGGTCAGAATATGAGTAGTATAATTGAATCTACAATAATTTTGTGAATTAATATGTGGAAATGATAAATAGAGAGCTTTGGGGCTCTAGTGAAAAAATCCCATGAAAGTGCTGTAGTTGAATGTTCAAGAGCTGAGATAGAATACCAATATTTTAAAAGCTTAAACTTACCCTACCATGTATTAATTCATTTGGGATGATTACTTTTGAAGAAAGTAGATATAGATCCTTGATATAATTTTAAACTGTAAAAGAGACAATGTGCTGGGACAAAAATACAATTTACTAGTAATTCTAATCCTATAGCAAAATTAATTACAACTGTATTTCACTTATTTAAGAAACATTTAATAATTATTTTAACAAAAGCAGTTTTCCAAAGTATGTATATGATTGGGCCAAAAAATCCAAACAAAACAATAAACAACCAAAACAATAAATTAACCCAGAATTAAGGATTAATTTTATGACCTATATAAATACTACCATGATCTGTAACCTGATCTGTTTGTTTTAGTGACCCAGAAAATAATATTTAAAAACAAAGTTGACATGAGTTTGATGATAGCTTAGATCATGCCAAAGAAAATAACTTTCCAGGACTGCAGGGTATGTATGTAAAGCTCAATTCTCTTAATGAACAGAAATACGTTATAAGGTTCCCAAAATGTGGGTCCTTATACCTGGGAGTAGTTTATCCTCAGATGAAGTTTGAGTAATTGTCAGACATTTCTGTTATGAATGACCCATAAACGGAGCATTTACTCTGTTGTGTTTTTTTTTGGTTTTCTCTTGTGCTGCTGTGAGGTCAGTTAGCTTTAGCATTTATTACAGTCACTGTGACGTGGCAGACATTGAATAAGCAGCATGTTGTGGCCCTCACCTTCACTCCCCATATCCCTCTGTCCCAAGTATAGAGCCCTCACATAGCTTTGAGCAGGTGGTTTCTTGGACGTAAAACTGACTAGAGAATAAATAACAATAATAATAATAATAATAATAATGAACATTTTCTGAGTTCTTACTCTGTGCCAGGCACTGTTCTAAGTGCTCTACATGTATGTGCCAATATTGATATTTAATCTTCCTAACAAACCTAAGAGATAGGGAATATTACTGTCTGTACTTTACACAAAGGGAAACTGAAACACAGAAAAGTAAAGTAGCTTCCACTTGACACATAGCTAGTAAAAGGCAAAATCAGGATTCAAACTTAGTCTGGTTCCTAGGTCCATGGTCTTAGCCACCATGCTTTATACTGGATAGGGTTCTTCTCAGCTCCATCATAGCCAACCTCACGTTTTTGAGTCAAGCAGCAACTGGTTTCAGCCTGGTCTCTAAGATGGTCTAGAAAGGCTTTGGCTATCTATTGCTGCATAACAAACCATCTCAAATAATTAGTGGTGTAAACAACTATCATTTATTGCCCCTTAAGAGTTTGGGTTGATTGAGGTCAGCTGGGAGGTTCTGCACATGTGGCATCAGTCTGGAGCTGACTTCATCCAGAGGCCTGACTGGATTGAGACATCCATGAGGGCTTACTCGTTTCACTTGTTCTTGGTGCTGGCGGTTGGCTGGGAGCTCAGTTGGGGCTGTCAACTAGTGCTTCACTTCTCTTCCTATGTGACTTGGACATCTCACAATATTGGGTTGGATTCCAAGGAAGCAGAGGTCACAGATCTTAAAGCCCAACCTTGGGAGTGACTATTTCATGTCTGCTGATTTCTCCTGATTAAAGCAAGCCACAGGATCAACTCAGACTCAAGAGAAGGGAAAATGGACTCTACCTCTGGGGTCTGCCCTTTTTAAAAAAAGAGTAGCTATCTTTAATTTATCATAGGAGCTAGTTTCTGAAATGGCTCTATTTACTTACTCTGGTCTCTGCATTTGGTTCTCATCAGGTCCAGACTGGTCAGTAGGCACCCACCATAATTTCTCTCCCAGGGCTCAGAAACAGAGAAGGTTTAGAAAAATGAATGAAAGGTTGACTCCCTCAGTAGTGCTAGATGAATATCCTCAAGTACTTTGAGAAGTGATTATTATCATGCTGTGCCTCCTGGTGTGCAGAGGGACCTGGGGACAGGAGGGAAAGGAGCAGTTAGCCAGGAAGCAGGTGTGTGTGAGGGAAATATGCTGCCATGAGTCTACAACCTTAGTTTTACTTGTTTTTCTCATTGAGATTAGAAGGCTTTGAATATTTGGGTCTCAACCTCCCCATTTCATGGGATTTCAGTGATGCTCAACAACATGACCTAATAGAAAACTGATGTATCTTCTGTGACATTTTTAAACGTTAATTGCTGTATCACTAGCAGTGGGAGTTAGTTAAGACATTTGAAGTAATTAACATGCATTCACCATGCTACCTACTCCTAGAATGTATCTTATTGATTAACATAGTCAAGATGATGCATTAATATTATTGTAGAATAGTGTGGCATAAAATTTGTAAAATGTAAGAACACATAAGATCAAAGATATATTTTAGACATGACATAGTAAGCTAATTAAGCTATATTCAAGTTTGTGAATGCTTTCAGTACTTTGTCAAGAAATATAGGTGCTTGAAGAGATAATATTTACTAGATAAAGCATTGTACGGGAAACTTCAAACTTTCTGTGAGAAATGAACTGTATTTCCTAAACATAAAAAATACAATGTAAGTGGATGGGAAGAGCTATATTACCTTGAACAAGTTACTTTAACTCTTTGTGCCTCAGTTAATTAATCTTCAGAAGATAATAATGGCACCTATTTTATACATTATTTTGAGAATGAAATACATAAACATATGTAAAGTGCTTAGAATAGTGCCTGGCCATTTTAATGTTGGCTGTGATTATTACACTAGTGGCCTGGTGCACAAAATTCGTGCACGGGGGGGGGGGGTTCCCTCAGCCCAGTCTGCACCCTCTCCAATTGGGGACCCCTTGGGGGATGTCCAACTGCTGGTGTGGGATCGGGCCTAAACCTGCAGTCGAATGAACATCCCTCTCATAATCTGGGACCGCTGGCTCCTAACCGCTCACTTGCCTGCCTGCCTGATCACCCCTAACTGCCTCTGCCTGCCTGCCCGATTGCCCCTAACCCCTCTGCCTGCCTACCTGATTGCCCCTAACCTCTCTGCCTGCCTGATCACCCCTAACTGCCCTCCCCTGCCAGCCTGATCTAGTCCCCAACTGCTCTCCCCTGTCAGCCTGATCTCGCCCCCAACTGCCTCTGCCTGCCTGATCACCCCTAACTGACCTCCCCTGCCAGCCTGATCTCACCCCCAACTGCCCTCCCCTGCCGGTCTCGTTGCCCCCAACTGCCCTCCCCTGTCGGCCTGATCTCGCCTCCAACTGCCCTCCCTTGCCGGCCTGATCTCGCCCCCAACTGCCCTCCCCTGCCCACCTGGTTGCCCCCAACTGCCCTCCCCTGCCAGACTGATTGCCCCTAACTGCCTCTGCCTGCCTGATCACCCCCAACTGCCCTCCCCTGCAGGCCAATTTGGTTCTGATTGGTCGGTTTCTATGCCAGTCAGCGTCAAAAGCTCCGCCTCCTAGGCAACCATTGGCTCCTCACAGTTCACCCAGATTTGGTTCTGATTGGTCGGTTTCTATGCCAGTCAGCATCTCCTATCTCCTGGGCCTATCTCCTGGCCTGATCAGAGAGGTAGGGCTGATCAGCAGCCCCTGCGGAGGCCCAGAGAAAAACAGAGGTGTGGCTGCTGGTGAAGCCCGAAGAGAGAGAGGCAATGGCTGATCAACAGCTACCATGGAGGCTGTGAATCAGACCCTGCCTCTCTCTCTGGGCCTCTCTCTCCAGGCCTGATCCATAGCCCCCTTGGCAGTCAGTGCTGGGTCGCTGTGCCCGCACCTGCAGCAGTCAGTGCTGGGTCACCACGGCAGCCCAGCACTGACTGCAGGACTGACTTCTGGTGTTTGGTCGAGCCTTCGGTCTGTTGTTATGGACCCTGGGTTTTTATATATTAGGATGTTCAAACAGATGGGGACCTTCAGTTGCTCTCTGCAATGATGCTCACTGGTCCCTGTGGTTTTCTTCAGGCTCATGTCACCTAAGTGAAGTTAATGACTCCTCTATTCATTTCATTCTTTATCCCTGGATTTTTGTTCCCTTTTCCTGTAAGAGCCCATCTAAGTTTCTGGCCAAACTTGTTACTGTAAATAATGAATGAACCAGCATTTTAAAAACCAGGTGTAATGAGATATAGTGGTCTCAACACAGGGGAACGTATTTACTCTCAGATGTCTCTCCCTGTGGGTCTCTGCTGGAGGTATGAGACGCTTTTATATGTGGCCGAGCACAGGGCAGTGCTATTCATGGTGCTCAAGCAGCCGTGGTTTGCTTACACTTTGGCAGGAGGTGGGGGAGCTCAGAGATCCCTGGGGGTAGCCACGAAGGGGCACAGGCAGGTGACCAAGCATCAGCCCTGAATAGTGGCGTCCATCAGATTTCCCTCCTCCTCCTTTGTTGCTCAGAGCACCAGAGGAAAGGGCTGGGAAGGGACTTGCCTGGGAAGGGATGGAGACTTACAAGTAGGCCATGCACCTTGCAGAGATTAGGCCCCCGGCCATTTTTACTAACCTCTACCATTTTTATTAGCCTTCTTACTGCTTTTCCTTTGAACGCTTATCATGTGCTGTCAGCAACAGGTCTCATAGCAGTGAGAATGACAAGAGAGTCTCCTAGGAAGGAGAATAACTTGGGAGTATTTTTCATTTTTACCCATATTCTGAAAGCCCTGGGATTCATCAAGACGGTTTTGAATTAGAGAGGAAGTTGGCACCAGGTAGGTTCATCTTGGCAAAGGTTCTAAGGTACAGCTTCTGGACGCATCTGTGAAGTCTTTATAGAACTTTAATTGACTTCTTGAGGACCCTGGCATCATTATTTTCCTAATGGGGCTCTGTCATGGAAGGGGTATTTTCACCTTCAGGAGTGATTAAGTTGTTCTCATGACGGAGCTGATGCACTGGGAGAAGCTGACAAATTACCCCTGAAAATTGACTATGATTAGAAAATGTATTAAGAAAACATCAGAGCATGAACCTTATCAGTCTTGCATGCTGTCATTTGTAAAACTTCAAGGCATTTGCATTTTACGGATTAAAACGCCTGCATGCGTACAACCTGGTTGACACAGCGAGCCACCGCTTTTACTTTTCCTCAGTTACTAATGATCTCTGTAGGTTTAATAGCAAATGGCAAGCTGAGAGGAAGCTTTTCATTGCCATGTCTGAACAACTGAAAAACAGTGTTAAATGTAATATTTAAATGCATGTACTGGCAGATTTTATGGTATTTAAAATGTCAAAATAAAGGACATATCACAAGGCAGTTTGCTTGCCTTTGCAAGTATCTGTTTTCATTTGCTTACTAATTTTTAAAACATAAATGTTCATTTTACTCACTAGAGAGATTAATGATTCTCTACTGAATAAAATATGGAAATTATTCTCTGCCTACTACTTCTAGCTGTCTTATTTATTGGATAGGCCACATGATTTTACAGTTTGTCTCAAAGTCAGATGGTTCTGAGATGGTATTAAAAAGAGTGGGAGTCCATGTAGGGCTTTGTGTGTGGTGTTTGCTTTTACACTATAGAGAAAGAGGATTGAGGATGATGTCCCAATAGATGATACTCTCTAGAACTTTCTTCTCCACGTGTATCTGCTTTTCCACGTGTATCTATTTTCCTAGCTCTTATTAGTGCACGTCCCTTTGACACCTTTCTCTTTGCTCTTTTGGCTCCTTCACTCAGCTGCCTGTAGGAGAAAGAACCCCTTCCTGGGTGGAGCTGGGCAGGCTTATTGGTCAAAGAAGTCAGAGGGGTAAGATTTGGGAGGGATTGGGCAGAGGAACCTTGTTGTGGCTCCAAAAGGTCGTCCTCTGATAACATTTATCTTGTTATTTAAACCAGAGGTCAGCAAATCTTTTCTCTGGGCAGTAAATATTTTAGGTTTTAAGGACCACCCTAACCGCTGTCCCAGTAGAAAAGCAGTCATCGACACTATATAAATGAACGACATGGTTGTGTTCCAATAAAACTTTAATTCTACACCTGACATTTGAATTTCGCGTAACGTCGGTGCTTCAGGAACTAGAGTCTTCCCTTTGCTTCCCCCCTCCCCCAACCCTTTAACATTTAAAAGCTGCTGGGCAACACAAAAACAGGGGATGAGCTGGATTTGGCCCACCTGGATTTGGTGGTAATTTGCCAACCTCTGATTTAAACAACTGGCATATGGATATGGACTTAGGTGCTTTCTAACCTCTTAGAAAGTTCAATGCGTGAAGTGTTTTACAATTTTCATATGTTTCTTTGTAATTTTCAGTGAAGTCATTATGAGCTTATGTCATTCACAAAATGGGGATATTGTAGCTCTATAACAACATGCTATCAACTCCTTAATATTAAATATTAGCACCAGTGTGTCTTCTACATAGTTTTGTGATTGTCTCAGTCTGAAATCTGAAATTTCCAGTAGTTTCAGTTGTCAGAAGCAGAAGGCAGGGACATCTCAGAATAAGCCCTCGGTGTCCCCGGAACAGGCCACCCTCTCATTTTAGTGGGTTTTGGGATGCATTTAAGCAGGTGCTCCCAGGTTCTCTGCAGCCCAGCAGGTGTGCTTAGAATATCTTTTTTCAAATGTGTCAAAATGGTACTATTTTAGTTTTCTTGGAGTTTCCAGGTTTGCCTTCTAGGAGGCAAGCATAATAGTGAGTGGGACAGATTTTAGAACAAATTATGTAACACAGGTCAGGATAGCTTGAGATTCACTTTCTCGGTCACTTTGTGGGCATTTAGTGAATATTTGTGGTATGAATGCATGAATGAATGTTTTCATAAGGTAGAAAGAATCAAGGCGATCATGTTCCTATTTCTGCAGTGAGAAAAAGACTTAAGGAAATCAAGTTGCATTAATTGCGCACACATTTTCCCATCTACTGGCTGTCAATTTTCAACTTACTCCTAAGTTGATCTTTTAATAATGCTATTATGATTCTGCCTGGGCAAATACACTGAGTGGCCAGATTATTATGACCACCCCATCAGTACTTCATTGGGCCACCTTTTGCCTTCAATACTGCAGCGATTCTTCTTGGCATTGACTCCATGAGATGTTGAAAGGTGATGGGAGGAATCTGACACCATGCCTGATGAATAGCACTGTTCAGTTCTGTGAGATTTGATGGTTGTGGAACCAGCTGCCTGATGGCTCTTTTAACTTAGTCCCACAAATGCTCAGTTGGATTGAGATCTGGTGATTGTGGGGACCACCTAAGCAAGGTAAAGTCTCCCTCATGTTCTTAAAACCACTCCTGCATAATACGAGAACCGTGGCATGGCGCATTGTCTTGTTGGAAGAAGCCATCTCCATTGGGATACGCCATCAACATGATCGGATAACTTGATCAGCAATGATACTTAGGTATGTTGTGCTATTCAGATGTTGTTCCACACGAATTAAAGGGCCCAAATCATGCCAAGAAAACATGCTTCAAACCAAAACACTGCCCCCACCAGCTTGAAGGGTTGTACTCATGCATGTGGGGTGCATGCTTTCATGCTGTTTCCGTGAAATTCTCACTCTGCCATCTGCATGATGCAACTGGAAACATGATTCATCAGACCACATGACTTTTTTCCAATGCTTGACTGTCCAATCCTTGTGTTCCTGTGCGAATTGGAGATGTTTTATCTTGATAACTGCAGACAGCAAAGGTGTTCGAACAGGCCTTCGGCTTCCATATCCCATAGGATGTAGTGTACGGCTAATTTGCTGACAAACGTCAGGTGGTCATAATAATCTGGCCACTCAGTGTATATTCGGTTCTTAGACCACAGGAAAAAGCCTTAAGAGCGGGACTTATTTTTAAAAACCTAGAATTAAAAAACAAGTTTCCAGTGAGACATATCTGCTCCTTTCAAAAAATAAAATGTCAGTGACTGTGAAATTACCCGCGTGTGACACGCTTGCTTTCTCGAGGTTGTCACTGGTTGAAGGATTTCATTTAGCGCTTGTTCATAGAATTCGGATAATTTGTTGGAAATTTTACTGTATGATCATGGGTATAGGTGAGCTGCTAAGAATGTCTACCGGGAATCATTTTTTTTGGTGTGAAATCTGCCACCCGGCTGAGAACAAGGTGATGTGTTTTCTTGATGAGTGGTTTGTTTGTACAGTTGTAACATAACTTCAAACATGATTCTCCACTGACGAATGCAATCCTCCAGCACACGGAGATGCAGCCAGAGAACAGACTATTTCCTCCTTGCTCATTTCCTGCTTTGCCTGGGCGTGTGGCTTTGCTGTGATGAGACTGATGTTTACTGAAAAGGTTGGAACAAAGGAAACTCAGCTTCCTTCTATTTTCGGACCTTCTAAGAGTAGAATAGGATGACTCTCAGAGCCAAGCAAGAGTACTTCCGACCTTTCTGAGCAGTGGCGGTGGGGAGTGGACTGATGAGGAGATAATCACCTACAATTATGAGTAAATGGATGGCTGACACTGAGGACTCAGCCAAGAAAAACAGCCTGTGACTTGTGCTTTCTGTCTCCTTGGATATTTGACAGCGTCTTCCCGGTGAGCATAAGTCATGGTTCGATAGCTGTTCTATGTGATTTACCAAATGAAATCCCACAGAAGTAGAGGTGGACTGGGAGCAGTCACGTGGGAAGACATGAAGAAACCTGGAAGCATTACTACCTGGACAAAGTCGATAAGAGAAGTTAGTCGGAGACATTTCTTATTTCATCCTTACTTTAGGTGTGGCATGCTCTGAAAATTACCGTCTAAAAACCTGCTCTTTCTCCAGTTTTTATCTCTTTGAAATAGTTCATTGTGACTGATGACACCTGGGCCATGTCTCTTTATCTTAGTAACAGAGTTCCATGGCCTTAATGTGCCTTTTAGTTTTGTTTCTCATGTTGGTATGCTAATTATGTGCAAGTGGCCAAGGCTTAATTTGGGCACAGGGGGCCCTCCCCGTGTGCATGTAGCTCTTATTACAGGAGCCCTCTCCTCCCCGAGCACTCCTTTGTTATATATGGACTTGCAGTTGTGCTGTGACTCATTTGTGTCATGACTCCGAGTTACAGAATAGTTCACATAAACAAGGAACTATTTCAAGAAATGTACATGTCTTGGTTTGTTCAGCCCATTTAAAAAAAAAATGTTCAAAAGCACAACCTCTCTCACAACTATCAGTGGATTTTACTTAATTTGTGTGGAATAACATTCCAGAAACTACATGAACTAGTTTTGCTTTTCTCTCTGCCTCCAATCTCCCATATTAATTTCTTTTCTATGTTACATTTGCAGATTTTTAACACAAATATGCATGTAAGTGCCCTCTATTAATTTAAAGAAAAAATATAGAAAACAAAAAGCTTATAGAATAGAAAAAAGCACAGGATTTGCCAGGCATATATTGGGCATTCAGTAAATATTTGTTTTATCCTCCGACTTCCATCTCTTCCTTGTCTTGACAACATCTCACCCTTATTTTTGGGGGGATGGGCAAGCAGATGGAAGGTTTCTAGGAGGAACCTCCAGTCCTTTGGAAAGAAAGTAACAATAAATAAGGGTGATCGTCCTTACCTACATGGTGTTCTCTAGGACCAGCATGCCCAAGCTCAAATCTGGAAGTGGAAGGAAAATCTTGAATGCAAAACCATCTTTCATTGCTCTCTCAAATTGTCTTTCTTTACCTTTCACGGTAGACTTTGGGTGATACTGCCATTGCTTCTATTCTTATGGACAAGACTCTCCAGCAATTTGAGAAGTACTAGTAGGAAGTAGAAAACTGTGAAGTCAACAAGAGTAGAACCAATTTTACCAAAATTTCTTGGGTAACTTTGGGTGACACATGGTTCGTAGATAATGGGGATAGATTTTGAAACCTTTATAAGTAGTTTAGTGAAACATGTAAGAATGGGGGACGAGTCTCCCTACCTCCTGTCTGTCCATTCTCTCTCTCCTGCACCCTACTACGACTAAAGGTAGTATCGGTAGCAGAAAAGGAAATTTGAGAGAGAAATATGTTGCTTCATTTTGGACATGATTAAGCTCCCCTAGAGTAAACTTTTGGAGAAAAATATGAACCATTCTTTGAATTGCCTGTGGGAAAATTTCAATGCTGATTGATGATGAATACATGGAGATGAATAACATAATGGCATAGTGATAAATTAATATGTGTTTATTTTTGGTCTAGAAAATGATTTTCTTCATGTCAAGGGGTAGCCACAAAATATTTTATCTATGTTTTTCTACTGTGAATTATATAAACAATACTTTCTTATTGGTTATTTTTTTGCTCATTGAACAAATTTACCAGTACTATTTAGCAGACACTGTTCCAGAAGCGATAGCTACAGAGTTTGTTAAAAGCGGACCTCTGCTTCTAAATTTAAATTGTTGACAGTGAGGGTCAGGTAGTAAACAAGTAGATTGTGTTAATAACTGAGTGATTAACAAAGGATATGCTAGAATGAACCATGTGATATTGGATCAGAGTGTGAAACATCAGTGTAAACTCATGCTTTGCTTAGTATAAAAATATTTATAGAGATGTGCTTATGCATAGGCTAGTATACAAGCATCCATTTCTTAGGCCTTAGAGTGACACTCCACTCACTTATAAAAAGCTCACCTAGCACCAGATCTTGGAACATATCCTCTGAAGATAAGGAGAGACTACTGTAAAAGAATTAATAAATTAATTAGCAGTAAGTCCTAAGAAAAAAAATTGGACAAAAAAGGAGATAGGAAATGTCAAGAAGGGTGGAGAAATTTTTAGCTTAGTGTAGTTAGGTAAGGCTGACAATCCATGATCTTTGACATTGGCAGAAATTATTCATCTGTGGCTTTTTAGAAATAGGGTATGTTGGTGAATGTTTACCATGATTGGTTTTCCCACGGAAGTACATTTCATTCCGAGTTTTCTGTGAGTGAACTGGAGAGGTCACTGTTGACAGCCTGCAGTTTTATAATTTGCTTCAATATATTAAATGTCTCAATAGGGGGCCCATTTTCCTTGACCCATTTGTATATCCTGGATATTATTGTGAGTATTCAAGACATTGGTTTTAAAGAATACAGTCAGACAGATTAAGGGAAAAAGACTAGTGAGAAATGTATTCTAGATTCTAAGAATGACAGATGCTCAATTTGTTCTTCCTGAATTATTTAAATTATTTATGCTGCCACATTCACTGTTCAATCTACAGAATTATCAAGAGGTTAGGGTTGAAATAAAAGCCATCACATATGAGAAATTTGGCCTATTTTGGATTTTAATTAGTTTTATATTGATTTTTGTTAATATAATAATAATAATAAAACAAGTAGAAAACTAATACTGGGTTTATTTTTTTTCTTGGACAAGTAAATTTTTTTTTCTGTTAAAAAACACATTTTATGAGAAGGATTGTTTTTAAGAGAAGCTCTATTGTCTTACTGGATGTCATCTAGGAAACTTGGCTATTTGGAGAATGAATGTTTCAGGCTGTAATTTTCAAGGTAATGTAATTGGTCTTGTACATGACATGGCCACTATGAAAGTCATGCAATGACTTATAGAGGGGAAATGACTTTTTATGTTGCTCCCAGAGCTATGGAAATTGACATTTGGACTTCCAAAATCTATTTGAAATAAACGACTTCCATTAATCAGTGCACTGAGATGCTGGGCAGCCCATCTTTTTTGCATCTCCATCATTGACAGAGAATATGAACATAAAGGAGTTTTGAAGGGTGAAGAAGACTCCTTCCTCCTCTCAGAAAACGTTTAATAATATGGGGACATTTTGCTTGAGTTTATGGTACTTAGTTAACCAAAATGGAGTAATCAGTTCCCCAAATTTGATGGGAAATGTCATCCGTAACTTAAAACCTTTAGCTTTCAAAGGCCATAAGCATAAGCAGGTTATTAAGAATCTTTTATTCAGGAGGCAAGTGATGATGATATCATGGAGAGTGAGGTGTTTTATTGAGGAACATATGCAGGAAGGAAATAGATCATGCTTAGGGTGTTATTCATGGGGCCCCTGTCTGAGTTCCCAGTATTTGCTTGATTGTCTTAGCAGTGGACTCATTTAGATCAACTGTTAAAGGTTCAAAAACTTTCAAAAAAGTTCAAAGACTTTCAGTCAGTAGCAGCAGATCTTGAGGGTTTATATATTGGTGGTATCCCTTTCTCCAATTAGATGTCAGAAGAGCTTCACTATGCAACTCTGCCCTCTAGTGTTTCCTGTTAACTAGAGTTGTGTCCTTGAAATTTGACCCATGGTGCACTAGGTTAAAGATATTTCTATATTTTATATTGTTTGAAAATAAATTTGGTCCAGGCTTCACTTACTTAAAAGGCTTTGATATCTGTTGTTGTTCACATAATTTGTTTCAAAAAAGATGCCTTTTTTTTTTTTTTTAAGTCTACTTAGCTTTTGATTAAATCAAATGTTTTCTGTTTTCTTTATTGTACTTTGCAATTTTGGAGGGCTTGATCTTAGTCTGTTCAGAGATTTTGAAAAGCTACTTCTTAAATAGTTTAAGAATATAAAGTGTGTGAATTCAAGCAGAATGTTAAATCCATTTAAAGTTATTTTAGGGATTGCATTCAAATTTTGATTGCCTATTGAATATCTGGGAGCAACAAGTTTAAATAGAAGATAATTGTAACATCTAGTGGTTTCTGCCAAAATATTTGTAATATATTAAAAAATAAGTATTTTAGATATTTTTGTTAAATAAGATAAAAAGATTTGAATTCATGTAACTAAAAATAACCCTTGACCAAATATTGGGGCAGTTTGGATATTTGAAACAGAAACAGTAATTGCATTTTGGCTTTTATTTGGCTTTAGTTTTCTCAAAGAGTGACTTTTATTTTGCTTAGGACAACATTTTTAAAGAGAATTAGATGAGAAGCAATTTTCATGATGTAAAATTTTATGGACTATATTTGAAAATGAGGTTTTTAATTGCCGATTGTTTTACTAATGGCAAGCCATCTCACTTGAAGGGGGAAAAAATTTCCAAGCAGCTCAAGTTCTTAGTTAACAACTAGAGGAACCTCAATTAAGTAGCAAGTATTGAGGCACCCACCGGCCATCTGCTGAGATTCATGTTGGTGGAAGGTGTGGAGAATCAGTCTCTGGCTGATTGTGAGTTCCTAGGAAAAGCTCTGCACCTTGGCAATAACTGGGAATAACACAGAAACAGAGGAGGGACCAAGGATATATATCCTATATAAGAAAAGCCTAATATGCTAAGTGTCCGGATGTCCAGTCATCTGTTCAACCAATCAAAGCATAATATGCTAATGATATGCTAAGGCCGCTCAACCGATTGCTATTATGTGTACTGACCACCAAGGGGCAGACACTCTGACTGGTCGGTTAGCTTGCTGCTGGGGTCCGGCCGATCAGGACTGAGCAGGATGAGCCTGACATGCCCTGGAGCCCTCCCATGGTCCCTCCCTGGCTGGCCAACCTCCCACGTCCCTCCCCAGCCTAGATCGTGCACTGGTGGGGTCCCTCGGCCTGGCCTGCTCCCTCTCGCAATCTAGGACCCCTCGGGGGATATTGTAGAACGGTTTCAGCCCAATCCGGCAGGCCAGGCCTAGGGATCCCACTATTGCACAAATTTTATATATATACTAGAAGCCCGGTGCACGAAATTCGTGCACGGCGGGGGGTTGTCCCTCAGCCCAGCCTGTACCCTCTCCAATCTGGGACTCCTGGAGGGATGTCCGACTGCCCGTTTAGGCCCGATCCTGGTGGGATCGGGCCTAAACGGGCAGTCGGACATCCCTCTCACAATCCAGGACTGCTGGCTCTCAACTGCTTGCCTGCCTGCCTTCCTGATTGCCCCTAACCACTTCTGCCTGCCAGCCTGATCACCCCCTAACCACTCTGCTGCCAGCCTGGTTGATGCTTAACTGCTCCCCTGCCAGCCTGTTTGCCCCCAACTTCCCTCCTCTGCCAGCCTGGCCACCCCTAACTGCCCTCTCCTGCAGGGTTGATCACCTCCAACTGCCCTCCCTTGCAAGCCTGGTCCCTCTCAACTGCTCTCCCTTGCAGGCCTGGTCCCTCACAACTGCCCTCCCTTGCAGGCCGGGTGCCTCCCAACTGCCCTCTCCTGCTGGCCATCTTGTAGTGGCCATCTTGTGTCCACATGGGGGCAGGATCTTTGACCACATGGGGGCAGCTATATTGTGTGTTGCAGTGATGATCAATCTGTATATTATTCTTTTATTAGATAGGATAGAGGCCTGGTACAGGGGTGGGGGCCAGCTGGTTTGCCCTGAAGGGTGTCACAGATAAGGGTGGGGGTTCCCTTGGGGTGTGGGGCGGCCTGAGCGAGGGGCCTGTGGTGGTTTGCAGGCCGGCCACACCCCCTGGCAACCCAAGGGGAGGCCCTGGTATTTGGAATTTATTTTCCTTCTACAATTGAAACTTTGTAGCCTGGAGCGGAGCCAAGCCTGGGGCTCCGGCAGCCATTTCTGTGGCAGTTAATTCACCTTCTACAATTGAAACTTTGTAGCCTTAAGCGGGTGAGCCTGGCCAGGGTGTGCGGAAAGCTTTGCTTCCCCTGTTGCCGCCAGCAACCGTGGCCTGCTCTCTCAAGCTCCATTCTGCCGCCATTTGTTTGATTTTGTTTACCTTCTATAATTGAAACTTTGTAGCTTGAGTGGAGGCTTAGGCCTGCAACGGCTATTGGAAAGCTTGGCTTCCTCTGTTACCTGGGAAACCTTGCTCTCTGTGGCTGTAGCCATCTTGGATTGGGGTTAATTTGCATACTCGCCCTGATTGGCTGGTGGGCGTGGCTTGGCTGGTGGGCGTGGCTTATGTAGCGGAGTGATGGTTAATTTGCATATTACCATTTTATTAGAGAGGATATATATATATATATATATATATATATATATCTATATATATATATGTTTGTTTGTTTTAAATGGGAAATACAATTTTATTTCAGAGGTACAAGGCATTTCAAGAACTGTCTGGAAGCACTCACATACCCTTCCCAGATCAATGAGGCCACATTTGTCTTGGTTTGATGCACAGAAAAGATGATATATTAAAAATAAATGATGTGTAAGTTTCTCACACTGCCCCTGCCCTCTTGGCAGAGTCACCCATTTATCAAGAGGTCCAAGACAACATGGCAAAGGAACCAGAAATGTCATGCTCGGTTGGGGAAAAACCATGTCACCTCTGGGGTTTCCAGGAATCACAGGTGGCGTTGGGGCCTGTAGGAACATGAAGCTTCTGTGAGATGATGATGTGGCCAAAGCATTCCCTAAACAGATTTTACATAGAGATAAAGTGTGGTGGATTTCAAGTGAATTGATAAATGTATAAAATAAATATACTGGCTTTCACATGAAGATCTACCTTATCAAAAATTGAAATGTATTTCTAAGTTGAGATAGATTTCAGAGACTATTTAAAGGCTAACCATGGTAAGAATTGACTAAATGATGGTGGTTCATTTATAAATTGAATATCTTGGTAGTGAATGTTTTAGTTTGGACAGCTAGAAAAATATTCTTTATCAGATGTTGATACAGTAGGAAAAGTGACCTATGCTACTTAGTGACTTTTTCTCTCAGCAGCAAATCCTAGGGTACTAAATGACACAGACACACAATAAATTAAAATTATTTTGCATGGACAATAACATGATTTTAGCAGTTAAGACCTTTAGCAAAATACAGAGCATATTACTTGTTATGGCAATAAAGGGTTGATATAAAACTGGGGCATTTTACAATGAAACTAGAAGCCCGGTGCACGAAATTCGTGCACGGCGGGGGGTTGTCCCTCAACCCAGCCTGTACCCTCTCCAATCTGGGACTTCTGGAGGGATGTCCGACTGCCCGTTTAGGCCCGATCCTGGTGGGATCGGGCCTAAACGGGCAGTCGGACATCCCTCTCACAATCCAGGACTGCTGGCTCCCAACTGCTTGCCTGCCTGCCTTCCTGATTGCCCCTAACCGCTTCTGCCTGCCAGCCTGATCACCCCCTAACCACTCCACTGCCAGCCTGGTTGATGCTTAACTGCTCCCCTGCCAGCCCGATTGCCCCCAACTTCCCTCCTCTGCCAGCCTAGTCACCCCTAACTGCCCTCTCCTGCAGGGTTGATCACTTCCAACTGCCCTCCCTTGCAAGCCTGGTCCCTCACAACTGCCCTCCCTTGCAGGCCGGGTGCCTCCCAACTGCCCTCTCCTGCTGGCCATCTTGTAGTGGCCATCTTGTGTCCACATAGGGGCAGGATCTTTGACCACATGGGGACAGCTATATTGTGTGTTGCAGTGATGATCAATCTGTATATTACTCTTTTATTAGATAGGATAGAGGCCTGGTGCACAGGTGGGGGCCAGCTGGTTTGCCCTGAAGGGTGTCCCGGATCAGGGTGGGGTTCCCTTGGGGCATGGGGCGGCCTGAGCGAGGGGTCTGTGGTGGTTTGCAGGCCGGCCATGCCCCCTGGCAACCCAAGCGGAGGCCTGGTATCTGGAATTTATTTTCCTTCTACAATTGAAACTTTGTAGCCTGGAGCGGAGGCAAGCCTTCTGCTCCCTCTGGGGCGGCAGCCATTTTTGTGGCAGTTAATTCACCTTCTACAATTGAAACTTTGTAGCCTTAAGCGGGTGAGCCGGGCCAGGGTGTGCAGAAAGCTTTGTTTCCCCTGTTGCCGCCGGCAACCCTGGCCTGCTCTCTCAAGCTCCATTCTGCCGCCATTTGTTTGAATTTGTTTACCTTCTATAATTGAAACTTTGTAGCTTGAGTGGAGGCTTAGGCCTGCAACAGCTATGGAAAGCTTGGCTTCCTCTGTTACCTGGGAAACCTTGCTCTCTGTGGCTGTAGCCATCTTGGATTGGGGTTAATTTGCATACTCGCCCTGATTGGCTGGTGGGTGTGGCCTGTCTGGTGGGCGTGGCTTATGTAGTGGAGTGATGGTTAATTTGCATATTACCATTTTATTAGAGAGGATAGCATAAAGTTTCATTGACAGTAAGGAGAGACATGCTAACATTAATAACATATTTTATTGCATGTTCTACATTAAAATATTATCATTTAATCATTTCCTAGCTGCTCCACAATTACAAAGATTAGTATTCCCGTAAAGAACTAAGAGAATATTGGTCATCGTTGAAGGCAGTTTTAGTTTATAGTCTGAAGACAAGGCCCTTACTTCGAAAAAGGTGCCAGGTATATGTGGGTGACAGGCGTGTGATATAAAAAGTCGTACAGAGCTCCTTATCAATTGTGAGTCAGAATTTGGCCAGCGCTTCACAAGTAAGCGCGCTCATTTCTCGTATGGAATCAGTCTGAAATGGAATTTCTTTTAGATGTCTGATCATAAAAGCCAAACCGTGCCAGCAAAGTGACTCTACAGAGACTAAACTCTATAATTATCATCTTTTAAGTATCTGCTAAATCCATTCAGAACTCAGTACAAAGAACATAATGCTTTTTATATATTTACAGATATTTATGGATTAAAACTAACCTGATTGCAAATCAAGCAGCAGTAGAAAGTGATGTAGATTAGGTAAATGTTTAAGCAAATCCCAACGTGTCATTTCCAGGATTGGCAATATGAAGCATGGTTGACAGTGATCTGGAGCAGGAAGTTAAGAGTGTGCTTGGGTGTCTCCTGGCTGACTATGGCTGAACCTTTGATGAGCTCTGAAAATCAGCACGCTTGTTCAAAGTTTGTATCGCACTGCATTGGCCACTTCTAGATTCTTACTGGTAATAACAAAAGCTGCCATTTATTGAACTCTCATATGCTAGGCACCTTCCAAAGTGCTTAAGAGACATTGCTACATTTAATTCTCAAAAATACTGCAAGTGAGTGGTCTAGAAAAATGTATCTTACTTTGAGGAGCTTCAGTTGTGCCAGCATTTAACAGGATTGATCAAAATCTCTGGAATTCAGAAAAATTTAAATTAGTTTGGGAAAATGGAAAAACACTTTTTAAACAGATAGGGAGCCTGAATGTTAGCTTATGAGTCACGACTCATCACTATGGGATTTTGGTGCTAGGTATATGTGGGTGACAGATGTGTGATATGAAAAGTCATACAGAGCCCCTTATCAATTGTGAGTCAGAATTTGGCCAGTGCCAAATTATTACAAAAAATGTAATAATTTACTAAATAATTTTAACTACACAAGTATTTCAGGAAAACACAATTATTGTTAAAATGTATGTTGAAATTTAAATAATTCAGATACTATAAAAACCAGTAATGTAAAATGGATAATCCCTCCTTTTATTTACCTCCCAGAGCCCTCCTCAATTCATTACCCCAATCGAGGGAATTACTGTTAAATGCCTAGTCGGCAGCATTTTGGACTTTTTGAAGGATGCATTTACATGCATATACATGTGTATCTGTATGTATCTAATATTTTTTTCTTCACTACCTGCCATGTTCTGAAGTTTCACTGGACAGTATGTCATTGCATATGACTCTCTATTATTCTTTTAACCAGTGCATTATAGTCTTCAGAATGTAACAATTTATTTAGCAGTTTTCCTGTTGATGGACTGCCGGGGTGTTTCTCAGCATCTAGAAAGGGTTCAGGAATCTGGAGAAGGGCTGCGAGTAAATTAATAAAGAGACTAGACATGAAATATAAATTTGGAAGGCATTTTAGGGAGCCAGAGGAGACCTAGCTTCAGAAACTAAGTTCTCTGAATCTCTGGACCCCTAGCTTTTTATTAACACAAAATTGCCCTAAGGCAAAGCAGATATACATATCAAAGGTTAAGGGTTGGTATACAGTAGGCATTGTCAGATTGGAGGAACTGCTTTCAGCTATTCAGCTGTTTGGCCAGCAGCAGGTAATAACATGTAGATTGAAATGCTCTCAGCTGTCTGGCAGTAGGCAATAATATATGCATCTTTTTCAGATTTGGGGAAATGCTTTAGGCCATTCCAGCAGGCAACAATATGTATTCAGCCCTGCTGAATATAGAAGCCCTTCAACCTTTTGAGGACTTTTTCCTTTTATTATGACACTAGAGGCCCGGTGTATGAAATTCGTGCACAAGGGGGTGTGTCCCTCAGCCCAGCCTGCACCCTCTCCAATATGGGACCCCTCGAGGGATGTCCGACTGCCCGTTTAGGCCCGATCTGGTAGGATCGGGCCTAAACGGGCAGTCGGACATCCCTCTCACAATCCAGGACTGCTGGCTCCCAACTGCTTGCCTGTCTGCCTTCCTGATTGCCCCTAACCGCTTCTGCCTGCCAGCCTGATCAACCCCTAACCACTCCCCTGCCAACCTGTTTGCCCCTAACTGCCCTCTCCTGCTGGCCTGGTAACCCCTAACTGCCCTCCCCTACAGGCCTGGTACCCCCCAACTGCTCTCCCCTGCAGGCCTGGTTCCCCTCCAACTGCCCTTCCCTG
Source organism: Cnephaeus nilssonii (assembly GCF_951640355.1). Taxonomy (NCBI): domain Eukaryota; kingdom Metazoa; phylum Chordata; class Mammalia; order Chiroptera; family Vespertilionidae; genus Cnephaeus; species Cnephaeus nilssonii. The sequence goes on from NC_137073.1 coordinate 98,935,256, forward strand.
CAGGCCCGGTCGCCCCCAACTTCCCTCCTCAGCCGGCCTGATCACCCCTAACTGCCCTCCCCTGCAGGCTTGATCTTTCCCAACTGCCCTCCCTTGCAGGCCTGGTCCCTCCCAACTGCCCTCCCCTGCTGGCCATCTTGTGGTGGCCATCTTTTGTACACATGGGGGCAGCCATCTTTGACCACATGGGGGAAGCCATCTTGTATGTTGGAGTGATGGTCAATTTGCATATTACTCTTTTATTAGCTAGGATAGAGATCTGTTGCATGGGTGGGGGCCAGCTGGTTTGCCCTGAAGGGTGTCCCAGATCAGGGTGGGGGTTCCCTTGGGGCGTGGGGCGGCCTGGGCAAGGGTCCTGTGGTGGTTTGCAGGCTGGCCATGCCCCCCAGTGACCCAAGCGGAGGCCCTGGTATCTGGGATTTATTTATCTTCTATAATTGAAACTTTGTAGCCTTGAGCAGAGCCAAGCCTCCTGCTTGCTCTGTGGCCACAGCCATTTTTGTTGGGATTTATTTATTTTCTATAATTGAAACTTTGTAGCATTGAGTGGAGGCCTAGGCTGGCCAGGGTGTGTGGAAAGCTTGGCTTCCTCCATCGCCGAGGCAACTCAAGCCTCCTGCTTTCTCCAGCTTCGTGGCTGCCGCCATTTTTGTTGGGATTTATTTATCTTCTATAATTGAAACTTTGTAGCCTTGAGTGGAGGCCTAGGCCAGCCTGGGTGTGCGGAAAGCTTGGCTTCCTCCATTACCGGGGAAACCCAAGCCTCCTGCTTGCTCTGTGGCCACAGCCATCTTGGTTGGGTTAATTTGCACACTTGCTCCTGATTGGCTGGTGGGCGTGGCTTGTGGGTGTAGCAGATGTACGGTCAATTTGCATATTACTCTTTTATTAGATAGAATGCTGGAATTAGCCTCCAGCAATAGACATTTAGGTAGTTTACAATCTTTCACTGTGATAAAAATGCTCCAGTGAACTTTAGACACACATTGGGTGTACTGCTACGGGGTTGAATCAGCTGCAGAAATGCTGGGTTGTGGAGTATGTGCCATTGAAATTTTGATAGATACTTCCAAATTGCTCACCATCAGTGGTGCACTAATCTGACTAATCTGTACTAATATTAGCAATGTAGCACAGTGGTCATTTCCCCTATCCTCACCAATACTGGAAATCATCAATTACTGATAATTAACAAAGTAAATTGTTAATGGTTTATAAATGTGATACCTTGTTATTTTAATTTGTATTTCCCTAATTACTACTGAGGTTGAGCATTGCTTTCTATGTTTATTGACCACTGGAATTTCTGTGAATGTGTGTATGTGTGTGAATTGTGTGTTCCTAACCTTTGCCTGTTTTTGATTGAGATCAAATTTATTAGTTTTAAAAATTTATACTCAACATCATTACAAAGTAAAACAACTTTTTTTTGGCCAACTTGATCTGTCAGTTTGTTACATAACTTACCTAATTGGGATGTAGACATTAACAAATTATCATGCAATTAATTTTTAAACATGGGAGGATTATCATTGTGTTACTGATTTCTAGCTTAATAGTCTTATGATTAGAAAACATACTTCGTTTGAATTAATTCTTTCAACAATTGGTGACATTTAAATTTTGGCCAAATATTTGGTTACCTTTTGTAAATGTGCTTGAAAATAATGTGTTTTCTCTGGTTTAATTGGATTGTTCAGTATGGTTTGCTTCATCCTTTACTGAATTGCTGAGTTCCTCAGCAGAAGGTAAGAGATTTGCTGGACATATAGTTCCATAAAGCCCCTGCATCCCTTTCCCAACAATGTCAGATAGGATTTGGTTTAGATGCCAGTGGTGGATATCCAAAATATCAGAAGTTCAGAAAAGATAGAAATTTCTTGTTTTCAAAGAAGTGTCAGGTAAGATGCTCTGGGGCTGCGTGAGTGCTCTGCATATCAGAGTCCAGCTCTTCCTCTCTCATTATCTTGTTACATGTGACCTCCATCCCAAGTTCATCTGATGTCCTAAATGGCTGCTTTAGCTCTAGAAATGTCTAGAGGCCATTTCCCAAGAAGTTGTGCACAGTACTTCAGACTACATTCCATGGACTACAACTTAGTCATATGATAACATCTAGCTGCAAGGCAAGGTCGGTAGTGTGTGGTGTTTATTCTTGTTAGCCTGTGACCAGCTGAATTCTATGAGTTCTTTAACATAAAAGGGATGAGTAGGTATTGAACAACAATTAGCAGTCTGTCATAAACAGTTATATATATATATATATATATATATATCCATCAACTCAATTTATTGAATACAAGTGTCTTCAAGTGTAAAGAATACCGCACTTAACTCAGTGTACAATCTTTGCTAAAATACTTAGACTTACACCTTTTCTATATCCTAAGGCACAACCCTGAGCATGCTATATACCCCTTCTTAAAATCCTCTTCAGCTCCCGATTGCCTAGAGTCCCACTGATGCTGCCTAGCATGGTAGTCAAGGTATTAGCTGAGCTGACAGCATCAGAAGTTACCAAACGTATGCCCACTTCCTGTGCATTTTACTAGTATAACCTGTGAACCTGCTGAAGGGTTATTGTGGTTTTCCAGCACAAACCTGGGATACAGTCTTAGTTCCTGTGCCAGTGACACTCCTTTCTCATCTAGAAATGCCCTTTTTCTATTTTCTACGTGGAGAAATCGCCTCTCGCTTTCCAAGTCTAATCCAAAAGCCACGTGTCCACTAGGCATCTCTGATCCCTCCAACCTGTGCGCAATCTTCCCCCTGTGGGAGCTTCCATGGCATTTGATCTTTTCTGTGCTTCTGCAGATGTGCACACATTTTTGTCTCCTCACTACACTGTGGGGGCACAAGGGCAGGATTGGTGCCTGGCCAGGTGTATAGCTTTGGACAATACATCAATAAAGCAAGTTTAATTAAGTGAATGATTGATTTTGTATAAAATCTGCATTTAGGGCCACCATATTTATTTTATACAACTATAAATTATCATATTACCTTAATGTAATTGATTCTCTGTGTGGTTCAAATGACACCGTTGGTGCTTGATCATAGTAATAAGCAGAGAGATGCATTTAGTTCAAAGATAGCACAACTAGCTGCAGGTGGTGAGGAAAACAGGATGCCACTTACTGGCATATCTTAATATTTTATTATTCCAGATAGAGGAAGCAGAATTAGAAACAATTGGATTCATCCAGGGGCACTTATTTCATAAACTTTGGGAAGAAGGGATGAAATACCTTGAGCTCCATTTGTGTCTCTGATTGAGGGTAAGAAATGGATGTCTGATTTTGCTGTGAAAGCTCTTTGTAGGTAATCTTATTCTGTGGTCTTACCTATCGTGTCTCAATCAGGATTCCTTTGCACAAGACTGGATCCTGCCAATATTTGCTTTAGTTTTCCTAAGATGAATTAAGAAATGGCTTGAAAGAGCTTGTGACATGGATCTTGATAGCACTGCTATTACTCTTATGCCAAATATATACTCAGAACATGTGTTTTCACTATATTTTTGCATGTTGGTCCAGAAACTTTGAGCAAATCTCATTTTTGGATAGACAGTGAACACTTCTTTGTTAGAAAAATGGATATGCTGATAGAAACTGTCTGGTTTATATAACACCCATTGTAAGTATATCAATCACTGTGTCTTCATATTGATGGATGCACAAAAATGCATTTGGTAGAGGTCATATATTCACAATAGAATTGTGAGTAAAATATAAAAATAAATAAATCTCAACTAAAAACCTCTTCGTGGCTAATGACTGAGATACTGGAAATACAACTATTAATGTCAGGATCAAAACATGAGTGCCTGCTATCACTACTATTATTTGAAATTGTTCTGGAGGTGCTAGCTAATGCATTTAGGAAAGAGAACAAAAAATGGGCATAAATGCCATTTCTCCACATTCACATCAACAGAGAATGTTACCCTTTGCTTTCACCCCAAAATGACAGCAAGAAGAAAACAAAACAAGTTTTATTCACATATTTTTGGTTATTAGGGAGATTGGGTATCTTTTTATATGTTTATTGGCAATGTTAAGAGTGAGATATGAAACATTTACTTGTGGTAATAGCTAGAGTCATGGAAGGAAGAGTCCTGATTGGGATTGCCTTTCAGTAGCTCCCATCACACACAATCTAAGGCAAAGACGCAAGACTACAAGCTGCCACATTTTTGTACTAGGAGACAAAATAACTTATCAGTCTCAAAAAGTGGGATGTGGCAGGGGATTGGTTTTGGAAAAAGGACTTGGGGTCTATAAGCTGATAGAATGTTCTTGCAGAGTGGATCTGGGACCATTTCCCTGAATATAAAATCTTCCACTTCATGACTGGCAATCATTCCTCAAGAGGTCTATTCTAAGGATATAATTATACAAGTCTGAAATGATGTATGTATGTGGATATTGATTTCAACCTTGTTTGTGACAGTGGAATCTTGGAAAAGACCTAAATGCTTATCCATAAGGGCTGGTGAATGGTTATATAAATGATGTCACCTCAGTACAGGGAGCACTATGAAGCCAATGACATTTATGGACTTGGAAAGTTTTTCACAACCTATTGTTGAGTAATGCCGGTGTGTGTTTCTTGGCATTTAGAAGGGGTTCAGGAATCTGGAGAAGGCGCTGTGTGTAAATTAATAAAGAGTCCAGAGATGAAACATAATTTTGGAAGGCATTTTGGGGGGCCAGAGGAGTTTTAGCTAAAGAAACAAAGTTCTCTTGTCTCTCTTGACCCCTTGCTTTTTATTAACACAAATTGTCCTAAGGCAAGGTAGATATACATATCAAAGGCCAAGGTTTGCTATACAGTAGGCATCGTTAAATTGGGGGAAACTGCCTATGGCTGTTCAGGTGTTTGGCCAGTAGGAGGCAATAACATGTAGATTGAAATGCCCTCAGCTGTCTGGCAGCAAGCAATCATTTTTGCATCCTTTTCAGGTTTGGGGAAATGCCCTCAGCCATTCCAGATGATTCAGCCCTGCTGACATGCTGGAATTAGCTTCCAGCAGTTGAGGACAAAAAACAGGTTACAGAACACATGTATGCTCCAATTCCACTTAGTAGTTGACTAGAGAGATAGATCCATAGCTATATATCCAAAACATATCTATGAATATAGAGAGATAGAAAAACATTTGCTTAAATACTGACATTGATAATTAAAATCTGAGTAATACCTGCAAACATGAAACTGTTGGGGAGTAATGGAAGATATGTACCATGAGCTCTTAAGGTCACAGAGTTTCAGAGAAGGGAGCCAGTCAGTATAGCAAGGGAGATTACAGAGGGTCTGATGCAGTGGGAAGCATTTGAGTTGATTTATTTACTAGAGGTCGGGTTTGAATGGATGGAGAGGCAGGAACAGCATTCCAGGTAGGCATAAAGCATTCAGTGTTTGTGTTAAGCAGTGAGGCAGGTGCCAAGAATCACATGTAAGTTATGGTCTTGAGACTCAAGGAGCTTATAGCCCAGTGGAGAATAAAAACACATAAATTATGATCCAGTATGGAAAATGCATCTATAAAGATGTGCCCAGAGCACTGTGAGAACACTGGCAATGGTATCTACTTAAGCCTTGAATGTGTGAACAGGGGTAGAGAGCAAAGGGCTGCCTGGAGGAGGTTTCTAGAAGAGGTGAGTGTGAGTAGAAACTCAGAGGATGAGTTAGCTATGTGGAGAGTAAATAATTCTAGAAATAAACATGAACGATGATCTCAGACTTGACCATTACACTGATACAAAAGGCCATGTCCAGCTCATTAACAGATAATGCATCAACCCTTCACAGCGACAGTGTGGGCTTCTCAGGCCTGCCCACCTTGGTCATTTAGCCTGTTGCTCTGTAGCATCACATATCATGTTGGGTGAATTGATTTCTGGATTTGGGGAGGCGAGAAACAATTTCTCCTCACCTTTAGTGTCTCTAGCTTCATGATTGGCTTCCGGGGCCTGGGAAATCCAAACTCCCCGACTCTGTACCAGTTCTGAGCAGTACAGCCTTCTTCTCTTGGTAGACTGCAGCCAGAATCGGTCCTTACAGCTCCCTGCTATCCTTGAAGCAGACACACGACCCTTCTAAAGTCTAAGAATCATATAATTTATTTCTAATAATGTACTGTTTCATTGAGGAAAGACTCCTAGAGAATGAAGTGCATACATCTGTAGTTTATGGTTTGATGAATTTTTATGTGTATCCACACTTGTATAACTACTATTCAGATCAATCCCCAACAGGCTCACGTATGCTCCCTATAGATTAACCAATCAAAACCTGTCCTGTGGTGGCTGTGACCTACTCTAAACACAGTCCCCTCAAACGTGATGTCTACTAGGAGGGCAAATGAAAGAGAGCTTTTTGGGAAGTCCCCTTCTTTGAGAAAATGAATCTGAGAACTCTTGAGACACTTCCAGTATTCTTACTCTGGCAGTTAACTCAGCACCTTAGTGTCTCTGTCTGTCAACCTCTTTTTCTGTCTTTTTAAGATTTTTAGCACAGAATAAGCTAATAAGCTAGAATTTTCACTTTTCCCTTGATAACTCCTCCTCCTACAAAGTACTACACTGGAAGGTAAGAGTTGTGGCTCTGACAGCCTGTATTTCTGCTTCTGCTCTAGCTGGCCTGCTTTCAAATTGTGGTACAGCAGGAAGCAGAAATGAGATTATTGATTATCCTCCCATTATTGTGCCAGAATTTTTAAAAAAACTTGCAAAACAACCTATTCCAGTTTTCTGCTTCTTTCAGCTTTGATCAGAACTTCAAATTAGTTTCAGTTTTCATTGTTGGAGCCACAGGTAAGTTAGCTGTCATATATGTACTCTAAGCCCCCGAGGTCATAGAGCTGGTGGAGTGAGCCAACACGTACTGGTCCTGAGTCCAGGGGTCTTTTCACTCTTCTCCAAGTGAACCAGAGAGAAGTCTGTAATTTTGAGTGGAGGGTTTTCTCCCTCAGCATGAATATTCTTTTAAAAACGATTTCAACCATCAGAGCTAAAGGAGGAAAAAGGAGAATGCTTTTAGCAAATTAAAGGCTTTGTATGCCTGGCCGGCATGGCTCAGTGGTTTTGCTTCAATCTATGAACCAAAAGGTCATGGTTCGATTCCCAGTCAGGGCACATGCCCTGGTTTCGGGCTTGATCCCCAGTGTGGGGCATGCAGGAGGAAGCCAATCAATGATTCTCTCTCATCATTAATGTTTCTATCTCTCTCTCCCTTTCTCTCTGAAATCAATAAAAATATTTTTTAAAGGCTTTGCTTAATGGTACCTTGTTTTGCTTATTTATGATATCAACTTTCATGAGTTAGAATATTTGGTATGATATAAAGAAAACCCCTGGGAGAGTTTACTGGGACTCTGCCTGCCTCTTTAAACATTTTTTTTTTTTTAAGATTTTGAATTGATTTTTAGGGAGAGAGGAAGAAAGAGGAAGAGAGAGACAAACATTGATGTGACAGCGAAATATCTATTATCTGCCTCCTGCACCCCCCTGCCCCCACCTGGAGATTAAGCATGTACCCTGAAGTGGTGCACAGGACAATGCCCAACCAACTGAGCCACACCAGCCATAGCAAGCCCCTTTAATTTAATAAAATAGAAGCAAATTGGGTCTTGGCCTTTAGACAGGGAGATTATCAAGATCACCTGCTCTTGATTGAGGAAGTTGACTTTATGTACCGTACCAATTCTTTTATTTACAAAATCAAGCAGTTTCCATCGTTCTTGAAAATTATCATGAGCTTTGCATTCCAATGTCCACTGAATACAACTGCATGATACATCCCATTTATGAACATTTTTTTGAGGGGGTGGTATTATTGAACTTGACATAAGGAATTTGAATTGCTTCCACAGAAAACCCTTTTAAAGATCCAGTGCATAAAAAAGGTAAAAGTTTATCTAATTATTTCCCTTGGGCAAATATGAACAAAACTTATCTAGAAATGGAAGGAAATTGACCGTTAGGGCACCCATCTGAGGGTCATGTATTGCATGGATATTGAAATATGGAGATAGCAATTCTATGAAAAGTAGCACTAGTGACATTCACTAGGATGAAAAACACCTTTATGCAGTTGATTGGATAAAAGCATGCACTAGAATGAGACCAAAGAACATGGTTTACATTTTTTCCAAAATATATTTCTTTTTTTCTGTTTTGGTGTTTCATTTTTTAGGTTCCATATATAAGTGAAATCACATGGTATTTGTCTTTCTCTGACTTATTTCATTTAGCCTAATACCCTCTAGGTCTATCTATATTGTTACAAATAGTAACATTAAATTTTTTTTTATGGCTGAATAAATAGTCCATTGTATATATGTACCATATCTATTCGTCTATCAATGGACACTTAGGTTGCTTCCATATCTTGGCTATTGTAAATAATGCTGCACTTAACGTAGGGATGCAAATGTCTTTTTGAATTAGTGTTTTGAGTTTCTTCAGAAGTGGAATTGGCAGTGTGTGTGGGGGAGTGGGGAGCTTCTTGTCTCTTGTTATAGCCTTTGTTTTAAAGTCTATTATGTCTGATATAAGTATTTCTACGCAAGCTTTTCTTTTCCTTTAATTTGCATGGAATACCATTTTTCATCGCTTTACTTTCATCTCTGTGTGACTTTCAATCTGAAATGGGTCTCTTGTAGGCAGTACAGTATATGCGTGGGTCTTGTTTTTTTTAATCCATTCAACCACCCTATGTTTTTTGATTAGAGAATTTAATCCATTTGTATTTAAAGTAATTATTGATAGATATGTAGTTATTGCCATTTTATTATTAACATTTTTGTTCTTTTTTTTCCCCTTTCTTCTTAAAGAAGTCCTTTTAACTTTTTATAATACTGGTTTCATGGTGATGAACTCCTTCAGCTTTTTCTTATCTGGGACAAATTACACTTCTACCAGTATCAGCAAACTGATCTTTTCATCACATGAATCATTTTATAGAGAGTAACTTTGTTTGGTCTTGTATTCTAAAATCACCTTTTCTTTCATAAAGAATTGTATTAGTCAGCTTTGGCTGCTATAATAAAATAATACAGACTGGGTTGTTTAAGCAACAAAAATTTATGTCTCACAGTTCTGGAGTCTGGGAAGTGCAAGATCAAGGTGCTGGCAGATCGATTCTTGGTGTGGCTCTCTTTCTGGCTTGTAGTGCTGCCTTCTTTCTGTGCCCTCATATCAAGAACTCTTTTCTTATCAGATCATCAGATTAGCTCCCCCTTTATGACCTCGTTTAACATTAATTAACTTTTACAAATTGTGTTTCCAGATACAGTGACATTTGGGATTAGGGCTTGAACATAAGGATTTTGTAGGGGACACAATTCATTCCATAGCAAAAGCTTACTTCTGGACTTCAGTAGATAACTACAAAACAAAAGCATTTTAGGTGTCCATTTTATTTAAATTCTAGGAAGGACACTGAGATTTATTTACAAATTCTGTCCAGGTGTCTCGGTAAAGAATGGGCCCTTTCCCATTGCCTTGGCATGATGGAAAAGTCCAGAAAAGCTCATGTTGCCCCCAAATTTGTGGGCCTTTCCAATGAAATTTACTTATTTGCCTTTAAACATTACTCCAGGCGGTCTGTAGATTATTTAAGAGCTGTTGATAACATTAACATCAATGAATGGATCAGATTCTTCTAGAGAACAGTGGGAAGAGGCCATGGTCCGGGTCAGGAAAGGGAGTTTAAGGTTGGGTGAGGGGGAGCTGTCTAGGAATGGAGGCCTGCCCTTAGAAGTCTGGTGGCAGACAGCTAGCACCAGGACACAAAGGAAGACAAGAAAAAATGAAAGAGATGTGGGATCTGGAATTTGAAAGTATAGAAGAAACAACAACAAAATATAACTGCCTCTTATTTATTCTAGGCCTACAAAATGTTTGCAAATAAAAGTCATCTATTTGTTTAGTTTTATAGCTAGTGATCTTTGACATTTTGATAAACTTATTATTTTAGAATAGTTTTACATTTACAGGAGAGTTGCAAAGATAGTACAGAGAGTTTTTGTACCTCACACCCAGTTTTTCTTATATCATTACTATGGTGATCTTGTCACAACGGAGAAAGAAATATTGGCAATTATTATTGATTAAGCTTCACACTTTACTAAACATTTACTAATTTCCCACTAATATCCTTTTGCTGTTTGAGGATCTCTCTAGGATACTGTATTACATTTAGTCGTGTCTCCTTAGGTGTGACAGTTTCCAGATTTGAGGAGTATTGGTCTTTTAGAATGTTCCTCAATTTGGGTTTGCTGGTGTTTTTCTCTGAAGTAGACTGGAATGGTTTTTTGGGAGGAAGACCTATAGAGGTGAAGTGCCATTCTCATCACATCATATTAAGGGTACATGCTAACCACATGACTTATCACTGTTGATGTTGACCTCAATCACCTGGTTTGAGGTAGTGTTTGTCAGGTTTCTCCACTGTAAGGTTACTTCCTCCCTCTGCCTTCCTCCATAATCTACTCTCTGAAAACAAGTCAGTAAGTGCAACCCCAAAGATGGAAGATCTTTGACTTTATTAAATAAATGTATTTAGCTCCTTTCTACTAACCTTCAATGTCTAAGTGAATCCTGATTCTAATCCTTATTCTAACTCGAATGGGAAGATTCTGTAGTGATTGTGCTACAAGCTGCATGTACTATGTCTTTTTCTCACTTTCTCACTTATGTCAGCTGTCACTCTTAATTTTGCTTTTTTAATGTGGTGGGCAGGTGACATTTAAAAATCAAGATTAAGGTTGAAAAATTTAGTTATCAACCCCCATGTTTCCATTTAATTTAAATGTTTGCTTAATAGCCTAAAAATTCAGGTAATGAACTGAAAATTATTTTTAATCACAGTGTTTGGCAGTGCTAAGTGATTTACTTATTCTGGCACCATGAATTCCTCACTTTGTTATGAAATTAAAATATAATTTCATTGCAGGTGGAGCCATGTGACTCATATCTGAGCATTCCTCTGTGTGCTGGATAAATAGATTGCAATGTGTTGCTTTGATTAAGAATCAGAACCCACACTTTAGCTAAATGTGAAAACCCCCAAATCAATCAAACTGGTTGATGGAAAAACAAGAGGTAGGATATGGGATAAAGAGGATGAGAAGGTCAGTGAGCACATGTTTAATAGTGGTAGATAATGAAGGAAAGAGAGAATAGGAGTGTATAGGGCGATGCGGTTAGCAAGTGTTCTGTTATGGAGAGGGCAGTGGAGACCTGCTGGTTATTATACATCAAGATGAATAACACACTGGGAAGAGTTGGTTCTAGGCATCACAGAGCAATTTGATAAACCCCATTTTAAAGGGCATTTAGTCATCTTAATGAATATTTAGAGAGTACTTAAGAACATATCCTCAATTTTATTTACTAAACTCATTTTACAGTGTTCATTCTGATTTTCTCTGAGAAATAATAATGAACATTTCCTTGTTTTTCCATGTTATAAAGTGCTTTCACATGCATTAGCCCCCAAATCCCTTGAGAAAAACCTTTGATGTTAATTTTATCTTTAGTCCATTTTACAGATGGGTACATGGAGACTGAGGCAGGTTATTCTGGATCGCTTGTTCTGAAATAAAGAACCAGGCATTTCTGTTTGTTTTGATTAAAGTCAGTTAGGTTCTGTTAACATGGAGTGAGCAGCCTTCACGGCTAGGGACCCTGGACCAGAGGGAGTCCTGTATGTGGGTCTCCAGGCTGCAGCTCTTATACCCAAACCCACTGCAATCCATTTAAATCAGACTCCTTCTGAAGTCCTGCCAGTATGTTGTTACTTGTGTGTCTAAGCTAGGTTTCTTTTTTGGGGGACTCACCCAAACTCAGGCCTGAGGATATGACTGCAGCTCCTGCTTCACGCCCATATTCCCCTAGACCAGTGATTTTCAACCGATGCCACAAGAGTGAAATATATCAGTCAGAAAAAGCTAAGAACCATATGATTTCACTCATATGTAGGATATAAAACTGAAACTTTTGGACACAAACAGAAGTGTGGTGGTTGCCAGAGGGTAGGGGGTTGGGGGTAGCGGGGGTTTAATATATGGTGACAAGAAGATTTGACTTTGGGTGGCAAGCACACAGTGCAATATACAGATCTTGTAAATAGAAATCCACACCTGAAACCTATATGATCATATTAACCAATGTCACCCCAATAAATTTAATTTAAACATTTTAAAAACATGTGATACCTGACTATTTAGTCAGGGGCACTGACCTCTCTTCCCTTCAATTGTCAAATTTAAAAATGATAACAGCCAACACAACAATAGCTGTCCAGTGTGAATGAATCAAAATTATACCTATTTTTTGTCAAATCAGCAAAAAATACATTTTTTTTGATGTGCCACAGAATTTTAGTAGTTTATGTGTGCCATGAGATGAAAAAGGTTGAAAATTGATGTCCTAGACCTAGACAAAATTCTCTCAAATACCTGCCTCCCCTTCTTTGCAACTGGTCTTGTTCTGTTTTGCAATTGGTCTCTTTGGCTTAGCAAAAAGACTGAATTAAGAGTTGAGGGGAAAAAAAATGCCTATGTCCCTTGGGCTTGCTTTTGCTTAGAACAGTTCTCTTCCATGGGCACTTTCTTATTGGATAGTGTATCAGATTAGCTGCTTGAGAGATCACCGGAACTTTAAAGACGAAGGGTGAGGCGGGTTCATTTTGGAGGGAGAGAATATCCACATTCAGTGGCATGGCGAGCCAGCTCTGGGGAGACAGGAGGAGGAACAGGCCAGCCAGGGTGTATTGGTGCCCCTGGGTGGGCGGCCATTAATGCTGGAGTTCTTGTCCCAGCATTACGAAGGGGTTAGATGATTAAGAAGGAGTCCAAAGACGAAAGATAGTTTTGAAAGGCATTGGGGGTCAGAGGAGCTTCAGCTACAGGAGCTAAAGGCTTCCCCTTGACTCAGGATCTCATGCTATTTATTAACACAATTTGTCCTAAGGCAAGGTGGAGATAATACACTTCAAAGGGTAGGGTTTCAAAGGGTAGGGTTTACAGAAGCATTGTAAGATTGGGGAATAGCCTACAGCTGTTCAGGTGTTTGGCCAACAAAAGGCAATAACATGCAGATTAAGATGCCCTGAGCTGTCTGGCAGTAAACAATCCTATTCAGGTTTGGGGGAGATGCTTTTTAGCTGTTCCAACAGGTAAACTACACTTGTGGCTCAGCCCTTGTTGAGCCCCCCAAGCTTCATCAACCTTTTGATGAAACTCTTGTAATTATGACATGCTGAAACTGGCTTCCGGCAAGGGTGGACCAGGGCAGCCCAGACTGCCTTGGCCCAGGGGACCAGACATAGAGTGTTAAAGGGAGAGGGAGAGGATGTCTGGGGAACAGGAGCAGAGGGCAGGTCAAGACAAGTCCCCCCATCAGCTGCCCTCGCCCACCCCACTTTACCTCCCTGGCTCCACCATCTTCATGGTGCTCTCTTCCCCTCCACCTCCCTACGCTATCTTAATGCAGACCAGTAGTTTTATTGCTAGCTTTACCCAGTGGCCAGGTAAGTTTCTATTGAATGAGTACAAAAAACGTTTTACATAAATGTTAAAGGCACGCTTTAAAATTAAATACCCATTGCATTTTGAAGTTATTTATTATATGTTCTTATGAGCTAATATCTTTTTAAAGTATGACTGGCCACAAACCTTAGAACAGAGAACACGAGAATTCTCGTGATCCGTCCTCAATGTGTTGAGTGTCAGGAATAGAGACAGAACAAAGTGATCAGCTAGATAGCATTCAATGGAAGGAAGAGCCAAGGACAGGTAAAGAAACTAAGGAACAGAGAGAGGAGAAGGGAGGAGAGATGGACACAGGGTGTTTTGCCCCTTTTAACATCTGATATAGTTTGCTTTTATACTTCCAAGGTAAAATGCACGAAGTGTCAAGAGGGCTTTTCCCTTGAGTGGAGCTAACAGAGGAGAGGAGGTCGATGGAAGCAGTCACGGTGACTTGGGATTGCTGGATTGCACACAGACTGCTCCATTGAAACGCTGGCAACCAGGACTGGGTCACTGGATTGCACACAGGCTGTGCTCCATTGAAACGCTGGCAACCAGGACTGTAGACAGGTTGAGTCCTCAGGGCACAACCGGCTGCCTTGTAGTCCTCTAGGATAGACTTCGTTGTCCGGTTGCTTTATGAGCCATCTACTTGGATTAAGACTCTGTCAGGCTCAGATGAGGGATTTTGACATCCGTCTCAATGGCCCTGGAATGGAATTACTTTTAATGTTATTTTAACAAGGAAAGTGGGCTTGAGTGGAGAAGACGATGACATAGGTACCAGGTTACTCAGAAAACCATACTAGGACTGTAAGTTCTTGGACACTTTTGCCTCTTAAAGATCTCTTCTTAGAAATGGCTTGCCTTTGTAAAGTAGAGTATGATTTAATATTTTACACCCATTTTAATTACTTGTTAACTATTTTAGTTTTAGAATCCGCTACACCAACTCCTCCAGTGAGGCTTTTAGTCATGTTGGCTTTGATGAAGATAGGATCTGCTGTTTTTCCTTTTAGAAATGATCACAAGGCCGCCTTCTCAATTTTTGGCAGTGAGTCATGTGGAAATCATAGGGGGGGGGGGGGCTGTGTTTTGCCTTTTAAAATATTTGTGTTAAAGTGATTTGCCAGAAACAGGGGGAAGTTCCCTGAAAATCAAGCACCATCCTAATTGCTGAAGGCCTCGAGGGGTCCTTGTGCCATGTGGTCATGAACTTGACGCACCTGGAGAATGGAATGTACTTTGTGCAGCGTAGATGTGTTGGAGCCACTCTTTCTGCACAAGGTCAGAATATATTGTTCTCATGTTTCTGGGCTCTTGAGTTTCAATTCACATTTTGAAAGAGAATGGAAAATAGATTTTATTGGCTTTAAAAAATGTCAATTTTCTTCAAAAATATTAAAGTGAATGTGCTGGGCACATAATGGTGTCCCAGGCTGCTTAGCTGCCAGTGAATGTGTTTCTCTCACATCTTTGTTTGAAGACTTTCCAGGGTCTTCCTGCTCTTATTTTGCCCGTAGCAAATGATGGGTATTTATAGATCACCAGTTTCCAGATGGCCTTCATGTCCTTGTGGATGCTGTGGGATCCTCAGGGAAGAGCCACATTTTTCTTTTTATTTTACTCAGTGCCCGAGATTTGGGGAGTGTTTACTACCAATAAAAAGGGCTCACGCTGCTAAATTATTCCTGCTTTTAGATTTAGGACCAGAAAGTGAACTAGATGAGGAAGGCTTATCTCTGCTAGGATATCTCTAACACCCAGGACAGTGTCTGGCACCCGCTGGTGACTAGGCACACCAGAAGAATTTGTCTGCATCTGATGTGTTGTACATCAGCTAGTAGGTAGAGCAAAGTGCTTCATACTCGGTCAAGGCGTCCTGTCCAGAGGGTCGAAAGAACTCTGGGAGGGAGATTTTAGATGGTTCTTCTTCTGTTGGTTTGGCATCTAGGTGATTCCTCCAACTTCCAGAATAAACCAAGAGTCCTGCAGCCTTGGCTCTGCGCACACTTATAATATGAAGAATTATAGTGACTTATATTCTAACTTGAACTGTCCTTGCACACCTGTTATGAGCCCCATTATAGTTGCAGACTTTGGCTAGCACATACTTACTTTGAGATTTCTGAAATAAGAAAAAAAAGTGGAATTTGTCTGCCATTTCTTTGTGTGTGGGTGTGCTGTCTTTGCCCCATGTTGGTGTGGATATTATGCTGGTTTCCTAGAAAGGATTCACTCATTTTCGGGGGCATTTTTTTTTTAGTAGACATGGAGACCACCTGGCCATTGCCAGCTATGTAATAATTACTTTTCATTTATTTCGAGATTTAAATCTTTTCAACAGTGTTTTCTCTTTTGGCTACATGATCTCATTTCTAAAGAGATATTATTCTTTATAATGTTTTCCTTTGAACCCCTCTTCTTAAATTGTGGATCCAAAAACTATATAGATGATATTCATAAAACACTATCCATGGCCAGTAGGGTGGGGAGGAATCATTCTCATATTTTGTCAATTTAGGTTTCAAAAATGAACTTGATTTTCTACACAGCTTTCTAATTCATGTTAAATTTCTGGTCCACTACCTCCTAGATCTATTTCAGACACACCTGCCTTCGTTCTCTACATTACACTGTTCTCTACAGTGCACTGTGTAATTAGCTTAACCTCTGTTAATGACCCAGCAGGGGTCCCTGTTGAATCTCATTTTGTTTATTTCTGATCACCCCTGCCTTTAACAATGTCGTTGCAGATTCATGAAGTCTCCTGGTTTGCTTAAAAACCCAGAACTATTAAGTTTATATACTGTGCTGATATGTAGTCACTGATGAAAAGATTATAAAATGTACTGAGCCAGGACATGATCACTAAATTCTCCCAATGCTATATTGAATAGTTAAAAAAGCAAATTTATTGATTATAGTTATAAAATTAATGTATGCTTTAGTGTAGGGAATTTGAAAGCTCTGTGTGTGTGTGTGTGTATGCCAGAGATGTTTGTATAGATATAGATATTACTTAGCATGATTTTGTGTTTCCTTCTAGTCTTAAATAAAACACACACATACAATTTTGTTAAATTGTAGTCATGGTTTATATACCTAAAATTTAGAACCAAGTTTATCTTTTTGTATTGTTCTTATTTCATTTTTGTAAATACTCATTACCTATGGTTTTTGTAATAGTTACATAGTTCTTAATTAAAGCCTATACCAGAATATATATTCCTAATTTTTGAAATTCTTGTCACATCAAATTTTGTTCATATTTATAACTATTTCATTATGTTTAGGTCCAATTAGAGTTAATAGATGAAAGAGAATGAACATTTTTGATGGTGTCTTTTTGGTTTGTTTTTAAAAGTATTTTATTATGAAATACTTGTATAAAACATGAGTCTGAGCATTTTTCATACTCAAGATACAATATGAGGTAAGTTATGAGAATGGCTGTGCCACTTCACACTGTCACCAGGAGCGTGTTGAATGGTTGCCTTCTCATGCTAACCTCAGCATTTATTAAATTTTGCTGTTTATTTTATCAACAGAGTTGAGTAGATTGTGATATTTACTAGCCATTTGCATTTTTATGTGAATTGTCTAAAGAGATATATTTTTGTTTAATCAATTGGCTTTTGGAGTACTCAATTCTTGCTTATTTCCTTTAAGGGTATTTTAAGTATTTTAACATTTTTCATACCTTTGTAAATATGCATGTGTGTGTCTATACATGTTACAATTTTCTGTTTCTATTTAAGTAAATTAGTTAGCTAGTGCTGTGTAACAAAACCCTCAAACTCAGTGGCTTGCAACAATAATCCTTTGTTATTATTGTGTGTTAATCTTTGGGTAGTCTACGCGATCTTCTGGTCTTGGCTGGATTCTCTAATGTGTTTAGCTATAGGGTAGAGAAATGCTTCTCTGGATCTTAGCCGAGATCTCTCACATTTTGGGCATTGGCAGGCTGGCTGAACTCTGGCCTGGACTAGGATAACTGGGCTCTCCTTCCTTCTCCAGGCTAGTTTGGCTTTTGGCTTATTCAAATGGCAGGGTTCCAAGAAAGGGTTGGAACTGATACACAGCAATTTATAACATTTCTATTGGCAAAGGCAAGTCACAGAATCAGATCAGGTTGGCATAAGTTAGAACTGAGTAGGTATTTAGGGGGAAAACAGGACATGTATTCCAATTGCTAAGCAGAAAGTAAATTAATCTCACTTTTTGAGCTGTCCTTTGTGAAATGGCAATGTTCCCAGAATATTTAAGCTGGAAAGGATCTGAGGGATCATGTAGTTCGACTGGAGGAAATTGAACCCCAGAGAGGCTAGACTGACTCATTCATGATTCCAGAGTGGGTCATTGAAAGAAAGGATTCATACCCAGATCCCCTCAATCTGCTGCCTTTTTAGTCTCCATTCCCCGCCCCCCCCCCCCCGCCCAGTTCTTCATACTGCTTTGCTGACGTTTTGTTTTATTTTAGTCTGTATTTCCCCCCAGTTTTTCATATTGTTTGCTAACATTTTGTTTTATTTTTTAAAAAATATTTTTATTGATTTCAGAGAGGAAGGGAGAGGGAGAGATAGAAACATCAAATGGTAATAGAGAATCATTGATTGGCTGTCTTCTGCACGGCCCCTACTAGGGATTAAACCCACAACCCAGGCACGTGCCCTGACTGGGGAATTGAACCCTGACCTCGAATTGAACCCTGACCTCCTGGTTCATAGGTTGATGCTCAACCACTGAGCAACGCCAGTTGGGCTACATTTTGTTTTAGATTACATTTTTTTTCTTCCCTTTCTACTATCAGGTCCATTTTTTCCATACTTGTGCTAAAATAATTACACATTTGTATGTTTATTATATTTCAAAATTGGAAATAATAAATAGCAAACTGAAATTTACTGTTTTCTTCTTCCTTTTCTTTATAGAAGGTGATTCTAATGAGATTACATTACTGCATAGTGAACCAGCTACATTACTTTGTAGTGTTTCTTTTAGGATGATTGTTTGCTTTCTTCCTGACAAATTAATCAGGAGTTATTGGCATTAAGATTAGACTTCTGAGCTTTTTAAAATGAATAACTTTCGACTCTGGTAGCACTTGCCTTAATATTCCGTGTGGATTCATGTTAATTTACTCCTCCCTTCTACCTACTTCTTCAGGCTATCCTCTGTTAAGTGGAATAGTCGTTACTGCTGGCTTTAACATGTATATTTAAAAGCCTGTGTAAATATTCAAAATTGTTTTATCTATTTAAAATGAGGGATCCATTAGATCATATTTGCCTGGTAAATTAACATGAGCCTTCAGGCATATGGACTAAAATAAATTGTGGCAGATAGGAAAGGATTTAGGGAGTGAATTTCATTGAGAACATACAATGTGCCTGCAATATAAACACATCTGAGATGCACTGTCAGCCATGGTTCCATCTCTGGCCATGACACTAGGTTGATTTGTTGTGATGATGGCTGTTTTCTTTCCCAATAATTACACTATGAGTTAGAAGTATATCTTAAGCATTCCTGACTTCCTTAATATGGATTGTTAGCTGAGCAGAGGACCACATTTCTAAAATAGAATCAGGATGTAATTATTGAATTTATTCAAATACTATTTTACCTGTATTTACATAATGCAGTTAGACAAAATCTTAGGGCACACTAATTATCTCTCATTTTTTTTCTGTAGTGAAATATTTTGTCTCTATTAATTTCCTAGGAAATATATCTTGAAATACAAAAATGAGAAGACATAGAAATTTTATCCATTTGTATTTCATAGCAGACATTTGACTATATACTCTTTATTTTTTCATTTTGATTTATTTTTCTTTTGGCCCTCATCTCACTGGTAGGCTTTGATCACTCTGGTAACAACATATCCCCAGTTCTGTGTAAAGTAAGTTGGGAAGGTGACATAAAATGACCTCAAACAAAAGACTCATGTAACTCATTGAAATGAGTGTCAACTGGAAATTACTATTTCTCTTTAGAAACTCCTGAAAACAAACTTGAGAAGGCTGTTACAATAATTTTCTCATTTCTCCAGTTAACTTTTATAGTCTTTTTTGGAATTGGTGAAACACAGTAGTAGAAACTAAGTATTCCTGAGCCAGCAGGTTGTTTGAAAAATAATTTACTTACTTAAAGCATCATGGGACTAGAAAATAACTCTAAAATATTTTAAATATCTTTATTTGGACATCTTTATATTAAGTAAAATCAACTTTGGCATAGCTACTTCATTATAAAGCACTTAACTTAAAAAATAAGGAATTTCTTTCCCCATTGTGTACTATGACTTTGCAAACTATAGGCTAGAAAAAGCTTTCCTGAGCAATGCCCAGAAAGTGTAACCAAAGAAATCCTGACAATAGTGCAAAAGTGATAGAAAACATTCCCAGCTATTCTACAATTTTAGGTAATTTGTAAATGTCTTTGGATGGTTGGATGGTTGGATGTTTACTGTTACATTTGTAAGACATCTTCCTCTTCAGAAATAAAAAAGTGTTGTGTGTTCAAGCAGCAGAGTAGCAGTGCATGTCAATTACATGCCTATTGCATGGACTGTGGTGAACAGTTTGTAAGTTCTGGTTGCCACATAAAGGGTTGAATGATGTGTTAGAATCAGGGACATTGGGCAGTAAACTCATTTTCTAATCAATCCTTGCCAGTCAAGGGTTAATGGCACGTCTTTGTGTCAAAATATAAACACTGAAAAGGGAGATCTTAAGTACAAACCAAGTGACAATTTTGGAAATGGAAAGAACTGGGCACAAAAGGGCAGAGCAAGTGAATAAGGTTTAAATATTCATCAGGAATCGATGTTTTATGAATTACTTGTATGAACAGATGACCAAGCTTGCTCACATTTTTTAAATCTGATTTTTAAAATATCTGATCAGTTTTCTTATGGACTTTGAAATACGTATTTGAAGTGATGTTTTCACATACACACTTTGGTATATGACTTAAACTCTTAAAATTCATCCCAAGGAGATTACTTATTTCTTTGGTTAGGGAGCAGTTTTCCACATCACCTTCTCTAAGAAAGATGATCTCCCCAGACCACTCCAGCTTAAGGTTACATAGGTGGTGACATCAAGCACTGTCTGTTCAGAGCTGTAATGTGGGAAAGGAGACACATTAGGGTGTAGAAGAATATAGCCACTGCCAAGTTCATGGTCTGGAAGGGAGGGAGCACAGGGAGCAGATGCCGCCACTTCACTTCCCTCCCTCTCTCCCTCTGACCTTCTGCAGGCCCCTCCCACTGCCCTCATCCAATCAGAAGCCAGAGGGCAGGGGAGCTAATGCAATGATTTTATAAAGAACAGGGCAAGACAAACAGAAATGAGATTTGGAGGATCAAATGAAGAGTATTTGGCACCCAGCCTGTCACTCCCTCTGCCCTCCCCCATGTCGTACTAGCATGGGTCCTAGGAGCTGCGTCAGTGTAGGAATCTGCAAAGCCAATGCCTTGCCACACTCAGGACAGTTCCTCTTCTCTGTGGAACAATGACACATTGTAATTGTGGCACTTGAGTCCTTGTCCAGAAGGTTGTCTAATCCTGTAAATAAACTTCTGCTGTGTTGACCCAGGCACTTCACCAGACTGCCCAGGCATACCTTGTATTAGTCAAAGGAGGCTGTGCTCTGGGCACAAACCCCAAAGTCTCAGTGCTTTAACCCAGCAGAGAGTACCGCTAACGCATGTTGTGGTCCAAAATGGATCAAGTGCCTTCCTTCATGGGAGATAGACCATCTGTAACATAAGGTCTTCAGGTACCAGAGTAGGAGATAGGATCACATAAAAGGGCCTTATGGCCTGGGCTGGTGTGGCTGACATCTGGTCACTCACATCCTTTTGGTCAGTTGGTCACATGGCTCCAACCAAATGCAAAGAAAGGCAGGGTGTTTGAAGCGTATAAAAGTCTCTGTTCTGAGCCTGAAAGCCATCAATGAACATGACTTAGAGTGAGCTGGATTCCTTAACACATGTGAATTGAAAACTTGTCCCCCATGTTTGTACATGCCCATTAATTTCCCATTTTCGTACGAATTTCCATCAGGCCTGGTGAAACTTGAATGTTTAACCAGTTACTCTAGATATGCTACTTTATCTAATTATTGAATTATCGGAGACTTTAATTATCCCGACCATTCATTATTTATAAGAACCATGGGAGATAGCAGGCTTTGGTGATGAGATGCTGACAGTGGGTGGCAGTGGAGGCCCTGCCCATCCCAATGGGCTAGGACGAGAGCAGGACTGCGGCAGGGTGGTGGAGCAGGTAAAATAAATATTTATCAAAAATCTTAAACTTGAAAAGATGGCGACCGGCAGGAAGGTAGGGAGAGAGAGAGTGTGAGTGAGGAACCCATAGAGGAGAGTGTAGATGTGTGTGGTGTGTGTGTGTGTGTGTATGAGATAGGGTCAGTTAGATTCTGCAGGTCTTCCAAGGGGCTCCCGAACAGGGCAGCCCTAGACGGCAGAGCCCCGCGCACAAAGCGGACACTTCTCGGCGGCTGGTGCGGACGCAGAGACCACGCCATCTTGGGAAACAGAGCTGCCCGAGACTCGGATCCTGGCTTCTGACACAAACCAGGACCCTGCAGCCACTGGGGACAGAGAACTGCTATCACAGCTTCAGACAAACAAACAAGAACCCAGACTTCCCGGCAGATTTCCGTGAGTCAAAGAGCCTATCCCCCTCCTCGCAGGCGCTGATAGCACCATAGTAACTGATAGACCCGCCCCTCCCCCAAGCTGCTGAGCGCCCACAGGCGTGCGGAAAGCGCCATAGTAACTGATAGACGCGCCCCTCGCCCAAGCTGCTCACAGGCGCTCGCACAGACAGCGCCATAGTAACTGATAGACCCGCCCCTGGCCCAAGCTGCCGAGCTTTGCGCAGGGACACGCTCCCTCTTAGGGAATTTGGCGCGCGCTCGTGCATGGGACAGAAGCAGCTCCCCGTCGGGGAAATCTGTCAGTGCGCACAGAGGGCTCCCCTTCGGGGAATTTGGGGGAATTTGGCTCGCGGGGCACAGCTCCCCCTTCGGAGATTCTTAAAAGCGTGCACAGAGGGGCTTCCCTTTGGGGAATTTGGCGCGCAGGACGGACTCCGCCCCCCTTCTGGGACTTTGGGAGAGTGCACTGAGCCGGCTCACCTTCAGGTTTTTAAGAATGTGCGCTCTAGCCGGTTTGGCTCAGTAGAGAGAGCACACACAGGATGCAGCCCCACTTCAGGGAATTTGGCACGCCGGACACAGCTGCCTGGGATCCCTGACTCACAGCGCATTCACACTAAGAGCCAGCGACCCCAATTGTTGGTGCGTGCACACACAGGGACCCTGATTCTCAACGAGAAACCGCACAAGGCAACAGAGACTTTGACACTCGAGTCTTGGTGCAGACACAGGGAAACTCTGACTCCTGGCACATGCTAAGGATCTCATTCTCGGCACATACCAACAGTGTGGTGCAGACAGGGCCCCTGATTCTAAATGTGCACACGAGACCACACGGAACACTGGGGACACTGATCCTGGGCAAGTTTGGTTCCCACCAACCAAAGACAGTCACACATCCTAGTGTCAGAGCACTTCAGTGAAACTAGGGTGGAGCGAAGTCCCCACAGCACACGGCCCAGGTCCACGCAAACAGAAGCTTGAGCTTTCTGGTAATAGCCAGAATGGGGAAACGAAATAACTCACAGAGGAAAGAAAATGTGGAGTCACCAAGAAAGGAAATTAGTGAAAATGAAGCTTGCAACATGACCGAAAAGGAGTTCAGAGTAATGGTCATGGAATTTATACATCGGATGGATGAGAAAATCAACAACTTATGCAAGAATCAGGAAGAAATGAAAAGTGATATAGCTACAATCAAAAACACCATGGAAAGTTTCAACAGTAGATTACAAGAAGCAGAGGACCGAATTAGTGAGTTAGAAGATCAGGTACAGAAACAAGCTCAAGCTGAACAGCAATTGGAGAAAAAAATTAAAAAGCAGGAGGAAAGCCTAAGGGAGCTTCGGGACAACATGAAACGAAGTAACATGCGTATAATAGGGCTGCCAGAAGGACAAGAAGAGCAGCAGGGATTAGAAAATCTATTTGAAGAAATAATGACAGAAAACTTCCCGGATATGGGAAAGATAAAAGTTACGCAAGTAAAGAGAGTCCCAAGCAGGATCAACCCCAAAAGACCCACACCAAGACATGTCATAATTTCAATGGCAAATATAAATGATAAAGAGAGAATCCTAAAGGCGGCAAGAGAGAGACAGAGAGTTACCTACAAAGGAACACCCATCAGATTGTCAAATGATTACTCACCAGAAACACAACAAGCTAGAAGTGAATGGAAGGAGGTATACAAAGTGTTGCAAAGCAAAGGACTGAATCCAAGAATACTATATCCAGCAAGACTATCAATCAAAATTGAAGGGGAAATCAGGAGCTTTGCAGACAAAAAAAGCCTCAGGGAGTTTATCACCACCAAACCAGCAATGCAAGAATTGCTAAAGGGAATACTGTAAAAAGAAGAAATAAACAGGTAAGAAGGAATACAGACACAAAAATAGATATGACTGCAAACAAATACCTTTCAGTAATAACTTTAAATGTAAACGGACTAAATGCTCCAATCAAAAGACATCGAGTAGCTGAATGGATAAAAAAACACGACCCATATATATGCTGTCTACAAGAGACCCACCTCAGAACAAGAGACTCACACAGATTGAAAGTGAAGGGATGGAAAAATATCTTTCAGGCAAATGGAAATGAAAAAAAAGCTGGGGTAGCAATACTTATATCTGACAAAATAGACCTCAAAGTAAATGCCATAACAAGAGATAAGGAAGGCCACTTCATAATACTAAAGGGAGAAATCCAACAAGAAGAAATAATTCTGGTAAACATATACGCTCCCAATATAGGAGCACCCAAATACATAAAAAAACTCCTGGAGGATATCAAGGGAGAGATTAATAGCAACACAATCATAGTAGGAGACTTTAATACCCCACTATCACCACTGGACAAATCCTCTAAACAAAAAATCAACAAAGAAACAGCAATCCTAAATGACTCACTAGACCAGATGGAATTAATTGACATCTTCAGAACATTTCACCCCAAAGCCACAGAATATACATTCTTCTCAAGTGCACATGGGTCATTTTCAAAGATAGACCATATGCTGGGTCACAGGCAAAGTCTCTTCAAATTCAAGAAGATAGAAATTATATCAAGCATCTTCTCAGATCACAGTGGCATAAAACTGGAAATCAACTACAATAAAAACAATCCAAAGAAATCAAACACATGGAGACTAAACAGCATGCTATTAAACAAGGACTGGGTCACCAGAGAGATCAAGGAAGAAATAAAAAACATCATGGCAACAAATGACAATGAAAACACAACAATCCAAAATCTATGGGACACAGCAAAAGCAGTCTTGAGAGGGAAGTTCATAGCTCTACAGGCCTATTGCAAAAAACAAGAAACAATGGTAATAAATTACTTAACCCTACAACTCAAAGAGCTAGAAAAAGAGCAGCAAGAAAAGCCCAGTGTAACCAGAAGGAAGGAAATAACAAAGATCAGAGCGGAGATAAATGACATAGAGACCAAAGAAACAATACATAAGATCAACAAAACCAAGAGCTGGTTCTTTGAAAGGATAAACAAGATTGATGGACCTCTAGCCAGGCTCACCAAGAAGCAAAGAGAGAGGACCCAAATAAACAAAATCAGAAATGAAAGAGGTGAAATAACAACAGACCCCGCTGAGATACAAAGGATTGTTACAAAATACTACGAACAACTCTATTCCAACAAACTGGACAATCTGGAGGAAATGGACATATTCCTAGAAAAATATAACCTTCCAAAAATCAATCAAGAAGAATCTAAACAGCTCAATAGGCCAATAACTATGGACGAAATTGAAGCAGTCATCAAAAAGCTTCCAGCAAACAAAAGCCCGGGGCCTGATGGCTTCACAGGAGAGTTTTACCAAACATTCAAGGAAGAACTAAAACCTATCCTCCTCAGACTATTCCAAAAAATTCAAGTGGAAGGAACACTTCCAAGCTCCTTCTATGAAGCCAGCATCACCCTAATACCAAAACCAGATAAAGACAACACAATGAAAGAGAATTACAGACCAATATCCCTCATGAACATAGATGCCAAAATCCTCAACAAAATTCTAGCAAATCGGCTCCAGCAGTACATCAGAAAGATCATACACCATGACCAAGTAGGATTTATCCCAGGAATGCAAGGATGGTACAATATCCGCAAATCAATAAACGTGATACATCACATAAACAAATTGAAAGATAAAAATCACATAGTCATATCAATTGATGCAGAAAAAGCATTTGACAAAATCCAACACCCTTTCTTGATAAAAGCTCTCAACAAGGTGGGAATAGATGGCTCATACCTCAACATAATAAAAGCTATATATGATAAACCCACAGCAAACATCATACTCAATGGACAAAAACTAAAGACATTTCCCCTAAGAACAGGAACAAGACAGGGATGCCCACTCTCACCACTCCTGTTTGACATAGTACTGGAAGTATTAGCCATTGCAATTAGACAAGAAGAAGAAATAAAAGGCATCCAGATTGGAAAAGAACAAGTAAAGCTGTCTTTATTTGCAGACGACATGATATTGTACATAAAAAATCCGAAAGACTCCGTCAAAAAACTCATAGACTTAATAAATGAATTCGGCAATGTAGCAGGATACAAAATTAACGCCAAGAAATCTATGGCCTTTCTATACACCAATAGTGAACTTACAGACAGAGAGACTAAAAAGGCAATCCCATTTACCATCGCACCAAAAAAATTAAGATACCTAGGAATAAACTTAACTAAGGAGGTAAAAGACCTATACACGGAAAACTACAGGACACTGAAAAAAGAGATAGAGGAAGACGTAAACAGATGGAAGAACATACCATGTTCATGGATTGGTAGAATCAACATCATTAAAATGTCCATACTACCCAAAGCAATCTATAGATTCAATGCACTCCCCATTAAAATACCAACGGCATATTTCACAGACCTTGAAAGAACTCTCCAAAAATTCATCTGGAATAAAAAAAGACCCCGAATAGCCACAGCAATCCTGAGAAAGAAGAATAAAGTAGGAGGGATCTCAATACCAGATTTCAAGCTGTATTACAAAGCCACTGTTCTCAAAACAGCCTGGTACTGGCACAAGAACAGACATATAGATCAATGGAACAGAATAGAGAATCCAGATATTGACCCAAACCACTATGCTCAACTAATATTTGACAAAGGAGGCATGAACATACAATGGAATAAAGACAGTCTCTTCAATAAATGGTGTTGGGAAAATTGGACAGATACATGCAAAAAAATGAAGCTTGATCACCAACTTACGCCATACACAAAAATAAACTCAAAATGGATACAGGACTTAAACATAAGACGGGAAACCATAAAAATACTAGAGCAATCCACAGGCAGCAAAATGTCAGACATATGCCAAAAGAAATTCTTCACTGACACTGCCCCTAGGGCAATGGAAGCTAAAGAGAAAATTAACAAATGGGACTACATCAAAATAAAAAGCTTTTTCACAGCAAAAGAAACCATCAACAAAACAACAAGAAGGCCCACTGCATGGGAGAACATATTTGCAAATGGCATCACTGATAAAGGTTTAATCTCCAACATCTACAGGCAGCTTATACAACTTAATAAAAGGAAGATAAATGATCCAATAAAAAAATGGGCAACAGACCTAAATAGAATCTTTTCAAAAGAAGACAGAAGGAAGGCCAAGAGACACATGAAAACATGCTCAACGTCACTAATTATCCGAGAGATGCAAATCAAAACAACAATGCGGTACCATCTCACACCTGTCAGAATGGCTATCATCAACAAATCAACAAACGACAAGTGTTGGCGAGGATGCGGAGAAAAAGGAACCCTCGTGCACTGCTGGTGGGATTGCAGACTGGTGCAGCCACTGTGGAGAACAGTATGGAGTTTCCTCAAAAAACTGAAAATGGAACTCCCATTTGACCCAGTAATCCCACTCCTGGGAATATATCCGAAGAAACTAGAAACACCAATTAGAAAGGATATATGCACCCCTATGTTCATAGCAGCGCAATTCACCATAGCTAAGATTTGGAAACAGCCTAGGTGCCCGTCAGCAGATGACTGGATCAGAAAACTGTGATACATCTACACAATGGAATACTATGCTGCCATAAAAAAGAAGGAATTCTCATCATTTGCAGCAACCTGGGAGGAATTGGAGAACATTATGTTAAGTGAAATAAGTCAGTCAATGAAAGAAAAATACCACATGATCTCACTCATTTATGGATAATAAAGAACATTATAAACTTGAACAAAAAGATAGATACAGAGACAGTAAAGCATCAAACAGACTGTCAAATTACAAGGGGAAGGTTAGGGAGAGGTGGGGGAGATAAGAGATCAATCAAAGGACTTGTATGCATGCATATAAGCATAACCAATGGATGCAAAACTCTGGGGGGTGGGGGCATATATGGGAGTGGGGTGTGGGAAGGGCAATGGTAAGATATGTATACATATAATACCTTAATAAAAAAATTGAAAGAAAAAAAAAAAAAAAGAACCATGGGAGATGCTTTTTATTTTTGTTGTTGACTGAGTTGAGATTATGTAAGTAGATAGATTTATGTTGTTACTAAATATTCAAAAATATTCCTTCAACTTTTAATGCTTTGATCAAGTTATTAATCTGACTCTTTATAAAATGTTCATGCCTATTAAAAGTAGATGCCTGGCAAAGCAGGACTTTTGAAGATGCCATATCTTAAGTTTAGAAGAATGAATTATATTATGGTGAACAGTTAAAATGGTAAATTGATTTAATGTCAGTACTTACTAGAATCTTAATTCTACAATTAGATTCATAACTCTACATGTCCCATTACATGAGACATTTTGAAATACTTGAAACCAAATATTTAATACCAAAGACAGAGGTTCAAAGGAAGAATATATAAGTTAGCTTTTCTTGCCTTAGGAAACATAAGACCACTATAGAATGCTAATTATAATATTCTTATAAGCACTTAGCTCTTATTCATAAAATGTCTATACAGGTCATTAAAAAGTAGCTATTGTAACAATAACGATAACAATATCAAATAGGGACTTTGTAATTAAGAACTTAAGTTTCATTCCTTCTGCAAAGTATTATAATTTGAAATAAAGTGCAAAGTAATTCATGCATTAAAAATTAGTCTGCCAATATTTTCTTGTAAATGATTTCATTTTTAATTAGCAGCATTTACATGATACATTCTCGGTATCTGACTTTATGGAAACGGTGAGCACTGTGCAAAAAAGAAAATTATTTATCTTAATTCTTTTTAGTTTTTAAAATTTATTTTCCAGTATAGTTGGCATTCAATGTTATCTTAGTTTCAGGTATACAACATAGTGATTTGACATTTATTATACCTTACTATATGATCACAACAATATATCTAGTATCCATCTGTCACCATACAAAGTTATTACAACATTATTGGCTATTTTCCCAGTGCTGTACATTATATTCTTGTGATTTACATATTTTACAACTGGAAGTTTGTATCTTTTATTCCCCTTCATTGTTTTCATCTATCCTCCCAGCCCTGGTTTATCTTAATTTTTTTATTTTTCTTTGTCAAGTGAACCCTGTGGGCCCCTTCCACCTACCACCCCAACTTACCCAAGGTTCACATTACAATGATGAATCCTTTATTCCTTAATTAACGATTTCTCCATGACTGCACCAGGTTGCAATGCTTAATAACTGCTGGAATGATATTACTTAAGAAACTCAAACTAACAATAACAGTTAATGGACTTATCTGAATCCTTTACATTGAACACTTACTCTGATTGCTTTCTAAGGATTTGCAAGCAATAATTTATGTTCACAAGTCAGAATGAGGAAATTCTCATCACATTGACTTAGTATATACAGATTTCAGGGCCAACGCATCTTTGCTGTGCCTCATTATAGAGAAAAATACAAGTGTGGGTTACCTGCTGTTTATCAACTAACCCTGAAAGTGATTAGTATTAAATTTCCCCTGACTTATTTGTGTAGCTTTCCCCCCCTTATAGAGCAACTGTGGTAATATTGCCCCATATTCTGGGTTTCCTGACATGGGTCCCTTTGATACTGTCATGAAGAAGCTTAAGTACAGGGCAGTCAGGTTCACCAACTAAGGTATCTATGGAGGACGTGGCTATGTTTACAACCTCCAAATCCATCCCTGGATGCCAGGGTTGGGACTGGATTCTTCATGGCAGTGCAAGCATTGCTGGGAAGTTATTCCATGCTTTAAAAGCCGCGTGGCGGGGGGTTACTTGGGGGATGCTTCACAGAACGAAGGGCTCTAGGACAATGATGATACCAGGATTTATGGAACTTGAACCATGTGCCACCCCAGTTCAATCCACACAATGGAAGCTTTACCTGTGTTTAATATCCAGGTTGGCTTTCGTGCTCAGTGCTCAGTGTAAGTGTCAGATGGTCATGAGTGTGCTCTCGGCTGTGTTCCAGTCAATGAGCAGTTGGCCCCGCCACCCTTACTCTTGTTGCACGTTACCTCAATGTGACACATCACAGTTATCAGGCCGTGGAGTTGAGCGTATAGCCTACAATACTAGGTTTAAACTCCACTTTACCATCACATAATTGACAAGAGGCTGAAAAATATTCATGCAAAGAAACCTCAGATTGAAGGCAATTATAGTAATGCAAACATAATCAAATGATAAAAACATGGCAGAGTCCTAACCGGTTTGGCTCAGTGGATATAGTGTTGGCCTGTGGACTCAAGGGTCCCAGGTTTGATTTTGGTCAAGGGCATGTACCTTGGTTGTGGGCACATCCCCAGTAGGGAGTGTGCAGGAGGCAGCAGATCGATGTTTCTCTCTCATCGATGTTGCTAACTCTCTATCTCTCTCCCTTCCTCTCTGTAAAAAAATCAATAAAATATATTAAAAAAAAAAAAACATGGCAGACCCGGCATATATATATATATATATATATATATATATATATATATATATATATATACACACACACACACATACATAAAAGCCTAAGTGACCATCCTACTGTTTGACTGGTAGCTATGATGCGCAATGACCACCAGGGGGCAGATGTTCAATGCACAGGCATGAAAACATGGAACAGACTGATGAATCTCAGAGGGGAGGGGGAAAGGGGAAAGGCGGGAAGAGATTAACCAAAGATCTTATATGCATACTAGAGACCCAGTGCATGGATTTGTGCACTGGTGGCATCCCTTGGCCTGGCCTTTGGGAATCGGGCTGAAACTGGCAGTCTGACATTCCCTGAGGGGTCCCAGATTGCGAGAGGGTGAGGGACCCCATTGATGCACAAATCCATGCACTGGGTCTCTAGTTTTCTATACTAGTACAGCCATGCTTCTAGGGGGGAAAAAAACCTGACAAATATCAGATCTGCCATAAAGTCAACCAAAAACTTAGAAATGATTGATAAATTATTGGAAATGTAGGTTTTCATCTGCTGTTGTTAATTATAAAATGTGTCCCTAAGTGGATTGTTGTATCTGAGAAAGAAGCTAATGAAAATTCCTGGCCTAGAAATTTATGCCCTGAGACTTCCCCAGGGGCATCCCTAGATATTGTAAATTTTCAAGGGAAATATAGCACCATCTGTAGGGAAGAGGATAAATTGCTAGTTCGAGGTAGCTCAGGGTTTCAGGTTTCAACATTAGTTCTCACAGTTTCCTTTTGTGAAAACCAGATGTTAAGTGATTCTCTGATAAAATAAGGTGCCCCAGGAAAATCAAGGTGGAACAGGGATTGGACATGGAAGTGTCTTACTTGAGTCCAAAATTTGAAAAGCTATGCAGTGCCTAACAGGGCCACTTGTCCCATTACAAGTAATTGTGGTCATTTAATAATGACATTTACCTATATTATTTTTTAAGTAGCTAAGTTGTTAAGATATAAGTACCATAAAGTTGTGTGAATTCAACTACTTAATAAACAGAACTGTAAGTTGTTTCTTTGGCATATGAGTGATGTGAGAAAATTTACTGTGACACTGAGGGCTCTGTGAACCAAGAAAATTTGGGAACTTCACCTGTAAACCCATAAATACCAAGACCTTTTCAAAACTTAATATGCAAACTAGGGAGACAGATCTCCTACATTGTTTCTGAAAGATAGTTTAAAAACAGGTTTGAACAAGGCATACCATTTTTATTAATGCACTTTGACTCTTTTTGAAGGTCTTATAAAGGACCTTATCTGTTCATCTTACCTTTTAGGACAGCATGGATGGACCTGGAGAGCACTATGCTAAGAGAAATAAGCCAGTCAGAGAAAGACAAATACTATATGATTTCATTTATATGTGGAATCTAGTGAACAAAATAAACTAACAAAATAGAAACAGACTCACATATACAGAGAACAAACTCACAGCTTTGGGGCTTTGTGAAAAGGGTAAAGGGATTAAGCAAAAAAACACAAAAGCACAACACCCAAAATCATAGACAATAGTATGAGAATTAACAGAGGGAAAGGGGAGTAGGGGGAGGCAAAAGAGTGTAAAGGGGGCTGGTGAGTTTGTAATTCCATGCTGTGTGTTCAGGGAAGGCCTCACTGATGGGTCACAGTTGAGCAGAGATCTCAAGGGAGTGATATACAGTATATGGCTGTCTGGGTGAGGAGTGCTCTTGTATGTTGGAAATAGCAAGTGCAAAGGCCTCGGGTTGCAAAGTGTATTTTCTGTATTTATGTAACAGTAAGGAAGTGGTTATAAAGGGAGATGTATCAGTTAGCTTTTGCTGCATAACAAACTACCTCAAAGCTTCGTAGTTTAAACCAACTACCGTTTATTTAGTTCAGTAGCCTCTTGGTCAGGAATTTGGCTGTGCTCAGCTGGTCAGTTCTGTTGGTCTTGATTGGGCTCACTCATGTGTCTCTCACAGCCAAAAAGCTGAGTGCTGATTGGTCTTAAGAATCTCAGACAGCGTGGCTTGTCTATATTGCTCTGTCATCCACCAACAGGTAATCCTATAATCACTTCTGTCGCATTCTTTTGGTCAAAGCAATTCTCATGGCTAATACAAGATTCAAGGGGAGAAGAATTGGCCCCACCTCTTGGTGGGAATATCTAGAAAGCATATTGTGGTCATTTTGCAACCTACCCTAAAGGAAGTGGCATGGCATGAAGCGAGAGAGTAGTGCAGCCTCGTAAGTTATAAATGTAAGTTTAAATTTCACTCATAATGTAAGTGGACCATGTAACTTGGAAAGCCATCTGAAGGTATGGAGCAGAGCTTACACCTGATCTGACTTAACTGAAAAGTGTTTTTTTTTTCTGGCTACTCCGCGGAGAAGAGATCATAGAGGGGCAAAGTAGAAGCCTAATAATGACCAGTTTGGAGGCTGTTGTAATCTAAGTGGGACTTGATGGTGACTTGGACTGGGGTGGTGGCAGTGAGGTGATGAGAAGTAGCCACATTCAAGATATGCATTGAATGTCTTCTGTCTTCTCCTGCTTAACCCTCCTCTCTCTCTCTCTCTCTCTCTCTCTCTCTCTCTCTCTCTCTCTCTCTCTGTCTCTCTCTCCCCCCCTCCCTCCCTCCCTTCCTCTCTCCCTCCCTCCTTCCCTCTCTATCTCTCTCTCTGTCACCTTGAGTGAAAGCTTCTTGTGGGCAAGAATTTTTCTATTTTCCACAGAGTCCTTAGCACTGAGCCATGGCTGGCACTTGGCAGATGTTCAGCATACATCTATTGAATGAGTGAATGAGTGGTACTTTAGACTTAAAAGGTGAACGTTCAGAAACAAATATAGCCCCATTCTCAGAAACTCTGTAGGGGACCCTGTTAGCTCCTGGCCGCTCATAGCATGCTGTGCAGATGCAGGCCTCTGCTTATAGGCTCTGTAAATTGAGTTTGTTGTCCTTGGACCGGCTGCTGGAATGGGAGTGTCCTTGAGTTAAGCACTTAGCAGCATATGTATGGACATAAAGCCTGGGGGACTCCATTTGTGAAGGGTTACTTAGTAATGCATTTTAAGCTAGTTCATTTTACTTCATTGCATTCTGCATGTTTATTTGAATCTGTGGGTTGAATTTTTATTACTATAAATAGGAGTAATAAAACACAAAGCCTTGGGTTGTTTTGAATTAGAGGAATAATTGGTCGAATAAACTCAGAATTTGGAGTTCTTAAATGGTATTGTCAGCAAGTCAGTAAGCAAAATTGTTTTGCTGGCTGATAGGACTTCAGTATCCCAAACACATAATGTTCATGAGTAGGCATCCTTTAACACTTTAAATTCTCAAGGCTTCCCATCTTCATGGCCCTGGGAATTTGGAAACATTAAAATCATTTTTTTTCAAGTCCTGTGTAGAGTGCCAGAGTGATGCTTCCTGAGTTCTCTCTCCTCCTGGCAGTGCTCAGCAGCTCAGGGTTGCTGCTCCTCAGCTGTCTCCTAGCTTTTCTGACTCTTCAGGATCTCCTCTCTGTTGGATTATTCCCAGGGGTAACTGTATAGAGTTCTATAATCCCCTCCCCCAATCTGAAAGACAGCAGAGGAAAAGCAAAAGGCTAACAAACAAAACTTCCCTTGACTCACCTAGCCTCTGCTCTGTTTTTTGCTGAGCCATACTCCTCTGACCCTTGAACAACACAGGTTTGAACTTCCAGGTTCTTTTATATGCAGATTTAAAAAAATAAATACTGTAAATGTATTTTCTCTTCCTTATGATGTTCTTAACATTTTTCTCTAACTTTGTTGTAAGAATAGAGTATATAATGCATATAGCATACAAAATGTGTTGATCACTGTTTATGTTAACAGCAGGCTATTGGTAGTTAAGTTTTGGGGGAGTCAAACTTTATATGCAGGTTTTCAACTGAGTGGTGCTTCGATACTCCTAAGTTCCTCCTTGTTCAAGGGTAAACCG
Source organism: Cnephaeus nilssonii (assembly GCF_951640355.1). Taxonomy (NCBI): domain Eukaryota; kingdom Metazoa; phylum Chordata; class Mammalia; order Chiroptera; family Vespertilionidae; genus Cnephaeus; species Cnephaeus nilssonii. The sequence continues at coordinate 98,969,858 of NC_137073.1, forward strand.
GGTAGCCCACACTTAACTGTTTCTACCTCTGCAATTCCTGTCTTTTTCAACCCCCTTTAAGCTAGCTTCCGCCTCTGTTACTTTGCTAAAGCTGTTCTTGCTAAAGCCAGCCATGGCCTGGAAGAGGGGTCCTCAGACATCTCAGACACGACACAGCCAGCGATGCTCTGCTCTTGATTCCTATCTCAGGGGTTGAACTCTCTGACTGCTCTGTTTTGTTTTGATTCTTATCCGGTTTCTTCCTTCTCATTGGACATGTTACTTCTTTCCCACTCATAAATCCAACAACCTACCTGATATCTTCACTGGAAGGTTTCATGGGAATTTCAAATCCGGTGTCTATAACAGAACTCGTGGTCTTTCCCCTCAAACCTCCTCCTTCTTCTGTCTCCCCATCTCAGTGTACCACATCTCCACTTGCCTTCTCGAGCCACTGTATGGCCGGAGTCATGGCCACCTTTTCTTTGGACAGTTGAATGACCTTCTAACTGGATTTTTTACTTCTCCCCTGCTCAGATCCATTCTCTATACAGCAGTGAAGGGAGCAGCGCCTCCGTTAGTGGCTGGTTCCCCAGTGGTCTTGGGAGAAAACTTCAATCCTTAAAATGATGCACAGGCTCTGCCCAACCCTGGCCATGCCTGTGTCCTGGAGCTCATTTCATGTCACTCATCCTTCACCTGCCACATTCCATGTGCAGCACATGTTCCTCGGAGTCGCCACAAGACCTTCGATGCTCTTCCCTTTGCCAGGCACACCTGTCCCCTCTTTTCTGCTCATGCTTACCCATCCCTCAGGTCTCAGGATAAAGTGCCCTTTGATCAGAGAGGCTTCCCAGAACCCGCCAAGCCTAAACGAGTGCTCTCAGTTTTGCTTCTTGAAGCAGCAGTGCCTTCTCATAGTGCTCCTCACAATTTACAGTTGCATGCCACCTTCCTCTGCCGGTTTTGGTCTAACATTCGTGCCTTCTGCCAGTCTGTAAGGAGGAACTTGAGGAGGAGCTTGCCTGCTTTGCACCAACATATGTGCAGCACCAGGCATGGAGTGAGCATGAAGTTACAGGAGGGGCCGGTGAAGTTTATTTCTTACTTTATTTTGGAAGCAGTTGAGTTTAAAGAGAGCAGTCACCACTTTCTGTGGGCCTGTGGCTTTCTTGAGGGACCGAGTCCAAATGTGGGTGTGACTGTCCCCTGCTGCCCAGTGGAGTGCCTTTCCCCGGATGTACCCATGAAAGGAGCTCAGGAGTGCAAAGGAAGAAGGTCTACCCAAATGAGGCGAGTTAAGAAAAATTTGCATGATTTTATCAGATGGCTTTAAAGGGTTAGTGAATAAATAAGCCGAATGGATACATACTCAGGAATAAATAATTCACAGCCTCCCAAGTGAGCCATATTATAGCACAGCCGATTCAGTCATATTTTATTTATCTCCATATTGAAGAAAATCAATTTGAGAAAATTTCCAGAGCAATCCTGGGGCTCAGCTGCCCCCCTCCTCAGTGTGTTAAGTTAGGTCATTCTTTTCAGATGGCACAGTTGCAAACCCCCCTCCTTTCTCATGCTCTTATTCCTCCTCTGGTAAAGTCCTCACTGCTGCTACTACTGCAGTGTTCACCCATCTCCCTTCTCAGTGTGTTTCTAACTTGATGTGGAATCTAATGAACAAGCTGAACTGCCAAGCAAAATAGAGACAGACTCATAGACAGAGAACAGGCAGACAGCTCTAATGGGTGGGGGATGGGGTGTTGGGTGGGTAGTGGAGGGATTGAGCAAAAGAGGAAAAAAAAAGAGAGAACTCATGGATATGGACAACAGTGAGTTGATTGTGGGTGGGGAAGGAGGAGGTAGAGGTAGAAGAGGGCATAGAGGGGATAAATGGTTATGAAAAAATAATAATAATAAAATAAAATAAAGAAATTTAAACAATTGCTCTGAGATTCTAATTGCTAGAATGCCATTATGTTAGAGTTTAGTTCTCTCCCATTATCTCTGTCCTCAAATGTCTGGGCTGGTCAAGGTCAGCTCTTCCTCTTGAGCGTTAGTCCCCGTGCCTGAAGAAAGTCTCAGCACCTCCCACTGTCGGACCCTGCATGAGGGGGTGGGACTGTGTCTGAGAAAGCACCGTCTGTGGGAATCGTACCAAACCCCAGCTTCTTAAACATTTGTTCATAGGTTTAGGTACTTTTGTGCCAACTTTTCATTGTATGAGGTTATACTTCAAATTCTTTCCAAATATTCCATGTCATTATGCATGGGAGGATAGCAACTTTTACTAATTATTCCAGTGGCCCGAGTAGCAGTTTTTACTTATTTTTCCAAATAGCAGCTCTTACTTATGATTCCAGTAGCCTAAGATTAACTTTTCTCAAGTTGCTGTAGGGTCCTTTTGCTCTGTCGGAGTAGACAAGTTGAGGTCAATAGCTCAGCACTGCTTTCTTTGAGGAACTGTTTTCTAAATCACGTGCCATAATTGTCCTCTGCAATTCAGGGGCTGGGGTTGCACTGAACAAACCCATTTGAGCTGTTCAGAATTGTTTGATGAAATCAGAAGCATGGGAACGTGGGCAGTTCCAGCTCCCTTTTGTCAGGGCACGTGTGTGAAGGCAGAGGGTGGGTGCAGGGTATTCCCCAGGGAGAGAGAGTCTCAAGTCCTGGCGCTGAAGTGCGTCAGTTTCTTTTTATAGAGATAGATTCAGTGGTGTGGCTACAGACAGGCAATAAGCTGCACATGATTGAAGGACACGGGAAGAAGTGCATGTATGTGAATGTACAGGTCAGGGCAGCAGTCGAATGAAGGAATGAGAGGGCACTCCTCACAAAGTGATGGTTTAAATCAGATCCACAGACTTTATCTTAATAAGTAGATGGGCTAAATCTTTCATTTTAAGTTATGCTTATTGCAAAATGCCCTTTACAAAGTCACATCTCAGCCTCCATTAAAATGTTACTGCAGAGTCAAGTCTCATAATCTTACTCATGAACCACCCCGATGACAGACATTCAGTCACTGCCAAAGGATGAAGTACGCGCAGCAACGTGAGCCCTGGTGTGCAGCTAAGGGCACTGGGTAAATACCATCGACTAGAAAAGCTTAGATAAATGCTTTTGATTTCACAACACAGGTTTTTTATTCTTAAAACAATAATCCAAATAATCAAAGTAAATTTAATCAGGGGGAAAATGTGAGAAACCACATTGTATTTCATTTTTATGTTAATAATGAAGGCACCCATTTTTCCTGATTATAAAAGAAAGACTTCCAAGAATGTCAGCTCTTGTACACGTGCCATGTGGTCCCCGAAATCTACTGGTTGGGCAGTGAGGCAGTTCTGCCATTTTTTTTCCAGGACCTTGAGGGGAACACATCAGTAAAGTCCCATTTGGGAAACACATTTTCTTCTCGGTTCCTGTCAACAACAAGGGGCCATCAGCTGGCCTCGCCTCCCAATTGTGCTCTCTCTGAACCTCTTGCTCTGCAGCCCCCCTTCCCCCTCCCTCCCTGCCCCAGGCTGGCTGAGGCTTCCACAAGGAAACAGGTGTGACCCTCTGCTCTTTTCTCCACCTGGACCTTGTCCTGCCCTAGGATCAGTTCTGTCACCAGCAGGTCCCCTTCCTCCTCCCAGGACCTTCCAAATTCTGAGCTCCCACTGCAATCGCAGGCCTGCCCTCCCTCTTCCCTCTCTTAGCCCCCAAATGTCCAGATATAGGCTTCATTTATTTTAGTGGGGGCACATTTCACATGGTTGTAGCTATTTAATAATTTACTGATCATTTGGGGGTACAAGTTTCCTATTGCAAAGCATGCTTAGTTCTAGTTGTGCATTCCTACTTCTGATTACAAAACTTTGGTCAACAAAATTTGTTGAAGAATCAATTATCCCCGAATAGGGACATAACCTCCTAAAAAGCAATAGTACAGGATCAGATTACCCAAAAAATCAATAGTGCTTCCCTCAGGCCCTCTTTTCTCTAAACCACTTAGTTTATTTTTTCACTCTAAGCACCTCCTGGAGGAGAGAAAACTGTAGAAATGTTCCTTCACATCGTTTATCAGATAAATCTTGTTCATAAGTAGTTTAAAAGGTAGTTTAGCTGTCATGTGGATAAGTTCATATTCACCCCTTCTGTAATGTTCATTATTTTGGAATTTTTTCGAGATAGACAGAAATTTCATAAGAAGGACAGGTGCAGCTTTGTAAATACCTCCCCTGCAGCCAGGCCCCTCCTGGGGTTGAGGGCCCATGCCCTCCTCCAGTAACCTCTGATGTTTTGGGTCCCAGGGCAGGAGGTTTCTGCCACTGTCATAAGTAATGGGCTGGCTCCCTTGGATTGGCAAGACGGAATTGAGAGTGAGTAGTACATGAGCCCATTGCATTGAGAAGATGCCCCAGTTAAGAAAGATGTTTTAGGGTAAATTCAGAGGCAACATGGCAGAGTAATAGGAACACTGGGCCAAGTCCAGGGGTCATGTTGATATCCCACCAGCCAGCTCAGTGACCTTGCCACAGCAGTTCACGGCTTCAACAACTCTTTTCTTTAAAATGAAGTCGCCTCTGAGGAGCCTTCTGCCTCCTTCGAAATGTGTTTTTATGAGAAAGTTCTAAACTTTGTATGTTCAGATATGGACTAGGCTGAATTTGGTTGGTGGACACATTTTTCATCTGTGCCCACTGTGTCTCAGTATCAGGTTGGTTTGCTCTTCCCACCCATCTGAAGAGCCATCTCTTCTCCAGATCAACCAATCATTTAGTCTGTAGGGGAGTTTCTCCTACCTTGCCAGAGTGTTTCTCAGCATCTAGAAGGGTTCAGGAATCTGGAGAAGGGCTGCGAGTCAATTAATAGAGACTAGACATGAAATATTAATTTGGAAGGCATTTTGGGGAGCCAGAGGAGACCTAGCTTCAGTAAGCAAGTTCTCTGAATCTCTGGACCCGCTAGCTTTTTATTAACACAAATTGCCCTAAAGCAAAGCATATATACATATCAAAGGTAAGGTTTGGTATACAGTAGGCATTGTCAGGTTGGAGGAACTGCCTTTGGCTGTTTCAGTAGCAGGCAATAATATATGCAGATTTTCAGGTTTGGGGAAATGCTTTCAGCTATTCCAGCAGGCAATAATATGTATCTTCAGCCCTGCTGAAGCCTCAAGGTCCACCAACCTTTTGATGAACTTCTTGCATTTATGACCTGCTGGAATTAGCCTCCAGCACTACCCGAGACCTAACGGTGGCTGATTCAGAAGTTGTTTGGCACCAGAATGTTAGTATCATCTTAAACTTTTTGGATAGCTTTCTTCCAGTTCCCAACCAAAACCAGAAAAGGCCAACTACTTATTTTAACGTGAGAGATTATAGTGTCTGAAGACACAATGCAGGATGGCCATACAGGAAAATGTTATAGTGACCTTATCTATGGCCTGGGATGAAGGCAGCTAAGTCTGTTTGTCCATTCATCCACCTATCTGTCTGTCCATCCATTCGCTTGCCTATTCATCTGTCTGTACATCTATCTGTCTGTCGATTTATCAATAATCTATCCATTCTTTCTTCCTTCTTTCCTCCCTCTATCCCTCCCTCTCCTCCCTTCCTCCTTCTGTTCTTATCCATTCATCTCTACGTTATAAAGAAATTTTTCCTTAAGGAGCATGCTTTTTCCTTATTCATCTAAGTGCATTGAATCAGCTATCATTTAAAAAACCAGCATGCTGTGATAATATATACATGTAGGTTATTGCAGACAGAATCACAAAGAATTTGAACTTATTTTTATCTAGGCACCTTGAATATATCAGCATATTAGTCACTATCTGACATTGTCCTTTCTGCACCATTCATTTCTCATGCATTTCCAGGCCACAGTCACCACATAATGCAGGGTTCTGGTTGATGAGATGACCTGTGACACATTTTGGACATTACTGCTGTTAAGTTTCCCAGGAAACTAAGAGCAATTATCTTGAAAAGAATTGGGCTCTTCCCTCCTCATTTATTTTAAAATATAAGCCTGCTTTAAGTTCAGAGAGAATACAACTAAAGCACCCAAAAATCCTAACACAGCATCTGTTATAGTCTTAAGTGTAATTAATAGACTAGAACAGGGTTTCTCGTCCTCTGCACTATTGACTTTTTGGGCCAGTTTTTTTGTTGTGGGGGCTGACTTGTACATTGTGGGATGTTTAGCAGCATCCCTGGCCTTTAGCCCTAGAGGCTAGTAGCACCATCTCCATTCATGACAACTAAAGAGGTCTCCAGAGATTGTCACATGTCCCCTGAGAAGTAAATGGGGCAAAATTGGCCTTGGTTGAGAACCCCAGGACCAGAATTAGAAAGTTAAAGTGACTTTTGGGATCCCTTCATGCTGTCAAAACAAGTCACGTAGAGAGACAAAGTAAAACCAAACCTAATTCATTGACCTAATGTTTCTTAAGTTCTGCTAATGTGCCATGGCACTGTGCCAAGGAACAAAGACTCAGACATCAATAAGGCACAATCCCTGCCTACAGAGAGCTCACAGTGAGGTCAGGGAAGCAGATGTGTAAACAGATAATCATACATCCACGGACTGAAAGGGAGAAAATTAGTCATATTGCTGGATGTTATGTATATAGCCAAATCTGTCAGACCCTTACCACATGTTTCACTTCTCAAATGGTTCCTCTGGGCTTCTGCAGACACAGCCTTATTTTAACTTGGGTACCACAGAAGCATGCCTTGTTTATTCCCCCTCCTTGGAGCCTTGCTAAGGTTGTTCCTGCCTAGAAGGTCTTATTTCAGACTTTTACAAATTCTCCCTGCTATTGACAGGGAGGCCTGCCTCCTCCAGAAAGCCATTCTGGATTGCTTTAGCTTGTATGGATGCCTACCTACCAAACTCCCATTATGAAACTCACAATCTCTTTTACACAGTTTATGCCTTATTGTATGGTCCCTTCTGTTTCCCGTGCATTGCTCTAATCACTCAAGTAGATTATGGGCTATTTGAAGTTAGAAAACCATCACAGATTCTACTCTCTAGTGACAATACAAATTTCACAGCTTCCCAAACATACCAGCTTGTTTGCTCATGCTCTTCGCTGTAAAATGACACTTGACATAGTTATCTTAGAATAATTGCCTTCATGCCTTGCTCTCCTTCTTTAATGAGGTTCTGGGGACTGCACCAGTGGCTGTAAGACCATCAAGTGGCTGAGTCAGTAACAGGACCTCAATGTTCTTTTCTGTAAAATGACATTTGACATAGTTATCTCAGAATAATTGCATATCGAGGTCCTCATGAGAAGAATACCTCATTTGGTAATAGAGCCAGTTCACAGCTCTCTGTCTCAGCATATTTCACTGTATCCCCATCACCAAGAGAAAGCCATTTTGTAAACACCTTGGGTATAGCCTATGGAGGTGGTGATATGTCTCATGCTGTGGTCCCTGGTTACAAAGGATACTGTTCTAACCACCAAGAGAATAATAGTGTTTGGTCTACATGAACTGAAGTATTTCAAATGTGAAGGTAGTTGCTTTCTAAGAAAATTCTGCTCTAAAAGCAAGGTTGAAAACAGTACCAGGCGTTGAGAGTTTTAATAAACTCCTTTAGCAAAGGTAGCTTTCAACTCCTCATGGAGAGAAGAAAATAGGATTATGACCACCTACTAATTACTTAGATAGAGATTCCCTGAAGAGCTTGTGTTTAAACATAATTAATACCGAATATTGGGAAGAGTAATGAAACAAAAATGCATTTTATGCAGACACACACTTGTAATTCATTTGGGACAAAATCTGGTTACTAAGATTAACTATATTAGACAGTTGACACTTGAGCTAAATTTCCCTGGTTTGAAATAATGCACAGCACCTGCTTTTGATATAGGAATTAACACACAGAGGGAAAGGCCATATAAGCTCTTGAGCACTGAAGAGCTAAAATGTCTTTATATTTCAGCTTTGCACTGCTAAATCTGGACTGACAAGCCCTAGAGAAGTATGAAAATCTATAACAATTAAAATAGTTGAACAAGAAATGTCATTGAGACATGAGAAATGGATGGTTCTGGAGGGAAAAAATGGAGGACTAAATACGTGTTTTCTTAACGGAGATCCAGAATTTGGTATTCCTTATGTAGGCTTACCAGGTAGTTGCTAAATTAATCTTGCTTGTTAGTCAGTTTGAAATGTTGTTGTGCTTGTTAATAGTCAGTTGGGAGATTTTTCTCTGTCAGATGGAACCTTCTAACTAAGGATACTCATCTTTTATAAGAAACCGTCACATCTTCTACCCCTTTGGTCTACCACTTCCTGTGAATCTGGAAACAGCCAGATAGTCTTCAGGACTCAGGCTCCTATCTCCACAGACTTGGCATCTGAATAATAAAGGAAAGGTTTTTCTGGACAGACGTTTCTTAGAAAAGCTCATCTCAGTTGTGCAATTAGTGTCTTGGTCCCTGGCCATTCCCAATGCCTCTCCCGTTTAGCGTCCCTCCTACTCAATGTCTCTGGGCTCTGCTAGTCTTGCCTCTCACTTAGTAACTAAACCTTCACTTTGAATTAATTTCCTCCCCTTCTGGAATTGAATTTTCAAACTGTCCAAGCTTGTTGGATCACATTGGCCTACCCCTGGGTTCTTAGACCCTTTGCTGCTGCATGTGGCCTCAGGCCCATTTCACCTTTGTTTGGATTCAAACGGGATTTTATTCTTTGGGCTCTGAAGTCAAAGGGTAGCCTTGCCTATTCATGTGTCCACCCCAGTTGAGCCCAGTTGTTGTGGGGAAAGCTGGGAAGAATCTCAGTACTGGAGTGTAGTCTTCTTGGAGCTCATCTCCCCTCAGGGACTTCTTTCTGGGAAAAGACAAATTCTCTCCTTTAATTCTAGGGCTCAGGCCAACAGTCCTAGACACTAACCCCAGGAACCTGCAAGGTGACCCTCACCTCGAGGTGCAAACCACATTGAGCACACCTTCATAGTCCTGAAACATGGGTCATCAAACCTCTTGGGATTTCGGATTTCTGGAAGAAAAAAATTATTGATGTTCTGAGTTCAGTACAATAATGTGAGCCCCTTATGGGAAGCTGCCCATCCACCTCTCTGCATTTCTGTTGGTCACATGATCTAGTTCCAGGTATTTTAATTAAGTAAAGCAATGATCTGTGGCTAAGGCACTGTCCCTCAAAGAATACACATTACCAACAGCCAAGGGAGCACTTGTGAAGATAGTTTCCCACAAGAAAGTGGTTCAGAGGGTTTTTTCTTGCCTAATTCTTGTGGAAATGGCAACCAACAATTTGGAGATGTTTTTCTTTTTAAATCACTGTTGAGTTAAAATTCAACTGATAATGTCAACTGATTGATGATTATTTTAAAGGTGTAGGTGTGTTTTTTTCAATAATGTAAACAATTGTAAGAAACCTTTGTTTTTCTGATACTATTTTTCTTCTATTTTAAGTGTGAAAGTTAAATTTGGGGATAGCGAGTATCTGAACAGTAGTGAGTCTTCTAATTCTTAAATGGAATTTGAGTCTTCTTTAATTTCGTTTAGCAATGATTTGTAGGTAAACTTGTAAAAGTTTTAATCCTCTGTAATTTCTGATTCATATTGTTTTTAATGTAGTATTGTTTTTATATTTTATTTTACATATTTTTGCTACTGGTATTTAAATATCATTGATAATTGTTTATTGGCCTTATACTTTCAGACTTTGCTAAATTAATTCCCTAATTTTATTAGGTTTTCTTGTCAATTCCATAAAAATTTCTACATAGATTATTATGTCATCCACACATAGAGACACTTTTCTACTTCGTCCTTTACAATCTTTATACTTATTATTATTATTTTTGCTTTATTCTATTGACCAGGACATCCAGTTCAATAATTAATAGAAGGAATAAGGGTAGACATCTTTGTGTAGTTCCTGGTCTTGGGAAGGTATGGGAGCATTTTTTTTTTTTCACCATAAGTATTATTTTAGTTTTAAGTGTTTTGCAGACAATTTTTTTTTTCAGGTTAAGGAGTTTTCCTTCTGCTCATAGTTGTTTTTTTTTTTTTATATCATAAATAGGTGTTTGTCATATAATTTTACTACATCTATTGAGAGAATCTTTTTTTTTTTTTTTAGTTCATTGATAAAGTCAGTTACATTGACTTATACTTGAATGTTATATCCACCTTGCATTCCTAGGATAAACTTCACTCACTATATATTGCTAGATTTGCTTTGCTAATGTTTTGTGGAAGATTTTTTTAAAAATCTATGCTTATAAAGAATATTGGTCTGGATTTTTTATTTCCTCATAATGTTTTTGTCAGGTTTTGGTATCAGGTTTATGCTGGCCCCCAAAAATGAGTTGGGAAATGTTCTGCCCTTTATTTTCTGAAAGAGTTCATGTAAGATTAATATTATATTTTCTAAATGTCTGATAAAATTCTCCAGTGAAACCATCTTGTTCTGGAGGTGTTTGTTCATTTGTTTCTGGAAGGCTTTTGATGAAAAATTCAGTTTATTTTAAATAGGGTTATTCATACATTCTATTTCTTCTTGAGTCAATTTTGATAAGTTATGCTTTTCAAAGAATGTGTCTACTTCATCAACATTATTGAATTAATTGGCATTAAGTTTTTATAAAATTTCCCTCTTTTTATCTGTACGATCAGTGATTGTATCTTTCATTTCTTGGTTAGTCTTGCTAGAATCTTATCAATTTTATTAATATTTTAAAGAAACAGTTTTATGTTTTTCTAATTATTTTCTCTAGGTTGTTTAGATTTCACCTTTCTCAGAGGCAAGGCAAATTTCCTATGTCTGACATTTAACTCAGCTCTGGGAAGTTTATGAAGATGTCTTTCAGTCAGAGAGGACACAGCCCACACTGTGAAATCATTTTTAACATGCGGCCTAGAAATACAATTCTACAAAGAATAGGCGTATAATTAATTGAATGCCGTATCCACATGTCAAATTGATTACACATTGAGATTTTTTCTGCCAGCATTTCAAGTCCCAACTTTAGTGGTTCAATTTAAAAACCATCTAAAGATGATTGAAAATAGGTTTTAGCTAAACTCATTTTACTGAGGAAGACACTTCTTATGAGCAGGTGTTCTCTCCTGTGACACTGGTGAGTAATCCCACCTGTCACCTGCATACAATAAATCATTCTACTACAAATCTATTAGCTTATGATTCATATCTAGCCTTCCTTGTTAAAACAAAAAGGATACAGTACTTTAGCCCAAATGATTTAGTACACACTGAATGAATCTACTTTCTCGGAGTTCAGCCTTGTTCTCTCTGAGCATTTGTTATTTTTAGGGAGAAAATTGAGATCTAAATTGAGAAGGTATATTACCTTTTTCAGACAATGGAGTGACATGTACAGCTTTCTAAATAGCATCCTGGAGGCCTCATTGAATTATGCCTTCCTTCAGTTCTTATCTTACTGGTTGAAATACATTCATACACGGGGGAAACTGTTGGTCTTACCTTGGCTTAGGCTCCCATCATTTTTTTAAAGAAAATTCTTAGCTTTCTTTTCTACCCTTTTTTTTTCTCGGAAGGTACTAATAAACCTGTGTTGATTAGTAAGATTTCATTGGTAAAGGCAATGATTTTTGCCATGGTTTCACAGTCTATAGTCTATTGGATACCTATCTACTTTCTCACAGAGTGCCACATAACACAGGCCCTCACACAAAATGGTACTCAATTCTAGGCCATGAGTATTACTTGAATCTTTTTATAACTAGTAAACCTTACTTGGTGCATCTACGAACAGTTGTATGTAAATTATTAAGTAATTTCCGACATGAGTTTATTTAATTCCTTTTAAACGTCATTAAAATTAAAAAGAAAGAATTCTTTGAGATTTCTGTCTTTATGTTAATACTCATTTAACAAACTGCAACTTTCAGATTCAAGAAATTTGAGGATGCCATTTAGAAAGCTATAGGTCAGACACAGTTGGCACTCTGCTTAGCTGCTTTTTTCATATTTGCCTTTTATCTGTCTCTACAACTACCTTTTAGATAGGTATAATTATGTCCAGACAGAGAGAAAGGCATTTTAGAAAGAACCTGGGCTTTGGAGACGGCTCTGGGTTTAAATTCTCACTTCTCTACTTACTGGTGGTTTGGCCAGAGCTGTACCTTGATCCTGTGGGTAGTGATAGAATGGATGTGGAGAGGATGTCAGTCTGGAAGTCAGAGAGATAGACGGTGGAAACTAGTCAGGAGACGGTGTATTTAAAGCATTTACTCGGTGTTCTCCCCTTTCCCCTTCTTGAGTTCTTATGACCAGACTAATAATAAAATTGAAAAAGGCCAGATTAATAGGAGAAAAACCAATGTAATATGTGCCCACAGGAGATCAAAAACGATACTCTCAGATTGACCAGCCAGCAGCTTTTTATACTTTTTAGGCCAAGAAACAATAACTTTGTGAAGAAGTGACAGAACAGAGACACTTAGGTTTGTATGCTTGTTGGTGAGGAATCTAAACACAGTTTGGGCTTGGGTAGAAAGGAGTAACAAGGTTTCTCGGCCCTGGATTCCTTTTTTTTTTTTTTTTCTTTCCAATTTTTTTATTAAGGTATTATATGTGTACATATCTTACCATTGCCCCCCCCACCCCACTCCCATATATGCCCTCACCCCCCAGAGTTTTGCGTCCATTGGTTATGCTTATATGCATGCATACAAGTCCTTTGATTGATCTCTTATCTCCCCCATCTCTCCCTAACCTTCCCCCTGTAATTTGACAGTCTGTTTGATGCTTTACTGTCTCTGTATCTATCTTTTTGTTCAATTTTATAATGTTCTTTATTATCCATAAATGAGTGAGATCATGTGGTATTTTTCTTTCATTGACTGACTTATTTCACTTAACATAATGTTCTCCAATTCCATCCAGGTTGCTGCAAATGATGAGAATTCCTTCTTTTTTATGGCAGCATAGTATTCCATTGTGTAGATGTACCACAGTTTTCTGATCCAGTCATCTGCTGACGGGCACCTAGGCTGTTTCCAAATCTTAGCTATGGTGAATTGTGCTGCTATGAACATAGGGGTGCATATATCCTTTCTGATTGGTGTTTCTAGTTTCTTCGGATATATTCCCAGGAGTGGGATTACTGGGTCAAATGGGAGTTCCATTTTCAGTTTTTTGAGGAAACTCCATACTGTTCTCCACAGTGGCTGCACCAATCTGCATTCCCACCAGCAGTGCACGAGGGTTCCTTTTTCTCCGCATCCTCGCCAACACTTGTCGTTTGTTGATTTGTTGATGATATCGGCCCTGGATTCCTTAACTCAGTGGTGAAGTGTCTCTCTCAGGACTCTCCCCCCTCCCTTCCCCTCCCCACTAGAGCGTGGAGGGCCCCTTTCACAGGAGAGATTTATATCCTGCATTCAAGGCAGGGAGGATCCACATGCTCTTCTTGCACTGGTTGCTTATCAAGTAACTTTAATTCAAAGTAATCAATATGCCATTTGGGGCAGCCTGCCCTGAGCCCCAGCAGTGTGTTCAGCTCTTGGTGAACGTAAAGGGAGATGAGACTGCTCTTCTCCTGTTATGAAACCTGCAGTCCATGGACAACAAGGAGCTAAAACACCTATCTGGGACCCAAGTGAGAAAGAAATCAGAAGTAAACTGAAGTATAAACATTGGATTGCAGGATCCAGATAGAGGGATTCTGCTTAAAAGAGGAGCAACATGAGGCGGGTAGGTTTAGATGCATTAGAACCTGTTGCGGATGGAAGCAAGATCTCATCTGGTGCAAAAGGGGAGAAGGGCATTGCATGCTGAAGACGGAGCATGCTCAGAGGCAGAGAGGGGCCAAAGTAAAAAGCACATAGCACTTGGGAGAATCCAAAGAAGTCAGAGTGTGCTCTCTTCCTCTCTCCTCCCACCCTTTTTGCTTCTTCCTTCCAACTTCCTTCCCTGCTCCTTCCCTCTCTCCCTCGTAATATTTCTCCATACTTTCTTTCATCCTTCCTGCTACAGTAATGTGCCAGCATTGGGAATGTGTGCTGAACCATGACCACTGAGCCCTCCTTGATGGAGCTGAGAGTCCACCCAGCAGGGGCAGTTCTTTCATTAGCAACGTAGACTTGGGAGTTACACAGAGGATCCCGGAATGATTCACAGCTAGAAGAACAGCTGAAAATCTATTTCAGTAGATTCAGAGAGGACAGACTCCACGCTTTTAATCAGGAAAATTGCCTTGGCACTTGCAAAGACGGAGCGTGTGCAATTAATTATTATCAGAGCTCGGTGGAATTATTACACAGTGTAGCATAAGGGTTAAGAGCATGACCCTAGGAGCCAGACTACTGGGGTTTGTATCTCAGTTCCCAGTTCTCACTAGGTTGAAGATTAACCTTGGGCAAATTGTGTAACCTCTCTGCCTCAATTTACTTATTTTCAAAATGGGGATTATAATTGTACCTCCCTAATAGAGTTGTCATGGGGGTTAAGTTAGCTCAGACATGTAACCTCTTAGAAAAGTGCCTGGCATATATTAGCTCTACTTAAATATTAAATGACTTCCAGTCCACTAAATGATGATGAACTTCCAAAAGAGGAGCCAATGGCCCACCTTGCTAGAAACAACAGGTCCCATCATTTGTATAAAATTGAACAGCTCTTCAGAAATATAAAAGTGTCAACACATATCCAAATGTTATGGAAGTAAAATAACAGCAATTATTTAGAGCCAATTTGGTTATTGTTCTTTTGTTTCCCTTTTCAATCTTAGGAAGAAATTTAAGTGGAAAAATATATGTGCATACACATATCTCAAGATTTAGAGGAGGAAAGTGTGATCATCAGTTGGCAAATTTTGTTTAAGATTCAGAAATGTCTTACAAACTGAAATCCCGGCCTTGGATACTGTCAGGGAAAAGAGAGGGGCTCAGGAGACTCACCTTCTGCTTTTATTGTCCAAGCTAATGGTCCATTAGCGCAGTTCCTTGGGCTGAGCCTGTAGATAATGTCCACGCCAGGATGTAGGTGGGTGTTTCCTAGTGGTGGGAAGCAGTATTATTTTTCCTGGGGAAAGAATGTGAACAAATTCCACTTATTGCACATAACGGCAAAAATAAGAAAGATCCCTATTTGGTAGACAAATTGCCAAGATACTTTCAGTGTTCAAAGGGAAATGCCTGTGTTCACAATTGGTTTAATAATTTTGGTTTCAATAATGGTTTGTTCTCATTGGCTATTCAGTGAAATGGTGTTAATCTTATTGGTTTATGAAGCACATTAATGCACTTCCATGCAGATTTGCATTGTTAGCAAAGAGATATAAAATGAAAAATTTCAGTGAGCTCATTATAGATATGAGCAGTTTATCCTCCTTTAAAAATAAACTTCAAAAATCTCAAATTCGTAGAGCCACAGGAGAGATTATGTTTATGTTAATAGTAAACAATTAAGTTTCCCAATGTACTGTCATTGAGTTCTTTTTTTCTTTGCTTCCTGACATAAATTTGATTCCAAACTGCCAGGTAGTTGAATTTTAAACCATTTTAAATTTGGTATCACCATCAACATCTTTTTCCTAGTAAGTCTGTCCCTTTAATCATTTACCTTTTCTGTTAAGGAACAGCTAAGCCTCACGTGTCAGAAGCCTGCCACCTGAGGTTCCCCCCAACCTCCCAGAGTCTTGCTGACTCAGAGACTGAGCCACCACAATTTCCTGTGTCCCAGGAGACAGCTTAGCCACATCAATCAAACCATCCCTACCAAGTGTCTAGTAGAGCCTCCCGCCACCATTTGTTACTGAATTGGCATGCAGGCAGTCTTGGGTCAATTAATTAGTAAGCCTAATTGAAGCTAAATATAATTAACCATACATTATTGAGCTGTCCAAATTTAACTCCACTAAAATTATGTAATGAATCTGGGATATAAAGGATTACTGCCAAACACCTTTGCCTCATGGATTTAAACGTATGCTGTGTTTTCATCTATCTGATGTGCTTAATAAATTGATAGAGGGTGACCTAATACATACAGACAGGGTAGTGCCCATCAAGGATGGGTGCAAGTTGGAAGTAGTTTTCTATATTGCTTATCATGTGGATACACTCAATGCAAATTTTAGTGAGCATCAAAACTTAACAAAAGCAACCGATACTGACAATTCACACTTGTTTGGTGAAACCAAATTTAAAATGGTTTAAAATTCAAATGCCCAGCAGTTTGAAATTAATGTGTTTAAAATTATGTCAGGCAGTGAGTGAAAAGCTGACTTCAAATACATGCTTGCAATACAACATTGGTTGATTGGTTATGATAAAATAATGTTGATCCAGGTTAATTATTATTCATTCAGAATTGTGAAAAGCAAGAACCATTTTTCAATAAATGAATCTTTGTCTTAGGATGGTTAGAAATATCTTTCTTATGGAATTTCCACCAAACTTTGTCCATTGGTTCTGTTTTTTAAAGGAAAAAAAATAAATGACTAGAAAATGAAATATTTCTAATGCATTTTGATATGTAATCTTTCATAAATGTAGAATTTAAGAGTATGATGAGTATGCATGGTCAAATGTGTACTTAAATATTATATGTAAATTTTTTATGATGGAAGAGATAGCGACACAGTGGGAGGGAGAGAGGGAAGTTGTGGGTAGTGATAGACTTGGGGGTGCACATATTCAGACTTCAGGTAAGTGAAGAGTTTAAGAAAATACCAGATTCACCCAGTTGCTTAAGCTCCTTTGGCTTTAAAGGTATTTAAACTGTTCAGGAATTCTTCTGACACGTCATGCGTTGCAACAGCCAGAGCTCTTTCGATTCTACAGGTTGTGTTTCACTGTTTACTGGCCAACCATGACAGCAACTTTAGTGTTGTTTCTGTCTCAATTATACAAAAGTGAGAACATGACTATTTAATTATCTCAAGTCGATAACACTCTTGAAAATTGTTTGATCATTTGTGCTGTAAATTCTCTCAAATTATCTTCCCCATTGAGTAGTGTAATGTTATACAGTTGGTGAGTTTCAGAGATTCTCCATTTGTGTACAAATTCTAAATCTTGACAAAAATGGCTTCATGGATTAACCTATAATTAAAAGACAATAATATCTGAGTATATGAAATTTATGAATAACAGATAATATGACATTTTATAGTTCCCTTATAATTATTCTAGTATTTTACCTTAAACAGCCTTTTCAGCTCTTGCTGCTATTTCACCTAATTATTTGTTTTTCACATTTCCTCACAAAACAAGAAATCCCTTTTGTTGCAGTAGCCAAATAAGATAAGTGTAAAACAGACTTCCAAACCGAGGTGTCTTCCCTGTGTTCCTTCAGAGTTTTAAATTCTCTGCATGCATGAAAGATGGTAATGTAATTCCCAGGTACTAAATATTCCTCAGCCATTCGCTGTCAGTGCTGTTATCTGGACTAAAACTAGATTAAACTTACAGAATGGTGAATTACTGAAAATAATGAAGTTAAGGCAGCTCATTAATATTTATCTCCTTCTCTATTTTGTACAGCCTGGAAGAAATGGGAAAATTCATTTGGGGGCCCATCAGATTGAAAAGGGCCTAACATTATAAAGAGAAACATGGGGCTGAAAATGGTTGTTGGTTTTTTTTGTGTGTTTTGTTTTGTTTTTTTGCTTTTTAAATTATACACAGCACCTTTTTTCTTACATGCCTCTGTTTTTCTTTTAGTGGCAAAGCATTTCTATAACACTGGTTGAGAAAGTTCAGATGATTGCTGTAATCCTAGGATCCCTGTTCTTAATAGCGAGTGTGACCTGGCTCCTCTGGTCCGCCTTCAGCCCCTATGCAGTGTGGCAGAGGAAGGACATCCTTTTTCAAATCTGCTATGGAATGTATGGTTTTATGGATCTAGTGTGCATAGGTAAGACCATGACGTTACACGTTAACAAACTGTCAGTAACCCATTTCTTGCAGCTATTATATTTGCGCCAGTTGGATGTGATGTAGAATGTCGTGGTTCGCACGATCTTGGTTCTCCAGTGAACTAATGACTACCTGGGGTGTCACAACCTGGCCACCTTTCTCTAAAAGCATAGCATCTACATTCCCAAGTAGTTTAAAAAAGTGAACAGGAACATGCCCATTTTAAGTGACATATTTTGCAACGTAAAGGAAGGAGAAGTCAAACTTTTTAGGGTGGGTGATAGAAGGATAGTCATTTATTTCTAAGGAATAAGAGAAAATCAGTCGCCCTTCACAAAGCTGGGATAGCACTGATGGATGCCAGCGGTGATGTTGTGCATTTGGGGAGAGGACCCACTCCTGGAGGTCTCACCTCATGGCATGGTGACTCAGATTCCCTCGGGGGCAGAGACTCAGGTTCCCCGAAGGCAGGGACTTAGGGGCAGTTTTCGGAGACTCAGGTTCCCCGAAGGCAGGGACTTAGGCACAGCTGTCCTGTGCTTCTTTGTTTCGCTTATTAAATTTAGTGGCCTAAAAGAGAAAAAGGATCAAACGTTTTCGCTTAAACAGATCCCACAGTTGACTGATCTGTTGTTTCCCTGAGAAATGAGAGCAGACTCATACATACAGTGTTTATGTGGCGTGTGAGGTGCCCCAGGCGCCTTGATGGCGACCAGTGGACAATGGGGGGCAGGAATGGGGAGGGGCAACACTGTACCAAGGAGACTTTCCCTGCTCGGATGTGGCTTACAGTTTAGGGGGATGTGGAAAGAGCTGAGGTGGGCAGCTATGGTTTTTAAAACTGGTTCTCGAAGTGTGGTCGGAGGAGCACCAGCAATAGCAGCATCTGCAACCTCTCAGGTCCCACCCTAGACCTGCCCAATCAGAAACTTCAGGCCTCTCTGTGTTTTAGGAGCCTCCTACACCTTCTCATATGCACTGCTTTCAGGGAATGGATGCTCAGCTTGGATCAGATCACGAGGCCTCAATTCCTGGCCTCTGCGTGGACATATCAACTTTGTCCATATCCCTGTTTTCTCACCTACAAAAATGGGAGTAATCATCCCTAGCTCACAGGCCTAAAGAAGGGAAATAATGATTAATAAATAATGTTATTAATTGCAAGTTGTAAATTAAGGGCATTTGAGTAAATCACAAACATTGAAATAATTTAAGTAACTTAAATGATGGCCTCTACTCACCAGAGCCTTAATTTAGCCGCAGTTTTATATTCTAAGTCATTTTTTTCCTAAAAGAACTCTATAAATTTTAAAATATGATCAGCCTGAATTCCCTCTCCTTATCTTATTTTTCTCCTTTGTCACTAGTACAAAGCTAATAAGAAAGAAAATGATCACGTTTCAGTCCAGAAAGGAAAAAAAAGAAGGCAGGGAAATGTCATGAATAATATGTAAGCTGAACAGATGTTGCCTGAATAATTGAGCTAATCATGTATATGAACAGTTTGCATTAAGTGTGATAATGCCTATGCATGCTTTTGGAAATGCTAACTCTCTGTACAAATGTAACCTCTAGGGTAGTGCTCTAAATAAAGAGAATTACCAAATTATTCTACAACTCCCTCAACAAATTCAGAGATCGTGTTTCTTCTGTGTTTCCGCATCAATGTTGTAAAATGTGGTGTCCCATTAATATTCAAAGGAGCGGTAAAAAACAAAGGAACCCTCAGGCTCCCAACCCAGCCTGGAGGGGCAGAGGAATTTCACTTGACTTTCTTGCTATGAACTAAAAAGGGCCCTGGGTTTCCTGGTCAGGAAATTCTTTTCCTAAATTCCACAGCTCACAGTTCGTATATTATTCCTCAAATTTTGATTGCTCATGCCAGATTTTTAATCAGGAATATTAGAATTCTGCTTTAAAAACCACATACATTTGAACTAATTGATCTTTCACTAATATATGACATATTTGGGATTCTGTCTTGAAATAGAGGTGTTTCCCATTTTATAAAGTCAAATTTCTTAGAAACGAAAACCAATGGGCATTTTCCTGGAGACACTCTGGAGAGTGAATTTTTATATACATTTTAAATATTGAAATACTGTTGTATTTTGTTTCATCAAATATAAGTGCCGTTATTCAATTATTTATTTGTGTATTTTAAAAATATGGAAGAATTCAGATTGAACAACATTCTTGATTTTACTTGGAAATCTTATTATTTAGTCTGTTTGGGCCCAGAGAAAATCTTATTTTTCTCCCTCAGAAGTGAGAAAACTACTATAGTAAAGAAAACAAATACAGGGAGGCTAACAATAGCCAAACAGATCATAGCTAACATTTCAGATTCATTCAAATGTCTGCTAATTAAGTGTAGACAGTGACAAAGTAGATTATATTGATTATACCTCAAATACTCCTGACAGCAAGACTTCAAGTCAGAGTTGAGTGAAAAGCAGGTTTGCAGCTCTCAGCCCAATTTGCTTAGCTCAGTTTAATAAATATATATTGAGAGCTTTCTATGTGCCAGACATCGTGCTAGAAGCTGAGAATAAAAGTAAGAGTCAGTAACTTTCCTGCCCACAAGGAGCTTCTAGCCCTCAGGCAGGACAGACAGATGTGTAAGTAGGTAACCAGAATGCAGTGAGTTGTGCACAGTAGGGAAGTATGCACAGGAGATGGTGGTTGGACAAAGCTGGGAGAGATTAACGCTGGGGTGTGATGTGTAAGGAGTGGATGGATTCAGGCAGATTTCATGAGGGGAAGTGAGAGCCAAGCAGGCTGATGGATGAATAGATGCTTAGCAAATGGGGAGATGGCCCCTTGTCACTGTTGGAGGATGTAAGACTGGCTTGCCATTCAGAGGGCTTTAAAGTAGTTGAAAACATTCCTACATTCCTATTCATCCAAGCTTTTCAGACTTGTTTATACCTAAATGAGAAGAGCAGGTTGGCAGCTTCATAAATGTTCTTTTTCAATAATAATTCTGAAAATCTACAGATTATTCCACAATAAAAAATTGTTATAATCCAGCCAATGTATGTCATGTTTAGGAAGAGAGTCTTATTGGATTATTAAATAGAAATGTCAGTATTTGTAGAAAATTTATTTACATGGGAAATTTATTTACTTATTTCCAGACACAGTGAATTTGTTGTTGCTTTCATTCATTATTAATAAGTTTTCTGCTTTCCTGAGACCCAGTTTCTTTTTGCTGTTAAAATTTTGAATTCTCCCAAGGGTCTGGGTACTATTAGAGTTGAAATACCCAAACCAGGACTGTCCGATGGATGGAACATTTTACAATGATGAAAACATTGCATATCTATGCTGTCCAGTACCATGGACACAGGCTACATTTGGCTATTAAGCACTTGAAATGTGGTTAGTGAGAATGAGTAATTGAATATTAAACTTAATGTTATTTAAATTAATTTAAATTTAATTTAAATAGCCAAATGTGGTAGTGGCTACCATATTGGACAGATTACTAGGTAATGGAATGATATATGCATAAAAATTTGATTAACAAGCTGCACCATGTCCATATAAATAGGTTGTGTTTCCTACATGATAAAGAAACTGTTCCACAAGAGATGAATAAAGTGAAAATGAGTTCCAGAGGATTAAGGGAAGGAAGGAGACTAACGGTGAGATGGTGGTGGTGAAGAGGTAGATGGAGAGCCATAAGAAGGAGACATGTCTTACGGAAATGGAGGTATAAGGAGAGAACACTTTACATTATATTTGGGGAGCTCTTTTAAATATTTAAATAGATGGCATTCAGACTATCATTGTGCACCAGGAAAACTAATCTAAAGGATTGAAACCACCCAAATGTGGTAGCCCAGGGCCAGTAATTTAGGGAGAAGCAATAAGCAAAACAGATTCCCTCCTAAGAAGATTTGCACAGTGGACAAAGGAAGGTTAACAAACTCAGAAATGAAGAGCAAGTGCTTGGCAGATGGCACTGGGTACATACAGCATCTGGTTCTTTACTCCGCACTTTGCACATAGAGAAAATAGAAGGCTCTCACTTCCATTGGTCCTGTGATTCAAAGCAAGTTTGGGCCACAGAGGAATGTGCTTCTGAGTGACTCAAAGATTGAGGGACTAAGTGATGGCCATAAGGACAGGGAGTCATTTGATTCACTTGCATCTGAAGAGGGAGGGCAGTAACCAAGTCACTTAGTGTCTGGTAGCGTAGAGGTCAGTTGAGTTTCTTGTAGAAGCAATGAACTAAAACTGAAACCCTATTATGTTAGTGGGATTCCTGAAATAGATATAGCAGTGCTTATACCTAATCTCATTAACACCACAATGTGGTGCCAAGTCCATGTCTGGAAAGTCTTCCCTGAGATACTAAAGGAAGGAACTAATTAATTGTGATTACAAAATTTAAAAACTTGGATTACTTTTGTTCTTTTAAAAATTTTCTTAATTGTCCATGTAAATATATACAGATTCAAATTAAAAGACACCTTTGTATTTATAATTCTGAAATATATAAAGTTTAAGATGGACTATTTGAAGAAACATCCCCTCTCAACATCTTGATGCTCTTTTTCATTAGGTTAACTTTCACATTTTTCGTATAAGCGGGATCAAAACTATTTATATGGTTGAACAAATAGTCTTGTTCATTCAACAATATGATCTCGATCTCTTTTCACAATAGAACGGATGTATGTGATTTACTTGAACTTTCTTCTTCTGTTGATGGATATATTTGCCTTTATGAACAATGCTGTGAAGGACATCCTCTTATGTATTTCTGTAGGCCAGATTCCAAGGAGTGGAAAGTCTGGTTTGAGTAATATGCACATGTTAACATTTTGCACCCTAGAAAGGCTTACCAGTTTATACCTCCCCACTCCCAATATACGGGAGTTCCAGTTTTCCTATACCTTGACAAGCCTGGATGTCACATTTTGACGTTGCCATTGGTAGCTGCAACTATACTTAACACCATTAGAGTGGTTTTCTTAATTCATTCTGTGACTATTTCAGTCTATAGGGCAGTTTTATCTAAGAGTGGCCACACTGGGCCATGTGAATATGCAGGTCATCCTGCCTGGTGTCTTTCGATGCCAGGGGTGTGATGTGCAGGGACACAGGCCAATGATCTGTGTTGTTAACACGCCACTTATTTTTTCTGAAAAATGAAATCCAGCAAGGGTGATCGAAGTCAGAGATCACCACCTCTCACAAACCCTGCCTTCCCCCGAGCCCTTAGGAGCTCCTGGCCAGTTTCTTCTATTATACTGTTAACCCTGAAGGGATTTCATGCTTCAATCTATCCCTTTTTTGATTCGTGTAGAAAGTGATCCCTGAAATTGCTTTAAGAAAAATTGCTTCTCTCTGTCACTTGGCTCTGTGGCTAACGTACTGGTTCTGTTATTGCTTGTTTTCTGTATGTTTCTATTTCTCAAATTAAAGCACAAGCATGCAGAATGGAGGACACACACACACACACACACACACACACACACACACACACACTTTTCCCATCAGGAACCACAACTATTTCTCAGGGCTCTCTTAAAGTACTGAAATAAAGTATATTATGATTGTTTATGCTGTCTTGCTTTGGAAAGCTGCAGAGATTAGGGAATTTTAAAAAAATAGCCGGAGATGTACCAGAGTGAGGATCTGATTAAAATATCTTCTTGCTGTATCAATTACAGTCAATACTGAAAAAAAATGCTCCTCAGCAGAAACGCCATATTCTCCGAAATAAAGTTTTATTTTACTGTATTTTGAATCTAAATACATTTTTAAAAATCCATGTAAATTTTATCTCTATTATTATAGCCCTGTTGAAAAATCTGTTCTTCATAGTTGGTAATATATCTAGCTAAAGCCACTTGGAAACTTGTACACACAGGAAGACTATTTAGAGTTCCCAGTCGGTAACTTTTATTCACATTTCATTATAGAACTTCAGGACAATAAATAAACACAATGTATTCCTATGGTTTTAGACCGATGATATCAGACATGTGTTTACATTTTTAAAAGCCAAGTTAATGTTTCTCTCTTGCCTTTGATATTGCTTCACTTTGCTCATTTTTTTCCCCCTCCAGGCAAAGCAGCTAAAAGGAACACCTTATTTAACATTTTATGGACATAAAATTTAAAATGTACATTTTCTAATTCTTTAATAGTGTATGAAGAAAGATGAAGACATGTGACAAATAATTTTAGGATAATCAGAGTCTCCGTTACCACAAATGAGTTCTTGCCATTGAGGGTGATCAGTTGTCTGCCTGTCTAATGCCAGGTCGTTTCCTCCTGAAATGGTGCTTTCAGGTCATCTTCCTTCCTGTGTCTCACTTTCAACAAGCACAAAGCAATTAGCTTAAGCAAAGCATAATTAAGAAAGTAAATCAACTACAGAAAAGAATTCTAGTGCATTCCAAGCAAAATATGACTTCTAGACTCCCTCCTGTTTAAAATTTTCCAGGGTCTCTGGTACTTCTCACTCAGCATGATTCAGAACCTGACAATATTTTCTAAAGTATTTTAGATGAAAACACATTTGCTGAAAGAGTTAGAAAGAGATTAGCATTGGAATGGAAATGCCAAAATTTAGAGCAGGAAAAAAATGAGTTGGCAGGAGAGCACAGGAGAGCCTCCAGTTCCTGCGTAGCCACCACACGGGGTCGGCAACCACATAGATGAATGTGCTTCAAAGGGCAGTGGTCGGCCAGGTCTGCAAAATGTCTTCCCTTGGGTCATTGTAGAGAGAGAGCATTTTTTTAAGCTGCCAAATACTTATAGATAAATATAAAATGATATCTATAAAATTATTAAATATTCCAAGTGAAAATGTAAGGTTACCAGGAGAACATGCATGTTGGTGGCATTTTTTAGGGCCTGCTCCGGTGCTGTCCTGCAGAGGTGTTTGTGGATGTCTGATAGAGGAAGCTCTCTCCTTACCTTCCCTAAGGAGAGCCAGGACCACAGAATCCAGCGTGACTGGACACGGGTCATCTCCACATTGAAAATACTTTCCCTGTGGGGAGTAGAGACAATAGCTGTCAGCTGCCTAAACCTCCACACCTGCCCCACTCCATTCAAAATTGCCAGAAAGTTTTATGCTAAGGCTTCCAATCTGTGTACAGTCAATATTTTAAAAGCACAAAATATTGGAAGCCAGATCCAACCTTTCATCACACTTCACCCCCTCCCATCCCCATAACCACCACCACCACCACCAAGTCTGGGTCTGAGCCCTGAGCTCACTCAGGAAAGTCAACAAGTCAGCATTCAGCCACAGAGGGCGATGCAGAAAGCTGCCTAAGTGGGAGCTTAATATAAAATTGAGTGCTCATAAATAAAGTTTCATTGGAATACAGTGCAAGAAAATGCATTGCAGAAGGTGTTGCCCTTGTCTCATTCTGAGTTTCAGGGGAAGCACTAATGTGGATAAGTCTGCATGCATCATAGGGGTGTGAAAAACAAACACAAACACAAACTCAAACACTGTTCGGCAAAAATAACTAGGAAAGTTGATTCACCCAGTATTTCTTTGTTGAATCTTCATATCATAATTTTCCTCTTGACCCAAAAAGACTACCAGCCACCTTTGCTCCAGGAAATGATTCCATTTCCTGACCTATAATTTGATCAGGGACCTACATTCATTCAGTGCTACAATTTGGCTACTTAGGAGACCTTTGCACAGCTGCCAGTTAGTGCAGGGTGGACAGAAACCTTCCACTCTGGCCCAGAGCCCCTCTGGGCTTCCCTTCAAAGTTCGTCCCAGGCTGAGGACTGGGTTGTGAGGTTGGCCATGCTGAAGGGAAGGGGCCTGTCACCCCGCAGTCATGACTGTTCCCAGAGTTGCATGTTCTGCTAGCTTATTTGGAACGACTTCTTACAGCAGAATTCCTTTATAAGCACAGGTCATTATTTCTCAATTTCAGAATATCTTAGCGAACTTCTTGTCCCAGGAAATGCCTCAATTTCATTTATACAAAGCTTCTGATGCAAGGCAATCAGAAGTCTGTTCTTCAACACCAGCCTCAGCCTTGGGTCCTTAGGTTTCTAATTTCTGAGCACATCCTGGTCAGGCCCTTTGGGGGGAGAGGCAGAGTGGCTGCTTGTACCGTAATTCAAAATTCTTAGAGAGGAAACAAATGTGTATTCTTTATGTTTTGAGATATAGGCTATTATTATCTCTTTGCTCTGGAGGTACAAATTATAGGCTTTTGTATGTTTTAGTCATACTGATGTTTACCAATTTTTCTAAAGATTATTATCATGTTAGTTGTGGTGATATTGCTGCTTTTAAAACCCCAGGAAATAAAATAGAAGGGAATTTGTTTTGTTACTTGCCTTTCATGGTCTCTTGAAGCTAATGAACATTTTAGGCCTCCTCTGAAGAGAAAACCCAACCCAATACCTTTCTTTCATCTGACCTTGTAAAGTTCAAGTTCTTTTGGAGAAATATCAGTATAATCAGCAGCGTAGCTGACCAAATATGTTGTTACTGTTGCCTTCTATTTCCTCCTAGGACACGGTGTGACTCTTTGAGCCATCTCTCTCAATTTGGCAGTTTAGCCAAAGAGGTGTCAGTCATCTACTGGCCATTTATTGTGTCCAAAGCCTGGATTGCAGGATAGAGGTATAAATAGTGCAGGGATGTTCTTGTACAGCCCATGATCTAAGAATGGGTTTTACATATTGAAATGGTTGACAAATATCAAAAGAAGAATTTTGTTTTATTTTATGACATATGAAAATTATATAAAATATAAAAGTTAGCGCTCATAAATAAAGTTTCATTGGAATACAGACATATCCATTCATGTGTTGTCAATGAGTAGTGTGGAGGGAGCCTCGTGAGATTTGGGGGAGGAAGCTGAGCTAGAGACTTAATTGAGTGCCGTCCTGAGGCGAGAGCAGGGGTGGTCCCCATCCACAGGGCGATGTGGCTGTGTTTTTTTACCCAATGGGATGAGCATGAAATGGTGAGATTGGGCTATGATGGGGTTTGCATGCAGAGTTGCTAGAAGACAGCAGCAAGATCAACCTTGCCTTTCACCTCCAGTGGTGGGAGTGTGATTATAGGATGGGGTGTGCTTTCTCAGCTGCTGGGAAGAAGCCACAGCCAGAAAGAAGCTGGGAGAGTGGGGAGAGACTACACAGTCCAGGGGCCCAAACTCTTCAGGAGGTGGGACAGAATACATTAAAATTAAGAAAGTCAGTGAGTGAGAGGCATCGGAGGTGGTGGTTGTCAGCAATGGGTGGTAATTTCAGAGCTTGTACTTGGAATGGGTTCTAGAAGGGAAAGTTCCAGGCTGGAGTGAGGGAGGAACAGAAGAGGGTGGGGTTAGGCACACCAGGTTGTGGCTATCATCGACAGGGACCTGAAGTGTGTGGGTCTAGGAAGCCGAGGACATCCAAGAATCAGGGACACATCCTCCATGATCATGGAGAGCAGCTGGGAGATCAGGAGACAACAACTCTAGTGACCTCTCTCTGTGTGCAGGTGGGCATATATGTGTGTGTGCAACTTGACTCTGTGACTCTACTATCTTCCAGAGAGTGGTTATAAGAATTTTAAACATCCTGTTGCTAGATCACAGAATAAAACATTAAGGAGGTCTGAGCATTTTTATATTCAGGTTTAAAATTTTATCAATATTTGCAATTATATAAACCTGACTGTTATGAATGCAATGGAAGAGTTAGAAATGTTATTTATGTTTGGAATTTTTACACACAGCCTATATGATTTAAGAGAAATGAAAAATAAGGCCACAAGAAATGAAACAAAGATAAGCAGGTTTTAATTAGATATTTCAATTTATATTTTTAAAGATATTATTCTCACCCTGAAAAATAAAACAGCCAATACATGTCTGGTTTTACCCTGAAGATTAATAACATTGTGCTCTGTGAGTTTGCAGTAGATTGTTTGTCCATTGTTGGAAAAAAAGGGAAAATTCGTTGTGTTTATTTTTACTTCCCATGAGGAAAGTCTACTAATAGTGTCCTTCTAAGAACTGGCTTTGGTCCATATACTAGAGTGTGCGCAGTAAATGGAGATATAGCAAAGTAGATTACTGATCCAAAAAGATTTAATTAACACACAAGATGGATTTTGATCAGTTTTTTATCCACATACTGTCACATTGGGCATGCAGAGAGATTTATTATTATAACTAGAGGCCCAGCGCAAGAAATTCATGCGTGAGTACAATCCCTAGGCCTGGCCTGTGATCAGGGCCATCTTCCCCAGATGCCCACAGCCGGCCCCACCCCCACCCCCAGTTCCCCTTTTGCCATTGGGTGATCGGTGCCTGATGGCCAGGGGAAGGGACTCAGAGGTTGGCTGTTCCCACTCGCTCACCAGCCCTGCCCCCGATGCAGGTTGCCCTCTGTGTGTGGGGTGATGGGTGGGGCAAGGCCCTTGGCCTGGCACTGCTTGCATCCCCCGCCACCCACCCCTGGTTCTCTTTTCGCCATCAGGCAATCGGAGCCTGCCAGCTGGGGAAAGGGACCAAGAGGTGGTCAGTGTGCCTCATAGTGACTGGTCCAGCAATTGTTCTGGTCGTCCCACCTTTAGGGTCAATTTGCATATTACCCTTTTATTATATAGGATTGTGAGGGTCACTGTAATCTTCCCATCTCCAATCCAAATGCTGCAATGTACCCCTGAGGATAACGGCCAGAGGAGAACTTAACAGCCCCACATTTGGTTTTATTGAAAAGGGATTTTGATTCACACTACTTCATAGTTGGTATAATATCCCTTGGGCTGAAGAGACACAGTGAGGACGGGCTTTGCCCAAGAATGGCTGCTGCAGTCTGAGTAGTTGGGGAGTGAGCACACTGGACCAGGTGTCTAGGTTCTGGCTCTCATTCTGGGCTTGGACACTAACTAACCATGGACCCTTTGTCAAACCATGTGGTTTCTCTGGTCCTTAGAGTCCTCATGTCCCAAAATGAAGGGGTTGGATAAAATCAGAGCCCACATTTTCTGATTTTAAAACTCAGTGTTTGTCCACTTCTGATCCCTGCGATATATAATGTTACCACTTTGCTGCAGGTGTTTCATCTGTTCATGAATTGAAGGACAGAATTGAAGTTGCATTCAACTGAAATTAAACTGATTCTAATCCATGCACCTAGTTTTATGAGAACTCTAGGATATCTTTTTTATCTATAAAAGTATTGGACTCATTCCTTTATTTGTTTTTGAAATGATTATATCTGTAGTTTTTCTTGACCCCAAGCAAGTTTGGGTAGAAACTCCGATGATATAACATTTCTCTCCAGTGATTTTTTTTAATATTAAAAAATATTAACATCATGTATTTTATAACATATGACAAAGTTTGCAGCTTTTGAGGAATATTCTGTAAATATACCAATGGTATGTTAGTGCTCCAGGGCTAGTAATCAAAAGGTCAGGAGTCTCCTATCTACTAAGGAATAAATAAATCACTAAAATAATTAAGCGATAGATTGGCTTTTTAGAAAAGCAAGTGGTCAGATGAGTGGACAGCATCTTTTTTATTCTCCCTCTTTGCCTGGAATCCATACCTGTCTTATAGGCTTTAGGCCTAGCTGCAATCATTTTGTAACTCTCTGGCTTGGTGATTGGTTGAGGCAGGCAAACACTTAATGACCAGGCCAACAAAACTATGGGTGAGGCTGCTATAATTTATTAGGACTGAAAACAAATCCTTGTAGAGAATTTTATAGCTCTTCTACTCCTGTTAGACCCTCTGTGTGTGTATACACACACTCATACACTATCATCATCATCACCTTCTCCCCATGACCCAAAGTCCACTGTCATAAAATATGGGCCTTTTCCATCTCTAGTCTTGGAGCGTGCATCTGTTTGTTCCTGAGATCAAAATATTACTCTTAACGCTTCATAGAATAATACTTGCGATCTCTCTTTGTTTTCATGGCAGTCACAACTAGATGAAGTTAATTCTTGTTATCCTTTAAATTCCAATCATGGCTAGTCTCTCATTTCCTCTCATTGAGTAAAGATTTATTGAATTCCTACTGTGTACCAGACACTGAAGTAGGAATAGGGTTCCTGTCCTCAGGAAGCACACAGCTGATGAGGTTCACAGGCATAGAAACAAATTGTTCCAATATGGGTAATAAGTAAAACAGTGCAGGCGTTTCTTGTGTGGAGAGGTAGAAGGCAGGAGGGAGTAATTAATTTTGAGTGGGTCAGAAAAAAATGATGAGAGCATCTGGATCTTGAAGCATGTTTAATACTTCATCATGCAAATGTTGGAGAGTGCTTCTTTCAGGGGATTCTCTGATTGATGTTTTTATCTCAGATTTGCTAAGAAGACAGAATTAGCAGAATTTAATGCAAAAGGATAGAGGAGTCTAGGTGACTCCCAGGTTTCAGCTGACTTGACTTGGGGGTTGGTCATTCACTGAAATAAGGATGGCAGGTAAGGAGTAATTCCAATCCATGTCAAAACCTTACACTGCCAGTTAGTAAAATATTGCACTTCTTATTGGAATTTGGCTTTGCCATCTTGTTCTATTCCCAGTCAGTGATGTCACCACCATTAAAGATGCAGCACAAATGTGCTCTTTGCATCAAGCCGATGACGGCAGATTTCATTGGGCAGAGAGAGAGAGAGAGAGAGAGAGAGAGAGAGAGAGAGAGAGAGAGGCAGTGCCATAGGACAACAGCCATGAATTTTCCTTTGTGTGCTCTCAAGAAACAGCCATTTAAGGTCTTCACTATTCAATTGTCATTTCTTCATGTGCCCTGTGAGCTATTTAGGGGTGGAGTGGGTTAGATCATCATTATTTGGAAATTACCCAGCCTCTAATGCCAAATATTTTCATGTCATGGGATGTTTCTGAATAATGTGTGTTCCTTATAACGTGGTTGTTGTTTTTTTGCTCAAATTTTATTACTGGTGGTTTGACTGTTGAGCCTCTAAGCTTTAAGCTCTCATGAACAGTCTGCCATGCTCAACTTAGTTCTTTGAATGTATATCTAAAATTTACATTCAATAATAGAAAAATCAACCCATATTTTATAGATGGAAGTGCTTTGTATGTGGGATTTACTTTACATTATTCAGATATGGGTTCACAAAAATTTCCATGTGCAATCAGGACATTGTCATTCCCAGAGACTTGGCTTTTAAGTTATCAGTTCACTATAGCTTTGTGTTTTTTTTTTTTGTGAGCTTAGTGACTTCTGTATTATTTTCAGTCTTTTATCTCTCTAAGTTTTATATTTTTTTCATTGGTGTTTTTTTTTTTCCTTTAAGCTTCATCCATAGTTTACTCCAACAAAAACATTCAATATATATAGCAACAATGACTTACGGTTTTTTCCAGGTTCATATTAACAAGATTCAACAGTGGAGGAGTGACTTTTTAAATGATCACCTCTATACTCACATCTATGTTTCCAGGACAGTTGGGCATTTAAATTTGGGGTCAGTTGGGAAAATGTGCCAGGAGGATTAATGCATTTTATTACATTCTAGCACAGATGATCGCAGCAAAGGGTATCCTGGACCAAAGTCTCATTTAGTTAACCCTCTTTGGTCTAAACATGCTGTAGTCTTCCGAGTAGGGATGAAAATTAAGATGTCAAAAGTGGGACTACTTTATGAGATTGACTCTAAACTACTGTTCTTAAACGGGATCAAATGGGACCCAAAGTCATCATTCTTTGGGTGCACCCTGACGTCTCAGAATGACACAGGGTAATATTTGTAGAGTTTGGTTATGTGCAAATTTCAGAGAGGGAGAGAGAGGAATAACTTTGACAAGGGAGAAGAGTAAAATTTAATCTAGAAATCTTGGACATTTTCACAATCAAAGGCCTTTTCTGGCCAAATATCTGCTGGGGGTTGCGAGCTCCTTAGCTTTCCCAAGAGCCCTTTTGATTGAACAGCACACGGGCTTTAACCTGTGTTTCTCTGTGGTTTCTTCAGGGCCTTGTACTTCCTGGGAAGGCTCAAGGGGAGTGCAGCTCACCAGGCGAAGCTCTCACCACTTACAGTGTTGCCTTCAAATGAGGCTCCCATCCATTTCCCTCACGTGGGAGGGAGGGAAGAAAGGGGCTGTTTCACTGGCAGCCCTAGCGATGTAACTGACAGTGACGCACCAGGATGTTAAAAATGGCAACTAATTGCATAACTTTGCCCAAGCCACAGTCTCCAGGACTTAATTTACTCATATTTTAAATGAGGGTGATGTAGTTTACCTACAAGGTCTGTCTTAGCTTGTTTGAGCTACTAAAATAAAATACCACAGATTGGGTGACTTAAACAACAAACATTTATTGCTTACAGTTCTGGAGACTGGGAAGTCCAGGGGCAAGGTGCTAGCAGATTCAGCATCTGGTTAGGGCTCTCATCTTGATTTGCAGATAACTGTCTTTTCCTTATGTTCTTACATGGCCATTCCATGTATGCACAACAGAGGGGAGAGGGAGAGGGAGAGAGAGAGGGAGAGGGAGAGGGAGAGGGAGAGGGAGAGAGAGAGAACTCGTGTTTCTCCCACTTTTTATACGGACATTAATTCCATCACGAGGTCCCCATTCTTATGACTTAATATAACCCTCATTACCTCCCAATGATCCCACCTCCAAATACAATTGCATCACAGATTAGGGCTTCAACATGAATTTTAGGGAGATACCTACTTTCAGTTGATAGCAAGGTCTCTTTTAGTTGATCATCATTGTATGACTAGGAGAGACTGCCTTACATTGGACATTTAACATGAGTAGGACTATAGTACTCAACGTTTGCTTATAGACAAATTTGAGCTTTAATTTCACCTCTAATTCTTATATCTTCATGATGCTGGACAAGTTAAATCTCTGTAGGTCTCAATTTCCTCAACCGTGAAATTGTTCAATCACAGTATCTATTTGTAAAGTTGCCATCAAGATATGAAATCATGCATATAAAGCACATAGCACAGTGCTTGACTATCAAAATATATCCTTGATAAAAATTTAGCTTTTAAATTATGAAAATAACCAAGCTTATTTGGACAAAAACTGAGACTGGTAACATAAGAAATAAAAGTTTGACCAGTGCTTTGGTCGTTAATATCAAAATATTTATTTGATCAAAAATGTTGGAAGTTTCTGTTAATTATAATACACCATTTGTGTGTTTTAAAATAAACATAGACATATGGTGTGTGTGTGTGTATGTGTGTGTGTGTGTGTGTGTGTGTGTATGTGTGTGTGTATTCAAGTGCATGCACAGAGTGTGTACCTGATAGTCTGCCCCATCATTTCTTTGGGTAATTAGCTCATTTTCTACTACTATATAAGAATTTCAACTAATACACCACTTCGAAATCTGGGTTATCTTTTACCTATATAAACAGTTGCTTTTATTTCAATGAAACCAGAAACTATTTAGTCCTGCTTTGTTTTAAAAGATAATTCCCTAACAAAAACGTTCTTTTGCACATTAATAACTGGGTGCTCCAATTAAATGTTACTGGCAAGAAAATGATAAAAACCAACCACACACACAGAGCTCAACTCTTAAAACCCTAAATTCTCACAAATCACACACCTTGTTGATATCCATGCCATTAACAATGTAGCAAGTATCCTAAAATATTTAATACTTACATTTTATAGAAATTATTGATTTTCCCTTCAGGTTTAGTGACTCAGATGGAAAAGTAAATTTAAGCCTGTTCTCATATGACCTAAAATGTCAAGGTGATAAATCCTTTTTAAGGCTTAACTTGTATTACTCGGAGAGTGACAGCCACTGGAGGAAGTGAGCTCCCCAGTATAAAACTAGAGGAGACCGATCAGTAAGAAAGGATGACAATATGGATTTTAGTAGCTGGGTTTTCCAACATAAGAGCTAGAGTTGAATGAATGCTTACTCCTGGACTTAAATGATCACAGTCATCATGTCTTCTCATAACCACTAGTACAGAGGGCATGTGCTCCAACTCCAGAATATATAAAGAAGAAAGAAAATTTTCATTACAGTGGACAACCCTGAGGGTGGGATAGGGTTACTCATATTTCAGTAAAATTTAAGCTTCTAGAAGGCAAGAAGTAATTCTGACTGCTCATGGAGAATAAAACACCATCTAAGCATTATTCTTAATTGAAATGCAATTAAGAAGCAGCACATGGAGCTAGAAATTTAAGAGGGCTGTGTCTTCATGAAAACGTCAAGTAGTTCTCTCTCTTTAAATTTGGTTCAAAATGTTCTATGAAGATCTGTGGGATTTATTTCTGCACACTGGGTAGATTTATGTATTCAGAAAAGGGCTACCAGGAGTGTATGCCAAGAAAGTGACTTTAAGCTCTAGCAAAAGATCTGATTTCTGGCCTTTCAGAGGAAATCAATAAAAAAAGGATAAGATTTTGTAAAATGAGTGGTTTCCCTGGTAAAGCTGTCCCCCTATTTGGCACTTATCTACAATGAACCTGCCGAAAGCTATAATGGTTTTGTGATTAGTGTGAATGGATGTTCCTCACCACATA
Organism: Cnephaeus nilssonii; assembly: GCF_951640355.1. NCBI lineage: Eukaryota > Metazoa > Chordata > Mammalia > Chiroptera > Vespertilionidae > Cnephaeus > Cnephaeus nilssonii. Next base: position 99,004,234 of record NC_137073.1, read on the forward strand.
GATTCACTATTGATTTTTTAATTAATAATCATATCTTGTATTTATGTAGTTACCATCTCTGAGGAAATCTGAGTGCTAGTTGATGAATTCCAATTTATCTTCATACTATTCTGCTGAATTTATAGATTATGTATTACAATTGCATTTTAAGGAGGAAAAATAGAACCATAAAAGTTAAATCACTGGCCACAGAGCTTTCAGAAAGCTAACAATAGAATCATCCATTAAAACCTGGTAGTCATGGCTTCTAATACTGGCTGTTTCCCAAAATCATCCAATCAGTTGGGTCAACTCTGATTATTCCTTAGGAAAAAGAAGTTGATCGTAACAATGATTTGAAATTGCTGTGGTTAACGGACATTTAATTTTCTACAGATTATTTTGGTGTACAGTCACTGGGTTGAAAACATTTTTATTTATTGGACCATATGCATTTTTAGTGGTCTATGACAAATATCTTTGGAATGCTGTTATTTTACATGTGTCCGAAATTGATCTGGTAAGGGAGCAATGTAAAACTTAAATTCTACTGTTTAGTAGGTGTGGTTTTTCCAAGGGCTGGGTATCTCTATAACCTATCTGGCATTGCTTTAGCTGAAAAAAATAAAATAAAACAAACAACATGAAATAATCTCCCATCAAAAATGTTTAAAACCCTTACTCATTGTACTCATTCTTTCAATCATCCCTTCTTCCAGCCTTAACAATGTGGGACTCTGATTTCCCCCTTCTTTGTATTTCTATTCATGTCCATTTTTCTTCTGACAAGTTTATGACTGTCCCTCGGTATTCTCCTTACTGCCACCACTCTTCTTCTCACATTTATATGGGTAACCTCCTTATTGTCTCTCCTACTTCACCTAGTCCATCTTAGATCAATTTTCCTCATTCTCTGTGATTTTTGAAATTATGAATTATTCAGCCACACAAAAAGTACACAGACTAACTTGTTGACCATCCATATCCCCAGCACCCAGCTTAACCTTTTGCACTCGGATGTCGAGTGCAAATTACTCTTTGAATGTATCAATAATTTGAAATATAAAAAAATCCAAATAAATGAGTTTGTATGAAAAGAAACTCCAGTTTTTTATTCTACTGCCGCGCTTTGTAAAATCCGGGGTATTTAAAAAATTAAATCCCGAGTAGAATAAAGGAATCGAGAAAAAAGCAAGCGAGTGCAAAGGGTTAAAAAACACATTTGAGATGCAGTTGGAAGCCTTATTTGAAGTCTCCCCCCAATCTCACTTCATTCCCCTCCCCACTACTATGAATTTAATGGTTATTAGTCTCATGCATGTTTTTATACTTTTATTTACCATATTTATCTGTATCCATAAAGTATAAATTATTTATTTAATCATTTATTTCTAAAACTCTTTTTTTTAAACTGTAGCTTTGAGATTTGCACTGTTGTTTTAAGGTGTATCCGTGTTAGTACCATGGCCATATTTCTTACTATTTCATTGTGGAAGTCGCTTGGATCCACACACCAAAGGCTGTCTGTTCTCCTAAGGATAGACTTTGAGATTGTGGTGATTTGCTTTTCTGAAAAACAAACAAATAGATAAATAAACATTTTGAATATGCTTCCTTGTTCACATTTATGAGAGTTTCTTGAGGCCATATACCCAAGATTCTAAATGTTGAGGAGGTAGATCTACTCATTTTCAAACTTATTGTTAAGAAATGGTTGTCACCTGAAGCATTCTACTTTCAGGCGATATTCCATTAAAAAAAGAAAAAGAGTTCATTGGCTTCTCCATCAACTTTCCCTGGAATTTCCACTTCCTGAAAGAGAAGAGCTCCTCCTCACTTTTCTATCTGAAGCCCCCAACCCCTGGGACTCCTTTTTACTCCAAATTCAAAAGCTCTGGCACCCCATGATGAAATATAAATGGTGAAGAATGCAGGGTGTGATGGGACCTTGGGTGGACAAAGGGCATGAAGCCATGTCTCAGGGCACCATATCTGATTCACTGACTGCTAGTTTGTGGTCTCTGTGGTTCTAGTATTGACGAGTTTATTCTCCCAAGGCTCTGTCTCAGAAATCATCCACCTCACTGTGCGGCAGCGAAGAACAAGGACCCTGGAGCCAGCCTGCCTGGGTTTGAATTCCTGTCCCAACGCTGCTAGTCATCTGCTCTTGAGCAAATTCCCTCACCTGCCTGGGGCTTGGTGTTCTTGCTTATGAAATGGGGGACATGGTTGTAATTATTTCATAAGGCTGTGTTGAGAACCAAATGAGAGAATATACATAAAGCTTTCAAGTAGGTGCTTACTAAATTTTTGTTGAACTGTCTGGAGAATAAAAATAACAAAAAGCTATATCATACCTCCTTGTGTGTCAGGCATTGTTTTAGGAACTGGGGAGATGGCATTGACCTTAATATATGCCTCTTTCCAAAAATAAAGTTGCCTGCTGGGATCAAGGCCAGATACATTATTTGGCTCAAGAAATATATGTTAAGTACATGTTGAGTGAATAAATGAACCCAATGTTTCTCCTAAGGCAATGAAATAAATGCCCAGAGTATGTTCTGAGCCATAATGAAGCAAGTCAATTATATCCATGATAACTACATTCTCTGAATGGTATTGGACTCTTAATCTTTGAATATTGATTGTTCCCATGTAATATGGTTAGTGGTTTGCCATTTGCCAAAATACTTGAGTGGTCAGAATACCATATTTTTAAAGAAGATGAGTAACAAAGAGTTGACTATTTCTTTCATTCCTAATTGCATACAAAATAACATTCTCAACTTTTGGTTATGACCAACCTTTTGAAATTGATCCTTTTCCTTGAATTTTAGGTCTCATTGTCCACGAAGGAGCTGCAGTTTACAGAGTGTTTAAGCGCTGGCGAGCTGTTAACTTACACTGGGATGTATTAAATTATGACAAAGCCACAGACATCGAAGAAAGTAGCCGGGGAGAGTCTTCTACAAGCAGGACTTTATGGTTGCCATTGACGGCTCTGCGGAACAGGAACTTGGTCCACCCCACGCAGCTAACCTCCCCGAGGTTTCAATGTGGCTACGTGTTATTACACCTGTTCAATCGAATGAGACCCCACGAAGACCTATCAGAAGATAACAGCTCAGGAGAAGTTGTGATGAGAGTGACTTCAGTGTGACAAGAGTATAGGACGGTGCAGTGTGGACCACCCTGCACATTTTGGAATGTAATTGCAATGAATGGCAAAACCATAACACTTCTAAAAACACACATCTATGAACTTTTTAAAATTTATGCTTTTTATATGAACATTTGAATTGCAAATACATTTTTCTGAAAAAAAAAAAGAGTCCTCTTGTTTGCTTTCTGATTTATCACACATTTTATAAGTTGATACTTGAAATCATGATCTGTATAATTTAACTCTACTTGGTTAAAAGAATGATGAAAGTTATCCTCAAGGCCCAAACTATTTTTTTCCTGCTTGTTTTAAATATATTTTTATCAAACTTTGTGCTCCATGTGTAATTTTTCAGACATGCTACAGATGGGGAAGAGTTTAGAATTCTGTGGACTGGTTCCAAAGTGCCTATCAACTGAGGGGCCACGAGGCTCTACACTGAACCTCTCCGTGCATCATGCTGGTTGGCAAACTTGACCATGATTTTTTTGGGGGGTGGGGGTTGAGGGTGGGCGGGGGAGGACAATACCTGTCAACAGGAAAGTAGATTCTAGGAATTATGGCTTGTTTTCTAACTTCTGAAACAGTACAGAGAGCTTGTAAAAAGATAAAGATAAGCTGAGTAGAATAGTTTTACTCCAGAACATGTTACATAGAGCATCCTGCATACTTATAACTCTAAAAGCTCACCAAAACATTGCACAGTGTGTGTGTGATAATAATACTGCCTCACGTTTGCATAAACCTCTCATAGACGTATCAAAATGTTAGTGTCTTGATTTCTATGAGCACTGTCTTAATTAGATTTTCTTTTTGCAAAAGCTTATATACCCACTTAATCATTTAAACACCAATCCCATTACTTGGTTTAATGAAGTCCTGGGGAAATACATTCACCAGCAGCGAGAAGTGTTTCTCTTTCACTAGATAAGTATTTTTTAAATGAAAAGAGGAAAAATGAGGCTATTGACTCCCCAGGATCAGGTTTCTAACTAGTGGAACCTGGAGATTTTCCACCGTTTTATCCTTCTAATGGAAGTAAATGGCACATTTTAATCGCAAAGACAGAATAGATGAGGCAGGCGGTCATGCTTTCCTTAGAAACATGAGTTGAGCATGTAGGTCATTTGAAGTAATTGATCAGATTTTAAAGCATATGAAACAAAATGCTTTGCACCCTACTTTCTAATAATACTCTTTGTATGATTAAAAACAGAATAGGAATGTTTACAGGTAACATGATTTTTACACAGCAAATTCCACAAACACTTGAAATATTTTCCCAGTTAAAAATTTGTCACAATGATTTAAAGATTACTTTAGTCCTAATTTTTCAGTTCAGAAAAAATATTTCTATCATGTATGTGAAATAAAACATTACAGCAGGTGTTGTAATTTATAGCAAAGCTCAAAGTTCCAGGCCCCAGTGGAACCTAGAGATTAATTCACTGCATTCATGAGGATGCCATTTTACATGCAGTGGATTTATCTGGTAAATTAATCAAAGACTTCAAAGTTATTTTAAGAGATTTCCCTCCTAGGAAATATAGGACATATTTGTGGGGCCATTCTTTGGCCTAGCACGCATCTATTCCATGCTTCCCTCACCTCCCATCTCTTCCAGGACCTGGGATAATTATCCTCAGGAAAATTAATGATAATAATAAACAAAAAAACTGTCCACAACAAGATAAAGATGCAAACACAGCCTCTCGGTGTGCTTCCTGTAAGGCTATTTGGGCATATTTTTAGTTAATGGGAAAAATAGGAGAAAAAATTTTTTTAAATTATAGTAAAGAAAATTCAGATGATAATTTTTGTATGTTTTAGTTTCCCATGGACATAGAGGGGGAAATTAATTAATAGTTAATAATTAATAAGTTACTTCCCCACAGTTTACTTTCACCTCCCTCAAATTCATGAAACTCTCAAAAATCTGTAAAGATGAAAGTACAAAGATGAAAACATCAATCTATATAATTCTTGGTCAACATCTAGGCCCAGAGCCCTTCTTCTGAGTTCAGGCAAAGATGGATTTTCTGAAGCTGAGGGACGTTTTAAATGTCAGAAGAAGGCTAAGGGAGGGAGTTGACATTCATTTCTCACAGGTTTAATCTTTATGCTGGCCTTGGATGTGATAGTCTTATAGGAAACAGAATTCTAAGTGAAATTATGAATTTCCTTCTTAAGGGATTTATGCCTCAACAATATTTGTTTCATTAGAAATCTTCCCACAGCCATGTTTCTGAAGAATTTGAATTAGCCCTCTTCTAAATAAAAGTAAATTATATTTATTGACAGGATTGCAGGAAGAACATGTTCTTTTACTTTTTGTTTCACTTTTACTTAAAATTCCCTAGGTTATCACTTATATTGATCTTTTTCTGAGGCTAGTAGAACTAAGTTTAAACAAAATGACAGGCAAATGTTTTTTTAAATAAGATTTTTTGATTCAAGTTCTTTAGTTTTGAACTAAAATAGTATTAAAACACCTAGCCAGCCCTGGCCAGATAGCTCAGTTGGTTAGAGTATCATCCCAATAAGCCAAGGTTGCATGTTAGATCCCCTGTCAGAACACATACAAGACAACCAATGAATGCATACGTAAGTGAAACAACAAGTAGATGTTTCTCTCTCTCTCTTCTCTCTCTCTCTCTCTCTCTCTCTCTCTCTCTCTCTCTCTCTCTCTTTCTCTCACCCTTCCTCTCTCTAAAATAAAAAACCTGAAAATAAATAAAGCAGCTCTGATTAAATAACACATCTACCTCCATGGGTAGTGATTTTCTGGACATAGCAGAGAATGGCTTTGAAACATAACATGAAAATAGTAAGTGGACACACAAGCTTACAAGATCTGTGACTATCAAGTCTGGTGAATAATAACGTTACTACCATTACTTGTGTTGGAAATGGAAGATTCTGTGGTTCTGCAGAGGCTTCTCTGAAGATATAATCACAGTGAGTTGTTCTCTTCAAATAAATATCCTAAATGTGCAATTGTAACATTCTACAGAGCAGCAAAGTAGCCCTTAGCTCTAATAATTTCCACTTGACTTGGTTGTCATTACCAGAAGAATATGTGTATTGGGTAGGGAGATGGGCAGTCTCAGCTGGGCACGGGCGTGGGGGAGAGATGACAGCAATTTGTCAGTGTCAGTGGAAAATGTTATTCTCAGGACAAAAGGTTGGGACAATCAGTGCTTGGGTTTCATTCTCCAATGTCTGATGCTTGCTTTGTGTCAACATTCATTGAGCCAAATCGAATTGTCATCCACCGTGTTTACCCTTTGGAAGCACTTAGAATCAGTTTTTTAGCTGTGCTCAGAGGTGTGTGCAAGCCTGGCTCCTATCCCAGCTTTGTGACCTAACTCAGGGCTGGTTATCTTAAACTCCAGCAGCATCCAAGATTGAAAATGTAAGGCTTGCCTTTGGGAATAAGGCTACTTTATTCAGTAAATAATTATTGATTCTCAATTATGTGCCAGACACTGAAGGATGGTTGAGGAGAGGGTTTAGAGAGAAACACCAAGTGGGACATGGGGGTGGTACTGTCTTTAAAAATGAAAAGGGGTCCTACAGGGTACTGCTTTAGTCCCCTCTAGCTCCAAACTCCCCATGGAACAAGGAGAATGTGGACCAAGGGTACCTGGCCATCCAGAGTCTATCCAGAGTCCACCTCTCCTTTAGACCATGCTATAGGCACTACACAAATGGCTCAAGTCCACTTTCTGAGCCCACATGAACTTCTTCTCTCGGTTCATTCTTCTGGGGCTGGCCATTGCCCAGCATGGCCATCCCTAGGACCTGGGGCTGGCAAAGGGGCAGCTGAGGGGGCAGCAGGATGTGTGAATAAAGCTTGGATGTATGGGTTGTAGGTTACACATATGCAATCAAAGACCCTATAGTGAGGAGAGGATCCAGGGGTAGAACGAGAAGGGGCAAAGTCATGGAGTCCAAGAACACAGACCTGACAATTTAAATTTCACGAAGGTGTTTGTAAAGTTAAGAGGATAAAGCTTATTTTATTTAATAGTTTTTAACTTCATTTTTAACTTTAAGTATTGGACTTTTGGTATTAAATTTTACTCCTGCCTTGGACCCTGTAAATATGAAGAGCTTGTCTATAAGCATGGAGTTAAGAAATCAAACAAAATTGTTATATATCATCCACTACTATGTATGGTTTTGAAGCGTTTCTACATTTTTTTTTTTCAGGGATATCCTATATAATAAAAGCCCAGCGACCGAACGGCAGAACAACCAGAAGGACTGGTCGGCCAGTTGCTATGACAGGCACTGACCACCAGGGGACAGATGCTCAATGCAGGAGCTGCCCCTCTGGTGGTCAGTGCATTCCCATAGTGGGAGCGCCACCTGGCTGACCAGGATGTGCGCTCCCATAGCGGGCTGATCCCCACAGGCCATGCCCCCCACATCAGTGCATGAATCCCGTGCACCAGGCTTCTAGTAGTAATATAATTCTAAAGTCACAGTCTTCTGAGTTCAAAGCTAGGCTTTATCTTTTATTTCTTGTGTAATCTTAGAGAAGTTTCAGGGAAAGTTTACTTAACAGACTGACTGGTTGATATATGTTCACTGTTCCCTCTGTGAAACATACCAATTGCATCCAAAGCACTCATTCCAATTATCTACTGCTATATAAAAAACCACCCGAACTTAGTGGCTTAAAATAAATATCTTCTCTTTTGCTCACTACTCTGTAATCAGAAAGTGCTCAGCAGGGATGGCTCATCTCTACCGTACATGGTATAACATAGAATGATTTGACTGGAACTGGAGGATCTGCTTTCAAGATAGTTCATTCACATGGTTGGCAAGTTGGTGCTGGTGTCAGCTGGGAGCTCAGTCAGGACTATGGGCTATAGGCTAAGGGGATTAGCTTGGAATTAGCTTGGATTTTAGGTAGTATCCTTTTTGCCATACTCTGTTAATGTGGTCACCAAGTCCCCTCCAGCTTTGGGAGAAAATCATCTAGCGTAGATTCTAAATGAAAATGTGAGGTGGTAACATGTAATTTTGACCACATAGGAATATAGAATCCTCTCTAATAGACCCACACATGTTTGCTTTTACTAGGTAATTTGTCTAAGTTACTTCTCAAACCTGTACAGTTGCCATCACATAACTTAATTAAATATAACTAATGATGAAATCTGAGCGTGAAAAAGGTGCTTTTTTTTTTTACCCTGTGAAAAATAGGTTGAATGTTTTGGAATGACTTGGTAAGAGCCATGCCAATTGGATGTTGGAAGAATAACTATAAAAGATGACAAAAAATAAAAATAAAAAAGAAGTCTAGAAGGATTCTGCATTGGATTGCTTCACACATGTCTCTAGGTTCATTTTTGCATCAAAGAAACTGAAACTAGGAAATGTTGAGCATATGTTATGTATGTGGTTTCTGCCAGAAAAACAGTGCTAAATTCCAATTAGCAATTTCTACTGAAAGAAAAAACCTTGCCAAATTGATATATATTAGTATGTTTTAAAGAAAGTAAAATGTCTAAGATATGCATGAATCAGTTTTTAACAATTCCTTGTTTTAATTTGCATTTCTTTTTATAAAATCTATTCATTTTAGGAAGAGGAGAATGGAGGGAGGAAGAGAGAGAGAAGGGGAGAGACATAGAGAGAGAGAAACACTGATTGGTTGTTCCACTTATTGATGCATTCAGTGGTTGGGTCTTGTATGTGCCCTGAGCAGGAATGGGACCCACAACCTTGGCATAGAGGGACAATGCTCTGAGCTACCTGGGAAAGGCCTCAGTTTGCATTTTCAATGAACTGACTAATTATTAATAATTACTGCATTCAATAGGAAGGCTTCCATTGCTCTTGACCCTCTTTTGTCTCAGTTTATTTATCTGTAAAATGGATATTACAATTATAATATTTATTTCAAAGTGTTTTTGAAATAATCAAAACATGAAATCTTCAAACATTTAGTATATAGTAAGCATTTGATCATTATAGTTATTATTATAATTACCTTGGCTTATAAGGAGGAGTGACATCCTTGAGATATTTTCAGATGATAGGGATCTAGCAAGGAACACTTGGTGAAGTGAGGAGGGACAGGAAACCATTTTAAGTTTCCTACAGTAGGTGTCCCAGGAACTAAAGCATTAGCCCAGATCCTCAGAAGCTCAAGCGCCCTATCGTCCTCTCTGTCAATAGCATCTGTTGGGACCTTCTCTAGTGAGTTTGCCATTCTTAGCACTCAGCTTTTTCCCTTGCTGTTTATCTCTCTAGTCTTGAGTTTTCTCTGTGGCTGCCCTGTTCTGTTTCTTTCTTCTGCTTCTTATATCACTCATCCAACTAATCCAGAGAGAAGCTCTTACTCAGTCGGCGGGCCTTAATCCAAAAAGGAGCACACTTATTTGGCACTTGGCCATCTTGTAAGCCACTGGGCTATTACATTTGTTGTGTGGCTGGTAGCTGAGGAGTCAATCTGTGGTGTAATCTGTTGCGGCCAAGATATCATTGTCTGATGGTACAGAGCAAGACAACACGTGCACTTCCACTGTGGCCATAGGTGTAGCAAGGGTGCAGAGTCTCTGGAACATCAATTCATGGCTGATGTTCGCCCAAAGCAAGTTACAGCCCAGCTGGAAGTTTACAGCTGGCATCCATTCGTCTGAGCAGGGTTGGGGCTGTACCAATACTCTCAACTCTCACCATTGCATGGTGATTATTTGAAGCAATTTAGAAGCAGAACATGGGTGGGAATTAAACCCTGGTTTTAGTATTGGCCTCTTCAGTAGAATCTCTCTTCCTGCCCCTCTCTTCTCTCAAACACACACACACACACACACACACACACACACACACACACACGCACACACACACTTCTTATTAATTACTCCTAAAACTAATTGGAAATAAAATTCATTCTTTATTATTGCAAAATATCCCCAAAGTATGCACCTGAGTAGATTCTGCAAATTCATTGGGTGAATTTGCCTACCTTGCCAGGATTAAGAACAAAATGAGAATTGAAGCCTTTTGCCCACAGTGGCACCTGAATGCATCTAGATTTGCCATCCTAGTTGCTTAATATTTCAGCATCCTTCAGTCTTTGGTGAATGTGTACATTCTATTTTTAGGACTCATTTAGAGAAAACAATTCCAAAAATGATACAAACAAAGTCCATCTGGAATCAATGTTCAAAAAGTTCAGCAAAACTCTCCTTCTTTTTGGAAGACTCCAATGTCCTCAATAGAGTTAAGATTAAAATAAGTCTCTCATCTCACCCCTGGTCAGAAAATGGGGCAAAGACAGGTTTCACCATTTTGGAGTAAGAATTCCCACAAATGTTCCCTTTATATTATCAACCAGCACTATGTCTAACTGGTTTCTTCTGGTCTTATACCTCCCTACACTGGCTCCTACTAGTAGCTCGCATGAACCTAGAAGCTCACTTCTTATTTAAATAGGGTGAAGGAATAGTGAGCTCACCCAAAGAAAGAGAAGTTAGCACCAGGAGGCACCAATAAAATGATCGGTAATCGGGTGGGCTATCTGGGCGTCACAGCAACCTCAGCAGACAGTATCCAGAGCATTGCTCAGTGGTGTGCATTTTATGACCTGGGGGTGTGTGGGGGGTGGGGGGGAGACAAACTGTCTTTCCATACTGGCCAGGAACAGAAGAGCCATTCTTTATTAGGGAGCCAAACATACTCATTCTTCCTGGTTGGAACCCTTTAGGCCCCTTCAGATTGGGTTTCCTGGAGTATAGTTTTATCAGAAATACCTTGGCTCTTACTACACGCAAATGTCAGGGCATACATAATGGACCAGACACTATATGAAGTGATTTTCCAAAACACCAGGAAAGATCGGTTTCCTTCCATCAAGTAGCTTTCACTACCCATAATCCCCAGCTTCACATCGCCCCGTCTCTTTTTATTCTGCCTAATTAACAGTAAGTGAATCCAGTTGTGTTCTGTTGTCAGCCAACCTACAATTGGATTTTATGTGCACTTTAGACTCAGCAACCTGCTGTTATCCAGCTCCGGGCATCGCCTCCTCTGTGGTCAAGGGAAGTGTCTGCTTTTGATTTACTTCTACCAGAAATCAAAAGCTTGATTCTGGGTGCATATCTACCACGCTGCTACCATGCTCGCTTTATGTATTTCTCATTTTTGAGAAGTTTTAAGATTTAATAGGCAACGATGGGTCCGTGCTGCTGTGCTGAATGCACGGGGAGGGCATGAGGATTCATTTTGTAAAGAAAAGCTATCCAAGGTCAGTGGTGGTGCAAAGGCCAGTGAGGTGTCAGATAACAGGACAAGCATGTTGTTGACTAAGACTGGGCTTTACAAGCATGGATTCGACAGTCCTCACCAACCTGAATGCTAACCTATTTGGGGACATTCTCTGTATCCCCTTCTCTGTCAATGTGCTTCCTCACCTTCATCTTAGTGCTGGGTGCTCTGCAAAATGAAGAGGAAGAAATGAGCTCAGTATATCTAATCCATTTGAGGACAAAAAGGCCCTCTCAGCATCAGTGGTTTGCCATCCAAGTCTCACAGATCATTTTCAAATAATATGATATAGGCCCTGGGGCCTTTTGGGAACTCTGGTTTATTCCATCCTGGGCTCAAGTGGAGACTTCTGGGAGTTCTTAGCTGCTTCTTAAAATGAGAAGGAGCTGCTTAAAAGTCATAAACAGCATGGAGTAGACCCAAGAGTTGGGACAATAAGCTCTACCAGCCTCTCAAAGTGCCAGCCCTCTAGGCTCTTATTGCCCAACAAAGCCCAATTTCAGACTTGAAATTTCCCAGTGTCCCTTTTTATCTATCTATATATATAAAAGCCTAAGTGACCAGACAACCGAATGACTGGTCGGTAGCTATGACATGCACTGACCACTAGGGGGCAGACACTCAATGCAGGAGCTGCCTCCTGGTGGTCAGTGTGCTCCCACAGTGGGAGCAGTGCTCAGCTGACAGGTGGGTGCCAGATGCTGGGCTCACGGCTGGTGGCTGGCAAGCGCAGCTACAGTGTTGTGAGCCTCTCCCACTGACACTCCCCCTGTGTGCCTGAGCAATGGCAGCAGCAGGCACAGTGGGGCCAGGATGAGTGGGAGCGGCATAGTGCCCAGCCTGAACTTGGGCTTGGGCTCCTCCCTAGCCACCTGCTGCTTCCCGTACTACTTTGTGCTGTGTGGGATCGACGCGAACAGCAGACTGGAGCCAGACCAGCTGGTAGGTAAGGCTGGGCTGTGGCGGCACGGAGGTCCACTTATCCCTGCAGGCCAGGCGAGGGACCCCAGCAGTGCACAAATCCATGCACCAGGCCTCTAGTTCATTATAATTAGCAATAAGTGACTCCCATCTAGGGTCATGCCCTTGGTAGGAGCTGGAGAGAAAGTTTCCCTGTGGGTTGCGCAGGATTTGACCTGAAGGAGAAAACTTCTGTTACACAGCCAGGTGGACCACACCCCAAGTCCATATGGTTCATCCTTCTGATGGCTAGTGTGGTCCTCATGAAATTGAGGAAGGTACCTCTTACTCTGTCTTAGTTATACATGAAAGCCATGACCTAGAGCACCCTCAGACTGGGACTGACCAAAAATGCTGCCATTTTCACCTCTCACTGATCAAATAAGATAGTGATTATGGGAGAGTTCTTAAAATTTTATTTTATATAAAAATGTTATAGCTCTAGCTGTTTGGCTCAGTAGTTAGAGCATCAGCCTGCAGACTAAAGGCTCATAGGTTTAATTCCAGTCAAGAGTATGTACCTCAGTTGTAGGCTTGATCCCCAGCCCTGGTCATAATGCATGTGGGAGGCAGCCAATCGATGTATCACTCTCATATCAATGTTTCTCTCTCTGTGTTTCTCCTCCTCCCTTCCACTCTCTCTAAAACTCAACGGAAAAAATATCCTTGGGTGAGAATTAACTATATACATATATATGATATTACACACCTCTTTCATTAAGCCAGAAGCTGAGTCACTCAGACTGGCAATGAACAAATAAAGGAGAAAAAGGTCATGAAAGACTTAGATGTGGTACTGAGCTGAGTCATTCTCCTTGGGTCCTCATTACTTTGTGTCAAGTCAACAGCAGGTGACACAGAGGAAGGCAAATCAGGTGAGCGGTAGAAGGAGGAAGGTAGAACTTTTGTTTGGGAAGTGGTTCAAGTGCTAGAAGGTGAGTGAAAAGAGAGAAACAGATTGGCAGCTGAGGACACCCCATCAATGAGCTATTATCTACCCATTCATTTATCCAATCAGTCAGTCACTCTACACATAAGTATTGTGCACCTACCATATACAAGGCAAGGGGCTAAATGCCATGGGGGTTCAGGTTGCATGACATAGTTCTTCCCCGTAGTCATATGAGTAACAAAGCCTAGTGAACTGTAAGTTGGAACAAATGTCATAAATGAAGTATGATAATCCCTCCCCATTCATGTCTATTTTCAGAGTACATTTTAGGCAAGCTCAGCACGCCACCTCAAGAAAGTATGTAGGACTAACCCTTCCTACTTATGGTAGACTTAGGCATTCCCCTTTAGGGGCTGGGCATGTGATGGGGAGGTAAACCAGATGACAATGCAAAAGTAGAGGTTTGGTTATTTTGAAAGAAGAACTTCAAACAATTGTTATGCTGAGGGATATGACATTGTCACCAAATATAGGACAGTCTTTAGGTGGCCTAGTGGGAAGGAGTCAAGGGACAGTCCATTCCAGTCTTTCTGCTAGGGCCCTGAACTACCTCAGTCCACATAAGCCCTCAGTGTCTCTCTACCCTCGTTTGTAGGATGCAGATCACAACATATACCCTTTTGAAGTGTTGTGACAATTAATATGGTAATAAATGTCAACCTCCAGTCACAGTACAGGGTAGATGGGTACTCAGTAGAATTCATGGCTCTTCATGCCAGTGTTTCCCCAATAGAAAATATTGCCTCAGTTATTCTGGAGTAGGTACTGTCTTGGTTAACGTGATTGGAAGGAAGTGAATTTTAATAATACTTTTCTTCTGACTACACAACTTCTTTGAAAATGCCATATCAATATAAAATTCCCTCTCCCCCAGTTTTTTGGGTATTTTTTTAAACATATATTTTTATTGATTTTTTTTTAGAGAGAAAGGGAGAGGGAGAGAGAGAGAGAAACATCAATGATGAGAGAGAATCATTGATCGGCTGCCCTCCCCCCCACACACACACACACGCCCCACACTGGGGATCAAACCCACAACCTAGGCATGTGTCCTGACTGGGAATCAAACCATGACTTCCTGGTTCACAGGTCGACACTCAACCACTGAGCCACGCCAGCCGGGCTGGGTATTCTTAACATACAGAAAGGACTCCGTCCTATGAAATCAAATGTTATTCTTTATCTGGCAGGATCAGGTTGGGTTAATGAGCAGGGGGCCTGCCCCTGATGCCTTTGCATTTGTGCCGACAGGGGTCCCATTCTTTGGGAATGGAATTTTCAAGGGTATTGTGTGGCCCTTCTCTGAGTCTGCAGTAGGCTGTAGTGGATGGGAATAATCTCACCTGCAATAGTTAGAGCAAGGACTAATGAATCTTCATATCTTTTCAAACTCATCTATTCTTATTTAAAAGCAATGAAAAGTGGCAGTTTGGAAAGATGTACTTGCTCATTGGTGCAATAAAAAATAGATGGCATTGCAGCACAAGGTTCTTAATGTCCTTCCCCAAGGGGAAGAAAGCAATGGCTATAAGGAATTAGAATTTAACTCCTTGCTCTTAGTCCTTCACAAAAGTTCACTATCGTTTTTACCTTTTTTCAAAACTTCCCCCCCCCCTATAACTTGCTCAATTCAAGTGCAGAATATTTTATGTTCACAAATACCCATTAATATTTTCTTACTTATATTTGGCATATTGGTAACAAAAGAAACTTTCAATTTTGAATTCCTTTTCTAAAAAACTCAAAGGGCTTTAGAGACTTAAATTCAATATGTAGAATTTAGACTTTGAGTATCACTCTTCCCGGTTTACAGATGAGTAAATAGTATTGAGAGGCAACCTTTATCTCAGGATTTCTAACTTAAAAAGAGCCTCAGGAGAAAACTCTAAGCAAAGGCAAAGTAAATGTCCTTGAGGCAAAAATGGATAAATGCATGTTAGGGAAAAGAGGCTTTTAGGATTATAGTTTCATAGGAGAAGGAAGATAGACCAGTGTTACCATCTGTAGGACAAAGTTAAGCTACTAAGATTTTTTTCAGTGGTCTAGTAGAAAGAGTTGGGATATATTGATTCTGACTGTGACTTTTTTGTTATGTAATTACTAGTGACCCAGCGTGCAAAATCACGCAAGACCAGGGACCCTGCCTATGCCGCGGGACTGCCCTGAGTTCCGCCCTGCGGGGCCGGTGCACCACGGGATGGCCCCTGAGTCCCGGAGTCCTGCCCCATGGGGCCGGCGCCATGGGACCCCCCCCCCCCGATGCACCTCCTGGTCAAGTCCCCGCCAGCACCCACGGGGACGCAATGTCAAGTCCCCACCCACCCGCACATGCCTTGTGGTGCACACAGCCCCGCCCACCTGCACATACCTGCTGCGCACGTAGCCTCCTGCTGATCGGTTACGGTGTGAGGGTGTGATGACTATTTGCATATTAGCCTTTTATTATATAGGATGTGATCTTAAGAATATTTTTCAATATTTTGGAGTTCAGTTTTCTCATCTGTAAGAGGAAAGGGTTACAACAGACATCACAACAAACATCAATATCAATCTTGTTTCCTGTTGAGCCCACAGTTGGCCTTGGCAGATTTTCAACATCATGCTCTAGGTAGCCATAACCCATTGATGAGAGTTAACAATTAAAATCTCTTTGCCACCCCTGGACTGAAAGATTTCAAAGGTAGCATCTAATATCCTAAGCTTCTCTTTCTTACACAGCTTGCTTGTATTTAATAACAATGATTTAAAACAAGGGGAACATTTGGAAAGCACCCATTATACCCTTTGTTAGATGGAAGCCCCAGGCAACAAAGCCCCAGACTAATGGAGTACTTAAAACATCACATGCATAGCCCACAGCAGTAGAGTGCTAATTGATGGACTGTTGGGGTCTCACCCCAGGATATAGAGAAATCATTTGATTTTTTTCTAAGCATAAGCTGCACTAGTGATTTAAAACTATGCCACAAGCAAAAGAAAGGGAACACTTAGCAATAAAAGATCCTAATATTGGCAGCAATATACTATTAGATCTCTGTGGAATTTTTGTTTTTGTTGAGATAACACTCAGGCATATTGCTTGGAGCCCTATTCCTCTTAGCCTCCGGGACCTAACTGGGGAATGATATATATTAGCAGGCTGTAGTGAGGATTACATGTTTTCATATATTACTCAATGTAATTAAATACCCAGAACATATTGTTTACTGATTGCACTGATTAGGTCCCCAGGAATTGATACAGATGTATTTTGTCCCAGCTTGTTTTATTGTTTTCTGAACTTTAAGCTTCTTTGGGCTGGGGAAATCAAGACACTCAAAAAAGAAACAAGGTGTTTTGAACCACATTATTGATTTATACTTGCAAATAGTGAATAGCCTCAGGGGGAATGAGTGCTTTTGTGTTTTGTGTTACTTGGGGTATGATTTGAAGCCTAGTCTCCTTCTAAAATGAGTCTATAAATTGATATTGATGCAGGACCCTCTGCTTTTCCTCTGTCTACAAGTAGCTGCAATTCTTCACAGAATTTCCTCCCTGACTTCTGAAGACAATGCAGTGATACTGCTCTGGGGCCACAAAGATGGAGCTACTTGAGGTAGTTTAAGGAGGTCAACCCAAGGGGAAGATGTCAGTTCCTCTGTATTGTTCCACGGATACATTTCTTTTTCCCTCCCCACCCTTCTCATCTCTGTGTAGCAAGCACTTCTATTAGTTTGCTTGGCTACCATAGTGAAGCACTACAGAATGGGAGGTTTGGATATCAGAAAGTTATTTTCTTAAAGTTCAAGATCAAGCAAGGTGCCAGCAGGTTGGTTGCCTCTGATGGTCACAGGGAAGGTTCTGTTCTAGGTAGATCTCTCTCCTTGGCTCCAATATCTCAATTTCTTCTCCAGTCACTGTCATCCAGTTAAAAGATCTGTCAGATCAGACAATGTTTCCTCTGCTTGAGCAGACATCGTTTATGTGGTAAGGTATATGACAAACCTAGATAGAGAACATTTATATAATCAACATGTAATTGTTATTGTGTTAGTTCCACTTTGAAGCCTCCATCAACTGTACTATTTATTCACGCACAATTCCACAACAAAATCTTTTTCTCTCTTCATCCCCACAGCCAGCAGAAAACTCCAAAGTCTATTTCAAAGACAGAACTTGGTTAGCTATAATTGAAGATTTACTTTTGTTCCAAATCTACATCCCAGGACAGGAATCCCATAATGTCATTCCCTGGATTTTCTTTGTTCTGATCTTCTGTCCCTCTTCATTTCCACCAAGGCACAGTGATGAATACCACATTATTTTTTATTCAGATTTTTTTGTACACTTGAAACCCATATAGTAATCTTATTAACCAACTAGAAGCTTGGTGCACAAAATTCATGCACTGGGGCGGCGGGGGGGGGGGGGGGGGCCCTTCAGCCTGGCCTGTGCCCTCTCACAGTCCGGGAGCCCTCAGAGGATGTCTGACTGACAGGGAGTGGGCCTAAGCTGTCAGTCGGACATTCTTAGCGCTGCCAGAGAGGCTCCTGCCACCGCTGCTGTGCTGGCCAGCCATGAGCCCGGCTTCTGGCTGAGCAGTGCTTGCCTTGTGGGAGCGCACTGACCACCAGGGGGCAGCTCCTGCATTGAGCATCTGCCCTCTGGTGGTTAGTGTATGTCATAGCAACCGGTTGTTCTGCTGTTTGGTCAATTTGCATATTAGCCTTTTATTATATAGGATGTCACCCAAAAAAATTAAAAGTTCTTATTCACTAGAAATGCAATTCTTTTGAAGACAAAGGCTTAGAAAGTATGTGGCTCACTCCTAGATTTAGAGCTTCATGTGAGGAATGAGGGCAAAAACCCAAAGTGGAGTCTTGAACCCCAGTCTCTGCTTTCCAGACCTTCTGTGTGGAGGGATCCAAAATGACTGGTGATCAAACAACCCAATATAAAGAACCAGATGGACTGAGGAGCTGTGGCATCTCACGGCCTGTTCTGTGGCTGGGAGACTTGGCGTAACCTTGACATTATCCAAACTTTGATGAATATAAGCCAGACTCTTAACTTGATTTCCGTGTGTGTTTTGAGCCTGAGACACATACTTGCATATTGTATACAGCTGTGGCTGCTTGCAAAAGCAAACCTCTGTGATAATGATTTTGTTTTGTTTTGGCAAGAAATATCATGCTTGTATTCCTCAATAAACCTCTTACCTTTTTCTCTCTATGAAACCAGCAGTTTTATCTGGCCTTTGGTATCTAATTTATGTCTCCAGTTTGGCTTTTATTTTAGGTGGATGGCTTCTTCAAATGTTATTTCCCCTGTTCATCATTTGTCTGATACCACTGCCAAGAAATAGCTCTATCTTGTGTTTATTATGCTCCAAAATCTATTTGTGTGTAAAATACCTGAGTCTCTTTGTCTTATGAACACAGGGAATTATGAGGTAACTCTCACCAAAATACTCCTTTATGACAATGGATATCCAGAGTTAAATGGGAATATTTCTCAGGAAAGTGGGTGGAAAGTGTGGCTTGTCTATACATTGATGTCACTTTAAGAAATCAGAGAAGCAATATTGGGTCATAATTTTCCTCCAAATGTAAAACTTGTAAGGGTTCAGTTGTGGCTGTCTTTCTTGTGTTTCAAAACTCCACAAGAAGCCAACAAACAAACATAACTATTATGTTGAAAACTGTAGGTTAGCAGGATAATGCTTTGTAACATCATTGTATATCCCCTTTGGATAAGGCAGCCTTTTCCCAATTAAGTGTAGGCCAGGATACTGAGGCTTACTATTCAGGAGAAGAGGGTGGCTATCACTTAAAATAATAAATGATGATAATAATTGTAGTTAATGCCTATGAAGTATGTTATTTGCCTAGTATTGGTCTATGCAGTTTGCATTGGAATCTCACCTGATCCTTTATACAAAACGCTCAAACGTGTACTTATAGGCTCATATGTGAACCATCGTAGGCTATTGAAATAGAGAAGAAGATGGGAACTTGGGGTCAATGCCTTTTTTTAGCAATAGCATAATATACTTCCCTGACATTTTCTCTATGTGTACAGAGAACTTCCAGGAATTGGAATATGGATTTCTCTAGGAATCTAGTTTGGAAGTGGGAATCTGGTCATTGTTTTTCATCAGACACTGATCATTTCCTGGGACATAGGTATGCTCAGCTGCTTCCTCTTCTGCCCCATCTTTGGGTCATCTCCAGGTATCTGAGTAGGTAGTAGAATTATTGAATTTAGGTGGAAGTTCTTTTTTTTTTTTTTTTTCAGGGGAGAGCTCAATGCAGTCCCCCACTGCCACACATTATGCAGTTGAGTTTCCCACATTTGGGGAAATCTCCGCAGTCAGCACATCCGGAGTGCAATGGATAAGCCCCGCCCTGTGATCATGGTATCTCCGCTGCCAGGTAAGTATGTAAGTTCGTATTTTTAAACACTCTTCTTACTGGCCAATTCTGTGCCTACATAAAATATGGGCACAAGTCACTCAAGATAGCTCTAGCAGTGTTAGGCAATTCTGTCATTTCTTATCCTTTAAAATGCCCATTTTCTTCATAAAGTGCCTTAATATCTTACAATTATTCTGGTCTAAAATTTGTTCATTTTGCATTCAGACTGAGAAAATACTGTACTATGAGAAAGACACATTTTTAAACAATGTATATTTATATCAAATCATCACGTTGTACACTTTTAAGTAATGTTATACTTTAAGTAACTTAACTAGCTTACAATTTTAAGAAAATAAATATAAAATAAAAATAATTCAAACAATTTAAATCCAACTCCATGAATTAAGGATTCCACTTAAATAGTGGTCAGTCTTACTAGAAAAATTTCTTGGTTACTCAAATATCTCAGGCATCAACCTTTCCCCCTGGACCCTGGGTAAATGTATGGAGGAAGGATGTATTTGGCCATGGGAAGAACAAAGAATCCTTTGTCATCATGTCCCCTGGCTTTATCCCAGGACTGTGTCCCTAATCTGTGGCTTGGCCTCTTCCAAATGGACAAATATGTGGCTGGCATGACTCAAAATTTTGTTTTTCTCTCCATTTTTGTTTGGTCTATGTTATAAGATATTCTCTTATTACAAATAGAAGATCTGAAAGGTACAAAAATAATTTATAGACTATGTATAGGTCAATATATATGAAAATTAATAATTAATATTATTAAATCATATTCTGTATGCCCTTCCACCCAAAAGAAAGGAAAGATGTGTTTACTAAAATTTGAAAAGAGACTCCTGAGAGCATCTAATATGCTGGGATATACTACAGAAATATATTTCTTCATCCAAGAAATGAATATTCTCTCTGGGAATTGCATGGTCCCCAAATATCTCATTAATCCAATAAAATGTTTCAACCTACCCTCACTTGCTGGTAAATTTCCCTCTAGTCTGGAGGTAGGAGGAAGCATACTATGAGTGAGGGTGGCCCATGTGCCCTGGAGTTGAGGGTGAGGGTGGAATGTACAAATGTGGGGTGAAGGGAGTACTGGGGACATCTTCAAGGAGCTCGGTCTTTCCTTGTAGTCCCTGCGTTGCAAATGAGCACTGGACCCTGCTCTGTAAAAAGATAACGTGTGTAAAGTGTATTATGTTACCTGGCACATGTTAGGCACTCACTAAGTGTTGGTTTCCCTCCTGCTTCCTTCAACTCCCCTTGACTTGTCTTCCCTGTAGTTTTCTCAGAACTTAGAGATGTACAGAGCTGTTCCTCAGCTTTCTTATTGACAGCTGTCATGAATAACTGATGTCTAATGCTCCAATATCCTCCGAGTGGGAGGCTCCTTATAATGTGAAGAGTGAAGTTCTTTTCTGCCCCCATCCTCAGTGAGAACACAAACAAAACAACCACCCAGGGTTTTGTGAAAGGGGCTTATTATATCCTACCAGATCTACCCATGTTTCAATCTAAAGGTTGGCTGACCTCCCATTTCCAATCTATAGATGGAGGAATTGAGTTTTTTATTTGTTGCTCTGTTTTAAGGAAAAGGAAAATGATGCAGGGCAGGAAGTACTTTTTATATATATAAAAAGAAAAGAATAATAAAAGCTAACCCATATTAGGTCCTTACTTCTCTGCCCAGGCTGTTTTATGCCCTTTACAAATATTAGCTCACTGAACTCTCATAACAGCCCTATAAAGTAGTTTTCATAGATGAGAACATGGAGGTACCAAGAGATGAAATCCAAGGTCACAGACTAGCAAGTGCACAGGGCCAGGATTTGAACTCAGGATGTCTAGGTCCAAAGTTATAATAGATATGCACCTAACTTCATCTACATGTATCATGCAGTAAAAATTGGCAAACACTTTAAATTTCACTGGTAATTATGACTTTTCTAAAGTACACAACCTATATCTTAATGTAGGGGTTGGTTGCAGAAAAAATACACACAAGAAAATCTGCAGGCAATAGAATATATTCAAGCTGCAAAGTGCCATTTTCAAGGGACAAAAACATTATTGCACATTAAAGAGGTAAAATTTGGGGGATTCTGTGAGAAAATTATACTCCCTCCCCCCACATTCCTTACAAGTAAGTACCATCTATCTTTGGACCGCTGCTATGGAGTTAGGGCCCCTTGAGTAGCCAGATCAAGCAAATTAGCTCTGAAGAACAGTGGACAACACTTGTCAAAGTAGGCCACCTTCATATCCATATAAATTGTGATTCTCCATACTTGCCCTCAATAAAAAGATTTCCAGGATGAAGGAAGGGGAGAGAAGGGTAACTAAAGGTCAGACAAAGAGTTGATCGTTAGCTAAGAATTTTGCCTCAATTGTAGAGAACCTTTAAAGCCAAAGTCAGATGACCCGGTCTGGTCGGGCTTGTAGGTGCAGGTGGGTGCCAGGGAGTTTGAGGATTCTGCTTCATGTGTGTCTGGATTGGGACCCAATATCTGTATGTTTAAAAGGCTTCCCATTGATTTTTCTGCCAAAGATGTGTAAACCCATTCAAAAGCCTTGGGTTTCCTGTTTGCTTTAGGCATCCAGGCTCGGACTCACACATACAGCTCTGGAAAGTTCAGTGCTGTGTTTAGTGCATTAAAAATCCCAGTACATTAACAGGGGCGATGCTTCTATCATGTGAGCATTTTGTCTAATCTTAGTGCAGAGAGACACTCTGAAGCGCCTCATTTCCATAAACATACTTGGAAACAAAACAGTTTCTCCTGTCTCACTACTGGCCTTGAGCTCTGTTCACTGCCCTTGATTTAGACCCTCTCAGGCCCCACCCAGACCAGAGCAGCAGAAGAATGCTAGCATTTCATTGGTCAATGGTGACATCATGCTTTATTTAAATATTTGACTCTGGGGATTGGAATAATTGAAAACATGCTTCTATTCTCAAAACACTACAGTAACACTGATTGTCTCTTATATCTGTAACATTTTTTCTCTTACATCTGTAAAATTTTTCTACACATACAAATGAATCAATATTTTCCCAGATATAATGTTTTGTTCTATTCAGTTCATTTGCAAAGAATAGTGTTCAGTAACTCACAGATTAACCAATCCCTCCCCATTTCACATCCTCCAAATGTCCTTAATCTCTGTTCACTGGATATTTCAGGAAAACATGTACGTGAGTGTCAGCACATGAGCATGTATGAGTGTGTTGTGTGTGAGTCTGTGAACATATTTGATGAGTCTATTAGCATAAATGTTTCAACTTAGTTACACGATGAAGAGTGGAATGCTGGTGGAACACTTTATTACTTTCAAAATTATTCATCACTACATAGTCATTTGGGATTTCATAGAGAATCTTAGACTTGGAAGAAATATGAAAGACCTAGTTCAAAACTTACATAATTTTTCCAGTTACAAAATGTAAAGCAATTTTTTAAATCCAAATCATAAGTTCATGATATCTTCTTTTGAAAAGAACCTGCACTTTTGGCTGGTGCTCTGTCTTTTTCTCTCTTTCCATTTTATTAGGCTTTGAAAATCTTCTCTGCATTTATTATATTTTGTATGTCCTTATTTCCTCTGCTTTGACCGTTATTATATCTGATTACTGTTCCTATAGATCAGGGGTGGGGAACCTTTTTTCTACCAAGGGCCATTTGGATATTTATAACATCATTCACGGGCCATACAAAATTATCAACTTAAAAATTAGCCTGCTATATTTGGTCAAACATTTAATTAACTCACCCCTTAATGCCTTGGCAGGGCCAGACCAAATGATTTTGCAGGCCTTATATGGCTCACAGGCTGCATGATCCCCACCCTAGCTATAGATAGATGATAGATACATATAGACATAGAGGCACACACATGTGTGTTGTGTGTGGATGTATATTCTTAGGACAGGGCCTAGAGCCCTGTGCTGCCATTATTATGGTAAAGACAAAGGAAGTACAAGGTGCTATGAAATTGTGTGGCAAATTATGCTTTAAGCAGATACCCGAAGATGGGATGGAAGGTGGGCAGTCAAAAGTGAGGTGATTTAAGGATAGGTGAAACAGAACCTGCAAAATCTCTGCGATAGGAAGGATGAGCACAGTGTTTACAGAAAAAAAAAAAGTTCATTGTGGCTGGAGCAACATGGAAAGGGAAGAAGGAGAGGCAAGAATTGAGACTGGAGAGGTAAGCAGAGGCCAAGGGTAGGACAGAAACCACATGGCGCTTCCTCAGGCCGTTCACAATCTCTAAGATTGATATGCTAGCCATAAAAGTGACTTTTGTTTGTAAAGTAACAGTAATTGATAAACCAGTAATTTTATAAGTGTTATATGGAACAATGTGTATATTATTTTAGAGAAACTTTGCTGGGTTCAAATGAACTCAGTTTATCTTTCTGGTTTGTTTCCAACCTTTATAAATTAAACACAATAAACTTTGTTACTAAAAAAAAAAACAAGAAGAAAAAAAAAAAAGAGCAAAGCCAGCCGCCTCAGCATTCCACTTCCCACCACCGCTGAGGCGAGTGTGAGGGACCACCCCTCCTCCAGCAGGTCGGCTGGGTTGCTCTGCCGGTCTGTGCCAGGAGACAACTGTCAACTATGGGAAGAGGGAAGCTTTGGCTTACACCAATTTACCTGTCCTCCAGCCTCCTATCTCCTGGGGAGTTCTTAAAGTGTCTGTGTCATGGAACACAGCTTCTCTCATTGACAGGAGCTAACGCAAGCTCAGGAACCCAATGCAACGAAGGACGGAAGTCCTTTCATGGCATTTCAGCAGGTCTAAACGCTGGCTGAGATGTGTTATCGTGCCGTGTAGAGCAGCAGCTGACAGGCTGGTCTTGTGTTTGTTCCGAAGGGAGCTACATCACCGCCCACAGTCCTTTCCCTGCGTAGGCACAGCAGTAGTAACACCCTAAACTCATGTGGCTGCCAAGCTTACTTCCTGTTTCACAACCAGAGACTAGAAGCATCAGGTGTTTTCCAATATTGGGAGCCCGTACTCTGCCTTAAAAAAAATTGATGCTTTCAATTTTCATAGCATTCTATTATGTAATCTTTTCTGTTCAGCTCATCCTTCTTGGTCAATTGATGTCCATCAAACATACTTGCAGCTATTTTCCTCTTTGTTCTTTGACAATAGTTGCTGAACTTTTACTGAGACCACTATAGGATTTTTTATATTCCCCGTTAAAGAAAATGAGTGCAATAAACATTATTTGCTCAGGGTTGGTATTTTGGCTGGATCAAGGGACACAAAGTAGGGGTGGGAGATTTAGGTTGTTAACTTTTATTAGTTTAGGTAAAACCATTTTGTATTTGCTGAAGTGTTTTGCAAATAGTTACTGCTATTTCTGTTGCTCTCATTATGGTTATTTATCACTCCTTCCTCAGACTGAGGAAGATGTAATTACTGAGAGGTGAAAAGATTTGAACTCTTACCAGCTAACCTCGACTGACCAATGTTAAGGGGGAAAGAAACACTCTTTATGTGTTTGAAGAGGTGGGAGGCCTGCCCCTAAAAATGATAGATGTCATGGAGATTCCATAGATTAAAATAATTGTTTTCAGAATCTGAAGGAGGGGAAGATAATTAAAATTTAAGGTATACCTGTTCTGTTTATAGGATAGCATCAGTAATAAACCTATTGACAAAGGGCTTTTGACAATTATCATGTATGTGCATTGGCATGAGATAGAAAGAACATATCCCATTACGAAATACTCGTCACTAACATGAATACCACCCATTACCTGTGCTGGATTGAATTGGTGATAAGCAGGTAAATGAGGAAAGAGTTGAAGATGATCAATGAAGCTACTAGTAGATAAAATCTTGGCTTTGAGATGTTAAATAATCTCCTTCTTAGTATTGAAGATCCTTTATTTTTCTTGGGACTTTTGAAGATACTGAATACAGAGTAATTTATAATGATTTCAAGAGGAACCAAGGCCAAGACAGTCAGAATTCTTTATGCACTTAAGATTTACAATGCAATCCTTTTATACAATCAGATTAAATTTGGCTGGAAAAGTTCAAGATAAAAGCCTGCATTTCCTGGCACTGCAGCATCTGTGCCCAGTGTTTCCATCTGTGCCCAGAGGCATATTTGTGCTGCAGAACACTCAGAGAGAGGACTTTGTTTTTGCCTTGGCTTTGCCACTTGAACTGAGAGTTGATCCCCGCTCTCCAAAGTCATCCACCTCCGGCTGGCGCTAGTGGGTCAGAACTGCATATCAGTGCTGCTTGAGTCCAAAGATGTTTGCTCTGTAGCCCTGCCGCCCCGCTGCCGTAAGAGCCTATGCTGAGTCCATATAAACCAAGAAAGGAGCCCATGCAGAATGTTGGCACTGGGTGGTATATGAACGGAATGTTTCTGTCCCCTCAAAAAGTATATTTTGAAGCCCTCACTCCCAAAGTGATGGTATTAGAAGGTGGACTGTTTGAGAGATAATTAGGTTTAGATAAGGTAATGAGGCTGAAGCCTCC
The DNA here is from genome assembly GCF_951640355.1 of Cnephaeus nilssonii. Lineage (NCBI taxonomy): Eukaryota > Metazoa > Chordata > Mammalia > Chiroptera > Vespertilionidae > Cnephaeus > Cnephaeus nilssonii. Next base: position 99,030,500 of record NC_137073.1, read on the forward strand.
ATGATGGGATGAGTGTCCTCATAAGAAGAAGGGACTAGAGCTCTTTCTCCCTCTGCCGTGAAGACACAGCAAGAAGGCACCATCTGCGAACCAGGAAGCGGGTTCTCACTGACACCAAATGGACTGGTGGCTTGACCTTGGCCGTCCTGGCCTCCAGAACTGTGAGAAAAGTTTGCTGTTTCAGTTACCCAGTCTATGATATTTATTATAGCATCCCGAAGAAGAATGTTAGCAAGTGTCTGCATACTTTAAAAAAAAAGGGCAGGGGCTGGATTGGAAACATTTAAGAAGAAGATTTGACTACAAACATACTATAAGCTAGATCCCTAGTGCTAAGGGTGAAGGAGAAATGAGAGGGATGGAGCATGGATCTCTAACAGCCTGGAGCCCCAAAGCTCCCAGTATGCACCTCTCTAGTTTATGTAAGAAAGAAATATACTTCTAGCTTATTTAAGCTATTGATATTATGAGTTTTAGGTTTCTTGCTGCTTAACCTATTTCTCACTAATACAGGCTCTTAAATTATTACAATTTTGAGTGAAACTGATCCTATATGCTAACCTAGTATGGTATTTCCCAAGGGAAGGTAGAGAAGATTTGTGCCCCGTGTAAATCACACAGAGCTGGAGGTTACATGGACCCGATCCCAGCTCTTTCACAAGACCTGTTGAGTGCTTGTCCTGTTGGGTCACATATCACCCAGGGTTTTTAATGGCAAGAAACTAAAAAACAAACCAAGAATAAAACCTTTGGCTAATTTAAGTACATAAGAAGTTTATTGAGAAGACATGGGGCAGCTCTCAGAATAACCAGGAAGGCAGTAACGTAAGGCTTGCTCAGGAACACGGAATGATGGCAGCAACTAGGACCACGAGACAAAGCCAGTCAGGGTATCATTGCTGCCTCGGGAACTGAACAAGAATGCCACCATTGCAGCAGTGAGCCTGGAGTTTCTGAAAACACTGCTGTCACCACCCACCACCAGAATGGACTCTCCCTGCTTCTTCATACCTCAAGCTCCCAACTCCAAATCTGGGGCAAGTACATCTGATTGGGGGAACCTTGGACACATGCCCATGCCTAAGCTGCAAGAGAGGATGAGAATGTACAAGCCTGGGGTTTTTAGCATTTGTAGTAAGAGTCAAGCATTGCCTCCCACTGAGACTCATGAACTGAAGAATCATCCATTTGTAAGATCGTTTCAGATGCCCAATAGCCAGAGACAGAGACAGAAAGACTGTCTACAAAAGGACTCCATTTACTCTTCTGGAAACTGAGCAGTTTGAATTAAATGATCTCTGATGGTTTAACTTTCTGATTCTAGAGAAGTAACACCTAGAATCTTATGCAGATTATAAATATGTTTCTTGTTGTTTAAAAAATATTGGAGGCAGCACATAAAACATCTGTTTTCTGAGCTACTTGGACCTGGCTAAGAGTCTTGATGGCAAATATTTCATCTTGCATGCTGACTTCTATTGACTGATTGTTGTACCCAAATATCTTATGCATTAAGTGATTTAGAGAATTACCCTATATTCATCAGGAAAGAGAGTTGGGGTAAACTATCAGGGACTTCCACACAGGGACAGAAGTGGGGAGGGGTAGGACCTGTTTGACCAATCTTCCAATTCTAACCTAAATTCAGAATGGGGGCCAGAACTTCCCCTTTGCATACACAATGCCCTTTCTCCTCAAAGAGGGAGCTACAAATGGGAATTAGTCTCTTAGGAGAACTTCAGGTCATGGTTAAAAACAGCCAGGATATGATGATTTATCTTAGGTATCAACTTGACTAGACCATGACGTATCCAGACCTTTGGTCAAACATTATTCTGGCTGTGTCTGTGAGGATGTATTTGGATGAAGTTGACATTTGAATTGGTAGACCAGAGAAGATATGACACACCCTGGGACTGGGGATACTTTCTACTAGTGCTGGCCTTGGGGGCAGTGGGGTGAGGGACTTGGGACCTGAATAGGACTTGGGACCCTTCACTTAGAGAGACATATCACTGGAATTAGCACTAAGCACCTTGGGTCAAGAAAAGAAGACACCCTTTGTGCAAGGCAATAACAACATGAGGGTCAGAATCTGGAGGGATAAACAAACAAACAAAAAACCCCTGAAAATAAAAGGAAGGCTGCAAAATATCAGAGGTTAGAGGCAAGACACAGAGAAAGCAGAGATGGAATGAAATTTGAGTTTAAAATAAGGTGGATTAGGGAAATCCTGTGCTCTTGGGCTCATCTGCCCTGAAGTTTAGTATAAAGTGTGGGTCAAAAGTGGAGGTCTGAAATTAGCTGGCAGCAAACATATTGCATGTCTTAATTCGGTTACTTAAACAAGTGGGTTCCATAAAAGTAAGTCTGTTCCTGCTTCCTCCTCCCCCAAGTGCATGATAAAACTTCAGGGATTGGCTTGTCTGTCGATGCCTTACAGCATTATGAATAAGAGAGACCTCAGAGGCCATTTGGATTACTCTCTTGCTTTTAGGCGGATCTCTCTAAACCATCCAAGATTACTCTTCATGTTAATGTGAGGATATTATTGCATAACTCAAAGCAGAGAAGTTAAGGTCCCAACAGACATGTGGTCAGGAGGTTATCTCTTCTTGAGAGTGTCTTACCAGCAAGTTTCTGGGTCTTGTCTATCCATTTTAATTACATAGATCCTATGCTATCCTTTCCAAGGTAGACAACAGCACTTATTTATACCTCTATCCTTCACTGAGCTTTCCAATGCTTGGTACATAGTAGGTATTTCAGAAATGTTTGTGGCATGGATAAAAGACTCAGATCCAGATCCTTGGCACTTTCACAGCTGATGAGGTCTGTTAACGATTGTAATAAGACTAAGCATTGCTCTAGCCGGTTTGGCTCAGTGGATAGAACATCAGCCTGAGGACTGAAGGGTCCCAGGTCCTACTCAGGTCAAGGGCATGTACCTCGGTTGCAGGCTCCATCTCCTGCCCTAGTTGGGGTGGGTGCAGGAGGCAACCAATTGATGTGTCTATCTGTCTTTCCCCCTCCTTTCCACTTTCCCTAAATCAATGGGTAAATATCCTCTAGTGAGGATTTAAAAAAAACAACAACAACAAAAAACAAGACCGGGCATGAAAAGCCTCACTGTGCAGGGTCTATCTACTCCTGGAAGCTGGAATCCAGTGTGACCCTTAGGAGGGAATATGGTTTACATTGAAAAAATATTTCATGGATGTGAGCTGTGGTGAATAAGCAGGTAGAAAAGAAAGGAGCAAAGCCTTCTTGGTCAAATCAAACATATTCTGAAGAATGACTATTAGAAAATTGTGCCCATGATAATGAGTTAATAAACAAGAATATTGCATGGCCATCTCAATGCTGCCCTAGTGCAGGAAGGAGACTGGGCCCAGGTAACTGGCTCTATGGACTGAGCTTGTCTTCAGATGCCAAGTGACCTAGGAGGGAGGGAGGAGACTGCAAATGGGATGAATTGGGGCTTTTAAATCATTTTAATTTTACTTTTTCTAGTTTTATTGAGATGTAAATTTGCATATAATATTGTGTAAGTTTAAGGTGTACAAGGTAATGATTTGGTATATGTGTATATTGTGAAATAATTACCACAATAATTTTAGTTATCATTCATCACCTTACATAGTTAGACCTTTTTTTTTTTTTTCTTGTGATGAAAACTTTTCAGATCTACTCTCTTAGCAACTTTCAAATATACAATACAGTATCAAGGACCATCCCCATCCCCATTATGCTGTACCTCAAGCATGTCAAACTCAAAGGCTAACACGGGCCAAATAAACGAGGTTTAAGTTTATGTGGGCCGCAAAAAAACGAGAGCTTCAGTTTTCATAAAAAATAGGTTTATTTCAATAGAAACATGCTGAATACAAAGGGCTGAACTAAATGAGTAATCATTAACATAAAATAATAAAAATTTTTAATAAAAATTAATATTTTTTCTGGAACATTAACTTATCAGACACTGAATAACTGCACAAATTAATAAGCATAATGCAAATAAACCTATTTTTCTTGTTCTCCAAAAGCGAAATATTTTCTGTTGCGCACACCAAACAAGTCAGTACAAGACTAAAGAAGTGGCAATCGGTTGCTAAAATATTTGCTGCTAGTATTAGTGGAGAGAAATGGTGTGCCTGCGTGTAAGGCGTGTAAGGGAAAATGAATGCAACACGATTATAGTAATCAGTCATTAGCAAATATTGTAGTTCATTATTAATAACTAGAGGCCTGGTGCATGAAATTCATGCACGGGGGCGGGGGGTTGTCCCTCAGCCCAGCCTGCACCCTCTCCAATCTGGGACCCCTCGAGGGATGTCCCACTGCCCATTTAGGGCAGTGGGACATCCCTCTCACAATCCAGGACTGCTGGCTCCCAACTGCTTGCCTGCCTGCCTTTCTGATTGCCCCTAACCGCTTCTGCCTGCCAGCCTGATCACCCCCTAACCACTCCCATGCCAGCCTGATTGATGTCTAACTGCTCCCCTGCCAGCCTGTTTGCCCCCAACTTCCCTCCTCTGTCGGCCTGGTCACCCCTAACTGCCCGCCCCTGCAGGGTTGATCGCCTCCAACTGCCCTCCCTTGCAGGCCTGGTCCCTCTCAACTGCCCTCCTTGCAGGCTTGATGCCTCCCAACTGCCCTCCCCTGCTTGCCTGATCGCCCACAACTGCCCTCCCTTGCAGGCCTGGTCCCTCCCAACTGCCCTCCCCTCCTGGCCATCTTGTGGTGGCCATCTTGTGTCCACATAGGGGCAGGATCTTTGAGCACATGGGGGCAGCCATATTGTGTGTTGGAGTGATGGTCAATCTGCATATTACTCTTTTATTAGATAGGATAGAGGCCTGGTGCATGGGTGGGGGCCAGCTGGTTTGCCCTGAAGGGTGTCCTGGATCAGGGTGGGGGTTCCCTTGGAGTGTGGGGTGGCCTGAGCAAGGGGCCTGTGGTGGTTTGCAGGCCAGCCACGCCCCCCTGCGACCCAAGCGGAGGCCCTGGTATCTGGGGTTTATTTACCTTCCACAATTGAAACTTTGTAGCCTGGAGCGGAGCCAAGCCTCCTGCTTGCTCCGTGGCAGCAGCCATTTCTGTTGGGATTTATTTATCTTCTATAATTGAAACTTTGTAGCCTTAAGCGGAGGCCTGGGCTGGCCAGGGTGTGCGGAAAGCTTTGCTTCCTCCATTGCCGGGGGCAACCCTAGCCTCCCGCTCTTTCCAGCTCCGTGGCTGCCGCCATTTCTGTTCGGATTTGTTTACCTTCTATAATTGAAACTTTGTAGCCTTGAGTGGAGGCCTAGGCCAGCAAGGGCAGGCGGAAAGCTTGGCTTCCTCCGTTGCCTGGGAAACCCAAGCCTCCCTCCTGCTCTCTGTGGCTGTAGCCATCTTGGTTGGGTTTATTTGCATACTCGCTCTGATTGGCTGGTGGGCGTGGCTTGTGGGTGTGGTGGAGTGATGGTTAATTTGCATATTACTCTTTTATTAGGTAGGATTATGTATAACAGGATATTGTAAAAATTAAGTTACAAAATTTTTATTAAAATGTTTCTTACTTACTGTTATTTTGTCTGGGCTGCAAAAATATTCGTTGTGGGCCACATGCAGCCCACGGGCCACAAGTTTGACATTCTTGCTGTACATTATACTGTATCTTCAGAACTTACTTATCTCATGACTGGAAGTTTGTACCTTTTGACCACCTATACCCATTTTCCTCACTTCCCCACACCCCACTCCTGCAACCACCAATCTGTTCTCTGTCTTTATAAGTGAAGTTCTTTTAGTTCCACATGTAAGAGAGATCATACAGTACAGTAGTACCCGCTTACCTGTTGGGGATATGTTCCAAGGCACCCAATAAATGCCTAAAACCAAGGCTAGTACTGAGCCCTAAATATATTATGCTTTTTCCTATACATATATACTTATGATTAAGTTTAATTTATGAATTAGGCACAGTAAGAGATTAACAAAAATAACTAATGATAAAATAGAAAAATTATAACATTTGTATGTTTTCATTAGGAAAAAATGTCTATTCAGGCCCTTTGTTCATTTTTAATTGGATTATTTATTTATTTACTTATTTTGCTTTTAAGTTGTATGAGTTCATTATCAGATATGTGGTTTGGAAATGTTTCTTCTCATTGCATATGTCGGCTATTCCTTGTTGTCTTTTTATTGTTTCTTCTGCTGTGCATAAATTTGTAGTCTCACTTGCTTATTTTTGCTTTCATTGCTTGGATATTAGGTGTAATATCCAAAAAAATCATTGCCAAGACCAATGTCAAGGAGCTTTTTCCCCAAATGCTTTTTTCTAAGAGTTTTTATGCCTTCAGGTTTTATATTTAAGTCTTTAATCCATTTCAAGGTAATTTTTGTGAGGAACTGGGAGTTTTTGATGTTGTGACTGGGGGACCTTTCTCTATAAGTCAGGGCATTTCTGGCTGATATGTAGTCCAGGGTAGGAGTGAACATGTAAGACACTGACTGGCTCATATACAAACAATGTCATACACATTAAGAAGAGGCGCTCAGTCACGGTGATGCAGCCAGTGCTAAGGTACATAGTTTGGCACGCAGGACATGAGCTGTTCTCAGTCCCCACTCATCACCTTGGTCAGTCACCCTTGCTTATGGTGGCCCTAATAATGGGGCTGATGCTTTTCTAGGTTCATCCTGAGAGACCAAGGAGATGGAAAGAGAAGAGGAGGTTTCTGGCTCTCTCACTTCTGGTGTTTTCCTGAATACAAACAGGAGAGGAATTTGAGCTTATTTTACTAAACTTAAAAATGGGTTGTTTAGATTCGTGAGCATCCACAGACAGGCTTTTTTAGGGCTTCTCTAAACTTTTGAAAATTTAAGTAGCCTTACTAAGCACATGAATATAGAATTTCTTTTAAGAAAAAGATTTCATACCTTCCACTCGTCTCAAAGGGTCTGTAACTCCAAAAGGTTAAAATGCCGGTAATTTAAGGATTAAACCAATAAACACAAGAGGGAAGAAAAAAATCTGATAAGAAACTTGTTCTTTACTTCCCTTTGATTGTTATGGCCCCATGAGCATAACATACACATAACATAAACTTCATGAACAGCTGTCCATTCAAGGACACATGCTCCTTAACCTGCTTCACACAGCCTGGAGAGTAACTTCTGACCACTTTAATGAGTAAGTTCTTAAGTGAATAGATCTGAATTTCTTCCAAACAGAACAAAAACCTTTCAAACATGCGATTCTGTAGAAAAGCTAGCAAATGACTATGTGCCCTGGGCAGGCAAAAGAAAGCCCAGCTTCTGTTTGGAGTCAAGTTTAATTCCCGCCCCTGCTCTTAACTCCTGGGGGATAGGGTGGGGTGCTTCAACGTTTTGGATTTCTCACTTGCACAATGGAGCTAACTACTAGTAAAGGATCTACCCACCTCATAGGATCATTTTAAGGGGAAAATGCAATCATACATGGTAAGTGCCTTATATAATCCTTGACACATAGTAAGAACTCTATAAATGTGAGCTGTTTGGTATTTTTATTATTATTACTAGAAGCCCGGTGCACGAAATTCGTGCACGGCGGGGGGTTGTCCCTCAGCCCAGCCTGTACCCTCTCCAATATGGGACTCCTGGAGGGATGTCCGACTGCCCGTTGGGATCCTGGTGGGATCGGGCCTAAACGGGCAGTCGGACATCCCTCTCACAATCCAGGACTGCTGGCTCCCAACTGCTTGCCTGCCTGCCTTCCTGATTGCCCCTAACCGCTTCTGCCTGCCAGCCTGATCACCCCCTAACCACTCCGCTGCCAGCCTGGTTGATGCTTAACTGCTCCCCAGCCAGCCTGTTTGCCCCCAACTTCCCTCCTCTGCCGGCCTGGTCACCCCTAACTGCCCTCTCCTGCAGGGTTGATCACCTCCAACTGCTCTCCCATGCAAGCCTGGTCCCTCACAACTGCCCTCCCTTGCAGGCCGGGTGCCTCCCAACTGCCCTCTCCTGCTGGCCATCTTGTGGTGGCCATCTTGTGTCCACATGGGGGCAGGATCTTTAACCACATGGGGGCAGCTATATTGTGTGTTGCAGTGATGACCAATCTGTATGTTACTCTTTTATTAGATAGGATAGAGGCCTGGTGCACGAGTGGGGGCCAGCTGGTTTGCCCTGAAGGGTGTCCCGGATCAGGGTGGGGTTCCCTTGGGGTGTGGGGCGGCCTGAGCGAGGGGCCTATGGTGGTTTGCAGGCCGGCCACACCCCCTGGCAACCCAAGGGGAGGCCCTGGTATCTGGAATTTATTTTCCTTCTACAATTGAAACTTTGTATCCTGGAGCGGAGCCAAGCCTGCTGCTCCCTCCGGGGCGGCAGCCATCTCTGTGGCAGTTAATTCACCTTCTACAATTGAAACTTTGTTGCCTTAAGCAGGTGGGCCCCGCCAGGGTGTGCAGAAAGCTTTGCTTCCCCTGTTGCCGCCGGCAACGCTGGCCTGCTCTCTCAAGCTCCATTCTGCCGCCATTTGTTTGAATTTGTTTACCTTCTATAATTGCAACTTTGTAGCTTGAGTGGAGGCTTAGGCCTGCAACGGCTATGGAAAGCTTGGCTTGCTCTGTTACCTGGGAAACCTTGCTCACTGTGGCTGTAGCCATCTTGGATTGGGGTTAATTTGCATACTTGCCCTGATTGGCTGGTGGGCGTGGCTTGGCTGGTGGGCGTGGTTTATGTAGTGGAGTGATGGTTAATTTGCATATTACCATTTTATTAGAGAGGATTAGAAAGATGGGCCTATTGGAAGCAGATTTGGAAGTTTTGTAGCTTTTGATGGCAGTTTCTTTTTCTTTCTGTTGCATTACTCACAGCTTGTGCCATTCTTTGTAATTTCAGAAGCAAATGGCCAAATTTCTAAGATAAGATATACACCCCCCTTATTACACCTTTGAGATCTGTTAAAATAAATTTAACCTTTATATAATTTAACAGCTATTAACAATGTACAGCACATTGGGATTTAGAAGAACAAAATTTGACAAATGGGTAGGAAGAATAAGTTGACAGGAGGAATATATTCATTGGGTAAAATAATGCAAGAAGATTAGAAGCAATTTTATTTTCTTTAGATTTGGGTTATGGGCCAATTTTGAATGCCTCAGCTTTGGGATATCCTTTTGAATTTAGAAAGGAGCAGCCACTACATTGGGGTCAGAGAACATAATGCCTGTCTTGGTCTTAAAGTTCCCTTCAGTCCCCAGCTGACTCCCTGTGTGGACAGTGACATTTCAATGTCCAGGACACTCGTAAGCCCATTTCCTTTGTAATTTCCCTAGTGTGAGTCAAGAGATTGTACCTAGATCCTGAGTGCATTTGTTTGAAAGGTTTTGAGGTGTAATTCAGTTAAACTCTGGGGAGGGCGGCAGGTCAGAGTTTGCAATAATAATTAGCCCTGTGGCACCATCAGGCAGAATACAGTCATTCTTCCTAAACTGCAAATCATAACCCATGGGCACAGATCTACTAACAATCATTCATGGGCCTGGCCAGGATGAGTCTGTATGGGTGAGGCAGATTTCCTTCTGGAGAATATGTATTTCTTTACTAGGACAATATAATCAAGATAAAATTTCCATACCTTTTGAATAGTAACCAATAAGCATGCACTCACATGCTTCAGTGGCAATACAGGGACTAGTACAAACAACATGAGCTTGAGAACACAGGGGCATGGCATAAACTCTGCATAGAATAGGATTCAAAACTGGAATATGGGCCTATACATTCAACAGAAACAGAGGTATACAAAGGGAGGCAGAACCGTGTCAGACTCCCATGGGTCTTCCCAGTGTCATTTCTGTGCTATTCTCTTCACTTATTTATGGAAATCATTTCTCCCTGTTCTACTCTTGAGTTGCAAATGGAAGGTATATAATCTCATCTCACTGTCCAAGACCTAGGTATAAGAGTAGATACTTACATCATAGTGGACCAATCATATTTCAGAGCCAAGGCCAAAGTGACTGGTACAGAGCTGTGCTGTCCAATATGGTTGCACTGGGCAGTTTGGGCCAGACTATTGGACAGTATTAGAGCTCATGAGGAGTTCTTTTAGCATTTATTGAAATAAAGTTAGAAAATATTTAAGTCACTTTCCTTGTTAATATAAAAGATGGGAATCTATTGAAGATTGAGCACCCTGGGAAGTAGATCCTGAGACTTTTTTCACTGAGCAAAATACCCTATAGGTCTATCCATGCTGTTGCAAATGGTATAATTTCATTTTTAATGGCCCAGTAATATTCCATTCTATATATGTATCATATATACAGTGGCACTTGGATTGCTTCCATAGCTTGGCTATCCTATTTAATAAAAGAGTAATATGCAAATTGACCATTACTCCAACACACAAGATGGCTGCCCCCATGTGGTCAAAGATGACTGCCCCCATGTGGACACAAGATGGCTGCCACAAGATGGCCAGCAGGGGAGGGCAGTTGGGAGGGACCAGGCCTACAAGGGAGGGCAGTTGCGGGCGATCAGGCCAGGAGGGGAGAGCAGTTGGGGGGGGACCAGGCCTGCAAGGAAGGGCAGTTCGGGGCGATCAAGCCTGCAGGGGAGGGCAGTTAGGGGTGACCAGGTCAGCAGGGGAGGGCAGTTAGGGGCAATCAAGCTGGCAGGGGAGCAGTTAGGCATCAATCAGGCTGGCAGGGGAGTGGTTAGGGGGTGATCAGGCTGGCAGGCAGAAGCAGTTAGGGGCAATCAGGAAGGCAGGCAGGAAAGCAGTTGTGAGCCAGCAGTCAGACATCCCTCGATGGGTCCCAGATTGGAGAGAGTGCAGGCTGGGCTGAGGGACAACCCCCCCCCCCCATGCACGAATTTCACGCACCAGGCCTCTAGTTGTAAAATAATGCTGCAATGAACATAGGGGTGCATATAGTCTCCTGAATTAATGTTTGGGGTTTCTTCTGATAAATCCCCAGAAGTGTAATCCCTGGGTCATAAGGCAGGTCTAGTTTTAATCTTTTGAGGAGACTCCATACTATTTTCCAATCAGCCTTCCCATCAACAGTGCACTAGGTTTCCAGAGGAGGATTCTTTGTGAGAATGCAATCTCATAACCATCTACTGGAGTATCATTGGGCTGAAAGTAGAATGTCTGATACATTTTTGACCAGCTTGTCTTACAAGTTGATTTTTCCCAAAGACAAGAAATAAACAGGAGAATTGCTCCTATAGCTTCAATTCTGGTGAACAAAAGGATTTGATTGCAGAGAAAAAAGTTTGAGAACTCATTACAAAATATGCCTATATTGCTTTGGATATGTTTTTATAGCTTGGGAAGAAAATACTTGGTAGGAGTGGGATCTAGGTTTAAAGAAATAGATAATTTCATGTATGAGAATTGGTTGGGAAAGGGTTCAAGAGAGTTGGGATACTACTAACACTCAAATTCTGAGTATGTAACCCTAAACCAGTAGGAAATAGAGAAGAAGAAAGGTTTATTCCTGTGGTAAATATAACCTTTCAGAATTGTTTCGGTGAGACTAAAACCCTTGCCTTAGACTGAATGTTTGCCCCATCCCCAAAGTCATATGTTGGAATCTAATTCTCAATATGATGGCGTTGTGAGGTGGGGTCTTTAGGATGTCATTAAGTCATAAAGCTAGAGCTCTCATGAAGGGGATTAATTTCTATTAAAAAGAGATTCCAAGAGCTTCTTTGTCCTTTCTTTCTCGTCAGAAGAATCAGGAAGCAGATCCTCACTAGACAGGAAATCTGTCCCCACCTTGATCTTGGACTTCCCAACCTCCAGAATGGTTAGAAATACATTTCTGTTGTTTATAAGCTGTACAGTCTAAGATGTTTTTGTCATAGCAGCCTAAACAGACTAAGAGGACCCTAAAGACAGCAACAGTGGCTTTCTAAATTATCTTTAGAAAAGAATGACCACAGTAGGGATGGTTTTGTAGGTTGAACACACCTAATATAATCATCTTAGATTGCTGGATGACCATCTAGTTGTAAAATTGCAACTCTCGATGAGTATTTTCTCTTTTATTTGTAGTTTAAACATGAAGAACCCTCACTGCTATGTGGAGACTGAAATATAAGATGTATGAATAAATGAAAATGAAACTTTGGCTGTTGTACTTTCTTGGCTCCGACCACTGCCTTCCAAGGACCAGAAGTAATAATAGCTGTGATTTATTGGATACTTACAGAGTTCCAGGCATTGTGCTAAGTTCTTTATGTGAATTATCTCATGTAATCGTTACTTAAATTCTTTGTAAGTAGGTATTCATTAATATCCTTATTTTACATATGGTACAAGTCAGCTTGGAGAGATTGGATGACCTGTTCCAAGGGGCAAAAAGGAAAGTTAAGACAAAGCCAGTGTTCCAGACTGCTGTACTGAAAGCTTGCAAATGAAAATGGTAAATCATTTCTCATGCTCTCTGAGGTATTGTGAAGAAAAGGAATGATACTCCTTAGAAAAGAGATAGAGCACAAGGGTGGCAGAAAAAAAGTGTCCAGCAAGGAAGTAGCATCTCTGCTAGTGGGTAGGCCTGGTCCCTGCAGTGGGATTGTGACAGCCCTGAGGAAGGGGCTCCTCTCTCTTTCTGGTCTACCAGAGAGGGTCCATTTGCAATTCCTCTGCCAAGAAGTGGAAACATCCTCATTCACACAAAAGAGGCTTGTGCTCCAGAATGAAAAGTAGAATCAATCAATAAAGGAATGAATGTGAGAGAAAAAAGAGAGAGAGAGGAAATGTTAATGCCATTGACAACATGACACTGTAGATTTTGAGAACAAGCAGCCAATCAGATGACTTCCATCTGGGCAGATTCCTGGAAAGGCTTATTAAGTGAATGATTTATCTTCCACTGCCTTGCTTGTCTGAGGTATATTTTTGAAAAGTTAAGAGCAGGCATTACATTAGGATATACACCCACCCTGGCAGAGGGAGTCTTATATGGGCTTAGCATGAAGGTTTAAAATACATATATGTGTATGTTTATTTGTTTTAAGATAATAGGTGCTCAAGAAATATATTTTTTTAATGAGTAAATGTATAATCTGAGAATAAGGTCAAAATGAGTCTCATATTGATATAGCTCCTTTGAAAATTAGTTTGGCCATAGAATCAATTAATTGATACAGTAGCAACAATGATCTCATTCATTTTCTGGTCTCAGTTTCAATGTCTCTTCCTTAGAAAATCCTTACTTCTTGTAGTCATTGTTTAAAGCACCCAGATCCTTTGTCTTCATTTTACTTATCACACACATGCCTATTGGAGTGTATTCATTTGAATCTCATATCTAACCACAGTGATGGCTGTATCTTGTGGTTTATTGTTGTACCTCCAACACCCAGAACAGTGTCCAGCATAGTAGCTGCTCAGTAAAATTTTGTTGAATTAAAAATATGAATGAAAGAGGTGGTAATGTCTCTGCTTACTAGATCAGCCGACAGTGGTTATTGCTGGCATTCTGAATGTCACCATTTAAATGCATATGGACAATGAAGAATATAGTTGGAACAGAGGAACAACCCATTATCAAAGTTAATCCTGAGCTAGAGAGAAGATTTAATTCTAAGTTATGTGAAATGGAATCATTTAGCCCATTGAGAAACATCTCAAGTCTTGGACAATGAAACCTGGCTAGCTGTGTACAGATATTGCGAGGGTTGTCTCTGAAGAAGTGAGTATTCACACACACACACACACACACACACACACACACACACACACACACACACCACATATTTTTAATGTGGGTAGTCTAGGACCAATGTTGACAATGATAATTGCTAAAAGATAAAATTTGAGCTTAGTGTAAGAAAATATCATTTTTTATAGTTAAATCTGCCCTCAAATAGATTGGACAATTTTTAGGAAGTCTTAAAATCTGCAGTTAGACAAACGCTTAGTGAATATATTAGGTAAAAGATAATTAAGAAATGGCATGGGAGTTGGACCAACAGGAAATAGACAGCACTGGAGAGTTCTGGCTTATCATGGCTACCTTGAACTTGTATAGGCTGGTCTGATGATCTTTGGCTTTTTCTAGCCCCAAAGTTCTGCAGCAATGATTGCAAAAGCCATAACTTCTTAGAACCTTGATCATCCATGCTGCTCTTAAAAGAGTCTGAGTAGAAAATCTGGCCTATGTTTGAAGTACATAGGGTATGTCATTGAAACTGTAGTGCTTTATAAACTCATAGCAAATGGATTATAATTTAATAACTTTACTTTTTCAAATGGAACCTGAGAAATCTAAGCAACTGCTCCAAACTGTCTGATTATTAATATGAATCTATTGGTAACAAAAGCAATTACATATTCTTGGTAATATAAGTCCTATCTAGACAAAGTATTAGTAGTTATTAAATTTTCTGTACAGCAAAAAAGAAGTGAACTATTTTTTTCCAGCAAGCTAAAATTCAGCAGCATTTTGATTAGCAGATAATATTGTTACACAGAACTATGAGTATATAACTCAGACTTGTCATCTTTTTTAAACCCCATAATCCTTGATTGAATTGCTATCAACTGATCTCCTAGGAATATATGCAGTCCTGGCCAGTTGTCTTGTTCTTTATCTTTGTTTACTACATATAGGTCATAGATTGAGTGTTTCCATATTCTGGAAAGTTCTTGTCCTTGTCAACATGTAAGATGATAAAATGTTTCAATATTTTATTTTATTTATGTACATTTGTATTCATTTTCCTCCATCATCTCACACACCATCTCAGCCAAGTCCTACTTGGAAAGAGAACAACCCAACACCTTTCAGAGTTTATGGTATTTGTAGGTGTTGCATTATTATTTTTTCTATCTTTTTTGCTCACTTTTATAATTACTGAGAATATCATGTTAACATACACTACTCATCAGATCCATCTGACTAAAAGCAGTGATCACACTTCAGACGGTTTGGGGGACACTAGTCTTATTAGAGCACATGATCCCTAGATTCGGCAGGGATGTCCTCTTCTTAATTACAATCAATATTACATGAGCCCTGTTGCTAATTTTTCTCAACTCACATTTTTCCCTTCACATTTCTTTTTAATCTTATTTCTTTCCCACAAATTATGAGGCAAACTGGCTGTGCTGAGGTGATCTTCAGTACCAATAAATCAGGGGTTCCCATAAAACTGTACAATTTCTTGCTGTTGGCACTTGAAGGAGAAAGTTATTAAATCATTACTCATTTAATATGAATTTTTAGGATGCTCTAATACTTCTTACTACATACTTTGCCTAGTACCATCATAGTGTAGAAATGTAGATATTGTATAGAAAATCCAGGCAGTTTCCTAGTGATTTTCAGGGTTTAGTACTTGTCCTGCTGTTGCTAATGACAGAATAGAAGAGCAGATACATTTTAAGAATGCTTGTTTTCCTTTAACTGTGACAGCCAGAGCCAGATGCCATGCCAGGTGGAAAAATGGACTGGAGCCACAGTACATTGTAGGTGCTTATTGGTTGATGAGATGAGTTTAATGCTTGGTCATTAGCAAGGGGCAGAGAGACACAAAGCCCTAGAGATGAAGAGAGAGCCTTATCCTCTCAGGCAAGTGGGCTAACCCTTTCCTTTTCTTAGAAGTAGTGTGGCTAGAGTGGGGTTCCCTGGAGTGAGTGCCTGTGGGCTTTGCATCTGGGACAAAGATTCCTCTGCATGGGGCAGGACTTGGTCCCTGAGAGCACCTGAGGTTGTGACAATGCTGAGCATGAGGCTTCAAAGTTTCATTCATAGTTCACAATTAGGACAGAAAAGTCTGGCTCAGGGCTATCCTACCTAATAATAAACAAATATGCAAATTGACCGTACCTTCGCTATGCCCGCGATTGGCCAGGAGGCACGGCGCGGGGGGGGGGTGGGCGGGACTCGGGGTGGCCGGGGTGGCCGATTGGGCCAGCGGGACGCTGAGCTCGCGTCTCCAGCAGTAGCTTGAGCTCAGCATCTGTGCCATGGCTGTGCTGTGGCACAGAAGGGGCCTCTGGGGCAGCGAGCTCACGTCCCACTGCGGACCATCAAAAGCGGGGGAGCTGGGTGCCTGTCCGCTCAGGCACCAGCGATCGAAAGCAAAAGCGTGGGAGCTGGGTGCCTGTCCACTCAGGCACCAGGCTTCTGAAAGGCTTCCACTCAGGCACCAGGCCTTTCAGAAGCCTTCGCCGCGCTGGAGGCTTCTGAAAGGCCTGGTGCACCAGCGATCAAAAGCAAAAGCGTGGGAGCTGGGTGCCTGTCCACTCAGGCACCAGGCCTTTCAGAAGCCTCCACGGCGCCGGAGGCTTCTGAAAGGCCTGGTGCACCAGCGGACAGGCACCCAGCTCCCCCGTGATCGAAAGCGAAAGCGTGTAGGGGACCCTACACGTGCATGATTCAATCATGCACTGGGCCTCTAGTGATTTTATAAAACTCTGCTCTGTCATAAACTCCAGAGGCACATGTGTTTCTCTGTGGACAGAAAGACAATTTCTTAGAAGTTGACTTTTAGTCTTTGGTCCTCCACACTCTCACTTAGTAAACTGCTGCCCATGACACTGAATGGTAACCTCCCAAATGACATGTGTTGAGTGGCGAATCCAAGAAAGCTGAATTTTTTCACTGTATTGTGTCCCTACCATGAGGACTTTTAAACTATAATGTCAATTACAATGTTTTGAACACCAGTTACTATAGTTTAACCAGCCACAAGGATACAACCAACCTCTTGGAAGGTTGAGAAGAAAACACTTGAACCCAACGCATGGGTTGCATTTAGGGACCAGTACCTAAAACTCTACTGTTACAAATTCATTTATTTGCCTTAAATATTGTCCTTGTCCTCTAGTCCCCTTTATCAAATAGCCCAGATGCAGATTAATATATTAAGTCATTAACACTTTAGGATTAAAGAATTTGTTAAAACTATAGATAATAGAAAATATAAGGAGATGGGAAGCTTAAAATATTGGCAGGAAAATATGAAAATATTCAAATAAAAATTATTAATTTTTGCCTGGGATGACAGGATAGAAACTCATCTATGAGAATAATTTTCTGTTCCTCTTGTTCTCAAAGCAGAATTCCTCCACCTTGTCATTAGGGTAGGACAATTCTTTGTTGTGCAGGGCTGTGTTGTGCATTGTAGAATGGTTAGTAGTATCGCAGCCCTCTACCCACTAGATGCTAGTTACAACCGTCAACCTAGTATGACAATAAAAATGTCTCCAGACGTTGCCAAATGTCCCCTGAGGGAGGGAGAAATCACCCCCAGTTCAAAACCATCGGTCTAGTGTAAATTATAATCTTCTAAATGCTAAGGGTAGACGTCTGTATAATGATTTCTCCCATAGATGGAGCTCTTGTTCAACTAAGTGCTTCATTAAAAGGGCAACGGTGACTCCAACCAGAAGAAATAACACAGTTCAATGGTCGCTTAATCAACTGCAAATTGTCCCTGGGTTTTGCCCCTCCTCTGAGTCAGCAGGAAATGAACAGCTCTGGAGAGTCCTGGTTCATAATGTCGGCCATGACTCTCTCTGGGTCGGTCAGAAGGCTGATTTTGAAGATGGAAGGTGCTGGCTATCCAGACTTCTTCCGCAGGGGCTCCCAGGCTGGGCTGGGTGAATGCTATGATTAGTTGAGCACTGCCTAAAGCAGCAGGCCACTCATATGCTTTTGATATTGCAAAACTGTCCTCGTTACCCTGTACATTTTGTCTCTAAATTGCTTTCATTGTTTTATGTGGTCTGTGGTACACACCTCATTTCTTTCAGCTTGCAGCCATAATATTTCCAGCAGTTAGCTCATTTCACATAAGTTTCTTGTATTTTTAGGCCAAAGAGTCAACATTAATTTGGAGAGTAGAGGTGAGGGGTTGGAATACATAGCCCGAGGTAATGGTGACTAACCACTTCTTATAAAATGTGTAGTTACCCAAAGAGAGAAGGATATTCTTTGAGCACCCAAAGTGATGCTAAGAAAGTCTCAGAACTCCCTTTGACATTTTTCTGAGATTCCATTGGTCTGGTTATTCATTAGACACATTTCAATGCTATGGACAAGTAACAGGAAAGCTTCTTCCAGGTGGATGCACTTTGCAACCCTAATGCTTGCTCTTCCACTTGTTGAGTGAGATGACTGGAACAGGAAAGAGTGGATAGTCAGTCAGAGCTGACATTTTCTTCTTTATCACTAGCAGCAGAGTGTCCAATGCCTGGACTGAGAGTCATCGGAACTGGGAGCTGTTGCCCAGGCCCATTTATTATTAGTAAACCCTCCTTAACAAATTCCATAAGAACTCAGATAAATGTCCCAGAAACCAGAGATTCCGGCTCAAAAGGAACTTCCTTTAAATTCATTAATTCAACAAGTCTTTTTTTGAGGGTCTACTATATGCAGAAGTAAACTTTGTTCTATTTTCGGCAATGATGTCGCTCCTAAGCACCAGCACTAAGCATACAAACCCTCCCGGGTCTCCTTCTCAGAGCCTCTGGGGGACGGTTTTTCTTTGTCTGCTGCAGCAACAGGCCATGGGATGAGATGCTCCACTTTTCAATGGTGAAGGGTTCATAAAACACCAGTCACAGGTGATCTGCCTCTACTAAAGCCATCTTCCATCACTAGCAGTGACAGAAGCAGGAGCTTTGCAAACTAAGGAGTCTGATTTAGGCTGAGGGTGCTTCTTGAATTTGGATTCTTGGATGTTTCTTGTAGGCACTACTGGAATTTTGATACAGAGATTCTCAACTCTGGCCATCGCAATTGCATGGGAGATTTTAAGAAATATTGCTGACTGGGCCCCATTTCTCCAGATTCTGATTTCATTAGTCTGGGGTGGGGTTTTCTCCATGGAAAAGTAATAACATTTACATCAGTGGTTCCCAGTCCTGGCTGTACATTAAAATCAGCTGGGGACCCTTTAAATATCTTGATGCCTGAATCCCATCCCAGAGCAATTAAAAATAAATCTCTATGCTAGAGCCCCAGCCTCTGTAGTTTTTTTCTTTTTTTCAAATATATTTTTATTGATTTCAGAGAAGAAGGGAGAGGGAGAGAGAGATAGAAACATCAATGATGAGAGAGAATCATTGATTGGCTGCCTCCCACATGCCCCCTACTGGGGATCAAGCCTGCAACCTGGGCACAGGCCCTTGACAGGAATTGAATCCCGGACCCTTCAGTCTGCAAGCCAATGCTCTATCCACTGAGCCAAACTGGCCAAGGCCTCTGTAGGTTTTTTTTTTTTTTGAAAGTTCCTCAATATATTCTAGTGCATAGGTAAAATTGGGTTCACTGACACATGTTCTATCATTTTCATGTGGAGAGAACCTATCCCAGCAATTAAAAATACAGAAAGGGTCAGTAAAAAACAGTCAGATTGGGATGGTTCTTTGTGCATAAGGAATCAAGAAGCCAACATTTCTTCTGGAATTTGTGAGAAGGATGTGTGTGTGTGTGTGTGTGTGTGTGTGTGTGTGTTTATATATATGTGTATGTGTGTATGTGCACATGTGCACATGTATTTGTGTGCATGTGTGCATGTATTTATATTCCTGAATAGTGTGTATGTGTATATGTGTGTGCATATGCATGTTTGTTTCTATGTGTATGTGCATTTATGTGTTTATGCGTATATATGTATCTGTGCATGCATATTGTGTTTGCATATGAAGATTGGCAAGATAGGTTTTACAGAGCTGTATGAATAGAAGTAGGATGTTCATGATTAAGAAAAAATAAATTCTGTACCATGAGCACCTATTAACACCTCTTATATGCTGAGGGCTGTAAAAAAAAGGTGAGTGCGGCTGAATCTTTCTCCTGATTCAGAAGCTGGCAATCTCAGAAGGAAATATTGCTTTGACAGGTCTAGTAGAGTCAGGGGGAAGCAAGAGGAAGGACCAAATTTGGGCTCATGTACCAAATTTTGTCACTTGTATGACCTTAAAGGGCGTTCAATTCCTTTCTAAGCCCTCGTTGCTCACCTATTGAAGGTCCCATTTAGGGGAGAGTTTGCCCTACTGCATCCTCCTCCTCTCTCTCACTTCTCTCCTAGAAAAGCTTCCTACTGACTCTACCCCACACAATCTGCACTCACCTGTGTCCTGAGCCCAGCCTCCCCCCTCTCCCAAATGATGCACCCTGTCTTCAGTGCTGTCCCCTAAAGAGACTGACCCCACTGACAGTTGATTGACCCTGAAACTCTCCACAGGTGATTGCTAATGAATAAATATGACATCTTTTGTTTTCTTCCCAAAGATGACTGCTTGAGTGCAAAATGTTCAGAAAATATATTTCCTGGTGGAGATTGGTAAAATGCGTTGGAAAAACATGGGCTTCTCTGTGAAACTCTTTAACTGACCCCCAGAAGTAAATTGCTTGTTCTGCCTGGGAAGTGCAGGGCAGGTCACCTCACTCCAGGAGGCTTAGGGCCCAGGGCAAGGAAACAATGAGTCTATTAACTCTGCTGGGACTTGTTAATGTAAGAGATTTACTAAGGTTAAAACCCCAGATTTTTTTTTCCTTTGAGGATAGTAGCTAATTTCACTCATTTCCAAAGAAGTCTTTTTATTTTTAATTGAACTGAATCCAGGGTGCGCTGTGAGGAAACAACATTTATAGAAACAGTGATAGCCTGGCTTTCTACTAATGTTATCGTCATAATTATCTAGTTTATTAATATTAATAATAGGAAGAGAGCAAAGGGGAGGCCAGACAATATAATCATGGTCATCTAGGCAGCTTCATCAGGAAGTTACAACTTCACACCCCCCAGGAAACCACTGGTCCATTCCCTGCAGATCACGGGGGAGGGGGGACAGGAATTGAACAAGGAGGGAGATGGAGGAGAAGGGGAAAAGAGATTGAACAAGGAGGGAGATAAGCACAGGCGCTGTGAAGTCTGGGTAGGAAAGATACTTTCTTATCAGTCTAACCTGGGAAAAAGACAATTGTCTAGGAGGGTGGAGCCACTGCAAGGGTGGAAAATCCTGAAGGTTAAGCTTAGTTATAATCCCCAAAGAGTTCTCTTACTGAGCTCTTGCTCTGTGACCTGTACTCCCCTGGTACACTTGCTCACCATGTGGCTTTAAGCAGCCCACTCAGTGGACTACAGCTGGGAACACAAGCTAAGCTAGTCAGATGCAGGGCTGGAGTGTGCTTTTAAATGGTGCAGGGACTCTGGGCAGTGGCCTTAATTCTTGCCCCGTTAAAAACAAGATTGGACGTTTTCCAGGTGGGATGTAGGGAAATGGGACATTGGAAACCCAGGGATTTAATTCCACAGAAATAAAGGTCACTCATCCTCCAGTATGAGTCTCAGGAAATTCATTTCCTTGCAACATTGGTAATAGGTGGGGACACAGAGAGCCTACCACTGATAACAGGTGGGGACACAAAGGGCATACCACCAATAACACTCAGGTGATGGAAAAATACGACTTTGCTCAGTTTGCACATCAGACCAAGGACCTTGTACCACCTTGTTGATAAAATCTCCTGTGATATTTCAGCAAGAAATGATGACTCCTTTCTCTGAAATTTATATCTAAATTTACATCTGAAATTAAATTCCATTTTTAATGACACATCATTTTGTTCTCATGAAAGTTATTTGGGTACTTAACACTATTTTTTTCTGAATGGTGCTGAGCTCAGTGGTGGGACTTCATGTTAGCAGATCCAAATGAAGGCACATAAGTATTTATATTTGTAAATTAAATTAAATAGAAATAAATCCCATCATGTATATAAGGAGGGAAAACTCATACAAAATTAATTGAATTTGCTTCATTCATATGTCATAACTCTTTAAATGACTGGCTCTTTGGGCATTAACAACAAGACCTTCTGCAACATAAAGAAAGCTTCTGTGTTCATGGGAACAAAAATCATGGTATTGGCCTGGCAGTGTTCTTGTCTGGATGCTCTGAGGGAAAAAAAACCCACCTCTAATTTAAAATTTGTATTGATGACAGAATCCAGTTCCTGTGGTTGAAGGACTAAGGATCCCATTTCCTTGCTGGCGTCCACTGGAGACTGCTCTCAGTATTAGAGGCTGTCTTGTTCCTTGCCATATTGGTCCCTTCTGTCTTTTTAAAAAATATATATTTTTATTGATTTCAGAGAGGAAGGAAGGGAGATAGAAACATCAATGATGAGAGAGAACCATTGATCAATTGCTTCCTGCATGCCCTCCCACTGGGGATTGAGCCCCAAACCTGGGCAGGTGCCCAGATGGAGAATCAAACTATGACCTCTGGGTTCATAGGTTGACACTCAACCACTGAGCCACACTGGCTGAGCCCCTCTGTCTTCACGCCAACAGTGGTGTATCAATCCTTCCCATGCTTCAAATCATTGGCTTCTTTGTCTCTGACTTTAGACACAGATTTTAAGGACTCGTGTGATTAGGTCAGGTCCACTTGGATAATTGTAGAGAGTGCCTGGAAAAGGCCTCTGAGTTGATTGTCATCTGAATCCAGCGGTGCCCGGCAGAGCCATGACCTGGAAACATACCTTGCCAGAGGAGGGTGTGTTGTCAGCCTGACCTTCAGCTCAGGTGCCAGGGAGTGGGTTTCATTATCTAAATCCAGTCAAGCACCAGGAACAAACACGATTATCCAGGCCCACCCTAAAGTGACGATTACAAAGAAGCTACAAGAATGCACATAATCTCCTTTGTCTTGGGCTTTAGTAAAACTTCCTGGTATATTGCTATATAAAATAAACATGTTGTATGAGCTCTGGGTCATTGTCTCTCCATCAGAGGACAGCTGTCCCACCCGGCCCCAGCTTTTCCCTTCTATCTCTGTGTCTCTCTTTCTTTAATTTTCTCAATCCCCAGCCACCCCTACTCAGGAACCAGACCACTCTCTAGATATGCTGGATGTGGAAAAGAGAGAAATATTTATAGAAAATCTCCCATTTTTAAAGTCACTTGTGCCACATAAGATGACTTAAGCATGGACGTGAGATCCATCACATTATACAAGCTGTGTGGACACTAGAAGTTGGGCATCTTATGATTTCTGCCTATCTTAGATTTCTGCCCATTAATTACATCACTCCTTCAAGAAGCTTTGCTATGAATGGAAAAATACTAAGAGGGATAATCTAGAAGGAAATGGGATTAAGGGAGGTTTTTTTTTGGAAACCATGGTCAAGAACAAACCTTGAGAAAATATGCTGAAAAAGAGAGAAAGGATATAGAAAAGGGATTCTCATTGTCAAAAACATTAGGAGAAAAGGAATAACTGTGAAGGAAATTGAGAAGATGGGCTCCTGAATACAAGATTCACCTTCAAGGAAGGACCACCTCATCTTCAGAGAATGGAGGAGAGACTATGAGGGTGGATGCAGAGATGGAAAAATGTATGTGCAGAGGCAGGAATTTGATGGAATATTGTCAGTTCACCTTGATTTGTTCTCTTAGAAGTAAGAGGCAAAGATAGACAGGGATAGAGATGATAGATAGCAGGTGGAGGATGCTGAGAGAGAAGATATTAGGAATGGGACTTGAGAAGACTGACCTAGGACATCAACAAGTGCTCTAAGGATTAGTAAATTCATCCAATAAGCACAGAAAGATGAAGGACCTGCCTCATACATGCTCGTGAGTGCTCACTATATGCATCTCTTCCCAAACCTGACTTCAGTAACATAATATAAGTACCTTGCAATTGGCTATGGTGGGGCTATTTATACCTTGGATTTTGGCAAACACTACAATGAAGGCTTTTAAAACGGAGAGTTGGTTGTTAAATATTTACCAGCACACTAGTGCCCTTTTGGTTCCAAGGGCACCAGCCTGCAATAAATTTCTTCTGTTCATAAACTAGTTTTTTTCACAAAGACATCACAGGAGCATCTGGGTAAACGGCAGTTAAAGTGAGCCTCGCTTACAAAAAGGTGCCTGAGGTTGCTAAAGATTTCATCTCTCAAACCCATTGTATGTGCATTAATAGTAAGAGGGATAAAGCTAAGGGAGGCCTAAGGACCAACTTACAACTCTTTTATTGGACAGAACATAGTTTTTTAGTTTCACAAATCCAAAATGATGATCAATCAGGGTTCATGATACTATTGGTGTTTTAGATGTTGAGGTAAATATGTGTAGATAATGGAAAATTTTCCTTTCTTCCCTTTCTTTTCTCCCTCCTTTCTTTTTCTCTTTCTTCCTCTGGATTTCTAAGAGGAATGTAGTATTGGGACTTGTATAAGAAAGCTAGCAGAGCAAAAGAAAAAAATTGAACTAGAAATGGAAGGAGATGAGCAGCAAAAAGAAAAAATAGGCAAAGAAAGGTACAAAGGAACCATCAGAAATCCTATCTAATAAAGAGGGAGCATGCTAATTGACCATCATGCCCTCACAAAGATAGTGGCGCCCACAGCCAATAAGAAGGGAATATGCTAATTGACTGCCATGCCCTCAAAGATGGCAGTGCCAATAGCCACAAGATGGCGGAGCCCAGTCCCCTCAGTCCCGCCAGGGTGGCAGGCACGTGGCACAGCCAGGACTGCCCCCAGGTGGGTCTGGCCACTCTGCGTGCCTGCCTCCAGAGTCCCCCAGTCCCCTCAGCCCCCCCAACCACCCAGGGCAGGCCCAAGGCACAGGCAAGCCTCAGATGTCGGCTGCCCAGCCACCCAGGGCTGGCCCGAGGCGCAGGCAAACCTCGAATGGTGGCTGCCCAGCCGCTCAGGGCTGCCCAAGGCTCAGGTAACCAGGGCCGGCCAAGACTTGCACTTCCGGCAGTGACAGCAGTAGAGGTGTGATAGGGGCATCGCCTTCCCCTGATCGCCGGGTCACCTCCCGCCCCTGAGGGCTCCCGGACTGTAAGAGGGAGCAGGTCAGGCTGAGGGACCCCTCCTCCAGTGCATGAATTTTCATGCACCAGGCCTCTAGTTTTAATATAATATCGTAAAAGAAGAATCACTCCCAATGAGTAAATTAATTAAAGTCTATATTCCTTTTAATAATTTTTAAATTGCCAATGGTCTTCCTAAGATCAATAAGGTTAGTACACTCTTTGATTCTTTGGTTGAAAAGTTATATTCTCAGTGCCCCCAAATATTCACGAGGCAATCTGCAGTATGAACCACTTCTCTTTCAGGAAGTTGAAAATATCTCTTGATGAGCAATAAGACACTCTTGCCACCACCACCACCGCCCCCTACATCTCCTGTAATTCATATTATCATCCACTTTAAGCAGCTCTCTAAGGGGAGAATATTGAGTCCAGGGACAGCCAAAGCAGGCAAAGCATTAAGGAATTGTGGCTTCTGTATATTATTTTAGCCCAATGGTATTTGTGATGAAAGAAGGTACCAGAAAAGTATAACAATAGAAACTTTAGGATTATCATTGACACCTGAACTGTTAAAAAAGATTCAGGGCCCTTATTCTTTTTTTTTAAAATTTGAGACAGTTAATGATTCTTTTTATTTTTAAATATGTTTTTATTGATTACTAGAGGCCCGGTGCACGAAATTCATGCACGGAGGGGGGTTGTCCCTCAGCCCAGCCTGTACCCTCTCCAATATGGGACCCCTTGAGGGATGTCCGACTGCCCGTTTAGGCCCGATCCCACAGGACAGCTGGCTCCCAACTGCTTGCCTGCCTGCCTTCCTGATTGCCCCGAACTGCTTCTGCCTGCCAGCCTATCACCTCCTAACCACTCTGCTGCCGCCTGTTTGCCCCCAACTTCCCTCCTCTGCCGGCCTGGTCACCCCTTACTGCCCTCTCCTGCAGGGTTGATCACCTCCAACTGCCCTCCCTTGCAGGCTTTGTCCCTCTCAACTGCCCTCCCTTGCAGGCTTGGTCCCTCTCAACTGCCCTCCCTTGCAGGCCGGGTGCCTCCCAACTGCCCTCTCCTCCTGGCCATCTTGTGGTGGCCATCTTCTGTCCACGTGGGGGCAGGATCTTTGACCACATGGGGGCAGCTATATTGTGTGTTGCAGTGATGATCAATCTGCATATTACTCTTTTATTAGATAGGATAGAGGCCTGGTACAGGGGTGGGGGCCACCTGGTTTGCCCTGAAGGGCATCCCGCATCAGGTGGAGGTTCCCTTGGGGTGTGGGGCGGCCTGAGCGAGGGGCCTGTGGTGGTTTGCAGGCCGACCACGCCCCCTGGCAATCCAAGTGGAGGCCCTGGTATCTGGAATTTATTTTCCTTCTACAATTGAAACTTTGTAGCCTGGAGCAGAGCCAAGCCTGGGGCTCCCTCCGAGGCTGGCAGCCATTTGTGTTGGGGTTATAATTGAAACTTTGTTGCCTTAAGCGGGTGGGCCCGGCCAGGGTGTGTGGAAAGCTTTGCTTCCCCTGTTGCTGGCGGCAACCCTGGCCTGCTCTCTCAAGCTCCATTCTGCCGCCATTTGATTGAATTTGTTTACCTTCTATAATTGAAACTTTGTAGCTTGAGTGGAGGCTTAGGCCTGGCAAGGGCAGGCGGAAAGCTTGGCTTCCTCTGTTACCTAGGAAACCTTGCTCTCTGTGGCTGTAGCCATCTTGGTTTGGGTTAATTTGCATACTCGCTCTGATTGGATGGTGGGTGTGGCTTGTGGGCGTGGCTTGTGGGTGTGTCAGAGGTATGGTCAATTTGCATATTTGTCTATTATTAGATAGGATAGGGAGAGAGAGGAAGGGAGAGGGATAGAGAGATGGAAACAATCTGCTGCCTCCTGTATGCCCCCTATTGGGGATTGAGACTGAAGCCCGAATACAGGCCCTGACTGGAACTGGGGGCCTCTTGGTTCATGGGTCAACTCTCAAACATAGCCATATCAGCCAGGCCATTTAGTGATTCTAAAAGTTTTATTGGAGAGGTCAACATGAAAAAGAAATTGTAATAATGTGAGATTAATTTTATGTTTTTATAAGTCTATCTCATTAGATAAGCCTAAAAGTCACTCTTATTTACACTCTTAGAGAGAAGGGGCTAAAGGAAAGGCTACATGGCAGAGGGGATGCTAATTCGTTATTTTCCTCTGTGCCAAAATAATTGGCTTTGGCCTTGGAACAGTGATTCAGAAGCATCATGAAGAATAAATTTGGATTCTGTTCAGTTCCTTAGCATTGTCTTATGTGATGGACTCTCCCCTTTGCTGCTTCATTAAATGCTTTACCAATGTTCTCAAAGGTTGCTGTGATTTATCACAGCTCAACAAATGTATTCAAGTTGGATGTTCCCATGGTTGTATAAATTAAAGTTCATTCAGAATTCTAGATAAATTTTAAAAAGTAAGATTGATTTTTCTGTAAGGCTGAAATTCTATACAATTGCATCTCTACAAGCAACTTATTATACGGTCTTATGACATTTTAAATAAATTCATATATCTCCAAAAAGGTAGACTACCAATTCACTGATCCTTCAATTTGCTATTTTAAAAAGTCTAAGGAAATTATTTAACTGTTGACATTTTAAGGCATAGGACATGTTGAATTTTTAAATTAAGTTTGAATAAATTTTGGATAACATGTAATGTCAAATTTTCCAAATCAAATAATTTAAAGATGTTTGTATATAAATATAAACATAGAACATTAATGTGAAAGTAATTATTTGCTTTATCTAAAAAAAATGTTAGCAATTGAAACAAATAATATATACTAATTTTAGTCACTGAACAGCTGTAAAGAAGATAAAAATTCTTGGTTTACATTGCTGAAGTACATCCTGACCCAAATTCTTAGAAAGGTTGTATAGAAGATAAACTTTCTGAATCCATGTATGTCTGAAAATGTTTTATTAGACACTCTGGCTAAGAATTCTAGCTCAAATTTTTGTTTGATTTTATTTTATATCTTGTATATATTGATTATTTTTAAGATGATCTTTTTTTTTTGTTGTACAATATCTGGATATTTTTCATTGACTATTCCAGCACTTGGGAGACCATTCCAAATCTAAACACTTGTATTTCTTCAACTTTCAGAATTCTTTTTTGAAAATTCCTTATCTCTATCTTTTCTCTTCATCACCTCCCTTTCTTTTTTTTCCTTCCCTCTTTACTCATTTTTGTTATTAGTTGAATGTTATATTAGACTAGAGAGGCCTGGGGCACGAATTCGTTATATTAGACTAGAGGCCTGCTGGATCAGTTGAAACTGGCTCTCCAACATCCCCTGAGGGGTCCCAGATTGCGAGAGGGTGCAGGCCAAGTTGAGGGACCCATGGGTGCACAATTGGGCCTGGGAGGGATGCGGGAGGCTGGCTAGCTAGAAGGAACCGCAGGAGGGCTCCAGGGTGTTTTGGGCAGGTCTGTCTCAGTCCTGATCGGCCAGACCCCATCAGCAAGCTAATCTACAGGTCGGAGCGTCTGCCCCCTGGTGGTCAGTGCATGTCATAGCGAGCAGTTGAGAGGCTTTAACATATCATTAACATATTACACTTTGTTTGGTTGAACGGATGATGAGACAACAGGACACTTAGCATATTAGGTTTTTATTATATAGAATAGCATTATTTTCAGATGTTATCTGAATATTATAAATGAATGACAGTATGTTATTAATGAATAAAAATACTACTATCTTAATATTATTTAATCATATTAGATAAAGTTATTATGTTTCCAGGTAAATAAAAACCCGACTGATGTAGATGTAGTTCACTCAACAAAACACAGTTTTGAAATTTGATATAATAAGAAATCTAGAGGTGAGAAGTGTGGTATGGTCATTCCACAATGCTATACAGACCCAGGGTCATTCTCTTTTCCCTCATTATCACCTTAAACATGTCCTGTTCCCCCCCAACCTCCAAGGTGGCTGCTCCTTCTCCAGGTATCCTTCCTGTGGTCGGGTTGGGAAGTGGAGGGAAGAGTGAAGAGAAAAGGGAAAAACCAT